>NC_052054.1:41977275-43444270 GCF_903992535.2 Arvicola amphibius
CCTCCTCCTCCTCCTCCTCCTCCTCCTCAGCCGCCTCCGCCGCTCCTCCTCCTCCTCCTCCCCTCCTCCTAGCCTCCTCCTCCGCCTCTCTCCTTTTCCACATTATAACATTATCTTGGGGATCAAAAACAAGTACAAGTTTAAAAATATCTCAAGGTGCAAGGAAGAAGACTCAGCTCATCATTGTGGCATGAGAACCTCAGCTTGCTCTGCAGCACCCAGGTTTAAAAAAAGCTGTGCAGACTGTGAAAGGAGACACACACACACATCAATAGAGCTTTCTGGCCAGGCAGTCTGCCTAAATCTAAGAGCTCCAGTTTCAATGACAAACCCTGCCTCAAAAAATAAGTGGAGACAGAAGAAATGAAACCGGCTGCATACCCTTAAAACCTGTGCTGTTAGCCATGCTGGAGAGGCGGCTCAGATGTTAAGAACACTTTCTACTCTTCCAGAGGACCTGAATTGGATTCCAAGCACCCATTCTGGTGGTTCATCCTACCTGCAAGTCTAGTTCCAGGGAGATCTAATACCTTCACCCTTTAAAGATGATAAATAAACAATGATGTGGAGAGCAATTGAAAATGACATTCCACTTTGACCTATGTCTCACAACCATACATGCACATACACCTAAATGCTGCATGTGTCCACACACATACAGCTTCTCAACAGACCCAGTGGAAGTTAAAGCTCACAAAATCTTCAGCAGAGTAAAAAAGAGTTCAAGAAGAATGACAAGAAAACCACAGGGCAGTCTGTAAGCTACAGTCAGTCACGAGTGTCTATAGAAAGTGGAAAAGGAAACCTATCAGTGAATAGTTAAAAGCAGATGAAATGTTGCGGGACACACCTTCAACGCCAGCATTTGTGAGGTGAAGTCAGGAGGAGCCAAAGCCAGTCTGGGTTACAGGGAAATTTTGTAGCCAGGCTAGGCTACATGACCTGATGTCTAATATAGAAAGGAAAGAATGATTCAAACAAATTCTCAGAATGAAAGTTCAGGAATTTCCAAGCACAAAGTTAAGTGTTTACACCACATTCTAAATTAGCTTGAGCTATGTAGTAAATTTGAGGCTAACCTGGGCCACAAAGTGAGATCCAGTCTCAAAAACCAGAAGAAAAACAGAATAACAGAATGAAGAAGACAATGTGGAAAAAGAGAAGAGAGATGGGGAGAAGGGAAGGAAAGGGTAGGAAGGGGGAGGGGAAAGGGAGGAGGAGAAAAGAGGGAGGGAACTTTTACGGGGTTTTTTTGCTTTCTATTTGTTTGTTTGTTTGTTTAGAGGCAGGATTTCTCAACAGAGTCCTGGCTGTTCTGGAACTTGCTTTGTAGACCAGGCTGGTGTCAAACTCACAGAGATCTGCCTGCTTCTGCCTCCCTAGTGCTGGGATTAAAGTCATGTGCCACCACTGCTTGGCAAGTTTTACAATTTTAAAAAGACAGTTGAAGCATTTGAAAGCAAGGCATAATGGCTCCTAGCTGTAATCCCAGTATTCAGGAGGCTGAAGCAGGTGGATTGTCATAAATTCAAGACAAGTCTAAACTTCACATTGAGTTTAGGACAGCCTAGAATACAGTGAGCCTCTGTCCAAAAAAAAAAAAAAGTAAAAATGAAAATTTTTATGCACAAAAGGATAACCTTTGAGAGTCAGCTCTGTCCTTCAACCATGGGTTCTGGGGGTGAAACTCAAGTTGTCAGGTTTGAGAAACAAGTGTTTGTATCCATTGAGCACTTTGCCAGCTTTTTTTCCCCTTTGAGACAGGTCTCATGTAAGGCATGTGGCCTCATACTTACAAATTCTTCATCATCCTGCCTCTGACTCCAACAAACTGAGATTAGAGGCATATGTGCCTTGGCTACATATTTAATCTTCTAAAAAAAAGTCCACTGTTGATGTGATTCGTTTAAATTAGAAAACCAATCAGCAAAGGTGGGGTGTAAGAAACAAAGCCTGACTAGGATGTGAAAAGGGGTCCTCAAGAGACGGAAACAGTGTCTTTGATCTTGACTGTGTGTGAGGAACACCGGGGTGATGAGCAGCTCTCTCAGACTAGTGAGCCGCTGAGGAGCCTCAGTGTGCTGGCAAAACCTGTGCCTTAAATTACTAGAAAGAACAAAGAAAACCAAGCAAACATAGAATGTGACAGTTATGAATTACCAAGAGGAAGAAGAAACAGCATTTTAACTGTCATAATCCTGTAGACAGTGATCTAGCATATATTGATTCAAGAAACAGTAGCATATAATTAAAGAAGGTGGAAACCAGGAAGAAAGCAAATATGAAAGTTGGGATTGAAGAATGGCCACTGGGTGCACAGGGACACCTGGACACCTCAATCCTTGCCTGAACATCAGGAAAGAAAGTCCACGGTGGAAATAACAGGAAGAAGCAATATAAATAATCCAATTTTTAGATATAGAAGCCAATAAATAATCAAATAAAAGGTATTTACGGGGCACTGAACTGAACAGAGAATTCTCAACAGAAGAAGTTCGAATGGCCAAAAGACACTTAAGGGCATGCTCAACCTCCTTAGCAATCAGGGAAATGCAAATCAAAACAACGCTGAGATACCATCTTACACCTGTCAGATTGGCTAAAATCAAAAACACCAATGATAGCCTTTGCTGGAGAGGATGTGGAGTAAGGGGTACACTCATCCATTGCTGGTGGGAATGCAAACTTGTGCAACCGCTTTGGAAAGCAGTGTGGAGGTTTCTCAGGAAATTTGGGATCAACCTACCCCAGGACCCAGCAATCCCACTATTGGGAATTTACCCAAGAGATGCCCAATCATATTACAAAAGCATTTGTTCAACTATGTTTATAGCAGCATTATTTGTAATAGCCAGAACCTGGAAACAACCTAGATGCCCTTCAGTGGAAGAATGGATGAAGAAAGTGTGGAATATATACATGCTAGAATACTACTCGGCGGTAAAAAACAATGACATCTTGAATTTTGCATGCAAATGGATGCAAATAGAAAACACCATCCTGAGTGAGGTAACCCAGGCCCAAAAAGATGAACATGGGATGTACTCACTCATAATTGGTTTCTAGCCATAAATAAAGGACATCGAGCCTATAATTCATAAAAAATCCTAGAGAAGCTATATAAGAAGGTGAACCCAAAGAAAAACATATAGTTATCCTCCTGGATATTGGAAGTAGACAAGATTGCCAGACAAAAAATGGGAATATGGGGGTGGGGGGGATGGGGGGATGGGGGGATGGGGAGAGAAAAGTGTGAAGTGGAGGATGGGAAGAGCTTGGGGGAATAGGATGGTTGGGATATAGGAAGGGTGGATATGGGAACAAGGAATTATATATCTTAGTTAAGGGAGCCATTCTAGGGTTGGCAGAGACTTGACTCTAGAGGGGTTCCCAGGTGTCCAGGAAGACGCCCCCAGCTAGTTCCTTGGGCAGCTGAGGAGAGGGTGCCAGAAATGTCCAGATCCTATTGTCTTACTCATGAATATCTTGCATATCACCATAGAACCTTCACCTGACATTGGATGGAGAAAATGACAGAGCCCCACATAGGAGCACCAGACTGAGCTCTCAAGGTCCTGATGAGGAGCAAAAGGAGGGAGATCATGAGCAAGGAAGCCAGGACCGCGAGGAGTGCTTTTACCCATTGAGACGGTAGGACAGATCTAACGGGAGACCACCAAGTCCAGTCGGAATGGGACTGATGGAACAGGGGACCAAACCGGACTCTCTGAATGTGGCTGACGGTGGAGGAGGACTGAGAAACCAAGGACAATGGCAATGAACATGAACCCTACAGCATGGACGGGCTCACTGTGAGCCTTGTCAGTTTGGTTGCTCACCTTCCTGGACTTAGGGGGAGCTGGGAGGACCTTGGACCAAACATAGTGAAGGGAACCCTGATGGCTCTTTGTCTTTGGAGAGGGGTGGAGTGGGGGTATGGGTGGAAGGGAGGGGAGGGAAGGGGGAGGAGAAGGGGAGGAGATGGAAATCTTGAATAAAAAAATGAGAAAAAAAGAAAAAAAAGGTATTTACTCAAATAAAGGAAAATGAGAATGGAGAAGAAGGAGACAATGGCTTTATAAAACTCACTTCTTGGGGCCTGAGCGATGCTCATTGGCTAAGAGGGCTTTGCGGCTGGCTCTTCCAGAGCATCCGCAGACAGTTTCCTGCACATACACCAGGCAACTCATAATCCTCCATAAATCCAGCTTCAGAGGAGCTAAGGCTGCCTTCTGGTCTCTGAGGACACTCATACACATGCAGCACACACACATACCTATGAAAAAATAAATCCTAAAGAAATTCAGATTTTTTAAACTAATTTACATGCTTAAGAAGAAAAGGAAATTTTAAAATGTTTGTATATTTTCAAGGCATAACACATATTATGCGATCAATAGGATTAGATGATAGATAGATAAATATACAGATAATAGCAAGGTTACTACTGTTAAGAAAAGTATTATCTCCATCCTGTCATGTCTTTCCCCCTTTATTTTATATTTATTGTTTGTTTTTGTTTGGCGACTTGGGAGGCAAAGTGTTTTCTTTTTCAATTTCTGAACTTTTAAAGCAAGATAGACGAGTTTTCAAGCTGAATGCCTTCGCGTGGAGCTCAGTTCCTGACTAATCCCAAGTTTTCGGCCACCGTAGATGGGGTCCTCCATCCTGACCTCCAGTAGTGGCCCATTTTCTTCGTGATAACACGTTACCTCCAGTATTAACACGTTAGACACTGGTCCGGTCTTGCACAGCCAGAGTCGTCTTGAATGTCTCCCAGGAGGCGCACATCAGGTCCAGGAAGCAATCTCCATCTTCTCACTCTGATGACAGGCGTGCGTGCGTGCGCATGCTCACCAGGATGTGCTGGTTCAGCAGGAGGAAGAAAGCTCCGTGAGGGTTGAGTTGTGTGCCTTCTCGTAATCTTGATAAACTTGCTCAGGTTGATGTGATCTGATACAAGGAACTTGGTTTTGTTCCGGACAGGCAGCTGCCTCTCACCCTTGTATGGCTGTATTATCCTCACGATCTTGGTGGAGTGCTGCTCTCGGATGAGATGGACATCTTCCACTCTTTGTTGGAGTCTTCCACACTCCTTGAAGGTTTTCTCCAACCGCAAGGCGCGAGGGTTTGACTTGGTAGTCCTGCCTCCTGCAACCGCCACTTCGAGTGTTTTGCCTGCATGTTTGAGTACCGCACACATGCAGTGTCTGAGGAGAATAGAAGGGGGCTCCAGATTCCCTCAGCCTGTGGTTACAGACAGCTGCATGCTGTCCTGGCAGTGCTGAGAACTGAACCCAGGTTGTGTTAAGAAACAGGCAGTGCTCTTTTTTCATGGAGCCATCTTTCCACCTCACATGGTTTTGTTTTTATTGTCGGTTGACTTAGGGCAAGACCATCTAAAAATCTATTTGGCACAAGTCAATTTAATTTTTTTAAGTAATATTTATTTTGTGTGCCTGTGTGTTCATGTCTGTGTTTGTATGTGTGCCTGTGTATGTGTGAGTGTACGAAAGCATCACAGATTCACAAGTGTCAACATATACATGCAGAGAACAAAGAAAACCATGCAGCTGGAGTCAGCTCCCTCCTTTCATTCACTGTTGAGCCAGTTCCTTGGCTGATTTACTGCTCTTTATGGTGCTTGGAATGAGAGATGTCTCCCATAGGCTCCAGTATTTAAGCAATGGGCTCCCAGTTGGGAGATGTCTTAGTTACTGTTCTATTCCTGATAATATACACTAAGAGCAAGGCAACCTACAGAAGAAAGCATTTGACTTGGGGGCCTGTTTATAGTTTCTAAGGATGAGTCCATCACCATCACAGCAGGCAGCCTGGCAGCAGGCAGGCAAGGATGCTGCTGGAGCTGAGAATTTACACCTTATCCACAAATCTGAGGCCGAGAGAACAAGACTGAACCAGGGTGTTTTTTTTGAAACCTCAAAGCCCACTGACACACCTCCTCCAACGAGGCCACTCCTCCTGATCCTCCCGAAACAGTCCATCACTGGGAGCCAAACATTTAAATGTACAACCCTGGGAGGGGGGCTCTCTCAGTCTAACCACTATGGTGGTGCTGTTGGTACAGCCTGGCTAGGGGAAACACAGCACCAAGGCAGGCTTCCGGCTTGTGATCAAAAACGTGATTTCTCAGCTTCCTGTTCTTACCCCCAGGCTTGCTGTTTGTTGCCATATTGCCATCCTACCATGGAGATTATGTCTCTGGGGCCATAAGCCAAAATAATTCTCTCTTCCTTAAATTGCCTTTGGTCATATTTTATTATAGGAGCAGAAAGGGTTTCAGGTGTCTTCTGAAAACACCGCATTTGCACATCAAGAAGCCAAAAACTTGTGGAACGTTTGTAATTAAAACCTAGTTACAATTATAAAAGTGCTGCTTCTGAGTAAGGTCACATTTGAAGTTCCACATTGGTAAGGAAAGAGGAGGGACAGATACCATTTAGCCCCCCCCCCCCGGAGTGATGAAGATGAGATCCTATACAAATCAAAACAAGAAAGAGCAAAAAGAAAAAGAATGTATGTACAGAAAATGCAAATACCTCCACCCCCGGGGCGGGGGGGGGGTGGTGGTGAGGAGCAGGGATGTGGAAACCCTGTGTCTACACATATATCAAAAACATAACTTTGTATTTCAAAACAATCTAAAGATATTAGGAAAATAATATGACTTGAAATCCAACGTTCTGGCTTAAATTAGAGAAATCAGAACGGATGTGGCAGAACATAGGAAAGAATGAGATTCAGGCATGAAAGATGGATGATCCAATACAGAAGTGGTTACAAGAGGGGGAACTTGAAATGAAATGCACTTTGTAGGACATACTTTTTTCTCCACAATCGAAGGACATGAATTATTAAAAGGTAAAAATAAACAAGGGGAAACGGACTCAAAGAAAAATGACAAACACTGCAGACAATGAGACTACGGCATTCCAAAGATCGTCTCACCAAGGACACAGTGCCAAGGGAAAACGCTGAAGTAGAAATCAGAAACTTCCCTGGTAAGAAAAGAGGTGGAGCTGAATTGGAAGAGGGCATTTCATAGCTAGGAACATCTGTCTAGGATAGCCAATGCCAGCCCTGAAAACTCACGGTTCTTAGAGAAGTAACATAAGAAGGGGAGGATTCGACTTTGAGCACACATTTCAACAGATGTTGACACTATCAGAGAAGCGTGTTTAAGGTGTTCACGAGAACCAAATGAGTCGATGGTTTGGTAGCCCAAAACACTGAAATCCAGCTGAGAAAACCAAAACCAAAAACCAAAACCAGACAAGCAGGCAAGAGTGTGTCTTCCTGGCGAATTTATTAAAGGCTTCAGGAACGCAAGTGATTAGATGGGACTCTGTGTGATATTCTTAAACCACAGAATGGGGGGAGGGGACAACCAAAAAGGCTTTCAGTGGTCCTCAATTACTGAATCGTTGAAACAGTTAACAGGGAATCTACCAAATCTTTCATTTGGGCTTCTCCTAACTATTCCTTGAATAGGGTACCAAAAATATAGAAATATTCTGATCCTTTGTCAAAATAGAGTTATAACTTATCATACAAAGGGCTTGTCATAGCCTTCTATATACAAAATACCCCCAAGTATTATTAGCTCTGGTCCTAGGCAATCTAAAATTGAGCAAAGTTTCTATTTCAAATCACAGATTCCTTTTTGCATGAAATTATTTAAAAGAATGTTTTTCATTAAAATTTTGGCTTTTAAAATAACTTAAATTAAGTTTTAATAAGCATCAAAGATTGGTTTGTGTCAGAACAAAATCCAATAAAAACTCTGAAGAATGTTTTCCTGAAACAGCATTTTGATTCTGTTTGAAATACTAACAATGAGAAGCATTTACATTGTTGGCATTCTGACCGTTTATTTCTTTGTTTTATTGTGCCTGTTAATTTTCTTAATAACAGATTATAATAGCCCCTAGTGTGTGTAAAACAAATGTGCTACAATCCATCCTAGCTCTCTTCCATATGCTTCCCTGAGTCAGCTCAGTTTGAAGCAAGCTCACCCACTCGGACTGCAGTTCATATGTGCCTCCAAGCACGTTCACAGTTTGGCTGGATTTGCCTACAGAAAATGAATCACACAATCCTCAAGTCGTTGGCTCTTTTCATCGTATTGAGTTTGTTTTCTATGGAGCTTAAACTTCTCTCCCACGGAGATTCTAAATAGAAGGAAGATAGATAGGCCTTTGCCCAGAGCACATTTTAATTGACACTCCAAGCCAAATGTAGGTAAGATGTTTGACTTCAACATAAACTATTTTAGCTAATTTGTTCCTTAACATCCCAATTTAACAGTCGTATCAAGCTAGTAACATATACGCACCATCATGGGGAGACATGTGCTTCTTGAGTACTGAAAATTTTAGAGAATGTGTAATTAGTGTAAGAAGGCAAGGCCTTGTGTAGGAAATTTATTCATCTGTCAAGTTCTTGAACTAATGATTTCAAACATTATGAGTGAGGATGTCCCAGTCCTACATTTCCAAGGGGATGTGTGTCCATTAAAGGTGGAATTTGTGAGTAGACAGTATTTCTAAGACTTACTGGAAATCTTTGTTTATTCAAGGGAGACAGAGGAATGTATCCTAATTAAGAAAGGAAGAAAGAAAGTAAATACTTCCGAAATTATGGTAAGCAAATTTCCCATCACAGTCTTGTACAATGAAAATATGGGAGCTGAAAAAGTGGTGGTGTTGGTCTGAATACCAGCAACGTGGGATGCTGAGGCAAGAGGATCACCAGGTTCAAGGTCTTCCTGCACTACAGAGTAAGTTCAAGGACATTCTGAACAACTTACTGAGACTCAAAATAAAAAGAGTGTTGGGTGCCAAGAGAAAAAAAAGAGAGAGAACTGCGGTGTCATTAAAGACAGGGTGCTTGTAGCATGGGGAGAATAGTAGAGCAAATCCTGATACTTCAGAACAAAAAGAAGAAGGGAGAGAAGAAGAGGAGGGAGGGAGGGAGGGAGGGAGGGAGGTTAAAAAAAGATGTTTAAAGGAAATAGTTTTGGAAAATGAGCAGTAACAGGGCTTGGTGGCTCACACCTGCAATCCCAGCATTTGGGAAACTGAGCCACAAGGATCACAACCTCAGGACAGCCTAGTAGAGACCCTGCCAAACAACAACAACCAAAAAAGGTAAGGGTCCCCACTTGTGAATCAGAATAACCACTCTAATTATTATAGGAAATACTTCTCCTGAACAACTTAAAAAAAGGCCTATTTGAACCGGGCGGTGGTGGCGCACGCCTTTAATCCCAGCACTCAGGAGGCAGAGGCAGGAAGATCTCTGAGTTCGAGGCCAGCCTGGTCTACGAGAGCTAGTTCCAGGACAGGCTCTAGAAACTACAGGGAAACCCTGTCTCGAAAAACAAAACAAAACAAAAAAGACCTATTTGATGCAAAGTGATCTAAAAGGGTGGGAAGAGCAGCCCCGTGTTCTAACCCATTTAAAGAAAACTAAACACAGACTCTCATGGGGTAAATATAACACATTTGTTACAGGCACCAGGAGATTTTAGCTAACATAGCAATTTAACTCACTCTTCCCTCTTCAAATGTTATAATTTTCAGCAGTTGAAAGCCAAAAAAAGGCTTCTCCATTTTTAGTGTTAGTATTTCATATAAAACATTTTCTGTGCTCCAGAGAGACATTTGGATCTGATATTGCAGTCACCTGAAAATTCTAAGTATTGAGAAACAAGGGGAAATATTTCTGGATCTAAAGCAACTAAATCCCGGTGAGAATCTACAATCTGTTTCCCCAGAATTCTGACAGCTTCTGCTAATGAAAGCTGGGTCCGTGTCTGCCTTGCTGTTCTCCACAAATGGTTCACCTCGCTGAGCCAGATAGTCCTTGTGAATTTTGCAATGTGCCACCGTTGTTTGATTTTAGCAATTACTACCAAAACAGGCTTCATTTGAGCATATTAGAAGCAGTTTGGCATTTTGGGTGGAGCAGAGTTTAAAGGAAACAGTGAGGTTATCTCCTCCGTGACACATTCAACTGGCCCCTCCCAAGTAATTCCAGCCTTCAGAACGGCCACATTTCCAGCCACAGAGAGTGAGTGAATTTACTTTGCGGATGTGTTATTCACAGCTATGACTGTGTTTAAAAACTTTAATTAATGAATTACTTTTTTTAAAACCCACAAAGCTAGCCATATTTTCTCAGGACTTTTTTTTTTTTAAGGGGAAGGTTTGCATAATTCTTTCAAACTGCACATAAGGGAAAATCATTTACAGAAACACATGGTCTTAGACACATTATAAAAAATTTAACAAAAATTCAATCTGCTGGTCAACTTATTTCCCATTTATATTTTTTGCAGGCTGGTCATTGTTTTTTTTCTAACAAAAAATGTATGTGTTCTTTGTATATGTCATGTTGTCATATTTATTTATATAAATATGTATTTGTATAATATGTCATATGTATTTATATAACATATACACACATATGTATATATCCATGTAGCAGCGGGATGACTAAATCAAGCTAACATATGCATTATTTACACTCATGCCATTTTATGTGGTAGGTGGTAAGAATACATAAAGTCTACTTCCTTGATGATTTTTAACATAGCAATACATTTTGATCAACTATCATCTGCTGGTCCAATTTAAATGAGAAAAAAAAGTGGAAATTCAAGTCTGCATCCCCAGAAGCTAACAAGGCTGTACTCTCCACGTCAGTCTCCAGGCTCGGCTCTCCCCTGCATCTAGGGTACCCAGCACTGCACAAGGTCTCTTCTAACAGAATTCTCTGATGAGTGCTGCAAAGTAGCGATGGTAATCACTAAAAACGTCACGGAAAGGCAGCATTTCCTGTGTTTGAACACAAGCCTTGATTTACAATATTAGTGTTCCTAATTGAACGAGCAATCTTCAAACTGATATTCCGAAATGAAGAAGCAAACCTGCTCAAAAACATTGATTCTCCCATTCCCTGCAGATTAAGTCTAGACTTCAACATGAGCACCGTGTAAAGCTCTTTCTTGCATCTTCCATGCACCTTTGGCCAAACTGTCATATTTTTTCCATGCCTTGTTGTTTGAAATTGTCTTCTTTCTTTCTTTCTTTCTTCCTTTCTTTCTTTCTTTCTTTCTTTCTTTCTTTCTTTTTCTTCTTTTTTCTTTTTTTCTTCTCTCTTATCTTTCTCTCTCTCTCTCGTCTCTTGTCTCTATCTCTCTCTCTCTCTCTCTCCTCTCTCTCCTCCCTCCTCCCTCCCTCCTTCCTTCTTTCTTCCTTTCTTTAACTGCTTTCAGTTCCAAGTTCTGGCATTAAAGTCATGCCCATGATTACCCGTGAAATTCTCTCCTTGTTTCTTATCACCCTGCTGTCCCGCAGAGAATCAGGAGTGTGCTTTTGTTGTTATTACGATTTGGTTTTTGGGTTCTGAGCCAAGGTCTCAAGTAGCTCAGACTGCCCTAGATTTCATAAGGAAGAAGATCCTGAACCTGATTCTCCTGCCTCCACTCTTGAGGACTAGAATTACAGGTGTGTGTCACCTATCTGATTTATTGTGCTTGGGACTGAATCCTGGGCTTAAAGCATGCCAAGCTAGCTTTCTACCAAGTGCAATAACCCCCAGGGCTCTTGCTGACTGATTTGTTCAGGATTTGGAGTCTCAGAGCAATTTTACTCACTTGTTACGTGGGCTCCTCACTTCATATAGCACCCTGCCCTCATCTTTCTGGTACAATTCAGTAAAAACTTTACCATGGATTTGATAAAGGTCTTCCCCTCAACTAAATGGTGAGGCTCTCATGGGACACAGACTTAGATTTTACAAATATCTGGGCACCAAAACTAAGTACAGAGCCTGAAGCATGGTATTTATTTAACCATTTCTAAGAACACAAGCAAGTGTGGAGTGTGTGTGTGTTTGTGCGTGTGTGTGTATATATGTATGTATGTGTACGTGTGGAGTATATGTGTATATATGTGGAGTGTGTGGAATGTGTGTGTACATGTGTGTGTATGTGTAGAATGTGTGTATGTTTGTGTTTATGTGTGAAGTATGTGTATGTGCGTCTGTATGTAGTAAGAAGATTGTACTGCTCCTTTTATCATACTAAGACAAAAAGAAAAAAATTCTAGATTACTTAAATTTCCTAAATATAAAATAAATTTACATTTTATAACACAAATTCCCTTGGAAACAATTAAAATTGTCCGTCCATTATTGAATTTTAGTTTGGTCAACGTAATGGCTGGGCAGCTGAAATGGCTCAACCAGCAGAGAAGTATGCTGCCAAACCTGATGACCTGAGTTCGATCCCAGAGACCCACATGGTAGAAGGAGAGAACAGACTCCCACACATTGTGCTCTGACCTCCATATACATGCTGTAGCATGCAAAACTCTGTGCACACACTCGATATATACATAGACACATATGTGCATAGATAAAGATAAAATATGACAAAAAACTTTGAAATAATTCTTGTTCTACACCAAGATTCCTTAAATTATCATCAGGACCATCGAAAGCAAGATTAAACTGCAGAGGCAAATATTCCCAGTGTTTTAATCCATGACAAAATGACATGCAGCTCAGTTAACTTCTCGAGGGAACTTAATTTGTTAGAAGGGATTGGAGTAGCACACGGTGGCCCAGTTGAAGACACTGTGTCTGCTGTCCTCAAATGTCTTAGAAAAATAAAGCTTTCCACAAAGAGGCTATCATCTCTATCCAGACACAGCATGCTACTTCAGCTGAGAAATAACATCATTTGTGGACACCCAGCAGGAGGGGCCTGAGGACAGTGTAATACAGACCAGGCTAATGAGAATACTTGGTCAATGAGGAAAATCACAAGGCTAAAGTCTCGAGCTGACAAAAATACCAGCGCTGTCATGACTTAACTATAAATTATTTGTGTCTACCCCCATGTTAATTAATTGTTGCTTAATAGACCACAGATGTGTCAAACGGCTCTTTTCTGAAAACTGGCACAGTCAGTGGAAGGTGTCTATAAATTAAAAGAAACCCGTGCAGCTAAAAGTATTTTGCTTTCTTTGCCTAAGCTCTGTAGTGAATCTGACCTGGGACTTTAATGTTGTGTTATGGAGGGAATTTTCACAAGACTATAACTTGTGAGACAAAATAACGTGACAAGGCGACAGACCTTGCTAACATACCATGTCTAAGTCAACCTAAGCGAAAAGCAAAACTCCCCTACGAGCTGCACACTCGGTCAGACTTGTGACTTGAACGGGCTGCCAAAATACAAAGGTCATGCATCTTTGATGGATCTTTAAATTTCTAAAGTCAGCTGATTGGATTTGCCTGGGAAATTGTTCTAATTGGTTGAGAATGGTTCCAATAATGTGTGTGCTTATTGTCGGTGTGGCTACAGATGAGAAAGGTGGAAAAAAAAGAAAGTAGGCTCAAAATTGAGCCAGGGTACGAGAAACTCAGCAAGTACTGCAACACGGTGGTTGAAAGCGAGGTGGGAAAATGTGGAAACCAAGGGTTCCAGCCTGCCTCCTGTGTAGATTCCTACAGTGAAACTCGGTTTCCATGTCAGGGAGTCAACCTACTCGCTAAATCTATAATTGATTCTTTCACTTGTGGATCTGGTTCTCATTGCAGAAAGCAATGACTTGTTGGCTAAAGATGAATGCAGAAGAAAAGAGCCAGAGAAACCACCAGAAAGTGAGGTCTGCCTGCATCTGAGTACCAGTTGGTGTATTTCAGTTCACATATTTGGTATCTTTCAATGCCATTCCAGGTGAAAGGAATTTATTTGAAGTACCTTTAAATGAGCAGAGATATAGTTTTCCTTAGTTACGATAAAAGATAAAGTAGATATAAATATTTTAACTGTAATTCTTTCTCGATAACTGTTTTGTTATATGTAATTTTACTATTTTAAAGTTAAAACCTTTTTTATTTAAACAGAAAAGGGGAGGTGATGTGGGTTTCCTCTCTGTGTGCTGTGATAACCATTAATGGATAAAGAAACTGCTTTGAATCTATAGCAGGGCAGAACTTAGCTAAGCAGAGAAAATTAAACTGAATGCTGGAAGAAAGAAGGGCAGAGTGGAAAGAAGCCATGTAGCCCCACCGGAGACAGACCCAGAACTTTATCCGGTAAGCCACAGTCTCATGGTGATACACAGATTAATGGAGATGGGTTAAAATAAGATGTAAGAGTTAGCCAATAAGAAGCTAGAGCTTATGGGCCAAGCAGTAATTTAATTAATACAGTTTCTGTGTGATTATTTCGGGTCTGAGCTGCTGAGCAGCCGGGAACCAACAAGCGGCCTCCTCACAACATTGGTCAAATCAATAGATTAGATTTTTGGCTTTTATGTCACTGTTTTGTTTTTTTTTGTTTGTTTGTTTTTGTTTTTGTTTTTTTTTTGAGACAGGGTTTCTCTGTGTAGCCTTGGCTGTCCTGGAACTCACTCTGTAGATACATCTGCCTCTGCACCAGGTGCTAGAATTAAAGGCCTGCACCACCATTGCCCCGCCAATAAATTAGATTTTTATCTGAGAAAATAGCTTCCACCTTTTCATCTAGTAAATGTTTAATCCACCCACTGTTCAGTATAATCAACTTTCCGATTATCGCTGTCCCTCCTCAGCTGATGGTAATGGTGACACTGGTGGTGCCCCTCTTTGGATGCCATGTGTAGACTAGTCCTCCCTCACAGCAAATGCATATACACAGCACATGTTTATCCTGAGAGAAATAGCACTGAAAAGAAAAAAAAAAAACCTGTTAGCATTCAATAATATTTTCCTCCCAGTGTGGTAGCAATCACATAAAATAGTCTCAAGAGTCAGAAATATCAGAAGAAAGCAAAATATTTTCTTGATATAAATTCTCCTTCATTTCAATGCTTTTCCTAAAACATGTGAGCAAGAGAAGATGTTTGACAGTCAGCATATCTTATCTCTGCACATATGTTATAACTGTTAGCTTGGTGTTTTTGTGGGACTCCTAACAGTGGAAGTGAGTGGGTCTCTGATTCTTGCCTGTTCTTGAGACTCTTTTCCTTCTCTCAGGTTGCCTTGTCCAGCCTCGACTTTTGCCTTGTCTTATTTTGTCGTGCTTCGTTGTTGTCCCTGGGAGGCCTACTCTTTTCTGAAGGGAAAGAGAGTAAATATGAGGGAGAGGAGAGGTGGAAGGAGATGGAAGGAATAGAGGGAGGGGAAGCTGTGGTCAGAATATATTATATGAGAGAAGAGTCTATTTTCAATTAAAAAAATAAATTTAACAAAAACTTTTAAAGAGAGAAGAGAAGCATTTTACAAGTATTTTTCCATGAATTAATCTCATCATGCCTGCACTTGCCACATGGGCATAGTGGTATATTAAAATCATGCCAAAGACCAAGTTTAAAGAGCGTCCTTCTCATGGTTCTGCCACTTAAAATACAAGCTTCTTCACAAATAAAGTAGTAAGTTAAATGACCTATAGCCCTCTATCGTCCAATTCCAAATCTGTGCTACAATTATTGTTGCATGCAACATCTTATTTAAACTCCAGCTGCCATGATCACTTTTATTATCTGGTGCCTAGTGCAGTCTAGACCACAGAAAACCCTTCAATAAGTGACCCAGCCATGGTCTTAAAGTTTCTATTTTGTAGTTCAGTGGTAGAACACTTGATGAAAATATTTAGTCTTGAGTTCAACCTTAGCACTGAAGAAATAAAATTGTCATTGTCATTTTTTTTTAATTTCTGCTTTGAGGTTATAAGAATAAAACTTTCAGCAGCCATATCCTATCAGGTAAAAATGCAGAAATTCTTAAAACACAATATTCAAAAAATATGAAAAGATATAGAAAAAAGTAGTTTTTTTCACATTGTTGTGCAGTTTTATTCCCCAAAATACAATAAAGTTTACTTTTGGGTTTGGGTTTTTTTTTGTTTTGTTTTTGGTATGTTTATTTCTTTTTAGTTTTTTTTAGACAGGGTCTCACTTTGTAAGATCCCTCACTGAGCTAGAAATCACTGTGTAGACTTTGAAGTGCCATTGAATTTGTGGCAGTCCTCCTCCTACTGAGGTAAGAAACACGCACCACCATGCCTACCATCATTTATTTATTTAGAGACATGGTCTCATTAAGTAGCCTAGGTTGGCCTCAAATCTACCATCCAATTTCCTCAGCCTCCTGAGTTCTAGAATTAGGTGCAGATATGCCACCATATCCAATTTGAAGATACCTATTTTCAAGGTAATTTATATGTATTTAAAGACAATAGATCAATGGGTAATGGCTCCTGCTGGCAAATTGGCAAGCTTAGTTTAATCTCCAAGATTTACGTGGTGGAAGGAGAGAAATGTCTTCCAGAAATTATTCTCTGACCTTTGAGACACTCACCATGACAAATGCCACACATCCACACACCAACACTAAATAAATAAATGTATATTAAACTTTTGAAAATAGAGGTACACAAATACTATAAGCTGTACAATCAGCAACATAGACTATATAGTTCTGCTCGTAAATATTCTCCTTTCTAAACCCACAACAAAGCACCCACCCACCCCCAGCCTACCCCCAGTCTCTACTGTCTGACAGATCTGGATTTAAATTCTATGATGGCTCTGTATTAGTCACATGGTCTTGGTTAAAATAACTAGGTCTCTGGGCCCCTTTCCACTTCAAAAGTAATGCTAAGTAATAGCGTATATGTCGTCCTGAGGACTGCGTTGGGTATTTCTTGATTGTAGTGTCTCACACAGAACCCTATATTCTACTGCTTGAAGATCATACACTTACCTTCTCCCATGGTCCTTTTTAAAAAGAGAAATGAGCAATGCCACAGTAAAAACCCACTGGAGTAAGATCCCCATGATGGCATTTACCTTGTCAAGCAAAACCTAGTGAAAAATGCCATCGGGAATGTCTGTGGCTCCTGGAGAGCCAGCCAGTCCACCTCAGAGGTTCACAGCTGGACTCCATCCCCACCCCCCAGCAGTAACTTGAACCTTGACTGTTTTATAGTTTTTCACTAGTCACTATATAATGGGGTTCTCCTTTGTAAAACAAATAACATGTAGTTTCTGGGTGAAATAATTCCACACTTCTAGAAGAAAGAAAGAAAGAAGAAAGAAGAAAGAAAGAAAGAAAGAAAGAAAGAAAGAAAGAAAGAAAGATAAGAAAGAAAGGAAAGGAAAGAAAGAAAGAAGAAGAAGAGAAGAGAGAGGAAGGAAGGAGGGAGAGGGGAGAGAGAGGAGACGAGAGAGAGAGGGAGAGAGAGAGAGGAGAGGAGAAAGGGAGGAGAGAGGGGAGGGAGGGAGGGAAGGGGAGGGGGAGGGGAGGGGCAGGGAAGGAGAGAACGGGAGAGGAAGGAGAGGAGAGGAGAGGAGAGGAGAGGAGAGGAGAGGCGAGGAGAGGAGAGGAGAGGAGAGGAATGAGGAGAGGCGAGGCGAGGATGAGGAGAAGGAGAGGAGAGGAGAGGAGAGGAGAGGAGAGGAGAAAAAAGAGATTATCTTTGATATACTTTGTTTTGCCAAAACACATACAATAAAAATGTATTTTAGGACCATGACATTCTGAGCTATGCCTGCAATGCCTGTACCTGAGAGGTAGAGGCAGAAAGACTGGGACTTTAAAACCAGTCCTGGAAACATGATACCCTGTCTCAGAAGTGTAAAAATCTTCAAGACTTATTGACCTTTAATCCCAGCACTCAGGAGTCAGAGGCAAAGGAACCTTATGGTCAGCTGGTCTACACACAGAGTTTCAGTCAGGGATGCATAGTGAGATCCTGGCTATAAACAAATGAGTAAACAAAGAAATAAACAGTTTAGGGGCTGGAAAGGTAGCTCAGTTACCGCTCTTCTAGAGGATCCGCAGTCAATGTCCAGCACCACATAGGTTGACTCACAATGGACTGTAACTCCAGCTTCAGGGGTCTGATGTCTCTGACCTTTACAGTCATTGTACTCCCATGAATAGACACACACACACACACACACACACACACACACACACACAATTGAAATTAAAAAGTTTTTTAGTTAGAAAATTGAAAATCTAAATGGCCTTTGGAGCAAAATATCCTGAATAATAGAATACTGCAGTTTGCCTAGGGATTGCTGATTTACTATATCTATAGGGAGTCTGGTTAGAAAACTCACCTATGAGAGCACATGTGTATATAACTCCTCCTTAAGCTAATTAATCTTTTGGTGTAAGGGCCTTTGAGGCTCACTGACAAGCCACACATCTCATTGTGCTATATTGCACCATTCCTTTGATACTGATTTTTCAAGGACATTTAGTTCTTTCAACATAAAGATATCAATTAAAAAAAACCAAAAATGTCAACTAAACACAAAACCTGACCCTGTCATCAGCAAGTAACAAGAACCTACAGAAAACTCTCTTCAAGCCAAGGTCTTGAAGGAAACAGCACGAACATGCTGAGATACCCTTGAAATAAGAACAGATGTGCCGAGCTTGCAAGGCCCAGAGAGCACATTATTTTCCATAAACTCTGCAGAGCTGTGCCCATGTCTGTGCTAACACAGATGGGAGCAATGAAAGCTGCCGTGTTATAAAACAATTCATAATGTGTATGATAAGGCAGGTCAAGACACACTGCATGAGCTGTGCACCACAAGTGTCTACACTTGCATCTGGTTCAGGGTCAAGAAGGATAAGCATTGAGCCAAATGCAATCTCGTTTTCACATCCTTGTTAATTACTCAGTATACAAGTTGAACACCAATATATATATAATATGTACATTGTTAGAAATTTTAAGAAATTTTATTTAAGAAAATACTGAAGAGGGAAGATTTAAAGAAACACATGTGAAGATGTTGAATAGTTATGGCCTATTGAAAGCAACCTGATGGGGCTCGGTTTGGTTCTTGTTTTGACTTCTTTGTTTTGAGACGGGGTCTTACGTAGCTCAGGCTTGCTTCAGAGTCACTAGTGATCTACAAGGACACTGAACTCTCGATCCTCTTGCTTCTGCCCCCCAAATACTGGAATTACAGATTTGTATTGACATGCATGGATTTTTATTTTGTTTTATTTGGGGGAATAAGGGTTGTCAATGTAGCCCAGGCTAGCCAGGAACTCAGCTATCCTCCAAGCTCAGCCTCCCAAATACTGTGATTGCAGGCTTGAGTCACCATTCTAAACTGAAAATAGAGGAGACACAGATGCATTTCTAATGTGCTTAGTCATTTCCAGCATGGTTCATATGCACACAGGATCCTTCAGTAAGTACTAATCATAAAGAGAACATTAGTAAGGTGCCACGGACAGGCTCAGGGGAGCCACTCAGACCATGGGAGAAGCAGGGTCTTGGTAACAGGAAGGCACAAGTTGGGCGAATGACAGACAGACACAACACACAAGAGAGTGGATGGAATCTGCTGCAATTTTACTAAATTCATGTTTTCATTATATAGTATTCAGACAAAGAACAAATCAGAAGGTCATGTATCACTGGTTGGCACAGTATAAAAGCTTCTTTTAGTCACATCAGAGATATTTAAGAAAAGTATATTATCAGGGACAGGTGTTAGACATAAAGCATCCTTAGAAGAGGAAATCTTGTCCTTGAGAACGTAAACCTCAGACAAGTGGTTTCTTCTTATAAATAGAGAGTTTCTGTCTCATTATTGATATCATTGCCCTTCCTCTTTCTAACCCTTTTTTTTATCTTATCTAGTGACCAAATATGTCTAATCAGTTCTCTGCACCTGTTGAAATATACTTTTTAGTACCTTCTTATGCAGCAGACTCCATGGGGGTTGGGATCTAGCAAGCCTATCCATAAAGTTCAAAGTATAACATAACAGTCTTTGTCCATCAACATTAACCCATCTATTCCCTTGCTCATCATACACCCCGTGTATGATAAAGGTTCTGCTGAGTCTTACACATTCCCATACTGTGCTTCCCTATCCCAGAGCTGTTCCTGAAGAGATAGTCCTTGTCTTGTATATATAAAGACTATCATTATTATAAAAGAGATTGTGCAAAGCCCATATCCTGCATAGCCAGCTACTCGAGAAACCCGTCTATGCCTCAGTGGTGGCTAATACCGGGCCATCTGCCATTGACCTCCAGGAAGCCTAGTTCCATAGGACACGTAGCTCCCATCCAGCATAATGACATGTCATGTCACACAGACAACACTGGAGTTGGTGTGGCAGTAAGGTAAGTTGAAAATGGCATAGAAATTTGATAAAACTATATACCACCACATCTATTATTTACTTGACAGGGGCCAGCACTGACAAAAATATCACTTACCAGGGTAGGGGCATAAGGATTAGGAAAGTAATATGATACAAATGACAACTGGAACCGTTATTTGCTTTAATACATTGAAACAGTAAGTCAATAGCATTCTATTGTTTAGGCAGTGAACCCAGGCTAGACCAGGTATCCAGAAGGCAGCCATTCCCCAGGTCAAACCTCTTAATTCAAAAAAAAAGAAGCAGAAGTATGCTAGAATTCTCTGACCATCATACAAGGCAGAAATAGGCTCACATTTTTGGGACTCCACATTTACTGACATTTAAATTTTCTACTAGTCCCAAAGAATTTAGTTTTCATTCCTTTACAAGTTCCTTTATAGCAATCTACATAGATACCAAATACATCTGTTACTTAAAAATAAGACCTTTGATTTTAAAAATATGTTTAATTCTCCTCTGCCTCAAAGTGATAGCCAGTCAAGTTTTATTTGTAAATAAAATGGGAACAATGAGCTGGTGAGATGGCTTGGGAGGGGTAGGTACTGTCTTAGACCAGGTACATGAGGTCAATGCCCAGAAACCATGTAAATGTTGAAGGAGAAAACTGACTTATGGTGGTTAGAATGAGAATGTCCCACACACACTCATGTTCTAATATTTGGTGTCCAGTTTGTGGGACTGTTTGGGAAGGATGGGAAGGTGTGGCCTTAGTGTGGGTGTGTCATTTGGGGACAGGCTTTGAGGTTTCAAAATACTTGTGCCATTCTCATTCTCTCTCTCTCTGTCTCTCTCTCTATCTATCTCTCTCTATCTCATTCTCTCTCTCTATCTCATTCTCTCTCTCTCTCTCTCTCTCTCTCTCTCTCTCTCTCTCTCTCTCTCTCTCTCTCTCTCTCTCTCTGTCCCTTGCACTTGTAGGTGAAGCTGTACACTCTCAGATACTGCTCCAGCACTATGTCTGCCTGCCTGCTACCATGTTCCCTACCAGTATGGTCATGAACACTAACCCTCTGGAACCATGAGCTCCAAATTTCTTTCATAAGTTGCTTTGGTTGTGGTGTTTCCTCACAGCAATTAGAAAAGGAGCTAAGACACAATACCACAGAGTTATCCTCTGACCTCCACATGTGAAATGTGACATGCACATGCCTACCTGCAAAATGCACACAATAAAATAATAAATAATTTCAATGGGGAAGATGACTAATGCAATTCTATTCCTCTGAAACCATAAGCCCTATTAAACATTTTCATTTATAAGTTGACTAAGGAACTATCTGATCCAAAAGAGCAACAACAGAGGAAATTCTACACAAAGGTAATTCAAGTAGGGAGCCAGGTTCCTACCTAAGGCAGCAGGGAAGTTAGTAGCATCAACCATATTATTCTGGATTTAGGGTCATAAAAGATACAGGAGTAGGGGCTGCAGAATCTTCCTCTGAGGTTAAGAAAAGCCACTGAGGACAGACATGTAACAAGGAAGTCCCGGCATGGAAGCCTCAAGGAGCCATTGAATAAAGCTGTGAAGGTGAAGCCTAGATTGCCTTGGAGACCCCAAGATGTCTGAGGTGGCAGAGTCCTGGGATTCTGCTGAGGAGAACTTTGAGAGGGAGTGGAACCAGCCCGAGAGAGAGAAATGTGTTTCAGTCAGTAAAGCTGAAAGGCATGGGTATTCTTAAAGCCATCTAAGCCCTTTAATGATGGATAGAGAGCGACAGGATTTGGAGTTTGTCTTGTTGGGTTTCAATCTTGCTTTTGGTCTACTATTACCCCATCATGCCCCCATTCCTCTTTGGAATGGTACTGTATGCTCTGTGCCATTGTACGTCAGAAGTATGTGACTTACCTTTTGATTTTACAAAGTGTCACAGGTATGATGAGATGACCTCAAGTCTCAGAAGAGACTTTGAACTTTAAAATAGTGTCAAAACTATGGAAGACTATGGGGGGTTCTGAAGTTGGACTGAATGCATTTTGCTTTATGATATGACTACATGTCTATGAGTACCAGGAAGCAGAATGAGATAGTTTGAATGGGTATGTCCCCCACAAGCTTATATATTTGAATATTTAGTGGGTAGTTGGTGGGACTGTTTTGGAAGGACTAGGAAGAGTGACTTTGCCAAAGGAGGTACGTCACTGGGGTGGGCTTTAACACTTCAATAAGCCCATACCAGACCCTCTGCCTCTAACTTGCAGATCAGATGTAAGCTCCCTGCTACCGCTCCAGCACCATGCCTGCCTTCCTGCTACTATGCTTCTTGCCATGATGGTCATGCGCTTCTCTGATAGAATAAGCAAGCCCTCAATTAAACGCTTTCTTTCATAAGTTGCCTTGGTTATGACATCTTTTCACAGGAAAAAAAAGGAACCAAGACACCAGCACAAGAGCCATATTGTTTTACATCAAAGGGATGGTGTGATTCAGCTAGAGGAAGGATGAAAGGCATGAAATAAAAAGATTTTATAACTTTATTGGTAAAAGTATTGTTACCAAGTGTTCGTGTCCCATAGCCTACCTCCTTAGTTTGCCTGTATTCCAAAAGAAAACAGGAAATATAGGCTGTCAAGACAGATTAGTGATGCTAAGTCTGACAATCTGAGTTCAATCTCCAGAGCTCTCTCATGGTGAAAAAAGTAAACTGAGTCCCTCAAGTTGTACTCGGACTTCCATGTACACGCACTCATACTCATACATAAAAATGTAAGTAAGTAAATGTAACTTTAAAATGAAAACCTAAGCAAGTCTTGAGTCGCAGCACTTGGGGGCAGGGTTCTCTGAGGTTAAGGCCAGGCTGGTCTACAGAGTAAGTTTCAGGACAGCCAGGACTACAGGACTATACAGAGAAACTCTGCTTCAAAAAACCAAAATAAACAAATAAAAATTTTAAAAAATGTAAACTTAAAAAAAACTCAGGCTAAGGAAATAAAAGACCTGATTTCTTATCACCATGCCTGTTGTAACTTAACAATTTATAGAAAATAGTGAGACAAAGCCAGATGATACGTACATTTAGCCTTGATGAAATGTACGAATTAACCTTTCCTGGGGAAAAAAAAACCATGTGGCTCCAGGTTGTGTGGATTGTCTCAGCTCTCTGTTAGTTTTTGTTCTTCAAATTTAAGCCTGAGAAAAATGGAACAGACAGTCTGTCCTAAAAGGCCCCTTATTTTCTGACAGGCTCTCTCATGTTTCCCAGACTAACCTCAGACTCATTATGTAGTCAAGGATGATCTTGAACATCTGATTCTCCTGCTTCTGCCTCTGCTCCTGGAGTATTGGGATTGTAAGAATGTACCACTATGCCCAGCTCGGGTGGCACTGCTGATCATCCTCGTGCCTCAAAGATGCCAGGCAAGCCTACGAATGGAGAAATATCTCCAGCTCCCAAAATATCCCATCCCCCCCTTTTTGAAAGGAAAAAGTCTTTAGATTTTATGGACTGTTGGATATAAGATCCATACCTGGCCCCAGAGAGTTGGCTCGGTGGTTAAGAATACTTACTGCTCTTGCAGAGGACCGGGGTTTGGTTTCTAGTGTCCACACAGAAGCTCACAGCTGTCTATAACTCCAGTTCCAGAAGACCTGACATTCTCTCTTGGCCTCCGTGAGTACCAGGCACACACTCAAACATGGTACACATGCAGGCATGCAATCAAACACTGATAAAATAAAAATTAATAGTTTGATAAGAACCATATCTGGTCCCAGCCTGGTCCCTTTCTGTGTGTGTGTGTGTGTGTGTGTGTGTGTGTGTGTGTGTTTCTTTTGTTTTTGAACAGAGTCTCACACTGTAACCTAGACTATTCTAAAACTCACTATGTAGTCCAAGCGACTCCTAACTCAAAGCAGCCCTCCTCTGGTTTCCCAGTACTGGCATGACAGGACAGACACGACCCACCACTCCCAGGTTGGGCCTTTCCTTTGCTGGATATGGGGTCAAAGTGTTTTGTATATTTTCTTTGGTGATCAACTTCAAGCTCTAGCCCCTGGGTGTATGTTAATACCAGCTAAAAGAGGGGTACAGATGTCTCTATAGAATTCAGAATACTTCTTCAGTCTGTCTGGGCTCCAGCCCTCTCTTCTAGCACAGGATCACAGTGAGAGTTTTCGGATGTTTTCGTATGAGGGCCGATTGTGTTTTGTTAGCTTCAGGCAGTATTTCCCGTTTGTCTTTATTTGGAAGCTACCCATGGTTAAAAGATATGTTTGGATGCCAGCTTGACAGAAGGTTACACCAAAAACTGAATTTGTATTATGCCAGTTCATCTAAGTAGGTGCTCAGTTGGTGACCTCCCTGCCCTGCATCATTTAGAGCCAATGTAAGCCGTAGAAATATTTTTCAAAAGGTGTGGAATATGGCAAGCTCATTCCTCGGGAAGCTGCTGCAGGAATGAGGCATGCGGCATCGCTGGCTTGCACGCACTCGGCTTCCTATTTACTGACTCACGTAGTCATAGTCGGGTGGGGCAGCAGCTGGGCCTTCAGTGCTGCAGTCCTGACTGGAGCTTATGATTCACTTTCTCTGGCTTTTTTTTTTTTCCTGACACATGGGGTATCAGTTTCTCTCGCAGAGTGTCGCTATCCTAAGCATTAGAGGCCTGGAGGCAGACAGACAGGAGTTCCGGTCCTTCCTTGTGGTTTTCAGCCAAGCTTCAAAGACTCTGCTTGTTCCTTGATCTTCCCACTTCGCATCCACCCACCCCTCCCCACTGCCTCCCTTGCAAACTTCAGACTCCAGTACCAAACAGAAACCCAGCTCCGACTTCGTTGTTTTGTTGTGTAGGGAGCTGGGGCCTTTTTAGGAATGACACCCAGGGCCTTAACATGCCAGGCAACTGCTCTATCACTAAGCTATATCCCCCGTCCTTGATTGTTTTTGTTGTTTTGAAACTATATTTCATGATGACGTCAAATTGCAGTCTTCCTGGCTTCGCCTCCTGATTAGAGGCGAATTAGCTACATTTTAGAGTCAGGCTCCCACAGCAAATATCTTCCTTTGTATGTTTATATTTTCCAGTAGTTCTGCTCTTCTCGGGTTCCAGAATGAGGAAAGCCTGGTTGCCGAGTATTCAGTTTTCCACTAATACATATAACACCCTTATAAAGGCTTTAACAAAGGTGGGCCAGGTTGGGTGGCTAGGTGGGTAGGGGCGGCGAGAGAGTGGAGGCAGATGGGAGGGATCAGGAACTGAAGGCCAACTGCTACTGCAGGGCAAGTTTAGGCAAGCCTAAACTAAATGAGACCTTGTCACAACAAAGTGGGGTGTGCGGGTGCAGATACGATGAGGCATGACTTTAATCCCAGCAAGTAAGAGATCTCTGTGACTTTAAGGCTACCTCGCTCTATATATCAAGACCAAGGCCAACCAGGGCTACAAAATGCCACTCCGTTTCTATAAACAAAAACGAAAGGACAGAGAAAGAAAAATGAGGGGCTACCATAAGACAAGGTCCTGTCCTTCAAGTACCTGATAAACTAATAAAAGACACACTGTTCTTAATGATTCTTGATTGAAACTGTCATCTTACCAAATACATGTCCATATTCTCTTGCGGTAATTTGGATGCAAGCCTCTTAGCTGAAGTAGATATGTAATAAGTGATCCCCCACACCCTAACGCCCAGGCCAGCACTCAGAATATGCCGTAAAACCGTTTTAAATATAGTCGTCACCTGAGGACAGTTTGTCATTATCTGTTTTGCTGTTTAAACATTAAGTTCCAAAAAATAACATCAGTTCATTTTAGGAAATGAGTCATGGGAATTCCAAGAACTGAGAGGTGCCATACAGGATATACCTCGGAGCCTGAGAGTAATCAAAGATTGGCTAAAAATTCAGTCTCCAGCTAAGTTCAGGCCAGACAGGCAGCTCGGCATGAACAGGGCAATGGTTCTGCAGTACAACCAGTATTTCCCCCATGAAAACTGATCCTTGCATCTGAAGTATCAGCATACGTAACTGGACAGCACTCCCCAGGCATACGATCCATGGTGGTCGAATCACCCCAAAAAATAACATCAACATCTAATCTGTCTTATCTAGCATTATAACTGTCCAGTTAAGTATTATTTTTAGCTTTTACAAAGAAAAAAAATTCCAGAAATTCTCTGTGCAATTCATATATACCTGCCTAACTTGAATTTGTTTAAAGTTTGGAATTCATCTACTTCAATACATTTTTAATCTTCAACAGCAAACTAAAGCTGATCAACATATGCATTCAAAATTTGTACCCAACTCAAAAGTTTACAGGCTACAGATCATTGGAAATTATCCAAAAAGTGAAAATTATCACACAGTTTTGTTCTTTGATATAGAAGCAAAATAATACTTACACCTGCCCCACCCCTATTTTTCTTCTCATGAAGAACAAATGTTCCCTCAGGAGGTTTCTATTTCTGGTTATAGTCATCCATTCTCTCTGAAGACTATCTGAAATGTTTTTTCTACATGCGCTCAGTCAACAGTCATGAACATTGATGTTTCTGCTGATTTCTTTTGGGGGGTATAGCATTTATTTAGTGGGTATTGGGAAGGGTAATAGGGTAAGGGGACTACAGAGGAAAGAGAGAAAGCAGGGGAGGTTGCTTCTTAAGAAGAAGGACAGACAGAGAGAGAAAGAGGTGGAGAAGAGGTGGAAGATCCACTTGCCTTGGCGGAAAAGGGGGAGATTGGGAGTGGTGGGGCTTGTCTCTTAAAGAGCCAGGGTACCCAGGTGACAGGGCAGGCCAGTAGAGTTATAATTACAACATTATCGCCTTTCTCTTATAATAAAAAGGCAAGGAGTTAGGCATGGCAGGTTAAGGGGACGAGGATGTCGAGTTCTCTTCTGCTTCCTGCTTATTTGTAGATATCAGAGTCTTGGAGGACCTGAGAAAGCTGGGATGCCAGTCACAGGATAGCTAGTTGCTTCACTCCTGTCCAGGATTTGCGGTGTAGAACTGTCCAGTGTCTCTTGGACCGTGCCCTGAGCAACTAGGCTGTTTATTCCAGTCGATGCTGTCCACTGTCTGGAGATCTTAAAGAGTTTAGATGAAAGGCAGCTCTTCCTAGAGTTTGTGCTTTCACCTGACAAGACAAAGCAAACCATGGATGGATGCTGTTCTGTGCCCATCTGTCTTCTGTCTTTGGAGGAAATGGGATGTTGCTGTTAGGAACCTTTTTCTCTGCATTCAGTTGGTGTTGTGTGCAGCAATGGAGTGGGCACAGGAAGTTGGAAAGTGGTCCGAGTCCAGGATTCCCATATGCCTCAGCCTCAGTCTGCCTGAGGGAGGAAGGAAACACAGAGAAAGCCTGGCTGAGTCATACACCAATGTTATGATCCCTGGCAAGTTCCCTGGTGGGTGGGAGACCACAGGGGGCAGGAGACAGACAGTTACGCCATGCAGAGAGAGAGCTTAGGTATAGAGTTTATTTAGTGGGTATTGGGAAGGGTATAAGAGTGAGAGAGTTATGGAGGAAAAAGAGAAAGAGAGAGATAGAGAGAAAGAGGCAGAGGTTGCCTTTTCAGAAGAAGCACAGACAGAAAGAGCCTGCTGATTTCTTCCAGTGGGTTCTATATGCAAAGATTCTGGTGTATCTGGCAATTAGCAGTGACACAAGACAAACACATGATTCTTGGGCTGCCTCGCTATCAGGTAAGATAAAAAGCAAATAGAGGAGGAGGGGGAAGAAGGAGGGAAGAAGAAGAGGAGAGAGGTTGCACCTAGAGCCACATAGTGATTTAGATACAGGAAAGAGAAAGCAGAAGACGAAGTCTTAGATTTCTAACTGCCTCTGGTTGTACCCAGCTGAAGGTCATGATCTTCCCAGTGACTAGCTAGCTCCTGCTAAGCGTACAAACACCACTGAGTCCCTTGCTAAGAAACGCCCAGCTTAAAACACTTCTCAGCCTCTTGCATACACAATTTCTGTTGGATGCTTTGTTATTTGTGAGAAGTTTTTCTAAAACAGAAGTTCCTGAGTGTCCATAGAAATCCAACAGTAAGGAACTATGCTCAATGTTCCTTTTTTACTCGAACTGCCACTGGGGCAAGGTTCATGAAGAACTGCATCTGAGCTACCTGGATGGGAACCAACTGGGATAGGGCTGAAAACAGCCAGTTCCCCAGTCCTGAAGTACACTTATGGAATTCCTGTAGAGGCTTGATAGCCTGCTGATGTGGGAGTCCTCTCTGTGTGCTGTGATTACCATTAATACTTTGGACCTACAGCAAGGCAGAACTTAGGTAGGCAGGGAAAGCTAGGCCGAATGCTGGGAGAAAGAAGGGTGGAGTCAGAGAGAAGCCATGGATCCTCCTCCTGAGACAGACACTGGGAACTTTACCCTGTAAGCCACTGCCATGTGGCAATACACAGATTAATAGAAATGAGTTAAATTAATATGTAAGACTTAGCCAATAAGACACTAGAGCTAATGGGCCAAGCAGTGTTTTAATTAATATGGTTTCTGTGTGATTATTTCGGGTCTAAGCGGCTGGAAACAAAATAAGGGACCTGCTGCTACAGTCTGCATCTTGCAATCTCCCTCAGGCTCACTTTATGCAAATCAGTGTCAAGAATTGTGCTGAATGGGTTCATTCACAGAAGACAAAAGGGCAACTATGAAGGAGATACCATGAATGAAGCAGGTCAGCTGTCTGTCCCAACAACACACCAACCATCAGGATATAATGTAAGTTACAGACACTTAAAGGGAAACCAAGGAGAAATAGTCTATGGGGATTCATTGGTCACTAGTTACTGCTCCTCATAGGCTCAAAACACCCAACAGAAGCAATGCAAAGATTTCAAAGAAGACAGCTGGGGTGGTTCGGGTCCACAGTGGCCGGAGCTTGAGGCTGCTGCTATCGCATATTGGTGGATCTTGAAACAAGGTGTATGAACTAGAACCAGAAGTCACTTTCAAGGAGGACCCCAGAGAACTACTTCTATTAACAAACTACTCTGAGCTTCCACAATCTCCCAAAACAACACAGTGGGGGAGCAAGTGTTTAAACCCAACAGAAGCAAGGAGTAGGGGGAGTTCTATCTGAACCCTAACCACTGTGCTCACATGAATCATTTGACTTTGTTGTGTCTTGTTTTCTTCTTTTTTAAATTACGAGTAACACTTGAGCGCTCTTGAGATGTGAAGATTAACTCAGTGACAGTAATATGTGTGTTGATATATGCAACTAGAGGCTAATAAAGGAAAGGATTATAGGGCAAGGCTCGTGTGTATCATATCCTGTCCCTGAGAATGCTGTCACTTGCGTTTTAGCTAACGGCAACAGTGCTGATGCTCAGGATTGGCAGCAAGTTAGAATAAGTCAGCATTTTTCATGGAAACTAGGTCACGTGGTCTGAGAAAAAAAAAAAAAAAAGGTGACATTTACTTTGTTTGAGAACCCCGGAGCAGGATCTGCCTCAACCTGCCTGGTTCTAGAAAGTTTTTGTCCTGTTGACAAGATAATTAGCTCCATGAGAACTTCAGTCTCTCCAGCTGATTCTAGCAGAGGAAGAAAGCACCTACTACGACCTCTCCTGTCATAGCAGCTGTGGTCCGTCATCCATTTACTGTGCCTCGGAATCACAACCATATCTGAATCCCCTGAAATGATTCCTTGCTTGGACTCAGAGACCTAGATTAGGAGCTTTCTAATTAAACTTGTAATTTGGGCTTTAAGCATTTGTTATAAAAATCAAGCCAAAGCTGAAAGAATTACCCAGGGTCTATGGAACACAGGTCTGTCTCTTATGGAAAACAGGCCCATGTCTTATGATTATTATTTTCTCCATAAGTGAAAAAACCACTTTAACCATGACTCCTTATCTCTGCTTTTCCTCCCAGACCCATAGAAACAAGCACCCCTGACTTGCCCCCTCCACACACAATAATTTTGAAAGCATCTATGAGATACCAATTCAGGTTTTTGAAGCCAAAAATGTCTTCAGAAAATAACTGAATTATTTTCTTTCTTTTCTAAAACTTTGCTTCTATGTGCCACCACATCAAATTGTGAAGCCAAATTACACGTTGTTGTGTTGTTTTTTGTTTTGTTTTGTTTTGTTTTTTGAGACAGTAACAGTCCTAGCTTTGTAACAGTCCTAGCTGTCCTGGATCTAGCAACTTGAAGATCAGGCTGGCCTCAAACTCACAGAGATTCACTTGTCCCTGCCTCTACCTCCCAAGCGCTGGGATTAAAGGTGTGCACCACCACTGCCCAGACCAAATTACACTTTTGTGCTATAGCCCGGCATAGCAGTACATGCCTGTAATCCCAGGACTCAGAACTCTGAGGCAGGAGTTTCCGATCCAACCAGGGATACACAGTAAACAACAAACAAAAGATGAAGAAGGTGCTCATGTTTTTAAAATCTACACAGGTTGTGTTTTTACTCCTCACTAGGGTTCTAAGCTAATCAATCCGTTCTTCAGAGAACTACTTTCCCACTTTACAACTCTGGTTCGTCCTTGCTGCAAATCTGCTGAGCTTGCTTTCAAGCCCAGGAACAGTCTCCCTTTTTGTAAGAGGCTTTTGTCGGCAGACCTTGACCCACGCTGTTAGGAGCCTCACCCACAAAGGTATTGTGAAAGAACAGCGACCCTGGATCAAGTTGCTCCGTGTACCCATCCTCTTCGGAACAATGGGACGCGCTCTGTGATGTCAATACTATCTTTGGAGACGATAAGACCTTAGACTCTGTACACGTTCTTCAATGTTGCTTTATGGGACGCACAATAGTAAATGTGTCTCGAGCACAGCTGCCTTCTCTTCTTTTTTTTTTTATCATATTTTATGGCAACATTATAAATGCTTCTGGAAAGCTGCAATGGGTGTAGATGGAACTTGGCCGACACTTGGGTTTTTACGGAAACACAGGAACTACCTTGACGATCCGATGGATCAAGAAAACCCTGTTTGTTGGGTATTTCAAAGAAGAGCTTTAGCGAAATGAGCTCAGTTGCTGCTCCTGCTTTTTGACAATAGCCGTGAATCATTGATAGAAAAACATGAGAACCCAGTCAGCAACTTAATTATATATCATTACCTAAGATAATGGCAACATTTTAGGCATGAATTAAACCTTTTGTGGTGGAGTCTTGCATCATTCTGCAAAGTTGGTCCAGCCAGTGATTCTAAAAAAAAAAAAAAAAAAAAAAAAAATCTATAGACAAAGCCCTCATGGTTTATTGTTCATTTAAGAATGGCTGCCACCTTTCTTTGTATTCATTTTCAAGACTGCAGGAGGAAGAAAGGACTTCTGTTCTGAAGACAGAAGAACAGCACTGATGAGGGGTAGGAGGTAACAGTTACATCAGAGAGACTGAAACTCGCCGCCAGAAATGGGTCAGAACCATGCTGTTAAAGCCTAACCTCAGACCCAGGGAACTATTTGCCCTGACCTCTGACCTGACTGTAGGTTTGTCTTTATCCAGGGAGCAGGACTCCAGTTAATCACTCCCCACACCGGTTTTCTGTTCTGAAGCCTGTGCACAACACAGTTGTGAGGGGGAAGTATCACATCCCCTGGAATAATGGTACCAATCTCCCTCCCCTTGCTTCTCCAGCTAAGTTCTAGATGCAATGATAACAGCTTGTAAAGATGGGGGAACTGCCGAAGAGTCGTGGAGGTGGCCAGGTATCTGGCCGCAAGGTCCTAAGCGTTCCAATCCTTTTAAGCAAACATTGGTCTAAACCACAATCACGGGACATCTGCACTAACCAGACTCGGTCCCCACCAACATTAGTTTGACCCATATTGTGTCTTTAAGTTTGTTTTAAAGCAAAAGCAACCCCCCTCCCCCACAAAAAAACCCCTGGTTTATAGGTTTCTGGTTCCAGCTCTGAGACATCGGATAGCTCTAGGTGGGCATTTCCTCAGAGTCCCAACCCCAGGTGCCGAGAGGACCCCCATCCTTCCCTGGAACATGAGGCAGGAACTCCAGCCAATCAGAAACTAGATATGTTCAAGGAGGCGGTGCTGCTCAGAAACTCTGGAAATGTGCAAAGATTTAAGTGTATTAGAACTTATAAACCATTTTAAGTGGACTTTTCTGTGAGTTCAGCCATCAATGTTTCTTGGAAAATAAATTTGCTGAGTCTCCTATAAGCCCATTCCTGTCTTCTCACAGTGCTTGGAAACAGAGTTCTCGCCTGGGTCGATGTTTCCTTCTGTAGACTTTCATGTGTGGAAAAGGACCCCATGGTGTCACAGTTTGTTTTGCCATATTGGTTTGGGGATTCTCTCTCCTCTCTCTCTCTCTCTCTCTCTCTCTCTCTCTCTCTCTCTCTCTCTCTCTCTCTGTATGAAGCTTTGGGGTTTTGTGTTGTTGGTCTCTCAGCCCCTCTCGTGTGTGTGTGTGTGTGTGTGTGTGTGTGTGTGTGTGTGTGTGTGTGTGTGTGTGAAGCTTTGGGGTTTTGTGTTGTTGGTCTCTCGGCCCCCCTCGTGTGTGTGTGTGTGTGTGTGTGTGTAGTGTAGTGTAGTGTAGAGCCCTGGGTGCCTGAACTCTCTGTGTGAACCCAGACTGAACTTGAACTCACAGAGATCTACCTGCTTCTGACTCCCAAGTTCTGGAAGTCTTTCTTGAGACACAACCTTGATAGGAAGCCCGGCTGGTTGTTTTCCGTATGCTTTATTTGACCTTATGTGTATGTGTGTGTTTGTGATAACTTTTATTGTGTGGATATTAAATAAAGACATTTTCTCTTCAGAGCCCTCTTAATTTCCCCCAACATCACCTTAGCAATCCCCTCAAAGTTGAAGAAAAGGCGACTGAGAAGCACAGAATACTAATAGCAGCCCACTCAATGAGCACTGTGAGGCCACGCTGACTATGCTCCCTCTGGGTCTGCCATAAACAAACCACGGACAGAACCATAGCATCCTCCACTCTGAGGACAGCTAAATGTCCCACTAAAGCGAGAATGGAACTGTCTGCACCCCAGCTCTATGTTCTTGTCATTAAGGGAGATGTGGCTTCGGAAGTCTGCTTGTCTGCATGGGCTGCTTCTAGACGTGGTATAGAATTGTTTCGTGATCCTCCTTTTCACCATCCAGTTGTGATTGGCAGGAGAAGGAGAAAGTGGAGCATGTGAGCTCTGGTCTCTTCCACCGTGTGAAACAAAGCACAGCTTTCTCTCTTCCAACTGAAATGGTATTGTTATTGTAGCCTTTTCTCCCAGGCCTATTTCTCAACTGTAATTATTCTTATTGTGCTTCTTCGGTAACTCCTCGCTCCTCCTCTTAGAACACTGGTTCTCACGACTAGTATAGGCTCCCTACACTCTATATACGAAGGAAAAACAACTCTATTTTTTAACAATTAATACATGCTTTTTTGTATAGTTTAACTGCAAACACTCACTTATTAGCCATCTCTCCAAAGTGAATAACTGCTCCATCTATAAATATTCCTGAGCAATTAAACCTTTTCCACATTTAAATGAGTCGTTATTACTATTGTTTTGTGTCTCATTCAAATTTTCTAAATTTCACTTACCAGGCCCCAAAGTGGACAAAGTTCTATTATAACTGCAACAAAAGCCTGAAGGACACTGAATATAGTGAAGAGCTAGCCACTGCAAAAACTCCTCTAAGCTTATATTTGTATTCTTAAATTATAATTTCATTGCAATGATACTACATTGCTAGGTTCATGCGTGATTAGTCACACATGGAGATTTTGAATTCTAGAATCTACAGATTTTGTTTCTTAGAAATATAATATTGACCATGTGTATTAACTAGTTGTGTATCTATGATTTTCAGTTCACCTCAGTTCAGTGTGTGTGGGTGTGCATGTGCATGTGTAAGTTAGGAAAGGAATTGTGTGTGGATTGTTTCTTAGTTATCTTTCACAAATAAACTCTTGCTATATAGCTCAGGCTGGTCACAACTCGTGATCGTTTCTGCTTCTCACGAGTCCTGGCATTACAGGCTCTGCCACCACACCCAACTCTATGTTTTTGACTTATGTTACATTTGTTAGTCTAATCATTCGTTCTCGAAAACTGTTTCCACCTTAGACACTACCTCCGTGTTTACTTATGTCCAAGAAAGAGAACTAAGAGGAAGTAGGAGCGAGGAGAAGAGAAGGAAACCATTGTGGAAGTGGAGTTCAGAATCCAGCCAGTGTGGAAAGTGTTTGAGGAGATGCTATGAAAGCAGAAATGTGCTTATAATGTTCTATGTTGAGAAGACTATGTGAACACAGATATTAATAGACTAAAGCAATCCTGGGCCGACATTTTATCATTTGAATATGACTGTAACTTTCCAAACTATTGATAACTGTGCCTCGAAAAGTCAAATGCTGTCAGATATGGTGGTCCACACTTGTAATTCCAGCACTTGGAAGCCTGAACTAGGAGGTGGAAGGACTGTGGACAGTTCAAGGCTGGATTGGACACCAGAGTGATACACTATCTCAGAAAGAGAGACACACAGAGAGAAATCAATGGATCGTAGTTGGTAGTGTTGGTTTACAACACCATTTTGGAGGCTGAGGTTGGAGAATCAAGAACTCAAAGATAGCTTGAGCCACAAGTAAGAACCTATCTAAAGTGCACATGTACACATTCTTACCAAAATATTTTTCCTATTTATTCATTCAATTTCATTCGTCTACAATAAGAATTTGTTCTACTAAGTGATGTTATTAAAATCTCATGACATTCTCTATTTGCTGTTTTGATTTAAATCAATAATTCTCAACATATGGGTCGAGACTTTTTTGAGCACTGACTGACCATTTTACAGGGATCACTTACAACAATCTGCATATTAGATATTTATATTTCTATTCATAACAGCAAAATTACAGTTATGGGGGGACTGGAGAGACAGCTCAGCAGTTAAGAGCACTGGCTGTTTTTCCAGAGGACCCAGGTTCAATTCCCAGCACCCACATGACCGCTAACAACTGTCTGTAACTCTGGTTCCAGGATCTGATACCTTCACACCAATGCACATAAAATAAAATAAGTTATTTTTAAAAATTACAGTTATGAAGTAGCATCAAAAATAATTTTATGGTTGGGGGTCACCACACCAGGAAGACCTGTATTGAGAGGTTGCAGTCTTAGAAATGTTGAGGACCATGGCTCTAAATGGTTGAAATGAAGAACACATCATGCTAACTATGTCCTCCACGTTGCTGAACTACTCAGACGAAGCAATCATTTCAGTTGAGTCTATGAAAGAGACTGCACGATTTCTTAAAACACAAACTTTTGACAACGCTGAAATTGTAATTTCACTTATGAAATGGAGATGTACTAAACAATGCATTCAACACATGGATAGTGTCTACACAGTCACACCACAGTGACCACACCTGTCTCATCAGAACACATGGATAGTGTCTACACAGTCACACCACAGTGACCACACCTGTCTCATCAGAAGCATACATGTCTATATAGAGATGCTGACATTTCTACCTGGTATAGTACAAATTGAAAGACTTCCTACTTTCAGGGAAATTCTAAAGAAAGACTGTTCTTTAGTGCGTGGAAAGATCACTGGAGGAACAAAAGCCTGACTCTAGAACTCTAGTCTCTTGTGCTACCGTTCCTATAAATGCAATTGTCTGCTTTTCTGGACTATGGCTGGGAAGCAGTCTTAAGCTGCTCATTTTAAAAGATGCTTGATCAGATGACCATGAGTTAAATATGATGCGTGTTAAAGCACACATCCAGATCGCAGAAGTTGTCTTTTAATAAAACAGTCCTTTGGCCTGCTTATAGAATCTGGTGGTAGGATGCTCGCTTAACATGCTCAAGGTGCTAGGTTTGGTCCCCAGCAAATGGAAATTTTTATGTAACCAGGAACATTAATCTGCTTAAGAACAACTCATTGTGAAGTGATGTCTCATTTGTGTTGAAGCCGTTTTATTAGTCTCCAGATTTATGTAGAACTGTTAGGTTAAAATGCCCTAAGAGCTAACGATAAAGTAATATTTGAATAAAGAATTAATTTTTAACAGGGGCTCAGTACTACATTACATCTCCCCAAATATACCTTCATAAACTATCCCATTCATAAGCATCTCAGAGTTAGTTGCAGGCCACTAAAATGACACTGTTGAGTTTTAGGTTGGCCCGTAGAGAGCTAGCACTTTCCAAAGACGGGGCTCTGCTTCAATGACAAATTAAGTTTTAGAAGTATTTGCCAAGATGAGATGAATGTAAATATTCTCTAGGCTGGTTGGGTTTCTAGGGACAACAAGATACATGTTGGTTTCTTTAAAGCATAAATTAGGATAGAGTAATAGTACTTGTCCCATTATTTGCTTCTCATCTAAATCCAATGAATGTGAACAATGAAGAAAGAAAAAGAAAATCATTAAACCTCCTCAGAACGAACATCTTTTCGGCGTCCTACAGAAACTTCATTTAAGGCCTTGTTCATTATGAACCTTGCTTCATGAAATATTCCCTCCTATCTGCCAAACCATAGAGCAACCCTTGTAAAAATATGGTGCAGATAAACAGTGGCCGTCTTACATAATGAGATGTCCTTGCCAAATGGGAGTAAAAGAAGACAAGAAACCTGCCTCCCACTGAGCAACATGTTCCAGGCCTAGCGAGCCTGAAACGCCACCATCATTCATGGCACAGTCTGGCTCCCGGCAGAAACTCAGCTTCATGCTGGGCTACTGGAGAGAAGAGCAGGGCCGCGGAGCCTTTCACAGCACAGAGGGAGCCAACTGCTCCCTCTCCTTTCTCCTGCTGTTGGGGTGTGATGGTAACACAGGCAAAGATTCTGCCACCATTGCCTGTATCACCACACCCGATTTGGGGTTGTAATGGGGATGGACCCCAACCAAGCCTTTGTGCCTGCTAGTAGCTTTCTATCATCCAAGCTATATTCTCTGTCCTCGATTGTGTCTTCTGGACCAGAGATTGTTTCCAGCGAGAGAATCACACTGACTAGAGGAGTTAACCTAGAGATACCATCAGAACCTATTGATCTCAGTCCTCAAGGGAGATACTTCTCTGGATACAGTTTGTATGACAGCCAATGAGCCCTCATTTTTCAATAGCATCCTTTTAATAAATATGTGCAATCTTCCATATATTTTGTAGTTCCTATACCTCAGCTTCTCCTCAAATTGAGATTAGACTACCACCCATTTTGCACTGTTGCGATAGGTATCAAATGAGCTAATTTGATAAAGTTCTAAGAACAGTGCCTGACACTCTTAACGAGGGTTTGAAACTGCTCAGTTAGTAACTGAAGTTAAGCCCAGACTCCAGGCACAAAACAGCATCCATATTATAACAGGAAAGGCTGGACTCTACAGAAATGAGAGACAACCTTTTGGGGGAGGCTGCTTATTTGTTCCCAGCTACCCAGACTCAAAATAACCACACAGAAACTGTATTAATTACATCACTGCTTGACAAATCATGTAAGCATATTGTTAGCTAGCTCTTACATCTAGAATTAATATTTTACCATTATTTTATATTTTACCACAAGTTCGTGGCCTTCCAGCAAAGGTTTTGATTAGCAGCTTGCATCTTTCCCCTCTGGTGGCTCCATTACTTCTCTTGACTCTGCCTTCTTTTTCCTAGCATTCAGTTTAGTTTTTCCCACCTAGCTCTGTTATTCTCTGTTATAGGGTCAAAGCAGTTTTCTTTATTCATTAATGGTAATCAGAGCATACAGAGGGGAATCCCACATCACCTCCCTTTTCTGTCTAAATGAAATGGAAGGTTTTAACCATGTTGGGTGCCAATTTGTTATAGGAAGCCGCTTGTTTGTTTCCCAGCCACCTGACAGCTCAGAAACAAAATAATTACACAGAAACTATATTATTTAAAACACTGCTTGGCCAATGACTCTAGTGTATTTCTGCCAAACTCGTATCTTAAATTAACCCATCTCCATTAATCTGTGTACCATCACGAGGCTGTGGCTTACTGGGTAAAGTTCTAGCATCTGTCTCCAGTGGGGCTACATGGTGTCTCTCTGACTCTGCCTTCTTCCTCCCAGAATTCTGTTTAGTTTTCCTCACCTATCTCTGTTCTACCCCATCAGGCCAAGCCAGTTTCTTTATTAACTAATGGTATTTAGAGGGGGAATACCACATCAACAACCAGTCCTATCTTTTATAAGAACATTTCTTAAATACAAAAATTATTTCTGAGCATTGTGGCATACACCTTTAATTCCAGCACCCAAGAGGCAGAGGCAGGAGGATCTCTGTGAGTTTGAGGTGAATTTGGTCTACTTAGTGAGATCCAGGACAAACAGGGCTACTTAGTAAAATACTGCTTTGAAAACACACACACACACACACACAGGTATATTGCATTTGCTATAAAAATATTCAATTACTATTTGAGCAGCCTTAGTCACTGAGACACATTTTATACAATATTAGCCTCAACTCACACCCCGCCCTGTCTTTTGAGACAGAATCTTGCATATCCCATACTGGTTTCCAAATCACGGTGTATCCAAGAATGACCTTGAATCCCTCACCTCTTCCCTCTACTTCCCTACTAGATCTGGGGATGACAGAATTGCATTCCATGCCAACTTTAGAATCCTTCTCTATTATGCCGTTTCAAAAGTACAGACTTTTAATGCGGCCAATAAAAGTTTTTGAAAACAAAACTAGAAAAGTCAAGAAATAAATGCAATACAACAAACCATGCCATTTCTTTCCATCCTCTTTTTTATTGCTGAACTTGGCATTTCTGTGCAAGGAAGTCCTTTGAGTCCTGAATGTTAAAGCCTGTTGTGGTCCATGGTTCTCTGATGAATCAAAAGTAACCAATACTTGTGCCCACCCCTTTATTACTTTTTCATAGACAGAACATCAATTGCCAGATATATATTGAGATAGCATAATTGCTACTCACTAGTTTGTATACTATGGGACTAAAAACATTTAAAGGCATCTAAGAAAAAAAAAAAAATCCAACTCTGAGGTTTTGAATCATTGAAAAAGGATTCCAGGAGCCTGCATCTAATGTCCACCTCACTCTCTGTCACCAATCTTCTTTAAAACACTTTTTATACCTTCTCTGTTTTGGTTTTACAGCTGAACAGGCAAGGAGTAGATCTCTTTTTACGGACTTCTGGCTAGCTTTTGTATTACCTGAAGATGCTACAAAGACCGCAGTAGAGGAAAAGGCATCAACTGTCTTAGCCACCTGTGAATCCTATAATCTACAAAAACAACTGCCCAGCAAAGTATGTTCACTGGTAAAATAGTGACACAGGGTAACCAATCTGTAGGAGGAAGTTGCTTGTTGGTTTTTGGCTGCCCAGCTAGCTTAGACCCAAAATAATCACACAGAAACTATATTAATTAAATCACTGCTTGGCCCATTAGCTCTACCTTCTTATTGGATAACTCTTATATATTAATTTAACCCATCTCCATTAATCTGTGTATTGCCACATGGCTGTGACTTACCAGCTAAAGTTCCCAGCATCTGTCTCCAGTGGCTCCATTGCTTCTCTCTGACTCTGTCTTTCTTTCTCCCAGCATACAGCCTAGCTTTCCCCACCGAGTTCTCTTCTTCCCTGCCATAGGCTCAAAGCAGTTCTTAATTTATTTATTAGCCAATAAAAACAACACATAGACAAAAGGACCTCCCACACCACCAATCATCTTTTAAAATAGATGTATGGCCTATTTCAGAAGAGAAAATTCATTCCTGGGAGTGTAGAATTGGCCAAAGAGTCACATCTGTGAGTTCACAAGCTCTATGGGAGAACCTAATTATTTTGCCAAATAGTCATAGTACCAAATTATCATCAAATATTTGTGTTTATCCTCATAGTTTTGTGTAAGTCTTGATCCTCATCAGAGAAGCTTCTTTCATCAGAGAAGTAGGTGAGAGATAATATAGACTCCCAACTAGTCAGAGCACACAGAATACATGTCTATACAGTGATCATCATTAATAGGTAATAATCATTAACAATAACAATCACAAACCTGCCTCACAAAGCTCAAGCAGTTTCACAGAAGAAGGGGTGAAAAGATGGCCAGAGTAAGAGTTCAGGGAGAACTGTGGCAAAACAGTGTATTCTAGACACAAACTGACCCATGGTACTCATGAACTCACAGCACCTGTGGTTGCCTGTACAAAATGTGCACAAGATCAAGCCAGTCAATGTTGCAGCCTGGATGAAGGAGGGGCCCTTGAAGATCCACCCCTACTGGATGTGGAGTCAGTTTTCCTCAGAGTGCACATGACCTGAGAGACAGATTTTTCTCCAGTGCATGGCCTCACATACCAATGTCCTTATGGGAAGCACTAACTAGACAAAATGGAAGAAGGAGAAAGAAGAGGAGAAGGGAGAAGGAAGAGGAAGTAGAGGAAAAAGAAAGAGAAGGAGAAGAAGACACAAAGTGGAGAGGAATATGGGGAGGGGAAAATTCAGGAACAACTGGAGAGGGAAGAGAGAATAGATACATTCAAAATACATTGCATGTGTACTAAATTCCAAAAAAATAAATATTATATTAAAAATTACTGACCACATGTGAAAAATTACAGACATGTAATAAAATAAGAAAAGATGATCAAAAATATGAATTGGTTAAAAATACTACATAGCACCAATGGATAAAATATTTGGAAATATTTTAGTTATATTTAGATGCTATCTGATTTAGGGGAAGAAATTCAACATATGAATTAAATTTGACAACTATTTATTTAGTATTTACTCAGTAAAGTAAAACACAGAAAAGAAGATAAGAAACTTGTCCACTCTCTAAAACTTAAAGTCTGGTGACAAAAGGCAGCACTAACTGTGAACATTTTATTTTATTTTGGTTTTTTTTTTTTTTCAAGACAAGGTTTCCCTGTGTAACTCTGGATGTACTAGAACTCATACTGTAGACCAGGCTGGCCTTGAACTCACAGAGATCTGCCTACTTCTGGCTCCCAGGTACTGGTCTCAAAGGTATGCACTGCCACCACCACACGACTCTTTAACTGTGAACATTTGAGCAAATGCTATGACTGTTCATCTGATCAGAAAGTATGACTGAAATTAAGCATATTACATTCAATATGCTTGTGTTGAACGAGATACGAAAACTGTGTGTGTTCATGTGTGACGGGGTCTCATGTCGCCCAAATTGGTCTTGAACTTGCCGTGTAGCTGAGGATGACTTTGAACTCCTGCTCCTCCCGCCTCAACTTCCTATGGTCCGGGATGCTGCCACTCCTGGCTTGGAATTATAGTTATGTGATAATTCACGTTAAGTGCTACTTAAAACTTGGTTTTGTTGCCAGGAGAGGTTTACTTATTTGTTTGGGTTGGCATTGAGACAGAGTTCCACTAAGCAATCTAAGCAGGCCTTGAACTTGAGATAGTTTTGCATCATCCTCCCCAGTGCTGTGATGACAGGCATGTGCCACCATGTTGAGCGAAAACCTGGTTTCTGAGCAGATCATGACATTCTATCCTGCTAATAAGGTACTGTTACTGGGGAAAATAGAAACTGTCGAATTCTCTCAAGGCTATTATCAGATCTATCGTATTGACCTCTGTTTGTTTCTTGTTTCTCTGTTTCTGTGGTGCTGAGGATGGAACCTAAGATCTCATTTGTGCTTCACAAGCTCTCTGTCACTGGACAGCATCCCTGTGCTGGTCCTCTTGACAGAAATAGCCATTGCAATGTTTTTCATAATTCTCATTTCTAGATTAGAAAATACAGGATAGCAGGTTATCTTCGATCATTCCCCATCTAACTTTTCGAGACAGGTTATCTCAATGAATGTAGCGCTCCCTGATTCAGCTAAGCTACTTGAAGAGCAAGCCCCAGGAACCTCTGTCTTATCTCTCCAGTACTGTGATTACCAGCTCAAGCCAAGATTTGGAGGTTGGACGTTGAAGCTCTTTACCAGCTAAGCCATCTCCTCAGCACCCTCCCTTCCATTTTGTTTTCAAGTTTGCTATTCATTGACTTGTAGACCAAAAAAAAAAAAAAAAAAAAAAAAAAAAAAAAAACCAAACCATAGGAATTCCACAAAAGGGAATGGCCGGCAGCAGGGGCTATGCTAGCTCACCTCTCATAGTCTCTAAAAGGCCAGTGCTTGTGTGCAACCTCTGGCCAAGAAGCCCCACCCCCACCCCCAGGGGAGACCGAGCTCACCTGCCAGTCAGCTTGTCTAAACAGAAAAATAAGAACACAAACCTCTCAGGAAGCAGTTGACTAGTTAAGACATGATGGCAACAGCAATCCTTAGAAGCAGGACGATTTCCCCGCAACCTCTTCGGTGTTAGCCTATTCCATTCACTAGATAGAAGGGGAGTCTAGGAAAACCCTTGGGAAGAAGCGGTCTCACCCTGGGTGTGAACATGGGCTGGAAGGCGGTGAAGTGACTTGTCCCAGTCCCTCTGTTTCATAAGCTGGTACCATGCTGCCATGCTGGCTTAGACACGCTCGCTTCTGACAGGCTCCTGTTATTAACTTTGAGAAGTGTCACAGGGGAACTCACCTTGTCTTCCCTAGCAACTCCAGATGTCTTTGTTCTGGAACCACCAGCTGTTTAAAAAAAATTGTTAGGTAGGGAAAAGTCAATAATATGTATGCATTCCTTAATGAATATTATTCTCAACAGTCAGGGTAAATGATATTTATGTGAGGTACGGTATGCAGTGCTTTGAAAATGCCTTATTGTTTTTTTTTTTAAGTAGTTTGTTTCACATCCATGCATGGACTGAACTGCTGTAGAAGATGCAAAGCCAAGGGGTTATATTTGGAACCAAACTGTGACCATGTGCATAATGGCAGAAAATCGGAAAATTCCAGTCACAGAAATATCTCTGTAGTCAAACTATTATAAGCCATCCAGTATATTTAAAAGACACACACACACACACACACACACACACACACACAATGGTGTTTTGCTTTGTTTTGTTTTGGTTTTGGTTTTGTTTTCTCCCAAGGCCCTTTTATTACCACATTGCAAATTAGTAGCAAAACAGAAGGGAAAACCAGAGGCTCAGAAAGCTCCGGACTCTCAGAATAGTCTCCCTAAAACTGGGTCCATTTTTCAGAAGTTACGGCTTTCCTGGGGCGGAGACTGTAGTGCAGAAAGCCTGGAATTCCTGACCAAGTCTCCAAAAAGATCACCTTTCCTTTTACAACTTTGTTTTGAACATCCCGGAGTGGCACGGAGAATGTTCGGAGCAGCCTGTTGCTGTTGCCGAGGTTTCTCTTGTTTCCTTCCGGGTTAACCTGAAGCCCGATTTCAGCGAGCCTGTGTGCCATCCGCACCGGATTCCAGGCTTTTCCTTCCATGTGGCAGCCAGACTGCCAGCGTTCTTGCTGATTCACTGGGACAGGCCAGAAGGGTGCAGGGCAGTGACCGGTGGAGACAGGGCCTGGAGCTCACTGTAAACCCCAGCTTTGCCTAAGCTCAGCCGAAGCTTTTAGACTTTCTCATCAGCTTCTTCATCGACAAAACGGGAATCAGCCTGGTATTAGAGCACTTTGTTTTCTTTGATGAAGTGCTTTGAAGATGAGAAGGGTTGCGTTTATTTTGTTTAGCAGCATAAATTAATGGGGTCAGAAACATGACACATCCTCTGTTTGGTGGCACTTCTTGATTTACTTGTCCTGCCTATCCCATTGCTTACACAGTCCAGTTCGTCCCAGCCTGTCGCTGATGACTATCTCCAGGTAACTTTACTTTCAGGATTTAAACTCAAAACCTTTACGATTGAGCAAACAAGGTAGGCTTTAAGGAATGTTACCATCATCTGTCTCCAGGCAGATTATTGTGTCATACCCAAGGGAAGCTGGCCACAGACTTCCTTACATTCTTCTTTAGGTCTGTTAGAGAGCTCAAAGTAACAACTATGACAATCAAAATTGCTAGCTTTCTCGGACTTTAATTAGAAAAGTCTGAATTTAACTAATTCCTGGAGTATCTCACCTTTTACCAAGGCTCAAGATAATTACATGCTTATCAAAGCATGCTTACTTGATTTTTTTGTAAAAAAAAATTATATTTTATATGTGCATCTGAGTGTATGCACATGCATACAAGAGTTCATGCACATCCTACTCCCTGGAACTGAGGTACGATTGGTTGTGAGCTGCCCTGTGGTGCTGGGAACCCTGCCATGGCCCTCTGCAAGAGAACCAAGTGTTCTTTAGTACTGAGCTATTTCTGGGGTGCACAAAACTTATGTCTATTCTCAGTTTTATGTATCATCTGATACATGGTCACATAGCACTGGAAACACATATATGCAGTTCAAATTGTTTTGAATATGCTGAATAAAAACCATGAAGATTGTTGGTTTTATCTTGTCGCATTTTTGGGGGGGGGGGCCAGGTTCATAATATCTCAGCTAAGAATCAGAAGAAGTAATTGTTATAAAATGTACTTGGGCCAGGCGTGGTGCCACACCCTTTAGTTACAGTACTTCAGAAGCAGAGGAAGGCCGACCTCTGTGAGTTCTAGGCCACCCTTGTCTACATGCCAAGTTCCAGGCCAACAAGGACTACAGAATAAGGTCCTGTCTTAAAACAAACAAAGAAAGAAACAAAAATGTACTTGAAGTCACTGTGGTGGCTCTAGCACTTCGGAGGGAGCGGCAGGAAGATCAGTCATGTCAGGCCACCCTCAGCCACATTAGAAATTAGAGACCAGCCTAATATACACAAAACACACCAACAAATAAACGGGAAATGAAGCCAGAGAGATGGCTCGAGAGAGATATCAGATCCCCGGGAAACCGGAGTTAGAGACAGTTGTGAGCTGTCCTGTGGGTGCTGGGAGTTGAACCAGATCCTCTGGAAGAACAGCCACTGTTCTTAACTGCTGAGCCATCTCTCAGAATCATAAAGTATATTTTGCTTTGTTTTTTTCTTTTAGTCATCAAAAGTTGCTTCAAATATAAGTTTAGGAAATTGTCCAAAAAATAAAATTCAAAAGTAAAGAGACAAGAATTTAGTTTTCTCGCCCCTGACGGTGGTGGCACGTGCCTTTAATCCCAGCACTACGGAGACAGAGGCAGGTGGATCTCTGTGAGTTCAAGGTCAGCCTGATTTACAGAGTGAGTTTCAGGACAGGTTCCAGAGCTACACATAGAAACCCTGTCTCATGGGTGTGTGTAGTAGGGGGAGATTTAGTTTTCCTAATTTGGGGACTGTTGTCCTACAATTTCTCTAGACATTTAAGCCAACATTGTATTAACTTTGGACAGACCAAAAAAGAAAAAATCAATGATAGTTACATTTTCTATAAAGTAGGGGTATATTTTGTTTATTATAGAGACTAAATATCCTTCCCATTGCTTGAGTGACAGTTCTGCTGGGATGGTGTTCTACAGCAATTTGGCTCAGTTAGTCTACCCACATGTTTGGTCACACAGTAGTCTAGATTTTAGGTATGATTAGGAATTAAGCCAGTGAACTTTAATCAGATTAGCCTTCCTGATGTACCCAGGCTTACATTAGATACTTTTCTCATAGCTAGTATTAAAATCCCTGAGAAGAGTGATTTAGCAGACGAAAGCTTTCTTTTGTCTTATACTCTGAAAGGGTATGGCCCAGCACCCTGAGGAAGAATTCCTGGCAAGCAGGAATGTGTGGACAGGTGCCTTCTCTTCTCTACACCACGAAGATGAGAATTCGTGCCCAGCCAGGTCAGACTGGAGGTTCCAGAGTCCACCCCCTAGCAAACCCACTTCCTACAAATTCCACAAATTCCTGAACCAGCTCCCAGCTAGAGACCACGTGTCCTATCAGACTGAAGGGAGACTTCCCACTCAAACCAGGGGATGCATACAGGCCCTATTGGTTCTGTCCTGTTTTCCCGGAGAGCCCTGAGTAGTAAAACTGCCTTTTCGTCGTCCCTTTTTCCCATAGAGTTTTCCTCTTGGCCTTCACCTCTCCACACCTCCTTGGATGACACTGAATCCATAAGTGGTTAAGAAGCATAGACCCAGAAGAACAGAAGGGAACAGAAGGAACAGAAGACGTGAGGAGACAAGGTATCATTGTGTTCATGCCTTGGCTATGTTTCGGGACCTGCGTCCCGTGGCCTTGTCTTTATGGAAGGACATTGTGCATCACCAACAGAAGAGAAAAGGATGAAGGTGACACAGGCAGTGAGAATACACTATACAGAGAAGAACAAAATGCAGTTGAATACAAACACACTCTCGGTGCTCATGGGAATCACCTGGGTTTTCAAAATTGTCATAGACTTTTATTGATTTTAAATCACAGACTTCATTCATTTGCTGCATAGCCCATGTGAAATCAACGTTTTGTGCCTTGGGGAAAAGTTTATACCCTCGCCCCCTCAGAGTGACTGCTTGACACAGGTCATTCCTACTGCAATGGCTAGGCCTCTCTTGGGCTCACTGAGAAGAAGAGTGTCACGTTAGGAAGCCCGCTGATATCTCAAGCTCAGAGGCTCTCAGCTCATCACGTTAAAGGACTGACCAGGGTGGCTGTCTCTGCTGTGTCAGCATCATTTTGTGATTACTCTGGTCAGCTGTGCTGAGGCTCAATTTTACAGACAGTAATACAAAGCCAAGGCAAACCCAAGGCTAGAGATCAAAGACTTGAAAATTTCCTGTTCTCCCTAAGTATGGTGGTTCATGTCTACAATCCCCATACCTAGGAGGTTGCAGCAGGAGGATTTCCATAGGTTTAAAGCAAGCCTAGGCTATATATTGAATAGCTGCGTAACACGGCATGACCCTATCTCAACTACTACCCTCCCACCCACCCTCACGCCCCACCAGAAGAAAAGGCAAACAAAAGTCCTTGCCACCTTCTACAGTCTCTAGAGTAATGCAGAGAGCACTGAGTGTGGACTGGGTTTGGACATCACAAAAATTCTTCCCTGTACTCAAATATGCAGATTGGAACCTCGTATAGCAGGTCAGAAAGGGTCTGCATAAGCCACACAAATTGAGTTGTAACATTTTCCCAAGTGAGCCAGTCTACATCCATGCACATGTGCGTGTAAACTTTCATGGTGAAGCAAACAATACTTCTCGGTATCAGAGGGGTCTGGTGTTTGGCACCGGCTTGAAGTGGAATGCTAGAATGTCTCTCCCAAACATTCTCAAAGCTCATGTTGAAAACATGGTTTTGAATACACAGCGAAAAGAATTTAACTCATTGTGGTTGTTTCAATGAGTATCTCCCATAGTCCAGGCATTTAAACACTTGGTTCCCAGTTGGTAGCTGTTTGGGGTGGCTTAGCGTGGCCTTGCCATTTTAACTTCACTCTGTCTGCTTCCTGTTTATGGTTAGAGATGTGAGCCCTCAGCTCTCAGCTTCCAGCTCCAGTTGCCAAGTCTGCCAGCTGCTGTCTCCATTGTGATAGTGATGGACTCTTATCCCACTGGAACCATAAACCCTAAATCACTGTTTCCAACCTGTGGGACCCCCCTTTGGGGATCAAATGACTCTTTTGAAAGGGTCACCTAAGGTCATCAGAAAGCACAGACATTACAATATATAACAGGAGCAAAATTGTAATTATGAAATAGCAGCAATAATAATTTTGTGGTTGTGATCACTACAGTATGAGGAACTGTATTAAAGGGTCATGGCATCACAAAGATTGGGAACTACTGTAACCCTTCCTTCTATAAGTTGTCGTGATTATGGTGTTTAATCACAGCAATAACAAAGGAACAGATACACCCGTTCTTCCAAATTCTCATTCAGAGCTGCCCCATGTAAGTCTCCAAATAAGTCAAATTGTGAATCTTGACTCTAAATGAAGGTGGAACCAAAACCAAAATTGACCAAAGCCTACAGCACTCAAGAGGAAAGGAAGAGCTATCCTGGTGGCGTTTGAGTGCATACTATATACCAAACATCTTTATTATGTCTGATTTTGAAATGTGGTACTCTTGTTGAACTGGTACAATGGCCAATGTAAGGCCAGTCTTTCAGTAATATTTCTACATCACATTATAAACAAGCCAACATGGCTAAGCAGTTGCTCATTTCTATAAATCCAAAAAGGAAATAAAGGCAATCATTTTTACATAATTATTTACATAGTATCATATACCAAATCTATTATGTTTGGCTCACAATTGCTTTGTTGATTTCATTTGGGTATTTTTTTTCTTCAAGCAAAAATAGAATATATATTTAAGAGTTACAGATAAATTTTAAAAAGACATTCTAGTTTGGGACTTGACTAAAATATATTTTAATGAGAGTGAGTATTCCCACAATGTGTTTTCTGAGAACTGTGGTGCCTTTAACTAGTATGCTGCCAACAGGAGGAGCAGCTGGAGGAATGACTAAATTACCCATCAGCCTCTAGCCCGATCAGCAGAGTGAGAGCATTGCCCTGCTTCTCCAGAAGAAGAGGTCAACTAGAATGTTGCTCAGTTGGCAGAGAGCTTGCCTCCCAGCACTAAAGAAACCTAGTGTGGTTGCATGAAACTATAATCCCAGGTCTCAGAAGTGGAGGCAGGAGGATCATCCTCAGGAACATGTTGAGCTTGAGGTCTACCTGTTATTTGTTTTGAGACCCCCTGTCTCAAAATAAAGGGGAAATGATAGAACAGCTCAGCAGGTAAAGGAGCTCTCACCAAGCCTGAAGATCTGAGTTTCAGACCCAGTCCCCATGCGGTAAGAGACAAAACCAACTCCCATGCTGTCTCCATAGCACATTTGTACACACACATAGGTGCATGCGCATGCACACACACTCATACGCGCGCTCACGTGCACACACACACACACACACACACACACACAAATAAATGTAATTTTAAAATATCTTGAAGGAAAAAGACAATTTAAGACTTGAGAGATAGTTCGAAGATGAAGAGAACTTCCATGCCCTTTGGTGGAGATGTCAGTGCACCTTACTACATCCCACTGACCGTCAAATGACATGCTCCTGAGGTCAGGATACAGCTGAATGCTGGGTGCTAGTTTAGTGTTATCATACTTTCCCTTTGTAAAGGTGTAGTGAGGAGAGGCGGGCTGCATCCTGCCACCCAGCTCCCACACAGCTAGCTTAACACGCAAAATAACAACACACAAATTGTATTCATTTAATCACTGCCTGGCCCATTAGTTTCAGCCTCTTACTCACATCTTGATTAACCCATATCTAATAATCTGTGTAGCACCACAAGTGGTGTCTTACCGGGAAAGATTCAGCATGTCTGACCTGGTGGCTGGCTCCATTGTGTCTCTCTCAGAGAGGAGAGGCATGGCGATTGCCCAGAGAGAAGAGGCATGACGTCTGTCTCACTCCCAGCATCCTGTTCTGTCTACTCCACCCACCTAAATCCTGCCCTTTCAAAAAGCTAAGGCAGTTTCTTTATTAACCAATGAGAGTTCTCCATCATAAAGGATACCAGGTGGTGGTGCATGCCTTTAATCCCTGCACTTGGGAGGCATAGCCAGGCAGATCTCTGTGAGCTCAAGTTTAGCCTGGTCTACAGAGTTCCACGATAGCCACAGCTACACAGAGAAACCCTGTCTCAAAAAAAAAAAAAAAGAAAGAAAGAAAGAAAGAAAGAAAGAAAGAAAGAAAGAACAGAGCAAACAGCACAAAGGTACAAAAATATGACTCAAAGGTTATAACAGCTTTGTTTTTCATTAAATTAAAACTCCATTTGTTCAGTCTACTAGAATTTTTATTTTATTTATTTTAAGACAGGTTCTCACTATGTATCCCCAGCTGACTTGGAACTCACTATGTAGATTGTAGATAGACTAGGCTAGAAGTCCAAAATCTACCTACTCTGCCTCCTGATTGCTGGAAATTAAAGGCATGTGAATGTTGTACTTTTTTAATTAATCATTTTCTTTTACTGAGACAGAGTCTTGGTATGCAACCCAAGTTAGCCTAGAACTTGCAAACCCCCAGCCTCTGCCTCCCAAGTTCTAAGATTATAGGCATGAACCATCCATCATTCACACCTGGTCTTACAACAACATATTTACCACATTTTTATCACTCAACTTTTTATTCATTGTAATGTATATTTTCAGATATATTCATATATTTTAGGCATCTCATTACATTTGCACTTAGATTCATATGTGGATCTTTATGAAAACGTCCTGTGATCTTTGCCAGGGTCTCATTTCACAAATGAAAAGCACTGCCACTCACGGAGACTGAGTGATATGTGCAATGAGCAGCAGTGGGGCTGTGTAGGAGTCCAAGCATCTCAGACCCTGTGCTTTTCTCAGTGACTGCTTCCGTGTTTATAGTTTGGTAAGGTCTTTCAGCCCCACTTAATTCTATGCTCTTAAAGGAACTTCAAGGCTACATACAAAACTTAGAGCTCTGCCAACAGCCAATTAATTATGTTCTTTTTAAAGAATGTTTTCATCTATTCTTCAATAGTAGCACATGCATAAAAACTTCATCGTATCCATCTCTAATACCCTCTTCCTATTCCCTCTAAGGCCTTTCAATTGCATGCCTTCATTTTGCTTTTTGTGACCCAGTGAGTCTAGTTAGCCCTGCCCTCACGCATGTGACTTTGAGACTACTATCGTATGTCATGGACAATCCCCCCAAATCATGCCCCATCCACCAGCAGCTGTTGGCTGTCAGTAGCTAGGGGTAGGGCTCCGTGAGCCTCTTCCCCACGTGTGCTAGAATTCTGACCAGCTGGATCATGAGCAGGTAACCACAACTGCTCTGAGTTCATGAGTGTAACAGCCATGCCCCCTCAAGAAAACAACATTTTCCAACACTACTTCTCTCCGTCCTCTGGCTCTTACATTCTTTCAGATCCTGCTTCTAGGACATTCCCTTGAGCCTTGGGGAGGGGCACAGGATTGATACAGGTGTTCTCTTCAGAGCTGTGTGTTCCTTTAAAAATAATAATACAAATATTTAGATTTCATGGCATTTGACAAGCAAAATTTGTTTTGTTTCTTTCTCTTTCCCTCTATCCCTGTTCTTTCTTTATATCCAAGGAACTAAAAAATGGTCTTTAGTTTTGGTTTTGTATTTTTTTGTTTTATTTTGGTTATTTGGTTATTCTTTTGTTTTTAATTGTTTGTTTTCAATTAACATGTTTTGGGGTTTTCTTTGAGTATTTGTTTTGCTTTTCTCTTTTTTTGTTGTTTTGAGACAGAGTCTCATTATGGAGCCCGAAGTTTCCTCAAACTTGTAATGCTGCTACTTTTCTTTCCTGTGTGCTGTGTTGACAGCCTGCCCCACCAGGCTTGGCTGTACAAAGGTCTTGACCCAGTTAAGAGCTATGCTGATGTTTATTCCGAGGAAGCAGGGAGTTTTAAAACTGTCAGACACACACTGAAAGGAAACAACCTTGTGCATTAAAGTATTTGTAGGTCCCCCTCTTCATCACTGTTTTGTTGCTGTAACAAGACACCATGACCACGCAGCTCTTTCAAAAGAAAGCATTTCATTGGAAGCCTACATACAGTTTCAAAGGATAAGTCCATTCTCATCATGGCGGGGACTATGGTGTCATGCAGGTAAGGTGTTGGAAACATAGCTGAGGACTACATCCTGATCTGTAGACAGAAAGAGAGCACCAGTGTCTGGCATGAGCTTTTGAAACTTCAAAGCTGAGCCACAAAGACACACTTCCTCCAACAAGGTCACAGTTCCTAATCCTTCTAATCTTTTCAAATAGTATTTCCTGGTGACTAAGCATTTAAATATATGAGCCTATGGGGAATATTTGTATGCAAGTCACCACAGTCTCCGTATCATTTAGTGTCATTGACATTGGATTCAGAATGGTGTGATAATAAGTTATATCTTTCATACATTTGGTGTTGTTACTGGCTACTATGATTTTCTTGGTTTTGATCCTTTAGTTTTGTTTTTCAGACAGTGTCTCAGTCTGACCTTGAACTCCTGCCTTCTTACCTCCATCTCCCCTGTTTGGGGATGTACCACTCCACTACGCCCAGATTTTTTTTTCTCCTTCAGTGCTAAGAATTGAATCTAGAGTCTCAAGTACATTAGACAAGTTCTTTACCAGAGAACAACATCCTCAGCCCCCTACGATATAAAAATTAGGGGGAAGAAGTTATTGAAAGAGTTCTGGGTTCTTATACGAACTTTACATCCAACTTCATTATTCAAATGAGGAATCAAAACCAACTTTTTCACTTTTATATCCAAACAGGGAAGAAATTTTATATATTTGCTCTCTCCTACTCAAATAGATTTTATAGAGAAATGAAATAAACTACTGGGTGCTTTTACTAATCAAGCTCTTTTCATAAATGTATTCTGTATTCCCCAACTCTCTTCACCTTTTCTAGAAAGAGCCTAAGAATGTTTTTGAAGACTACCAGCTGTAAATATGATGCTATTCCTTGCTTGCTAGGGAAGACACACCCCAGATGTCTGTGGTATTATTTCACCAGGGTTATTTTCTTTTCCTTGTGGGTTATCATTTCCCACCAACCAGAGCTTGCCCTTTTATTTTCCAAACCAAACTCTGCCAAACAGTTTTGAAAGACCTGACATTGTGTTTGAGGCATGCTTTAGCTTGAAAGCTAAATCCCATCTGAATTCTTTTTATTTGCCCAAGGAAGGAGTGAAGCTCGTATGAACACAAAGTGAGCAACAGAGCCTAGACAGCTGTTCTTACACATCTGCCTAAATGTATTCAAGAAGTTGCATAAAGGAAACAAATATTTTTATTTCATATTTGTTTAAAATTATTCTAGCACATAAAAGGAATATTATTTTTAACAAACGAAGTGTAAAAATATAAGACGATGAATGGGCACACCCCTCACAGTCCTTTCTTGCTCATGTTCTCCCTCCTTCTGCTCCTGATTTGGACCTTGGGAGCTTAGTCCAGTGCTCCAATGTGGGTTTCTGTCTCTATCTCCATCCAGCGCCAGATGAAGGTTCTATGGTGATATGCAAGATAATCATCAGTGTGGCTATAGTAAAGGGAACCTAGTCTGTTTGGATCCTCTCCTTCCTAGACCTGGATGGATGGGGGAGGAACTTGGACTTCCCACAGGGCAGGGAACAATGACTGCTCCTTGGACTGGAGAGGGAGGGGAGGGGGTCGGGGGAGGGGAGAGGTAATGGGAGGAGGGGAGGTGAAAATTTGTAAAATTATATAATTTAATAAAAAAATGAAAAAAATATTAGACGAGACCTATAAAGAAACTCAGTGTGTGTGTGTGTGTGTGTGTGTGTGTGTGTGTGTGTGTGTGTGTGTGTAATCATCAATCTACAGTATTATTAAAATACAGTAAACAAACTTTTAGGTAAAATAGACCTAAGGATGAGCAATAAATTCCTATCTTTTCAATGAACTGAAAGTGACTATGATAGTCAATATAAATACATATTTGGGACTTAGAAGTATTAACAATGTAGCCAGGCATGATGGTATATACTTTTAATATCAGCACTCAATGTACAGAGGCAGAAGTAAAGATTGAAGTCAGCCTGGACTATAACAAACTGTCAAACAAAAAGGGGGGGGGAGAAAGAGAAATAGTGAAAATATAAATAGTGACAATATAGAAGCTGTTTTCTGAGTGTCCGGTTTAGAGACCGAGGAAAGCACTCTACACACCACATCTCAGCCCAGGCATCACAAACCCTGGCTCAGAATGTCTGTGGAACCCAGATGCAGTGGCGCATACCTTTAACCCCAGTACTCAGAGGCAGAGGCAGTGTATCTCAAGTATGAGTCCAGCCTCTTCTTCATACATTGTTATAGAACATCTCAGGGCTACATAGTCTCAAAGAAAGAAAAAAGAAAAGAAGGAAAGGAAGGCAGGATGGGAGAAAAGAAAGTTACTTTATGGAACCACCGAGCAAGCAAGAGATGAGCCGGTGTTCATACTCAGTTCTTCAATTCTGGGAACATGCGTGTGAAGGAGAAATTAGGGTAGACCTTCGATTCTATCACCAAAAGGCTAAGCAGGAAGATTGGGAATTCTAGGTCAGCCTGGACTCCATACAAATATCTTCTCTCAAACTGCAACCAACATTCCTCTAAAATATAAAATTTTAAATAGTATAAAAGTTCTACTTGAGTTAATCAAAGTAATTAGAACTACTGCCCAGGTTCTAGTTATAGTTAACATTATAACTATTTCTTTTATTTTTTTTTTCCTTTCTGTTTTTTTTTTCTGGTCTTTGGCTCTTCAGTGTACAGTTGTTTTAAAATATTAGTTTAAGATGGGTTACATTCTTTTATACTGTGAAATATTTGTTTAATGATGCAAAGATGTGTTACATTCTTCTATGTAGCATTTGTTTAACTCTGTGAAGCTGTGTTACTTTGTTTGCCTAAAACAGCTGATTGGTCTAATGAGTTGAATGGCCAATAGCTAGGCAGGAGAAACAGATGGGGTTGCCAGATAGAAAGAATAGATAGGAGGAAAATCTAGAGAGAAGGGAGAGGGGCAAGAAAAGGAGGAGAGGTGGATGTCAGGGACCAGCCACCCAGCCAGTGATAGAGAAGGAAGAAAGATATAGAGAATAAATAAACATTAAAAAGCCCAGAAGTGAAATCCAGTTAAAGAGAAATGGGATAACGTAAGTTAGAAAAGCTGGTTAGAAAAAAGCCAAGCTAAGGCTGGGCATTCTTAAGGAAAAATAAGTTTCTGTGTATTTATTTGGGAGCTAGGTGGTAGGACCCCACAATCTCACTCTGCATCTCAAACTTGTGTCTCTCCTCTTGACACAACCTCCTGGATTGTAGTGATGAGCTGTGGGCCGCGTTCCCACTGCCCTGCTCCCAGCCTCCTGGCTAGCTTATGCCCCAAAATAACAACATATAAACTGTATTCATTTAAACACTGCCTGGCCCATTAGTTTCAGCCTCTTATTATCTAATTCTCACATCTTGCTTTAACCCATATTTAGTAATGTGTGTAACACCATGAGTGGTGTCTTACCAGGAAAGATTCAGCATGTCTGACCTGGTGGCTGGCTTCAAGGCGACTGTCCCAGAGAGGAGAGGCAGGGCAATTGTCTGAGCCATCTACCTCATTTCCTTCTTCCTGTTCTGTCTACTCCACCCACGTAAGGGCTGGCCTATTAAATGGGCCAAGGCAGTTTCTTTATTAACAAATGAAATCAACACAAACAGAAGACTCTCACACATCACTGGATGCTAGGGTTACAGGGATGAGCCACTACGCCTGCCTTTATCACTGTTTCTTGTATCTTTATTCGTATTCTTTTGAACTTATATTAAGTTAAAACAACTAGTAGAAAATTTGAGGTGAAACAGTTGGGTTAAAACAAAGTAATTGCAAGCTCAGCAGTGGTGGTGCACACTTTTAATCCCAGCACTCAAGAGGCAGAGGCAGACAGATCTCTGTGAGTTTGAAGCTAGCCTGGTGTACATAGTGAGTTCCAGAACAGCCAGGACTGTTACACAGAGAAACTTTGTCTCGAAAAACCGAGAGAGAGAGAGAGAGAGAGAGAGAGAGAGAGAGAGAGAGAGAGAGAGAAGAAAAGTAATTTCTCATATAATTTCATTCTAAAGGACACTGAAAGAATTTCTACAACAGAATCTGGTGGTTCTCTTTTTCAATTTGATCCTTTACTGAGTAGTTATTAAGTATGTGTAACAAAAGGGAAAGTTTTAAACCAGCCCTATATTTGCTGCGTTTGACTAAAACTGGAAATACGGCCGCTATGACTGACCTACACTCCCAGCTTGAAATCTTTGTTTGATTTTGTTTTCATTATGGTTTATTTTGATTTTATTTTCTTTGTTTGTTTTTAGATAGTCTTACTATGTAGTCCAAAGTGTCCTAGAACTCAAGATTGTCCTTCCTCAGCCTTTCCAGTGCTAGGATAACAGTCATATGTCATTATGGCTTACCCTTACTCTATTTCTTAATTAATATATAGTAATTATATATGTATGATTTTCCTAGCTAGTTTTTGTTAACTTGATACAAGCTTAGGTCATTTGAGAAGAAGAAATCTCACTGAAAATTAGCCTCAGTAAGACTGGCCTGTAGGCAAATTGTTGGAGCACTTTCTTAATTAATGATTGATGTGAACGGACCCAGCCCCTTAGAATGGGGCCACCCCCAGGCTGATGGTTTTCCATTATATAAGAAAGTGAGATGAGCAAGCCACAGGGAGCAAGCCAGTAACCAGAACCCTTCCCTGTTCTCTGTCTCAGTTCTTGCTCTAGGTTCCTGCTTTGAGTTCCCACCCTGACATCCCTCAATGATGGACTTTAATCTGTAATATGAAATAAACCCTTTCCTCCCCAAGTTTTGGTCATGGTCATTATCACAGCAATGGAAACCTAATTAAACTAATTATGCATGCAATTTTACTCATTGTACATAAAGGGTTCATTATGATATTTTTCATGTGTGTATATATTGTGATTTGATTAACAACGGCCCCCAGAGGTTCATATATTTGAATTACCTAGTCACCAGGGAGTGGAACTGTTTGAAAAAATTAGAAGGATTAGGAGGTGTGACCTTGTTGGTGTAGGGGTGAACTTGGAGAAAGTATGTTACTTAGGAGTGGGCTTAGAGGTTTTTAAAACCCACACCAGACATTGGCCTCTCTCTGGCTGCTGCCAGTGTACAGGATGTAAAGCTCTCAGCTACGTCTCCTGTGTCATGGGTGCTTCCAAGCTCCCTGCCATGATGATAATGGACTAAACTTTTGAAACTGTAAGCAAGCCCCCACCAAACAATGCTTTTTTTTTTTTTAAGAGTTTCTTGGTCATGGTGTCTCTTCACAGCAATAGCATGGTAGCTAACACAGTATATCACGAATTTCATCACCTTGACTGTCCATTACTTTCACTTATCTCTTTCCCATTCCACCTAATTCCTCTTCCACCTGGCTCCACATGATGCTTCCAGGCCTTTCAAAAAAAAAAAAAAAAAACAAAAGACCCAGAAAGTTTTGATAAGGGTTGCTCATAGAAAAAGTGTGAGAGGTAGGTTGTTCACACGAGTATGGTCACACTAGCAATAGTCACACACTCTCTTCTCCAGCGTCCATTAAATGACTCTAGGTCCTCAAACAGGGATAAGGCTTTGTGAGCCCTTTCCCTCCTCGTGAGATTTTTGGTTGATTTGATCTCATGAAAATCTTGTAGCCGGTGGTGATGGTGGCACATGCCTTTAATCCCAACACTCAGGAGTCAGAGGCAAAAGGATCTCTGTGAGTTCAAGGCCAGCCTGGTTTACAAATCAAGTTCCAGGATGAGTTCCAGAACAAACATATTTACACAGAGAAACCCTGACTTAACAAAACAAACAAACAAACAAAAAAAAAAACCAAAAACCAAAAGCCAACCAACCAAACAAAATAGTGATAGAACACAGTCCTTTTTTTCTTCTTAGAATACAGCTGAGGAGATAAATACAGGCATAAAAACACATCAAGCATCCATGAATCTCCAGACATAGTTCTGAGGGTTATATATTAGCTCACTTAACATTCACATAACTTTATAAGCACTGTGTTTTGCTTCATTTGTAATTATAAAACTGAAGCACACAGCAAGAAAGCAAATTGCCCAGGATCACAAAGAATGAAAATATAGAATAATGATTTGAACCCAGAACTCCAGAACATATGCCCACCATCCCTTCTGAAGCACTTTAGGAAGAATAGATTGCACAGATGAGAAATGCCAATACTGATAAATGTAAGCAGCACTTCAAGTGCCCCTTTCTTAATTCACATCTTAAAACACTTTTGCTTGTGACAGCATGACAGGAAAATATTTTTATAACAAAATATTTAATATAAAAATAAATCTAAGCACTCATTTTTAAAGGTGCTTCCCTTGCACTCACAGTTTTGGAAACCTGGTGGTTTGAATTGGGCTCTTTTTCTTTCTCTTCTTTATTTGTTTGAACCAATTTAAGACATTAGTGTGGTTGGATTTGTTTCACTTAAAGAACTCACTCAACAAAGCCAATACTAGTGAAGGGCCCACTTTAACACATGCCCAGGACTGAAGAAAACTCAAGTGTGATGCAGATTCTCCCCTTTCCTGCAGTCATCTCTTATTTAGCATCTATTGCTGAGCATTTGTGAATCTAAACCTGCTGTCTAGAGCCAGGTCTAGAAATCCCGCCCCACTGCCTGAGCCACTATACAATAGAGAACAATGGATGATTTTATCTAACGTTATCTCCAAAGATGAAAATGTCTTACAACATACCTCCATGTTGTAAGCTGTCAAGCTAACGTTGTTGAATCTGCCCAAGGGGAGTAACAAATGGCCCTTTCCTTAAGCCATTAAGATATTCATTGACTAGATAAGGCAATCTGAATCACTGGAAGAAGTGAGCAATCCGTTTTAACTACTCCCTTCTCTACATTCTCCAGAGTGCACAGCCAAAGAGAACACAGGGGAAACAGCTATGGAAATTTTCTCCATGACAAAGCCTAGAACAAGGATGTGGTGTGTTCTTCGATGCATCATCAAAGAAGGAAACTACTTTCCTACATTGCTTAAGCTACTTTACATATTTATTTCCTCTCCACAATGATAGCACAAAAACGCATACATGAGAATCTATCAGACCACTGCACAAACTAAGTTTTTTAACAAAACATTTTATTTTTAGATCCTTGTAGAAAACCATCCCTAGCTTTCTTGAAACCCCTCCAACAACGAAGCTATCCTGTGCCCTTTTCAAGTACCAAGGTCTTTTACGATTTTGAATTTTTATTTATTTTTTTGCTTCTTTGTTTTGAGACAGGAGTTTACCACCTTGCCCAAACTGCTTTAACTTCACTCTGTAACCCAGGCAGACCTTGAAATAGTGATCCTTCTGCTTCAAGCGTACAAGTGACTAAGAATACAGGCTAGCATCCCAGGCCAAGGGTGAGTTTTAAAATTCACCCTCTTAAAGTTAACCCTCAAATTTTTACCAAAGCAGATATAATGGCTCATGGCTATAATCCTATAACTCAGAGAGGTGGGTGTAGGAAGATCAAGAGTTCAAAGCAGTCTGATTTTACTCAGAAAACACAGAGACACAAACACAGAGAAAGAGAGAGGGGGACGGGAGAGAAGGGGAGGGGAGGGGAGGGAAGGAGGGAGGGGAGGGAAGGGGGAGGGAGGGAGGGAGGGAGGGGGAGGGAGGGAGGGAGGGGAGGGAGGGAGGGAGATGTTACCACATTTCTTTGTTCTTTATCGCTGTTGATTGTTTTGGACAACTTTAGAGAAAATTGTCAACAAAGTGTGTATTGCATTAACTATCTTGCAAGTACCGCATACTAAATAGACTATTTGCTGTTTAATCATAGGCATGGAGGGAAGATGGCAAAATCCTATGTAACTGTTAATATTAATTTTGTCTTGACAGGATCTAGAATCACCCAAAGGACTAATTTCTGGCCGTGTCTGTTTCTGGATTGGGATAAGATGGGAAGACCCCATCCTAAATGTGGATGGTGCCTTTTCAAGGCCTGTGAACCAGGACTGCACAGAAAGAAGAAAACTGTCTGAGCACTCTGGCCATGTCTTATCACTCTCTGCGTCCTGACTCTAGATGCAAGGTGACCGCCTGGCTCACTCTCCAGTTTCCGTGACTTCTGCACAATGATGGGTCACCTTGGATCCATAAGGCGCACTGAAGCATCCCTTTGTATGTTGCTTTTGTCAAGGATTTTATCACAGCCACAAGAAAACTAATGCATCTTACTCACACCACAGGAAAAAGGAAGCTGCTAAAAAAGAAAGATGGCTTAGCTAGTGGTTGACAAAAACTGGATTGCAGCCCGGCATGGTGGAGCACACCTTTCATCCCCGCACTCAGGAGGCAGAGGCAGGCAGATCTCTGAGAGTTCGAGGGCAGCCTGGTCTACAAAGCAAATCCCAGGACAGCCAGGACTATTTCACAGAGAAACCCTATCTTGAAAAAAACAAGAACAAACAAAACAAAAATTGGATTGCTGCTTGAACCCCTAGTCTCTCTCCTCTGGATGCTCTTTGCTTACCCTCAAATGCATCAAGAGATTTAATACTAAATTTGGAAATGAGTTTGAGGCCTAAGTGTAATGGCACACACATTTAATGCTAACATTCATGTAGCAGAGACTTGGTGGATCTCTGAGTTTCAAGCTGCCCTGGCCTATACAGTTCCAGGCCAGTCAAGACTACACAGTGCTACACTAATAAATAAATAGATTAGAAAGAAAAAGAATTCGGGGGTCTTGGGTATGGCTTAATAGAAAAGCACCTTACCAGAAAGCCAAGAAGCCTTGGGTTTAATCCTCAGCAACCTCTCACTCCCACTCCCAAAAGGAGAGAATTTCTGCAGAAAGTCAAGAATTCCATAGAGAAACTCTACATTGTGAAGGTTGCTTTTGAGAGCAAGGCTAGGGTGTCCCTGAGTTCCTCACAACTGGCCTGTCCTTTGCTCAAATTGTCACCTGTCCTGTCCAGAAATGCCTCTGTGCCTGTGGGTCGTGGCTCTGGAGGGAACTGTACTGCCGCTCAGAACCGGTTAGGGCTGGCTGGCTGTTCCTGAAAACAGTGTAAAGGCCATTTTCATTTTTACTGAGCAGCATTTGAGCACTGATGAGGGGCAAAATTAGTAAAATGGTTGTGTAGTCTTGTTTGGATTCTCACAATGTATCCCAGGCTAACCTTAAACTCACAGTTATTCTCCTGCCTCAGCCAACCAAGCAGTGGCATTCCAGGTGCATATCCTCTCACCCCTGGGAGCTGGTGAATTCTAACAGCAGTGGTTTCATAGCTTCCCAAGGTGCAAACTCATTTTGTGTCGTAAGGTGGTGTGTTATCATCAGTGAGTTCTCACCAAGAACAGTGTGGAAGCCTGGCCCAAAGATACACGTCAGCAATACAGCCCTTGGGAGGTGAGACCAAAGATGACACTCACAAGCATGCTGGCTACATACCACCGTGAGACAGGATCTCAAAGAAAAGAAAAGAAAAGAAAAGAAAAGCCGGGCAGTGGTGTGGGCCACAGGGTGAGTCCCACCCAGGACAGGCTCCAAAGCTACACAGAGAAACTGTCTTGAAAAACCAATAAATAAATAAATAAATAAATAAATAAATAAATAAATAAATAGAAACAAAGAAACAAAAGAAAATAGTGACTTGTGACTGTTTGCCCTTGAAATGAAAAGATAAATCAGAATTGAAAACACAAAATCAAAATGCAGCCTGTTCTAGGACAAGTTCACAGTTCTAGTTTAAGAGTCTATAGCTACTGTAACAAAATAACCCTGGGACAGCACATCCCCATAACCCTAGCCCTGGGAAGGCTGGGCAGAAAGACCCCAGGTTCTAGGTCACTTTGAACTACGACCCTGTCTCAAATGAACAAAGGATTTTTTAAAAAAGTATAAATACTGAAAGAAAAATTTCAAAGCAGTTTCACTTAAACTATATTTAAAAGGTGTATGCAATTGGCCTTTGTAATTATTTCTTCATAATTCGATAAAGAATGCAAGATAGACAAAACATGCATTATTACTACTGAGATTCGGGGTCCCATCTGGGTCCGTAGGTCTTACAGAGGGAATCAGGGACCTCTCTTGAGGAGTTTAGTCTCGTTAATAAAGGAATTTAAGAATGGACTCATTGGAAACTCAGGAACAATTTCACTAAAGTTCAAAAGGGAAAGGCTCAGGGTATGAAAGCTATGACCCTCGGCAGCTGCTCAGAGGAGGAGGGGAATCCAACCGAGAAGGGAAGGACAGCATGCCCTTTGAGCTGGCGTGAAGGTCAACCACATGAAGGACAAACAGCCACGGTGGTGAGAGAAAATGCCTTTAGGAAAAGAGGCAAGAAGCCTAATCGTGGGGACACCCTGTTAAGGAAAGCAGGCTTAGAAAAGAGAGAGTCGGAAGAATAAGAGAGGTCACATTTGTCTGAATTCAGAAAGGCAAGCGTCCTCTACTGCAACGTTATACCATGGGCTTCCCTTTACTGCCCCATAAGCTGGAAGCCTTACAGGGAGGAAGCTGACACGATTAATAATAAACTTCAGAAAGCACTTTTACTTCTAAAAACCCAGCTCTTGGGGTGCGGAGGCAGGAAGGTCAGAAGTTCATGGCTACCCTCTGGTCTATGCCAGTCATCGTCAATCTGGGCTGTCTGAGATCCCCGTCTACATAAAAAACAAAAAAACCTTTACATTTAAGAGATGGCAAGCATTTCTTGAATGCATAGAAACAAATAGTCTCTTACCCACTTGAAAGGGTCTCCGATTCCGTCTTAGAAATCTCTAATTGAACTCTGTGTCAGCGAGTAAATCTTCTGGGAGAAAAAAAAAGAAAAGAAAAGAAATGTGGCTCAATAAAATATAAACCTTTTTGCCTAAAACAATAAAGCCAAGTTGAGTTGGTTTGTGTTTACAAATTATGACTATTTTAACTAGCAAAGAATTCAAGACCGCATCATTTTATCTATCATTATCTCTGTAAAAGGTCAGCCACAGATTATATCCTAACTTTTACTGGTAGTGATTTCTCGCCACTTCATGGTAAGCTACCTCATGAACCTCTGGGAACGAACTCTATGGGGCAATAAGTAACAGTAGCTCTCTTTCATGGCTTTGCCCTCAGAGGTCTCCCACACTGCTCATCTAATTACGGCATTGCCCGTTGTCCCAGGCGAGTTTCAAGGCCTTCGAAAACACAGTGAAAGGCGTTCTAAGGAGATTGCAACAAAGAGAAGCAGGGTTACGTGGCACAGCCCAGCTGTGTGGTACATCCCTTAAAAACCAAAACGAATGATATTTGACAGTGCAGATTTGGGTCATTTTCAAGGTATAAAATAGCTCTCAACTTGGTGAAATAGAAAAACAGAGGTTCTAGGGTGTGGTGCTTCCTGGTCCTAGGGTAACTTTTTCTCATTATAAGATAGGTCAAAGGCAAAGTATAAAATTGAGTCAGTAGACAACCCCTAGGCCTAATCTTCTTGTCCCATTACAAAATTCATAGTCATTAATCCTTCGTCTTAATCGTGTCTCACCAGTAGAATTTTGCCCAGTGAGTGACAGCCTCCTCCTAGGGATGGTTTGGTTTTGTTCTGTCCTGTTTTGTCTCAGAACCTGGCTTCCAAGACCCACCCTCTGCACTTGCCTCCACTCGCCTCGTTCTTTGCTTCCTTTGCCACGCAGGCCTCTTCTGTCCCATCTCTTCTGTTTGAGCAGTATCATTCCTCTCAAAGCCTTGTTTTTAACTATGCATATAAAGAAAACAGGAACCAGGCACCTCCAACTCCTATGCTCAGCAACCTCTGGCCAAGAAAGAAACTATTAGGCAGAGCCCAATACACAGCACTGTGTCATGAGGCCATGAAGTTAATATCCCTAAGGAACTGTGGTGCAGGTTACCAAACTGCCAGGATGCCTCCCCAGAGCCAAGAGGCTCTCCATAACTCAGAGGACTCACAGATGTTCAGACCTCTTAGGGAGAATTTGTATGTTTTCTACCATTAGCTGAACTCTGTTTTCCTTCCTGGGAGGCAAGCAGCTCAGGGCTCCCACACCCAAAATCAGAACCCACTGTTGAGTTTGGCGTGGTAACAACACCTAGGAAGTGGAAGCAAGGGAGGGTCAACTTGCAGACCAATGCCAGCTTGCGCTCCACAGAAAATCCCTGTCTCAAAAGGACGTGCTGCTGAGGGAGAGTCAAGCAGTGTTGTTTTTGTACATGAAGGATTGAGTTCCACTCTGTCTTTCCGACGGGTGAAGTCTGCTTCTCTTCAAGCAACCAACGCTTCAGATCTTTTGGAAAAATATTTTTTCTGTTAATTTAATTTTATTTTCTGTGTATGGATGTTTGGTTTCCATGTATCATGTGAGTGCCTTGTACCCACAGAGGCCAGAACAGAGTGTTGAATCCCCCAAAACTAGGATTACAGATGGCTTTGAGTTGTCATATGGATGGTGCAAATTGAAACCGGGTCTTCTGTAAGGACAAGTGCTTTTAACGGCTGAGCCCTGTCTCCAGTGACATCACCACCCCCATTGTTTTTAATAAAAAAGCTTTCCTGTGGATCTTTTCTTAAAAAACAAAATCACTCACTTTAAGGATGGGTAACTGTACAGAGATAATATTGTCTGGAATGGCTCCAAAGTGTTACTAGACCAACATGCAGTCAAAAACTTGACTCATGCAAAAACGAAGCCCTATAGGACTTACCCCAGGCAAGCATTCACGGTTTAGAATCAAATGAGTTGCGTTTTAACTGTAAAGGACTAAAAGTGAAGTTTCTTTTTTAAAAAAAAAACCATTACTGTGCGCACACTGCAATTCATCCCATTGCTGCAGAGAGTCGCACTGATTTTAAAGGAAGCTCTAGCTACAGCTCCAGTGTCTGCTCATTGCTGGAAAGGGTCACATGGGCTGCTTCAGTAGAGGGAAAATATTTTGTAGGGGGTAGAGGGGGAGAATCTTGTTTGTCATTGATTTGTGAGGTGCTAAGTGAATTTCAGCCTAAGCGCTTCTTCTCTGAAGTCGTCTGGTCTGTATCAGCGACATGAGGCTTCCCAGATAGAAAGCATCCCACTTGCGTAATAACTGCAGTTGCTTATATTCTGTTGTTTCAACATTACCTAGACAATGCATGCACAATCATAATGACTAATTATAAAACATATAGACATGAAATCATGTAGAAACCTATATATTCCATATGCTAATTAGCATCTTTCAACTGATGTAGCCAAAACAATTGGAAGATGGTGTTCTAAAAGGAAAGGCTGGGGCTGGAGATATAACTCAGCCATTTTTGGTTTTGGTTTTGATTCTTTTGTTATTCTGGGAGGGGTTATTTGTCTTATTTTGTTTTCTGAGACAGTCTCACCATACATTCTTAGATGGTCAGGAACTCACTATACAGACTGGGCTGGCCTTAAACTCCTAGAGATCTACCTGCCAGGTGGTGGTGGCGACGCACACCTTTAATCCCAGCACTCGAGAGGCAGAGACAGGAGGATCTCTGTGAGTTCAAGGCTAGCCTGGCCTACAAGAGTGAGTTCCAGGACAGGCTCCAAAGTTTCAGAGAAACTCTGTCTTGAAAAAACAAACAACAACAAAAAAAACGAAAACAAAAAAATAAAAAAATAAAAATAAAAAAGAGTGAAAGATAACACTCGACTCAGTTATTTTTGTAAGACTGGGTAGGTTTTGGGACACAAAGGAAGACAGGGTTGGGGAGGGGCATAGAGAACTAAAAGAAGAAAAATTTGTTATAGTATAGAGTGACTATCATTCATGAATATTTACTTGCTAGTCTTCAGGACAAATGATATATCCCTATAAAATATATGTCTAGTAAGTCAGTAGTCAATGGGCAATTACTGAGTGCTGTAGGTAGAGTTTTTTGTTGGGACCACGATCAGCTCTGATCTGCCAGTCACTTCCCAAATAGCCACCCAAAGACTAAACGTTAACTATAGATGCTCAGCACATAGCTTAGGTTGTGTTTACAGTGTTCTCCCTGTGTGTATGCCTTCAGGCCAGAAGAGGATGCAAGATCTCCTTACAGATGGTTGTGAGCACCATGTGCTTGCTGGGAACCAAACTCATGACCTCTGGAAGAGCAGCCAGTGCTCTTAACCTCTGAGCCATTTCTCCAGCCCTTAGCTAGCTCTTATAACTTAAAGTAGCCTATTTATATTAATCTACACGCTATTCCAAGGCTTGTTTACCTCATGTACGTACGTCCCATACTGCTCATCTGCTTCTCATGGTATCTCCTCAGACTTCCTTTACTCTTCCCTTCTTCCTCCCAGCAGTTTCTCTGTCCCCCAAATCCTGCCTAGCTATGGACCAATCAGCTTTTTATTAACAATGAGAGCAACACACTTTCAGTGTACAGAAACATCAGTCCACAGCAGAGTGCTTATTATACACCAGCAGCATACAATTCATGAGCTTGCAACCTGTAGAGTAGCACAGAGCTTTGTCTTCAACAGGCCCTGAAACTGCATTAATGAGCATCTGTTGTCTTAAAATACCTAACCATGTGGGAGCAAGAGTCCCTGTGATGACTACTATCAATCGTCAACTCAAAAAGACAAAGAATCAGCCAGAAGTCAAGCCTACAGGTATATCTATTGTGGAGTTTCTAGACTGGATGAATTGAAATGAGAAAACTTACCCTAAATGTAGGAGACACAGCCTTTGGGGCTGGAATTCCAGACTGAAGAAGAAAAGGGGATCCTTTTCTCTTATAGAACCAGCTGCCTCAAGCTCTTTCTGCCAAGCATTCTTACCATGATGACTGTTTCACTATGAACTGTGACCAAATAAGTCCTTCTTCCTTTAAATTACCTCTGTAAAGAATTTTGTCATCACAATGAAAAAGGTTACTAATCCAGTTCTCATTTTTTTGTTGTTGTTTGTTTTTTGAGACAGGGTCTCTCTGTAGCTTTGGAGCCTGTCCTGGAACTAGCTCTTGTAGACCAGGTTGGCCTTGAACTCACAGAGATCCCCCCCAGTGCTGGGATTAAAGGCGTGCATCACCATGGCCCGGTTCAGTTCCTATATTTTAATCTTGTACTGAACCTCACAAATTAAGTGCCAGATATTGGAAATGGAGCAATCAACACAACAAAAAGATACAATGCTCTTCCTAGATAATTCCTAGAAAGAATAAAGAAATATAATCTTTTAAATGTATAAGTTGAATCAATAAAACAAACTAGTCATATGATAAAGAAAATAAGAGAGCTTGTACTCAGACAATCTCAACTTATTCAAAAGTCAAGGAAACAAAATCTATCATCAAATTAATGATTAACATATATTTTCATTTTCCCCCATTGCCTCAGTCTTGCCGTGATGAGATCTGAAACACAGCAATTTTGTGGTACATCTCTTCAATTCTGCTGACTTTCACGGTGCAATAGTTAATATACTTAAGGGAAATCTAGGGCATCACAAGCCAGAACTGGATCTGTGGGGTTTTTTTTTCTGTCCTTGCCTGCCCACATTTTATTTGCCATGCTTGAATTTGTGGTAAGTAAAGTTATAATCTGGGTTTTCAGCTTTGGTAATGTTCAAAAGATGAGTCAAGAAAGAGTACCATCCCTAGCCCTTGTCATGTGAAGTTAAAAAAAAATAAATAAGAACTCAGCGTGCTGTGGGTGGAAGTCTGAGCACATCTGCATTCAGCACTTTGGTCAGTTGGATTGTTAACAGTATGCTCCGTCTATCCAAGACGTTAGGGAGACCATTGAGCTGACACGGGGCATGGGTGTTTGCAGTAGAACTAAAGAAGAAAAGGAGCAGAAGACATTCCAAAGTCTTGGCCTCCTGGAGTCTGGGAGCACAGCTCTAGGCAGGGAATGCTGATCTTGTGACTCAACACCTCCCTGCATCTCTTCCTGAAGCAACTGAGCCACCTCTGTGGTTCTGACATATGACTAGCCTATGAGGACATTTTGTGTGCTTCAGTGCCTGATTTTCTGTGAGGATTTACGTGGACTTTATGTTCAAATTCACTGAGAGAATGAGCATCATTTCAAAAGATTTAGGTAGATTATGAGTTCAAGGGAAGCCTGGACTAGGAAGTCAGGGTTTGACCCCAAAAAATAAAATAATAAGAGATTTACCAGGAGACAACAATCTTCTTTGACCATTTTGTTATGTTCTGACATTAATTAAACACAACTTTTAGAAAGAACCCTGTCAACTTTTAGAAAGAACCCTGTCTCCCACCTAGATCACGCCCTCCTGGCTAGCATAGACAGCTGTCCTTTCCTCAAGCCCTAATACTGAGTCCAACCTAAAGTTTCAGGATCAGCCTATCAAGTGGCCAAACTCTCATCTCTTCGCGATTTGCTTCCTTGCCTGGACATCTGGAGTTTCCCTTTCATGTATTCATAACCCATGTCAACTTAGACCATACAGCCAGGAGGGATGGGAAATCAACAAACCGACAAAACAAAGATAGGTGCCAAGCCTGCCCTGCAAAACAGCAAATGCACTGGGAAAGAGACATCTTTAAAAGAAGGGAATTCAGACATAGCCTGTGGGACCCGTCAAAAATTTGCTGTTTACCACAGAGCTATAAATCCATACGACTGCAATGGATGGGAAGGGGGCGATGCGGAGCCATAATCCCAACATCTGAGAGATTGAGAAAGGACAATCAGGAGTTCTAGGCTGTTCTCAGTTACAGCTAAAGCCAGCCTGGGCTATGAGATCCTGTGGGGAATGGAGGGAATCTTAAGTGAGCGGATGTATATTGCCGACATGACAAGGACCCCAAGGTCTCAGACTCATAAAAAACTGGCAAAACTGTTTCTCCATAGCTCAAGAGGGTGACAATATTCTCCTTGGGGTCCAAGTATGAGTGACTATGGATGAGTGACCAGAGTGTGTGAAGACCAGCACCTGCTGCTTCCCCCTCATCTTGGATGTTCACAGCCTGAGAATTGCTCTTCCACCTACTCAGAGACCTCCTACTGAGCCTAGCAAGCCCCTCCCCGAGTTCTACACATAATAGGCTCCAGTTTGCTGGCAACAGTAGGCACCCTCCACCAGAGGTAGCAGATATTCCCCTGTACATGTGTCCGTGTCTGTATGTCTGTTCTTTCTTCACTCCCTTCACATGGACTAACTAAACCTCCAAAACTGTAAGCAAGCCTTTCCTTCATAAGAGTTGTCATGGTCATGGTGTCTCTTCACAGCCACAGAACACTGATTAAGCCAAACACCCTCCCTCGGAAACAAAACAAAACCCTAATATATCTTTTTTTTTTTTTTTGAGAGTTTGGCCGGGCAGTGGTGGTGCACACCTTTAATCCCAGCACTCAGGAGGCCGAGGCAGGTGAATCTTTGTGAGTTCAAGGCCAGTCTGGTCTACAAGAGCTAGTTCCAGGACAGGTTCCAAAGCTACAGAGAAACCATGTCTCAGAAAACAAAAATTAAACAAAACAAAAAAAGTTTTTTGAAGAGGTTGAAGATTTAGCTCCATGGTAAAGGACTTACTTCCCTAGCAAGTATAAGACCTTAGGTTTAGTCCCGACAGAAAGAAAGAGGGCAGGGTGCAGTGGGGGTGAGGTAGAGACATGACTCAGTCAATAGAGTGCTTGTCTAACAAGCACAGAGCTCTGGGTTCAATCCCAGCACCGTAGGAAACTGTGTTCCGTGGTGCACACCTGAAACCCCAGCTAGTGGAAGACAGAAGGAGGAGCAGAAGATCCAGGTCATCCTCAGTGTGGCAGAGGACAACCTGGGCCTCGTGAGATCAAGTTCCAGGGCTTCCATTCCAAGTGCCATATGAAGGTTCACTGAAAGCCTGGCGGTGATGGGATGCACCTTTAATCCCAGCAGATACCTAAATTCGAGGCCAACCTAGAGTACAAACTGAGTTCCAGAATGACCAGAGCTACATAGAGAAACCCAGTCTAGATTAAAAACAAAAGTTCACTGAGTTGTATAGTCCTGGAGTCTGACTAATTCTGGTGTGTATTATCTTGTTTATTTGCAAGCTTTTTAATAATACAGTATATTTAAGGAAAAAAATTAAAAGCAAGCTAACAAAAGCCCTTTTCGCTCATTCTATATCTAAGAGCCAAGCATGCCTTAATTCTAGTATAGGGCTTTGCTTCCAAACATAATTCACTGACAAAGTTTCTAGGATATAGTGTATAAGTAAGTGTAGTTACTTAATTGTCTCTGTGAACTTTTGTAGCTTCCTGTTGGGAACTCCAGATGTGTTCCCAGAAGTGGGATCAGAAGGCCTTTGTGTGGGGGTGGAGTGGTGGTGGTGGCGCTGGTGTAGAACCAAACCCTTGGCCTCACACATGAGGCTACAGCCCTACCACAGAACTACGTCTCCAGGCCTAGGAAATTACTCATTCTCTTTAGACAGGAAGGGGTAGGATGGGTACAGAAAGCAGACGCTGGAGCTATCCCACCTGACCTCACAGGATGATTGAAACCTACACGGACTTACTGCTCTTGTCTCCTTAGTCCACACTGACGTCACCTCTCTGTCCTCTGTCACCACACTCTGAATCATGGTGTGGGCTTAGGCCAACCCTAAGGCTCTGCGTTTGGTAAGCAAAGGCTCTCAGTTGTTTCTGAAAGCAGAATTCTCAAAAGAAAAAAAAAATGAGAGGTTCCGTGTTTTGTCCCAACGGCCTTCCTAAAACCTGATGGATGCGGAAAAGCAAACATGCTTATACAAGGGAAGTAAAATGAAGACGGCCTAGCAGAACTGTGGGCGTGTACAGGACAGTTTTTCTCTTTCCTCTTCTCAAGCCTCCACTTCCCACCCCTCTCTCTCCCTCCCTCCTTCCTTCTCCCCTTCCCTCTCTCCCTCCCCGCCTTCTCCCTTCCTTCTTTCCTTCTCCTCCCTCCCTTTTTCCCTCTCAAGCTGGGTGTAATGGTGCATGAAATTCTAGCTTTTGAGAGGCTAAATCATAGGTGAGTTTGAGTCCAGCCTGGGGTACACACTGACCTGGTCTCAAAAACAAAGAAAATAAAACAAAACCAAACAAACAAACAAACAAACCAGGATGGAGGTATAACTCCATTAGCCCTAGGTTTGAGCCCTACTGTGTAAACCTAGGAGTGGCAATTGAGGCTTATAATCCTTCTTGGGAGGCAGAGGCAGGGGGTCAGAAATGCTAGGCTAGTCTCAGCTAGGTAATGAGTTTGAAGTCAACCTGGGCTACAGGAGAACATGTCTAAAAAAGTCCAACAAATACCAGCCAGTGAGAAGGCTTTTCTGGTAAGCATACTTGGCCCTCCCACACACTGTTTTTTTTTTTTTTTTAAATATGGTTGTTTTTAAACTGTTCTAGGCCACAGCTCTGTCCCCACCTCCTGTGCTTTGTATATCCCTCATTCTCCGTTCTCGAAAAGTCTGTCTTATTTCTCCAAAACAAGATCACCATGATGAAAATTTAAAAGCCAAACATCTGGGCACACAGCCTCGGTTTGAACCACATGGACAGCGCCTCCGCCCTAGCCATAACTTTATCAACTAAGTTAAAATACGGTGACAATTCTATTTACATAAAAAGTCCCAAAGTTTGTCTGAAATGTCAACAAATGCAGCATCAGTTCGAATGACATCCTGTCCTCAGACCTCAGCTGTTAGATGAGCTGTGACGCTTCTGCTTGTCCAAACCAGGGGATTTAAATAGACAGTTGACAGAGGAAACGTGTCCCACTTAGAATAGGCTTTCCACTCAGCCGCATCTTTTTATGCTTTGTAGAAAGTCATGTCCCTCCCTCCCCTCCTCTGCACTCCTGTCCCCACCGCAAGAGTCACTCAGTCCCTCCCAAAGCTGGAGCACACCTCTGAGAGGTTAGAAGAGCACAGTGCCTGCCTCCGGCCACACAGGCCCACAGGGGGCCACAGCTGGGCAGGACCTCAGAGTACAGTCTCCAGTCTCCAGTGCAAGAAGAGCCTGAGAGTCTCCCAGATTTGATCACTGAGAATTGTTACCTCCTAAAGAAGAATCCGATGAAACACTGTAAAAATCACACGCAAAGGATGAGGGACACTTTCTGGAAACTTCATGAAGTGTCCACGTCAAAATGAACACATTACTGTTTCCACCTACTATCAAAGTATATCTTAAGGTCTTTTGTGAAGTGAGTTTGTCTTCAACTGTAAGTACCAAACATCAAGAACTGACTTAATGGTTAGTAATGATCATTTTATTTTTAAATGTTCTATATCACTCCTTTATTTTTGTTTATTTTATTTTATTTTGATTTTCTGTTTTGTTTTGTTTTTCGAGATAGGGTTTCCCGCTGTAACAGTCCTGACTGTCTTGGAACTCACTTTGTAAACCAAGTTGGTCTTAAATTCATTGAGATCCACCTGCCCCTGCCTCCTGAGTGCTGGGATTAAAGGCGTGCGCCACCACCACCTGGGTTATTTTGATTTTTTTTTTAAGGGTCTCACTATGTAGTAGTACTTGGTTGGCCTAAAACTCACTATGTAGGCCAGGCTGGTCTCACACTCACAGAGACCCTTCCTCTGTCTTGCTAGGATTGAAAGCATACTCTAGAATGAACAGGATATTTATTTTTTACAATCTGATACAATTGCTAATGTGCACATTAATAATCCCTAGCTAAGTATGTCCTCAAAAAGCTGCTTTTTGTGAAAAGCTGTATCTCAGAGCCAAGCTTGCTTGGGCATATCTGCACAACTCTGGAAGTTGAAGTGGGAGTGCCAGGCACTCAAGGCCAGCTTGGACAATATATCTAGACCCTGTCACAACAGGAAAAAAAAAATACAAATCATGACATAACTTTGTCCTCGTGTATCTTGTAAATTGAACTCTCCTGCTTTGTGCAGAAGGCAGTGCTTGCCTTGCCACTTCTTCTTATAGAACCTCTGACTTTTAAAACAGCTTCAGGCCTCCAGAGAGATGAAACGTCTTCACAAAGTGTATCCACACCTAGCGTCTATTTTTGTACTATATAATCAACTACCTAAGGAAGACTTCACATTTTGAGCTAGGCATGATGGCACACGCCTGTGATTGCAGCACTTGGAGCACAGATGTGGGAGGATCAGTGCTTCAACTGTGTCTTAGGCTACCTAGCAAGGCTTCCTAGCTCACTCGCCTGGAATATGTGAATCTCTGCCTTAAAAAAGATTTAGCCAAGTGTGGTGTTGCATGCCTTTAATCTCAGTACTCAGGAGGTAGAGAGAAACAGGTCTCTGTGAGTTTGAAGGCAGTCTGATCTACAGAGTGAGTTCCAAACTAATTATGGTTATACAGCGAGACCTTGTCTCAGAAAGAAAGAAAGAAAGAAAGAAAGAAAGAAAGAAAGAAGGAAGGAAGGAAGGAAGGAAGGAAGGAAGGAAGGAAGGAAGGAAAGAAAGAGGAAGGAAGAACAAAAGAAAGAAAAAAGAGAGAAAAGAAGAAAGGGAGGGAGGAAGGGAGGGAAGGAGGAAGAGAGGAAGGAAGGAAGGAAGGAAGGAAGGAAGGAAGGAAGGAAGGAAGAAGGAAGAGAGGAAGGAAGGAAGGAAGATAGGAAGGAAGGAACGAAAGAAAGAAGAGGAAGGAAGAACAAAAGAAAGAAAGAAGAGAGAGAAAAGAAGAAAGGGAGGAAGGAAGGAGGAAAGGAGGAAGGGAGAGAGGAAGGAAGGAAGGAAGGAAGGAAGGAAGGAAGGAAGGAAGGAAGGAAGTGCAACGTGCTTGTAACCAGCTCTACAGAGGAGCCAATGACCTGCACTCACATACACATACCCACATGCACCCACATGTAAATAAAAACAAACCTTACATTTTTCCTTTCTAATTTTTTTATCTTCTATTAAATTCCAATGCAAGTTTCCATTGCCCAAGTGAGTGTTCTTATTTCAAAAAGTACTTAATTCGGTGGTCAAATTTCTCTCACAATCATCAGTAATTACATTTTTTTCTGCAGTTTTTTGTTTGTTTGTTTGTTTCTTAAACATTCTTTAATCCCAATCTAATGCCCATCTAGGGAAAGTATATGAACTTTGGACCTGAAACTTGGCCAGAGGTATGTAAAGAGGGTCCTAAAGGGATCATTCTACCACTTAGAGGAGCTAAAAACACTTTCAACTTTTCTGGCTGCAGTGAAGCTGAAAGTTATTGAAAGAAAGTACACCATGTGGTGGGCCAGAGTGTGAGGGCAAAGGGAGCTGGAAGAAGTAGGAAGAAGAAGAAGAAGAAGAAGAAGAAGGAGGAGGAGGAGGAGGAGGAGGAGGAGGAGGAGGAGGAGGAGGAAGAGGAGGAGGAAGGAAGAAGGAGGAGGAGGAGGAGGAGGAGGAAGGAAGAAGAAAGAGGAGGAGGAGGAGAAGGAGAAGAAGGAGGTGGGAAAAAACTGCCGTGGTTTCCATCAAACATTCGGGATGCATCCACGCTGCTTGGAAGTGATCCTTTTTGTTTGTTTGGGGGTTTTGAATTGTTTTTAGGGATAAGGTCTTACTGTATAGCTCTGGCTGGAAATGCAGCATAGATAAAACTTCTGGCAATCTTAACGCAGCCTGAAGTATTTGATAAGAATTCTTTCGTCATGCAATCGTTTAACTGTGGCAGAGTAGCTTGCTTCCATTCACTTGAGCAGTTGGCCAAACTGAACAGCTAGGCAGAAGACCTCAGAGAGGACAAAGGTAAAATTTAAATCATTAGGAGGAAGGAGAAAGGGGGATGGGGAAGCCTGAGACCATCCAAGGGCATGGGTTTGGCACTGCTTTAATTGTAAAATATGATTAATGCGTATGACAGAATTTGGAGGACTTAAAAGTACAAGTTGTTTACAGCCGTCATCCAGCCAGGACTTCTGGCTAAATCTGTAACTGCTGAAAATTTCTCCACTGATTTCTTCTTAATCTTCTGCCAAGTATCCATTTCCTTTTGCCCTTAAAACCAGATTAATGACATATTAATCTTTACATTATCTCTCCCCCCCCCCTTTTACCTACAGTTTTAGAAGCAGATTTATCTAGTCAATAAATTTCCATTGACTAGGGTCCAGGAAAGAGGAACATAAACCAAAGGGACAGATTCTCAGTATTGCTTCAGTTACGCATGGTTACTTAGGTATCTAAGCTCTTTGTCTCACTGATACGTTCACTGCAGGTCTGGGAGGTGGCTTAATGGGTAAAGGCTCCTGCTGCCAAGGCAGAGGACATGACTTTGATCCCTGGGACACATAGTAGAAGGAGAGACCCAGCTTCCTCTGGCTGTCCCCTGACCTTCACAATCATGCAGTGGTGTGTTTGTATCCCACCCCCCCCACATACACACACACCCTCACACACTCACACTGACTAATGTTAAATGTATTTTTTAATGTCTATTTATTTAATCCCCACCAGAATGTAAGCTCTTTGATCATTCCATAAGCATTTATTTTATACTGGTTCACTGAGCAAACCCAAAGATATCTCCCTGAAACATTGAATTTGAACTTAAAATCTGCCTTCGGTGCAGCCAAAAATTATTTTCTCTTATCTAGGCTCTACTTGAGAAACATTAGTTTGTTAAACAAAGAAATTTCATATTTGGAAAATAGTCTGAAAATTTACTTTTAAAAAATAGATCAAATGGATCTTCCATTTTGCTTCAGTGTTACTGTGATCAAAGAAATTGTTAGTGACTAATTCATTTTTAGAACAATACAGATATGTCACAGTGGCTAAGAGTCTTTATTCATTTTATGAATTATATTTATGGTTGATTGGCAGGGTGATTAGTTTTATTTGAACTTTATTTGTGTGCTGATGAGACCCTGTCCAAGACTTCTCATTTCTAGGCAAGTGCTCTACCACTGAGTGGTACCACTCAGTGGTAGAGCACTTGCCTTGCACCCTAGACCAATGTTTTATTTATTTTACTATTTGTGTGTGTGTTGTATGTGTGTTGTGCATGCATGTGAATGTGTCCGTGTGCCTATGTGCACATGCGTGGAAGCCAGAGTGGGACTTACTTTTCTTCTGTTGCTCTCCTGCTTCACCTTTGAGACAAGGTCTCATATATATATATATATATATATATATATATATATATATATATGAAGCCAATATATATTATTGATTTTTCTCTGCTCCCTTCCCTGCCTCTCCCCTCCCCTTCAAACCTCTCCCAAGGTTACCATGTTCCCCAGTATACTCAGGAGATCTAGTCTGAGACAAGGTCTCTTACCAAATAAGAAATTTTGCTTCCTGGGTAGGCTGGCTGGAGGGCCAGCTCTGAGGATGCTACAGGCATGAGCAGCCATGTGCAGTTTTTCTTTAATGAGGGTGTTGGGGTTCAAGCTCCGGACTTCTTGCTTGCAAAACAAGTACTTCCAGCCACGGAGCCATGTTCCCAGCCCCCTATATTTCATTTATTTCCATTGCTGTATGTTTAGAAAGGATTTTAAACAGCCTTACTGACCCACTGAAGTCTTTGTTCTAATTATTTTTATTAAATTCTCAGATTACCTAACCTTTCCTAAACACTGAGAAGATCCTTCAAACATTGATGAGATTAAGTTGTCTACTTAAGAGTTGTCCCACCTAACTAACAAGACCCAGGGAATGGTGAAATAGGCTTCTTGGATGGTAACGCTTCTTCTGCATGCCTGTTGGCTTTATATTTTCCAGACTCTCACGTGCTAAAGACACTCTCCTCTCACCATCAGCTTTTAATGGGGCTCTGTTCCCTTGTTGCTAAGTCTTGCCTGCAGGCCATGGCCAAGGCTCAGCTGCCACATTGTTTCTGAAGCTCTGCCTAACTTCCCATTTTGTGAAACACACAATGCCCTGCAAAGGGAGTGACTTGGTCATTTTGAGCTCACCAAGTATTTCCTACCTAGGATTTAAGGTTAAAGAAACAGAACTTTGGGGATTCTTAATGAACTGCCTATTCCCCAGTGTTTCCTGGCTTCTGGTGGCGCGGGGATGACTAAACAAACATCATATTCATAGTGATGCCTCATGGAAATAGTGTGATCATTAGACGTGTGTCACTCTTTGGGTGAAAATCTGAGAAAATGATGATCATATGGAACATTGTAGAAGGAATATTTTAAAACAAAACCTTCAGAAAGAACAAGGAAAATTCTGCATAAGGCTGTCAGCAGCAACGGTTGGTCCAATGCTAGACTAGCATGCAGGAATCTCTGGATCGGATTCCAGGACCAAAAACACAAAAATCAAAACCAGAGTGGTAGCACACAGGCCTGCCTAAAATCCTAGCATTCCAGAGCTGAAAGCAGGACCAAGAACTCAAGGTCAGCCTCAGCCAGCTCCTGTCCAACCTGGGCTACAAGAGACCCTGTCTCAAGAAAGCAATAGAAGCCATAGTAGCCCACACATTTATTTAGAGCACAAGTTGAACCTCAGCACTCAGCAGACAGTGGCAGGAAGATCTCTGTGTGTTCCAGGCAAACCAGGGCTCCATAATAAGAACCTGTCTCATAAAGATAAATAAATAAAAGAACCAGGGAATTTTCATATTTGGAACCTGTATTTTAAGGATGTAGACAGCCAGAGTTTCAAAACAAATCATTTGTGTGTTATGTCTCCTGGGTCTATTCAAGATGAGAAGTTCAAGGAAATCTGCCAGGTATTTTAAATAAACACTGCTGGTCAATGTCCCTATACCAGAACAAGCAAGTGCTGAAGAGACTCTATTCCTGGTAGGGGAAAGAAATGCCTTTTATATCCCTGAAGGTAAACTCCCTTATATAAATTATAAATTTTCCTCATTAAAATAGCTAAGTTTATCAAAAGGGGAAAAAACAGATACTTACTAAATGTGTAGTTTTGCTAACCACACAGAAGACAGAATTTATTCTGTGTGTGCTAGGAAACCAGTAGTTCCTGTTATGGGCTGAAGCAGAAATGTGCCCTTTGCACTCCCGTGTTGGACCATTTGGTCCCCAGCTGGTCCCACTGTTTCTGAAGACTGGAACATCTTTGGGATACAGGACCTAATAAGTGGATGTAGGTCATTGAAGGCAGGCCACAGCCCAGTCCTATCTCCCAATTCATCCAGAAGTGGTCAGCCTCTACCATGAGCACCTGCTGCCACAACTATGCTGCACCTTCCCCACCCTGATGGACAGAAGCTAAGTCAAAGTAAACCCCTCCTCATTTGAGTGGCTTCTGTCATGTATTTTGTAATTAGTGCAGTTAGGTAATGCTCTAAAAGAAAACCAGACATTTTAAAAGTACCAACCCTCAGAGCCCTATGCTCCTATAGTTTGGCCCTAGAATATGAGTAAGAAAGATGCCTCCAGCAAGGGTGTCTTGGGGCCGGTGAGATGGTTCAGTGGTAAGGGGCACTTGACCCCAGCTGAGGACCCAAGTTTGATCCCCAGGACTCAGACGGTAGAAGGAGAGAACTGAGTTCTACAAGTCATCCTCTGACCTCCACACACAGATACACAACAGACAGACAGACAGAGACAAAGATAGATGGATGGATGATTGGTAGGTATATAATAGATGGTAGATAGATAGATAGATAGATAGATAGATGATAGATAGACAGATGATAGATAGATGATAGATAGATAGATAGATAGATAGATAGATAGATAGATAGATAGATAGACAGATAGGTGATAGATAAAATTAAAACTGAAGAGCTTCTCTTTAATAAATAGTATCTAAATAAGGGCGTCTTGCTCTCACTAAATGCCAAACAACAACATGCTGTTAACTGTTTGATTGTGATTTCATTAAACACTGCAGGGACTGCCCAGGAAGACCTTTGGCTCACAGACCAGAAACTAAGCCAAAGAGATCAGCTACCAAGCTGCGACCTGAGCCTCCAGGCCGTCTGTTTGCCTCTCCGGCTCCTCCTCTAGTATCTGAGGCTCCCGGGAACAGTGTTCTCTTACTTATCACTGTGGTCCCAGTACAACTTGCGCATTTGACCGTTAAGAAACAGGTCCTGAGTGACAGCCGGGTGAACTTACCTGAGGTCCAGCCAGAATGCGTGAAGCCTTAAGATGAGCCCAGATAATCTACTAAATGATTTTGTGTGGCTTTCGCATCGCTGACTTTAAAGCATAACAATTTGCTGTTCAAGAACAGTGAAATCCTGAAGGAAGGGGAAATGAGGAATGTATACACACACACACACACACACACCCTCACACACACCCTGGAAGGAATCTTCTTTTGATACCAGAGGAATGTTCTTTGTTGGTGGTTAACTGCACAAAATTTCCTCTAATGGGTACAGTTTAAGGCTAGTTGGGGAAGAATATAGTATCTTGATAGATGTATGATAATATAGCCAAGGGTTAAAGTGATGCTTCATGTCAGCACACCACTGCTTTCCTCTGCGAACTCTTGGAGGGAACACGGACAGCCATCAGCCACAGCTGAGTTTAGCCATGCTGCTTGTCTTATCCAGAGGCAGCTACTGAAGCAGGTCTTCTCCATTCTGAGAAGTGCATTTTCTCGAATGCCAATCAACCTGTTCTAAGTGTGGTACCCGATTTGCTTGGCAGACTGGCTGTCTCTGAAGCTCCTTCCGGGTCCTGATGAGTCAGAATCAGCACTCCGTTAAGTCTGATGTGAGCCCTTCTTAATTAAAGTGGGTCTGATCATTCAGGGTCTCCACAGTCTATCCGGACCCTGGCTGGAGTATGCGTCTGCTACCGGCTTTTGTTTTTCTGGGGTTTGCCTCCTCAGCCAGCTGCGGACAGTCTCAAACTACCAAAATGCAGTTTCAAGTTACAGTCTAAAGGCCGGCTTTCAAATTACTGCAGGCGGCCGCTATTTCCCTGGAATGTTTGGATCCACGGAGCAAGTTAATTTCAACTCCAGACAACCCAGTGAAATGCCTGCAGAACAACCTTCCAACACTTGCTCTTTCTGAGCCGAGAATAAACCCTCCCAATTCTATTTCGTGCTCGTCCCAGACGGAAGCTGCGACTCCTCTGCTCCAAACCTGTTACCATGGCTTGCCTAGTCTCATGGCCTTTTGACGCCATTTCTTAACCCTTGACGTCTAATCCTAACCCCTCCCAGCTGATCTTGCTCTGACAGATCCTCGGCCATCACCTCCCTGCCTTCATTCTCCCAAGACGACTTCCTTCTCCACACCTAACCCCACCTACCTTAAGTCAACAGAACTCCACAACCCTTCATTCCTCCTCCTCCTTGGAGGTTCCCATTGTTTGGCTGGTTGAAGTACCCCTCCTCCAGTACATCTTGACAAGCGACTGTTCTCACCTATACGAACTGTTCCCTTATATTCAGCCAATAATTTTTTTGAGTATTTAATAGGTGCCACTTTCAGGGAACAAAAGAGGAATGATAAACTAGTCAAGCAAACATCATAAATAAATGCTCACAGTGTTGTAACCATTACAACACACATTGTATTATATCAAAGAAATAACTATATCCATGTAATGTATTCCATTAGAACCCTGGTCTGCTGTTGTTTTGTTTTAGACTTTTAATTAGATTTTTGTTAATTATTTTTAGAGTGTTCATAACAGAGTCGATTCTCCAGCCCCTATTTATTGTCCTTTTGCATTAAGATCCTTCTATGAAGCCCAGCTTGGTGTCAAACTTGAATCCTTCCTGCACAGTCGCCGTAAGTGGAGATGAAAGATGCAGTCATCATGCCAGCCACTGAATGATCCTCATGTGTGCTAATAGTTTATTGTTAGTGTGCTAAATTTTAAAAAAGTGGTTTTTTCTAGACATAAAAGGCTAAAAAGAAAAGATGCAGAGAAACTGTTTCAAAATACCAAAAAAAAAAAATAAAAAAGACACACTAAAAGAAATAGAAACACACCAAGCAACCAGAAAACCACCTTGAAACTGAACATAGTAGCACATGCCTACAATCCTAGCAATCGTGAGGTGGAGGGCAAGGGTCCCAAGTTCAAGATTATTCTTAGTTACAAACATTTAGTTGGAGGATAGACCCCACAAGAGACCCTTTCTTCAAAAACCAACAAACAAAAAGCACAAATAAAAATTGCAGTTTAGTGGTAGAAGACGAATTGAAGCCCTGAGAGAAGGCGCCAGGAGAATTGGCAGCTCAGGGTCAGCCTTATCACAAGTTAAAGACCAACCTGGGCTACTTTATCTCTAAAGCAAAACAGAGAGGCAAGTTGGTCAAGTGAAAGTTACTAGTGTTGTAACACATGGGGGACAAAGAGACAGAACAGTAGGAAACCGGCTGCTCTACTAGCATTTGGTTACCTTTTCTTTGGAAGGATTAAGCAAAGGAACATCATTGTTATAACTGAAGCAAGTCTGTGTGAGAAATTTGACTGCCCCTCTTTAACTTTAATCCTGAGTCCTTAGACGTTCAGATGAGTAGTTTTTGTTTTTTTCTTTTTGGAGAAAGAACAGAGGGAAATTGTCATGCAAGTCAGTAAACCATGGTGCCTCACACCGAAGGCTGAATGTGCCTAGCTAAGAGGAAAGCTCCTTAGATCTTTGTCAGTAGGGATGAAGGTGCCTTCTCCAGCAAGAGCCCTACTCAGGACTGAGCAGGAGAACAATCCACCTGAGTGTGAAGAGCTGCAGGCTCCAGATGCGGCCCCTGCTTTCCATTGTCTCTTTCTCCCTATGGGGACCTCACTACTGCTCAACAAGTTAAGAGCAAGGAACCCAGTCCATTGGGTTTTCATCCCGACCTGTTGGAGCCTAATGAAGGTATTAAGTCCAAAACAGTGGTTTCCTGAATGGATAGGGTATGCCCCGTGGTAGAGACATTGCCTATCAGACACAGGGTCCTTCTTTGAGACTTACAATCAAAAATGAATACATTTTTTTTTAAAAAATTTCAAAACCAAGCAATAGTCTGCTGTAAGTTTTATTTTCAAAGGTGAGAGAAGCTGTCCATAAGTGATTCTGCCCAGCAGCAAACAGGGCCATGCAGAAACAGGCAAACTGAAATCATAGGCCCAGACACGGGCCAGAGAAGCAGAACAGCACCTTGCTCAGCCATCATCAGAAAAGCTTCCTCCTGCAGCAGATGGGAACAAACGCAGAGACCATCCAGACAATGTACATACAGAAAGTAGAAACCCCGGGACACTCAGCCCTAAATGAGATGTCTCCATCAAATCCCTCCCCTCAGGGCTCAAAGAACTCTGTGGAAGAAAAGGCAGAATGTGTGTAAGAGCCAGAGGAGATAGAAGTCAGCAAGAAATCAAGGCCTTCTAAACACAACATGACCAACATGTATGAACTCCCTGAAACTGAGGCAGCAAGCCCAGGGCCTGCTCAGGTCTGTGCCAAATGGGGTCCTAGAGCTGAGAGAAGTGTGCACAAGCCCTCATCCCTATCCCAAAGCTATTCCCAATTGATAACCATGGGCAAATTAAAAAAATAGTTTTCTTTGAGGGAGTCTCAGCGGGGAAACAAACTACTCTTAAAGACAGGTCCCTGCCCAGCAGTAAACGGCCAACAGGAAACAAACCCCATGGCACCTTGTTGGCTTTTCATCTCTTGATGTTGTCTCGGGGATTTTTCCTTTTCTTTTATTCCTTCCTTCCTTCCTTCCTTCTTTTTTAACCTTACTCTTTGGACTAATTAAAGTTACTAGAAGCTGTGCCTAGCTTAGAGGACCAGAGGATGGCATTTTCACCTGTTGGCCACTGACTGCAGTATATTTAAGCCTCCATGGTGCTAATAAAGAAGGGCTTTTTGTACCAGTGATTGAAGGTCTGTGTGTCGGTCTGTCTCTGTGTGTGTATTCTCAACCTCCAGCCCCTTTCCCGAAGCTTGCGAACTGCGTAGACCGGGACCGTATTATTTTCAGGTATATTATGGCTTCTGGTTTTGTATTTTTATGGCACTCCTATGTGTGTAAACGTGTGCCCCACTGTATCTGTATCTGTGTCTTGTGCTTCTCCTTTGGCTCTGTTTCTTGTTTGGTTCTTTTGTCCTATTCTGATTTCTTTGTTTCTGATTTATCTTACTGTATTTCAGATGCTCGTTTGTTTTCTAACAAAGAGAAAGGGAGTGGATCTGGATTGGCAGAGGAGCTCTCAGGAGAAACTGAAAGGAGGTGGGGGAAAGGAAACCATAACCAGAATATATTGTATGAAAAAAAATCTATTTTCAATAAAAGAAAAAGAAAAATTGCAGGTCTGTTTTTAAAGAGTAATCATTGTTTAGGTGCCAACAATTATTCCGTTTATAAATATGACTCTCATGAGATTGTTTTATATAGTTCTTAATAAAAATTTGGAAATATGTTGGACAATGGTAGCACACACCCTTAGCTACAGCACTTTAGAGGTAGAGGCAAGGGCAAGTGAGACTCTATGAGTCCAGGGTCAGCCTGGTCTACAGAGCAAGTTCCAGTACAACCAGAGCTATGAAGAGAAACCCTGTCTCAGAATCCTATCTCCCAAAAAAGAGAACTTGGAAACTTAGACATTTGCAAGCATTTTGTTTAACTTTAAAAACACGATCAACCAGGTTTCATTTCGGAGGTAAACATAGAACGATCAAAAGTTCAAAATCATCCTTGCCTTCATGGTGACTTTGAAGCCAACCTGATTTATGTGAGACCCTGTCTCGACTAACAAAATAAATCAGTCATGGTGAGGTCACTCAAGGATGGCTAAAAGCATAGGGTAGAAGGTTCTTAGGCAGCACTACAGAAGTGTTTAAAATACCATCATCCCACAGATGACTTCATAACCACAAAAGGAAATGACATCTTGACAATGGGGCAATCTGGAATATACCACTTTGACCGCGTGATCAAACTTCTTGTGACCTATACCAATAAGGAAAGAATCTGATGTTCTAGGTCCTTAGGAATTTCAATGGGACATACAGGAAGATTTCCAAAATTTACCAAAAAAAGGTCTATTTACAAAAATCTCACCATGATATAAACAGCAAGAAAAATCAAAACTAACAGGATTTTTCTACCAAACAGCCAAACTGGATACTATAAACACTATAAAATGACAGAGCTATCCAAAAAGATGGGACACTTCTTTAGATTTAAAGAGACTAAAGGACTTGATAAGCAAATGACTGATTCTTTAATGGGCTTGAGTTAGGCATGGTGACACACCCCTTTGATCTCTGCTCTTAGAAGACAGAAGTAGGAGATGCTCTATGAATTCAAGCAAGCTCTATGACAGCCAAGACTAAATAGAGAAATCTTGTCTCTTTAAAAGATAGATATATAGGTAGGTAGATAGATAGATAGATAGATAGATAGATAGATAGATAGATAGATAGATGATAGAAATATAGAATTGGTGAACATGCTCATACACATATTTCTGGAGAAATTAAGAAACCTGAGTGTGGACAACAGAGAATATGCATGATATTGAATTTTACAAGTTTGATAAATATGCGGAAATTGGAGATAAGATTTCCTTTGTCTTGGGATTTACTTGGTAGAATTCTTTTGTTTTTGTTTTGTTATTTGTTTGTTGTTTTGATACAAGATCTCACATAACCCAAGCAGGACTCAAACTCAATATGGAGCCCAAGTTCGTCATAAATTTCTAGATCCTCCTGCCTCTAACTTTTGAGGACTAACTATGGTTACAGGAATGTGCCACCATGCCTGGCACTGGCTGGAACATTAACATCAAGATAACCTGATGTTTGAAACTTGCTTTCAGTAGGTTGAGGGGTAGAGGGAAAAGGAGAGAAAGGTGCCAGGGAGTAAGTCATCAGCTGGATATGCTTGTGGTTGCCAACCCAGCCTTGAAGATCTGACTCCAGTCTCCAGAATTCCCATGAAATGCTGGACACTGAGATGCGCATCTGTGATCCCAACACTCCAAGGAGAGATGGCTGGAGAACAGAGGCAGTGGCAAGTCCACAGGACAGCTGACTTGGAGTACTCAACCCCATGGTAACAAGACCATGCCTTAACAAGATAGAAGGTGAAAACTCACTCTTGAAAGCTATCTTCTGACTGGGCAGTGGCATGCCTTTAATCCCAGTGTTTGGGAGGCAGAGGCAGGCAGATCTGTGAGGTTGAAGCCAGCCTGGTCTACAGAGCAAATTCTCTGTATACAGAGAAACTTTGTCTTCTCAGCTTGGTCGATCACCTTCCTGGACCTGGGGGGAGTTTGGAGGACCTTGGTCTTAGCATAGAGTGGGGAACCCTGATGGCTCCTTGGCCTTGAGAGGGAGGGAGGGGAGGTATGGGTGGAGGGGAGGGGAGGGAAGGGGGAGAAGGAGGGGAGGGAAGGGGGAGGAGGAGGGGAGGGAGGGGGGAGGAGGAGGGAAGGAGATGGAAATTTTTAAATATAAAAAAAATAAACCATGAGGAAAAAAAAATTTTGCCATTAGGATGTACAAAACTATGTCCCTAATTGTGTGCTCTACACTATATTTAAGTGAAGTTATGCAAAATGTCACATTGAGCTCCAAAAAATTAAAATGTTAATAATTTTTTATGAAAAAAAAAACCGAAAACCCAAAAAGAGAAAAAAAGAAAGAGAGAAAGGGGAGGATGGAGAAAGAGAGAGAAGGAATGAGGGAGGGAGGGAGAGAGGGAGAGAGGGAGGGAGGGAGGGAGGGAAGAGGTATCTTCTGGCCTCCACATACGTGCCACACAGCACATGTATGCACATAAGTGAGCCTGCACGTTCGAGTACACACACAAAATTCATTTTTAAAAATGAAAACAAAATAATATAGAAAATTAAAAAGAGATAAAAATGATAATAAATGTAGCAAAATAAATAATACTGATGGTATAGTCTGTGATGGCTGTTCTTAAACAATTGTATCATTGTATTTACTTGTTTGTTCACTTGTTTTTTTGAGATAATGTTTCATGTACCTCAGGCTGGCCTCCCTATATACCTGAGGATGATCTTGAACTTGTGATCTTTCTGCCTCCACCTCCCTAGAACTCAGTTGACAGCTATGCAGTACCAAGCTCAGCAACAGTTATGCCCTTGTACGGCCTTCATTTGAATAGAATGCATGGAGACTGCGAAGGGACTGACAGAAGAGCCCACAAGCCTGTGAGCCCATGACTCAGACCTGCTTGCCTGCAGGCACCCTGCTTCTTCATCGCCTACATCTAACCTCATCACCAGTTCCCAGCCCCAACTCTGCCGCGCATGCTCTGCAGGCACAGCCTCCAGCATCTTGCCTCTTTCTGCCAACCTCCGATTCAGAACCGTGTCATCTTCTAAAATACCATCTACCTTGTAATCCCTTGCTCTCCAGTCGCCAGAGGAAAGCCCACGTTGATTGACATGCAAATCGAGTGACTTTCACAAGCAGTCTCCCCATTGCAAGTCACCTCCACCCTGTAATAGTTTTTAGGCACAGCCTTTAAACTGCTTGCTGGTCGCTACATGCATTCTCTTGCTCAAGCTGGTCTCTTTGTTAATGACAACTCACTTTCTCTTGATCTAGCAAATCCCTATTTGGCACTCAAAACCACAGTAAAAAAATTTTTTTAAAAAAAGAAGCTATATGAGTAGTAATCTCACTTCCAGGACATGTGCTGCTGGCGCCTGTCTGTTGCTGTTGTACTGTGGCTTCTGTCCTGCCTCTGTCACTCTTCCCAAACCGTGTGCTTCAAGGCCCAGACCTCAGGTCTAGTTGGTGCTAAGGGCTTAGGAAACAAACGTTTGGTGAGCTGGTTTTATGTGTGTCTTTATTTTTATCTCTTACTGCTGTAGAATCTCTGCGTCTACTTCACTGCTTTCTTTGAAAAAGCTGAACTCTTAACAAATTCATTAAGAAACGTGAAGCAGGAGGATGATGAATTCAAGGCCAGCCCAGGCTGCACAGTGACATTCTGGCCCAAGAAAGGGAAGGAGAAGCTCCGACTGCTCTGCCCAAGGTTTAGAGTTTGATTCTCAGCTGTGGAATCGATGATGTAAAGTATGTCATCGATATATAGGGGGAAAAAAAAGAAAGGGAAGGAGAGAGAAAGAGGGGAGAAGGGGAAAGGAAAGAGTTTGGGGAGGGAGGAATTCAGAAGTGGGTGGGCTATGGCATAGGTAACAGCTAACTAAAAGAAAGGCAACAGAAAGTTAAACCTCTAAACTCTTTCTTGGTTGAGAATACAAAGCCCAGAGCCAAGGCATTCAAACCAGGATGGAGAGTTTCGCTCCTCTGAAGCTTTAGGGCTTAACTTCCCTTCCAAATGTCTGTGCTCTCAAGATCTCTTTTGTTTCTTGGGAAATTCTAAACATATTACATGGCCCTTTCAATGAAGGGTCTGTTTCCTGTAACTGGTGCCTCCTTTCAATTAAGATCAAACGGAATTCAGCATTAAGCGGAGCCACAACTCTTTCTCAAGCTAATGTTAATTATAACTTTGGTGGATGTGCTGCACCCTGCTCTCAACCCGTCTGATTTTACCAACAGACAGGGCAAAGCTGCTAGGAGAAGAGCACTGTTGCCTCTGTTATTACGGTGCTTGCCTGCAACCATCCGTGGAGACTTCTTCCCAGAAAATTTTCATAGAAGCGTTTATTACATAAAAAAATATGAGTCTTTATTAGACGCTAACAATAAAGCCGGTCTCTATTCAGTTTCTGTTATGTACTTAAGGCAAGGAAAGAAAACTCGTTTTTGTTCTTGCATGTTAGTGTGGAATTTGCTACCTTAAAATGTTACATTCAAAGAATTTACTATTGTTGAAAACTGCAGGCAGCCATTTTTGAACTCAAGTGTTGAGAAGAATCTTTAATGCCAGGAGTGAAGGTCACCAGCAACTTTTGCAAAGGAACAGTCTCAAACAGCATGCTCATTGCTTCTGTAAGTTAGAGTTTGTGTGAAGTAGCTAGCTTACAGTCAGCCTCTTCAGATAAAACACAGGCAAACCATTCAGATAGAACTGGAATTCTCAGATTTCTGTTTCCTAGGCCATTCTGCTTGTAGACCGATTTTATTTAGCACTAATATTGTCAGGTCTTTTTAAAATTGGAATACCTGACAAATCAGGCTCTTGGTTTAGCATCACTGCTACTGCAGCTCATGGTACTCTCTCTTCTAGAAATGATCTCCAGTTATAGACCAACTCCCCAGTTGATCTCTCTCTACTGCCTACCCCAGCCAGTACTGTCCTCTGCTCTCATCCACTCTGCATGTTCACAGACTGCATTGCTGCATAGACTCACCGTCTGTGGCATTCTTCCCTTGCTCATTCCCAGAGCCAGTTGAGAATTAGACAGCTTTGTCAGAATGGTACCTCTTTACTATATACATTGATGTGCCTTACTATAGACACCTGAAAAACACTTATGGTTTGAAAACAATATTAGTGATTTCTTAGGGATTCTATAGTTTATTTAGCCCACTATCCAATTTCACTTCAGCCCAAAGTAGTTCTGGCGAGATGCTCTCACAGTGGAAAAACACATGTGGGTTTTACATGAGAAGGGTGAAGGGTCTTTCAGTCCTGCTATAAAGTTAAAAAAAAAAACCATACGGCACTGAGAGGGTCTTTAATGTCACTGCCCATCGGGTTTCCTGTGTGAACCACGCAGAGGTTGCACATGACTGTATGCTTGAGTCTAAATTGCTGTCAATAACTGATGATTCTGGGGCTGGTGGCACGGCTCAGTGGTTAAAACACACTTGATGCTTTTGCAGAGGACGCAGCACCAACATGGTGTCTCACAACCACCTTGAACTCTAGTTTCAAGGAACCAGGCTTGAGCACGCCCAAACACACATGCAGGTAAAACACTCATACACATAAAATTTAAAGACTAGTGCCTTTGAGGAAAAAGTCAGTAATACTGTGGATTTAACTCTTAGTACAGACTTTCTAGAACTGACGAATCAGAGCATGAGTTGCTGAGGCAGTTAGGTAACTTTCCCGTAGTACTGTAATGTTTTATGACATTGGAGGCTTTCATCTATTGTCAGACTTAGCACAGCATCACTGCAGATTGCTAGGAGACAGTAAATGTTTTTACAAGCAAAAAGCCTTCACTTTTTCCTGCTGCTATCTACTGAAGCGGGAAAGAAAAGAAAGGGAAAGAAAAGAAAACTTTGCCCAGCTACTCGTCTACTACCCAGGCCCTATGTTTCAGAGCAAATGCTAAACTTTTTCAGACCTAACTGAAGAAAGTACTCTGATTCTTTTCATCTAAACTGCAATATCCCTAGAGATAAAAAGAGCACAGCAGAGCCAGCAGCTCACAAAAGGACAGCGTGCCACGGCAGCTGAACAGAATGGCCCTCACTATGACTGCAGAACTCGAAAGGTAGAGGCAAGAGCGAGGTTGAGACTACCATGGGGTACAGAGCAAGTTCCACGGCAACCTGGGCTATATTACAAGACAGATTCTCAAACAAAACAAACTGGAACGACACTGAAGAGCCATTGCTCCTAGCCCTCTGGTTGATTCAAATCCTCCAAATGCTGTGTGCTTTGAAAAGCAGGGAGAGAAAACTCTACAGATTGCGGAGACAAGACCACACCTGAATACTCCCTCTCTCTCCGCTAGGAGTAAGCATCTGCCTCATAAAGTTCTCTCTGTATGAAAACTAACTAGATTGTCTCAACATTAATTAGTATAATTAACACATTATCAATATCTGCCCTTACAACACCCACCCCCAACTATGTGTTCCCAGCTTCCTATAATCATAGGTCACAGCCTTTTCGTAGAGCCAGCATCAATCCTCCCCTCTTTCCCACAATTACCTTCCAAACTGAAAACCATCCCATTATAAAACTGAAAAATGAGCCAGACAAAATTACACACTGAACAGAGAACTAGTTAGCTGTGAGACCGGGAACATGCCTCACGAGTTTGCTAAATTGATGCTTTGAAAAAAATACGATAATCCATTATTGTACTTAGTGATCACTTAGGATTAAATGAGACTAAGTAACTGAAATGTAATGGAGGTGCAGAAATGAAGATAAAAAAGATTACCAAAAATTCAAGTCTTGGTAATCATTCTACTTAATCTGTCAAACATTTATTTATTGTTTTAATATATCAGCAGGCAAGGTGTCTTAGGTTGGGTGTCAGACTCAAAAAAGCTGCAGAAAATATAAACTCTCAAAGACTGAAATAGACTCTAGCATCGTATAGTATTTGTACCTCTAGAAAGCTGAATAGATAATAAAATTTTTCTTGTAACACTATTCTGGACTGAAGAAAAAACTAGAGGCTCATAAGTCTGTGGTTGCATTTTTGCCTAGCATGTATTCAACTCTGGGGTTGATTCCCAGCACCCCCCACTCCCACACACAAACACAAATTCTTTCTTTAGCTGGGAGTGGTGGGTCATATCCATAATCCTAGAATTTAGAAACTAGAGGTAACAGAATCAGAAGTCTAAAGGCTAGCCTTGGCTACTTTGAGAATTTGAAGCCAGAATGCACTGTCCTGAGGCCCATTTCAAAGAATGTAAACAAAATAGCAAGCAACAACAACAAAACCCAAAATGGATTAATGAATGCACACTAAAGCATATAATATATAATCTTCCAAAAACGGGGTTGGAGAGATGGCCCAGCAGTTAAAATCACTTGCTGTTCTTGCAGAGGACCACAGTTGAATTCCCAGCAACCATATCAGGCAGCTCACAGCCACTTGTAACACCAGCTCCAAGAGATCTGACACCCTTTTCTAGCTTCCACAAGCACCCACACACATATGCCACAGAATCACACAGATATATACACATATACATAAATAAAAGTAAAAGTAAATTTTAAAATATTTTTGAAGATTTGTGACTCTTAGCTGAATGTGGCAACCCACACCTTAAATCCCAGCACAAAGAAGGCACATCTCTCTGAGTGTGGGTCCAGCCTGGTCTACATATTGAGTTTCAGGCCCACCAATGCTACATAGTAAGACTTGTCTCTAAAAAACAACACACACACACACACTCACACACACACACACACAAGACAAAAAACAACGAAAGCTAAGATCTATAGCTCTTAACTCCTGAGCCTTCTTCCTAGCCCAAGATAAATGTTTAAGCTTTTTTCCTTTTGGTTTTGAAAAAATGTTTCTCTATAACACCTTTGGCTGTCCTGGAACTCTCTCTAGACCAGACTGGCCTCATAAAGATCTGCCTACCTCTGTCTCCCGAGTGCTAGGATTGAAGGAAAAAAAAAATCGTTAATTAAAAAAAAAAAAAAAGAACATCATCAATTTATCTAGCTTTAAACTATTTCACCCTTTTCTGGTCTTAAAACAAATCTGGTAGATAGGGAACAACTGTAGTCTTTGCTACTCAGAAGATTGACATAGAAAAATCCCATGCTGGGTGTCTGCCTGGGTCACATAGCAAATTTAAGGCCAGCCTAGGTAATAGAGCAAAACCCTGCCTCAGAATGAAAATATTGAACCTGGTGTGGTGGTGCACACCTTCAATCCCAGCACTGGAGAGGTAGACATACATGATCACTGTGAGTTGAGGACATCCTAATCTACATAGCTCCAGGACAGCCAGGGCTACAAGCAAATCCTGGCTCAAGAAACAAAGGACAATAAAACAATAAAAAAAATAGATGATCAATAAATAAATATATATAAAAATATGAAAGTATAAAAATATAAAAATGATTTTGATTTTGATCTCCATTACTGTGTTTCATTCTTCTGAGTGGTCTTGTCTATTAACTATGGCATCTGCTTTAGTTTTTCTTGTCTTTATCTTGAGCATTTCTGTTTGATTGCTTTTCAATGTTTGAATCACCCTTACTAAAGTTTTCCTCCATATTTTTTGCCTTCCATTTTCTCTTACATCCACTGTGGAGACTATGTTGAAAAGGCCTTGGGATAGTTTGCCCAAACCCACACATCTCTTTGGTTCGTCCCTACAAACGATGCTTTTAAACAGTGAAACCCAAAGTCCTTCCACAGACTTTTCAGCTACCCTTAATCTTGGCTTCCCCTACTGGATGGAGAGTTAGGCATTCAGTGATGGTTCATGGCTGGTGATTGTGTCAGTTTTTTGGTGCTGCTTTCTTTTGTTTTATGTATTAAAATCATAATTTTTATACATAAATTTTATAGGTCGGTGAGAGAGCCTGCCTAACATAAGATACTGGCCTCAACTCTTAGAACTGAAGGGGAAAAAATAGGAAACAGGATGGTAAGCAAAAAGACCACTTAAGCGATAACAAGGATGGCGGGGTCCACCTGTCTTTCCAGTGACTCCAGAGGCTGCCTGGGAAAGAGCGGCTGATCCCAGGAGTTCAAGACTGGTCTGGAAAAGGTGAGAGGAGGGAAGAAAGTGAGGGCAGGAAGGAGGAAGGGAGAGTGCTCTATCTTGTGCTTTCTGCTTAATGTACTAAGGGCAGTGCTGAAGGAAATGGCTTTGCATGATGCTCGACACAGAAAATCTCCAACATTATTCCCTAGGGACAGAGGATGAGAACTGTTATTTGGGGGATTACATAAATAATTATATCATAACACACACATGTATACAAAGTCTTAGAGGATGGAACAGCAAAAAAAAAACCTACTACAGTATCTAATTACAATTCTGATCTGTGAAAGAACGCAGCAGAAGGAAAAAGGCAAATGAAACATTTTCTCCAGTTTCTCCTACAAAAATCACAGAATAGTTCTATCTTTAATGGAAATGATGATATCTATTGAATTACTAATTAGAGATGCAAATCCTTAACTTTGAAATCCTGAGAGAGGAAATGGATGGACTACGCCTAGAGGACATTCAAGTGGCCCAAGTGGCCGTTTTTTAGGCCTCCAATAGCCTTCTCTTCATAGGAACCACATAGACATTCCCACGATTCTATAATTAGTAAATGTAAACATAAACAAAATATTAACGGTCGGGATTGATAAATTACAAAAATGTGATGGGTGTGTTCCCATTTTGTCCAGTGTTGAGCACTAAAAGTTCAAAGCCTTGTTCTGGGGTGTTCACTAATGTCTAGAATGGATATGCCAAAGGACGGGCCAGAAACTGTGTTCTCAACAGGATGATATTCTTCATGTTGCTAAGGGAGATGACTTAGAAGAAAAGGCTAGAGAGGAATTTGTACATATTATCAAGAGAAGAAAAACAATGAAAAAATCAAGCTGACAGGTTGGGAATTGAAAGCATCAAAGGGAAAAATATTTGTGATAGTGGTTTTGATAACTAGTTATCAAAGCTTAAAATATTTAAGAGGCAAATTAAAATGTGAAGCACAATTAATAAAAACTCAGAATATTGGGGTTCAACCTGAAGACCAGAAAAGCAAAGCAGCCAACCACTAACTTTTACCTCGACCTCAGTTAGAAAATGGTGATCCTGCCTCCAGGAACCCTCAGAATGAGACTGAGGTAAAGGCCAGTTGTTATGGTTTTGGTCCCTGTCCCTTTAAGAGACAAGCCACGCCCACTCCCTCCCCCATCCGCTGAGACAGGCTGATCTTCAGCTTCCGGCCCTGAGGCTTTGCTCTCTTTCCATCCTCTTCCTCTCGGAGGAGGCAGGCTTTGCTTCTGCCTCTCTCCCCACTTCTCTGCTTTCCCCTTCTCTTTCTCTTTCTCCTGTCTCCTCTCTCTCAGAGAGGAGAGGAGAAAGAAAGAACCTCCCAAAGAAAAAAACCATCCCTCAAAGAAGAAACTCCCTCCCCCCTCCCTCTCTCTCTCTCTCTCTCTCTCTCTCTCTCTCTCTCTCTCTCTCTCTCTCTCTCCCCTCCCTTCCCCCTTCATAACTCCCCTGAATAAATATTCAACCTTACCATGTCTCTGTTTTCTGCTGGCCCGCCATGTGTCTCCCTGCCTGGGACCAGCCACTGCTCGGGGACCGGCAGCCATCTCTGCCTGGGACTGGCTGCTCACAGGGCCTGCTGCTTGCCGCCACATGGCCCGCCACCAGGCCACTGCTCTGGGACTTCATAGCATTTGCCGCTTGCCTACAGCTGCCGCCTGGGACTCTGTAGCATTCTTTAAGAACACAACACCAGTGGCTGGCTGTTTTGCTTTTCTGGTCTTCAGCTGAATCCCAATATCTGTCTCTGAATTTTTATTAACTGTGATTCTAAAACGGTCAGTTTTCGGGGTTAGAGAGAAGGCTCAACCATTAAGAGCTGCAGGCCTCCTTAGCCTTATTCCCCAGGGAAAGGTGAGTGCGCTATGGGCCCCTTCCCCAGCCCCACAATGCAAGACAATCAGATACAACAGGGAGTCAAGTCAATGTAGGAACTCAGTGAGCATCAGTTAATATAGGTGAAGTGACATCATGTGATGTGGGGGTACCTCTAGCCAATGAGAGACAGCCAAGCCCTCCCTCTGGCTGGAAGGGCGGCTACCTAGATTTTGCTGTCTCCTCCCCACTCAGTAGTTTTGAGACTATCATTCAAACTTGATCGAGACTACTATTTCCTACAGGCCTCGAGGTACGGGCCCTGAGATAATTTTGACCCAACAAGAGCACTGTCTGCACTTCCAAAGGACCCGGATTCAATTTCCAGTACCTATATGGCAGCTCACAATTATCTGTATTTCCAGCTCCAGAGGATCTGGCACCCTCTCACATGCAGACAAAACATCAAATAAATCTTCCTTTAAAAGAAAGTTCAGTTTTCTGAATCTGGAACGTCAAGATTGAGAAAGTAAGACGGAAGTGGAGCCAAGGCCTCACTCCGGAGGTCTGGGCTCACTCCCAGCATGTAGAGCTTTGAATGGAGGACCTAATGAGCTCATCCTGAATTCTCACCCTGGTGGAGAGACACAACTCCCACCTTGATGACGGTGGTCCACTAATTTGTAATGCGGGTGAGAAAAATAATTTCAGATGCGTAATAACTAAGAGGATGAAAACAAGCCACACAGGAACGGTCCTGCAGCTGCATGACGGCCAAGTTTGTTTGTGGATATTGATTTCTAGCCAAATACCGGGTGAAGACTGATCGGTAAGGCTGGAGGAGTACCTCACGTAAAAAGGATCTCTCTGCAGAGGGCTAGCATTACTTTCATTAGACCTTTTTGCTCTGGAGCCTGACCCTGGAAATTACATATGAATTTAAAATTCTGCTAACTCCTGAGAGGAGCCAGACAGTTGCGGGGGCACTGTGTCTGTGTGTGTTTGTATTTTGAAGTCTACGGGGCAATGTAACATAGCTACAATCATTTTGAATAGTCTGGTCCCCACGGAAAATAACTCAGCTTTTCTTTCTGGGTTCTAGAGATAAGGTCTCGTGGAGCCCTAGCTGATCCTCTCGCTTCTGCCTCCTCATTGCTGGGGTTACAGGCCTGTGCCACCACGCCTGGTTTTACTCACGCCGAGGTGGAGCCCAGTGCTCTGTGCGTTCTAGCTGCCTCAGCTCCTGGAAAGTGGATTTATGATTAGGCTTTAGTGTCAGAGGAGACTCAGAAGACAGGCATGGGGCTACGTGACTGCACTTCCAGCACACAGGGGGCAGAGGCAGGATGGGGAGTTAGGAGTCCCCTAATCTGTACAGGAAGATCTTGTCAAGAGTGGGAGGAGGAGGAGAAGGTGAGCAAAACAAAATAAAATACGTGGAGAGAATTATTTTTCTTCTTTCTTTCTTTCTTTCTTTCTCTTTCTTTTTTTTTCTTTTTCTTTTTCTTTTTTTTTTTTTTTTTTTTTTTTTTTTTTTTTTTTGATTTTGGAGACAGGGTTTTTCTGCATAGTCCTGTAGACTAGGCTGGCCTCAAACTCAGGGATAAAGTTTGCCTGCCTCTGTCTTCCCAAGCACTGGAGTAAAAGAGTTAAATGCATATACTAACACCACCACATTCTTTTTAGAATTATTTTATTGTTTATCTTATTTTTTTATTTCCTTTCATTTTGATGTATCTGGGTGTTTCCTGCATGTATGTCTGTGTTCTGAGTGCATACCTAGTGCCTGAAGAGTCCTGAGAAAGAGAGAGAGAGAGAGAGAGAGAGAGAGAGAGAGAGAGAGAGAGAGAGAGAGAGGCATCAGATCTCCCCTGAGACTGGAGTTGTAGACAGCTGTGAGCTGCCATGTGGGAACTAAGTCTGGGTCATCTGGAGGAACAGCCAGTTCTCCAGACCACTAAGCCATCTCTCCAGACCTTTATTTTATTATTTTAAGTGTATTGGTAGCCTGCACGTGTGTCTCTGCACCATGGGCGGGTCTAGTACCTGTAGTGCTCAGAAGAGGGCCTCAAAGCCCTTGAACTTGGACATCCCACCAACTGTATGGCAGGAAGCCTGCGTGTGTGTGTGTGTGTGTGTGTGTGTGTCTGTCTGTCTGTCTGTCTGTCTGTGTCTGTGTGTGTGTCTGTGTGTATCTCTCTCTCTCTCTCTCTCTCTCTCTCTCTCTCTCTCTCTGTGTGTGTGTGTGTGTGTGTGTGTGTGTGTGTGTGTGTGTGTGTTGGGAACCAAGCCCTCTGCAAGAGCAAGAAGTGCTCTTAGCCTTGGAGCCAGCCCTCTCGCTGAAATGTTCTCTGACATCAAAATCACCACTCTGAGGTCTGCATTTCCCCACAGGGTTGAGACTGATTCAGGCTTAAAGGACTCGCAGGTCGGTGTCTGATCCACTGAGACTTTGTTCTCTGGTTTTTAGCGTATTATCTCTTTTACTCTTTCTTTTTCTTCCTTTTACAATTAATTGGGTTTTTAGCTTAGTAAACGTTTCAGTCAGATACGAAGAATCCTTTGTTAGACTTTTGGGTGTTTCCAAGCTCCAGGTTAAAAGTTTAACCGTCTTTTAGCTGTTTCCACTGATAGCAATGGTTGCTCCATACAGCGGATTGTACTCCCAACCGTGACCTTAAGTCCCTATTGTCTCCTGTTTGTAGCAGCGCACATTCTTTTCAAATACCAGTTATAAATGGTGTGTCTGGTCACATAACCGCCTCACAAGAGTAACAACTGGGAAAAAATGCATTTTTTTCCATCAGCTAATAAAAACCTTTAAAGGTCTGTTTCACAGAACAGCCACATCCTTCAGGCCATCCAGCTACCCGTCGTGAAGCAATGACAGTATGAATACCAGGGACCGAAATGTGTCCACCTACTGGGTAGACCAGAGTTGCTGAGCGGCGGAGCTCCCGTGAGAAGCAGATTTGGAGGGCATGGGATTAATTTTATCTTGAACCTGATATGCTCTGCATTCCTGTGAGATATCAAAGTATTTTTCCAGGAGACAGTTCTGACCCAAATGAAGCAATTGCATATAGTGAGAGATGTTTGCCAAAGATCATGCAAGAAAACGAAGACGATCCTGTGGGTCTCACCATTTAAGTGCTGTTGGGCCAAGATGAGCAGGCCTGGAGCCTGCTCCAGGATGGGTGAGATTTCAGTGGGCGGAAGGGTGAGTTGGGCATGTTTAAACAGAGCGTGCATGAGATTCCTTCCACAAGTTTGGCTGTGAACATCAGAAAAGAGATAACCAAGTTGTTGCTTGGTGCAGGCAGAGGTGAAAGGTCACTTACTATTTTCCTTTGTGTTTCCACTGGTCAGAGTTGAGCCCAGTTAAATACTGACTACAGAGGGCTGAGAGAGAAGAAGTTGAAAACATAGCAAAATTCAAGAGAAGAGCTAGCAAGCCTGGGAGTGCAGGAAGGTCATGCACTGAAGGTATCCACGCTGGCTGGTTCCGTGCAGTTGAGATAACCAATACATCAACAGGTGTGTTGGTTGACCTGCGGCTGACCTGAGGAATTGCCAATGCCCAGGGACAGCCAGGGCCCAGCTGTGAGAGGCAGCTGCACATTGTTCTCAGGACAGGGGATGTGCCCAGCTTTCTAACCACCTGGCATAGTTATATACAAGGAAGCTTGGCCTTCCTAGAGGATCCCTGTAAGAGAGAAAAGGAAAAGAAAGAAGCAAACAAAACTGCCTCTACTCACATTTTCTATGTTAAAGCTCAAATCAGTCCATATATCTGATGCTGCTTACAGAGAAGAGGGCTTGGAAAGAGCTAACTTGCCAAGCAGTGGTAGCACTTGCCTTAATTCCAGCACAGAGCCAGGCAGATCTTTGTCTTTGTGAGTTGGAGGCTAGCCTGGTCTACAGAGCTAGTTCCAGGACAGCTAGGGCTGTTACACAGAGAAACCCTGTCTTGAAAAAAAACAAACAAAAAACAAAACAAAACAAACAAACAAACAAAAAGAACTGACTCAAGTCAGACTATAATTTCAGAAGAAATCATCACGTACAAACTTTTTGTTTTTATATTGTATGTCTCCAGTACTCAGGAGGCAAGGGCAACAAATTATTGTGAATCTGGGGCCAGTTTTGTCTGTATAGGGAGTTTGAGGGAAGCCAGAGATACACATAAGACTCTTTCAAAACATAACTCCCATCAGCAAGTATGTAAAATAGAGGTTAACTGGGCTAGGGCTGCACCTCAGCTGGTAAAATGTGAGCCTAGCATGCACCAAGTCCTGGACTCGATCCCCAGCACCATATAAATCGGGTGCTGCATGTCTGTAATCCTAATCTTCTGGAGGTAAAAGCAGGAAGATCAGCAATTCGAGGTCATTCTCGGAGACATATTTATCTAGCTCAAGGCCAGCCTGGGATATGGCAGACACTGTGTCACGAAACAAAAATGAGAGAAAGAACGATTCATGCTTGGAAACGCAAAAGAAAGTGAGCTTTATAACTTCTTAATGCTGTTTTTGATATTTAACGGGGTTCAGCTTGACATTTTCATATCCACATACAGTGTGTACTGATCAAATCCAAACTCCTCCTCAAGCAAGTTCACAACATTTTCCTATCTGAACTTCTCCAGGACACTAAGGATGGTCTGCCCTAAGCAAGGCTGATAACAGTGGATGGGAACAAGGGCTAAAGTCACAGCTCAGTGCCGACATACATGCCCTGGGTTCCGTCTAGCACTGCAAGAAAGAAAAAGTCCTGTCTCAAAAGTCTCAAAAGCAAGTATATATTTAAATTGCTAAAGATATTAAAATTCATTATGATAATAAAGTCTTAAGAAGAACACTTGAGGATGAACAAAATTATGTACACAGTCATCGGAAAAAATTAAACTCTGAGAAGAAAACAACGTCACTACAGTGGCTGAAATGTGCCAGGCTGACATTCATGACTCAAGACTCTCGCATGGGCCTCAAAGCCAAAGGGATTGTAAGTCTAAAACAAAGTTGATAAGCCTTTCGGATTTTCTTTTTACATTAATTCACTGGTTAGTCCGTGGACTCCAGCCAGTTCGATACAATTTGATTGGTATATTTCTTAGTAAAATTAAAACAGATAAGCCGGGCGGTGGTGGCGCACGCCTTTAATCCCAGCACTCGGGAGGCAGAGGCAGGCGGATCGCTGTGAGTTCGAGATCAGCCTGGTCTACAAGAGCTAGTTCCAGGACAGGCTCCAAAGCTACAGAGAAACCCTGTCTCGAAAAACAAAACAAAACAAAAAAAAAAAACAAAACAACAACAACAAATAAAACAGATAGCGGTACATGCTAAATTTGCCACGTAGTCAGAAACCTCTCAGGATCAAGACGCTCCATTCAGTTAATGCCATCAAGTGTTTACCTTTCAAAAAAGTCGCATTTGCTATTGGTGGCTGTGATGGTGGTGTTTCGTTTGTGGTTTTTGAGACAAGGTCTCTTATAGGTTAGGGTAGCCCCAAACACCAGATTCTTCTGGCTATATCTCCCAAGTGCTGGGATTGTAGCTGTGTGCCACCACTCCTGACTGATGAAGGCCTAGACTAAACATTTTGTTGTACTGGATGGCTTATTTGATAAAAACTGTTCTATTTTATTTTAGGTTTGTTGAGGCAGGGTTTCTCTGTATAACCTTGGCCATCCTGGAACTTGTTCTGTAGACCAGGCTGGCCTCAAACTAGAGAGATCTGTCTAACTCTATCTTCCAAGTGCTGGGATTAAAAAGTGTGTGCCACCATTGCCCAATGGAAAAAATGTTTTCATTTCCATATATCAATGAAGTGGAAGCTCGGTTTACAAAATTCAATTTCAAGTTAGACATTGTGATACGTGCCAACTCTCAGGAGGCAGAGCAGGCAGATTTCTATTAAGTGTCAGGACAGCTTGGTACACAAAGCAAGTTTTAGGCCACCCAGGGCTACAGAGTGAAGCTCTGTTGCAAAAAAGAAAGAAAGAAAGAAAGAAAGAAAGAAAGAAAGAAAGAAAGAAAGAAAGAAAGAAAGAGAACCCAGCATGGTGGTGCATGCCTTTTAATCCCTGTATTTGGGAAGCAGGGGTAGGCAGATTTCTATGAGTTTGAGACCAGCCTGGTCTACAGAATGAGTTCCAGGACAGGCTCCAAAGCTACAGAGAAACCCTGTCTTAAAAAAGGAAGGGAGGAAGGAAGGAAGGAAGGAAGGAAGGAAGGAAGGAAGGAAGGAAGGAAGGGAGGGAGGGAGGGAGGGAGGGAGGGAGGAAGGGAGGGAGGGAGGGAGGGAGGGGGGAGGGAGGGGGAAGGGAGGGAGGGAGGGAGGGAGAGAGGAAGGAAGGAAGGAACAAAAGAAAGAAGGAAGGAAGGAAGGAAGGAAGGAAGGAAGGAAGGAAGGAAGGAAGAAAGAAAGGAAGGATCTAAAAAAAAAGAAAAAAAACCCTGGCTTGATATTATGAGAGAAAGAACCCTCAAGACGTGTTTGGAGTGTATTTTGTGTTCACCATCTACTGTAGGACATGAGGCCTACCTTTAAGAATTCTTTGTTTCCTCAGTGAGACTTCCTTGGAGAAAACTAATTGCTGTTATTTGCAAGTAGTTATCAATTGGACATAGCTCCTGGGTCAGGAATGGGGGCTTGTGTCCATTTCTCCATTTAGTCCCAGGGCCCCAGAGAGAGAGATTTTCTGGGTGTGGTGACCCAGCACTCAGGGTGGTACAGGAGGATCACATATTGCAGGCCAGTCTAGATAACATCCTGAGACCTTGTTACACACACACACACACACACACACACACACACACACACACACACACACGAGAAAGAGAGAGAGAGAGAGAGAGAGAGAGAGAGAGAGAGAGAGAGAGAGAGAGAGAGAGCACCAGAAATTATCTGACCATCTATTATCTGGGTAACTTAGTTGAACCAACAAACTCTAGACTGTGGTGAAAAGAGGGTCCTCTGCTTTTGAAGCTGGCACCTTGAATACTGCAGGGATTCCAGTCAATTTATCTTTAATTTTCTTTTCACCTCAATACACAATGACCTGTCTTGTGTTGAGAAATCAAGCAGTTACCCCTAAGCAGCCTCAGATGTCAAAATCTCTTACACCTCATTTTATAAACAAGTTAAGCAAGCTTAAAAAAAAAGGAAAGAAACAGAGAAATCACCATCCTGTATGGACTCAGTTGGTAAAGGAAGAGCAAGGGCTCATCTGAAGGCAAGCACGTCAGCTGGGTCTCCAAGGAAGCTGTCTTTCAAGAATGGAAACACATAAGCTTGCCCTCTTTCCCCTTTTCTGCTCCTTCTCGATGAGATTTCTATCAGGAAGATGTTCTGGCGCTGGCGCTGGCGCTGCAGTTTCATCAGCCACTTTATCTCTTGTTTCCCATCTTCTCACTTTTGCCCTGGACTCGGCTCAGAAGTATTGCAGAAGTCTAACCTCTGAATGCCGTCCTCTTTCCTTTTGCACTGAGTATGGGCTGGGACCTATGAAATCCTTTTGTCGTTTGAAAGAAAATGGCTCCCAAAGGGAGTGGCACTACTAAGAGGTGTGGCCTTGTTGGAAGAAGTGTGTCTCTGTGGGGGTGGGTTTTTGAGATCTTTTTCCTGAACTTAACACAGTGTGATGGTCAGTTGACTTTCTGTTGCCTTCTGGTCAAGATGTTGCCAGCACCTTGTCTGCATTCACACTGCCATGCTCGCTGTCATTATCATAAATGGACTGAACCTCTTCAAACTGTAAGCCACCACTTCAACTGAATGTTTTCTTTATAAGAGTTGTTGTCATGTGTCTCTCCACAGCAATAAAAAACCCTAATAAAGACACACATCTTTTTTTCTTAAGTTTTAAAACACAGGAGGGAATCAGATACGCTGATTCTAGAAACTTTTAGTTAGTTTTGTTGTTGTTGTTGTTGTTTAGTTTTTTTTTTTTAACAGAATCTTATTCTATAGCCTAGGTTGAACTGGAACACTATGTAGCCCAGGCTAGCTTTGAACTTGGGGAAATCAGCCTCAGCCTCTCTGAGCTCTCACAGCTGAAAAAGCACCACTATTTTCAGAAACTGTTAACAGTTTCTTTCCTCTAGGAATTATTGATTCATCTCTGTTTTAGTTTGGAGGAAGCTAGTGTGACTCAAACCTTTGTAGTTAGAAGTAACCTTCTTAGAAAGTTGAAAGGAACTAAAATTGGAAGAATAATAAGAATATTTATTATAAATAGATCTAAACGTCATTGACTGAATTATAAATCTTCTAGATTTATAATCTATTTTAAAATTTTTATAAAAAATTTATAAAAATATTTATAAAGCCTAATCTGAACTTAAATTAACCCTCAGCTTCCACCCAGGCCCACATCCAGGGCTTTGAGCTGACCCGCCCCAACATCTGCCACATCTATGATCTCCTGGTGTGTGAAGGAACTGGTCCTAGGGAACCGTAGCTGCAGGATCTCCACGACTCAGGGCAAAAGCAGGATATCCAAAAGGAGTCTTAGTGAGGGTCCAGTATTGATGGAATGGCAGAAGCCTTGAATCAGACCAACAATTCATTGCCATGAACATTTGCAAGTAAAACTCTTTGAACAAAAGGATCTACTGCATGACCCAATGTAGCTCCCAATGCCACTGAGGCAAATGAAGAGGAGGTGAAGAGGCAGGAAAGAGGGAGGAGTGATAGCTTTGTTACTGTTTTATTGATATTTTCATTTTCTTTTTTAGGGAATGGCGCTACAAGGGTGAAGGGCAGATGTGGACGGTCTGGGAAAAAAAAGTGGGATTAGGATGCACGATATGAAATACCCAAAGAATCAACTAAAAAATCTTTTTTTAAAAAAAGATACAATGATTGTTGGTGAAATATTATTTTTGTGAACTTCTTGTAGCTTTGAAATTTTCTACAAAAAGTTATTTAAAAATATTGGCATTTTTCTCTTCAAATGATCTCACATCAGAACAAAGTTTTGGAGGGGGGTTAGTTTTCATCTGTGGGAAGAGAGATGAGGAAGGATTTATGAATTCCCAACTCTACATCCTTTCTCAGGAAAGCCCATGGAGTCTAGACTGGATCCCCCTGGGTTTGGTTATGCTCCGTCACCTGCCAGCTCCTGCTCTCCCCACAGCTGTGTGAGCTCTGAGCAGGTTGTTCCCACCCCCACGGGGTGACAGAGGCAGGCGAATCTCAGTGAGTTCAAGGCCAGCCTGGCCTACAGAGTGAGTTCCAGGAGAGCCAAAGATACATAGAGAAATCCTGTCTCGAAAACCAAAAATCACTAAATAAAAATAAAAATTGTCATTTTATACACACACACACACACATACACACACACACACACACACACACACACACACACACACACATAACATAGGGGTTCACACCTGTAATACCAGTACTGCACATACTGAGGCAGGAGGATCATAAGGACTGAGTTAAAGGTAGCCTGGCACATGTAGAGATAACCTGTATCAAAAAAAAAAAAAAAAAAAAAAAAAAAACAGGGAGCAAGAGAATAACATTATTGGTGAATTACAAAGAAAAGAATTATGAAGAAAAGGAATCCAGTGTGTAGCTGGACGGTGGTGGCACATGCTTTAAATCCCAGCACTCGGAAGACAGAGGGGGCAAATCTCTGTGAGTTTGAGGCTAGCCTGCTCTACAGAGCCAGTTCCAAGACAGGTTTTAAAGCTACGGAGAAACCTTGTCCTTGAAAAACAAAACAAGAGAAAACAAAAAAAATTCAGCGTGTGCCCTTCTGCTTTTCCTTTTCCTGAAACAAGATCTGATGTGTCTCAGGCTGACCTTATACTTGCTATGTAGCTGAAGATGACCTTGAATTTCTATTCTGAGAATTGAACCCAGTGTTTTATAACCCTAGGCAAGCACTCTGCCTCCGGAACCACATCCTCAGTTCCTCAATGCTTTATCTGTTCTCCCTTCCAAACAAGCAAGGTTAGCAAAGAATCAAATAGAAACAAAAGCTTACACTGAAGAGCTATAATAAAACCATGATTGAGCTAGGCTTGGCCGTACGTGACTTTAAGGTAGCTGGGAGGGTGGATCTCTGTAAGTTCAAGGCCAACCTGGTCTGTGGACACAGTTCCAGGTCCGCCACAAATACAACAGTGAGATTCTATCTAGAAGAAGTTGAATACCAAATCTCTTTCTTTTTTTGTTTTTTGTTTGTTTGTTTGTTTGTTTTTGAGACAGGGGTTCTCTGTGGCTTTGGAGACTGTCCTGGAACTAGCTCTTGTAAACCAGGTTGGCCTCCAACTCACAGAGATCCACCTGCCTCTGCCTCCCAAATGCTGGGATTAAAGGTGTGTGCCACTACCGCCCAGCTCCAAATCTAATGCCTTCTAATCTTGAAAGTAAAACTGATCCAAAATTTTTTCATACCCAAGCCATAAATATCTAAAAAATAAGATTATTTTATGTTTGATTATGTATGTATATGACCACATGTATACTCGAGTGCAGGTACATATGGAGTCTAGAAGAGGGTTTGAATTTCCTAGAACTGGAGTTACACGCTACTGTGAGTGTCACAATGTGGGTGCAGGGAACTGAACTCAGATCCACTATTCAAGAGTAGTACATGCTCTTAAACTTTGAGCCATCTCTCCAGTTCCAGCTTCCTGTTTTACAATTTCTTGTTACAGAATAAGTTAGAGACACGTGAGGGAGACACATGGTTGTTAATTTTATATTTTCTTTTGAGACAGGCTGCCACGTGGCTTAGACTGGCCTATGTAGCTGAAGTATTGATCCCCTTTCTTCACCTCTGCAGTGCTAAAATCACAGGTATGTGTCACCTTGCCCAGTTTATGCAGTGCTGAGAATAAGTCCCAGGTATACACACATGGTACACAAGCGTTCTATCAGCTGAGCTATGCCTTTCACTCTGACTTCTTTAAAGCTCGAAACACTCACCAGCAGTGGTGGCACATGCCTTTGATCCCAACACTCTGAAGGCAGAGACCAGCAGATCTCTGCTTTCCAGGCCAGTCTGGACTACAGAGTGAGTTTCAGGATATCCAGGGCTATGCAAAAAAATCATATCCTCCCCAAAACAATAATATTTGTAATGATGATAGCAACAACACTCAGGGCACAATTTCACATGCCTTTAATCTCTGTACTCAGAGGCAGAAGGAGGCAGATCTCTAAAAGCTCAAGCTCAGTCCGATCTACAAAATGAGTTCCAGAATAGCCAGGGCTATGTAGGGAGACATTGTCTCAAAAAGAAAGAAAGAAGAAAGGGAGGGAGAGAGAGAGGGAGGGAGGGAGGGAGGGAGGGAGGGAGGGAGGGAGGGAGGGAGGGAGGGAAGAAGGAAGAGAGAAAGGGAGAAAGGGAAGAAGGGAGGAAGGAAGGAAGGAAGGAAGAAAGAAAGAAAGAAAGAAAGAAAGAAAGAAAGAAAGAAAGAAAGAAAAAAGAAAAGTAGGACTGGAGTGATGGCCCAGTGGATAAGAGCATTGGCTTTTCTTCCAGAGGATCCAGGTTCAGTTCCCAACAACCATATGGTAGATGATGGTTGTCTGTAACTCCAGTTCCAGAGGATCTGACACCCTCACACAGAGATACATACAGGTGAAATACCAATGCACATGAAATAAAAATAAAAAATTTGAAAAAAATAAAAATTAAAACACTAAGATCACAAAATAGAGAAAATTAGGGGCACAGTCATTTTGAATGAGGGAACCATCACATACAAATTCATTTCTAACCAGTATCGCTATTAATAAAAGAAGCATAAATTGCAATAAATTAGAGTTTTTACATGTCAAAATATCAACTAAAATAGGTCAAATTTAATTCTTGCTAAATTCAGTCCTTAAAATATTCAAAGCTGGGCATTGTGGCTCACACCTGTAAATACACTGAAGAGGCCAAGGCAGCGTGATTGATATGAGTCTGAGGCCAGCCTTGGACCAGTGGCAAATCCCAGGCTATAGTGTGAGATCAGTGTTCAAAACTCTGACTCCAATTCTTCAAATTTATCCTTAAAATTTCTTAATTTTTCAAAAATGGAGCAAAGTTGTTTTATGTTACACACAGTAGTAAATTGTGGAGTAGTAAATAATCCCCCTGTGGGAGAGCCCTCCCATTAATAATGGCACTTGAGGAGTTCTGTCACGGTATCCATGGTTACATTGGAATAGTGGTACAGCACAAGACGTGCATAGCATGTATTCAGCCATGGGCACAACAGCCAGAGCCACCTAACTAAAAGCTGAGGAGGAGAGATTAACATGTAAGAGTGTCACTAATGCTTTTGATAACAAAACAAATTTACAGGCTCGGGGTGTGGCTCAGTTATGGTAGATGTGGAACTCCTGAGTGTGACTCCCAGCATGGCACAGACTGGTCTTGGTGGTCCAAGTCTGTCATCCCAGTCATCTGGAAGTAGAGATGGTGATGGATACAAACTTGAGGCCAGCATGATCTACACAGCCTGTTCTGGGGCATTCAAGGTTGCCTAGGGTAACCCTATCCCAAAAACCTGCAGGGTGCAGAGGGAGAGAAACTATGCCTCTCCCCACTCTCAGCCACTCTTCCTTTTGGACATGTGGAAGACAGGGGCTCGGTCCACATCCCAAGATGTCTTTGTGCACTCGGCAATGCAGCTGTCTCAGCCTGGGGTAATAGAATCATATGCTGTACCACCATGACCAGCTTCCATAATTTTTCTCTATGACTTCGTTGGCTGCTTTTGTTTTTGGTTTTGATATTGGATTAAGGGTTTTTCTTTTCATTCCATTTTTAGGATTCTTTAAATTTTTCTGTGATAAGTTTTCATTTTTCTTATAATTTTGGAAGCTGTTATTTAGACCAAGAGGTATAGCTTAGTGGTAGAGTCCTTGCCTAGCATACTGAGATTCAATCCCCAGAAGGGCAAACATACAAATAAACAAATAGACAGACCTTTAGCATAGGCTTCATTATGAGGACTCTGTGCTTATTAGAACGGGTAATGCAGGGACTGGGAAAGCTGAACTATGTCTTGATCTTCACTCTGATAGATTGTCCTGTTGAGCTCTATCTTGTCCTTTAATTACAGCTCTCCGTGGGAAGCAGCTAGCTAGGCAGAAAGTAGAAAGGAATTGCTGAGTAAAGGTGATTTAGAGAGCTCTGAAACTTTCTCAATCTTCCCACAGAAAAATTTGGGGAGACTGTGAAAGATATGACTTCATATTCTTCTGAAGCTATAACTGCCATTATGATGGAGGCTTCTTTGTCTCTTGAGGCAAAGGGGAGGCCAATCACGTGATATACCCTCGTGACAATTGCAAAGCCTGTAAGTGCAGCTTTTGACTGAGGTCCTGGGACATTCGGCTAGCTAAAGTTTCTTCCTTTAATTTTACACACAGTGCCAGGATAATGCACAAACACCGCAATATTATTTTTAATTAAGGCAAGTTTGAGAAATCAAATGTCGCTGGGCTCTGGTGGCGCACGCCTTTAATCCCAGTACTTGGGGGGCAGGGGCAGGTGGATCTCTGTGAGTTCGAAGCCAGCCTGGTGTACAAGAGCTAGTTCCAGGACATGCTCCAAAGCTGCAGAGAAACTCTGTCTTGAAAAACCAAAACAGAGAGAGAGAGAGAGAGAGAGAGAGAGAGAGGAGAGAGAGAGAGAGAGAGAGAGGGAGAGAGAGAGAGAGAGAAAGAGAGAGAGAGAGAGAGTCACACAATAGAAGAATAATTTTTTGCAGTGTGAAATAGTCGCTGTATGGAATGTTACACAGCCATTTAAAGTGAAGTAAATTTCCTAGGCATGGAAGAGGGAGGAAATGGAAGTTGGAGGGAGAAGGAGGAGAAAAGAAATGGAAAGAAAATAGAATTTGCAGTGACTGCTACCATGAATTGTAGGGCTGTTCCCCAGAGCTGACCTGCCTGTCCAGAGAGGATGTCACTGTACTGGACTACCTGTGCTGATCACAGCAGGCCACCGTATGTTCTAATGCTTGAGACGGGTCATCGAGTAAAGGCAATTGCCATTCACAGCCTAGGCACCCCAAGCTGGAACCTACAGGATGGAAGGAAAGAACCAACTTCCCATATGCTGTCCTTTTGCCTCCACATATTCTGTTCTGTAGGGGGTTTGTTTTGTTTCGTTTTGGTTGTTTTGTTTTGGATTTTCAAGACAGGGTTTCTCTATAGCTTTGGAGCCTGTTCTGGAACTAGCCCTTGTAGACCACAGTGTGGCCTCAAACTCACAGAGATCCATCTGCCTCTGCCTCCTGAGTGTTGGGATTAAAGGTGTGCACCACCACCACCCAACTTATCTGTAATAAAATTACATATATTAAATATTTGCGGGTCAAATGTCAATCTGCTAAAGAGGACCCATTTCTTAAAAGCAGACTATTATCCCCAAACCACTGTGCACAGGTGATCTCAGCACATGGGGGTGGCCAAGGACTGAGGATGATGAACTCAAGCCAGTCTTGGCTTCCCAGTGGAGGTGGAGGAGGAAGAGAGAAGAAGCTATTGCCTATACTTTGAAGTAGCCTGAGAAGAGCCTCCTAGTCCTGTTTTCTTTGTGATTCTGCTTCAAGACCAAGTGCTCCTGGAGAGTCACTTATTATTGACTTGCTTAGTAGAGAGTCAGTTGCTTGCTAGTGAATTGATCTTTTTTTCTTTTAACATTTTGCTGTTGTAGGGAGCTCACTTGTTGGTTCCCGGCCACCTGGCTAGCTTAGACTCGAAATAATCACACAGAAACTATATTATTTAAATCACTGCTTGGCCCATTAGCTCTAACTTCTTGTTGGCTAACTCTTATATCTTTATTTAACCCATATCCATTAATTCTGTGCATCACCATGAGGTCGTGGCCTGCCAGAAAAGTTTCAGCACATCTATCTCCAGCGGCTCTATGACTTCTCTCTGACTACACCCTTCTTTCTCCCAGCATTCAGTTTAGTTTTCCCCGCCTACCTAACTTCTGCCCTACTATAGTTCCATAGTTTATTTATTCATTAATGGTAATTACAGCATACAGAGGGCAATCCCACATTATTTTGCTCTTTGAAAGAGGCTTGCATTTAAAGCACAGGGTGGCCTGGAACTTGTTATAATAGTCTAGACTAGCCTTGAACTCATGACCATCTTGCCCCTGCTCCCCAAGTGCTGTAATGACAGGCATAAGCCACCTCATCCTGCATAAATTGCTTTTCTGACAGTGGAAGGCTCCATTACTACAGCTTTGATCCGAATTATTTTGTTTGTCTGTTCACTGGCTTATTTATTTTAGAGTTTGGCTCTCACTGTGTTGACCAAACTGGCCTTGAACTCCTGGGATCAATTGATTCTCTTGTCATAGGTGTCTTCTGTCTCCCATGCCACCATGCTCAGCCTGATCCTTCATCTTCATAGTTTTTTCTTTTGTTTGTTTGTTTGTTTCAAGACAAGGTTTCTCTGTATAGTCCTGGCTGTCCTGGAACTCACTCTGTAGACCAGGCTAACCTCTCACTCACAGAGCTCCACCTGCCCCTCCCTCCTGAGTGCTGGGATTAAAGGCATGCCTCACCACCACCTGTCTTGACCCTTCTGATACAGTATCTTTTATTCACGTACTTCTCAGAGCTCTGAGATGACTCTGTATATGCTTCTCCACTAGAGGAGCTGAATGTATTCAAAATATTCCTTACCTGATGGAGAGTAAGACAGCAGGATTTGTTTCCCATGGCCTTGTGATTAAAGAAAGGAAAAAGAAACATATCTTTGTTTGCCTTGTCAAAACTTTTATGAAAGTAGACAACACAGAGGTGATATGTTGACATTCAGAACTGACTGTTTACTGGATCTCTTGGAAGCAGATGGTCTGTTTGTTCATTTCCCTTCAGAAGAAATTGTAAGCATTACTTAAGGCCTCCCATTTATCAAGGACTTGCTACAAGGACACTCTTTTCTTGGTGTGTGTGTGTGTGTGTGTGTGTGTGTGTGTGTGTGTGTGTGTGTATGATAACTTTCTGTAGTCACTTTCCTTCTTCCGTCCTTGGGTTCAGGGGCCAAAAAAATCATCAGCATGGTAAGACAAGTCTTTTTACCCATGATGTATTTCTCTACCTTGCCCCACTTTACCTGACTTTTTTTTTGAAACAGTGTCTCTTATATTCCATACTAGTTTCAAACTTCCTATGTAGCTAAGGATTACCATGAATTTTGGATCTTGCCTCACTCCATCCCAGCCATGTTTTATTTATTTTAATTTTTTTGAGACAGGTTTTCCTATGTCATTCAAGTTTTATTCACACTAACAGCAATCATCCTGCCTTAGTCCTCCAAGAGCTGGGATTACAAGAATTCACTACCATACTTACCTGTACTTACCTCTCTCAAGTATGCTCTGATACACACATCTCATTTAATCTCCAAAAGATTTGCAAAGGAATGGGTTTTATTTTTCATTTATAGGTCAGGATTGAGAGTCAAGATCATAGGCTGACTCAATGACAAACACCTACTAGGTTGTCAGTTTGATGTGACTCTACATGTACCAGCTTCAAAACTTCCTAGGCTCATACATTAAAAAGGGAAACTCCTAGAAAGACTTTAAACAAATTTGTTTGACATTATGGGCATTGAAAATCATGAGAGGAAAAATGTTCTGGTTTCCAAACAACATAAACCCCAATCAATGATGAAAAATGCTTGTTCTAGCTGGGTGATGGTGGTGCACGCCTTTAATCCCAGCTCTCAGGAGGAAGAGGCAGATGGATCTCTGTGAGTTCAAGGCCAGCCTGGTCTACAAGAGCCAGGACAGGCTCTAAAACTACAGCGAAACCCTGTCTCAAAAAACCAAAAAGAAAAAGAAAAATGCTTGTTCTGAGTTATCTCTAAGAGCGAATGGGGAAAATTTTTTTTGCCTTGGCATCCATCTGTGCCATGGTTTCTGTGGGGATGGGAAGAAGATGCTAAAAATAACAAGGGCAAGTATTGTTTAAAGCCTACCTTTGAGAATGTGTATTGTGACCGGATGAACACATGACCAAGTCTTCCCGAACGAGGCAACAATTTCTTCAGACATCCTTGTCTTGCCTAGGCCTCTTGAGTCCACTTCACTTTCGCTTGGAATACTGTTTCACCATAGCCATAGAGTGTCTGGCTCTTATGAATACTTCTCGAGAAGCAGCTAATTTATGGCATGCACATGTCGGAAATCCCCCAGAAGCCCTGGGATTTTTGGAAACTCAGAAGATGTGCGTGCTTCTATCTCTTGCCAACACACCCAGCCTTATGGAGATGCTGTCTTTATCCCAGCTACCTCCTAAAGGTCAAGAGCATCAAGTCACATAGCTATTCATAAAAATTTAGTGAAAAATGAGATGTCCATTGTATGTTGGGACTGATCATAATGTTACCTTTGCTACCACTAACTGCAAGTTTAGTATTGATACTAGACTGGATTGAAAATGGCCGAAAATTGACCCTGCCCCCAGTGATAGAGCAAGGACAGGGGTAGGGGTGTCCTACAAGGCAAGTACTTTGCCACTAAGCCAACCTGGCTCAGCACTTTGCTCTTTTATTTTTTTAAGGGGGTTTTATTTTGTTTTGGTTTTTGATATAGAGTTTTGGCTGTTGTGAAGCTGTTTAGGTGATTTGTAGACCAGGCTGGCCTCAAATTCACAGAGATCCACCTGCCTCTACCTCCCAAGTGCTGGAATTAAAGGCGCTTTTCACTACATATGGAAAATAACCTTAATGTGCTTTCATTTAGCAGATTCCTACTCTGAAAATCTCCTCTAATTCAGTTACTTGTATTTTATTTTGTTTATTATACCTTTAAGAAGGAGAGTGGGAAAATGTATAGCTCAATTAAAAAAAAAATAAAACAAAATTGATAAAGGAAAAAAAGAGTGTACCATATAACCAAGGCTGCTCTTGATCCTTCTGCCTACAGCTCCCAAGTTGGGACTTAGGGTGTATCCCAGCAAGTCCAGTTTATATTACAGCTTCCTTAGCTCTTCTCACCCATAATAGCTTATTATCAGCGAGAATCATCAGTTTAGAGTTGGAACTTGCTCTAACGCTGACTGAAATCATCGGTCTCATGCCAAGCAGTACCCTCATTCCCACATCTGCTCTGTTTGGAGTTTTAGATAATGATCACCTGCATTCCCCATCCTCTGTAATTATGAAATACTTCAAGTCCTCCAGACAAGTGAGAACCCGAGCAGAGATAAAAATTCAGCGTGCTTCTGATGGATCCCAATGGCACGCTTTAATTACAAAGGTTAAACATCTGCAGATTCCCCAGAGCTACTTTTGAGCTAGACCACTTGGCACTTGTGTTTATAAGGTAAATAGGTGTGCGGGTGGGATGTGGGATGTCGAGGTATTACATGAAGAGTCTTTGACTCCATAGATGAACCAGAAGAATCTAATAAAAATGGCTCTAAAATATGGTCAAGAAAGAGGAAGGAAAAAATTTGATTTTTAAAACCTTTATATTTAACCTATTTTAACTTCGATTGCAGATTCAAGGTCAGAGACCAATTATAGAGTTCAAACTCCAGGATGTCAGGCATGGAGGTGCATATTTGTGCCTGGAATTCCTAAAGGAAAGGCCTGAGACAGGAGGACAGGGAGCTGAAGGCTACGTAGTCAAACTCTGCCTCAAACCAACACATACACACAGAGAAAAAAGAAATTTGAACAACAAAATCTGTGATGAAATTATGTGTGTACGTCCACATTGTCTTGAACTAGCAAAGCTAGTGTGAGATGAAAGCAGAATAGTGAATAACAGAAGGGGGACCTTTAATTCCAAGGGATAGGAACCTCAGCTGTTTATAGTTTATCATATCTGTTGTTTTTATTTTTAAACTGTGAGGTAAACATTATAAATTATGAGTTCTATAGATTATATCAGGTGCATCTTGGTTATCAGGTTTTGGTTTTTGTTGTTGTTTTGTTTTGGTTGGCCTAGACCTTCTGGTCCTCCAGCCCATACCTAGAGAATTCTGAAATTATAGGCGTGCATGTATCATGCCTGGCTTCTGTAACAAGTTAACATACTGAATTATACATGTCGGGGTGCTGGGTGTGGTTACACTTAAATTACAAATTATTTTAGTCTCATTAAAATACAATTTTTTAAAAAAGACAAGGTCTCTCTATATAGTGCTGACTGTCTTGGAGCTCCATGTGTAGACCAGGCTGGCCTTGAACTCACCAGAGATCCCATCTGCCTCTTCTTCCCAGGTTCTGGGGTTAAAGGTACGTGCCACCATTCCTGGTCTCACTAAAATATAAAACTCATGAAGGTAGGTAGGGTGGTTCTCCCACGATATTTTTATTTTGTTTATTTGTTTGTTTGTTTTATTTGTTTTTGGAGACAGGCCTTCATATAGCTGGCGCTGTTCTTGAGATCAATAAACAGTTGAGGATGATCATGAACTTCTGATTAGCCTGCCTCTACCTCCATCATACTGGGATGACAAGCTTGTTCCACTACGCTTCCTATTTTGTTTGGCTTTGTGATAGGGTCTTGTTACGTAGCCCCAGCTGGGCTGGACCTCACTAAGAAGCCCAGGGTGGCCTTGGAGTCACTAGTGTCATCTGTCTCTGCCTCCCAAGTCCTGCAGTCACAGTCTTGTCACCACACCAGAACATAAACACTGCCTCTAGGTCCCTTGACAGTGTCTCTTAAGCTTTTGCTGACACGCAGTGAGTAGCATGAGTGAGGTGAGGTCGGGATGCTGGAGAACAACTCCAGGCAGTCGCATCCTAGTTGCTCTGAGTTGGGGACAGCTGTGTCAGAAGCATCTGTCTTCTAAAGCCCTGGCCATTCAGTCTCTGTCTAGAGGTGAGGGTCCTAATTCTGTCTAAATGAACCTTGAAAGTTCACTTGTGCCTTTTAAAGGGATGTAAGTTAAACTCAGAGCTGTTTTCCTAGTTTGTGCCTAAAGATAGTATAAATTTATGTTTCATATTTATGCACTATGTATTTATGTATTTGTGCATGTGTGTCACTGTGCCTTTATAGAGAGAGGTCAAAAGATAACTTGTAGGAGTTAATACTTTCCTTTTACCAGGCAAGTCCCAGGGAATGATGGGTAGACTGGTAGGCTTGGCGACTGGCATCTTTACCTGCCAAACCATCTTAACAAGTCAGGATGAATATTTTTTTGAGTTTTGAATATACATATGTTTAAGATGTACATGCATATGTGAGTATATTATGGGACAATCTGTATAGAGATATGCAGCATGTTAGTGTATGTATGCCCTTGTGTGTATGTGCATGCATGTGTTAATGTGCTTGTGTGTGTGTGTGTTTGTGTGTGTGTGCGCGAGCACACACACACGAACGGGAACACATGTACCCAAGATTGTTTGCAATCTTGGATAGCTCTTCCATGTTTTTGTTCTGTTCTGCTTTTGTTTTTTGAGACAAGGTCTCACTGTATCTCTGGTTGGCCTGGAACTCACAGAAGTCTGCTGCTACCTACCTCTGCCTTCGATTGCTGAGTGTTGTAATTAAAAACACATACCATCGCCCTCACTTATAATTCTCTACATAGGCCAACCTACACCCAAAATTTCCATCTGAGATCATGTGTATGTCCTCATAGTCTGCCTTCAGCGTTTACTTTTCTTCTTCTTTTTGAGACAGGATTTCACTACATTAACCAGGCTATCCCTGAATTCACAAAGATCCACATGCTTCTGCCTCCACAGTGCAGGGATCAGAGACATGCATGTGTGGCTTTATTTATTAATAAAACAAAATAATGGTGTAGGCTTCTGTGTCCATAGCAATGAAAACCTCTTTTATACCGTCTTCACCAAGTCTGGTGATCAGCATAGTTAAAAAGTAACTGCTAGACAAGGGTGTGGCAGAAACTCCAACTGGGATCCATTGTGCACGGCATTACAGGGGTGCAGATGGCTCAGTGCATTAAGTGTCTAGGGTAGAGGGTTTGCCCTTTCAGGTGTGTGTGTGTGTGTGTGTATGTGTGTTTGTGTGTGTGTATGTGTGTTTGTGTGTGTGTGTGTGTGTGTGTGTGTTGGGTATAGGTCAGGGAAACAGGACTGCCTCCCAGGACTGTTTATATTCAACAAGAAATTGTGTGGGCACTGAAATTTCTCTACATACACATCAGAACTCAAGTAAAGCATTTGGTCATTTCCCAGAAACATCTGGAGAAGAAACCAAAATGCAAAAGAAAAAATAACTTAAGTTTACTGGTTTTGAAAATTTCTAAGTGAACAATCTTCCACAGGCTTCCCCATTTTTCTTACCTTCTTCATGCAGTGTTTTGGGCAGTTTGTTCCAGGTCTTCTCTTGAGTTCTGAAGATGCCAGCAGCAAACTTTACATATCAGGGGCTCAGTTCTATTTGCCTCAACCAAGGGAAGGTAAAAGCGGGAGTGAGGAGTCGATAAAGCCCAGAAACATGTTCCTACCATTGGGTACACTGCCGTTTATGGATAAAACTCACATTTAAGATTTTAAAAAGATCTCCAACTTCATTTTTTTTCTCCCACTAAGCACAAGCTCAGCTGTTTTGGCACGTTGGAAACCAAAGTCTGGAATTTTTAGAAGAGGTAATGTGTGGGTGGGGACCTAGCACCCTGGGCAGGTGAAGAAGTTGAACAATTTTTCCAAAATAAGATAAAGGGCTAGCCCTTGACCTGGAAGCTTAACCTAAACTTCCAAAGAATAAGGTGAAAGAAAATTCACTGAACAAAATAAGGGAATTGTACTAGGCCTTCCTAATGTCTAAAGATAGTAGACAATTCTACTGCTTTTTAAAAATAATGTGAAGGGAGGTGGGGAGATTGTACAGTGGTTAACAGCTCTGTCTCTTTCAGAGACAGGGTTTCTTTCTACAGGCAACTGGCTCTGTAGACCAGGCTGGCCTCAAACACACAAAGATCTGCCAGCCTCTGCCTTCCAAGTACTGGGATTAAGTGTCTACCACCACCACACCTGACTCAGCTCTTTTCTCTCTCTCTTCCTTCCCTTCCTCACTCTCTCTCTTTCTTTTCCTTCCTTCCTTCCTTTCTTTTTGAGACAGGGTTTCTCCTGGACCTAGCTCTGTGGACCACGTTAACCTCATATTCAGAGATCTGCCTGCCTAAGGCATGCACCATCATCACCCAGCTTGTTTGCAATTAACAGCTCTTATGACTCTTACAGACGACCTGGGTTCTGTTCCCAGCACCCACCATCTGTGGAGTCCATCTGTGAACTCACTGCCTTCGGTCACTGCCCTCTGGTCTCTGTGAACACTTGTATGCATGTGGTACCCATAAACTCACACAATCTCTCTCTCTCTCTCTCTCGCTCTCTCTCTCTCTCTCTTTCTCTCTCTCACACACACACACAGACACACACACACACACACACACACACACACACAAAACTGAAAATCTTTAAATATAAAATAAAAATTGTGTGTGGTGATGGGGATTGAACCCACAGCCTTGTCCATTGTATTTATACAATGTATTTATCCATTGTCCTATAGTACTCAGCCTGGTTATAATTCTGAATTAAAATGATAGAAAATAGGATGGTCAATCATCTAAAAACAACTTACAGTGGTGCTGGCGAGATGGCTCAGTGGTTAAGAGCACTGACTGCTTGATCATCCAAAGAACCTGGAACCTGGGTTCAATTCCCAGCACCCACATGGAAGTACACAACTGTCTGTAATTGCAGTTCCAGGGGATTTGACATCTTCATATAGACATACATGCAAGCAAAACACCAAAGCACATAAAATAAGGATAAATAATCATTAAAAAATGTTTAAAAAAAAACTTGGAGATTTTTTTTTCTGGATGTGGCAGTACGAGCCTTTAAGGCAGGGCCAGTAGTTCAACCCAAAATTCATTGCTATCATCTCCATATTTACGTATATTAGTAAGATGAACAGAACATAAACGTTCCAACATCTGGGAGGATTCATTTTGTATGCTTCTGGGAACAGGAACTAAATCATTCAGCCATTCATTACTACTTAATTATAACACCTGATAGGTGGATGGTATGTGTACAGTATAAAGTAGTTTTGTGTAAATTAGGATTTCTCTGATGTCCACCGAGAAATGTGAGGTGATAGTTAAGTCTGACCCTGTTTCATGTACTTCTGTAGGTTCAAATTCTGTTCACATAATGGAAGGATTGTTTTCTTGAGCTGAAAATGCAACCGAGGGATTTTGTTTTGAGGGGACTCTGGAGAGGCCAGGATGGACTGGGGCTCCATCTTCAGTCAGTATGCAGTGGGGTTCCATCTGTAGCTAAAGCCCCCAAGCAGTGAGAGAAATGTTTATACTGAATGATAAGGCAGTTTCTTTTCTTTTTTAGGTTTTAATTATTGTGAAAATAGGGTCTCATATTCATATACTCAAGCTGGCTTCAATCTTATGTGGCTGAGAATGCCCTTAAACTTTACCATTGGGTGCCATTATAACATTTTAAACTTTGTATGCCCCCCCAATCTCCTGAAATTTAGAAATTCTGACCCTCTTCCCCCTACCTCCCAAGTGCTCTGGTTTATGTGGTACTGGAGATCCAACCCAGGACTTCACACATGCTAAGTAAACACTCCACAACTGTGGGTGTCAACACTCCTGATGTTGTTCCTCATGCTGTGGTGACCCCCAGTCATACAATTATTGTTGCTACTAACTTCACAAGTGTAGCTTTGCTGCTGAGTGGTGCCTCAGTTGGTATGATTATCGGAAATAGTTTCCAATGGTTACGACCCACTGGTTGAGAACCTCTGCTCTCCACCCTTGCATGACCATCTCAGAGATCAGTCCTATCCTCACTGCAGATCCTAGGGGTCAAATGGAAGCTGTCAGGCTTGCCCTGCAAGCACCTTGACCTGAATGAACCATCTTGCCAGCCCTGCATCAGCCTTGAGATTACAAAAGTGTGGTTAAGTACTTATACACATAGACCAAATGAGTCTTGACCTTGAGGCAATACTTCTGTCTCAGAAATCCCCTGTGTTGAGATCTTTGGCTTCAGCTACTAATCTTTATATTGCATTTTATAGCTGAAACGAGGGATCTTAGGTTTGTATGGGTTTCAGTCTTGGTAGCCCTCCAAAAAGCTGTAACCACTAGGTCAGGCCTGTAGTTCCACGTGTCTAGGAAGCTATGGCAAGAGAATGCAGCAGCTTGCACAATGTGTGGGGCCTAGGCAGGGAGTGGAACTGTATTCCAAATTGAACATTTATATACTTGATCTTCTCAGTTAAAATATCACTCCAACGTTCCAAAATCAATGATGCACAGAGCATAGCTTATGGTGATTGTCTTATTTATAAAAGTCACTCCTCCAGTTCTGAATGTTGTTCTTAAATATCCTGAAGAATATGGACTAAAGCTAGAGAAATGGCTCAGTGGTTAGGAGCACTGGTTATTCTTCACCGTGTCAGGTTCGATTCTCAGCACCCACATGTCAACTCACAACTGCCTGTTCTCTAGTTCCAGGGGCTTTGATGCCTTCTTCTGGCCGCTGCAGGCACACACACGGAACATAGACAGAGAGGCAGGCAAAATATCAAAACCCATTTCTTAAAAAAAAAATCATGAATACTAGCCCAGGACATTAATATTATCAGATCTATTTTTGGTAACTGTGAATTAATGTAGTAGGTTTAAAAAAAAATCCTACAAGACATCCAGGCTGGGCTGGAGAGATGGCTCAGCGGTTAAGAGCACTGACTGCTTCCAGAGGACCCGGGTTCAATTCCCAGCACCCACATGGCAGCTCACAACTGTCTGAAAATGCAGTTCCACGAGATCTGACACCTTCACACCAATGAACATAAAGTTAAATAAATCATTAAAAAAAAAATTTTAAAAAAGACATCCAAGCTATCTTTATACTAAATTAAAACTTTATTGAATAAAGAACACTCTCCCGAGCACATGATTGGATGGACTAGGTCTACATTACATGCAATGAAGCTGAACATGACAGTAGTTTAGCATGGAATGTCAAACAAATTAGTTTTTCATCGTACAAAACCATTTATGTAGCTGACATGCAATAAGAAAAAATAGGATATTCAACATTGCCCAATCATATGTAATGAGTTTTTTTAAAAAGGTGTTTGAAGAAACTGGTAGATGTCTTTAGCATACAGTTCAAATAAATTAGTTACACATGCACTACTGAAACCTTCAACCCCTCTTGTATTTCAAATAAAATCTTAGTGCAAACATTAAAGTTGCTCGTCACTCTAAAAAGACTGTTAAACTCAGAATACAAGTTCTGAATTAATGTGTAGTTATGTCGGAGAAAAATCAAATTACCAGTTACTACAAAATTCCTTTAGGCACACTTAATAGTCCACTCGAGGCATTTCTCTTTCTAAGTCTCTCACATTAATGACTAAAGCCTGTTTACAGTACTAAAATTCTATCATTCAAGCATCAATGATTATATTTCAGAGAAAGGAAATCATTCATTTCAGTAACGGCATTACTGCTACATTCTAAAAAGAGGGAGAAAAAAAAACATAAGTAACAAAAACCAGTATCCAGATTAGGATACTTGGAAAAAAATTTAGGGAAAAAGTGTGCTTTATTAGCACAGCAGGGATTCTATAATGTAAACACCATATTGGCCCACACCACAAAAATCCACGAGGAAGGTTCAAATTTGAACACGGAGTACATTTGATTCAAATCTGCATTTGTGAGTCTGCTTGTACCAATAATGACGAATAAAACACACACTTACACACATGCATACCCACACGTAAAAGTGATTGTTAAATATCGAGCATGGCTTGCTTCCCTGATGCTAACTCCAAAGGAAACCACTAAATGACATTATACGACCCTTGTAGAAATGTTGACAGAAACCAATTGAGGATGACGTATGGGCGATGGTGGCACAAAGGTGGGACAGATGTGAAAAAGAACCCACTGGGATGTAACTACATGGGTCATGTTTTAATTTGAGCCTTGTCTGAACTTTGAGTTGATACTAAGAATGAGGATTGTGTATAGTAGCGCAAGGTCTCTCCACACTGGGAGGGGCAGGCCTAGAACTCCCATTTGCAAACCGCAAGGCTTTGACACTGGAATGTTTTAACAGGGACATAGGACAACCTACCGCTTCACAAGGAAAATGCAATGCCGAGGAAGCATGGGTTCCTGGCCAAAGCTATTGCTGTTTCTTGATTAAAAAAAAAAATCACCCGCTCACTCACATATACAGAACCATTCTTAAGGTTCGGTTGGGGGAAAGATAGAGAAAGCCCTTATCTACCTATGTTCACCCAATGCAATTCTTACTAGAATTTAAGTTCTTTGAATCAACTACATTAAATTACCAATATGTACCTCCCATATCCCCACCTGCTCCACCTAGCTATCCCAAACACCCCCAAGGAACCTAGGTATTATAATGTCTTACACCTCATCACTGAGGTTGTTGAGTACCACCTCCAAGGGAACAAAATGAACACCCCAGGTATACTTTCTGTAAGCACCCCTTTTTCTCTTCCACGATCGAGCGGCATCTTGATGCACAAGCCTCTTGTCTAGATCTCCAGGTCGTCAGGCCGAGGTCGGCTGCTGGCACGGCTGCTGGCTCTGCTGGAAGGTCGCTGGTCCACAATGGCTAAGGGCTGGAGTTCATGTCCAGCTGCAATCTTTTTGGCATTCTGGTTGTCATCGGGGAAATCAAACGGCTGGGCGTGGGAGTTGGAGATGGTGCTTCCGGCCTGCCCCATTCGATTTTGCTCGGCACTGTAATTAGCCCAGTTTTGCTCACTCGCTTGCTTGTTGTAATTGCGGCACGAGGAGTTGTTTCTGTCACCGGTAACAAGCTTGTACCCAGGAGGAGACATAGGCGAGAGCGGAGCGGTGGGTGAGGAGCAGCCATTGAAGTAAGCGTATTTTGGAGAGCCACAGTCCTTTGTGGGGCTCAGTGGGCCAGTGGTGGCATGGTAAGGATCGCTCCTCCCCTTCACGCGATCCTTAACGCCCTTGAAGAAGACATAGAAGAGTTCAATGATATTCAAAGCGAGAGACACCAAGGACACCACCAGCATGAAGATGATGAAGATGGTTTTCTCGGTGGGACGAGAGAGAAAGCAGTCCACCTGATGGGGGCAGGGTTCCCTCTTGCAGGTGTAGACGGCACTCAAGCTGAACCCATAGATGTACCACTGGATGAGCAGGAAGGCCACCTCGAAGACAGACTTGAAAAGGATGCTGATGATGTAGGTTCTCAGCAGGCCCCCCCTCATCTTGACCTTGCCGTGCTCTTCGATCCCGTACTTGAACTTCTTGATTTCAATCTGCTTCAGGTGCATGTCCACGTTGACACCATCTGTCTGGGCCACTTTGAGCTCCTCCTCTTTCTTGTTCAGTTTCTCTTCCTTTCTCATCACGTAGAACACATGAGCCAAATATAGGAGCGTGGGCACAGAGACGAATATGATCTGAAGGACCCAGAAGCGCACGTGCGAGATGGGGAAGGACTTGTCGTAGCAGACATTCTCACAACCAGGCTGTTGAGTGTTACAGCGGAAGGCCGATTGCTCGTCGCCCCATGCTGACTCAACTGCTGTCCCCAGCAGCAGGATTCTGAAAATGAAGAGCACTGACAGCCACACCTTCCCTCCAGCGGTGGAGTAGGCTTGGACCTTGTCCAGAAGCTTCCCCAAGGCACTCCAGTCACCCATGGCTGGGCAACTCCTACAAAAAAAGAAAGCAACTCAGTGATCATAAGCCACAAATAGATATATGTATATCATATATATTTCTTTCACATATATATTATATATTCATATATTCATACACACACACATATATATATTTTTTCAAGGTGACTATCAAAATACGGCAAATTCAATACAAACCAAAATTCAAGTGTAAACGTGGCTTCATTTTTCCAAAGATGAAATTAAGTGAGAGGTAATGGCACCTAGCTAGTGCAGGAAGAGGAACACCTCAACCCATAGGACAATGATGTATTCCTAGCTGTCACCACCACCTTGGCATGTGACCTGAGAGGCTCTCTCTGCTAACTGCCTTTTTTTTCTTCTTCTTCCAAGACAGGGCTTCTCTGAATAAACAGTCCTGCCTGTCTTGGAAATAGCTGGGCAGACCATGCCGGCCTCGAACTCAGAGATCCCACCCGCCTCTGTCTGCTTCCCAAGTGCTGGAATAGAGGCGTGAGTCACCACAGCCTGGCTGCCTCTGCTTATTTTATTTGTCTGATAAACAAAGACAGTGCTTGACTGTGAGACCAGGGTCTGTATGCATGCCTAAAAAAAAAAAAACAAACAAACAAAAAAAGTATAAGGATCTAAGCAAGGACTTAGGAGAGGATCTCCAGGGTGGTACAACCAACCCTGGTTCTCAAGATGCTAGGATATTATCTACATCCTAATTTTACACTGAGATGTCCCTCTATGAAGTATCAAGCATGTAATTTGTGTGCATTCTGTATGAAGGACATCTGTGCATCTCTCTTTTCTCTTCCTTTCTTTTAAGGGCCTCCCGTGTTAACCAAGCTGTTTTTGAAGTTGTGCTCTTTCTGCCTCTCTCCTTCTTGGGATTCTAGTCACATGCTCCCATACTTGGTCTGTTTTCTAGCACGAGGCAGGAGCAGGAGGGCTGCTCTGAGTTTGAGACTATCCTGACACTTAGCCTAAGTAAGAATTTCCAGACTAATGTTCACATTTCCATTGAGTTCACTGTCAATGCCAGTTAATAGCTTGATAAACGAAAAGGACCACATCATAAGAAGTTTCTCAGCCCAGCAGCCTTTCAGGACAGCACTCAGAGTCAGACAGATCTGAGTTCAAGATCAGCCTAGTCTACACAAAGTTTGTCTCAAAATTCAAAAGCAAACAAACACAAAGAGTATTTTCTCAAGCAAAAAAAAAAAAACCAAAAAGCAAAAAACAACAACAACAACAACCCTTCAAATTGTTAGGATAAACAAAACAGCTTCCTGCCTACACGGAAGATTCATGGTCCTTAGACCAAGACATCCCAATGATCACACACAGGCTCGGAAGGCACACAGTTTAACAAGGGGGAAAACAGGGACAAAGCAACAAGCAGCAGGTACAGAGGCAGTCCAAGATTCAGTGATGAACTGCCAAAAACTCCTGAGGGAGGGCTGGGGTTGTGAACCTTCCCCAGCTCCCTGGGCACCTTTGATGATGACCAGACTCCTGCCAGAACTAGAAGAGTAAGATACAGGCGGGCAGGTCCAAGCAAATAATATTTTCTAAACAGCCATAAACAAAAGGATCTTTCCTTCCACTTGTTGGAAGGTCATTTCAGACTGTAAAATGACAATTCAGAAAGGGAAGTCAGTGTACGCAGTGTAATCAAAGAGGACCAAGGGCTGGCAGGGCTGAGACTTCTTTTTTTTTTTTTTTTTTTTTTTTTTTTTTTTTTTTTAAAGCCATGGAAAGGCTTGAAGTGAAGGGAATAATTTAATCGTGATGGACAGTATAATGGTTTGAGCACATAAAAAGCCTCTAATTTAGCAGAAAATACTAGACTAGAACTGAAGGGTAGTCCACAAGGGTCAAACAAACAACAGAATTTTTGGAGCCATATCCAGACAGTTCTATGCGATGATGTGTAAATTGGCCGCACTTCTGTTTGTAAAGAATTATAATATTCTGCCAGGGTCATCTGCTTTTGCTCAGATCTCTAGTTGTCGGGGGTGGGGTGGCGAAAACGAAGTCATCAGATGCTTACACGCGTCTCATCAGGATAACGCAGCAAGAGGTCAAGACAAGCAGCATGGTCAGAGGCAGACTGGGCTTTTATTTAGTCAGGACTTTCCTCGTTCTCCCAAGTGAAATACAACTGAGGGATGCTGGTGGAAGTTCATTATTAAATTCTTTATATTCTGGAGTAAGAAACTTAACTTCTGTAGGATTCAGAGATTCCTCAAAAGTGTTCCCAGTGCCAGGGCATGTGAACTAGGTCACCAGTCAGTTCTCGGGGTAAGTACTTTTTTTTTTATTGCACCAGCAATTTAATTGCAAAGCTGTCTTTTCTTTGAGCACCCACACAGTAGTCATTTGCATTAATGAGTTACAGTCTTTCATCTGAATAAGATGTGAATTATCCAATTTGGGCACTCTAGCTCCTGTAGCGTGTATACACCTGTTATTACCACTATCACAGACACCATCAAATAAGGCTTAATATGATGGCTCACCCTGTGACTCCAGACTTAGTTACCGCTCTGCTTTTGGTTGCCCACCGCTACCAACCACCAGTCCTATTCACTGGGTGTTGTGTTCATTTTTCTCGCTTATGCTTAATATTTTCACTTTTCCAGATCTTGAAGATCTTCCAGATTTAAAAAAAAAATTATTTTGGTTTTCTCAGGGTAGGGTCTTTCTATGTTCTCTTGACTAGCCTCTAGGTTACCTTTTCTGTAGCCCAAGCTAGCTTTGAACTTGTAGCATGCTGCCCATCTTAGCCTCCTAGAATGCAATTATACCGTGGTCTAAGTTATTTAATGGGTTGGGCAAGTCTCAGATATAGGATCTTTTCTTCTTTCCCCCTTTGAGTCAGGGTCTTGGGTAGCCCAGGTTATCATCAAAATCGAATATATATATATATATATATATATATATATATATATGGTCAGCCTAGTGGCGGCGGCAGAGGCCTTTAATCCCAGCACTCGGGAGGCAGATGGATCTCTCTGAGTTTGAGGCCAGCCTGGTCTACAAAAGCTAGTTCCAGGACAGGCTCCAAAGCTACAGAGAAACAAAAAACAAAACCAAAACAAATCAAAAATGACCTTGGTCTTCCTGCCTACAGCTCTGCTGTGTTTAGAAAAATTTAGCTGGACCTCCAGTTCTTAATAGTAGACTCTTGACAGAGACCAGGTCAGCCACTCTTCTAGCACTTTCTGTATTCCATGCTAGATCTCTTTCCTTTCCTGGTCAGAATCACCTAGGCCAGATATTCAAACAAAAGCCCCAACTGTGCAGCGAGCGTGACCTTCCTGCAGACCCACGTGGTTTCTTTACAGCAGCCCCAGAACTTCAGTCACACAAACGGTTTGTCAACACATGCCTTTAATTCTAGCACTTGGGAGGCAGAGGCAGGCAGATCTCTGTGAATGAGGCCAGCCTGGTCAACAAGCGCTAGTTGCAGAGCAGCTAGGACTGTTAAAGAGAAACCCTGCCTTAAAATAAAGATCAAAGAGTGGAATGAATCTGAACTTCTGGGAAGCAAGGCCTGGGAAAGCACAGCTTTTGGTTTTTTTTTTTTTTAAATTACTATTTAAATGTCCCAGGTGGTTCTAAAGTGAAGCTTTGTAGGCCAGCAGGCGAGCATGGTTCCTCAGAAGTTTGCGTGTTTTCCTGCCCAAAAACATTTCTGAGTGGCAGAACATCTGGGAAGGGGAGAAGGCCAGAGCGTCTAAATATTTAGTGCAAGGTACAGAACATTCAGGACAGCAGTGTTCTGCCATCTGTGAACTGGGGTTACCCTTGGCTCCTCTGGTTCTGTCCCCCACTCTCTGCTATTGCCCGAGATCACAGGAATGGAACTGTTTAAGCCAAATGAGTTGTCTCAAAAAAATAGTTTACACTTTAAATAAAGCTAGCTGGCTGTCCCTGTCTTAACAAACCGCCCTGTAGAAGCTGCAGTCAAATCCCATGCCGTCGGGATGACAGGAGTATTACAGAGTACCACAGGAGTATAACTGCCGTAACTGACTGTTCACTGTACAGATTTCCCAATAGACAACTGTAATGACAAGAAAAAAACTGATTATAGTGACCTTTAAGAGCATTGAGAAAGGGTCTCACTCAGCCTAGCACTGGATTTCCTATGTACCCGAGGATGACCTTGAACTCCTGGTCCTTCTGCTTCACCTCAAGTGCTGAGATTTCAGGTGTGTGCTAACAACACGCCCAGCTGGGAGCAATCTTCTTTTGGGGGAGATCTCAATACATATACTAAACTGGCTTCAAAGTCAGAGATCCGCCTGCCTCTGTCTCTGAAGTGCTGGGATTGAAAGCAAGGGCCACCACACCTAGCTAGCAATCATCTCAGAACAGAGTGAAAGTGGATTTAGATGAAGGCCCTTTAACATTTTAAATAAAATTATACTATCCAAAAACACGCGAGGTAATGTCTATGGAAGTTCTTGATAAAGTCACTTAATGGGCAATTTAAGGGAGGAGGTAAATGCTTTGTGTTTTGTTCCTGCCTACCACTACTCCCACCCTCCTTGCCTCCGCCTTGAACTAGTGTCCAGAGATAGCCTGGGTGGTGACCCTCTTAGCCTTTCAATTGCTGAGATTATACCCCAGCTCCGCTGTGGGTTTTTGTGTGGCAGACTGTCCTTGAACTCAGAGATCCGCCAGCCTCTGCTTCCCAAGCCCTGAAATTAAAGACGTGCGCCACCATGTCTAATATAATATGCTAAGCCCAAAAAACTGAATGGCCCCAAGTACAAACTCTCTTACACCTTTCTGTAGCTTTTAAAGAAACCTGGCCCCTAGACCAGATGCTCAAAACTGTGACTTTCTCTCTTCACTTCTAAGCAGTCAGAAAGATTTTTTTTTTTTTGGTTGTTTGTTTTGGGCAACTTTAAGTTGACACATAATTAACATACCTGAATTTAATTCGAAGATAAATGTTATCTTCAAGATGAAATCAGACCTGACTGCTTCCTCTCACAGCCTGCACTTAGCCTGGCTCACTCACCTCTCTCTTCCTGCCTCTTGCCAAAATATTTGTATCTCCATCTCTGCCCGGCGCTCTTCATTTCAGTTCTCCTTAGTGAATTATCCTTAGCAGGAAGGATTGAGAGTCCTGTCCTAGGTCCCGCAATTCCCTGCTTCTCCTGCCCTATTTTTATCTTTATTTTTTAAAACTAGCTTTCTCCTGTGCCACTTAACATTTGCTTACTGTCAGGATCCTCCAGAGTGTGAATTCTGGCGACTCTCCTCTGGCATGGTGGCTGACTCCTGTTATCTCAGCATTTAGGAAGTTGAGACAGATAGATGGACAAACTGAACGTCAGAGTCAGGCCTATGAAAACGAGGCTGCTTCAAAACAACTAACAAAATAAGCAAAGAACTTCTTTCAAAAAGCCAGAGGGGCTGGAGAAATGATCCACATGTGTTTGGTTCCAGCATGCCTATGGCTTCAGTTCTGGACGATCTAAGCCCCTCTGTGGACCAGTGCGCATCAGGTACACACGTGGTGCACATTCAGGCAAAACACCCATACACTTGAAGTATATGTTACTGCTTTGTGTGACCCCCCCACACAAAGTAGTGTCTAAAATTTCAAATGACAGTTTTGCTTAAGAATTGCTGTTGGTAGAAACAATATGCTCCAATCATTTGAGCTACTTTTAAACAGGCTTTCTCTGTGTAGCCCTGGCTGTCCTGGAACTCACTCTGTAGACCATCTGGCTGGCTTTGAAGTCAGAGGCCCACCTGCCTCTGCCGCCCAAGTGCTGGATTAAAGTCATGCACCCCCACACCCAACTTGGAGCAATTCCAAATTATGAGATGAGACCTCAAGGGTGGAAAAAAAAAAAAAAAAAAAAAAACCCTCCAAGATATGCTCCTGTGTTCCTCCAATTCTGGGTGTTCTAATGGATGGGAACACACAATTTCAAGGTAACCAAGGACAAAATCACAACAGCCCTCTGCTTGAAATGTTTACTTTAAGGATGATAAATGTTCAATAGGTGAGCAGAGCTGACACTAACCAATTAATGTAATAACCTCTACACAACCTGAGTCCACACAGGCAACGAGGTGATCTGGATCCAGCACACCACAGAAAACATCCCCAGACCAGGCAAAACTCAACCTTTGCAGCCCTATACAGGGCTAAGACTAAGACTAAGACGCTTGGCTCTCCTCGATGAAACCTAGTCTGTGTAAACGTCTTCACAAATTCTGACACGCAGGTTTCAGATGACCTCAGTTCATTTGTAAGAGATTCCCTAATATTCCCAGCCTCACAGGTTTTGCTGTGAGACACAAGATGGCTTTTCTGTCCTGTTGACACATCCTCATTTGAACACAGTCAAAATAGATCGGACTGCAGAGAATGAGAAACTGTAATTAAGGGGCCCCACCCAAAAGAAGATGCTGAACCAAGAGACAATGTCTTTCTGCTTTCACTATCTGCTACCTAGATCTCCTGCCAAAGGCTGCTCGGGTCAATTTTCGGGATGGGGAAGGGAGTTAGAAGCTGCTGACTAAAAGGGCATATTCAACTGCCTTCCAAATAACTTTAAAAGCTGCCATTTGTCATTTCTTCTGCCTCCACTCACGTCCACCTCCAAAGCTAGCTTATTAAACAATGTTGTTACTCTGTGACTATGTAAACACAGGTTTAGAATGCCCAAGTATACTAAGAACAGTCTATTTACCTCAATAAGCACTCCACGAGCTAACACACCTACCCCACGCTTTTAGTTACCACCACAATAAAATGTAGTTCTTTCAACAGAACTGTAAATATCTCATGTCACAGTCATGGGAAAGTGGAGTTTAACCATTTATCCCAAAGATTCAGAACACGCTCCCACCTTCCTACCTAGAAGTAGCTAGGAAGTTTAAGCTTGGAAGTATCTACACTGAATATGGATGTTAATGATACACACAAGATGACTACATTTTCTCCCCTGAGCTTTGCAGGATATGCCCCAACACATCAAGAGTCAAACAGAATCTCGAAGGGAAGTCACAACAACAGGAAAGGTGGAGTCGCAGGTATTAATCAGTGGATGACTTTCCTATCATTCCCTTTCCTCGGGGCATATAAAGTTTCTTCAGTTCACAGGAGCTATACCTCTGCATACTGTAATAAAGCAAAGCACAGTGTCTGCTACCCCTTCTCCCTCTGCAATTCTCTCTGAATTGGAAACGTCTAAGGGACCAAACGCTGCTCCCTATCCGGGAGGAAATGCAGCCTTCCTTTGCTTGCTGCTGGCGTTAGAACCAAACTTCCCATGGAAGGTCAGGGAAGGATAAGAATCCCAACGGCAGAAGGATGCGATGATGGAGCAGCGGTGAGGTTGAAGAGCTTCAAAGGGGGCATTAGAGAAATAAGTATGCGTTCAGATCAAAGCGCTACCACCCGGAGACGCTGGCAAAGGAAGGTGGCCTTCACACACTGGGAAGACACGACACCGTCCAGTAATACAAAATCAACATTTCACCGGGACAGAATGCTACAGTCTGTAATTGAGCTCAATTTCAATCACCTTGGGACACTACTGGTCATTCAAGGTTGCTCAGACTGGTTAAGATTCATCACTTTTCAGTCACTACTATTTTGGTTGGGGGAACAAAGGAAATTACTTTAAACCCACCTCCAAACACTGGCCCGGTAGGTTTTTGGATCTCGATACTGTTCTCCTTACCCTAAACCCAGCAAGGGGAGGAGGGAAGCTCGCCTCTACGCGCGGGTCGGAGAGCGCCTGCCCAAGGCTCTGCCAGACGTGCTGGGCGAGCGTTAGGTGTACCCGAGGGCACGAACCACAGATCTCTGCCCGGAATTCAAGGTTTGAATTTCCCAATCCTGAACGGATTTGCCTCAGCACACGTCAGTAGTTGTAGCCCGGTTTCTCGAAGGGTCTTCTTTGCCCCTCCTTCTTCCGCCCCGCCTCGTTCTTAGGGAATTTCAAGAGTTTCCACAAGTGTTACAAGTGCATTTCCCAGCACCGAGACTCCCTAGGTGTTCAGAGGCCCTTCCAGGGACTGCACCCGACGAGTTTAGGGAGAATAAGGCGAGAAAAGGCAGCGCCGAGGGGGAGACGTTAGACTGACAACTTTAATGAAGTTGAACACTCGCTCTTTGACCGACGGGCGCCAAGCCCGGTCTCCCCTCCCCCCCCCTTCGCGGGCAGAGGTCTGGACCGCGAAGCCCGGAGGCAGCGGGGAGCGCGAGCTGAGCTCAGGATGCTAAAATGGCAGGAGGGGCCCCGCGCTACCCGCCTTCCCAAAGACTTCACTTGGATTCGACTCTCAGACTCATCTGGTACAAAGAAAAAAAAAAAAAAACTTCAATACAGACTCACAGTTATTTCGGTCTGGATTTTAGGCGGGACAGAATGAACTCAGGGCAAAGTACTTTACCAATTAAAAAAAAAAAACAGCTTTAAGACGGACCCCCCCTTAAACTGCACGTTAACATCATCTTTTCCTAGCGCTTAGCACCCCGGTAGCGTCAACTCAAAACTGTCCCGACACTTCCGAAGTCGCTACAGGTCTCCGCAAGCAGACGGAGGCCCGGGGCAGGGGGTGGGGGTGGGTAAGCTCCCTCTAAAGTGCGACTTTAAAAAAATGCCTTTTCCCTATTCCTTCTAGGAGCTCGTGTTTTAGCAGTTGATTTTGGAGAAGCATTCTGGCACACACTCACTCTAAAACGCCCGTTTCTTCTCTAACACTCCGTAAGCCACCACCACCCATTCAAGATTTCTCCTGCCGGGAGTTGCCAGCGTGGTGGAGTAAAAAGTTGGCTGTGCGTGCTAAGGGGTTCATCCCGAAGCACCGCGCTGGCTTGCACAAAGTAACTCCTGTTGGTCTAAAAGCCCTAACAGCAGCACACATCTTCTGGCTTAATCCTGAAAAGTCTAAGAAGGAACCACGTGGAAGTCAAGTAGCCGCAGCTTCTCAACAAAGCACTCTGTCACAAAGGGGTGGGGGGTGGGAATCTGCTTTTTCAAGGCTACAGACAGCGGTCAGTATTTCCCACATGAAAAAAAGCACACGGTGTACAATACTATAGGAAGCACGCTAAGCAAACTTGTCTGAAATGTCCAATTCAAGTCCCCCCCAATCTCCCCACCCCCGCGCAATACCTACCCCTATTAGTGACTACAAAAAAGTTAAACTAGGCTCCGCAACAAAGAGCCAACTTTAGTAACTTGGTTCTTTACTCTAGTTGGAAAAGCCGGAGTCTTTTACCTGTTGCATTGTTAGGAAAACTTTTTAAACAACCAAACTGCACGTGGAAACGGAAGGCACCTTGAAGTCCATCCTTCTACTTATAGTATCAGAAGTCAAAAGTGATAACGCATTTATAAACCACAACAGAAGAGCTTTTCTTACAGAAAAAGATGTTAATAGGTAAAGTGGGTTTTTCAAAACTTACTCTTTCGCTTAACGAAAGCGAAGCCGGCGCGCCAAAGTGAGGCTCCTAGGAGGCTGAAGTCAAGGAAAGGAGGGCTCAGGCTCTCCGACCTGTCTATTTAAAGTTTAAAAGTCTGCTGCTGTTTGGTACTTTCCTCACGCCTTCCCCCAATGAAAGAAAAGTGCTGATACCTCGTAAAAGCCTTTTTCTAACTTGGAGCACCGAGCTTTTAAAAGTTTCAAGCCACTGACTCAACTGGAAGGAGGGGCTAGGGGAAAGGGGAGGGAGGAAGAAAAGGCGGGGAGGAGGTGGGGAGAAGGCTGGTGAGCGTGGGGCTGAGCAGGCAGAAGACGCAGCCGGGTCAAGCTAGAGCTGTAGTTTGAACATGCAGAAGAGAAAAAAAAAAGAAAAGAAAAGAAAGAAAACAGTCCTAGATATACGTCTGTCACTACTTGGCTGTAACCCCTCAAAGATTAAAAACTGTTAAGTCTAGTGCTTCCGATCACCAGGGAAAGTGAGACTTCTTACTTTTTATATTACATTTTCTAAACTAAGAAAAACAAAAAATTCACAGCAAGTAAAAATGGGGGAGACAAGGCTAACCAGTGCCGACTTGTTCTGTGTTGCCCAAGCCGTGTGAAGCTGGAGGTGGGTGCGAGTGATCTTTCTTATGATCTAATTCTCTTCCTCTTAAACACGGGCAATTAACAAAGAGAAGAACTGGCGGGCATGGGAAAGGCATTGCACAACCAGATGTGTGCGGTGGTGTGTCTGCCCCTTCAGCTCTTGGACCCGGTTAGGAATTTTTATGTATTCTTTCAATTAAGCACAAGAAGATAAGTGTTATAATGTATCATGGATATATTTTTTTGACTGAAATGTTGATACTGACCTCTACCAGATCTCCAAGGAAGTGAACATTTATGTCTTGGGCCTATTCGAGGCAACAATTTAACGTTTAAATCTTCAGTGAGATGTCTGAATTCCTTTTTTCTTTAACAGCTGCAGACTAGAGTTGCCCAGTACATTATGTTGGCATAAAGTGGCTCAGAAAACTTCATCTCCTCTTTTAATCATGTCACTGCAAAGCCAAGCCTGGCGAGTGTTTGCCTCTCCGCCAGCTTCATGGCAGCCCTGATGGGGTTTCTGAAGGCCTGAGTCATGTGGCCTCATTCCTAGGGTGGGTAGTTTCTTTGAGGACTCCCAGATGCACTCCAAGAAGGCTTGTGGTAGGGTGATTGCCATAAACAGACTTCATTGGTATTAGACAGGTTGGACAGGGACACCTCTGGGCCTTTCTACAGAGATCTACCTGATCATCTTCAACTTTTCATGTGAATCCAGATGGCTGACCACAGAAGGATGGCAAAGGTTTCCTGGGAAATGTTACCCCCCCCCCCCAGTATCCTCTCACTAGGGTGACTAAGGACCATTTGCAATCTCACCATTTAAACCACCAACAAGCTCTCTCTCTCTTGATTATCCCATTCTCATTAAGGTTTGCAAATGTCTCTCTGCATAGCCCTGGCTGTCCTGGAACTCACTATCTACTTAAACCAGGATGGCCTCGAACTCACAGAGATCTGCTTTCCTCTGGCTCCCCAGCACTAGAATTAAAGGTGTGCACCACCACGCCTAGCTTCTTAAATTTATCTCTAACTGATAAACTATAAGAAGTGTACATAATGTTGGAGCAATGTGATCTTCTGATGCATGTGTAAAGTTTGTGGTGTTGAACTCGGCATAAGCATGTTTGTCTGTTGAAACGTCTATCGTTTCCTATGATAAAATATCCCGATTCTGAGAAGAAACTCATCATCCGTACCCAGTTTACCCATGTTTACCACACCACCCTTATAGAACAACCTCAGTAAAAATTAGTGTCTTTGAATCAGCCTCTCCCTGCTCCTCTTTCCCTCTTTACAAAAACAAATTTTATTTAATTTACAGAAAGATTAGTTTGTCGGGTGTGGTGGCGCACACCTTTAATCCCTCCCTAAGGTGGGAGAGGCAGGTGGATTTTTGTGAGTTCAAGGCCAGCATGGTTTACCAAGCAAGTTCCTAGACAGCCAGGACTACAGAGAAACCCTGTCTCAAAAAAAATTTTTTTTTTGCTTTTATTTTTATAAAATTATTTGCCAAGTGCAATTATTACCAATACTGATTTTATTAATAGCATTCCTGTAATATCAATTCAGAATTAGTTGCAGGGAAAATAAAACAAGTTGTGATTGACACAACCTTATAGTAGTTTTTTTTTAAAGCATAATTATGCTTATTTGTTTTTTCTTTGTTTTTATTTTTCATTTTTTGAGGCAGTGTCTCCCATGGCCTAATCTGGCCTTTACCCTCTGAGCTCCCTCCTGCTTGTCCCTGCAAGCACAGGCCTTGTAGGTGTGCGAAATGCTACACAATAACCATGCTTCTAGTTATGTTCTGAGAAATGTACGCTATTGTAGCACTGGACAGAAGACTGTTTTTCAGACCGGTGCTTCTATTCTTAATATTTATTGATTTTTATGTGCATTGGTGTTTTATCTGTGTAAGGGTATCAGGTATCAGGTCCCCTAGAACTGTAATTACAGACCGTTGTGAGCTGCCATGTGGGTGCTGGGAATTGAACCCTGGGTCCTCTGGAAGAGCAGTCAGTGTTCTTAGCTACTGAGCCATGTCTCTAGACCCCACCCCCACCCAAAATGGTGCTTTTTAATAGGAGAGCTGACTTCATTAATTTTTACTTTTGTTTGGAAACACACACTTATGGGATTCTGAGACCCAAAGAATCGAGTTTAAGGATGTGAAAAGTCTGTCTTCTATTCACTGTTAGGTAAATAACACTTTTTCCTCACTGTAGCACCGGCTTCGAACTCACCCTGAAGATCTTGCTGTCCTTGAGTAGCTGGAGCGTTAAAAATCTACTGGGGGCGAGAGGGACGGACACAATGGTCTCTGCCTATAGCCGCCGTCACGTGGGAGTGTGAAGCGGGACAGTCAACTGAGTTTCAAGCAAGCCTCAGGAACAATGGCGGAACCCTGTCTTACATCAAAAACCGGGTGCAGAGATTGCTCCGGAGGGTATTGCAGTGGGTGCGGGAATGGAAGACATGCGAAAGGTCGTGACAACCGGAAGAGAAGGGAAGTGGAAATGTTCGAACCTGACGACAGACTCCAGTGGGAAAACAAGAGGCAGGAGTAGGTGGGGACCGCGCTTGGAAATTTAACTGGGAAAATATTACTAACACCAAAAAAGGAAGTTAGGGAGTGACCCACCAGTTGGAAGACACAATAGTTTCACTTTGGAATATCCTGGGATGAAGGGCAGAGATACCTGGGCAAAGGTACTTTAGTGACATTGCAACTGTGGGTTAAGATGTTCAGGTTAAAATTGTTGAAAGGTTTTAGATTAAGTGAAAAGAATTGATAGTTCCAAGCTACGGGTTCCGAAGTGTTTGTTCTGAGAGGCAATGTAGGCAGTGAATCTCCAAGACAAAGCACACAGTTCGAGTGGATTTCCTCTAATGCCCACAAAGAAAAAGAATGACAAAAGCAAGTAAGGGCCCCCGAAAGAGAAGAGCATTCAGAATGCCCTGGGCGCGGGAGGGGGCGCATGTTTGTAAGCAGAGTACCTCTAGCCAGAGGCCTTCTAGGTCTTTAACTCTGAAAGGGGAATTATTCACTGAAAACAAAAGACTGAATGCAGACCTTACAGGAAATGAAGTGCTGAAGTAGAGGGAGCTTGGGGAACCAGGAGAGTGAAAGTAGCTTCTCTCCCAGTGAGTGAGATTGAGACCGAGCTATCTAAGATTGGGAAGATCACAAACCACGTTGCTAGGGCTCTCAGATACCATTATCTTTTTTCTTTCTTCTCTCTTCTCTCCCTCCCTTTCCTGCCCATCTTTCTCTCTAACTCCTAGCTGGTCCGCTGCCTGCACCACCACTCTGGGCCCAGCTTTATCTGATGTGGAGTTTTTTGTAGTTGTTTTAAGCTTTGGGATTAAAGTCTCTCTGAACAGATCCTGACCCTCCTCCCTCACTTCCTGTGTTGGGATGCTGGTGAGTGTCCAGCCTGGTTTAGATTTCCTTACATCTGTATCACAATAATACTTTTTTTTTTTTGCATGCATCAAATTTCAATTTAAGCTAATGTTTTTTAGTCTTCAAGGAAGGAGTGAATGTGAACTTGGAGCTCAAAATCATGCAATAAAGGAATGCTTTAACTAAACTGGTCAACCAGTCAGAGCATGTATCTTACTGTGTGTGTATCTGATGTGTAATTGTGCATCTTACTGTGTGTGCATCTTACTGTGTGTGTATTTTACTGTGTGTGCATCTTACTGTGTGTGCATCTTACTGTGTGTATATCTGATGTGTAATTTTGCATCTTACTGTGACGATTAGGGAACCACATTTCCTTGAGTAGCAGCTTCACCTTCACATTGCACCAGAATCCTTTTGCACGTTTCTGAAACCGACAACTCGCCTCTTAATTCCAGAGGGTTCATGTAACTGAAGCCTTGTTGCCCATTTATTTAGCAACCTGTCATCCTTGGAAACATTGTAAAGATCAAAGTTTGACTCTGTCTGGGTAAAATTTCAGCTGCCCCCATTTATCGCTTAGTGAATGTGACTGTGAAATCAAACAAAAAAAAAAGCATTTATAAAGGGAAGGAAGAATTAGTTTTGTTTTGCTTTGTTTTGTTGAAAGGGAAAGACGCTTAGCTGCGGATAAATATGTCTCTGGCTCCATCTTCTGTACGGAGTGGAAATGAACATCAAAAGAAGGGACGGTGGCGGCTCTCTCAGAAAAACTCACATCCACTCTCCTCCTTCCCAGCCCTTCTCTTTCTCTCTGTCCTCTAGCTTAATCGATATAGAGGTCTTTTAATAAAGACCTCTGCTTTAAAAAAAAAATGTAGCTGCCAAACCACTTGCTATCTATTTAACGTTTGCTGGTTTTTGGAGACAGGGTTTCTCTTAGTTTTGGAGCCTGTCCTGGAACTTGCTCTGTAGACCAGGCTGCCCTTAGACTCAAAGAGATCTACTTGCTTCTGCCTCTCGAGTGCTGGGATTAAAGGAGTACGCCACCACCGCCTGGCTTGATATCAATTTTTAATGAAGCCCGGTTAATCTTTTAGGATGTTTACATTTAGCTATGTAGTAAATATTTACTACGTTTTAGGAACTATACTAGATACCAGTGAAAGGATTTTTAATTATGACCTGAAGACAAAAATGGTGCCAGGGTGAACTCCTTAAGCTTAAGTCTTTGGGTTTTCTTAAGGGAATTTTGAAAACACAATGAATGACAAGAAAAAAAGAATGCTAGCTTTGTCTTTCAGAGGGGAAGGCAATCTATTCCCTCTATGATTAGGTCCTGAGCTGCAGTTTTGAAGACTACGATGACTAAAAGAATGGTTGATGGCTTAGTAGCTAAAAGTGCTGGCCCCCAGCTTTACCTCCTGAGCTTGGCCTCCCAGGACCCTCACTGTGGAAGGACAAAGCTGACTCCCGGAAGTTGTCCTCTGACCCCCACATGTGTCCTCTGGTATGAATGTACCTACGATTACATGTGCTTAATAAATAAATTGAAATAAAATCTTATGAACAGTATGTCTACCTCCAAACCCCTGGGACAAATAAATTGTTCAGGAGCAAAAGCTAGGAAAGTTTTCAGTTTTGCGTAGTGACAAGATCTCCTATAGCCCAGGTTAACCCGGAACTAGCTATGTAGGTAAGACAGCCTCGAGTTTCTGATCTTCCATGTGCTGGGATTACAGGCATACATTGTCATGCCTGACTCAAAGCTAAGATGGTGTTGCATATCGCTGAATTTACATTATGGAAAGAGGAACAACATCTAATTATCTGGATTTTCTAACCACCAGACATTGTAGTCATGTATTAAAACATCACACATTTGTGTAACTATCATGTATCAATTAAAAATAAAAGTAGCTTTTAAAGGAAGAGAGGAAACCCTCCCACTCTTGGGAGTTTTCCTGACTTTCCCTCACTAAGTCAATTTTTTTTTCTGCTTAGAAAAGAAGGAAGAAAGCCAGGTGATAGTGGTGCATACCTTTAGTCTCATCGCTTGGAAAGCAGAGGCAGGTGGATCTCTGTGAGTTTGAGGCCAGCCTGGTCTACAAGAGCTAGTTCCAGGACAGGCTTCAAAGCTACAGAGAAACCATGTCTCAAAAAGAAGAAGGAGGAGGAGGAGGAGGAGGAGGAGGAGGAGAAAGAGGAAGAGGAGGAGAAGGAAGAGGAGGAGGAGGAGGAGAAGGAGGAGAAAAAGAAGAAGAAGAAGAAGAAGAAGAAGAAGAAGAAGAAGAAGAAGAAGAAGAAGAAGAAGAAGAAAGAGCATCTAAATTTGACTTTACCTGAAACTTTTGTCTGCTGATTGATTATCCAACAAAAGAGAAAATAGCTTAGGACTTCATTTTTGCTTAAACAACATGAACATTACTCAATCATCTAGAATTATTTTGTACGCGTTATCTTTGATTCCACTGCTCAAGAGGCAGAAGCAGCCAGACCTCCATTAGTTCTGGGTCAGCCTGGTCTACATATCAAGTTGCAGACCAACCAGAGACACATAGTGGAGCCCTGTCTGGGAAAAAGAAATCATTCATCAAGACAGCTCTCTCTTCTGTGTGACGCTTACTGTCACTTTATAGTCAGCCTTGTGCTGTGTGCTCTGGAGATGTAGAAAGCATAGGGAACACTCTATGTGTCGGAAGCATCCTTGTGTGTGCAATTTTTTAGAAATTTAAGGATGAGAGCAAGTATATAGTTAATGTAACAAAATCAAGAACAAAATCATTCACACCACTATTTAATTGAACCAAAAAAGAGAAAAGAAGAAAAGACAGACTTACTTAACATTGCTTTAAGAGTCAGCTGAGATAAAAATTCCCAAATGAAATATTTACAATGCTTGGTTATAGTCCCACTTACTGAGGTCGTTAAAGTGCCTTTCTGTTGTATGTCTGAGTTGGCTTTGGTACACATGAAGAAGAACCTGTCGTGGCTTTATACCATGCATGGCCTCGATAGGCAGTACCCAGTTTTACAGAGTTTTCATTTATTATAAACGTAAAACCACACAATTATTCCTTTAAAAAATCCTGTATCATAGTAATTATAAATGCATTAATCATATTTCAGCCAGAAAGGGTACGATGACTGAAACTGAAAACCCACCCTACTGGGCACTCAGGAAAAGCTTCAGTTTACTTACTGATAACTACTGATAATGGGTAGTAAATTAGTTACTATTTGTTATTGACTTAAAATGAAGTCCAAAATTACTGTAGCAGGATTCGTATGGCCTCAAGGCTCTTGTGACTTTTTAAATTGGTTTATCTTTATTATTTGTGTGTGTATGTGTGTGTGTGTGTGTGTGTGTGTGCCATGTGTGTGCAGGTGTCCTTGGAGGCCAGGAAAAGGCATCGGATCCCTTGGAGCTGGAGTTATAGACAGTTGTGTGCCATTATATGGGTGCTGGAAACCAAATTCAGTTCTTAACTGCTGAGCTATCTCTCCAGCCTCCAGCGACAACTTTTTAGTCTCTTTGCAGTTCCTTCTATCCATTACGACACAGTACCTGAGCTTATAATAAACCCCACATTTAAAGTATAAATTTTATTTTAAAACTTCCCAAACTTTTTCAGACTCAAATTATCTTCCCCAATGGTCACCCATAGAAGGAAGATTTTCTACAATTAGCCTTTCAAGTCAATGTTTGTTTATGTTTTTGTTTTATTTTGAGACTGGGTCTCACATAGCCAAGATTGGGCTTGAACTCTAGGAGCAATCCTCCTGCCTCAAACTCTTAAGTGCTGGGATTACAGATCTGCAGTGCCATGTGTTGCTTGGAGTTCCATGTTTGGGTAAAGATACTGAAAACCTAGACTTCTCTGTGGGATCTCAAAAAAAAAAAAGAAAAAAAAAACCGCTGCCATGTATTTGACAGGTTAAGAAGAGTCAGCATGAAAAACAGACTGCTTCAAAGACAAAGGAAGAGAGCCAGAAATAATCAAAGGTAATGCTAGAACACGCAAAAAGAACTGAGAAAGAAGTAACCCAGCTGAACACAGCCCCAGCAACACAGCTTCCTGCTGGGTGGAGGGAAAGCAGAGGCCTCATAAGGAAGGCAAGACTGTTGCTAAAAACGTCCTGGCAATCCTGTAACAGACGTCCAGACCTTAGTACAACTGACTCCATGATGGTCACACGATTCAGGCTGTAAAACTCAGCATGTAGATAGGACCACCTGCCAAAATGAGAGCAAAGACCTAATCCAGCAAAGTCCACAGTCCTGGGAAAGTCTCTAAATGTGCTAACCTTGCGTTTTGGCTTCTATAGTTCTGAGTCTGGCTAACTATTCTTGCAAGAACATACTTTTTGTGCTTAAAAGCTCAACCCTGGAAAAGCTCAGTTCTACACCAGGATCCTGAACACTCAGTGTGATCTCCGTCCGGCTAACAAAGGCTTCATATTGGCTTAAACTCACGAAGGAGCAATCTTCTCAACGCGTCAGTCTTTTCTGGTAGATTCCACGTAATTCCTACCTTCAACCTAAGCCCACAGCCCTCACAGGACAGGTTTTGGTGAAGCAATAATTCACCTGGCAGAGCAGTAGAGAAGAATCTCACTTTGTCACACTGTGTGACGAAGAGGACGGTGATCAGCTGCAATCTTGAGAGAAAAACTATGAACGAAAACTGAGCCACTCTGGAGACCTAAGAACGGAGAATAAAGGTAAGCCACGGAGCCCTCGTTGTCCCAGAGTGAGAGACAGCCCCAGGAGAGAGTTGTGGGGAGAAAAGGCGTGGCTCAGGCAGTGAAGGGCCCAGAGAAAGTTATCACCGCAGCCCTGGTGGTGGAGAGCACGTCGCAGTTTCTGAAAACAGCCCTGCCTATGATTGCCAATGGGTCGATCTCTGGCGCCACCTATCGTTCAACAGCCGCCAGGCTCTAAAGGCCAAGCCCAGTTGGTACTCAATACTTGAAGGTACAAAGCCAGTTCCTCCTAATGTGGCTGGTTCCTGCACGCTTGGTGCAATTGGGGGGGGGGGGGGGGGAGGGGGAGGGGTGTCCGCCCTCAGCTAGAATGCAAGCCCACCAGGTGGCAAAGATTGGCGTGTCCCTTGAAAGTGACAGAACCGGTTCGGCCGGCCCTATGAACTGCAAAGCCAACAGGGGCTCTAGGTAAGCAAAGACAGGAAGCTACTAAGGACAAGACAGACCCATCAGCTCAAATACTTGACCAAACTGAATGGGTAAGACAAGACTCCCCAAGTTCAGCTGGGAACCCTACATTTGGCCTTCCCCCAGCACTGAAACAAAACAAAACAAAACCTTTATGTTCTTATTTTATATTCCCCTTTATACATCCATCCAATTTTGGTTACATGTTGTTTTTATTATTGGGCAGCTTTTATTCCTACATGCACGCACGTGCACACACACACACACACACACACACACACACACACGCATTGTGAGTTTGCCTCATTTTTCCTCTTTTCTACTATAATTTTAGTAGAATTTGACTTTACCATACTGGTTTTGATTTTTTTTTTTTATAATGATCATGATGGACAGGAAAGTCTTGGGAAATCAAGTTGTTAGTAAATATTCCTTCATGGTTCTTATTTAATGCTGAACACTAGGGCCATAGATAAACAACACAGAAAATAGAGTTAAATAAGAATAAAAACAAGCGCAGAGTTGGGCCTGTTCTGACTGAGAGCAGCTGAGAACCCTCCAGCTACCTACAAAGGACCTTATGGCTGCACCCCCCCCCCCCAAAAAAGGGCAAAGGCCAGTTGATGTGCCCTGTTGGTGCTTAATTTTATCTATTAATTAATCAGAGTCAGGCGTGGTGGAGCACATCTTTAAGTGCTGGGGAGGTAGAGGCAGGTGGGTCTCTGTGAATCTTCATCATCATCTTCTTTTGTAACCTACTGAGCACAGTTAATGCTGCCTCTATATGCACAGGCATAGGGCTATGCACTAGAAAGTGTGAGATCTACCACGGGCAATGTCCAACCTACCGTGGGCAGAAATCTGACTCTCCGTCCCTCAGTATCCATCACTACCTGAAGCTGGACACTGAGGGATGGAGTCCCTTCTATCCATATTGTAGTACTGACTGGCTTGACGAATCTCATCTTCAGATGGGCTATCTAAACTAAAAACTAGAGTCAAGCTGCTATACAGATAAAATGAACTCAAAAGATATTTTTTTATATTTATTTATTTTATTATATATACAATATTCTGTCTGTGTGTATGCCTGCAGGCCAGAAGAGGGTACCAGATCCCATTACAGATGGTTGTGAGCCATCATGTGGTTGCTGGGAATTGAACTCAGGACCTTTGGAAGAGCAGGCAATGCTCTTAACCTCTGAGCTATCTCTTCAGCCCTCAAAAGATATTTATAGACCATTCGGTGCAGTAGATACAGAATTACATCTTTCTTAGAAGCCCATGAGACCTTCTCTAAAATAGATCACACTATAAGCCACAAAACAAGCTTTGACAAAAAAAAAATCCTTATATCATATCAGGTCATACTAGAAATCAATAGATAGAGAAACTGCACAATGATTGGAGACTGAACAGGACAATATTAAATGACTAGTGGGCATCAGGGAGGAAATTTAAGAATTCCTAGAATCATGCAAAAGAAATCATAATTTACCAGAACCATTGGGTCCAACTGAAAAATGCTTTCCTCTTGTTTTGTGTGTGTGTGTGTGTGTGTGTGTGTGTGACTTTTTGTTGTTGTTTTTCTTTTTTGAGACAGAGTCTCTCTGTGTCTCTCTGACTGTCCTGGAACTCTCTTTGTAGTTCAGGCTGACCTCCAACTCACATCTGCCTGCCTCTACCGTCTGAGTTCTGAGATTAAAACCATGTACCACCACCATGCCTGGCAACATTTTTTATTAAGATATTTATTTATTTATTTATTTATTTATTTATTTATTTATTTATGGTTTTTGAGATAGGGTTTCTCTGTAGCTTTAGAGCCTGTCCTGGAACTAGCTCTTGTAGACCAGGCTGGCCTCGAACTCACAGAGATCTGCCTACCTCTGCCTCCCAAGTGCTGGATTAAAGGTGTGCACCACCACAGCCTGGTTTAAGATTTATTTTTATTGGGATCAGAGAGATAAGCCAGTGGTTAAGAGCATTTGCTGATCCTCCAGTAGACCCAAATTCAGTCCCCAAAACTTGTGTTAAGCAGCCCAAAACTGCCTGAAGCAAACAAGCAAGCAAGCAAGCAAACAAACAAACCTGCCTATAATACCACTAAATACCAGCTCCAGGGACCCAATGTCCCCTTCTAGCTTACATGGACACCTGCACAGAAACAACACACATACACGCAAATAAAAATTAAAACAAAAATTTCCCTCTTATTGAAAATAGATTTATTTCTCACATGATATATCCTGATTATGGTTTCCCCTGCCTCTACTCCAAGTTCTTCCCCCCCTCCCATTCAGACCTACCTCCTTTCTGTCTCTCAGAACAAATAGGCTCCTAAGGGACAATGATAAAATAAAGTCAAAGATAAAACAAAAACTGTCATATTAGAATTGAACAAAACAGAGGAAAAGAGTTCAAAATAAGGCGTGAGAATCAGAGACCCACTCATTTGTACACTTGGGAATCCCATAAAAACACTAAACCGGAAGCTATAATATACACAAAGAACCTGTGGGGCAAAAGAAAGAAGGGGGCATATAAATTAAACTTAATTTTTTTTTAAAGATTTAAAAAAGTCTGGAGACGACATTATGAGAGAAGGAAACTTCAAGGATGCCTTTGAATTGGTTTCTGTTGGCCATCTACTGCTGGGCTTGCAGCCTACCTTTAAGATTTTCCCTTTGAGACTCTCTAGGGAAAAAAATATATTTCAATTTACAAGTGGTTATCAACTGGAGATAACCTCTGTGTTAGGAATCAGGGTGATGGAGGACTCTCATTGGCTAATAAAGAAACTGCCTTGACTTTTTGATAGGGCAGGATTTAGATAGGTGGAGTAGACAGAACAGAATGCTGGGAAGAAGGGAAGTTAGTGAGATGCTTCAGGCAGTCGCAAGAGACAGATGCCTCAGGCAATCACCATGTCTCGCCTCTCTGGGGCAGATGCCATGCCTCTCCTCTCTGAGCCAGACGCTATGAAGCTCCGGCCCAAGATGGACGTACGCTAGAATCTTCCGAGTAAGGCTCCACTTCGTGGTGCTACACAGATTATTAGATATGGGTTAATCAAGATGTGAGTAAGAGGCTGAAACTAATGGGCCAGGCAGTGTTTAAATGAATGCAGTTTGTATGTTGTTATTTCACGTGTAAGGCTAGCCGTGCGGGAGCCGGGTGGCGGAATGTAGCCCGCCGCTAATCACTACATCAGGGCATGTGTCCACTTCAACTTTCAGTTTTTCCATCTTATGGTGCAGGCCCATGCAGGCCCTGTGCGTGTTGTCTTGATTTCAGTGGATTCATACATGCATCGATTTTCTTGATTTAGAGGGCCTTGTTTCCTTGGTGTTCTTATTCCTTTCTGGTTCTCAAATTCCTTCTGACCCACACTTCTTCAGCAGAGTTCCTTGAGCCCCAAGAGAAATGATTTAATGGAACATTCCATTTAGCGCTGAGTGTTCCAAAGTCTCTCTCTGCATATTGTCTGGCTGTGAGTCTCTGCATTTGTCCCCATCTCCTGCAGGAGAAAGCTTCTCTGGACATGGCTGAGCAAGGCCCTGAGCTATGGGTATAGCACAATATCATTTGGAATCACATTATTCTTACATTCTTTTAGTAGAAAAGCAGTATTTGGCTTTACCTTAAGTCCCTGGACTACCTAGTCTCAGGTTCTTGGTCACCCAAGCAGTATTGTCTGTGGGTTCCATCTCATGAAGTAGGTTTTAAGTCATATCAGATATAGGTTAGTTACTGTTGTTTTTAAACTAAGTCTCTTTTTATTTTATCAATTAAGACTCTAGAGCCAGCTGCTGGGGTGAAAACCTGCTACCCCAGAGAGGCAGAGAAAGCATCCAGCTGCTTTCTCCTTCCATGTTGTCCTAGAAAGGGAGCTTTCTCCTATACCACCTCAAAACAAAACAATAACCCAGATGGATGTCCCTCTCTTCCACTTGCTTGCAACTCTCTCTCCCTCCCCGCCCCCTTGCTCGCTGTCCTGATTTCCTCCCACTCTCTATAGCTTTTTCCTGTCAATTGGTTGCTTGCTCTGCCTCTCAGCCTATGGCCGATTTTGTTTATGTCTGTTTAGAATATTCAAGCAGAAAGCCCTAGGATTAAAGGTGTGTGCTAGGACCGAGTCACATTACAGCTAGAAGCAGTAAACTTGGGGTTCATGGTGTGATCAAATATCATGCAGCAGTTTACTCCCATGACTTCATGCCACCATGGTACTAGCATATCTTTCAGGTAGATCACTGTTGATTGAAGGCTTTGTAGTTGGATTAGTGTTTACTTTTCTCCTTTGGTAGCGTTCAGAGGAGCCATTCAGGGTCATTAATACTAGTCTGTAGGGATGAAATCTTTACGTAGGCACCACATCAACTTCTCTGTGTTCAATGGGTTGTGTAGGTGTTGTCTTCAGCAAGGGGACTTGCCTTTCATTTGTGGAGAGCAACCTATAGTCTTGGCAACAGCCTGGGCTTTGGGGGGTTCCCATGGAACTCTTTGGCCAGCAGTTCAGATACATGGAACCTATTCTGGGTTCTGAAATCTTCACTAGGTGACAAGAGATGTCCAGTTGGGGCTCTGTCTTCTCATTATTTGATGATTTCAATACATTGTCTTCCATTTAGGAAGCTTCTACTGTATTAGGTTTCCATACTATTCCTCAAACAGCTCTTTATTTTAAGTGTCTCTCTCTGGATTCCTGGTCCCCCTCTTGTCTCCCTTTGCACTTGGTCCTCCCATTCCAGTCCCCACCCTTCACCTTGTCCATCTACAACTATCTATTTTATTTCCCTTTTTCTAGATGATCTGTCTATTTGTCTTTCTGGGCCTAAATTACCTGACTCGGGATGACTTTTTTCTAGCTCCATCCATTTCTCTGTAAATTTGAAGATTTCCCAAGAGTAATATAGTTGGATCTGAGGTAGATCAATTCCCATCCTCTCAAGGAACGGCTACACTGATTTCCACAGCGGCTATACAACTTCGCACTCTCACCAACAATGCTTCACTCACTCCACATCCCCACCCGCGTGAGCTGTCACTTGTTTTATTGATCTTAGCTGTTCTGATGCGTGTATGATGAAATTTCAATGTAGCTTGAATTTGCATTCCTGATGACTCGGGATGTTGAACATTTCTTTAAGTGTTCCTCAGCCATTTGCGCTTTCTCTATTGAGAATTTTCTGTTGAGATCCCATTTATGAATTGTTAAACTTCATGTCTGTGTTCTGTTTATAAATTCTTTTCCTGTGCCAATGAGTTCAAGGCTGTTCCCCCATTTTCTTTGCTATCAATTTTGGTGTATTTGGCCTTACATTGTGGTCTTTGAGCTGTTGCAACTGAGTTCTGTGCAGGGTGATAAGTATGGAACTAATTGCATTCAGTGCATGCTTGCTTGCATTTCTAACACAAAATTTGCACAAATTTGAATCTTTCAACATTCTGTCATAAGAGGGAAGGGTTCATAAGACCACAACCCTTCTTGGTACTCTATAAGCCACTCATGGTTGCTAGGTGGGAAAAGACATTTTCTTCTGTGTGGCATCTACTACTAAGCTACTCATACACCTGTAAGTAGCCCTCACATACTCTTGTGAGGAATTCCAAAGTCATGGGCTTAAGGAAAGGAGCAAGAGAAAACCAATAAGAAGTAGGGGGCCAAGTTCATCAGGATTGCCTACACATAAGAACACAAAATACTCAAATAAATGATAGGCTGTCTGCATAGTTTTATGTCAACTTGACACAATCTAGAATCATTAAGAGGAAGGAACCTCAATATGAGAAAATGCCTCCATAAGATGGGGCTATAAGGAAGTGCTTATAGGGCATTTTCTTAGTGATTGATGGGGGAGGACCCATCCCATTAAGGGTGGTGCCATCCCTGGGCTGGTGGTCCTGGATTCTATCAGAAAGTAGACTGAGAAAACCATGGGGAGGAAGCCAGGAAGCAGCATGCTTCCACAGCCTCTGCATCAGCTTGGGCCTCTAGGTTCCTGCCCTGTTTAAGTTCCTGTCTTGACTTCCTTCAATGATGAAATGTGATGTGGAAATGTAAGCCAAATAAACCCTTTCCTCTCTAGGTTGCTTTAGTCACGTTTCATCCCAGTGATCGTAACCCCAACTAAGACCTTCCACAACCATTTCTCAAATCTAAATTTAAAATTACAGTTTTCATCTCCTAATTAAGGTCCAAGATGAAGACTGATATTCTGTCCTATCTAGTTTAGTGGCAAATCCATTACAATGTCTGCATTTTAGGCTGTGCACACAGTATGCTGTCCCTATACAGATGAGTATAATCAAAGGGTCTGACTCATAGTCTTCGGTCTTCCTTCACCATGCAAACTATTTCATGAAAGACCAACTTGTTGAAATCCTTTATGTATAAATCCATCGAAGAACCAGACCACTAGCTTGCATGTATGGCCTCTGTTAATGCTTTAGAAAATTTAAAAATATTCTCCTTGGTAATTATAGCTTACTGTATTTCACTTTCTGTATTTTTAATACTTGTGATGTGAATTATTTTAAACACATTTTTTTAAGAAAGCATAGAAAGTGGGCAGGTGGTAGTGGCACACACCTTTCTTTAATCCCAGCACTTGGGAGGCAGAGGCAAGTGGATTTCTGTGAGTTCGAGGCCAACCTGATCTACAAAGTGAGTTCCAGGACAGCCAGAGTTGTTACACAAAGAAATTCAGTCTTGAAAAACCAAAACCAAACAAACAAAAATGAAGCATAGAAAGTCACAGGTTTTGGACTGGAGCGATGACACAGAGGTCAAGTGGTTAAGGCTGCTCTTCCACAGGTCCTGAGTTCCCAGCAACCACATGGTGCTCACAACCATCTGTAATGAGATCTGGTGCCCTCTTCTGGCATCCAATCATATGTTAAGGTAGAATACTATAAGCATAATAAATAAATGGGTTTTTTTTTTTTTTGGTTTTTTGAGACATGGTTTCTCTGTAGCTTTGGAGCCTGTCTTGGAACTAGCAAAGAAGATGTATTTAAAAAGAAAGAAAGAAAGAAAGAAAGAAAGAAAGAAAGAAAGAAAGAAAGAAAGAAAGAGAGAGAGAGAGAGAGAGAGAAAGAAAGAAAGAAAGAAAGAAAGAAAGAAAGAGAGAAAGAAAGAAAGAAAGAAAGATTTCTTTATGGATTTTCATTTGCTCATCGTCCTAGTTTGGTATCTGGTAAAAAAAAAAAAAAATCTTACAGAGGAAAGTCTTTATTTGGCTTATGGTTCACAATCTATCACTAAGTCAAGACAGGATCTCAAGGCAGGACCCTGGAAGTAAGAACTGAAGCAGGGGCAGTGGTGGTATAATGCCTTTAATCTCAGCACTCGGGAGGCAGAGGCAGGTGAATCTCTGTGAGTTCAAGGCCAGCCTGATCTACAGGAACTAGTTTCCAGGATAGGCTGCAATGCTCATGACTTATTCAGCTTGCTTTTCTATACCGCTAGCGGGGAAATGGCCCCCCCTCAGAGGGGTTGAGCCCTCCCAAACTAATCATTAATTTAAAAAATGCCCCTCCCCCCAAGACTTGCCTATAGGCCAAGCTAATGGAGACAATGTCTCAGTTGAGGGACCCTCTTCCCAGGTGACTCTAGTTTGTATCCAGTTAACACAAACTAACCTGCACCTTTAACTTCACCTACACATGGTGTTACTTCCCCCCCCCCAACTCCTTTAGTTCAAAGTAGCCCTTCTTTGGATCTCATTTCATATATGTGTATACAACAATGTATGTGGGCAGGGAGTTATCTCAGCTTCATATATAGGAGACAACATTCAATATTTCCTTTCCTTCTTCCCTCCCACTATCCTCTTGTGCCTTCAATATTGTAAAAGGCAATATTTAAATGCACAGTATTTAAAATGTGGTAGTATACATCTGTGGTGCTAGGACTCCAGATATTGAGGCAGGAAGACCATGAGTGCTAAGCTCTTCTAGGCTACACGGCAAGACACTTTCTCAAAAAATAAAACAAAATGAAACATAAAGAACAATTAATTCTAAGCCATGGTAGATCAGCAGCACTGAGCATGCGTGAGTTCTAAACTTAAAGGGGTTTAAGAAATTTTTAGAATTAAGGGAAACAATTATTCAATGCTAAACATGCTACATGTTTGAGACACAGTTTCAAAGATTTTTTTATTATTATTAAATGAAGCAATCACACTAAAATAAGAAACAAGGCAAGGCTGTGTACTTTCTCCGTATCTGCTCAATATAGTACTTGAAATCTTAGCTAGAATAATAAGTCAACTGAAGAAGGTAGATGAAGTGGAAAGGAAGAAGTCAAAAATATCTATATTTGCAAATGAAATGATATTATACATTATTGACAGCAAAAATTTCACCAAGAAACTCCTACAGCTGATGAAAACCTTCCAGTGAAGTGGCCAGATACAAGATTAACTCAAAATATCAGTAGCCCTCCCATGTACCAATGACAATGGACTGAGAAAGAAATCAGGGAAATAACACTTTTCACAATAACCTCAGGTAATATAAAATATCTCCGGGTGTGGTGGCTTAAAAGAAGATGTCCCCCAAAGGGAGTGGCACTATTAGGAGTTGTGGCCTTGTTGGAGGAAGTGTGTCACTCTGAGGGTAGGCTTTGAGGTCTCCTTTTCTCAAGTTTCACTCAGTGTGACAGTCAGTTGACTTCCTGTTGCCTTTGAGTCATGATGTAGGGCTCTCAGCGACAGCACCACCTCTGCTTCCACACCACCATGCTCCCCCCATGGTAATGGGTTGGAACTGCAAAACTGTAAGCAGGCCTTCTCATTTAAATGTTTCCATTTATAAGAGTTACTGTGGTCATGGTGTCTCTTCACAGCAATAAAAAGATATCAGGTAACTAACCAAGTTTTTTTTCAAGACAGGGTTTCTCTGTAGCTTTGGAGCCTGTCCTGGAACTAGCTCTTGTAGACCAAGCTGGACTCAAATTCACAGAGATCTGCCTGCCGAGTGCTGGGATTAAAGGTGTGTACCACCACCGCCCAGTGAAAACCCAATCTTCTGCAAGAGGAGCCAGCACTGTGCCCCCCCCATTAATTATACATTATTAAGAGAAGTTAAACCACTTAAAACCTGCGATTTCAATTCTAATATCTGTGTCATCTCAAGGATGCTGCTAGTTGATATTTTCTGTTGTCCCTGTATTTCGTTCTCTTAGCTTCTCCAAAGGCAATGTTGGATCACATTTTTACAATACATTTTTGAGAATGTGGATTATGTGATTCTCCCCACCACCCTGCCATGATGTGTGGTTTTAGCAGGCAATTCTCTTACTATAACTTGTATAGGACAGGATGATTTTACATTTGAACTGAGACAATTCTGTCCAACCCTGGGGCTATCTAGAAATCTCGGGTTGTATCTTGGTGATAAGGGCAGTGAACTCACCATTTGAAATGTAGTTTTAAGTTCATTTTTGCCCTGAAGGCAACTAAGGACGGTTTATATGTTGATAAATGATACCTGACATGACCAGTTAAATTTTCTGACTTGACTCTTATATCCAGAAGGACATCAAAAGACTCACTAGAAGCTTGTCGACAGTTCTTCTGAAACCAAGACATATCACACAATTCTTGGCAATTGAGTCTGAGATGAAACATATTTATTATGACTATGTCAGATCCAAGGACCTATGCCTGGAAGTTCACAGCCCCAAATATTAGCCTGCTCTCCTCCTTCCTGCTATACTTTATTGTCTTGAGGACAAGTTTTATGTGAATTGTCTTATTGCTTTATAAGTCTTTTCTTTTTCTTTCCTCCTCCTCCTCCTCCTCCCCCTCCTCTTCTTCCCCCTCTTCCCCCTCCCCCCTCCTCCTCCTCCTCCTTCTTTCTCTTCTTCTTCTTCTTGACAAGGTTTCTCTGTGTAGCTTTGGACCCTGTCCTGGAACTCAGGCTGACCTCAAACTCACAGAGATCTGCCTGTCTCTGCCTCCCAAGTGCTGGGATTAAAGGCGTGCACTACTGGCACCCAGCTATACATGTTTTCAGCTAACATAGTACTTAAACTCTGAATTGTGAACTCTGATCTTCAGTGCAGTTCTAGCCTCTGTTTAGCTGCTTTTCTGTTACTGTGCTAAAACACCATGACCACAGCAACTAATAAATAAAAACATTTAAGTTGACTTACAGTTTCAGAAGGTTGAAGTCCATGATGGCAGAGTAAAGGAACAGCTGAGAGTTCACATCCTCATCCAAGATCATGAGGCAGAAAGACACACTGGGGATTGTGTGAGTCTTTTGAAACCTCAAAGCCTGTGCCCACTGAGACACCATGTCTAATAAGGCCACATTTCTCAGTCCTTTCCAAATAGTTTTACAACTGGGAACCAATATTCAAATAAACAACCCTATGATGGTCATCTTCATTCAAACCACCACAGTTTTCTTTCAAATCTATTACTATTTTGTGATTCTGTTTTACCCAAGTGTATTTAAGGAGTAAGGAATCAATGAGAGACAGGGCTGGGAAAAACTTTGGTATCTCCATTTTAAAAGGTTTTTTATTTTGTTTTAAATTGTGGTGTGTGTGTGTGTGTGTGTGTGTGTGTGTGTGTGCAGCAGCAACAACAACAAAAAGGCTTCAATGACCAAGGTTGAGAGCAGCCCAAGTATATCTAGAAAGGTAGAAGGCAATTGAACACTATGGCCACTTAGCATAATGACAATAGGAGGCTCCACTATAGGGCCTACAGTCTGCTCAGCAGTGGCCTTTTGACCATCACTAGAGTACCAGATGTGAAAATTTCTCCAAATGAGGAGGTCCCCAATCCAATCTAGGTTCCCCTAACAGTCACGCCACTATTATAGCAATAGGCACATCTTGCCTGGAAGGTTAGTACTGCAGCATACAGGGACCAGCACTGGTACAACCACTGATATATTTTCTCCCTAAACAGACCGCACAGTACCCTAGTATTATGAAAGCTAGCTGTCAGAGAATAACTTTCCCAATCATTTTGAGATCCATGTCTGTATTCAGAGTTTTTTTTTTTTTTTTGTCGGGACAGGCTGGCTCTGTCCCATCAGTTGCCTCCCAAATAACTACACAGAGACTTAATATTAATTATAAATGCTCAGCCGATAGCTTAGGCTTGGTTTTTTAGCTAGTTCTTATAACTTAAATTAACCTATTTCCATTAGTCTGTGTGCTTCCCTGAGGCTCATTTACCTCATCTATGATCTTTCCATCTTCAGACTCCTCCCTCCTTCTTCTTAGCATTCTCTCTGCCCCCAAATCCTGCCTAGCTATCGGCCAATCAGCTTTTTATTAGCAATAAGAGCAACACATCTTTGCAGTGTACAGGATTACTCTACAGCAGATGTCTCTGTGTCCTTCAGCCCAAATGTCAGGTATCTTCAGCCATAAAAACTTAGCACATACTTATGGTGGGTTAAAAATAGTTAATAGCAATAGCCTGTGTTGTTTTGAAGACTATTGGGTTCTCCCTGACCATTAACTTACAGGGAGGTATCCCAGGCCTTGTATCATATTTTTTTTTATTTAATAACCTGTCTTCTGATAATGGCATTGTCCACTCATGTAGGTGTATAGTGAATGGCATTCAAGGAGAGTAAAAACAACCTAAGGGAATTTGGCTTCTTATAGTTAATATCTCTGTAAACATGAGTAGTATAATCCTTATCATTATAGAGTTAGGCCTGCAAAATATGGGTTGATAAGCAATGATCCACAGGTCAATGCTATCTACTGTAAATTTTATTCTTGCAGATCATATTCTGTTCTGCTTTGTTTCATTTCATTATTGGAATGAAACTATTATCATCTGTGTTTGAATACCACAGCTGCTTCTTGGGCTGTGATGGAATTACTGAATCACTACAATCAACACATTAATGGTCCTTAAACTTAAAATGTTAAACCTCTGTCTATTTACAACGCAAGTTTGCTAATCCCTACCCCTTACAGGTCCTTGGGATTCTCGAAATTTCTTTTTCTTTTCAGTTTTCCACTCTTTCTTTTACTAATAAAGTATTCACTGTTTATAGTTTTCATGAAGGACATAAATTGATTACACACTTGCTGATGCAGAAACACATGTTTTACCTCAAAGAGAGTAAAGCCATGTGTGAGTGAGTGTGGCCCAGCATCAGAGATTCATGCTTTGAAAAGCAGTTCCACTGTGGAAGTGTTTACATGAGGTTATTTATTGGGTATAGAACAAAGAAAGCTGGAAACCAAGACATGTTCTTAATATAGGTAGACCTGTTGTGATAACGTGGTGGAAAACTCTGATCTCAGATACTTTTGGATGATAGGGTTAAGTTTCATATTGGTAGAAGGGAGTGGTCTTCTTAGAAGTTTCAATAGTCAGAAGGGTGATAGGTTAAACATATGGGTGGATAGCAAAGAGTTTTCAAAGGGACTAGAAACAGTCTGCAATGTTTTAATCATCCATAATTACAGCATTCAGTCCTTTAGCCTTGGGGACACTTTAAAATGAGTGCAGCTTTTAACCTTTCAAATTTTAGGGACAACGAAGATATTGTACACATTTAGCATTTTACATTAAATCATCCTCTTTCTCCCCTTCTCTTCTAGTCCACCCTCCCCTAAACCTTCTCTTTCTCCTCTTTCCTCTTCTCATCTTTAATTTCTCATTTACCAAAGGTTTGAACCTCTGAGTGGTTTTGGGTTCAGTCTTTAAATCATTTCCTACATGGCAAATTAAGCTCATAAGCTAGAAAGGATTTTTCTTTAAGTTCGTAAACACAAAATCAAATCACAATGCAACAAATGTCGAAAGGTTGCATTTTTACCCAAATAGTACACGATTCAGTAAGCTGTCATTTGGAAAACTAATGCTATTCTATCAGACTTTTCTCTATATATAGTGGCTCTTCTCTAGTTACCCAACTTTATATTTACTGGAAATTTAAGAAGGTAATTGACCTGCCAACAGGTGGTTTGTGTTTATCATGTTAATTTTTAAGCCCTGATTTTGACAAAAAAACCCCCAAGTTTTACAAATGTAACAGTTACATAATTAGAAAGGAAAAAACTTCCACAAGAGATGTGGTTCTAAACACTCTTACAGGGATGTGCTCCTGTAAATGGATGATGTTTGCTGGGTGTGAGTTCTTATTCTTATCCTTTTTCTCTTGTTTTCTTTGGGGAGGGTGGTTTTTGTGTAGTTCTGGCTGTCCTGGGACTCAGTCTGCAGACAGCCTGTCCTGGAACTCAGAGACTCTTCTGCTTCTGCCTTCCAAGTGCTGGAATTAAAACCGTGAGCCACCACCTTCCCAGTGTGAGTTCTTGTTCTTAAGACCGTAAAAATTGATTTCCTTTGGAACTGGAATAAAAACTGAAGTCAACGGCATCTGCAGTTTTGCTTGTATGCATTTGTTAAATCTTCCATCGAGAGGCAGGAAACACAGGGAAGGGACAGCAAACCCCACAGCACAACCAAAAGCACTGTTGACATTGAAATCTTGGCTTCACCAAAGATTTTTTTTTAACATCTCTTGCATTTTTTCAACCTTTAATTTTATTTATTTATTAAAAATTTCCACCTCCTGGGCTGGAGAGATGGCTCAGAGGTTAAGAGCACTGACTGCTCTTCCAGAGGTCCTGTGTTCAATTCCCAGCAACTACATGGTGGCTCACAACCATCTGTAATAAGATCTGGTGCCCTCTTCTGGCCTGCAGGCATACATAGAGGCTGAACACTGTGTACATAATAAATAAATAAATCTTTAAAAAAAATTTCCACCTCCTCCCCTTCATCAAAGGTTTTTACTGGTCATCAGGCCTCTAACTTTTCAGTAGATAGATTGTTCAGGAATAGTGTGATGGCCATTCTTGGTTATCAACATGACGACACCTGAAACTAAAACCCAAAATGGAGGGCACACCTACGAGAGACTTAATTTTCCCTTTCTTTCTTTTTCTTTCTTTCTTTCTTTCTTTCTTTCTTTCTTTCTTTCTTTCTTTCTTTCTTTCTTCCTTCCTTCCTTCCTTCCTTCCTTCCTTTCTTTCTTTCTTTCTTTCTTTCTTTCTTTCTTTCTTTCTTTCTTTCTTTCTCTTAATATAAAGTAGGAAGATCTACTTCTAATCTGGATCTTTGAGTTAAGAAGAGATGCCTAAAATCCAGATCTTGAGGCAGGAAAGACACAGCTTTAATCTGTACCACATCTTCTGCTGGCAGCCCACGTCAGGACACAGAAGACAGACGCTTTCGCTCTGCCTGCTTGCTCTTGCCTTGCTAGCAAGTCTATTTCTTCACTGCCGTTAGAGCCTCATGGACTGAGCGACTACTGGATTCTGGGACTTTCCATTCATATCCAGACATTGTTGGATTAGCTACACTGCATTCTGTATGTCATTCTGATAAATCCAATAAATTATATATACATTTACCCTATAGCATCCTGACTAATACAAATAGTAAGGCCAAATTTGAAAACATATTATTTAATTGGAAAATGGATTTCTATTATTATTATTATTATTATTATTATTATTACAATTTTCGGGACAGATTTCATTAGCCCAGGCTAGCCTCTGACTCACTATGTAGGTGATGCTGGGCTGAACTGATCGTTCTGCATTCACATCCTCAGTTCTGGGGTTAACGGCCTGGACCACTGCCTTGGCTGAGTTCATTTCAAATGCAAATGACTGGAATCATGGCACAGATATACTGCATCTGAGTTTTGGGGTAGAGACCCATAATTTATGCAGATACACATGAGCCATAGTGCATACATGGAGGCCAGAGAACAACTCTGTAGAGTCTGCTCTCTCCTAGAAATACAGGGGTTACAGGAATTGAACTTGGGTCCTCAAGCTTACACAGCGAGTGCCCTTTATATATTGAGCCACCCTGCCTGCCTGAGAGCATTTGTATTTTCAGAGATCTGCGGGTGATTTGCAAGCATACTAAAGTTCCTTTAGTGATTCCAGGAACTGGGGACCCTGAGTTTGATGAAGGTTTTCTCTCTCAGGTGGACTTGAACCCAGCAGTTAGGGTGCCAGGAACTCATCACGTTCACACAAAACTTTTGTTTGGTCAGGAGCTCCAAATTCTCACCTCAGTAACTTGAGGGATGAAGTTCTATAACCTCAGAAGATGAGTGTTAGTCTTGGAAGGACTTTTATTACAGGGAGCTGAAAAGGTGAAGACCAAGTGCCTGTATAACAGAAATGAGTTGTGGAAAAAGGGGTTCAGTTTCATCTCCTATATAGCCCAAGTGGGTTGCAGGAAATAGACTCCATTTCTTCCTTTTTCATCTGCAAACGGGAAGTGATAATAATGCCCATTTGGGGTTTGTCATCTGGACTAAGGTGCAGTTCAAATATGACTTAATGTAGTTAAGTAATAACCGTGGATCTGGTATACTTTATTATTTAATCATCACGTATTAGCATTGATGTCAAAATGACATAAATCTGCCACCCCGCATAATAAACTATTTATCCCCAAAGAACTAAGAAAAAGCTGGTCCTTTTCAATTGCTCATTCACTTACCCATATACTAAAATAAGTAATTGCCACCAGCTGCAGGGTCTAGGTACTTCAGTGCGCTATGAGTACAGCATTGAACACTGTGGGTCCCCTGGCCTTAAGGTGTTTACATCTCAGTGGGAGATAAAGCAAAGAATCTCATTCCATATTCTTACACTTTGAAGTAGTGTATTAGTTACTTTTCTGTCATTATGAAGAACAGCATGCAAGGCAATTTATAGAACAGAGAGTTTACAAATAGCGAGTTTATAGTTCCGAAGGTTTAAGAGTCCCTCATAGCTGGGAATTATGGCAGCCGGCAGCAGGCATGCCAGTGGCAACAAGAAGCTGAGAGCCCACATCTCAACCACAAGCACAAAGCAGAGAAAGCAACCGGAAGGGGTGGGAGCCTTTAAACTCTCTAAGCCTTCCTGCTTAGACACACTTCCTCCAGCAAGGCCTCAACTGCCCCTAAACAGTGCCACCAACCGCAGAACCAGAGTTCGAATATGTAAGTCTAATGGGGTCCACCTTCATTCCAACCATAACAAATACAATCCTAACCCTAAGTACAATCCCCTCACCACTGAAAAAAATAAGCTGTCAGGGTTCTGGACAATTACATGTCTTGTTCTTTCCGAAGGCGGTGCGGTCCTCTGCTCTCACAGAGTGAAGGAGAGAAATAACAGCTCTTTGCAACACCTAGTGATGCCACACTAATATCATCATAAAACATACAGACTTTGTCCAAAGGTGGAGTATGTTTAGCATGATATTCAAATTGGTGCTATTTTAAAGAAAGGAGGCCAAACGGATTTTGCTGACGAGCCATTTCACCCATTTCCACTGAGACAATAATTGCTCTGGGAGTCCTATCTTCAGGAGCAGCGTGGCGTGGACATATTGGACAAGACTGCAGCTTTGCAGAATGTGCTTCTGCAGGAGTAGCTTAGATAAGATATGCTAAGAGGGTTCAATTAAGTTTGCCTGAGGCTGATGGCACTCACCGTCTTTGACTTTTATAAGAGGTTGTATAATCGTGTTGTCATAATTTAAAAGACTTAATAAAAAACAGTGTTAATAGCCTTTTCATCATCTAAACTGTCTTCCCTGGAGAATTCCATTATGGCTTCTGATAAACTCCTAGAAAGAATATGAAGGATGGGAGCTATTTATATGGTTGTGTTCATATTTTTAACAGCAATGTTTATTTTATTAGAAACAACACCAAGAATATGCAAAGGACTTGGGGCGCTTAGTGTTCTCTAAAGTTATACTTCCTGCTAAGTAGGTTAAATAAGATCCCTAAGCCCTGCTCTCAGATCTTTCTCAGTTTCAAACTGGAGAAATGCACCTTCGAGTAAAGTCTTCTGTACGCGATCTTCTACACATGAAGGACAAGCAATGAAATTATAATGAATATATAAAATAAAGGTAAAGGGTTCAGTGATTATGAGCACTTGTTGTTCCTGAAGAGGACCCTAGTTTGGTTCTTAGGACCCACAAGCTCACAACTCTTTATAACTCCAGTTCCAGGGGATCTCCACCTTTTTCTTACCTCCATAAGTACCAGGAACACACACGGAGCACATGCATACAACAGATACTCATATATGCATACAAAATAAATAAATTCTTTATAAAAAGAAAATACAGTAAAAATCAATTCAGATTTCATATAACATTATTAATTATTAATAGCAGTAAGAGTATATGGGTAATATACTTAAGTAATAAAAACAATGGATAACATGTTGGAAAAAAACTCACTATTTTTTTTTAAAAAAAGATCATTTTTTGTGTGTGTGTCAGACTTCGTTGTTTTTTTCCCTGTGTATGTATATATATACACACACACACACACACACACACATATACATATATATGTGCACTTTGTGTGTGTGCTATGTGTCTGTCTGGTGCCCATGGAAGTCAGAAGCTGACCTCTGGAGCTGGACTAATGGATGTTTGTGAGTTACCATGTGTCTGGTTCTCTGCAAGACTAACAACTCCTCCTAACTACTGAACCAACTCTCTGACCTCATTAATAATTTTTTAAAGTAAACTTTAACTGCTGGAGATATAGCTTAGTGGTAGAATGCTTACATACCAAGTATGAGATTTTGGATTGAACCTTCAAACTCCAGAAAAAAATATTTTTCTACAAAGCTAATAATTTAATATAGCAAAATATAACAATGATAATGGTGTTATGATCTATTTGTAGCTACTTTATATGTAAACTATGATTTATGATTTATAAAAATCATTTTTTCTTAAAAAAAGAAATGAAATGAACAAATTAAAAGCAGACGTCAGAGGCTGGTGACATGCTTAGTGTGTTCCCAGGACTGATCGCCCAAGGGCAGTCCCCAGAAGCCGGGCAGTGGAAGGAGAGAACTGACTCCCAGAGACTATCCTCTGGTCTCCAAGTGCGTATCTTAGTATGTGCGCCACCACCAAACAAGTAAATAAATACATAGTATCTAAAAGACTCAGAAACCCATTAACAAGTCTGAAAATAAAACCCTTCCAAACATCAGATGTCAGCTCACATCTTCAAATAACCCACAGATAAAAGAAATCATAAGTATTGAAACAGAATTCATTTTGGTTTAGTCAGATATCTTCATACATGTGCATCAGACACTTTGCTCATATTCATGCTCCCTCTTAACCTTCTTGCCTTGCCTTCTTCCTCTTGCTGGCATCTTTCTTGATGCCTTTGTCTCCCTTCAGCTTTCATTTCTCCCTCCCCCCCTCTCCCTTTTTATCGACTCTTTGGGAATTTTATATCATGCCCTCCAATCCTGCTCATCACCCAGGCTCTCTGTATCTGTCCCTTACTCTTGTAGTGCCCCCCAAATGAAAGCTAAAAAAGAATAAAATAAGATAAAAGTAACAACTAACCAAAAGAAAAACACCTCACCCCCTCCATCCATCCTGCTCTTCATCACCTGTCCATTCCTCTCAGTGGGATTTGGAGCTGCTGTGTATCATGCGGTAGACCCTTTTGCCCAAACAGCATTCCCTCAGAATCTTTTCTCCTTTCACATTCTGTATGATTTTTTTTGTAAAGATTTATTTATTATGTATACAGCATTTTGCCTGCATGTATGCCTGCACACCAGATGAGGGCACCATATTTTATCATAAATGGTTGTGAGCTACCATGTGGTTGCTGGGAATTGAACTTAGGACCTCTGGAAGAGCAGACAGTGCTCTTAAACTCTGAGCCATCTCTCCAACCCTCTGTATGATCTTTTGTCCACCCCCTTCAGTCCTCAACACATAATATTACCCACACTTATACCTGCTTACACATGTTAATGTATACAGTATACGTACATATCCATACATGAAGAAGAACATGGATTTTTTATTTCTGAATTTTGGTCACCTCACTTAATACTCTACTTTCCAGATCCATCTATTTTCCAGAAAATTTTGTGATTCTTTTCTGTACAGCTGAATAATAATCCATTGTGTAAATATGCCACATTTCTATTACCAATTCTTCTGTTGCTGAATATCTAGGTTGGTTTTATGATAAATCAGCCTGTCTCCATCTTGGGCTTGAAAATCATCTTAGCGTAAAGACAAGCTAGGTTCATTTCTGCTTATAATTAAATCTGCTCCTCAAGAATTGGGCTATGTTCTACCTGTAGCCTTAACTACATGTTGATTTGTACTGCATATTTTAGGAAACTACAACAGTGCCTTTATTTCCAAAGGTTGTTGTGACCACCTTGATAGGAGTACCTTGCAGCTACGCCTTTGTTCAGAAGTTGGTTTAGCCCCACCAGTCAAACGAAGACAAAAGCCTAATCCATCTAGGTCCATAGGTCTGGGAAAGGCATCAAATGCACTAACCTCAGTTTTTAATTCTTGTTTGTTTGTTTTGTGTATTTTTGTTTATTTGTTTTTTGAGACAATGTCTTACTGTGTAATCCTGCCTGTCCAGTAATTTACTGTGTAGGACAGGATAACCTTGAACTCACAAAGACCCAACTACCTCTGCCTCCTGAGCGCTGGGATTAAAAGTGTATGCCACTATGCCTGGCAGGTTTTTATTTTTTTAGATTTATTTATTTATTATGTATGCAGTGTTCTGCCTGAATGTATGCCTGCAGGCCAGAAGAGGACATCAGATCTCTTTATAGATAGTTGTGAGACACCATGTGGTTGCTGGGAATTGCACTCAGGACCTTTGGAAGAGGAGCCAGTGCTCTTAACCTCTGAGTCATCTCTCCAGCTCTGCCTGGCAGTTTTTAACTTCTGTAGTTACACTACTGGCTAATTATTCTTGTTAACTGAAGCATATCAATCTAGGACATGGTTTTTAAGCTTTAAAGGCCCACTCTGAGAAAGTCGTGGCAGAGACCGACTTAAGCCCACTTGTATTTGTTAAGCTTTAGTGTTTTGATAAACTGATTCATATAAGAAATGGTGATATTCTCTAATGGTGTACTATGAAAAGGCCAGGGAAATACAGTTGCCAGTCTACCTATGAACTGTACTTATGATTTACAGTTTTACTTTGATGATATAAGAACTTCAACTCAAAAATTATAATTTTTAAGAATAAACATAACAGGGATAAAAATGTAAAACCTAATCTTTTAAAAGATATTAACTTGTTATAAATTGTTGAAAATAATTAAGACATGCAAGTTAATAGTGTCACCTAATAAATGATCAAATTCTTTAATATGTTAAAAACTGTATTTGTAGCTATGCTAATGACAAATCTAATTTATTTACAAGAATAAACTTTATTTGTTCTCCTGTGTATATGTTTTCAAGGTCAAGCATAAAGCAAGTAACTAAAAAATTATTTAAAATCCGATATACTTATTGGATAGCCCTTAAAACTTCTCGGAGAACTGCTGAATATAGCATTTAAGCTTTCTCATGGAGTGGCAGCCCTAAGGTCCACAAAAAAAAATAATGGTGCACAACAACTCCACCTGGATTGTGGTATCCACTGGACAACGAGTTGCCCCATGCCTCACCTGCTGCCAGGACTCTACACAAGCTGTGAACATGTTGGATTGACTGCCCTACTCTGCCTACTCAAGGTAGTCTAATTTCTCCAAGTTCCTCCTACCCAGGAAACTCTCTCAGACATGTTGCTGGAGAAGGACCTAAGTGTTCTACATCTGGATCCGCAGGCAGCAGGAACACAATACTACACTGGGCCTGGCTTGAGCATCTGAGATCTCAAAGTCTATCCCTGAAGTGACACATTTCCTTCAACAAGTCCACACCTATTCCAACAAGGCCATATCTCCTAATACTACCACTCTTTATGGTTTATGAGGTCATTTTTATGCAAACCACCACAATGCTTCTCATGCTAAAAATGTGTCTTCCAATCTATATATCTATCCCTCTATATGTAAAAAAGAGTGCTTGTGATTTTTAACCCAAAGACATAGTTTTTCCCATGACTCAGAGACATGAATCTACTCTACCTGCCTTACAGATACCTGCTGGCTGCTTTTTCTACAGCGTAGATTCCAGTACAGGTTAAACAATGGTAATGTAAGCTTCTAAGGAAGAGACCTGGCCTGTAGTGATGAGTTGCGGACAGGCCTGCTTTTCGTCCCACCTGGCTCCCGCACGCCTGGCTAGCTTATGCCCCAAAATAACAACACACCAATTGTATTCTTTTAAACATTGCTTTCCTCTTGATTAACCCATATTTAGTAATCTGTGTAACACCATGAGTGGTGTCTTACCGGGAAAGATTCAGCATGTCTGACCTGGCGGCTGGCTCCATCGCATCTGACCCAGAGAAGAGAGGCATGGCGATTGCCCAAGGCATCTGCCACACTCCCAGCATCCTGTTCTGTCTATTCCACCCACCTATGTTCTAACCTATCAGGCCAAGCAGTCTCTTTATTAATTAACCAAATTAACAGCAGATAGATAGAAACACTCCTACATCACTGGCCAGTCATTTTACCAACTTAGACTTTGAAACTCAAAATGGACAAATTCAACAGAACCACCATATACAAGCTGCCCATGCATGCTTCAGTGTTGCCAGGGCATAAATTACAATTTTTTCAGTGTAAGCTTCAGGGAGTCAAAGCAGTCATAGGATTGGGTTCCACCTCTCACAGGTCAAACAGACTCCAAATAAGTGCTCCTATCAATTAACAGCCTAAGCTTCCCTGCCTATTGGCTATTCATGAGAAGGATGCTTCAAATATAAAAGTTTCCTTTAAGTCCTTTAACTTTAACTTCTGTCCCTACTTGATATCTGCCTTGGCAGAGTTCCACTTGACTGGTAGACACCATCCAGAAATCTGCTATGGCCTGCAAACTGTTCCAAAGATGATCTACACCTCAATAGGCCCAAGTAGTCCTACAAAACTGGAAAGGCCTGGACTTAGTGAGATGTATGTAAACCAGTCCAGGTGATATGATTGTTTCCTAGCTCTTCCACTGGGTCAGCAACGCAATGCTTCTGATGAATATCCCATTGCCCTAATCCTCTCCTAGCCTTTGACTAATGTTCCAGCTTCTCTGGAATCTGATAATGGTGTCCTAATCTCAGATGAGAAGCAGTCACACAGAGACTATATCACCCCTTATCCTCAAAAAAAGCTAGAGTGTTAGATCAAAAGGAAACTCCCATAAAATGAGAAAAGATTGTTTTCTTTTTTAAAAATAAAATAATAAATAAAATAAAAGGAAACTCCCTGACAAAGATGACCAAGAGGCTACCTATAACGCCTATTGACATAACAGGAAAGGTATCAAACAATTCTACAATATGATAGCGCACTTGATCTGCTCTATACAAAACTAAAAGTTTATTATATAACTTAATTTTTTTGTCCTTTCTATACAAACAAATTAAATACTATTTATGAATGGCCCATGTGTCTTTCAATGCATTAGACATTTTGTTCCCCCAGGTAAAGAATGTTAAAATACTCGCCTTCCATTGATAATATTAGTGCCTAGAGCAACCGAAAACAAAGAGACAAATCAAAACAACAACAAAAATAAGCAAACAAGCAAACAAATAAAAACCTGTCAAAGATTTGTCAAGGACACATAAGAAAAGGAAGAAATGACAACCCAGCCTGCCTCCATCTTGGGCTTGAAGGCCATCTTACTAGTAAAGACAAACTAGATTCATTTCTCATGATTAAACCTGTTTCTTAAGAATTGGGCTACGTCCCACCTGTAACCTTAACTCTAAGGGTTCTGCACTACCCGTTTCAGGAAATGGTAACCATGCTTTTGCTTCAGAAGGTTGTTATGACCACCTTGTAATGATGCATTTGTTTCAGAAGGTTGTTATGACCACCTTGTAATGATGCATTTGTTTCAGAAGGTTGTTATGACCACCTTGTAATGATGCATTTGTTTCAGAAGGTTGTTATGATCAACTTGTTATGCTTATGGTCTACTTTGGTAACTCTTCCTATTGACTTGGCACCTCCCCATTTTGAAACCCCCTACTCTTGAGCTATAAAATCTCTTATTTTCCCTATCCCAGTGTTGGTCTCTTGAACCCTGCCTTAAGGGAAGACAGTGGTACATGCCTTTAATCCCAACACTAGAGAGGAATATAAGATGGGAGGAGCCACACAGTCTCATTCCCATATTCCAGATCACTGTTTCAGACTGAGGTAAAGGTAAGAGCCAGTGACTGGTTGTTTTGCTTTTCTGACCTTTAGGTTGAACCCCAATTTCTGTCTCTGGGTTTTTATAAATTGTGCTACAGGAGACAGCCCAGGTACATAAATAAAAAATGACTATTTTAATTAATTTAACCATGATTTGAGTCTGATCTTTCTCCTCATATCTATGAGATTAATGTCTATTCCCCTGCTAGCACAAATATAATAGCTATAAATATGGATGTGCAAGTCTATGCCAGGAGTGGTGTAACTAGAACATTTGGTATTATATTTTTTAATTAATATCATTAATATTTTAATATTTATGGAGGTTTTAAGGAACCGCCATACTAATTTCCATAATGGTTATATCAATCTGTGTTCTCACTCAGCAGTGAATGAGTGTTCAGTTTCTCTCATGTCCTCTCTAACATTTACTGTCAGATTTCTGAATCATAGCAGCCATTCTGATTGGGGTGAGGCATTATCTCTAAGTAGTTTTAATTTTTATTTCTCTGATGACAAGAGATGTTGAACACTTTAAAATACATATTGAGAGCTTGTGTTTGTTCTTTGAGAAACATCTGTTCATTTCATTGGCTAATTTGTTAATTTGCAAGTTTTTTGTGTGTGTGTTTAATTTTTGCAGTTCTTTTTAAATTCTGAATGTTAGTCCCACTTGAAGAATAGATGTATGAAATTCTGGAGTGTGTGTGTGTATGTGTGTGTTTGGTTTACTGAGATAGGGTCTCTCTGTGTAGCCCTGACTGTACTGGAACTCACTATATAGATCAAGTTGACTTGAAATTCATGGAGACCTACCTGACTCTGCCACTGCCTCTATCTCCTGAGTGCTAGAACTAAAAGCACACAACACTACAGTTTAACCAAAATTTTCTCCATAGTCTTCAGCATTTGATGCCCTTGTTTTGGGAGGCTTAGAAGGTATGGCCTTGTTGTGGGGAGATATGTCACTGGAGGTAGGCTTTGAGAGTTTAAAAACTCATGTCGTTCCATGTTTTCTCTTACCGCATCTTGTTTACAGTTCAAGATATGATCCCTCAGCTTCCTCCTCCTGCCACCGTGCTTTGCCCAGCCGTTATGGACTCTAAGCCTCTGGAACTGGGAGCCCAGATGAACTCTTCCTTCTACAATTGCCTTGGCCATGGTGTTCTGCCACAGCATCTGGAAAGTAAGATTGTCTCACTTCTGTGGGCAATCTGACTACTCTACTGATAGCTTCTTTTGCTATTCAGGAGCCTTTTAATATCTGTTGGTTTGTGTTGTGGGACTGTTTTCTGTCCTCTTGGAATTTTGTTCAGAAAGTTCTTGCCTACAGCAGTATCTTAAAAAGCATCCCCTGTAATTTCTTCTATCAATTTAAGCATTTCAGGTTTTAAATTAAGGTCTTTGATATATTTTGAGTGTATTTTGTACATACTGAAAGACCAGAATCTAATTACATTCTTTGGGGGAAGATATTTAGTTTTGCTAGCACCATTTGTAAAATAGACTGTTTTTTCCCTCGGTTGTGTTTATATGCGTGTGTGTGTGTGTGTGTGTGTGTGTGTGTGTGTGTGTGTGTGTGTGTGTGTATTTTGTCAAAAATTAGGTTTACAAAGCTCTGTCAGTGTATTTCTGGGTCCTCTATTCTGTCCCCTGTTTTTTGCTGGTGTCAGACTGTCTTTGTCACTATGGTTCTGTAGTATACATTGAAGCCTGGAATTATGATACGTCCATTCATGTTATCCCTAGGATTGTCTTGGCATTTTGTGATCTTCTGTGGTTCCATATAAATTTTGGATTGTTTTTTCTAGTTCTATGAAGTATGATGTCTTATTTAGGGTTTTATTGTTGTTAAGAGACATGGCAACTCTTTTGGATGTTGTTAATTTTTTTTAATTTATTTTTTTACATACCAATCCCAGTTCTCCCTCCCTCCTCTCCTCTTACTCCCCTATTCCTCCCCACCCCCTTCTGATCCTCAGAGAGGTTAGGCCTCCCCTGGGGAATCAACTAAGTCTGTCTCATTACCTTGTTAAAACAGGAACAAGACAACCCTGCCCCCATACCTAGTCTGAGCAAGGTATCACTCCATAGAAAATGGGTTCTACAAAGTCAGTTCATGCATTAGAGTTAGATCCCGGTCCCACTGTCAATGGCCCCACACACTGCCCAAACCACACCATTGTCACCTGTATTCAGGGGGCCTAGTTCAGTCCTATGCAGGGTCCTCAGTTGTCAGTCCAGAGTCAGCGAGCTCCTACAAGTTTGGATCAGCTGATTCTTTGGGTTTCCCCCTCATGGTCTTTACCTTTTTTTTTTTAATCACTTCTCCCACTCTTTGACTGGAGCTGGCCCAGTGGTTAGTTGTGGATCCTTGTATCTGCGTTCATCTGTTTCTGGAAGAGGGTTCTAGCTTCTCTGGGATTGGAACTGTAGGCAGGTTGTCCTTTGCTTTATGTCTGGTATCTATTTATTAGTGAGTACATACTATATTTGTCTTTCTGGGTCTGGGTTACTTCACTCAGAAGTTTTTTTCTAGTTCTGTCTATTTGCCTGCAAATTTAAAGATATCATCTTTTTTTTTACAGCTGAGTAGTACTCCATTGTTTAAATGTACCACATTTTCTTTATCCACTCTTCAGTTGAGGGGCATCTAGCTTGTTTCCAGGTTCTAGGCTATAACGAATAATTCTGCTATGAACATAGTTGAGCAAATGTCCTTGTAATGTGATTGTGCCTCTTTCAGGTATATGCTCAAAAGTGGTATTACTGAGACTTAAGGTAGATTGATTCCTAATTTTCTGAGAAATTACCATACTGATTTCCACAGTGGGTGTACAAGTTTGCACTCCCACCAGCTTAAGCTGTTATCAGTGTTTTTGATTTTAGTTATTCTGATTGATGTAAGGTGGTATCTCAGAGTTATTTTGATTTGCATTTCTCCGATGACTGAGGATGTTGAGCATTTCATTAAATGCCTTTCAGCCATTTGAGATTCTTCTCTGAGAATTCTCTGTTTAGATTTGTACCCCACTTTTTTTTGGTTTTTTCGAGACAGGGTTTCTCTGCAGCTTTTTTGGAGCCTGTCCTGGAGCTAGCTCTTGTAGACCAGGCTGGCCTCGAACTCACAAAGATCCACCTGCTTCTGCCTCCCGAGTGCCAGGATTAAAGGCGTGTGCCACCACTACCCGGCTTGAAGCCCACTTTTTATGATGTATAATCTTAATGTGTGTTACCAAGTATGGTTCGACAAATTGTTGAGAAAGTTTCAATCCTGTTCATCAGGAGAATCAGTCTGTAGTTTTCTTGGTTGTCTCTTTCCTTCTTTGGGTATTGAGATAACACTGGCTCCATAGAATGGATTTGGTAGTGTTTCTTTTCTTTCTACTCTGTGGAGTAAATTAAGAAGGATTTGCTAATACCAGTCTTCCCTGAAAGTTTGATAGAATCCAGTAGTGAATGTACCTGGTTGGTCCTGGCTTTTTTTTTTTTTTTTTTTTTTTTTTTGGTTTTTTCAAGACAGGGTTTCTCTGCAGCTTTTTTAGAGCCTGTCCTGGACCTAGCTCTTGTAGATCAGGCTGGCCTCGAACTCACAGAGATCCGCCTGCCTCTGCCTCCCGAGTGCTGGGATTAAAGGCGTGCGCCACCACTGCCCAGCTGGCTTTTGTTTGAGAACAGATTTGATAACAGTTTAGATCTCACTTTTTACAATGAGTTTGTTTAAGCTATTGATATCTTCTGGCTTTGGTAGGTCATATGCATTTATAAATTCATCCATTTTTTCTAGGTTTTCTCAATTTTTGAAGTGTAAGTTTTCAAAGTATTCTCTAAAAATATCCTGGATTTTGTTGGAGTCTGTTGTAATAACCCCCTTATCTTTTCAAATTTTGCTTGTATGTCATTACATTTCATTATTTGTGTGTGAGAAAGAGAGGGGGAGAGAGAGAGAGAGAGAGAGAGAGAGAGAGAGAGAGAGAGAGAGAGAGAGAGACTGGGGGAGTCAGTTATCAGTTCTCCTTTTTCACAGTGTTGGTCCCCAGGTCATCAAGCTTAGCAGCAAGCACCTTTAATTGCTGAGTCATCCACCTAGTCCTTTATATTTATTATACTATACTATACAACTGTATTATATCATAATATTTTAGAGACAGTACTTCACTAAGTAGTTCTATCTGACTTGGAACTCTCTGTGTAGAGGAGGCTGGCCTCAGTCTCCCAGAGATCCACTTGATTCTGCTTTCTGAGTGCTGAGATTGAGGGTATGAACCATCACACCAAATACCCCATCTTTAACTTTAAAAAAAAGCATTTATTAGATAATGTTAGTAGGAATTCAACTTTTTCCATCACTGGCTTCTTCTGTCTTTCCTCTGTGTTGACTTCATGAAAAGTCTGCCTCTCTTCAGTGGCTGCTTGAGAATTGACCTAGTTTCCAGATGTGGCCATCCTTAGCTCACTGGGAGTAATTTTCCACAGAATTCATGAAAAATCCCAGGAAGGGGCTCATTTCCTCATTCTGCCCCCATCACAGGAGGGAGGTCACTACACCATGGATGCCCACACTCAAGTCCTCTGACAAGCTTTGGATTTGGAGCTGGATCTGGCCTTGCTCAAACCAGCATGAGTTATGGGGTGAGGTGGTATCACCACGAGAAAGGAAAATGACGCTAGTCAGAAAATGAGCATAGCAACACAATGCAGTTTTACCTGTTATTACACCTATAAGACAATGTGAAGAAACAGGAAGTGCAAAGATTTACATCCCAATGCCAATTATTGCTTTGGTTATAATACTTTGTTCAAAAGCCTAAATAAAAAAATAAAACAAAACAACCTGAATAATCCTCTTGTCCAATAGTACAAGAACTGTAAACTTGAAAAATGTAAAATGTATTAAGGGACTATTAAATGAATGGCTTAAAGTAGCTTTTAGTGTTTATAAGGAAAGAATATTGTATAATACAAAGAAATGAGGGCAAAATATAATGTAATATAATCTCTCTCTCATGTGTGTGTTTAAAAACACAGGAAGCAAACTTAGGAAAAGCTATTAAAATAATGATTAGTTCAAAAAACTATCAGAATTCAAATATTCACAAAATGAATATTTTTGGAGTCTTATCCTATTATTTTCCTCATAATTTCCATATTTTTCCATATGTTTATCATATGCAGCTGAGGGAGTTTCTGCATTCTGGTTGAAATTCTAATAACTACTTAAATCCTGACCATGATTCAAGCATCTTTGTACAGTAGTTGAAGGAACACTCTTTCAATACGTATCTCATAAAATCTATGTGTCAGGTGCATTTGTTCTGAAGCACATTATTCTTCTACAGGAGCCATAAATAACATCTGTGATTGAAAGAGTGATTCATTTGTTCATTCATCCAACCACCTATGATTTGCTGTAATGATTAAAAAATAAACCCCAAAGGAATTTCTGAAAATTAAAAGAGTAAGAAAGGTTTGGAATTACCGTGGGTCAGTGGAAAGGCTTTTGCAGTAATTGGGATATGTCAATCATTCTTTGTTTTAAGTAGGGGAGGAACAATATGATGCCACCTACGCTGTCAGAACTATTGGGAGAGAAGAAATTACACTTGTGTAAGATGGCATTTAATTGCAATCATAAAAGTAATGTAGGGGTGGTCCCAGGTATCCATGGAGATCTTGCCAGCTAGTTCCTTGGGCAGCTGAGGAGAGGGAGCCTGAAATGGCCCTTTCCTATAGCCATACTGATGAATATCTTGCATATCACCATAGAAGCTTCATCTGGCGATGGATCGAGATAGAGACAGAGACCCACACTGTAGTGCAGGACTGAGCTCCCAAGGCCCAAATGAGGAGCTGAAGGAGGGAGAGAACATGAACAAGGAAGTCAGGACCGCGAGGAGTGCGCCCACCCACTGAGACTGCAGGGCTGGTCTAAGGAGAGCTCACCAAGGCCAGCTCGACCAAGATTGAAAAAGCATGGGATCAAACCGGACTCTCTGAACGTGGCTGACAATGAGGGCTGACTGAGAAGCCAAGAACAATGGCACGGGGTTTTGATCCTACTGCATGTACTGGCTTTTGGGGAGCCTAGTCTGTTTAGATGCGCACCTTCCTGGACCTAGATTGGATGGGTTAGACCTTGGACTTCCTGCAGGGCAGGGAACCCTGACTGCTCCTTGGACTGGAAAGGGAGGGGGAGGGAAGTTAAGGGATGGGGAGGAAAATAGGTGGGGAGGAGGTGGAAATTTTTAATAATAAAAATAAAAAAAGAAAAAAGAAAAAAAAGTAATTTAGGGCTCAGGATCCAGGTTTAGGTTTAGGGAAGGGGCTGCAGATACTAGACTGGCTCATGAAGATGGCAAGAATTCCTTGAAGCAGGTCAAGGAGCTGGTGGAAAAATAAACATGAAGGACACAGAGCCCCCCCCCCCCTTGACCACAGCTGGAATTAAACCCAGGAGAAAAGAAAATCAAACCCACATCTGATGAGGGATGTCCTTATGTATATGTGTTGCTTGCCTTTTTTTTTTTTTTTTTTTTGGTAGTGAATAAAGCTGCTTTGGTTTATGGCAGGACAGAATATAGCCAGGTTGGGAGAGATATATAGAGAGAGTAGGTGGAGTCAAAGAGACGCCATGTAACTGCTGAAGGAAAAAGATGCCTGGAACCTTTACTGGCAGGCCACAGCCTTGTGGAGATACACAGATTAATAGAACTGGGTTAAGATCTACGAGTTAGTTAATAAGAAGCCTGAATCATGGGCCAAACGGTGTTGTAATTAATATAGTTTCTGTGTGATTATTCAGGTCTGGACAGTTAAGAAGCGAACAAGCAGTCTCAGATTACACTGTTCCTTGTACCTGATATGATGGTGACCATTTCTATTCTACTTAAACATCTGGATTCCTTGCTATTGCATCTTCACTCACCCATAGCTATAACGAAGTGGTTGGTGTCTTGGAGCCTGCTGTGCATTGTAGTGAACTTTTGTAAAACATACAAATCACAATGGCAGACTTTTTGTAAAAATTCAAGAGTACTGAATCTTGTTAATGTGTGAGTATGTTATCAATGGTGAATTAATACTCACTTAAGGATAATTTTAAATTCATTTGTTGCCTTAGGTAGAGTAACAGGTTATAAAGGTTTTCAGATAAAGATTTTGTGCTAAGAATTTGTGGCTGCCCCTCCTCTGAAATTTCAGCGTGATGAAAGGACATTGTTTGTGTGACCAAGCTTTAGAGGGGACTCCTGTGGCCAAACAACATGCCAGCACTTCTAAAACTACTAAGAAAAAATGCAGACTGGCCCTCAAGGCCCTCTGTAGGTAGGGACCTCAGCTGACTGAATCATTATCAGTCAGGGTGATGGCCACAGGAGCCAACAGATGCATGAACAAGGCCTTTCTTCCTTTTAAAAAGTCTATTCACTAAAGTGTTTGCTTTAGATTTAAATGCCAATTCATTTCTCTTTCTGCTGCTGGGCATTGAACCATGGCCCTCACCCCTGCTAAGAAAAATATGCTCTATCAATAAGGTATACTCCTCACTCCTTTAAGGACTAAGCTTTATTATATTTTACTTCTGGATATGTACAAAAAGAAAAACATAAGCAAAATACATTAAAATAACATTTAAGCTTGTTTCTTCATAGAGTCTGCTAAGAAACTCAATTTTTGATGCTTAACCTTTTTTTATTTGCATATACTAATTATATACAATAGTGGCTTCCATTTTCGTTTTTCTTAGAGATGTATTATTCTGAATAAAAATCAAGGAAGATTAATAGTAAAAGTACATCATTAATTTAATTGTGAATAAAATAAACATATAGAAAAGATCGTGTAGGGGCTGGAGAGATGGCTCAGAGGTTAAGAGCACTGACTACTCTTCCAGAGGTCCTGAGTTCAATTCCCAGCAACCACATGGTGGCTCACAGCCATCTATATTGAGATCTGGTGCCCTCTTCTGGCATGCAGGCATACATAGAAGGAATGTTGTATACATAATAAATAAATAAATCTTAAAAAAGAAAAGATTGTGTAATATGTTGGTATAGTAGAATAATTAAAAATCAACTTTGTACTATGAGAAATCCAGAAACCCATCCTTTTCCCCTTTTTAAGACATCTGTGCCTGTGTTTGTGTCTGTGTGTACCATGCCACATTTGTTGAGGTCTGAGGACAACTTTTATGAGTTAGTTCTCTCCCTCCTTCTCAGCTTGTAGCCCCTCTGGTCAGGCTTGGTGACAAGTGCCTTTGCTCACTGAGTCACCTCACTGTCCCTCTTTCCTTTCCCTTGCCGCCATGTGACTAGTTTGTCCTTGAAGTCAATGTCCTCTCACCTCTACAGTGCTGAGTCTGCGAGCTGTTACATGTCAGAAGCTTTACGTACCCTTCCTTTCCCATCACAGTGACTGCAGACAGTTGTCATTACAACCCTTCTGTTTCTATGTGGTTTTTACTACATTGACATCAAACAGACTTTCCTCTGTTACCTTTCTTCCTCTCTCCATGGAAAGGGGCTATGAATTAGTCCACAGGTGTCTGCATCTCTTGACCTGACAAAGAGGCAGCAGCAGCTGGATGGCTTTGAATACAGTCATGAAGTGAAGCCCTCTTGGAGTGTTCATGACTCTCTCCATGTCAGTGATTTATGAGGGGTACCCATATCAGAAACCAAGATAACAATCCGCATAGCCTCCTGGCTAGGAGTCAGCACAGAGGGGACCAGCCACTCCCCTGGTCCCCCTTGAGATTGTTGATGGTACCCAGTGAATACTCCCCCCTTGTCGTCTCTTTCTTTTCTTTCTTTCTTTCTTTCTTTCTTTCTTTCTTTCTTTCTTTCTTTCTTTCTTTCTTTCCCCCCTCCCTCCCCCCGCCTCCCTCTCTCTTTCTTTTGGACAACTTAATGATAATTATTACTGTTTTAGAGACAGAGTTTCACTGCAGACTCATCTGGAACTTAATGCATTGCTCATGCTGGCTTTAAACCCGCTCTTACCTCAGCTTCCCAAGTGTTGGAAGTGCTATACCATGCCTGGCTTCTTTTTCATTTTTCTTTTTCCTTTCCCCGGATATGAGGGCAGTATCTGTCAACACACTGAGTCTGCTGATTTGACTGACTAGATCCCCTTTGTCCCTCGCTGGGTGCATCTACTGAGGAGTAGGGCAGGACTTAGGTCAAGGAGACATGGGTAGCTGTGTTCCCCCTGCTAGAACCTCCAAACAAGCGCTTTTCCTCCCCTTCCCCTCACTTCAGCCTCTCCAGTGCTGGGGTTACGGGTGTGCACCACAGAATCAGGCTGAAGATTTTCTCTACACAGGCATACGAAGCAGGCAGAATATCTTAGGGTGGTTTTGGAGTCTGCCAGAGGAGGGACACTGGCCATTTCATCCTTTCCACCTTTATGGCAAAGCACAAATATGACAAATGTTGCCTGCTTCTGAAGCAGACATCAGTGTGTCCAGATAGCCTGACACTCACTCGAACTCCCATTGCCGTGGTGGTTCTAAACGCCATTGCTGCAGCTCCTCTCACACCTTGTAGGTGAGGTAGAGTGATAGAGGACTGTCATTGGTTAATAAAGAAACTGCCTTGGCTTTTTGATGGGACCAAGTCAGTTTCTTTATTCATTAACCAATAAAAGCAAGCAACACATAGACAGAAGGACCTCCCACATCATCTTTACACACACACACACAATGTTTATGTGCTCATCTGTGGAGAGAATAGTGACATTTCCATCTTAACATGGCACAGCATCTCAACTTCGGGTCCTTGCAAGCCAACCTGGTTCTTCTTCAGTGTTCCTCTTATGTTATACATGATCTTATACCACTTTTCATATATGTGTGTGTGTATGTATGTATGTATGCACAGACACATATATGTGTGTGTGTGTATGTAAGAAAGAACTGATGCTTTGAGAAACTATTGACCTAAGATCTCAACCGCTGGTAGATCTTGTCCTTGAGTTTATGTTTCAAACTGTAGACACAGTTTCTACGTCTCTGAAGGCAGAGTGAGAAGACAAGTCGGATGGCCTTAGCTGGTGTGGGCCATTCTGGTACAGGGTAGAGTCATGTGACTAGAGACAGTGCAGTAGAGGGAACTTCTGGAAGACCACAGAAAAGTGTTTTGAAAGTTTGACAATAAAGACTTGATCACCCACTTAATTTAACAATCTGAGGCCACAGTAACATAAACACTGCACAATTTTTACATGCATGGGAACATCGCACCGTATGCCATCAATATGAACAGAATTTAAGCCTTTATATATTACTTTGGATGAACTCAACTAAAAACAATACAAAAATAAAATACCATGCCCAAGGGTCACAGATAAGCCATATTCCACTTCGGAGAGTTTTTGTTTCTGTCTTCTTGAAAACTGTCTATTACTGTATAATAACTGTGAAATGCTACCGTATAATTAAAATTTCTGTCAGGGTGACCTCGTATCGTTGTCAAAGTTCTGTTACATTTCTGCCAGAGTTTTGTTCTTGGAAACAGAGGCGTCAGGGAGGAATTAATTAACTTGTAGATTACTAGGATAGTTAGGCGCTGCCCTGTCAGTTGCAGTTCCAATACTCACCACTAGAGGGAGGGAGCACACCACAGAGCGCAGCTGCAAGCCGTAACTGACATCTCCAGCTCCTTGATGCTCTTCACTGCTGCCAGCTAGCAGGAATGGGCGTAAATCTCAGGTACCCTTGCCAACAGAAACTAGGAGTCTTCTTGTCTGAGAGAGGTGAGTTTGCCAGCTATGGGAAGCACCCGTGAAGTGAGAAAGGCTGGCGTACTTGGCATCCTATAGTGGTTTTCTCGACACTAGTGGCACTTCTTTTATTTTGTTATGTTTTATATGTTTATTTTATTTTTCTATCTACTTGTTCATGAATTTATGTTTTTCTTTTTCTTTGTCTGTTTAGAAAAGCTCTCCTGTAGCCCACTCTCCTCATTATGTAAAGACAAGCGCTTTCAACGAGTCACTTAGCCTGCACCTCCCAAATGCTGGAATTGCAAGTGTGTGGCACTACGCCCAGTCAAGTGTTTATTTCTTAAACAACCTACTAGCTAATTCAGAGCAATCGAGTAAATAAAAACCAGACTTCCATGCTCAGCTGTGGAGAGAAAGGTGACACTTCTATTGTAATGTGGTGAGCTGATGGAGACTTTGACAGCTTCATAAATATGCACGCCATCGCAACTGCGGGTCCCTGCAACCCAACCTGCTGCTTCTCTAGTGCTCCTCTTACTCCATGCATGATCTTACAACAGTTTTCTTCTAATCACCGAGGGAACAGAACATTTCTTGGCAAAGAAATGCAGGAGGATTGCAAGTTCAACATCAGCCTGGGCCATGTGGTGAAGGTCAGTCCGTGTAGCCAAAACTACAAAGCAAGATTTTGCTGGAGCTGTCCTGGGCATTCCAAGACACCAAGAAAAACCCCTGGCTTCTACCACTAGACATGAGCAGCAGTCTCTTCGTCCAGCACGACAACCAAGAATTCCTCACATTGTCACTTATGCCCTGGTTGAGAGGTCAAGAAACCTTGTCACTGGGAGAGCCAAGATCTCTGACATCAGGGGCGTAGGAGGTAAACAAAAAACTATTGTCTTCCTGGTGCCTAGGAAACCCGATGCTCTTCTTGACTTGAGATCCTCAACTCAAAGGTCCCATCCTATTCTGTATAGTGTTGAAGGGCAGCTGGCATCTTGACACCTGGCATAGAGGCAAGGAAGTAAGATTGCTTTATAAGTGAAGAGGAGAGTCAGAACTAGAACCAATGAGATGGATGGAATATAGACAATGCCTGGCACACTAGAGTCACAAGACTCAAAAAGTGATTCCTGACACAGGGACATGTGGAGACAAGGGGACCGAGACTAAGAGTCAGAGGAAGGACTGGAGTACCGTGGAGTGTGACTTCCATGACATGAGATAGCATATATGAACTCAGCAGCTGAGTCCCTGTAAGGACCCACACAAGCGTGGGCCTGCCAACAACCTGCTCTGGAGATGAGGAGGGGCTCGTGAGGCCCCATCCTTCTTGTAGATTAACAGGTAGTTAATGTTTTCTGGGGAAAGAGAGACTCTTTTTTTTTTTCAGTGCCACAGGCACTGGTAAGGTGCCCATGTTCTATAAAAACCCTTGGCTCACGCTTCTGTAAAAATTCCTAAGGAAAGTCACTGAGTCATCATAAACACACACACACACACACACACACAAACCCACACACCCTGAAATCAGAAGGGAGAATAGTGGGGAAAAAGAGAATTATGGGGTGTGAGAGGAGGAAAAGAGGTAAAGGGGATGAACATATTACATACATGTAAGAAGATGTCATAAGTGAATCCATTGTTATTAGTAGTTAATACATGTTTAAGTAAATTTTTAAAATGTACAGTTTCACCATGGGAAAAATCTCTTGGGATGTATCTGCACAGACAGGAAGGGCTTGATAAGTTCTTTAAGACACTCCACACACTTTTTCTCTCCCAACCTCCTTTGCCAATATTTTGTCTCCCTTGCTAACACCATCATCCTTTAGTCCACTGTTCTAGAAACCATGGACTCATTCTTTGCAGTGATTCCTTTTAGGATCCCAGTGATTTATATACAAACTTTCCTAACAAATAGAAATATTCTTAGTACAAAGAACTTAGGTAACTTTGGTAATTACGGGAAGTACTCTTTGTTGAACATTATGGAAGGCCAGAAACAGCTTCTGTCTTGCAAGCAGGTCGGCCACAGTAATAACCACCAGGGAAATATTAGACTAACTTAAAAGGCCTCAAACAAAGACAAATGACAAGAGCAACCCCCACACCAAACAGAGCCCACCTCTTCCAGAGATGAATTCAAAGCCATGTATTTTTTTAACAGTATTTCGAGGCTCTTGGATCACCAGGAACATAGATCTGGAGTATTCACACCAGCTGATCTATTAATATTGTGGATGTGTGCACCTCTGCCCCTGGTACAAATGGTGCTCAGACTAAGTCTCATCCACTTTTCCTGAGGTGTACTGTATAATGTATAGGGACAAGAAGCCTGGAACATAGACATTCAGTCACAGGGCCATGGCCATGCAGTCACACAAAGTGGGCTCCTAGCCCAGTGGCCTCTGGGAAAAGCTTCCTAAGTTCATGAGAGACTGGAAGAACAACATACAAGAGTTAGCTACTGACATACTGGGGTTTCTTTGGTTCCAAAAATATAATGGAGAGGGGAAAGAGGAAGAGAGGAAAGTATAGGCAGAGTATAAGAAATAAGAGAGACTTGGAGGAGCGTGCTCAGCTGTTGGGAGCAGTGAGCCCCCAGATCCTGAATTTCTTGTAAACAATGTGTTTTCCCCTGATCTGAGTGCCTACAGCTGCTCTGAGCATGAGACCCTCAGGAGTTCCTGATAGCAGGGGAGTGGTTTCTGGTGCGTTTGGCTGGGGCATGGCTATCTCTATATAAGCTGTCCCTGAAGACAATAAAGACGGCATTCTTGGAGCATTCCTGCATCAAGGATGACCCGTGTCTGTGTCTCTCTCTGTTTGTGTGTCTTTGTGTGTTTCAATCTCCAGCCCCTTGCCTGGTTCACAAACGGTATGGTGGCGCATAGAGCACAGACCAGGCGTCGTGTGCCGCACTCAGCAGTTAAGAGAGCCCGCTGTGCAATCATAAGGACAAGAGTTGCAGTCCTGGCACCTGTATAACAAAGCTCTGTGCATGCCAGGAACCCCAGCACTGAGGGGGACAGCGACAAGATATTGCTGGGCTCGCTGGCTTAGAGCCTTGTAGATGGAGCGGCAGGGCTGCATCCCGCCACCCGGCTAGTTTTATACCTGAAATAATTACATGGAAACTGTATTCTTTTAAACACTGTCTGGCCCATTAGTTTCAGCCTCTTATTAACTAATTCTCACATCTTGCTTTAACCTATATTTAGTAAATAAACTGTGTAGCACCACGAGGGGTAGCTTACCAGGAGAGATCTTAACCTGCGTCCGACTCGGAGAGGAGAGGCATGGCGACCGCCTGAAGCATCTGCCTTCTTTCTCCCACAATTCTGTTCTGTCTACTCCGCCTACCTATGTTCTGACCTATCAGGGCAAGCAGTTTTCTTTATTAATCAATGAAAGTAACACATAGACAGATGACTCTCCTCCATCAGAGCCTAGGCAAGAAGACATGAGCTCCACGTCCAGGAAGAGACGCTGCCTTGCAGGAATAGGTGGAGACCAGCTCCCTCTTCTGGCTTCCATACCCATCCACAGGGTACACATACACACACACACACACACACACACACACACGCGCGCGCGCACACACACACGCGCACACACACATGCATGCACACACACGCATGCACACACACGCACACTCATGCACACACACACACACACGCACACACACACATGCACACCACACACACACACACACACACACACACACACCACAAATATTTTCAAAAAAGAAAAACAGAGGCATACATTTTTAAATATTGGATTGAGCTAGGCATGGTAGCACCTGTGTGTAATCCCAGCCTGGGAGGTGGAGGCAGGAAGACTAAAACTTGGAAGCTGGGGCTAAGTAGGGAATGTTGTATCCATCAACAAAAATAAACAACAAAAAACAACATGGCTGATAAGGTGGTTCAGTGGTTAAAAGCGCTTAGCAATACAAACTTGAGGCCCCGAGTTCCATCACTAGAACCCTTACAAAGGTAGAACGAGGGAATGGGTCACAAAATTGTCCTCTGACGTCTATATGTGCACCATGGCCTGCACTCCCCTCCCCCAATAATAAATAAAAAATTTAAAACCCTAAGCAAATAAAACACCCCAGACCAAACAACTGTCTTCAAAATACTAAGTTGGCTATAAAATATTATTCTCTAAATCAAAATACTTGAATATTAAGGTGTTACCTATTTCAATTTCTAATGAAAAACTAAGAAAGTGTTTGGTGATTTGTGTGGTGAATGTACATTATTTTATTTTATATATCTTTGAACTAAAATTAATAGGCAGACTCTTCAGGGATACCATGGTCACAGAGATATGGACCACTGCAATGAGGTCCCAGGGAGAGAAAATGGACTGTGCTATGAATATATTAGGACATTTAAAATATGGTCCTACATTATGAGATAAAACTCAATAAAAATACCTTTTAAAGAAATAGTCACAGTCTTTGTAACAACTATTGTTATGTGAGTACTTTGAAAAAATACTGCATCTAAAATGCTTTAAAAATATCACTGTCATATTGAAAACTATTATTTTGTAAGTAAAAATAGAGAATATAATTTATATCTCACATTTATTAAAATCCTTATTTTTAAAAAAATGTAACATATTGAATGTTTCATAATTTCCTCATCCATGTGTATAGTAAAGATAAATATTTTATATCCTAAAATACATTGTTTACTCTGCCTGCTGGGTTAGAGCTGGCTTTGGAATGCAATGGAAATATTAGGTTTCCAACATTCAGAGAAGCTATCTGTCTGTGTGGGAGGGGAGCACACACCATGCTGTTTACACATATTGTTTTTCTGCTCTTTTCTGATGGGAAGATGGAGCCCATAACAGCATCTGTATCATTAGCAATGGAGACTTTGTTTTATTGAACCCCAGAGAGCATCAGGTGTTTCTTTGCTTTGGTCCTTAAGTGGAGACTTGATTGCCCCATGTCACATCTGATCCTTTCAATCACATGGCATTGCTTATTCATGAAGCATGCTTTGAGACAATATCATTGATATTATGAGTTCATAAAAGTCTGTCAAGTACTACCAAAAATTTCAGACTCTCAAGCTTGCCGTCTCTGCGTGTCATCATTTGGTAGAGAGTTAAATTTAGAAGAGCAGTGAAATTCACCAGTTTAAGGGTTTTCGACTGTGATTCTTGACTACTTTTCAATCCTAAAGAAAAGCACAAGTCATCTGTTTGGGTAGAGTTAAGGTTAGAACATCCTTGCCCAGTTGCAAATCAGATCCATCCAGGGAGGAGCTAGAGTGGAAAGGAATTTGCAGATCCAAGGCTTGGTTTTGAGTCCCAACTCCTCATGTCTGGGTAACAAGACTTTGCAGGGTCACTCCACTCTAATTATCAGAAGCACAGCTTCTCCTCTGCGTCTTCAGTCGCACAGATCATTGTGTGAATGACAGGGAGGAATCCAACTAAAGAAAGTTAGAGATTACAGAGTACAGTTACCTGACCCCACAGTTTTGGTGAGGGCCCACTGGAACAGGAACCCCAGTTCATTTTTTGAAAACACAGAGGAAAGGCAATTGTTAACACAATTAGGTCTTGAATGGGGGGGGGGGCACCTCGAATTATAAAAGGTAGCCACACCATGGGAGCGAGAACATTCCTTCGGTCCATCATCTATTTTGACCACTCACATATTCATGCAAGTGCTGAATTCAGTGCTGTGTATTCCTGCTGTAGTCCAGGCTGGTCTCAAACTCATGGTACTCATGTTGCTTACACCTCCTAATTGCTGGGATTATAGGCATGCCTCATTGTACCTAGCAAAAGTAAATACTGTCTTGTCGCCTGACACACGTCATCAGAGTTTTCCTGTCATGATTCTTCAAGATAAGCTGCACCAGCTGTACTAGACATTTGCAATTGAGACGATTTTATGGGGGCCAAAGGGACCCACTCAGAGTCCACAGGGGTTTCTCAGTTCCACTTTGATTTGTTTTTACAAATGGTCTGATGTGAAATAATTCCTTTTTTGAGACATCTACAATTTCAAGCATAACCTGAACTAGCCATATATGTCTGTAATATGTATCCAACATCGTGTGTGTGTGTGTGTGTGTGTGTGTGTGTGTGTGTGTGTGTGTGTGTGGGAGAGAGAGAGAGAGAGAGAGAGAGAGAGAGAGAGAGAGAGAGAGAGAAGTGTGGTACTACGTCATTAAAGTTTGGGAGGGGGAGCGGCAGCTAGAGCCCAAATGCAGGGTGACAAGCCCTTTCGGAGACACAAGAGTTCCTCTAAAAGAAAGTCAGGACTGTGAGGGAACCTCCACCTGGCGATAGATGAAGAAAATGACTGAGCCCCACATTGGAGCACTGGACTGAGCTCCCAAGGTCCTGATGAGGAGCAGAAGGAGAGAGAACATGAGAAAGAAAGTCAGGAACGTGAGGGGTGCGTTCACTCATGGAGACAGTGGGACAGAACTAATGGGAGATCACCAACTCCAGTTGGAATGGGACTGATGGATCATGCGACCAAACCCGTCTCTCTGAATGTGGCCAACAGTGGGGGCTGACTGAGAAGCAAAGGACAATGGCGCTGGGCTCTGATTCTTCTGCATGGACGGGCTCTGTGGGAGCCTTCTCAGCTTGGTCGATCACCTTCCTGGACCTGGGGGGAGTTGGGAGGACCTTGGTCTTAACATAGAGTAGGGAACCCTGATGGCTCCTTGGCCTGGAGAGGGAGGGAGGGGAGGTATGGGTGGAGGGGAGGGGAGGGAAGGGGGAGGAGGTGGGGAGGGAAGGGGGAGGAGGAGGGGAGGGAAGGGGGAGGAGGAGGGGAGCAGATGGAAATTTTTAAATATAAAAAAATAAACCATGAAAAAAAAAAGAAAGAGTTCCTCTAAGGTCAAGTGTAGTTAAAATTGTCCTATTTTCGTTTTAACCTCCACGCTGACATTTAAATGCCCTATGCTTCAGCTGTCTTGCAGATAAGATCTTTGCTTCTATAATAAAACTTTTGTGTGGTGAGGTTGCAAATTGACTCCACCATAATGAGCAAGAAAACCCGGCTTTATTATGACTCTTGGAGAGTCAGTAAACAGTAAACATGGCGAAACTTGTTTGAACCCAATTCAGTTTGAGTCTGTGGGATTCAACAAGTTAATTTTTCTCTTGGTGGTACCATAGTTTATCTTGTTTAACATAAGATATTTGGAAATTCTGCTTCCCAGTTGGGTTCGTTTCAATGTAACATCATTTGCAAAGAGGTGGGATTACTCAGCCTCCCTTGGCATTTTGTGGGGAGGAAACTAGAGTTCCCATTAGAGGGGGCTGTTGAGAGAATTGGGAGTGGGACTGCACTGTTTTATCTCAAAGCTGGCCTTGGGCTCTTTGTAGCAATGAGCTAGTTCTCACTATCTTGGTCTCTACTGACTCTACCTGGGTCCTCCTTACAGCTTTCTGAACACCCCAGGCTCCTTCAGGGCGTTTCATACATCAGATGGATTTAAAGCCCGTGATTTCTCCAGCTGCCATCCCAGCCTGTATAAGCTCCCAGTTAGAACGCACAGTTATTGCCAGGTTGATCTGTATGGCTTCTTATGCGCTTCTGAGAGTTGCTCTCCTTGTAGGGTGCCGAAGCTCTAGCAGAGCCAGGTCCCCTCTATCTGCTTTCTCCTCAGCGTCCCCACTGCCTTTGGAAAGGAGACTTCAGAAATACAGCAGGACAGATGATGTCCCAGTTTCATTCTCTTTCTTTACCTTTGCTGATGGATGGGGAACTCTGCCTTGGTATTTAAAATGACATGAGTCTCTCTTGCTCCATAGAAGAACTCCTATGACCCGGTCTCGCATGTTGTCGGGTTTGGGTAAACAGATAAGTTTCATAGTCTTCAGATCAACACTAACAGAAACCTTACATGGTTTCTTATTTACAGCAACAATAGCAATTTGTATTATTTTGGTCATTTAAAAAAAAGTAGCTATTAACTGCAGAATGAAATATGAGCAGCTGCTCCTTCTTGCCTAACTTTTGATCTTTGCTGTTAATTATTTTAGTTTGTTGCTATTCTTAGATTCCTAGCCACTTTTCTACAATTCAAACACATACCAGTGCTCATCAGGAGAAGCAGAAACCACTTCAAGAATTAACAAGGAAGGAAATCGAAAGCAAAGATTTGGAATGTTGACTGAGGTTTTCTGTCCTGCCCAGTTCCTACAATAGTTAAGTCCCAAAGAACTCACACAGAGGTCTACATTAGTTATAAACTGATTGGCCCATTAGCTCAGGCTTCTTATTAACTCTTATAGCTTACATTAACCCATTATTCGTGTCTATGTTAGCCACGTGGCTCAGTACCTTATTCAGCGAGGCAGTCACATCTTGCTTCTTCTGTGGCTGGATCAGGATTGCAGAGGAATGCACTTTCTTCTTCCCATAATTCTCCTGTTCTCATTGACCTGCCTCTACTTCCTGTCTGGTTGTCCTGCCTATACTTCCTGCGTGGCTACTGGCCAATCACCATTTATTTCAAATATAATTGACAGAATACAGACAGACCATTGTCACACAGCATTGAAACTCAGTGAGCAGCTGGGGAGCTAAAATGAGGCAATGAAGTGATTAATGAAGTAGCAACAGCACCTTGAGGATTAGAGAGAAAAGAGAGACAGGTGAAATCTCTGTGCCCTGGTGTCTGAAGCCATGCCATCCGTGTCTAAGGATGGCTGGAAGTAGAAAAGCAAGCAATGAAAATACTAAAGAAGCACCCAAGGCAGAGAAATAAAGAGAACACTGATTTTCCTTGCAATAGCCCTTCCCACATTGCTACCAGCAGTCTTCAGGCTCAGTGTGCTTACATAGGACGCCAGGAAAGACTGCCTGTTGGCACCTTTCTACTGAAAATGGAGAGCTGGGGACCAGCGAGGGAAGTGTCTGGGGGCAAGCAGACCCAGGAATGGCACAAGGCAGCTTTCTATCATGCCCATGGGTGCTCTACTCACTTCACATTTGGAAGAAGTTCTGTGGAAGACGTCTGACCTGATCACCATGGACTGGACACCTGTTAGGTTTGGGTTAATCCTTCCCAGAGGATTGCCTTCCTTCTCCTAGACTAGTTTTTTTTTCATTGATTTTTTTTATTGAGCTCTACATTTTTTCTCTGCTCCCCTTCCTGCCTCCCTCCTCTCCTTCAACTCTCTCCCATGGTCCCCATGCTCCCAATTTACTCAAGAGATCTTGTTTTTTCTCCTTCCCATGTAGATTAGATCCATGTATGTCTCTCTTAGAGTCCTCATTGTCGTCTAAATTCTCTGGGATTGTGATTTATAGGCTGGTTTTCTTTGCTTTATGTTTAAAAACCACTTATGAGTGAGTACATGTGATAATTTTCTTTCTGGGTCTGGGTTACCTCACTCAATATGTAATTTCCTTGCTCTATCCATTTGCCTGCAAATTTCAAGATGTCGTTATTATTTTCTGCTGCACAGTACTCCATTGTGTAAATGTACCACATTTTCCTTATCCATTCTTCAGTCAAGGGGCATTTAGGTTGTTTCCGGGTTCTAGCTATGACAAACAATGCTGCTGTGAACATAGTTGAGCACATGTCCTTGTGGCACAATTGAGCAACCTTTGGGTATATACCCAAAATTGGTATTGCTGGGTCATGAGGAAGGTGGTTTCCTAATTTTCTGAGAAATTGCCACACTGAAATCCAAAGGGGTTGTACCAGTTTGCACTTTCACCAGCAATGCAGGAGAGTTCCCTTTTCCTCACATAAGTTGTCATCAGTGTTTTTGATCTGAGCCAGTCTTAAGGATGTAAGAAAGAATCTCAGAGTTGTTTTGATTTGCATTTCTCTGATGACTAAGGATGTTGAACATTTCCTTAAGTGTCTTTCAGCCATTTTAGATTCCTCGGTTGAGAGTTCTCTGTTTAGGTCTGTATTCCATTTTTTAAAATTGGATTATGTGACCTTTCGGTGTCCAATTTCTTGAGCTCTTTGTATGTTTTGGAGATCAGACCAAATATACAAAGAACTCAAGTTTTCTAGTTTTTTACCATCATCTCTGCTTTTAGGGTCATTGAGCCCATGTTTGAACATTTTCTAGTAAATTTACAAGAAATCATAGTAGAAAGTATATTCCAAACTTTATGTCAGAAATATATTAATAACCTTATTCTTCTTGATGCTTTACAGTTTGATTATGTGAGGAAGTCCATGTGATAACAATTTCCCTTCAGAAAAATGAAGGTATTATTTTATAGCTTTCTGTTTTCCGTTTGGTTATTAAAAGTCTTATGATAGTCTCTTGGGGTTTGGGGAATGTTGTATTGATTTTTAATAAATTTTAAAATAGTTAATATATGCACTGCACAAAATCCAAAAGCAATAAAACAGTAATTCAAAAAGGAATGTAAGTTTTTTTCTCATATTTCTATTCCAACAGCCAACTAGCTTCACATTCTCAGGGGAGCAAATGCTATTAGTAACTTCTTGTAATATTCTACTGCCCTATGTATTTATATCTGCATATCAACTATCAAACCATTTTAAATTCTCTAGTTTTCATAGATGCGTATACACATACCTCTGTGTATTCATGCACTGTATTCTACAGGAATCAAAGTCCCATGAAAATAAGACTGAAACTTTGAAATGGTGCTTTATTTTTGCTGCTGATACACTTAGAAACACTCTCTGCTTGAAATGTCTGGTGACTACACCAGAAATCCACACACATATGAACACCTGATTTTTGATAATGAAGACAAATAAACAACAGGAAAAAAAGGACAGCATTTTCAATAAATGGTGCTGGCCAAACAGGTTATCTGCCTGTAGAAGAATGCAAGTAGACCTGTATTTATCACCCTGCCCACAACTTAACTCTAAATGAATTAAGGACCTCAACGTAAGACCAGATACCCCAAATCTTGTAGAAGAGAAAGTGGGAAATAGTCTTGAACTTATTTCCACCAGAAAAGACTTTCTGTACAGGGCACTGGTAGCACAGACACTAAGACCAACAATTAACAAATGGGACCTCACAAAACTGAGAAGTTTCTGTATGATAAAAGGACATTACCATCCAAATAAAGAGGCAGGCCACAGAACAGGAAAAGACTTATGCCAATTACATGACAGATAAAAGACTGATTGATATCTAGAATATGTACAGAACTAAAAAACCTGAACATCAAGAAATCAACCCAATTAGAAGTTGGGTTGCAGAAATAAGCAAAGTTTTCAAAAGAAGAGACACAAATGTCCAAGAAGCACTTAAAGAAGTGTTCAACAACCTTGGTCATCAGGGAATTGCAAATCAATATTACTTTTAGATTCCATCTTACACCAGTCAGAATAGCCAAGATCAATAAAGCAAATGACAGCTCATGCTGGGGAAGATGTGGGGAAAGGAGAACTATCCACAGAAGTTTCTGTCCAACCCCCAACAGCCATGTAGTAGCAAAGAAATACACAGAGGCTTGTATTAATTATAAACTGTTTGGCCTATTGCTCAGGTTTATTACTAACTAGTCCTTATGACTTAAATTAGCCCATAATTCTTATTTCTATTTAGCCATGTGGCTTGGTACCGTTTCTCAGTAAGGCATTCTCATTTTGCTTCTTCTGTGTCTGGCTGGTGACTGACTCTTTGTCTTTCCTCTTCCCAGAATTTTCCTAGTCTGGCTGCCCTGCCTATGCTTCCTGCCTGGCTACTGGCCAATCAGCATTTTATTAAACTAATATGAGTGACAAATCTTTTCAGTATACAAGAGCATTATCCATCCCACAGCAGAGAACACTCATCCATTGTTGGTGGGACTGCAGAGTTATATAGCCACTGTGGAAATCAGCGTGGCAACTGCTCAGGAAGTTTGAAGTAGAACTCTCTCGATAGCCAGCTAAACCACTTGTATAAATACCTAAGTGATTCCATATCCTACAACGAGAACTTGAGCATCCAAGTTCCGAGTTCATTCATAACAGTCAGAAATCGGAAACAGTTTAGATGTCCATCAACAGATTAATAGATAAGAGAAGTGTGGTACTTTTACATAATGAAATATTATTTATCTGTTTAAAAAACAAAATCATGAAGTTTTCAGGTAAATATATTGAGCTAAAAAAATCATCCTGAGTGAGATAACCTATACACAAAAAGACAATTATGATAGGAATTCTCTTGTATGTGTATGTCAAATGTCAAGCCTTTGATAGGCATCTTACAATCTGTGCATATACAGTGGTTAGATATAGAGTAAAGGATTGGGGAGAATGGGAGAGTCTCTCAAGGAATGGAAATAGCATATATAGTTATGGAAAAAACAGGTGGAGACTGACACTGGATGATTAAATGGAGGGGGGAGGGAAAGGAGGTAAGGGATGGACTATGGGGAGGGAAAACTAATACTCAGGGCTATTTGAGGAGGCATATGTAAATCTATTATTGTAGAAGCTTCCTGTTTATATGTATGTATATAATTAATATGTAATTATCTGTGTATAAATTAAATAATTAATATATAATTATATATTGGTTATATATACTGTTATATTTAAAACTCCTGTGGCTCAAAAAACGTGGCTTTTCCATACAACATGTGTCAGATGCCCACTTCCTGTTCACTGTGTGTGTGCATACAAGTAATTTAAATACACCTATATTTACTGCTAAATGTTATAATTGCCTGTTCATTGTATCTCATTACAGACTAAAAAACAATAACTCTCATGTTTTAAATTGGTATGTACTTTTAAGTCTATTAATCCAACCCTCCTTTACCTGTTGAGAGCCAGTACAGTCAAGCTTGGACCCAGCTCTCCAGGCAGATTCTGTACTGTAGTTATAACTCATCTATACCTGGTGAACAGCCCTCAGTTGCTCAGAGATCTGGGGAATATGGCATTTAAATATTTAATTATTGAAAGACTTTTCATAACAGACAGGTTGGCTCCTAGCAGCACTCTATTACCTCCAAAGAAGACAGAAGACAAATGGGCACAGAACAACGTCCATCTGCAACTTGTTTCAACTGCCAAGCACTGACCATTGGGAAAACTGCCTTTCATCTAAGCTGAAGATCTCCAAACAGTGGACAGAATCGCTGCAATAGACTGCCTGCTTGGGTCAAGGTACACTTGTTTTCCTACAGATTTCTTAGCCCACAGGATCTTATAGAGCCTGGCAGGCCCTGTGCTAAACATCAAAAGAAAAATACAACCCTCAGAGACCATGGAGGACCCTGAGGAATAGTTCTAGGTGCCAACCAAGTAAGTTCTCTGTCATTTTTTAATCAATAACTCAAGTAAAATTTTATCCTTCTCAAAGATCTCTGAGGCAGCTTAACAGCTGAGAGGTTTTGTCAGTTTAAAAGGACCTCACTAAACAAATTTTAGTAAAACACAAATATAAGTTATTAAGGCGAGTACCTGCAAGTAATAAAGGTGTGAGGACACATACAAGGTATCAAATTTCTCTCGTATGCTGCCTTCCATAGTCTTAAAACTTATGTTTTTCACACCCCCCAAAAAAAACCCACAAACGGAGAATGCCATATTATTTTTACCATAACACTTAGTTTTACTGAAACTGGTTATTCCGTGTTTTGTTGATACCCATGAGAAGCCTGTCCCTTTCTGAACAGAGACAGAGAAGGAGTGGATTGAGGGGGAGGGAAGGGGAGGGGAGGAGAGAAGGGAGAAGAAACTGTGGTCTGGATGTAAAATAAAACAAACAAAATAAAATATCTAGAATATCTAATTCATGAGCATTTAGGCAGCCCTGTGACCTAAATCAGGTTAATTTCCACTTATGGTACTTGATATTTTTGAGAAGAGGTGTCATGTAACCTAGGTTCATTTGAGCTCACTCTGTATAGCTGGAGCTGCTCTTGAACTCCCGAGTTGCCAGACCGAATCCCCCAAACCCTGGGATTACAGTTGTGCATCAGCATGCCTGGCCAGGTTAGCTCTTGGCTTCTCCCTCTACTGTTTTTAAGTTATTTTATTCTTAGTTTTTTCAGAGCGGTTTTATGTTCATCTATTTTTCTAGGTTATAAAATTTAATAGGCATTCTGCACTCACTAGCCTTGCTTTTTTGTTAGTTTATATTTGGAAAGTTATTCTCCGTCATTTTATCGTGACGCTTAAAGAGCAAATAGAAATATGTACATATATCCAATATGCTGCCTTTGGCCAGAGGTTCGCAAACACTTTTTATCTCTTTGAAAATAAAAGCAATTAGGGTTATTAAAATCTTTGCATGACCCACAGTGGGAATATTCTCAAAGGAAGAGGCCTGAGCATTCATCTTGACTTTTTTTCCTCCTTTCAACACAGCCTATGAAATATTAAAACATCCAGGTTTGCAAGCTGGTAGAGACGAGAAGCTGCATGTGACGTCAGAGGTTATTCTAGAATCTCTTTTAGTTTTTAATTCAGCAGGTACGTTCTGAGTAATTTTAACATTGTGGCTACTGGCTTAGGTGAAAGGAGTTTAGTGATTAAACAAATACAGAGGCCTTTGCTCATGTAGGTTTATGTTCTAGTAAAAGGAGACAGACTATAAGAAAAGTGAGGTCATTTCTGTAAAGAAAAAGTGTGGGTCTCCTTCTTCCCCGGGGAACGTTAGTGCACTTGGTCCCTGAGTGAAGGAGCAGAAGCGGGGAATAGAATTCAGATGGCTGTGGATGCAACAGAGATGGCCCTCTGGGAAATGACTTCGGTGAATCAGCTCAACTTATTCCAGTGTATAGAAAACATATAGGATTGGGAAGACAGGGAAGAAACTTTAATTTGCATTAAGTGGTAATCTCCTACCTAAGGCTTTGTAGCTGCAGCAAATCTTAGTTACCACACATACAGCAGGGGAGACTTCCAGCAGGGATCTGTGCCAAAGGTCAGCTAAAGATAAATCAGGCTTAGAGACAGCTTCCAGATAAGGTCAGTCCTCTGGGCCTAGGGACATTCTCCAGATAAAGACACAGAGAGAGCAGGAAACCTTGCTGTGGAGGGAGTCCCTCATGTTGTCCCTCAGGCTCTGGAGAGAACTGCCAGGCCAGGATAGACTGCAACCTCTGGCCAGTAGGGTCTTGAAACAGAAAAGTAAAACAGCCTGAGAGAAATGAGTGGGGGTTTGTTATTTTGTGTGGAATGAACAGGAAAGGTCTCTTTGGAAGACTACTTTAAAAGATCATTTAAGATCTTGACTAACAGGTATTTGCAGGCTGTTGACTTCTTTTTCTCCTTCTTCTTTTCTTCTTCTCTCCTTCTCTTCCTTCTTCGGCATTAGGTCTCACTATCTTGACTAGGCTAGTCTCAAATTTCCTATGTGGCCCAGGCTGGCTTCAAACTAGCAATGTTCCTGCCACAGTCTCTAAAGTACCAGCATAATAGGCACACACTGTCATACTTGTTGGGCCTTTAAATACTAAGTTGGAAAGTTTTATTACAAATTAAAAATGAAGTTCTTAGAAATCTTGACAAGCAAGAGCCAAAGAGATGCCTCAGCAGTTAAAAGCAGCTAAAAGCAGGACGAGGGTTTGATTCCCAGAACCTACATGGCAACTCACAGCTCTCTGTATCTCCACCAGGCATATATGCGGTACATAGACATATATGCAGGCAAAATACCAATATGATAAAACAACAAATAATTTTTAAAAATCCTGACCAGATGTCAAGGGATTTCAAGACTTTAGGACAATCATTTTCATGAGACAAAGAGAGGTTGGCACTGAACACAAGACCCCACAATGCACCCCACTAATGATGTTTTGAAAGAACCCAGGTACTGTGTACTCCCTTCTGGATCCCAGATTAGGCATAGACCACACCCAAACACCAATTTCTAATAAAAACCAAACACAAAGAGATCCTTTATTAAGCAAGGCAAAATGGCAGAGTGATTGAATCTGAACTGGGCAGCAACAGCAGCAAATAGCTCTGCAAGTGTTGATTTTAAGAGGCGAAAAGAAGACGTCTGTGTTGGGATGAGCTAGGATGAGTTGGCAAGTTCTGATTGGATATTTTAATTAGGGTGGTCAAAATAATAAATTTTGATTGGCGAACCTTGATGTTTTGGTAGTTGGTCCTTTGTGATCAGCCTCAGGAATGAGTCAGGCGTGGCCAAATAAGGAACTAGATTTTGGTGGCCAGCATTAGGAACTTAATCTAAAGGTTTAATAAGGGAGAGTAAATGGGAAACGGGAAATGGTAAAACCTACCAGCACCACATTTGCCATTCCAGAGCCCTTCATCTTTACCTGAACCCTAGAAGACAGGTTTAATCGGAAAACAGCAGCAGCAGCAAAAAAAGAAAGAAAGAAAGAAAGAAAGAAAGAAAGAAAGAAAGAAAGAAAGGAAGGAAGGAAGGAAGGAAGAAAGGAAGAAAGAAAAGGGAAATTCAGCCAAACAGAAGTGTCAGGACTTGTAAATCTTGAAGAGTTAGATTGGTGCATAGCCTGCATGTAAGTTATACTGTTGAGGCCATGACCATGTGGTGTGTGTATGGAGGGGGGAGGTTCTTGGGGTCTTACTGCGACCATTAGATGCTCGCTCTGCAGGTTCTTTCTGCAGCCATCCTTACCTGGGCCTTTGGATGAGCAAGCCAATACAGAAGGGGTTAGGCAGGAGAATTTATTTCCAGGCAAGAGTTCAGGAGAGGAAAAAGCCTATGTCTACACCCTCACAATGAAGAATATGCCATGAGGCAGCCAAACCAAGGATGGGTTCTCTTAAGAGACAGGAGTCTAGAAGCAGATGTGTCAAACCTAGGTGTCCTGACAACGAACCTCTGTGATTTGGTCACTATTTGTGAGATTGGAACAGGGCTGTTGCTCGCACATGATGAGACAAAAGCTCCAAGGTGGTCTTCTCTTTTCCCTCATAAGAGTAGCTCAAGAGGCCACACCTCTCCCAGAGAATTTATAGGCAGCTAGTGGTCCCTGGAAAGGGAGAGATATTTTCTTCAGTGTTGTAGCCACTGGTAAGGAGCCTGCTCTATAAATAAGCCCCTACTTAAGCTCCAGTGAGAAACCAGAATGAAATTGAAGTAAGACCAATTATTAGACACTGACTTATTCACTTATTTTGTGATTGACTTAAACACTGCTTGTCCTGCCTATTTGTCAAACATGACTTCATTTGCTCCCTGGAATAGAATAACCCAGAAAAATAGCAGAAACACTTGGTTGTGACACTTAACAACCTCTGACTACCATCTTTGTGTCTGTAAAAAAAATCATGTTTGCTCCCTGCCCCACCTTTGTGGTTATAGAGTATAAAAAGAGAATACAAATGATCCAGCATCAAAGTCTTGTAAGAGTCATCCTGGCTTTGGGATACTGGTAACAGCTCCTTTCTTCCCCTCTCACTGGTATCAGAGGGCTTGTGCAAGAAAGATTCCCTCAATAGAATAAATTTGTCCATTATTGAAAAAAATGTAAAAGAAAGGAAATGAGTTGGGAAAATAAAAAAGAATGAGTGGAAGGGATAAAGGGAAAGAAGGAGGTGATCGAATTGCATTATAGATGTATGAAACACATTCTAGATGTATTAATGAATCTGTTACATGCAATTAATATGTACTCCAAAGAAATAAAAGACGGAAAAAGAAAAGACTGGCAAACAATATAAAACTGATTAACAACAGAACAAACACATCAGCTACCGCACTTGATTGTTTGACTCACCAGCTAACCAAGGAGCCGGGAGAGCAACTGTGAGCAAGCGAAGGAAAAGGCTGGTCACGAGGGGCTTTGGCAATGAGAAAACAGAAAACTAAGCTAAAGCCTTACAGGCCTCATTGGATGAAAGTGATGGGAGAGGCAGAATAAACCCTTGAAAAGAAAGCAGTGGGCCTTCCTGGATATCATAGCAGTATGAGCATATCCAGAAAGACTGGCAGGGGCTATAAGGCATGGCTTTCAAAAATAAATCTCATTAGACTAATTGAGAGAATGTGTCCTTGCTGAGAACCCAATCAGCAGTTTTTGAGATTCAGTTAAAAAAAGAACTCACATTAGAAACAAAATAAAACACAGGGATGGAAATCACAGGGCAAAGAGAAGAAGACTTGTTGACTGAGGTTTTCTGTCCCAAAGTTCTGAAGCCATTAAGTCCCAAAGAATCACACAGAGGTCCACATTAGTTATAAACCAACTGGCCTATTATTTTAGGCTTCTTATTATCTCTTATAACTTATATTAAAGCCCATAACTCTTGTCTGAGTTAGCCACGTGGATTGGTACCTTTTTCAGCAAGGCAGTCACATCTTGCTTCATCTGTCACAACTGCAGAATGCACTTTTCTCTTCCCAGAATTCTTGTTGCCCTGCCTCTACTTCCTGCCTGGTCACCCCGCCTATACTTCCTGCCTGGCTACTGGCCAATCAGCATTTATTTAAAATATAAGTGACAGGGTACAAAGCAATTGTCCCACAGCAAAGACTTGAACAGTTTCTCAGTCAAAACAGCAAAATCTAGACTACCTAATTCAGGGCAGAGATGTAACAAATAAGTGAAAATGAAATTTCCTCAACTTATAAAAGACTGCAGGCTTACTGATCCCTGCCTCAGACAGATGGGATAGGATGGGATTGCTGTGCTCCAGGGGTAAAGAAGGCTTTCTCCAGACAAAACTGAAATGTAAATTACCAAAGCAGCATCAGACTTCTCGTCTATAATAATAGAAACTAGCACAATGCCAATAACAACAATGATATTTTGAGGGGACAATAATGACTTTTGTAGAAAGCAATGAGAAGAAAGTTATGTTTGTAAGAATTCATCAAGGACAGACACTATATACACTACCTGATAAAGTATCCAAAAAAAGTACAGTCACTGAAAACTGAAAAAATAAGATGAGCTTCCAAGGGGATTTTGCAAAACCGAGGAATGGAAAAACAGAATTTTTTTTTGCTTTTAAGTATTATTATTGTTGCTGTTTTGCTTCGAGACAGGGCCTCTCTATGTAATTGACATGGCAATAAGGTGACCCTCAACCTCCTGGGCCCTACAGTAACTGGCAAGTGTCACCCAGTGTGCCAGGGTCCAATCAATGAGTCTCATGCAGAGGGTTAAAGATCTGAAAATATTGACCAGGTACCTACACTCATATGAACACTCTAAATGACCCCTCAGCATGCTTCTGTGACATTCCTAATTGAAACCATTAGTTCATTCCAATAAAATAAATACAACTAAGATATTAAATCCTTTGTGATATAATTAAGGAGGACTTTTGAATTAGAAGAGACAAATTATAAAGGGAACTTCACTAGTGTTAAAACTCCAAAGTATCAACTATAATTGGGATAAGTGTAGATGGGGCAGATGCTGAGCTAGGGAGTTAAAACACTCAATGTTTTTATCAGCCTGGACAAAGCAGGAATCAAGGCCTTGAGCAGTGGGTATTAAAACACTTCTGAAAATGCCATTTTTCAGAAAAAAAAACCTGTTGTGGAATATTAGTTTAAGGTCTGTTATGTTCATTTATGCTATGCAATATTTGTTTAACATTGCAAAGATGTGTTGCATTTGCTTAACTCTTTAAAGCTGTGTTATTTTGCCTACCTAAAACACCTTTTTGGTCTAATAAAGAGCTGACTGGCCAATAGCTAGGCAGGGTAAAGGACAGGCAGAACTGGCAAGCAGAGAGAATAAATAGAAAGAGAAATTGAGGCTTGGGAGAAAAACGGAGAAAAAGGGAGTGAGAAAAGGCAAAGTAGAAAGAATGCCAGGAGCCAACCAACCAATCACACAGTCAGCCACAGAGTAAGACAGAAAGAAAGATATATAGAATAAAGAATGGTAAAAAGTTCCGAGGTAAAATGTAGTTAAAGAGAAACAGGGTAATTAAAGTTAGAAAAGTTGGCTAGAAACAAGGCAAGCCAATAGGAATAGTCTCTGTGTATTCATCTGGGAGATGGGTGGCAGGCCCCCAAAGAGTTAAAAAAGACCAACGACACCACCCTATCATGGAGGTCATTCTAATAAACTGTTTGGAAGTGATTGCTGCTATGTTATGCTGATATAATAAAGGGGAAATAGCTTGTTTATATTTGTTAGGAATAAGAAGATGCAATGTGGTGGAACAGCTTAGAGTTTACCAGTTCGCAAGGAAGAGATGTGGGAGGAAAAGGCAATTGCTCATGCTGAGGTAGCAGGAAGGAATTGGAAGGCAAAATGAATGAATGAATGAATGAATGAATGAATGAGTAAATAAATAAAATTATTAAACATAAAGAAGACCACAATTGTGGATGTTATCACTAGGAACTATGTGAAATCCTTTTCTTAGTGAAGACAGGACTCTCCACTGTGGGAACACAATCGAGCACCACATGTTTCAGACAAGATGAAGACAAACCACAGCAGGCATAGGAGCAGCCAAAGGCAGCAGATGGCGACAGAGAGACGAAGAGCTGGAAACCCCAGGCTGTGCAGTGTTGGCTGTGTAAAGCTGTGGAACGCTGGCACAGAAATGTGTATCCCAAGCTATGTTTCAGTGACATACACAGGGAGAAAGGTGCCAATGATCAAAATATGCCTTTTAAATTTAACATTTTATAAAATAAGGCAGACATAGATTGACTGCATATAGGCAAGATGTACATAATGTCAAGCTCCCTTTGGTAGACTTAGAAAGAGATCCTCTTATTTAACACATATGCGTGAGGGATCCGTAGGTCGATGCCGACAGTCCTCCTCAGGCGCTGCACCTTATCATTTTAGACAGCATCTCTCACTGAACCTAGAACTCACTGAGTCTGCTAGACTTGCTGGCCAAGAACTCTAAGAGCCTCCTGGCTCTGCCTTCCCCATGATGGGATTACAGATGTATGACACTGGACCCAGATATTTTTTTAATTGTAGATACTTAGAATCCGAACTCAGGCACTTATGCTTGCCAGACAAGAACTTGATGCACACTACTTAAAATGTTATCATTATTATTATTTATATGTATATGAACACGTGCATATGTAAGCATGTGTGTGCACACATGTGTGGAGATCATAGGACAGTTTTGTGGAGTCGTTTCTCTCCATCCACCTTTATGGCTCTGGTCACCAGACTTGCATGCTAAGTACCTTTATCCACTGAGTCATCTCATCATCCCTACGCATTCTATTCTTAAATATGTGGGATTTGTAAAAATTCATCATATCCTTTATGTAAAAAACAAAAAAGAATTTTTAAAATAAATATTTTTGAGGCTAGATTCTCTAATTGCAATTATAAAAAACTTAAGTCACCGAGTCTGCTAGACTGCCTGGCCAGAGAACTCTAGGGAGCATTCTGTCACACCTTCCCAGTGATGGGACTGAACTTTCTAGAACATCTATGACCAAATTTGGAGGAATAACTGAAAGAAAATACATGCCACAGCAGCTAAAGTTGCTGCCATGGGGCAACTTAAGGATACGAAGCATTTTTGTTTTATTTTGGTTCGTTTGTTTGTTCATTATTAAAATAATAAGGCTTCTTTTTGTCTCCCTCAGACATAGAGAGAAGGCAAAGTTTTGGTAGACAAATCAAGGTTTGGGTAGCCAAGAGTTAATTTTGAAGAACATAAAACATAGAAAAGCAGTAATGGAGAGACACGAGGGTGAGACAGAGTTGGCTGTGCTGTATGAGGCTGCTACTCAAGTTGGCCTGGGCGCCCAAAAAACACACAGAATCCACGCCTCCCTCAGCTATGCAAGTCATCCTTTCTCCTCTGGAAATGACCTACATGAAACAAGGCATTAAACATTTAAATTTCAAGTAGAAGGAGTAAACATCCCAAATGTGAAAAAGAACCCAGATGCTGAAATTGCTAGGTGTTGAGATTTGCTATAGAATGACTACAGCTGAAGAAGGTATTGCCACGTAAAGAATGAGCTAGGGAAATAGAATAAGGCATTCACATACAGATGGGAAGGGGTGCAGAAAAGCAATTGATTGATATGTCAATGTCCGTTATTTGAGTAAATAATTACTTATTTAATAATTAATGTTAATGCAATGAGCTATTCACCTCAAAACATAAAACAATAGCTGTATCCCGACTCATACTTCAAATTACAAGATTTGTTACAAACCAAATGTTAAACTTTTCATAGTGGAAAATGCCTACAATACCAGCACTTTGGAGGCTGAGACTGGAGGATGGCATTTTTGAGACCAGCTTAGACTGTATAACAAAACAAACAAAAGAAAGATATTGAAATAAAATCAATAGAACTACTATGTGGACTGAGATTCCTGTCTTGCCCAGTTCCTACAGTCATTAAGTCCCAAAGAAATCACACAGATGTCTGCATTAATCATAAACTGATTGGCCCATTAGCTCAGGCTTTTTATTAACTCATAACTTACATTAGCCCATTATTCTTATCTGGGTTACCCATATGGCTCAGTACCTTTTTCAGCAGTGTAGTCACATCTTGCTTCTTCTGTGTCTGGACAGGATTGCAGAGAGGAAGCTTCCCTCTTCCCAAAATTCTCCTGTTCTCATTGACCCACCTCTACTTCCTGTCTGGGTACTGGACAATCAGCGTTTATTTAAAACATAATTGACAGAATATAAACAATTGTCCCGCACCACTACTAGATAAAATTATTGGAATCAACTTATTCAGCCGATTAGCCTGGAGGATTTTTCCGAGTTAAGACAAAAAGTTTCTAGACATTGAGGACACAGAAAGGAACTGTAAATAGTTAGCTGCACTAAATTAAATACAGCTCTTATAGAAATCACATGCCACATAAACACAGGAGGCAGAACATATTTGGAGAGAAAATACTAGCCATGGCAATTACAATAGTAATTAACTGAACGAACACCTTCCTCCTCCAAGCTAAATTTAGACAGGATATGTGTAAGAGAGTTAGAGAAGTAAAAAACTGGAGACAACTTGTGCTGGAAAGTTTCCTGTCAATGTGACACAAGCTAAAGCCATCTGAGAGAAGGAAACCTCAAATGAGAAAAGGCAATGCAAGCCTGTAGAGCACTTTCTTAATTAGTAATTGATGGGGGAGGGCCTAGCCCATTGTTGCTGGGGTCACCCTGAGGTGGTGATCCTGGCTCTATAAGAAAACAGACTGAGCAACCCATCCCTGGCTCCTGCATCAGCTCCTGCCTCCAGGTTCCTGTCAGCTCCTGCCTCCAGGTTCCTGTCCAGTGTGAGTTCCTGTCCTCACTGATTTTGATGTGAACTGTTGTATGGAACTGTGAGTGAAATAAACACTTCCCTTCCCGAGTTGCATTTGATTTCATCACAGCAATTGTAACCCTAACTAAGATACACCCTGAAGAAGATCCATCAAGATAGATCGATAAATGGTTGAATACATGGTCATAGATTCATGGTATGGAATGTTGTGAATTTATCTAGAAAGGGAAGACTATTCTAATTTAGAAAAGTACTCATGCACAGTGTGGCATAAATCAACAAATGAAATCTGTGTACGAATGTACATACTATACTCCACTAAAATAGATTATGTTTATTCATGTTTTATAAATATGGAGATAGTAAATGAAATATTCCTGACTGTTGATAGAGACCCAGAAAATGAACTGTATAGCTATATACCTCTGTATTATTTCATCAGCCACGGTAATCATTTCATCATTAAAATCATATTAAAATTTCTTGAATTTTAAACTCTTAATTTAGCAAAGCATTTAAAAAATAAGTTAAATTGGAAATAGCTGCCAGTGATTGCAAAAGTATGGAAAGTGAATAAGACACACACAGTAATATCTGCATTTTTCTAATGAACTATTTTGGAAAGGGTTTAATGTTAACAAAATATTAGCAAAGAATATAGAAAATTACCATATGATTTACATGCACCTACTTTCCTTTATTACTCACATCATAAATTAGTATAGCACTTTTGATACAATTTATGAGCCAACATATATATATTACTAAAGTTTATAAAAATATAGTGCCTTCATTCAGGTCTGAAACTTTTTCTACTGTTCTGTTGACTTCTGGGGTTCCATCCAGCATGTCATCTTATACATACATACTTTTCACACATCCTAACTTTCTCTGTGTGTGGAGGGGGTGCTGTCTATCTAGTACAGGTTGGCCTTGAACTCACTACCTAACCCTTATAGGTCTTGAACTCACTATCTTTCCACTCTAGTCTTCTAGTACTGGGATGACAGGTGTGTACCACCATGCCCAGCTTTACGATTTGCTTGGGTATAAAATTTTCAGGTCCGTTTTTAATGACATGTCCATTTTGAAGAATCTCATCTCCACAGCCTCAGTGTTCCTGGAATTCTGATGTGTGGGGACAGGGAGTCCTTTCCTGGCAGTTCCCTTGGGCGCCTACACTCCACAGCAATCTGGCCCTGCAGGTTGGTGTATGTGAGGAGCACACTTCTTCCAGTATCTCTTATTCTCTCCTTATGTGTTTTTCTTGTATTAGACCACAGTTACTGGTTCTGAGAGAAACATCTGTTGAAGCGAAGTTTTTGTGTTTCTTCTCCTTTTTTCTCCCTTTCTTTTCTTCCTCACTTTTTATTTTTGAGAGATATTTTTTACACGCCTTTAGTTAGTGTTTATGTGTGCACAAGTCAGTCACAGTGCCCTTGTGGGGTCAGAGGATTTGTGGGAGTCACTTCTTTCCTTCCACCCTGTGTGTTCTGGAGATTGAACCCAGGTCCTCAGTCTTGATGGCACATATTTTTACCCTTTGACCCACCTTGCTGGCCCTGAAATGTTTTGTTCCATCACATTACGCCAGATTGCAAACTATCAATGTGGCATAACCTGTTGATGCTGACCTTGGTCGTCTGACCTGGTCCTGTGTGTGAGGATTCTCCACTATGACATTATTTTCTATTTTCTTTCCCATGCATTTTGGAAGGGAGATTATTGTAAAGATGATGATGAACGGTGGGTGTCACACCGTCTCAAGGACAGAGGAGCTACCTAAATTATCTGGAACACTTCTCTAAGAGAGATTGGCCTCTTCTCCTTGACTACTGGGCCACTTCCTATTTTAGTGTAGACTCAGACACTGACTTACAATACAACTCTTAATTTTGTCACCTGAATAGTACTAGTTTCGGCCAATGGGCATATTTTGTCTGGCTGCTGTTTATTCTTGTTATAACTCTGTTATGATGAGTGTTCATCTATTTTGGGCACTCCTATAACTTCTAACATCACAAGATGATCTAGATTGTGTTATATATTGCCTTTTTAAGTCTAAGAACCAGCTGTGAATACAAGAGTCCTTGGATCCTTTTATTGAGTAATAGAAAATAATCTTAAAATCTTGCTCTGGATGCAAGATGTACTTTTTTCTTTATTGGCATCATTGCTTCCTGGCTCCAATAGCTGCTAGAACAAGGAAATGCATACATGTGTATGCACTAATCCATATATATATATATATATATATATATATATATATATATGAATGTATTTGTGCATGTAAAGATCATATGTGAAGCATGATTAATAAAAGCTCAGGGTCAAAAATCGGGGTTCAACCTGAATATCTGAAAAGCAAAATAGCCAGTCCCTGGCTCTTTACTTCGACCTCAGTCTGAAATGGCGATCCTGTCTCTTGGAATCTCAGAATTAGACTGTGTGTTGAGAGCTGTTTCCTCCCATTTTATATTCCTCTCTAGGGCTGGGATTAAAGGCATCCACCACCCGATTTCTATGGCAACTAGTGTAGCTAAAGGGATTAGAGGTGTGTGTTACCATAAATTACTGGTCTGTAAGGCTGACCAGTGGGACTGTTTTACTCTCAGATCTTCAGGCAGTCTTTATTTATTAAAATACAGTTGAAATGCCACTACACATATGTATAGCTAAACATGAATTTCTTTTCTGAGTCTCAGTTTCACGATGTTGCTCTCTCTGCTCTGGAATTGCTATGCCGACCAGGCTGGCCTCCAACTCAGAAATCCACCTGCCTCTGCTTCCTGATGCTGGAACTCATGGTGTGCTCCATGGCATCTAGCCGAAGCATGATTTCTTTCCAATGTTTTGCATTTAACCCTTCTGACATGGACCAGTTCTGTGCTCTTTCCCTGCTCACCTACAGATTCTCACTGTAACAGGAAACCCCTTCTCCTGAAGTACTGTCCGCTACCGATTTGCTCAGTTTCTTCTCCGCCGTGCATCAAGGGCAGTCTTGGAAGCGTTAAGCTAAGTACTAAAATAAGAGAAATAGAAAGAAAAATCCTTGTAATTTCTGCTTTTTGCTGTTGTTGTTTTGTTTTGCTTTTGGGTTTTGGTTTTGTTTTGGTTTGGTTTCGTTTTTCATGACAGAGTTTCTCCATTACTTTGAAGCCTGTCCTGGAACTCACTCTGTAGACTAGGCTGCCCTCAAACTCACAGATCTGCAGTCCCTGTCTCTCGGGTGCTGGGATTAAAGACATGTGCCTCCTGAACCCGGCCCATTTGTTGTTTTTGTACATGTGGAAGGCAGTGGGTGATGTCGTTCAGTGTCTTCCTCAGTCATCTCTGAACCTGGAGCTCACTGTTTGGGGGTCTGGGTCTCCAGGGATCCTTCTCTCTGTGCCTTTCCATCACAGACATCACAGGTATGCCTGACATTTTCACATGAGTCTGGGTGCTCAGTGAGCTCAGCAGGCCTGTTACTGCCTGAGCCATCTTTCCAGCCCAAGGAACCACAGCTTCCTACCGTGTGGGTGATCCACTCACGTGGGGTCAGGTAAATCAATATGGGCCCGTGAAACCTTTGGTAACAGTGAAAGACTTGTGTGTAAGCAGCAAACAAACAAACAAAATCAGTTCCAAATTCACCCCGAAGGCATCTGAGGTGATCTGGACTCACTCCAGTGTCACCTTGGAGAGCTTCCCTCCAGGCTCCGTTTTGAGCACCGGAGAGGTCCCTTTTGCACTGCATGCTCTGCTCTACCCCAATGATGACCGCAGGGAACACTTCCGTTCAGATCAAGAATACTGCATGATGTAGGCGGTAGCGTTTTTACTGTGTGCGGAAAGTTTTCTGCTCTTACAGAAGCCTGGAGGTTTAATTACGGCAAACCAAGACTTTATTCTTTCCAACCATCATTCCTCAGCAGATTAGTGGCAAATTAGTATGTATGATTTTGCATTGTGTTAGAATGCTTGATTTTAAAAATTGCGGTTTGAGTTGCTGACTCCAGTTTCAAAAAAGAAAATGCTTAAATGAATTTTGGCTCAGAATTAGGATGGGGTTTCCAGCTATTTCTGAAATGGACTTAAACATACTTCTGCCATTTTGTACTATTTATTTATGCAAAGCGACACTCTTAACACTGGTGATTATAAAATCAAAATATTGATCAACCATGAAGATGGCAAAAAACGTTCATCCTGTGGCATCAGCTATTTGGCCAATATTTAATCTTTATGTAAAAATAAGCAAACACAACCATCTTATTCATATGCAGACTTGTTCTTATCTTTAATAAATGTAAAATTATATGTATGACCAAACTGTTTTAAAATAACTTTCTCTACGATTTAGTGCCAGCAAGTGTTTCATCTGTGTACATATTTTACATATTTACATATGCAAGGTATGTAAAACTCTCTGAGGCATAAAAGAGAGGTACATGGTAACATTTTTTAGAGGTTCTGCACTAAGTTAACACACGGCCAACAGGGAAACTTTCTTTCTTTCTCCCTTCCTTCCTTCCTTCCTTCCTTCCTTCCTTCCTTCCTTCTCTTCCTTCCTTCCTTCCTTCCTTCATTCATTCGTTCTTTCTTTCTCTTTCTCTCTCTATCTCTTTCCTTTTGTTTGTTTTTTTTTTTTAATGAAGTAGGATTCTGTGATGATGGGCTTTCTTTTTTGCCTCTAGCCTTGCAAACTCTTACATCCTTCCTACGTTACATCACCCTTTGCTGCTCTGTATCTTCTCTCTGATTTGTGAACTTTCTAAAAAGCCACTGCGTTGCTTCAGTTCTACACTTTCAGACATAAACAGTGTCATACCTTGCAGCATTTTAATCAAAAGTTGGGTAGGTTCGGTATATTCCAGGCCTCATCAAAGGTATATGTACTTTATTTATCTTGAGTTAGTCTGGCTATTGTAACTTGTTAAGGTGGGAGAAGTTCTCAGGTTACAGAAACCACCACATGAAAGTTTTATAGAGTCTTTATTCCATTTTTTAAAAAACAGTGCCAAACAATATCCAGATATGGCTTCTAAAGCTCCTGCCCTCTGTTTGAAGGTGAGGCTAATTTTTGAAGTGGTTTCAAGTTCTAGAGGTGGGGGTTTGCTCTACCTTGCCAGCAGGGCCTCCACAGTGGGTCTCTGTTAATATCAGGGAACTGAAATTGTTCCAGTCCCTTTGATTGCTTTCCTCTGGGAAGGAACTGTGGGCCCTCAGGGAGTCCCACCCATAATCCTCTTACCTCACTGGGAGCACAGAGGTCAAGTTTCCCCTTATTCTCCCATAGAAATAAATATAAAAACCACATCAGGAAGACCAAAGGAGGCTGGTGTGTGGGACAGAAATGCACTTTGAGTTGAGGATTTATTCACTGCGGGTGTGAATGTGGCTGTGGTAGGTATTTCAAGTTCTCCAAATAGGGTATTTTTCTGAAGGTCTTCCCTAAGAAAGTCACTTCTACACACACACACACACACACACACACACACACACACAAACCAAACACCAAAAAACCTTAAAAAACAAGTAGAAAATATTTTCAGAATAAACCAGAGTTTTGCAGACATACTAACTCATCCAAGCATGACAAAGTTTCAGAGCTGTCCCACATCTATGCTGTGCTATGGAATGCCACAGTTGGCTGTTTGGGAAACCATACTGATTATGAAACCAGCTTAGAATTCTCCCGAAGTATTAACCCTTTTAGATTGTCCCTAAAATGACTATATTTTGAAGTTACTTCCTAAGTTGTTCCACAGTAAAGTCAGTTTACTACAAAAAAAAAGTGGCATGTTGTATTCACCAAAAACAAGAGAATCGTGTGAAAGCTTCAGGCCTGATCACCCCAACGCAACTGTCTTTCTAAAAATGGAAAGGTTACTTATGGCTAGTCCATCAGGCTTGTTGCCATGGTGATCACTGGCTGTGTCTGTGCACAGACTGGTCCCAGAGACCATGTCTACATTTCCATACCATGTATTACTCCTTATGAAAACAATGGTTTTGCAAATGGATTCTTAACAGATAGACCAGACTGGCCTTGAAATACGAATCCTCCTGCCGTAGCTATCCCAGTACCAGAACCACAGGCATGGGTCACTTGTTAAACATGGGCCACTGTACGCAGTTCTAAGACTTGCCATTCTTAATGTGTCCTTAGAATTCACAGTGTTTGGTATTTAAATGTCTTCTGAGCATTAATGAAGATATCTGAAATAAGTTTCTCCAGAAGCAACCCAGATTCAACAGTCTGTTTCCCCAAATACAGGTTATCTATATTAAATATAAGATGCATATGTTAAATATTTAACATGTCTCTGTACCTCTATTTGACCTTATCAATGCTCTCTGAAGACAGACTTCTTTTGTACCACACATGGCCAGAAACTCCATGTTTATAGAAGCAATTATTCAAGGTTTGCCTTTAAATCTGAAATACCCTGACATATTATTTTCTTCCTTCCTTTGGAAAATAATACCAAATTATAACCTTGTTTTTATTGTTTTCCCAAGTGAGACACCATTGATAACAGGTATTTCTGCCCAGAGAACAAAGTGAGCCAGCAGCCTTGGGAAGCACACCCATGACACCCACTAGAGCACACTATTGTAGCATTAACACTAATTTTTGACTAGTTCCCATAAGTCAGTAGGGTCAAGAGACACCAAAGAAACAGTACTTTCTAAACACAACAGAACCAAGGAACATACGAACCCACAGAGATGGTGGAAGCATCCACAAGGCATTTATAGGTCTAAGACAGATAGGGTTCCAGTATTGAGAGGAGTAAGTGCACACGGTTTTCTCCCACTTATCAAGAAGCTATCTCAAATTAACAACGAACCACAAAGGAACAATTGGTTTTCCCCAATGGATTCTCAATGTGTATAAAAAAAACATACTTGAGGGCAGCCCAATGCCCAGCAGTAGATGGACAACTCGAAATGAACTCAGGGGTATTTGAGGAGGTTTTTAAAAATTATTTCTGTTTATTTGTTTATTTATTTATTGGTCTCATTATATCTTGTCTAAGTATTTTTTTTTACATTACTGTTCTTTTGATTATATATTATAGTTTACAATTTGGGTTTTTATGAATTTTCTCTGTGTGTGTACACGCGTGTGCGAGCATACCTGAGTATGCATGTGCTTCTCATGCTATTTCTTTTTCATTTTTGTTTTTTGCTTTTTTTTGGTTTTCATTTTCTATGTTTGGCTATATTCTGGTTTGTTTGTTTTTCTGCTTGTTTTCTAAAGAAAGATAAGAAGGAGTAGAGTCAGATGGGTAAAGAGGTGGGAGAAACTGGGATGAGATGAGGGAGGGGAAACTGATCAGAACATATTACATGAAAAAAAATCTCCTTTCAATTTAAAAAGAAATATTTTCAGGTTATTATTATTAGTGCTATTGACAGGGCCTTGCTTTGTGGTCCAGGATAGCTTTGAACTTGTGATCGTCTTGTCTCTGCCTCCCAAATCCTGGGATGACAGATGTGGTGGTCTGAACGAGAATGGTTTCCTACTTGTATTAAGCTGTCTGGGAAGGGTTGGGAGGCACAACCTTCTTGGACTGACTGTGTTCCTGGGTGTGGGCTTTGAAGTTTAAAGAGTTGGTTAGCTTTCACTCTGCCTCAAGTTTGTCAATGACATGTGGGTTCTCAGTCACTGCTCTATGGCCATGCCTGCCTGTCCTTTAACTCACCATGATGATCATGGACTTAAATGGACCCTTTCTTCTTTAAATTGCTTTGGTCATGGAGTCTTATCACAGCCACAGAAAGGTAACCTAGACAACTGTTTCTATTTGATAAAATAATAAGATTTTTTAAAATTGAATGCAAATTAAACATAAACCTTGATTTAGGAAGCAAAAAATATAGAGAATGAGAGATTTAGGTTCAAGGACCACATGGCTGCCTTTGAATCCAGAGCCCTTGACTACCAGCTGGTAGCATATAATCCTGAGCATGTCATCTACTGTTTCCTCTTTGGAAAAAGCATCATAAAGTTTTGATGGACCTATCAAAATAGTTAATGTAGCCAGATGCTTAGGAAAAGACTTGCTACATCGAGAGATGTAAATTATATGTTGTGGAGAATTGGTCATACCTCGATCTGTTTGGATTTGTGCGGCAGCACACCTTGGTTTGAAATGCTTAGCCTGTGGATACTTGTGACCAAAAGGGAGCTCCTTCCAAATAGTCTGGTGTACTCTGTTACATAATGGCGCCGTTGGAACAAAAGCCAAGAATGGAGTCATGTGAGATTCCTGTGTGCTTGTGAGAGAACTCCAAGGAAACAAGACAAGAGTCTTAAGACTTCAGTTTCTTAAAAGCACCACCACCACCACCCCACAGAATTGATCTTGGAATGTGTTCCATGCCTTCCCAGGTGTAGGGGATAGGAGTGGGTATTCTTCAGATTACTCATTACAACTGGCTGTTGTTATTTGTTTATATGCCTCTATGGAAAAACACGTTTTTCGCTGCATGCAACCTGTCCTTGTGATTGTACACTTTACTCAGGTGACTCTTCTTAACTCAGAGTATAAATAGCTCAAGGCTAAAGATGGCTATTGCATGATACTTTAGTCCTCCCCCCCCCATTTTTTGGCTCTGTTTTCCCAGGACCCACCACCTCTAGAGTGATAAACAGGCATTATATTCTTTTTTTTTTTTTTTTTTGGTTTTTCGAGACAGGGTTTCTCTGTGGCTTTAAAGCCTGTCCTGGAACTAGCTCTTGTAGACCAGGCTGGTCTCGAACTCACAGAGATCCGCCTGCCTCTGCCTCCCGAGTGCTGGGATTAAAGGCGTGTGCCAACACTGCCCGGCCAGGCATTATATTCTAAGATTGTTTTACTACATAATAACTCCCAGAAAATCTTGAGAGAATCTGAAGATGAAAATTAATTTCTCTGAAGTTGCAGAATGATGGAGAGTATTGCACTTGGCAACCCGTGTTAAGTTGAGCCTTGTGGCTCCCCTGAAGTCAGACTGAGGACAAACCAACAGCAAACCAAAAGACTCCACAATATTTGTAAAAGTTTGAAAGTTGTTTGATTTATAAACAATTCTCACAAACACCAGGGAGGACTTTCAGTCCCAACACATAAGCTTTCTGTGAACCCTCCCTTGTCATACCCTAAATGCTGGCATTACACAGCAGAGCAACTTATACATTAAACGCTCGTCTTCCCACTGCCTTTAACTTCCTTTAAGCAAGGCTGGTTCATCTTCAGCTTTTGGGGCCTCCCTTCTTTCAGCACCCATAGTCCTCTTCAGGAAGTGACCTCATCATTGCCAATATAAGGCAATCTGTTTTTTCTGTCTCTTAATTCTTCTCCCATTTGTTACCAGGAACTTCTCAATAAAATCAACACCTTTAAGGACAACTTATTCAAAAACGCCAAGAAAATTTGAGCATTAAATATAGGTCGGCATTTTTCAACAGTGGGCTCTATAAAATAGAAATACATAGAGACACATATGGAAATAATGACCATTTACTTATTTTTTTCAATCCTAAGTATTCTACTACAAAAATAAATATATAAAAAATTTAGTTGAAATTACAACGTATGGCTTCTCTAGGTACAGGGAAACCTTCTTAATTCCAAAATGAGAAAGAAACTGAAGACCAGTTGATTCTGGTCAGAACAACATTACTGTTATGCCTTAAGGCAGTTGCATATTAATGGTGAACACACCTAATCATGTGTTTTAGATTGTTACCTTGCTTCCAAAATTTGCTTAAAATAAATACTAACGTTTGTAATTTTTTGCATGTTTATATAGTTTTCTTTTTGAATATTGGGATTTTAAAAAAAATCAAGGATCCCTTTATTAATTATCTTGTTTATAACTGGGATAATGTATGGTTAGTTGATTCAGAAAATTGAAGCAGGCGAGTTCGTGTTCCTGTCATGTATAAGGTTCACTGGATCATGAAAGAGAAGTGGAGGTCGGAGCGTGGGTGCTGCTGAGCAGCGAGTGGATGTCGCCAGGCAGAGAATAGATGTCGCCAGGCAGAGCGTGGATGCCACTGAGCACTGGGCTCCAGAGATTTGCTTGCTTTTCACTTCCTCTGGTGTCACTGCAAACACATTCTGTTGTAGATCATATAATCCCCAAATGATACAGTGTTATCTTGAGAACACCCTTGAGAACAGCCTTGAGAACACCCTAAAATGTATTTTCAGGTTAGGAATAATTGTTGACATACATTATAGTTGAGATAGTTATTTGAAAAACTGTCTGGGGTTTAAATGAAAATAAATCAATATTCCTTGTATTAACATGTAAAGATATCTTAAGAATGAAAGTTATACTTTGGGGCTTTATATTTATAAGGAGATTATCAAAGGGCCAAGTTCAATTTTTTCCTAGGTATTCATTTAGCTATTTGAAAGGAAGTTATGAGTTATGCTGTTGTTATTAACCACAGGTGATATTTTTCTGAAATTCCCTGTTCTTCTGAAATAAAAATATACATACTCAATAGTTAATGTTTGATCTCAGCCTTTTAGCTATTAGCTGCAAATCATTATACTTTTCTCCTATTCAAAGCCTAACAATTAGGTGTCACTATTAATTTTTGGATTTTTTTTCCTTGGACATTGGTTTCAAGTACATATAAGGATTAAATCTTTGCTTTAAAAAGGTGATCAGTTTTGAGGTATGAACTTTTCTGCAGCCATCCCAACTCTCTGATAGCAGCATCTTGTAGGTACACATAGTAATTGAGTTTAATTGTAGAGAGGCTTGCCCAGGAAAACATTAATGCTGCCCTAGAAGGTCATTTAGAAGGATAAGTTCTCATGTGAGCACCACTAGAAATTTCCAGGGATTTTAGAGACTTCTGCTCCTCTTTAAAGTAACTGTCAAGTAATGCTAAAACCTGCAAACTCATTTTAAATTCCTGTCACTGTGGTTGCTTAACCTCTGAAGACTTATGCAGAGTATACAGTCCTATCATAAATCATGGCTATACTGTAGGAATGGCTATACACAGGACACAAGTTCATAGACTCTTATTTATGGTTCTGTTCTATTGGCTTTTTTTTTTAATCCATATAAAATTACTCATTTGCATTATTCAAAGAAAAGAGCTCAACATAAAGTAAAGAGAGGCAATTGTAAGCTCTCAACTACCAAGATTAATTTTATGCTTTGGTTCTGCAGAACACCAAACAGCAAGATATTGAATCAAGAAGAGCAAAATCCTGGTTGTCATTTACTTTTTAATCACAAGCCCTTGAAATTGTCTGCTCTCTTCTAAAATGTATAACAAAGTAATTGATGGCAAGGTATTTTCTTTATGAGAATTTTATTCCATTTTTTCACTAATTTTTTTGAAGCAAGGTATTGTGTAGTGCAGTCTGGTCTCATATTCACATGTAGCCAAAGATTATTTTAAACTTCTCTTCCTCCTGCCTCAGTATCCCAAATGCTGGTATTGCAGACATGTGCCATTGGGTCTAGTTTTATGTAATGCCAGATATCAAACTCGGGGCCTCATGTATGCTAGCAGGTACTCTACTAACTAAGCTACATCCTCAGCTCTCTGTTCTATTCTTCAGATCTGCTCAGATGCAGGCTTACTATTAAGAGAAGTATACATAAAATATTCTATCTCTACCTCTCTCTATTTATCTCTCTCTATCCCTCTCTCTCTATCTCTATCTATCTATCTATCTATCTATCTATCTATCTATCTATCTATCTATCTATCTATCTATCATCTATCTATCTATCTATCTATCTATCTATCTATCTATCTATCTATCATCTATCTATATCTGTCTATCTATCATCTATCTATCTATCATCTATCTGTCTGTCTGTCTGTCTATCATCTATCTATCTATCTATCTATCTATCTATCTATCTATCTATCTATCTATCTATCTATCTATCTATCTATAGCTACCTACCTACCTACCTATCTCCTATATCTATCATCTATCTTTCTATCTATCTATCTATCTATCTATCTATCTATCTATCTATCTATCTACCATCTATCTATCTATCTATCTATCTACCTACCATCTATTTATCTATCATCTATCTATCTATCTATCTATCTATCTATCTATCTATCTTTCTGTTTGCATGCATGTATCTATGTGGGTATGTACACACATCTGTGTACAGAGGTCAGAAGATGGCATTGGGCATCCTATCTCTTTTGTTCCACTTCCTGAACCTAGGGGTTATACCTTCTCATTCAGACTGAAAGCCAGCACACCCAGGTGATGTTCCTGTCACTGCCCTTTGGAAGCTTGTGCTGGGCTCCATACTCTGCTTCTCATGATTGCAGAGCAAGCACTCCAGCCACTGAACAATCTCTCCAGCCTCAACACATTCTTATTTTAAATTACTAATTTGGAAAATAGCATATTTTCAGATCACTGACTATTAGAAAAAGTACAGAGGTTTAACGACATTTTCAAATATTTTATGAATTACAAACACATTTCTCAACTCATTAAGCTAAGAAAAATAATGAAGTATTGACAGAATAAATTATTTGGCATCAGGTAAAACAGCTCATGTTTGCATTTGTTGCAATTAAATTAGAGGAAACATTTTTGTATACTTACACTTTTTAAAAAATGTTTGAACTCAGTGAACTCAGATACCTCTTTATTTAATTTAAAAATATTTTATTGAGTCAGGCAATGGTGGCACATGCCTTTAATCACAGGATTTGGGAAGCAGAGACAGATGGATCTCTGGGAGTTCAAGGCCAGTCAGGTCTACAGAGCTAGTTCAAGGACAGCTGGGGCTATCTCAAAAAGACAAAAAGAAAGTTTATTGATAAGTTAGAACTGTATATGTTCAGAGTATATAACATGATTATTTGATATGTATGTGTATCATAGTGGTTGCTAGTGTCATATTATTAAATACTTTCTAAATTAAATTTTCTAGATAATAATTCCTAAGTTAATAAGCAAATAATACCATACTTTTGTATATTGAAAAACCTTTTCCTTATTTGCCTGCTGTGCTCCCATTTTAATTTCTTTTGTTGTGTGCACCTCCTTTAGTGAAACATTTACAGTAGTATTCCCTTGTTTCTATTGTAATCAAAATTGTAATAAGTAATCAATTAACATTGCTGTAGTATATGGATTAGTAGAAAAAATTAGAACTCCACAAAAAGCCTATTACATATTAAATAGATGACATGCTACCGCTAACTATGTAAAGCATAAAGGTGCTATTATTTTTGTTATTGTTTTGCTTTGTTTTTTTGAAAACATTTTTTCACTATGCAATTTTGGTTGGCCAGAAACTTGCTATGTAGACTTAGTAGGTTTTGAACTCACAGAGTTTCACCTGCCTCCCAAGTGCTGGGATTAAAAGTATGTGGGCCATCAAGCCTAGTTAAGTGCTAGCATTTATCATCTATCTATCTATCTATCTATCTATCTATCTATCTATCTATCTATCTATCTATCTATCAATCATCTATCTACCCATCTATTTATCATCTATCTCTATCTATCTATCTATCTATCTATCTATCTATCTATCTATCTATCTATCTATCATCTATCTACATACCTACCTACCTACCTACCTACCTACCTACTTACCTATGTATCTGTCTGCGGCCAATCTTGACAAAAATACCTCTTGCCAGGGTAGGGGCATGGGGATTTAGAAATATAAGTAAAGAATATAAAGATGCATAAAAGAATAATAAAACAGAAATTATAGAAAAGTATCGCGAGGATGTTCTAGTGAATACTGAAATCACCCGTGTTTAATTTTCTTTTCCATATGCTTTTATACCCCAATACAAGAGGAGGAGAAAGGCAGCAAAAGACTTCTTTAACATGATACAAAGGACAGCTAGAACAATTAATTGCTTTAACACTTTGAGGCATGAAGTCATTAGCATTCTGTTGTTTAGGTCACGAAACCACTTTAGACCAAGTGAAGGTAGCTACTCCCCAGTTAACCTCATATTACAGTACAAGGAGCAAAACTATGCTTGCATATCCTGTCAGGATGGAATGGATTTACTTGTATGAGCTATCTTAATGTTAAAAGAACCAAGTAAACATATTCTGAGTCAGGGTGTGTAGCTACACTTGTGAAGCATTTTGAACAATTTCCAAACTCTCTGACTATCAGATAAAGTGGCAATAGGCTCACATTTTTTGGGCTTCCACATCTATCTATCTTCCTCCCCACTTCCCTTCCTTCCTTCCTTCCTTCCTCCCTCCCTCCCTCCCTCCCTCCCTCCCTCCCTCCCTCCCTCCCTCCCTTCCTTCCTTCCTTTTCTTCCTTCCTTCCTTCCTTCCTTGCTTCCTTCCTTCCTCCCTCCCTCTCTCCTCCCTCCCTCTCTTTTTTCCTATCATCTATCTATCTATCTATCTATCTATCTATCTATCTATCTATCTATCTATCGCGCACGCGCGTGTGTGTCTGTGTGTGTGTGCACGTGCATGCATGTATCAACCCTGGCACACATGTGCAGATTAGAGGACAGCTGGCAGGAGTTGGTTCTCTCCTTCTGCCATGTAGTTTCTGAGGATCAAACTCGGGTTTTCAACCTCTGCAGCAAGTACCTTTTACTCACTGGGCCATCTTGACAGCCCTAATAGTGCAAGTTTTAAGACATTTGTCATCTTCCTCCAATGCATTTTCATTATTATATTTTCAACTTCCAAGACCTCTTTACTCATGCTGCCATTAGAATTATTAAATTAAATTTAATTGGCAAACCTAAAGTTAGTGCTATCTCATAGTTACTCTATGTACATCTTCTAGCTTTGTATAGTTTTCTTCATGTAGGTAGAAATGAGCCATGCCTGATGCCACAGGCCTATAATTCTGCTACTTAGGAAGTTAAGGAAGGTTGCAAGTTCAAAGCTAGCCTGGACCATTTAGTGAGAGTATCTTATCTCAAGAATAAAAAGTAAAAAGAGGGCTGGGGATGTAGCTCAGTGGTCTAGAATGTGTGAGACCCTAGGTTCAGTTCTAGGCAGTGAAAGAAATAAAAAGGCACAAAAGAGGTTTTATTTGAATATGAAAAGCCATGTACATTCAGCCAAGGAAAGCTAGCTAAAATTAGCGGATTGCTAACAAACTCACAGAACAAGCACCATGTTGGAGAATTTACCACAGCCCATCACTATAGGATCTGGTAAGTTTCAGGCTTTCAAAATTTTCAATTCTTTTGTCAAAAGAACCATAGTGGGAAAACTAGCATTTTACTCAAAATAGATCAAAGAAAAATATATATATATATATATATATATATATATATATATATATATATATGTAGTGTGGAGTTGAGCAGGCCTGCTTTTCATCCTGCCCAGCTCCCGGCCACCGTCTAGCTTGTACCCCGAAATAACAACACACAAACTGTATTCTTTTAAATACTGCCTGGCCCATTATTTTCTGCCTCTTACTCACATCTTGATTAACCCATATCTAATAATCTGTGTAGCACCACAAAGTGGTGCCTTACCAGGTAGATTCTAGCGTACGTCCATCTTGGGCTGGAGCTTCATCGCGTCTGGCCTCTCTCTGAGGAAAGACACGGCAGTCTGACTAACTTAGGAGAGGCGTGGCATCTGACTGAGCCATCTACCTCACTTCCTTCTTCCTGTTCTGTCTACTCCACCCACCTAAGGGCCGGTCTATCAGATGGGCCAGGCAGTTTCTTTATTAATTATCCAATGAAATCATCAGATAGATAGAAGACACACCTACATCATATATATATATATATATATATATATATATATATATATATATTCAGGCTACAGGGGAATCTCATAGAAATCCATTCAATGTACAAACCAAGTCTCAAAAATTGAAAAGCCTGGTAGTTTTCTAGTTCCTGTCTGTGTGCATACTTCCCCCTAAGTGTTTGTTCTTTTTTTTGTTTGTAAACTGATTTTCTCAATATTCTGTTGTTATTTATATTGCTGAAGTCACATAGTTAGTTAATACAGAGAAATGCCACTTCCAAAGGCCAGTGGCTTCTTCAGTAGGCAGGCATCAAGGTAAGTAGATGATCATTTGGTGTGATAGCATCATGGATACAATTCCCATGACAGGATTTGGCCCATGATACTATGGGTACCCAAGATGCGTTTATTAAATGTGTGCAAAGTTGGTGTTTATCAAATCCCAATAAAGTGTTAGAAAGATAATTTGGCAAGTATAGGGAAATGTTCATCTGATACAGTGGTTCTCAACCAACGGGTCTCGCCCACAGGGCTTGCATATTATATACCCTGCATATCAGATATTTACATTAGAATTCATAACAGTAGCAAAATTACAGTTATGAAGTAGAATTGAAGTAACTGAAGTAATTTTATGGTTGGGTTCACCACAAAGTGAGGAACTGTATTAAAGGGTAACAGCATTACGAAGCCTAAGAACTTCTGGTTTCATAGAATAAGGCAGCAGTTTAAAAAGGCAATAGTCCAAAGGACTTCCAACAAAAGCCACATCTTGCAAGTGACTTCTGACAATGAGGGGAATCTGAAAAGTCACTCTGTTTCATGTGACATATCTATAAAGAATAGACAATCCATGTACAGGATTCATCATTCATAGTCTGAATGTTTGAAATATGGTCCAAGGGACACACATGCAGAAAGACAGTTTGAAAAGTGCACATACTAGATTTTCCATGGGAAGTCTGTGCTGTAACAAGTACAGATTCATCTGTGAAGAGAAAGTGTGACATCTAAGAATACAGCCACTCCTTTGGGGCAGAATGTCTTGTAGCCCAAGCTGGCCTAGAGCTTGCTATATAGCTGAAGCTGGCATTGAACCCTTGGTCCTCCTGCATTTATTTTCTAAATTCTGGGACTACAGGTATATATCACTATGCTTGGCAACAATTCTTTAAATGTCATTTTTAAATATTGCTAAAAAGATAATAGTCTAAATAATGAAGCATGGAATGTCATTGAAATTATATCAACACTAAAATACAATAATATAAAACTTTCATAGGTCTAGATTATAAAAAGGAAGAGAAAACTATGAGGGGATGGATGAATATTGGCTTGGTTTGAATTTTTTGGCAATTCACGTATGTAACACACCCCATTGAACCTTATAAACAAATAATATATCTATGTACATATATTTTTCTATTTCATTTTGCCATGCCATATATACACACACATATATGTATATACACATGTTATCTCTTTGTTTTGTTTTCAGGATTTCAATTTTCTTTTCACCTTCTGATTGGCTACTTCAATTTGCAAGGCACATCTTTCATTGCTTTACAAGAAGTAAATATTTTGAGCATGTAATTACATGAAAATGTCTTTTTCCTACCTCTACAGTTAATTGATACTTTGTGCTTATATTTAAAACCTGAAAATTACTGTCTCTCCAGAGATTTTTACCTTGAGAAACTCCATCATACTTGGCATGAATGTTTTAGATTTTATTTATTTATTTATTTATTTTAAAAAGAAAACAAGCTTCCTTCCTTCATTCTACATACCAATCCCAGTTCCCACTCCCTCTCCTCCTTTCCCTCCCTCCCCCTACCCCCCATCCCCCATACACTCTACAGAGAGGGCAAGGCACCCTGCTTTGGGGAAGGTCCACCTCCCTCCCTACCATATGCAGGCTAAACACGGTATCCATCCAAAGAGAATAGGCATCAAAAAAGCCAGCACAATCAGTAGGGATAAATCCTGAGGCCACTGTCCCAGGAATTCTTTTGGGCAATCTGGATGTGGTTATTTACAATTTTTCATTTTGGTGCTTTTTATTCTTTGAGTTACACATCATGCCTCCCTATCCCTTCCATACCCAGAATAAAACACAATAAAATTTAAGAGAAATAAAGAAAAAAGGGGAGGGAGGAGAAAGAGAAAATCTCATCATGGAAGCGGCTGTGACTCAGTGAGTCATGTAGTAAACCCCTTTATCCATATATTTTTACATGGAGCCATTCATTGCAAAGAATCATTGGTCTGGTTCAAGGGCCCTGGTCTCTGTTACACCATCGATGCTGGGCCCTCCATGCTCCAGCAAGTTACAGGAGTGGAGGTAATCCTGATGGTGGGCCTAGATAGCTGGAGGGTTGGTAAGCCCTTTATCTCTTTCCTGTCTTCACCACCAGGGGGAGCTCTCCAGCATTGCCGTGGCTAGTTCACCTTTGGCAATGATGAGCAAGGAGCAAGGCCAGCTCACTGGTACCTTCACCTATAGGGCCAGCTCTATTGTATTGCTCATGTGAGGTCTAGGGGCCTACTTTCCTGAGTGCTGCATCTTACAAAGGGCAGGGACAGCTCTCCTGCACTTATGACTTCAGGTCCAGCTCTTCCATCTGCCTTAGGTGTTGATGGGTGGAGGTGGGGATGTGTGATGGGGGGATCTCTACCCCACCTATGTTTCCACATGACAGGCAGCACAATAGAGCAGACCCTTTTGGCAGAGGTACGGGTGAGATAACCTTGACACTGTGAGAAGGAATAGTTGGCCACACTCCACTCGCCTGCCATGTGGTGGTGAGGGCAAGGGAAAGATGCCCTCTGCCCCCTTAACCCTTCCACCTGTGATGGGCAAGGGAGCTGATCCTACCTCTTACCAGCTGCAACATTATTGAACGTGGACACTGTACCTTGCCTGGGTAGCACAGTGAGGTGATCCTGTTGGCGGAAGTGCAAGTGAGCCAACCCTGAAGTTGTGAGCATGGGAGAGCAGTCCCTATCGCTTATCTGTCAACAACAGGGTTGGCTCTATTGTGATGCTCAGGCGAGGTGCAGGGCCTGATCTCCTGAATGTGCTATGCATAATTCTTGACTAGCTTATGTTATTGGAAGTTTAAGAAGTAGCATTAAGTTGGGCAGTGGTGGCATATGCCTTTAATCCCAGCACTCAGGAGACAAGCAGATCTCTATGAGTTCAAGGCCAGCCTGGGCTATAGGGCTAGTTCCATTACAACTAGGGCAGAAAAAACCCTGTCTCAAAAGCCAAAACAAAACCAAAACAAAACAAAAAGAAGCTACATTAAATTAGTTATGGGAGTAATGAGAAGATGTGTTATTGGTGCTTATTGTCTCGATCTGTTATATTTTTTCCAGTAACTTTCCATGTTTTCAGTCTATACATTTTATATTGTTCCAAATCAATAAAAATAATGCTCAAATCGCAAAATCTCAAATAGTATATTAAACAACCCTATCAACAACCACCAAAATTATAACTTAGTTATAAAGACTAGTGCTAACAAACATTTATATTTTATTTTGAAATGTATGACATTAAGAAAGCCATTATCAGGTATGTAATTAGTGAATAAAATAGGGGTCTTATCATGATGGTCTCTCTTGTTCATAACAATTCCTTGTCATATAGTCAGATGGCAGAATGTGGGACGTGCCAACCTGAAGAACCGTTCTGGAAGTCGGGCATGGACCGTGCTTTCATTGGTAACTGCCAATGTGTGTTTCTTAAAGAGACTCTTCCTGAATGGCAGCTCTGTGCCATGCACTGGGCTAGCCGTTGCTGTGCCATTCAGTCTGCTTAACCTGTAAGGGACACTTTAGAGGCAGCATTTTATAACCCAGGCTAGCTTTCTGGGACTTGGTGTTGTCTGCACTTGACTTAGTTGCTTTTCTATTGCTGTAATACAACATCATGAAGACACATAGAAGGCACCTTACAGAAGGAGGAGTTTATTTTGGGTTTACAGGTCCACGAGGTCACAGTTAATCACCATCACACAGGGAAATGTTGCAGTAAGCACCAGGCTGTGGAGGCAGGAACAGTTGTGTAGTGAGGAGCTGAGCAGGCCTGCATTTCATCCTGCCTGGCTCCTGCATGGTTAGCTTTACACTCGAAATAACAACACACAAATTGTATTCATTTAAACACTGCTTGGCCCATTAGTTCTAGCCTCTTACTGGCTAAATTTCACATCTTGCTTAACCCATTTCTAATAAACTGTGTAGCAATACAAGGTGGTGGCTTACTGGGAAAGATTCAGCATGTCTGACCTGGTGGCTGGCTTCATGGCGACTGACCCAGAGAGGAGAGGCATGGCGATTGCCTCACTTCCCTTCTTCCCAGCATTCGGTTCTGTCTACTCTGCCTACCTAATTTTCTGTCCTATCAGGCCAAGCAGTTTTCTTTATTAATTAACCAATAGATAGAAGACTCTCCCACATCACAGTTGAAAGCTCACATCTCAAAGCCCAAGCAGGAAACAGAGAGACAGATACATTTCTTCCAGCAAAGATACATCTCCCAAGCCTCCCCAAACAGAGTCATTAACTGGGGACCAAGGATTCAGATGCCAGAAACTCTGGGGTACATTTATCTTTCAAACCATTACAGTACTTAAAAAATATTTTAAGAAAACCAAGGGACTAGATGTCTCTCTACAGATTCCTTTATATAATTAAGTAATTTAGTAATACACCTACTTTCCAGAGAATTTTTTTTTATAATTTAGTACTAAAAGTAATATGGAGATGATTTAAGGTATATAGGTGCATGAGTGTAGGTTATATAGAAATGTCACACATCATATATAAGCATCCTCAAATTTTGATGTTTATGGGACCTTAGATCTAATCCAACACACAGAGAGAGGATTAATGGTACCACTTTACCTTTCAGATTAGAAAATTGATGATTATTTGTTAATTACAGAAGGTTAATTATAGATGTTGCTGACATATGAACACAAGTATATTGAACTTAAAAGCATTCTGTTATAATTAGGAAAATGTATTTGATATCTCTCTAAATTATTACTTATTATTATAAATGTTTAGCTTTGTAATATATTAGTTAATTCTGAAAATCATGGTTATAAAAAAGAATTCTTTCTTCCAGAAACTGACATATTTTGTTTGTTTTAAAGCAATGTAACTTGTTCAAAAGTTACCATTATTGATATCATTTAATTTAGACACCATGCTACTCTTCTAAGTTTGTGAGCCAAGTCTGATAACTTTAGCAAATCCATAAATAAATAGGAACCAAAATCCCCATTTTCTTCAGCAAATATTTAAGTAGTAAAAACAAATAAGCAGTGAATGATCACACATAGAATAACCACAATAGATTAGAAATAAAATTTTATAAATACCTTTCATTGTTCTAAAATTACATAAACACCTTTCCAATTAGCTGAACTGTATAACTGAATGATCTCAATTCTGTTTTGCACAAAAGTCTGTTTGGAAAAGAGCCATATGTTTCTTATTTTGCATTTTAGAGACCTAAATGGATATAAAAGAATAAATGTAATCTCTGAGGAAGGAAGGAGAATCACTGTGTAACTTTTGGAAGCAACAACCAAACAATGATGACATTGAGACCTGATTACATATATAATTTTCAGGTGCCAATAGCATGTACCAGTTTTTGGCTTTGTCTCTCTTTATCCTTTTGATGTAATTTTCCTGAGGTGAGCAACTTGATTAGTGTTTCTGCAGTGCTGGAGATTAAACTCAGAAACCATGTACATATAGGCCCGTGGTTCTCAACCTTGCTAATGCTCTAACCCTTGAATACAGTTCTTCATGTTGTGGTGACCCTCAAATATTTTTGTTGCTACTACATAACTGCAATTTTGCTACTGCTATAAATCATGTAAATATCAGAATATGTAGATATTATGTGACCTTGTGAAAGGGTCATTTGACCCCCAAAAGGGACACAACCCACAGGTTGAGAACTAGGCAAACCCTCTACTGGATTTTTACTGGAAGAATGTTGAAAATTCTTATACAAACATGAATTCTTGTCCTACAGTGTCAGTCTTTAGTTTTATCTCTCTTCATTATTTAGATGTGATATTCATGATGTGAGAAACTTCATTAATTAATTTTTACAGTGTCTGAGATTGAACTCAGAACCATGTACATCTAAGTAAACTCACAATCAATGAACAGTATCTCTGAATCTTTTCTGTGCTCATTTATTCACCCACTCAACAAATATTCTATATTTGTACCAGGCAGTATTATAGTTACAGGAGAGATATGAATGAGAAGAGTTGTAATTCCATTAACAGAGATAATAACCCATCGAGAGAAGTGTAAGGTAGAATACTTTTGCTGTAATGTTAAAGCTGGAAGTTTCAACAGAGAAATGAACAGTCTACCCATATGATAGTCCAAACATCAGTCAGGTATAGGTGGAGTTTTCCCTTCCCAGGAACTGCTTTTGAAATACCACACAGAGACTTATATTAATTGTGACTACTCAATCAATAGCTCTGGCTTATTACTAGCTAGCTCTTATATTTTATGTTAACCCATATTCCTTAGTTATGCTTTGTAATGTGGTGGTACCTTTATTATCATGGTACATTCATCTTCTGCTCCCTCTGCGTCTGGCGACTCCTGACACCTTCCTTCTCCTTCCCAGAGTTCTCAAGTCGGCCTTCCTGCTTAACTTTATCCTGTTCAGCTATTGGTCAGTCAGTTTCTTTATTAAGCCAATCATAGGGACACATCTTTACACTGTACAAAAGGATTATTCCATAGAAGCCAAGCATAGGTAACATATACCTACAGAAATTCTAATGTTCAAAAGTCAGAGGCAGGAAGATGCTCAACAAATTTCAGGCCAAATAGGAATATACAGTGAGATAATGTTTCAAAATTACCACAGCTATGGTCAGCAACAACAAAAAGCATTCCAAATGTCATGGGCTGAAATGGAGGTAGGCTTTGTGGCTTTTCAGTATAAGCAAATACCTAGCAAGAAGTAAGTTGAGGAAATACAGGTTAATAAATTAGTCATGAAAATGAAATAATTAAAAAACAATTACCACTAACCATTAATTATAATAAACATTGTAATTGGTCTTTTACTCTACAGACATGATCTTAACTCAATATTATAAAACTTCAATAGCTTTTGTACCTGTAGTTTTTATTTTCCTACACTACTTTTGTTGCACTATTCCTAGGGGAAATTATTTCTGATATATAAAACATTTTATTGAAATCCCATTACCCACAGTATATGTTTAAAGGCAAAATAAATGTAGGTAGTCATGCAGTAAATTTTTACTTCACTGTGAATTTTATATGATTGCTAATCCTTAAAATTTCTTTCCCTTGAGATCTTTTAATGAAAGAATCATGAATGAGTAAACAGAAAAATGAAATATAAAATCCATCCTTGAATGACTAAAACTTTTAGATTAGTGCTATAAATAAGTAGTACATAGAAAAAAGGTTAATATTATACAATAATGAATAATAAATTTAAAGAAATTGCAGCAGAAGTTGATATCCCAGCAGTATAGGAATCAGAGAGCAGGTAGGCACTGGGGCCAGTCTGCAGAGCCAAGGTTCTAAGGAACCCACTTTCTTAATGTTGCCTGATCACCCAAAGTAGCAGCAAGTCTGGGGATCAGGTATTCAAAAACATCTTTCTACGAAGACATTGCATATTCAAGTCACAACTTAAGAAGTTCAAAGGAGGCTTGAAAAGTGTTTGCAAGGTTCTTTAAGGGCTTAGTAAATAACCTAGGAGAACTTCGTGAAATGATTAGGCTCACATATGTTCTAATACAGTGAGCTCTGTAAAGGCCTCTCTCTGCTGATCTAATGATTTTCTTCTTTTTTTTTCAGTAGTCTAGATGAGTGTTTTAGTTAGGGTTTTCTATTGCTGCTGTGAAACACTATGACTAAAATGTAAGATGGGGAGGAAAGGGTTTCTTTGCTTTACTCTTCCACATCTCTGTTCAGCAGCAAAGGGAGTCAGGACTGGTTCTCACACAGGGCAGAAACCTGGAGGCAGGAGCTGATGCAGAGGGCATGGGGGAGTGCTGCTTACTGACTTGCTCCCCAAAGCTTCTCAGCTTGCTTTCTTACAGAACCAAGGACCAACAGCCCAGGGATCCACCACCCTCAACGGACCCGGCCCTCCTCCTTCAATAGTAATTAAGAAATACCTTAAATACTTCCCTACAATCCTGATTTTATGAAGGCATTTTCTTAATTGATGTTTCCTCCTCCCAGATGACTTAAGCTTGTATCAAGTTGCCGTAAAAGTATCCCGAACAATGGTGTCCTTGGTATTTTGAAGACACGGTCTCTAAATCTTTGTAGGGTATAACTGTCTGAGTTTGGTGAGCTGTGCCTCTGGCTCATCCTTTTCCCCCCAGTTAAATAAGATTCCTCTTCTCAGTCTGCCCTTGCCATTTCAGTGAACTTGCACTTAGATTTCTTACATACCAAAGGCTTGTACTCGGTATGCCTGCTTATGTCTGATAAGGACTGATTTGGGGAGCTGTCTTTGACCACACTAAGGGTGACATAAAGCTGCCATGACTGGTAATGAAGCTGGCCCCCACTCTGCACATAGAAGCCCGTCACAGGCCTCTGTCTTCTTGTATGTCATAGCTCAATTTTTGACATAATTTCTTAACTACAGAAAGCATGTCTTCTGCCTAAAATATGCTTCCTTGTACAGGATAAGGCATATCTCCAACCACAGTTCCTCAGTAGTCTTCCTGTTTCTATATTCCTATATGGCAAAGCCTCAACTTACAGTATCCAGATTTAACAACCCAAATTCTTGGCTATCTTCTCTTACATCCCCCTTGCTCTTGTGGGTTTCATACTTATCTATACTTTTAATCCTGTGTTTACATGGAACATAAATAAATGCATGTGTTAAAACTGTCATTTTTAGCAGACTAGATATTTTTTATGTCATGAATCCGAGCAAAATGTTCCATAGTTTTCTGGTTATAACAAATGTGTATTATGTGGGTGACCTTGTTTAGCCACAAACTACATTTCTGGGAGTGATTAAAAAAATCTCTAAAAATTACTCAGTGCTTACTTTTACTGGTCCAATAATACTCATGTTTTAATATAATTTTGTAAAATAGCAGAATGAGCATTGTTGTTTGCATGAGTTGTATTTGATATATGTCTTGGAAGAAAGATAACTCAGCTTTTACTTCTAGAAAAACTCTGGTCACCAAATTTTATTTCCTAGGGTCTTTCTTCCATAAAAAGGAATTTTTAGTTCCTTGCTATCTTTGATGTGTGATTTTTCAGGATCATGGCCGTACAAAAGCTCTTTAAGATATTAAAAAAGACAATTTTATTATTACCACATAAACTATTTTGAGGACTGTCACTGAAATGACTAAATATTTCAAAACACAAAGAATATTTTACATCTATCCATGAGGAAAATGCCTGAAAACAGATTGTAACAGTCAGAAAGAAGGTAAATATTCCTGAGTTAAACAAGTTAGAGAATCAGCTTTAGATTACACCAAGATGAGTAGATATAATCACTAGTGTCTTCTTTCCTTCCCCCTTTGCTTATTCATTTATCTGTATACATGTGTGTGCATGCATGGTGTGTGTATGTGTGTGTGTGTGTGTGTGTGTGTGTGTGTGAGAGAGAGAGAGAGAGAGAGAGAGAGAGAGAGAGAGAGAGAGAGAGAGAGAGAGAGAGAGAGAGAGAGAGAGAGAATGTGTGTATGTGTTCTGGGCTCAGAATTGAATCCTGATCCTCTGCAAGAACAGCAAATGCTCTTACCCACTGAACTCATGTCTTGTCACATCCTTCTTTTTACATGGGCTCTGAGGATTTGAACTCAAGCCCTCATGCTTGTACAGCAAGTGCTTTAAGCCTTCCTGCTTGACCAGCAGTACTATTTTCTTTATCAAGGCAAATACCGATAAGGTTAAAGGACATTTATGTTAGCATGTCTGTTAGTGTCGGTTTTGCTTAGATCTTGGTTTAGGAAGCCACATTGATGGGACATCTTGTCTGTAGTTTCACTGACATATTTAGGAAACACAATCTCACAGGAAATTTCCCCCATCTCTAGCAAACAGCACCCCCCATACCCACAATTATCCCTGAGCTTTCAGTGCAAGAATTGTGTTATAGATGTGTAGATGTATAGGAATGACCAGATAAATATTCTTAGACTGGAACAATCATTTGTTATCACCTGTATAATTGCTTGAATACATATCCCCCTGTCATGGTATACATATATATCCTTTACCAGCTGTGAGCTACTGAGAAGAGTAGCCTTTTCTTACCTATCTCATTCATTGTGCAGCTACACGAAAGTGCCTTGCACAAAGCAGTCAGTGTCTGCATATCTGATTAGTAGATGGGCAGTGAGTGATCTGAGGGCAAGGACCACTGACTTTGGAGTAAAACAGCGAATCTTCTCCTCCTGATTCTTAAATGCAACCATTGTACAAGACGTACCATTCTCTTCTGAGCTTTGCCTGGCTCTGTAGGGATAACCTGTTTTACAGCTGTGCAAGGGACTGGATCTATCCATGCCAATTCAGTGGTCGTATGCCGTCTTCATCTATCACACTCTGATTAAGACTTCAAGAAACTCGATATTTTATATTCAGCTGCCTAACTCCAATGTCTACCTCTCTGATCATGGAAAATAAGTACGTTAGTCTTTCCAAGCTTATCCATGTCTAAAAGTCAGCTTTATTACATGAGAGTCCTAGTAGACATCTACAGAAATTAAACAGTATGCTGAATCTTATATAGAAAAGCAAGCCCTTTGTTTATAACTCTTTCCTGGAATCATTTTCAATGTCGCAGAGACCCATATTCAAATATTCTAGTTAGCAGTTTTCTCATAAAAACGGTACAACTGTGCCATTGTAACATGCCAGCTATAGACAGAATTCATTGAGTTTCTACTATTGTGTATGAGAATTTACTGCTCTTATGCCATCCCTGTACTATGTACTATGATCTTGTTGCACACACACACACACACACACACACACACACACACACCCCTCTCACAGTTGCAGGCAAAGAAAATTTCATCATAAGTGTATGATACACAGATATATGTATATGTTGGTTGGCGCATATTCATGTATTGTGCCTTGAAGACACTCTGTAAGTGTATGAGAGAAATGCACACAATTTAAGATCAAAAATTTCCCTTGAAAATATTGTGACTATTTTCTGTGTTATCAAACAATTTGAGTGGGTGACATTGACAGGATATGGATGTACCAGCACCCATTTAACTTCAACCTTACTGTGGAATTTTCAGTAACTTTCCAAGTTTCTGATGCTCTGAGTAACCTGTCTGTAATCTGCATACTGCAAACCAGAAGCCTCGACCCTGGTCCTTGTAGAGCTCAAGAAATGGAATCACTGAACCAAGAGTTCTTGTTACACATTGCTAATTTCATTTCTTGAAAGATACTTTAAAAAAAATTTTAAAGTTAAAATCTCCTACAATTATTATAAAAGAATAATCATTTAAAAAGTAAAAATGAATCATATGTACCCTAATATACATATAATACATATGTGTTTGTATATATATTCACATTTAGAGATTAAATGAAATTCCCTTATCTGATTGACAACACTCCCTCGAAGAACCATTGACTGTTTAACAGAAACCCCAACTTCAATCATGAGAAACCCTCTATAGTATTGTTGATCAGGGTTTTCTACGAGATTCCTCAAACTTTATAGGCTATTGCCATTGCCCTTTCTTCTCCACCCCTGCTCCCAGAGATGGAAAGTAGTAAGTCCCTATTGCAGAAGACATCACTCACTATGAACACAGGACTCAGAGGATGTTGGCTCCCCTAAAATTGGAATTAGAGACGGTTGTGAACTACTGTGTGGGTGCTAGGAACTGAACCCTAATCCTCTTCAGGAACAATAAGTGCTCTTAGCCACTGAGCCATCTCTTTAGACCCTACCCACTAAGTTTTTAGTCATTCAAATACTTTATATTTTACTTTTCTGTCTATGCATTCTTTCATTAATAAATTCAAAGGAAATTTTTAAAATTTTATTTATATTTTATCTGTGAGTACTCTGCATGTAAACCTGCACAACAGAAGAGGGCATCAGATCTTATTGTAGAGGGTTGTGAGCCACCAGGTGGTTGCTGGGAATGGCTGTTTACAAACTGTGTGAGAGTAAGGATCACTGTTAGAGGTAAAATGAAAGCCCGCGGGCAGAAATGACATCCACAGGACTGAAAACAGAGTCCAGTTAGCCAGCTAGAAGAGCCTGAATTGCATTCTACCTAGGTTGTGGCCATGGATGATTCAACTAATTTTCTACTCTTCTGTGCTATTTGTCACAGATGTGGGCAGGGTAGACTGGCCACCTCATCTCCAAGCCCGTGGTCTTCACTGTGTCTCCCTGTAGTGTAAGGGCTGGGACAGGGTCACTGTTTTCTCCTGTAGCTAGTGTTCTGGATGCAGACTTGGTTTTGCACAATTCGTGAGCTTACACATTTTCTTGGTTATGTATATACTGGCAAACATTACATGGAACATGACTTTTTACTTTCCTATAAAAAGAATTCTTTGGGACATTTTCACACACACACACACACACACACACACACACACACACACACACCCGTTACCCTTTCTCCTTTTGGAAACCCTCTTCTCACCAAACAGCCTCCTGCTTTGCTATCATCTTTTAAACCACTGAGTTGAATTATGCTTGTTTGCATAAGCAGTGAGGGCTTATTTACTGGGACACAGACAACGGAGAAGTGTCCACCACTGAAAAAATAATATCCATGAGTGCAATGGTCGTTTCATGTCTAGACAGCAAGATTTACAGGACTCCTTTGTAACCTCTGCCCCTACACTCTTTCTGATCCCTCTTCTGTGTTCCCTGAGCCCTGGAGGAGGTGACACAGCTGTCTGTTTAGGGCCAAAGACTCCACTGTCACTTTTTCTCTGCACTTTGGTCATTGTAAATCTCTGAATTACTGCTTCAGAAAGAAACGTCTCCGAGGAAGGATGAGTGCAGTGTGATCTTTGAGTATCAAGACAAATATTTAGACGGTGGCTTGACACCATGGAATTGTGACTCTTTCAAAATATTTATGGCAACATCCCATAGTCTTACTTCCAGCTTCTTAAGAACTGGGAAATAATCCCAGTAAACTGGGATTATGTCGGTCCCTACAAATGATTGTATGAGATTTGTTGGGGTCTTATCCTGACTATAGAACAATGGTTCTCAACCTTCCTATTACAGTTCCTTGTTTTCACTTAACCACAAAATTATATTATTATTATTATTATTATTATTATTATTATTATTATTTATTATTGTTTTTTCGAGACAGGGTTTCCCTGTAGTTTCTAGAGCCTGTCCTGGAACTAGCTCTTGTAGACCAGGCTGGCCTCGAACTCAGAGATCCGCCTGCCTCTGCCTCCCGAGTGTTGGGATTAAAGGCGTGCACCACCACCGCCCGGCCCACAAAATTATTTTATTGCTACTTCATAGCTGTAACTTTGCTACTGCTATGAACTGTACTGTAAATATCTGGTGTGCAGGATATCTAATATGCTGCCCATGTGAAACAGTCATTAGACTCCACAAAGGGAGTCATGACCCACACGTTGAGAATCACTGCCATAGAAGTTTCTAGACTCAGGATTTTTATGTTATTGTTAAATTCTCTCTCTCTCTCTTTCTCCCTTCTCCTTGCCCCCACTTTCCTTCCTTCCTTCCTTCCTTCCTTCCTTCCTTCCTTCCTTCCTTCCTTCCTTCCTTCCTCCTTTCTTTCTTTCTTTCTTTCTTTCTTTCTTTCTTTCTTTCTTTTTTTTGTGTGTGTTTGTGGGCGTGCACATGGAGGTCAGGGTCTCTCCTTCCACCATGTAGGTTCTGGGAATTACAGACCAGATTATGGTAACACACACCTTTATTCTAGTAGCCACAATGACACACATCTTTAATTCCAGTAGCCACACTAGTTTGACATAGAAACCGGGTGGTGCATGCCTTCAATCCCAGCACTAGAGAGGAATAGAAGACAGGGGGAGGCAGCTCACAGACACAGTCTCATTCTGAGATTCCTGGAGGATCGCCATTTTGGACTGAGGTTGAGGTAAGAGCCAGTGGCTGGCTGTTTTGCTTTTTGGATCTTCAGATTGAATTCCAATTTCTTACCCTGAACTTTTATTAATCGTACTATATCTAACAAAATGGTCTGTTGTGGAATATTTGTTTAACTTGACAAAGATGTGCTACATTTGTTTATGCTGTATTTGTTTAATGATGTAAAGACATGTTGCTAGGCAATAGAGAGATAGGCAGGCCTGGTGGGCAGAAAGAATAAGTAGGAGGAGGAATCTAGATTTGAAAGAGAGAAGAGAATGAGGGGGAAAAAGATCAGAAAGTGCCTATGACCAGCTAGTAAGGTAGCCGAGAGCCAACCAGACATGGAAAAGGACATACAAAATAAAAAAAGGTAAAAAGCCCCAAGGCAAAGCATCGATGAAGAGAAATAGGTTAATTTACGTTATAAGAGACAGTGGGACAAGAATAAGTTAAGGCTGAACATTCATAACTAATTTTAATTCTTTGTGTCTTTGGGAGTTGGTTGGTAGCCCGAAGCTACATTTGGAGTTCCAATGCAGGGCCTGTCTGAATTTGCACATAGGGCCTAAGAAAATAGAAACGACAAGCTAAGTAAAAACTGCCTGATCTGATCTTGGTTTAATTTTGGTATGTGGCATGTACCAGAAAACTTGTTCATTTCTTTTAGATTTTCCAATTTTGTGGAGTACAGGTTTTTGAAGTATGACCTAATGATTCTCTGGGTTTTCTCAGAGTCTGTTGTTAGGCCCTCCTTTTCATTTCTGATTTTATTTTCATATTCTCTCTCTGCCTTTTTAACTAGGTTTGATAGGGTTTATCTACTTTGTTTTTCTTAAAGAACCAACTGTTTGTTTCATTAATTCTTCATACTGTTCTGTTTCTATTTTATTTATTTCAGCCCTCAGCTAAAAAAAAAAAAAAAAAAAGAAAGCTAACTAAGTGCACCTGACAGCATGCTAGCCAGAAGCATTCTTCTAGATTCCAGTACTGCTCCATGCTTTGTGTTTCTGTTGGGACTCCCCTAAGTGATGGATTGTGTCCTTAAAGTGTAAGCCAGACAAACCTTTTCCTCTTCAAGTTGCTTTTGATCAGAATTTTATCCCAGCACAGATGGAAACCAGAATAAGAGACAAATCCCCACTACTAGGTCATACTTTCTGGAGATTTCTCTACTTTCCAAGAACTCCATGAGCCGAGGAGCAAGCTTTTATCTGTGGGTCTTCGGGGGACATTCTGAATCTAAAATACGAAAAGCTCACTAATTATTGCTTCACCTTGGTGTTTTGAGCTGCAAACACAGCCCACTCTGTGTTAGTAGAAATATGTTTCTATCTCACAGCTGGTGACTCTGTGCACATGGACACACATGCATTCATGTATATGTACTGAGCTTATAGCATCGCCCAGCAATAATGTTCTGTAGCTACTTTGCCAAGTTGTCTTTATTAATTGATGTAACAGGTGACACAGTTACAAGAAAGAATGTATTTTATGACGCCCTTACTTGGTTGCAGAACATTAAAAAGAAGTCACACTGAATCTTAGCTGGATGTTTACGCCATGCTGACCAGCTTTCATAATGCCAAAGGGTGCTAAGTACACTCCTGGGGAGAAATGTCATCAGTAGTCCAGCTGTGGCCCTGATGAGCCCTCCGGCCTTCCTAGAAAGATACGCCCACTTGTGTAATAATGGCCTGAAAGCTATGGGGAAAACAATTTGTTTCCTGATTGAACTCAGCTTTACAGGAAGGAACTCATGTCTGCTATTGTAAACCTGACAAGAGCCCCGTGGATAGCAAAGTCATCAACTCTCGCTGAGACCCTATTATTGTCATTTTGCTAAATGGATAAATTATTGAACTGCTTTCTAAATACTTATGCTCACACTCATAGATCAATGCTGCTACTGGCCAGTATCAGAGAAGCTGCTTTTTACAGTATGCAGCTGTTAATGCAGAGGCTCACACTGTGTAAATGGAAGTTTCTGTCCTGCCCAGTCCTGCAGCCAGTTAGTCCCAAAGAAACACACAGAGGCCTATATTAATTATAAACTGTCTAACCTATTAGTTCAGGCTTATTATTAACTGCCTCCCACAACTTAAATCAATCCACAATTCCCATCTATGTTTAGCGACATGGCTTGGTGCCTTTTATTAGCATTTGCATCATGTTTCCTCTGTGACTGGCTGGTGACTGCATCCCTGCCTTTCCTCTTCCCAGAATCCTCCTAGTCTTTTCACACACCTATACTACCTGCCTGGCTACTGGTCAATCAGCGTTTTATTAAAACCAATACAAGTGACAAAACTTTATAGTGTTCAAACACATTATTCCACAGTACAACAATGAAGGAAGCCATAAACACAATCATACATTTTAAAAAATCAAGCTGGGCAGGATGGCACATGATCCCATCACTTAGGATGTTGAAACAGAATAGTAACTTTCAGGCTAGCCTGAGCAACACACCAAGCAAGTCTCAAAATTTAGTATTAAATTCAAAACTCTATAGTGATTCTTTCTGCATCTTTTAAATCTTCCCTTGAGAACCTGAAAGGACAACCTATGTAACAAGTAAACAAATAACCTTTAACACAGAACATCAAAGGCCTGAAGGAACCCCTAATGCCCATTTTCAGAGAAACTGAACTTCAAGTTATTCAAAAGTCAATAAAAGCACCATAAAATGTCTCCTATCATTCATGAGACCCTGGGTTCCTTGACCTTAAACAGGATATCTGTATCAGTTCCTGTGCTAAGGCTCAGGGACTATCTCAGAGGAGGTGGGTGAAAAAGAATATAGGAGCCAGAGTTTGGAGAGGATTTCTTTAAGACAGTGTCTCTTTGCCATAGCCACTGGACTTAGGAACTCACTGAAGCTGTGGCTATGTGCACAAGACCTGTATGAAATTGGACTTCTGCTGGTTTTATCCTGCATGGTCTAGGAGCTCAGGAGGCCCTACCCCTCACTGAGGATCTATGTGCTGTAAATGCATGCTGAAGGGGGTGGTGTAATTTTCTTCAGCGGCGTAGCCATTGATAGATTACCTATATTTCACTAAACAACCCCTCTCCCCAAATACTCATTCAGGCAAACTCTGTAGGTAAATAGGAAACCAACAATCATCAAAACAGAAGGAAGTGTTTCAGTGGGAGAGAGTGCTGATAATAGAAGGGAATAGGGATGAAATTATATATATATATATATACATATATATGTATATATATTAAATTGTTAACAAAAAATGAAAGCTCATTTTTATAGTAAAATGCAAAGAACCTATTTTCTTTGCATTTTACAAATATGATGCCAAAGCTGGAATGAAATGTCGATTTTCCTGGATGCACTAGCACGGGCAGGACAATTATTGAATCTGGCTAACCTGAGACGTGAATCTGATATAAGGACAGACTATACAGCTAGATTTGGGAAGTTTATTGACATCGGTGGTTTGGGGGCTGTTCTGTAGCTATTGGCACCTGAATATTGTATACGCTCAAGCCGCCATACTTTTCTCTAATATGTTGTTTCTTTTAAACTCGCCACTGGATTTTGAACAAAATCCTAGGTTTCCACAGCAACTATCACCACCATTCCTTTCTCTTATAAAAATATATTTTTTCTTATTTTCTCGTAATTTCATGTGTACAATGTATTAGATCATATTTACCTCCAGTACGCCATCTCTCCCACTCCCCTCCTTCTTTTAAAATTATTTTATGTGTACAGTGCTTGCATGGATATATGTCTGTGAACCACAGATGTGCAGAGCGCATGGAGGCGAAACAGGGCATCAGGAACTGGACTTACAGAAGGTTGTGAACCAGCATGTGGGCGCTGGAAATTGAACCTGGGTCCTCTGGAATAGCAGCCAGTGTTCTTTACCTCCAACCCACCTCTCTTGGCCTAAAAACAAAAACACACAAACACACCGAATCCACTTTTTGCTGTCTATAGGCGATAGTCTCATGGATGTTGGGCCATCTTCTGGAACATGGCCACACCCCAACTTACTTCCCAACTCCCAAATACTATATCTACTTAGCTAGGGACGAGGGTTCGAGAGCTGCTAGTGCTCTGTAGGGAATTGCTAATGTCTTTTCTGTCACGTTAGGAAGGGCCATCTTCTCAGGGCTGCAGGCACTCAGCAGGTGTTAGTTGGTGAAAGAGAACAGTTTTTAAAATTCCATCCACTCTCCAGATGACACTCGTCAGCCTGCTTTCAGTCTGGCTTCCTTTGCTCTACTTTTATTAACTGCCTCTTGCCACTCTTTTTCTTCCCTCCCGCGGGTCGAGGTTCAGAGAAGTCTCCTGGGATTCACCCCCCCCCCCCCCACGCTGCGTCGGCGAGCTGACGTCAGGCGCAGCCGGGGCGTTCCCGTCAGGCTCGCCCAGCACGGGGCGTTCCCGTCAGGCTCGCCCAGCAGAGCCTGAAGGTCGGGAGCTGCCTGGGCTCTGCTGGGACCGCGGAACGGCAAGCATCGATCGCCTCGCTGGCCTCAGCCCACGCCTGGTCTCCAAACCCAGAGCCTCATTTTCCGGCACAGAACCACTCAGTCTCGGCCCCGCCCCCTGGGAGCTAGCGGTGGTTTCCTAGGGAACGACGCTGCGCGCCGACGGCGATTGGACCGGGTCGCGCGTGCGCGGTGGGCTGTGTTGGTGGCGACCCCGCGGAGGGTGCCGAGGTTTGACTGCTGCACAGAATGGCCCATTTCTCCAGCGAGGATGAGGTGATGCTGCAGGCGATGCTCCGGCAGCTGTTCCAGAGCGTGAAGGAGAAAATCACCGGCGCTCCCTCCTTGGAGTGCGCAGAGGAGATCCTCTTGCGGCTGGAGGAAACTGACGAAAATTTCCACAAGTAAAGTCGAGTTTAAGTTTTTAAGCAAACAAACCACTGGTCCAGGGAAGGTGAAAATGATTCGGATAAAGAGATTCATTTGATTTTTGTTAAAATAGCTAATTGGTGGTTCAGTTTGTCTACCAGTTGTCCCAGTGCCGAATTTATTTTTCTTTCTTTTTTAAAACTCGTTTTTCAAAGCCTCTTCTGCCTGTTTTTCTTTGCTACATCATTTGTAAACCATTCGTGTACTTTAAAGAACAGTTTTAATCCCTGAAATTCGGGATTCCTTTCACTTTACCTAGAAGCAGTGCCCCCCCCCCCCCCCCCCCCCCCCCCCCCCCCCCCAAGATCCCTATTTACTGGTCTGTTACTTCACTACCTGCTGTAGTTAGCCACTCAACGCTGCAAGGGCTCCCGTGCTGAAGTAGGTCTGGGTGCCTGTGAAGCAGGCGGGCGCCCATGCAATTGTCCTGAGTCCAGTGACGAGAGGCAGGATGCCAGGCATGGAGGAGAAAAGGAGAAAGGAAGTTGTCAGGTGCTACCGGAATGGTCTTTTAAAATGCAAACGCACCTTAGACTTAAAGATCTTTAGAGAGCTAATCCTTTCTTTGGAGTTTATTCATCCACCAAGTTAAGCCTCTCAGTCACAGTCTGTCTCCGGGCTCTCGGTTTATGATGAGTTGTAGCTTTTTCAAATCCAGTGTTTGCATTTTATTTGGTCTCACAGCCATTGTTTCGTGTGTTGTCGCTTTAGTCTGCTTATCTATTGAATTCACTCTGGTGCTGGGAATGGAACCCAGGGTCTCATGAATGACAGGAGACATTTTATGGTGCTTTTATTGACTTTTGGATAACTTGAAGTTCAGTTTCTCTGAAAATGGGCATTAGGGGTTCCTTCAGGCCTTTGATGTTCTGTGTTAAAGATTATTTGTTTACTTGTTACATGTGTTGTCCTTTATAATTCCCCCAGGTTCCTAAGGAAAGTTTTAAAAGATGTAGAAAGAATCACTGTAGAGTTTCTAATTTAATACTAAATTTTGAGACTTGCTTGGTGTGTTGCTCAGGCTAGCCTGAAAGTTACTAAATGATGGGATCATGTGCCATCCTGCCCAGCTTGATTTTTTAAAATGTATGATTGTGTTTATGGGTTCCTTCATTGTTGCTTATTTTCATAGTATTTCATTGGTACTCTCAATTATTGGATGGTACTACTCTTTAGACATACTTGGAATCAGGTTTTTTTGGTCATAGGTTTATTATTTAAAAAGCACAATATAGAAAATTTGGCATCTTCACAAAAATTTATTACAAAACTCACTTGCTTGGGTTTTGCTTGTTTTTGTTTTTGACAGGATCTCACTATATAACTCTGATTGGCCTGGAGCTTGCTGTGAAGATGAGGCTGTCCTAGAACTAACAGAGATCCCCTTGTCTTTGCCTCTGGAGTGCTGAGATGAGAGGTGCACTCCACCACACTGGCACGTGTGTGCTCCAAAAATAGTAAATAAGGCAGTGATTTTAGCATTGTATTTTGGGAATTTTTCAATTTTATCTCGATTTTCAAACCAATTTACATAACATCCTGTTCCCTTAATGTTTCTAAGATCTGCAGTTATATCTCCCTTTTATGATTCCACATATCAAAAACTTATATGGGATCCCAGGTTTCTGGGTTGTTAGCATTTTTATAAGAAGATGGCGTTGTAGACATTTGAGTCAGTAAATAATGTAATTTCAGGTATAATAAACCAAAGTGGGGGACCGTGTGGTCATTGGAGGAGAAACTAATATAGGTAATGTCACGGAGATTTGTCACACAGAGATGCTAACCTGTCCCTTCCTTTAGAGGCCTTTTGTGGCTTTCTCTGTAAGCTGTATATTTTTTGAATGTTACTAAATTAAGTAAAGACATTCACGTTTCCACTCTTCCAGTGTTACTACCTTCATTTTCCAAGAAAACACTATTGTTGTTTTTCCATGGTGAACTTGTGACTTTCTCAGAATATTGATACAAACATTTGGGCAGGTATTTTCCTTAACTAGGGAGATTGGTCAGTCTAAGATACAGAACTTGCTGGCATGATGGTATGCATCCGTAATCCCAGGCTGGAGAAGGCTGATGAAGAAGGATTTTGAGTTTGAAGCTAGCGTGACCTACATTTTCCCAATAAATAAGACAAAAGATTCAGAGATTTCTTGCCAGCATTTGTTACTTATTTGTTACTTATTCGTTCCTTGGCTCTGGTTAATAAATGGCACTGATATTTGCTCCGTTTTATTTCTCTATTTGTTTCAGCTATGAATTTGTAAAATACCTTAGACAGCACATATGTAACACGTTGGGATCTATGATCGAAGAAGAAATGGAAAAATGCACATCTGATCATAACCAGGGTGAGGAATCTGGTTATGATACTGTTGTACAGCATGTCACCAAGAGAACGCAGGAGTCTAAGGAGTGAGTATGGCATAATAATTATGTTTGTGTTTATAATATAGATCTTACCCGGTAAGCCCTTTGACTTACCTTCTCATGGGCTCCTTCTAGCTTCCCGACCTCTGTAGATGCTCCGAAATCAGAATCACACATCTAAAAATGAAAACCTAGGATATACATATGAGAGAGAACATGTGCTTTTCTTGCTGGTCTGAGATGTGTTGTTTAGTGTAGTATTTCCCAGTTCCACTTTCCTGAAAATTGTAGTTTTCTTTATAGCTGAATAAACATCCATTGCATGTAGGGATCACAGAGGTATCACAGATTCGTCATCCATTTGCCAGTTGGTGGACATTTAGGCTGATTCCATGTTCTAGCTGTTGTGAGTATAGCAGCAGTGTGTATGGGTGTGCCCATATCTCTGTAATAGGATGTAGAGTATGGCCCAGATGTTGCATGGCTCCAGCGTATGGCAGTTCTATTTTTAACTTTTTGAAGAGTTTCTGTACTGATTTCCATAGTGGCTGCTCGCGCCTGCATTTTTGCTAATGGTGGATAAGGTGGGTAAGGTCCCTCTTCACCACATCCTCACCAGTTTTATTGTCCTTTGCTTTCTTAACGATAGCCGTTCAGAAACGAGCGAGACGGAATTTCAAAATAGCACTGTTGCATTTCCCGGTTAGCTAGCAATGTGGACACTTTAAAAGCATTTATTAGACATTTGTAGTTTTTTCTTTTGAGAACTCTGGGTTCATGGCTCATTTATTTATGTATTTATTTATTTGGGACTAGTTGTTTGTTTTGATGTTTAGTTTTTTGAACTCTTTGTATATTCTAGATACTAATCCTCTGTAGAATATATAGATGACAAAGATTTTCAGCCATATGTAGGCTGTTTCTTCTTTAATTGTCAATTTTCGCGAAATCCCATTTGTATGAATTGGCCTTTTTTTCTGAGTGATTCAAGTCCTACTCAGAAAGTCCTTGCCTCTGCCTGTACCTTGAAGTATACTCCCCTCTAGAAATAACAGAGAACCAGATGTTATGATGAGTTCCTTGATCTATTTGTAGTTGACTTTTGTGCAGATGTGTGTGTGTGTGTATGTATGTACATACATGCATATTCAGTTTCTTCTAAATGGAGAAATTCCATTTTTTCCTGCCACCTTTGAAGATGCTGTTCTTTCTCCAATGTGTAAGTATCGTTAAAAAAAAGTTTGGTAGTGTTTGCACCTTATCTATTTTGTGGAATAGTTTGAGAAGCAGTGGTGTTGATTTTTGAAAGGTTTTATGAAACTCATCAGTTAATTAGTCCTGCTGTGCCTGGGCTTTTCTTTAGTTGGAGCAGTTTAAATTACTGTTTCGCCCTCACTGCTTGTCATTAAGCTCCTGCAGTTGCTTGCTGCATCTTGGTTCAGTTTTGTAGGACACATGCATTTAGAAACTTACCCACTCTTTTTATTTTTTCCAATTTTAGTAGGTCATATTTTCAAGGTAAGACCTAGTAATTTATGTCTTCTCTTTCTTTAGTTTTGTTAAGGGTTTGTCAGTCTTGTATGTCTTCTCAAAGAACCAACTCTTCATTAAGTTTATTTACTTTTTAAAAAAGATTTATTCATTTATTATGCATACAGTGTACTGCCTATTTGTATGCCTGCACACCAGAGGAGAGAGCACCAGATCTCACTACAGAGAGTTGTGAGTTACCATGTTGGTGCTGGGAATTGAACTCAGGAACTCTGGAAGTGCAGCCAGTGCTCTTAACTGTTTGAGAATTTCATACATGCATATGATGTATTTTGAACATATTTACCCCCACTTCTCTGCCTGACTCATCCTAGATCCATCTTCTTATCCTCCCAGCTTTCCGGCTTCTTGTCCTGTTGTTTTATGACCCCCATTGAATACAATTAGTGCTGCCGATCTATGGGTGTGGGGCCATCCACCAGAGCTTGGTGGACCTACTTGGGGTCACAACTTTGAAGAAAACTGTTTTTCTCTCAGAAACCATCAGCTGTTAGTAGCTGTGTAGCCAGGGTTAGGGGTTGGTGAGCACCTCTCTCCCTTGATCATATTGATTTCTTCCTTTCTACTGATTTCAGGTATGCCTTGGTCTTTGTTTTTATAAAGTACATAATTAAGTTATTTGAGAACTCTCTGTTTATTAATATAGATACTTAGAACTACATATTTCTGTCTTAGAACTGCTTTAATTATATCATACAGATTTTGTTGTGCTGTATATTTTTTATTTGATTCTAGGAAGTTTTTACTTCTTTCTTGATTTTTTTAAAAGATTTATTTATTTATTATGTATTCAGTGTTCTGCCTGCATGTATCCCTGCAGGCCAGAAGAGGGCACCAAATCTCATTACGGATGGTTGTTAGCACATGTGGTTGCTGGGAATTGAACTCAGGACCCTTGGAAGAGTAGGCAAAACTTTTAACCACTGAGCCATCTCTCCAGCCCCCTTTTTTGATTTCTTTAATGCCCATTCATCAATTTGTGGTGTGTTCAGGTTTTTTTTCTTTGTTTTTTTTTGGTTTTTGGGTTTTTTTTTTGTTATCTGAGACAAGGTTTCTCTATATAACAGTCCTGACTGTCCTGGCACTTGCTTTGTAGACCCAGGCTGGCCTCGAACTCACAGAGATCCACTTGCCTGCCTTCCGAGTGCTGGGATTAAAGGTGCGTACCACCACTGCCCTCAGTGTGGAGTCATATTCCATTGTGATCGATGGAAGACACAAGGAATGGTTTCAGTTCTCTTGTATTTGTTGAGACTTGCTTTGTGTCCTAGCATGTGATCTATTTTTAGGGGAAGTTTTGTTGCCTGCTGGAAAGAATGTGTGTTCTATAGCATTTGGATCGAGTGTCTGAAGATATCTCTTAATGCTGTTTGATCTGTGACTTCATCTAATTTGTCTGTTTCTGTTTTTGTTGTTGTTTCTATAGGGAGGACTTGTCAGTTGGTGAGAGTGGGCTATTGAAGCCACTTGTTACTATTTTGCTTGGGTCCATCTGTGACTTTGCAGCTAAAAGTATTTATGAAATTGAGTGCATCTCTGTTCTGGGAAGGGATGTTTAAATTGTAGTGCCCTCTAATGGGTTGTTCCCCAATCAGTATGAAGTGACACGCTAATAATCCTCATTACATTTGGTTTGATGTCTGCCTAGTGAGATAGCAGAGCAGTGATATCTGCACACTTCCTAGGCCCATTTGCATGACACACCTTACCCCATCTTTTCACCCTCGGTGACTGTCTGCCTTTGTGGAGAGCTGGGTTTCTCGGAGGCAGCAAGTAGATGCTCCTGGTTTTTATGACAAATAGCTTTGCTGAGTATAATAGTCCGGGTTGGCAGCTGTCTTTCAGAATTTGAAGTTCATTTGTCTGGGCTCTTCTGGATTTGAAGTTCTAGTTGAATAATCTGCTGTTGTTTTGATGGGCTTGTCTGTCATGATTTAGTGTTTTTCTCCTGTTGCCGTCTGTGTACTCTCTTGTTCTGTATTTAGTATTTGAACTGTATTGAGATGATGAGAGGTTCTTTCCTGTCTCGTCAGTTTGGGGCTCTAAATGCCTCCGCTGTCTGCCTGGATCGGCATTTCCTTTCCTAATTCTGGGGAATTTTCTCTTGTAATTCCCTAAAATATTTCCTATGCATATAGATCTAGAATCTTCTCATTTGATATCTGTTATCTGTAAGTTTGTTCTTTTTAGAGTGTCATGTATATCTTGGACTTATTATTGTTTTATTCTTTTCCTTGTTTGCCTGCTGAAGTTCCTCAACTTTGTGTTCTCACTCAGAAAGTTTGTCTTCTCCTGGACCTGTTCTATCATGGGAATTTCCACAGACCTTTGTATTTGATTTACAGAGACATTCAGTATTTCTGTCTCTGTTGAATTTCTCTTTCATATCTTGCAGTACCTTCTTTATTCCATCCAGCTGTTTGTATTCTCAACCAGGAACTAATTTTCTTCTTTGAACACACTCATGTATACATCTGTGTTTGTGATCATTCCTTTGAGCTTCTGCCTGTGACTTCCTCTTTCTCTCTCCAGATGCCATCACTGCAGTCTTAGTGGGTTTTGGGATAGTCATCTTGTCCTACTTTGTGTTTTATATTACTGCGGTAGAATCTATCCATCTGCTGTTAGTTCTGAGCTTAGTTTTTTTTTTTTTTTTTTTTTTTTTTGTATGAGCAATACTCATTTCCATTGAAGTATTTGACTTTATGTGGCAGAATTGAGTGTATAATTCAGAAAATAGTTGTACATCCCAGGAGCTCAGGGTGCTTGATCGAAACTCTGTTTTCCTCTGAGTAGGGCAGTAGCTTCAGTAACAATGATAATTGCTTCTTATTACAACTATATGAATATTGTCCTGGACAATTGTTGCTAGGCTCCCCCCTGTCTTCAGTACTGTTGGGGGTAAGCACTCCAGGACAGTATGGAGTATAAAGATATTTTAGTTAATAAGATTAGGCTTGGCAGGGAAGTAGGATATATAGAAAGATAAACTATTGGATTTCCTTTCAAAGGAAAAACCTTGAGGTGGGTAAAATAGCTGGGAAGGAAGTTGGGATGCTGGTAGAGCTCACAGATTTTAGAGATTGTTAAAGCTGTGGGAGGTTTTGGATAAGAATTAAAAAGAGAAGATAAAATGGAGAAAGAAGAAAAGAGGTGGGAATATGTGCTGGAGTTTGGGAGATGTATCTGCAGGGTAAACTGGGTGGAAAAACATAAGCAGGAGTCCGCAAACTCCACAGAGCCTTCTATAAGCAATAGCAAAACCATCACAAGGCATACACAAAAGTGGAAGGTAAGTAACGGGATAAGCACCAAAATGAGTGAATTGCTGGCACACCGGCACTGATTTGATGTGTGAGGGTCTCAGCTCCCTCTGACTATGGTAACTTCCATATGGTGCTGTGTGCAGAAGGGGGAGTTGGACCCCTTGGTCTTTGTAGCCCAAGGAGGAGGAGAGGTCGTAAATTCTTTCCTGAAGTTTCTTTGGATCTCAGCACCTGTGTGGGCTAGGCAGATGTGTTCCCTCCAGTTTCTGCTGCTCTTCCAACACTAATACTTCATTGGGATTTCTTGACAGTACCCCCACGCCATACCCCTCACATTCTGCAGAGCAAACTCAGGGCTCTCTAGGTGGTCCACAAGGCTGGCCATGAGCCTTCCGCACTCCCCTAACGTATTTGCCACCATCTTTCCCATATTCCCACCACACTGGTCTAGCTCTTTATTAAACAGTCAGTCAGGCACATCTCTCAGGTTTGTTCTCATGTTGGATTGCTGTAGCATGTCCTTTCTATAGATTATCTGATTTAACATTCAACTTGGGAACATCTTAGTTCACTGTCTCGATTTTAAGGCATTTTGTTCTTTATTCTGCCTAAACCAATAGCCTTTCTCTCTTCTTCTTATTTCCCTATTTTGCTTTATTTTCCTTTTCCCCTTTTTGTCACTAAGAAAGGATACAATCTATATCTATCTTTCTCTTATTTCAGCATTTCCTTGATAGGATGGGTGATCTACAAAGATAAATTTGTATCCTTTTTTTTATTTCTGTATCTTTAATGCCTTGAAAGTGCCTTGTATATTATAGATGCTTAATAGAGACTTGTTAATAAAATTGAAGTGTTTTATTTAATTATAATGTATGATTATAATTAATTATAATTTTATTAAACCATAATTAAACTATAATCAGTTTTATGTTACAAATTGCAATACTGTAGATGTTATTTATTCTCAAACAGTGTTAGGAGCTTGGTCCCCAATGTGGCAGAATTAGGAGGCAATAGATCCCGAAAGAGAAGCTATATACAAGAAAATTAGGTCATTGAAAACGGAGACTCAGTGGGGATTAAGGCAGTTCTTAACCCTGTTTAGTTCTAGAAAATGAGTGAGCAAGCATGCATGCTTGCCACAGAAAAGAGATAAACAGATGTTAGAAAGCAACAGTCCCCTTCCCACCTCCTGGCTTCTGGTCATATTAGCCCTTTCTTTAGCAATCTTGTGATTTGTGTGCTGTTTACTATGAGGTCTGGACCAGAGCTGGGCAGAAACTAATGCAAGCTTGTGATCCCCCAAACTTATGAGATAGACTTTTTTCTTCATTACTGTACCTAGGCTCAGGAACAGTTTTAGCAAGGAAAGCAGACTGATGTTGAAAGTGACTGTGTCATTAGCAGTAACTCCTTTTCCTTTATATGTCAGCTAGTCTTCATGCACTGAGTGCGCAGCTACAATATGGTGCACTGTAAAGAGGAATGAGGTGTTTTCTACCCTTTACTAATCTACAGTGTAAAGAGAAGAGTTTGACACTACTCTGAAATGGAAATGAAACAGATTCAATTCGGTGTGTTAAGTGCTATGATGTATCTAAAAGGCTGTATGGAAATATCAAGGAAGAAATATATTAGTCCAAATATGTAATGAGTGTTTATAACAAAGAAGGAGGAAAACACAAGCCCCAAAGAAATTGACTTCCCCCCTAGAGCATGCAAGTGATGAATGGGTGGGTGGGTCTTTCACTGTTCCCGTCCAGGGTCCCGGGTCCCTTTCACCATCCTGCTCCATCATCCCTTATGGCAGGGGATGGTAATGCTTCTTATAAAGGGGCATACAATAAACACTTTAGGTTTTACTCCCTGTATATTTTATCAACAATATGAGAACAGCCATAGATCATATATAATGGAAAGAATGTCCACGTGTTTCAGTTAAATTTTATTTAGTGGAAAGTCAATTTAGGTCAATAAAATAATGCCTTATTACTTTTTTATTGCTGTGAAAAATTCCAACTACTAGAGACCAAGGATTCAAATGGCCCATGAGGGCCATTCTGTTTTAAACCATTATAGATAATATTCTGCCAACCCCAGTATCAGAGTTACTCAAATTTCTGCTTGAGTATTTATTATTTATTGTATTAAAAATTAATTCTAATTTATTTATAAACTAAGCTTAAAAATATTAGTCTGGAAAGGAATTCTGTTTCTCTTATGAGAACTATTATTTATTGATGTTACTTATTGAAATAAGATGACAATATATAGACATAAATAGTTCAGACATTAACATATGGAATAAAGTCCATAAAGTTAAAATTTCTTTTTTTTTATTTTTGGTTTTTTGAGATAAGGTTTCTTTGTGTAATAGCTCTGACTGCCCTGTAACTCTTTTTGTAGACCAGGCTGGCCTCACACAGAGATCCACCTGCCTCTGCCTCTTGAGTGCTGGGATTAAATACATTTACCACTGTACCTGGCTAAAGTTTCTTATTTTATAGAAAAATAAAGGAGTTCTGTCCATATTTGGACAATATTTAAATACCTAGTAGTCTGTGTCTAGCTGCTTATTCCAGAAAGAATGGGGGAGGGGGAGGGAAATGGGAGGAGGGGAGGAGGTAGAAATTTTTTTTTTTAAAGATTTATTTATTTATTATGTATACAGTATTCTCAGTACTCTGTCTGCAGGCCAGAAGAGGGCACCAGATCTCATTACAGATGGTCGTGAGCCACCATGTGGTTGCTGGGAATTGAACTCAGGACCTTTGGAAGAGCAGGCGGTGCTCTTAACCAGTGAGCCATCTCTCCAGCCCCCGAGGTAGAAATTTTTAATTAAAAATAAATAAATTAAAAAAAGAGTATTGTTAGCTAGCTCTTATATCTAGAATTAACCCATCTCTATTAATCTGCGTGTCTCCACGTGGCTGTGGCCTACTGGCAAGGTTCCAGCTGGCAGCTCTGTGTCTTTCCCCTCTGGCATCTATCTACATGGCATTTTCTGGCTCCGCCTTCTTTCTTCCAGCATCCAGTTTATTGTTCCCGCTTTGCTTTACTCTGCTAAACCACTGGCTGAAACAGATTCTTTATTAACCATTGGTATTCACAGCATACAGAGAGGAGTCCCACATCACTCCCCCCTCCCTTCCTTTTTAAAATCTTCCTCCTCTTCCTTCTTTTACCTTCTCTTGACACAGACTTGAAGTAAATCTTTCTGTGTCCATTTAGAGGGCTGGATTATAGGTATACCTCACTGGATCTAGCTAAATCACCAAATTGTAAATTTTAAAGAAATAGAGAAGTCATGATGTACCTGTCAACATACCTAGCTTCAAAGGATGCTGAGAGTATAGTTTAGCTATTATCCAATTACTGTGAAAGGAGAGAACAGCTTTCTGTTTGTTTGAGACATAGTCTCTATATGTAGCACTGACTGGCCTGAAACTTGCTTTGTAGGCCAGGCTAGCATTGAATTTATAGAAATATACATCTCTCTGCTTCATGGATTTTGGGATTAAAGGATGTACCACTATGCCTGGCCAGAATAGCTTCTTATGGACAGATCTTTATTTTTATCAGAGCACTTTTCTCCCTCTCTCCCTCCCTCCTTCCTTCTGGTTGGGTATTCCTGTGCATCTCAGGCTGACCTTGAGTTCACTAAGTAACACAGTCTGGTTCCAGGGGACCCATCTCCCTCTTCCTTCCGTGGAGGCACTGTACACATAGGTACAGAAACACATGGAGGCAAACACCAATACACATAAAATAATAAAGTAAAAATAAAATTATACGTTTTCTAAAATTTTAAGTTTTCTCTCGTGGAGACATTTGGAGACTTGCAGAGCTGAGGGAATCTAGAGAATGTCCAGTTTTAAGTCTTACTTCAGAGATCTGTGTCCTGCCACTGCTGACATTTGGTTTTGTGGCTTTTCTTTGAAAGCACACGCTGACTGCTTAACTCCTACTCAGAAACTGAGAAGACATGGAATGTCTCATTTGGGGCTGTGGGTACCCCTAGACATGGAGAAAGATAGGAAGGTGGAGAAAAGAGGCAGAGATGAGGTGAGCGACAGAAGTGAACTGGTTTTGGCTTTATGTTGTGAGCATTTGGGTATGTTGCTGGCAACAGGAATGCATGCCACCGGGCCAGCTTGGCTTAGAATTATGTTGATATTAGAATTATGTTGTATTTCTAGATGAAAAGTTTTAAGTCTGCTTATTGGGTGTACATTGAATTTAAAGGTATAAGGAAATGATGCATTCCCTGAAGAACATCATGATGGTGGTGGTAGAGGCCATGATCAACAAGTTTGAGGAAGATGAGACCCGGAGTCAGGACAGGCAGCGGCGACTGCAGAAGGAGGAGCATGGCAGCTGCTGCACGGACAATTGTTCTGACAGCGACTCCTCCTTCAATCAGGTGGGCTCTTCGTTTCCCAGTTTTGTCTTAAAACAGTCTTTAATTATCACAGGCTTGTATATATGCTTTCTCATTTTTTTCTGTTCTCTAATTTTAAGATTCAGAGAAAGTAAAACATAAAACAATCTATTTGGTCCATGAAATACTATTTTACAGAATTGTTTGTTTAATGAATAATTATATCTCAGATAATTTTTAGTCAGAATTATGTTTTGAATTAATAACAACAAGAATAATAAGGGTTGAAATAAATCTCTTTAAGCATTAATCAAAGCAGTTTATTGTCAATTTTTATCAAAGTTTAACTGACTGAGATGTGGAGTTAAAACATTTATGATTTTTATGCATTTCTGGGTTGAAAGTGGCTGCAAATGGTCAGTTTTGCACATTTAAAGTCTCAATATATAAAATGGTTTGAGGCTAACCAGTCTGGTGTGGGGCACAGAACTAACCCTAGCACTGTGGAGACTGAAGCAGGGGGATTGTGAGTTTGAGGCCACCCGCCTTATATACTGAGACCCTGTCCTAGGAGCTAAAAACAAACAAACAAAAAGCAACTACAAAGTTCGAGATTGTGATGGTTAGTTTTATCTGTCCACTTGACACAGCCATGAGTAACCTGGGGTTGTCTAGATGAGATTGCCTTGTGGGTATGTCTGTGGAGAGTTGTCTTGGATACTGATGTTAGTTGATACGAGAAGATACAGGTCACTGTGGGTGGTGCCATTCTGCATGCAGAGGATCCCGGACTGTGTAAGTGAAGAGAAAGCCATCTGAGCGCAGATCTGAGGACAGGTAAGCTGTACACTTAGTCCTTTCTGCTCCTAACTGTGTGTGTGTGTTGTGACTAGCTGCTCCACTTCCTCCTTCCGTGACTTCCGTCCATTGTGGACCATAACCTGTAATTATGAGGTAAAGCACTTTCTTCTCCGAGTTGCTTTATGTCAGGATATTTTGTTACCTCAACAGAAACCGGGACAGAGGTCTTCACTTTCCTCTAACCAGGATGTAGGTAGGAGTGCCTGCCATTTGACTGCAGTAGAACTGGAAAAAGACAGGCTTAAGACTAAATTAGTCCAAATGGAAGACAAGGAAACCAGCTAGACATGTACCAGGAGCCCCCTGGCAGGCATCCAGGCTAAATGCTGTCTGTCTGTTCTTCTGCCTGTCAAAAAAAACGATTTTGTTTTTGAGATTTGCGGAACTGAAAAGCAAGTCTAGGCCTTTAGGATCAGCTCTGCATCATTTGTCACAAGTCTCCACCAGCGAGAAGGCTTCTGCCTCTGCGGTGGATACAGATTGCCTGCCCTCGTGACTCGGGGCCTGGGCTTACTCTCTAATGCTGTAAAGAAAGAGCCTTGTAATTAGAAAGTAGGCCTTAAGCATCTTTCCAAAACTGATTTGAGAAGTTCAGATAAAACATGAATAAAAGATGCATAGCAGTCTCTGCTTGGATTGCACCATTGAGCGGAAAGGACTGGAAGTAGCCCAGGCAGACTTGGAGTTGCCATGCTTAGTTGCCATTGCATTGCTGGTCAGCGGAAATTGTGTCAAGCTGTGAGCTTCACAACCCAGACTGACTGTGTGATGTGACAGAAGATGTGATGGAGACTGGGGGTTTTCTATCTTAATTTCTTGTTGATGAGCTCATGGGAAGAAGAGGAGCTAACTGCCTTTGTGGGGTTGTCTTAATTGCTTGACCTAGCTTCTTAAGAAGTGAAAAGACAGAAAGCTTCACTTTAGTGAAGTTCACTCAGGAGCTCACTATTTAATGATATTCCTTGGTTAATGAACCCCTTTAATATACTGAAACCCAAGAGAAGAAAAAAAAAACTGAAGCATTGTTAATACACTCCTCAAATGGAAGTATTAGGCCTAACTAAGCGTAATCAAGTATGAGGAGTTCATCAGCTGCTAATTCCCAAATGCTGGTTATTACTAGTGACGGGAATAACAGATCTTTCAGGTTTTGACAGAACAGAGTCACAATTTAAAATATTTTTATTTTTTAATTTTGTTTTGTTTGGATTCTTTTTTTTTTTTTTTTTTTTTTTTTTTGGTTTTTCGAGACAGGGTTTCCCTGTAGTTTCTAGAGCCTGTCCTGGAACTAGCTCTTGTAGACCAGGCTGGCCTCGAACTCAGAGATCCGCCTGCCTCTGCCTCCCAAGTGCTGGGATTAAAGGCGTGCGCCACCACCGCCTGGCTGGATTCTTCATAAGAAACTATGCCTTCAGATCTGTGGCTTCCTTTGGGATGCCCACAGGCAATAGTCTAGCCTTCTAGCATCTACTCAATGAATACGACTGTTCCAGAAATACTAATTGGTTTGGAAGTGAACTCTGTCCATGAGGACATTGTGGGATGCGTGAACTTTCGGAAACAAATGTATGACAGTTGGAACATCCCAGACCTCTCTTTCAGAGGTGTGAGCTCAGAGAGGTGTGTGGGTATGCCTTGGCTTAGTAAAGAGATACTTACCTCTGAAAGGGTCCTGACCCCAATCTTCCCTAGTGATCAGCTGTGTTCTCTTTTATGACTGTGAGGTTGATGATTAGTGGGAGGACCTTGGGGCAGCTCCCTCCTCTAGTCCATCCAGTTTATATATGCCAGGAATTACCAATCAGTGACAAGAATAGACCAAGGAAATGATGATCTTTGCTCCTGACTTTTGCAGAACTGAGAAGCTCAGGGACTAGGGTTAGAGGTTCATCATTTGACCACAAAGCTCTGTTTGTTAGACATTCTTTACCATTACATCATCCGTCTCTGTAGATCAGCCTCCTGATTAGACTAGCTGGTCCTGGACCTTCTGGTAGCTCACTGTAATAGAGCTTCTCCCACTGCCACTCACTGCTTGCTACTGGACCCTGGATTCTTCACTGTGGAAGCAAGAAGATAGACTCTGTGCCTTGTAACAACTCCATTAAATACTGACATTCTTATTGATGCCTTCAAGATCACTGCTTGCTCTGGGCTGAAAACTATCTGGATTTTTCTTTTCTATAATTAAAATGTAAAGTTAGCATACAAAATAATAGGATTCTTTATGACATTTTCATACACATGTCATCATACTTTGTTCTTATTTTCCCCCATTTCCTCAGCATCCTCTGTGCCTTCCTTTCTCTTGCTCATCCCCTCAATTCTCATTCTCAAATAGTTTATCTTCTACTTTCCCTCCTTCACTTTCATGACCTTCCCACACACAAATTTGCATCTAGATGTTGCAAATGAAAGCAAGTGTGGCATTTGTCATTCTGAGTCTGGCTTATCACTCTTAACATAATGGCTTTCAGTTCTATCCCTTTTTGTTCAGTATCATTATTTATTTATTCTTTATGTCTGAATAAAATTCCATTGTATACACTACTTTCTGTTATCCATCTTTTGATAAATGTCCAAGGTGAGTTATTTCTTAGTTGTTAAAATAGAGCAACAGTTAACATGTATACACACGAAGATGCAAAGTATTTTTGTGGTATGTTGACTTAAAGTTATCGAATACATAATATTCTTAGGAGTAGTATAGTTGGGACACATAGTTCTATTTTCAGTTTTTTGAGGAACCTCAACTCAAATTTGTATTGATTTTCATAGTGACTGCATTCATTTATATTTCTACCAGTTGTGTAAAAGATCTCTTTCCCTATAAAACCATTTGTTTTCTTGATGATAGCCATTCAGACTGGGGTTAACCAGACACTGGCTCAAAACAGTTTTAAATTACATTTTCCTGACAGATAAGAATGTTGAACATTGTCTCACATGCTTATTGGCCATTTATATTTCTGTTATTGAGAACTGTCTATTTGGTCTATTAACTCACTTATTGATTGGGTGATTTTATGTGTGTTTAATTTTATGTGTGTTTAAAATTATCTTAAGTTAATTTTAGTCATGAAACCCCTACTTAATGTATAAATGACAAAAATTGTTTCACATTCTCTAGGCCACCTATTCATTCTGGTGATTGTTCTTTTGATGTTGCAATTTTTTTGTGAGTGGAATAGTCTTTATTTTATCATTATTTGAAATACTGTAACTTGATTGTATCTGGATATTTAATCTTATTGAAAAACTGAAGACTATTAATAGTAAATGTAGACTTAAAGATATTGAAGAATGAATCAGTGATAATAGTTTTGAACTATAATTTTGGACAAAACAATGCAAGGGTTTGGTGTTGGGCCATTTTGAGTTGGGAAATTGGAATGTTCCTCCCAATTATATTAATACTTTACAGTTAATGTTCTTTCTTTTCTGCTACCCCCCACCATTTAACATAGGGCAGAACCAGTATTACACTGCTCTGTAATGGGTTAGCTGTCTTCTTATATTCCAAAGGAAACCAACCTCAGGAGGCGTACTTTATATGAAGAAGGTGCGCCATAGTAATTGTCACCCATTGCTCTTACATGCTATTTCACTGTTATCTGTTTAAGGCTTTTCCTCCTTGGTTTTACAATAGCTTTCTCTTTGTGATAGCCATTCCTTGGTGTGTGTGGAAGGCAACGTAATTGCCCTCTCTAATGTGTCCATGAGCTAATCCTTAGAACTTGTGAACATGGGATCTGGGCAAATAGGACTTTATGGATATTATTTTTAAAAAAGATTTATTTATTTTATGTCCATTGGGGTTTGGCCTGCATGCGTTTCTCTGTCAGGATGCCAAAGCTCCTGGAACTGGAGTTACAGACAGTTGTGAATGGCTATGTGGGTTCTGGGAATTGAACCTGTGTCCTTTGGAAGATGAGCCAGTGCTCTTAACTGCTGAGCCTTCTCTCCAGCCCCCTGTTTTGATAAACTATTAGGTTAAGGAATTTCATGTGGAGAAACGACTTGGGTTCACTGGGCCTGGGAAATTGCAGGGGTTTATGTAAGAAAAGCACAAGTGGCTCAACGTACAGGCCGCCAGGGTTGGTCCAGTGTGACTGCTGCTCTGGGAAAGGCAAGGGAATGGGATCTTTTTTCCCTCCTGGAAAGAGTTTTAGGATTTATGTTCTTCCAGTTAGAATTTTGTTGAGTTCCTTTTGCCTATGCTGGAATTGCTGTTCTTTTCAGAATGTGGGCTTTCAGCTTCCCTAATGTATTATTATTATTTTCCCACAGCTCCTCAGATTTTAATGTCTTGAGCTTAACTCATTTTCTGGCACCTTCTGGAATCCTCCAGACTTTGCAGTGTTCTGGAGAGGATTCCATGGTGATATGGTGACTGCAGTTTTCAGCTCGTCAGCATGTGGACCGGAGGCCTTTTTAAGGGCTGGTAGTGATGAATGGCTTCAGGCAGGGGCTGTGCCTTAGGGCAGATTCAGGGAGGGCAGACAATGAGGGTGAGGGCAGTTCGGGTAATATTTACGAGTTTGGGCATAGGCCAGCCCAGCCTGAAGCCTTATCTGCTCTCTCTACCATTCTTCCGAGCTGCTCCTTGGGTTTCAGCCTGGAGTCTGTGGCAGATTCCGCCAGCTTTGGCCGCTCTGGTTGACAAGTTCATTTTTTCTTTTTCTGACTGTTTGGTGAGGAGAGAAAACCAGGAGCCTAAAATCTTAAAAATATAGACATGAAAGGGGATGGTAGGTGAAAATTTTAAGAATAAGAGTAATATTATCTTCCAGCCTGAGAAAAATAGATAGTTTGGGAGAAAACCTGGGTAGGGCAGGTGTGAGCTTATGCTCGCCTGTTTGCTTCTTTTGGTATTATTGTCTCAAGGAGACAGTTTGATACCAGACAAATAAAATAATTACTTTGATTAGCCAAGTTAATGTTTCCTTTCATGCATACTTAAGTGCGTTCTCATAGCTTGAATTATTAATAGACAGACTTTATTAAATTTTGCGCTTTTAAAGGAAAGTGCATTTTCTTTGTTTTAGTCATTATAACTAAAACAGCTTGGAAATTTTTGAGTAAGCTTAACATTTGAAAACATCAAAACATTTTTTCTCTGTTTTGAAAATACCTTATTTTGTATTTCTGGTTTAATTATAAGTAGATGCACAGGTCAGAAATTTTAGAGGTACTCAAAGAAGCTGCTCCAGGTGAGCCTCGTTCATTCAGAATCTGTCCTGAACTAAGTCAGTCTGAAATAATCGATGGCTGTGCCTCAGGTTAAGAGGCTCTTAACCTCTTCTGTGCCTCAGTTTTCTTTTTGAATTTTTAAAAAAACAATATATTTATTTTTACTTAGTGGGGGTGAGTGTTTTGCCAGTTCCCCGGTTATGGTTTCCCTTCCTGTGATGAAACACAAGGACCCAAAGCAATCTGGGGAAGAAAGGTCATGTTTCAGCTTGCATCTCTCAAGTCATACTTTATCAGTGAAGGAAGCCAGGGCAGGAACCTGGAGGTAGGAACTGACAGCAAAGCCATGGGACAATGCTCTTTACTCGCTTGCTCTTCATGGCTTTCCCAGCCTCTTTTCATATTCAACCCAGGGCCACCTGCCCAGATGCAGCAGTGCCCACAAAGGGCCAGGCACTCCCACATCTACTTCCAATTAAGAAAATGCCCTACAGATTTGTCTACAGATACCTCCATGGAGATGGAGATGTCCACAGCAGGCTGGGTCCTTTCATACCAATGATCAGTTAAGAAAATATTTCATAGACATGGCCATTGGCCAATCTGATGGAGGCAGCTCCTCAGAGTTACCTCTTCTGAGATGATTCTCATTGTGGTTGTGTCAAATTGACAATAAAAACTAGGACAAAGTCTAAACACTGTTGGCCTTTTTAGACCAATAGTTTTGACCATCTTTTGTTCTTGCTTTTCTCCTTTATACTATGCTCAGAAATGATTTGTTCAGTTTCTGCTTTAGCACATACAAACACATCTTAATTCCTCTTGGAAGCTTCTTTCGTTGTTACGGTCACACCTTATACCAACAAGAGATCCATGTGGTCCTTTGCAGATCAGGCCATAGGTACTGCTTACTACCCTCAGGGGTTTTCATCCAGGAACTATCTAGAACCACCGAAAAGCCAGCGCTTGGGTACTGTAGCAGACACCTGTACCAGACATGTCACATGCTCTGCTTAAGTACATTGTAATGAGTTGCTGTGGCTATTTTTTATCTATCCAATGATAAGAAATAATACAAAAAACAGAGATTAATATAGTGCAGGTCAGCTATAAGTCAGGCACTAGACATATTCTGAATGGTATAACAAAGAGTTGTATAATATTTAAAAGCATTTTTTTTTTTCAGGAGAAACATGGCTGTGTTTAGGAAGACAAAGGAATTTGATAGAGTTGGGAACAGATTGGAACAATGTTATGCCTTTTCTTTCTTTTTTTCTTTGTATGCTTTTGTGTATGTGTATATATGCTTGTGTGTGCACACTCGTGTGTACTTGCACGTGTAGTGTTAAAGACTGAATCCAGAGCCTTGCACATGATAGGAAAGGGCTGTGCTCCTGACCTTCACCTCTAGTTCCAGGTTTTGCTTTTTTTCATATACTTCATAAAGTGGGAAAAAGACAAATGCAGGTAGAACTGAGGAGGACAAATACAGTAGAATTAATTGACTATGAACTCTCATTTAAGAGATGTGTATTGGGCTAGACACTAATCTATGAGTGTAGCAGAGTATCATTAGGCATCATTACATTGACATTATTTTCTTCTCCAATCATGTTTGGTTCTATCCCAGGTCTTTGGATCAGCCAGCCTGTGGTCCTGATGCTTCAGGGAGTGTCAGGGGTGGGTTTACTCTTGTGGCATGGGTCGTAGGCTAAACCAGTTATTAAAAGGCTTCTGATGGAAACATACAGAGACCCTCAGTCAGACATTAGGCTGAGCTCAGGAAATCCTGGTGAAGAGAGAAAGGAAGGATTGTAGGAGTTTCTGAACTGCCAGCAATGATGTCATGCCGTCAAAGAGCAGTAGTGTAGAGGGTGGTGGCGGCTGCAGACAGATCACCACTGTGTCACCAGGGAATGCTTCTTCTAGAACCTGCTTGAGCTGAGGTCTAAGTGCTAAGTGGGCAACTGCGCAAAGCTCTGGGGAAGTTTATGGGTGTATGATAACCCTTTTCTAGATGGAGGGTTTTACTTCAGGATTTTTTCACCACTACAGAGGCTAAGGAGAGTCTGGGGAACAGGGTAACACAGGAGGGTGAGCAGCAGTGTGGCTGTGACGTGGGAGGATGAGCATCTGCAGCTGTGATACAGGAGGGTGACAACAGTGGCTGTGATACTGGAGGGTGACATCAGTGGCTGTGATACTGGAGGGTGACAACAGTGGCTGTGACACGGGAGGGTGACAACAGTGGCTGTGACACGGGAGGGTGACAACAGTGGCTGTGATACTGGAGGGTGACAACAGTGGCTGTGACACGGGAGGGTGACAACAGTGGCTGTGATACTGGAGGGTGACAGCAGTGCGGCTGTGATACGGGAGGGTGACAACTGGCTGTGATACTGGAGGGTGACATCAGTGGCTGTGATACTGGAGGGTGGCAGCAGTGCGGCTGTGATACTGGAGGGTGACAGCTATACTGTTCCTGACTTTGTATTGTTTGCTGTGTGGTATTTTTGCTTTATTCATATCACTTTTCTGGGTATATGATGTGTTTTCTAATCTCTTTTGAGTCTTACAGTGTTCTGTACAGTGTGGTAGCTCAACAACAGACTCATGTACAAGAAGTGTCAGTATTCTGTAGGGAAATTTCAGTTCTGATTACAAAACCACGGGAAACAAAAGTTACAAGTTTCTGCAAATCTAAATAGATCACCTTTCTCTTGTTTAGAGTTCATAGTGTGCCTGAAGTAATGTAAACACAGTCATTTCCGTAGTCCTTCTAGAAGTCTAATAAATAACTATGTTCTATTAATTCTCTTTCAGAGTTACAAATTTTGCCAAGGAAAACTACAGCTGATTTTAGATCAGTTGGATCCTGGGCAACCTAAAGAGGTAAGCGTAAAGGAGAGCTGTTGTGTTCAGGAAGGTACCATGCAGAGTCTTTCTGCAGTCAGCAGTAGCCGGCTGTTTCGGTTGTTGTGATAGTGATTGCGTTTTTTGTTTGTTTTTCCTGTTTGTTTGTTTTTTTAGGTGCTAGACCTTTATTATTATAAGCATCTTGGGTTGGTAGCCATGATTAGTTTTTCTGTCTGAACTGGACACTCACGTTGTGTTCACTCATTTCCTTCATCCCTTCTTTCCCTCTTTTCCTCTGTGTTTTAGGTGCATGTGGGACTCGTGTGTGCGTGTGTGTGCGTGTGTGTGTGTGTGTGCACGCGTGCATGTGTGTATGTGCGTGTGTGTGTGCATGTGTGTGTGTGTGCGTGTGTGTGCGTGTGTGCACGTGTGTGTGTGAAATCCCTAGGTCAGCATCACTTGTCAACCTTTATTGCTTATCACCTTATTTACCTATTTATTTTTGAGACAGGGTCTTTTTCTGAACCTAGCGCTCCTGGACTGACTGTGAACTTCCGGTTTCCTCCATTGCTGCCCTTCTACCCCCAATGTTAGAGTTATAGTTATGCACAGCTGTGCCTGGGCTTTATGTGGGTCCAGCAGACTCCGTTCCATTTTCCCCTAGCTTCAGTTTGAAAGGGATAAAGCTATGTGTGGCAGTTATCCCTTTTTAGTATTTTATCATTAAGAAACTCCAGGGCTTGCTTCATTTTTAGAAAATGTGAGCATCTATTTAAAGATAGTTTTCAATAGATAATGTGGTATATTATCATGTAAAATGCCTTGAAATAAGTACATACCAGATAGTAACTAAGTTAAGATAGTAAGCATATATATTACCACCTATACACAGCCTTTTTAAAATTTTTGATTGAGTAGCTTATATTGTTTCCTGACAAATTTTTAGGATTAGAATATTGTATATATATGCATTGGGTTATACAATAGTTCTCTCCAACTTATTCATTGCAAACAATATTTTGTAGTTGACAAACATCTCACCAGCTTTTATGCCTGAAAGTTTAGCAGTTTATTAGAAAAAAGAGTTTGGGGGAGGATCAGCAAGTGAAGCGCTTGTCAAGACCCCCGATGATCTGAGTTCAATCCCTGGACCCTCATGGTAGAAGGAGAAAGCTGAGTCCGTAAGTCTTCTGACTTTTCTGCACAATCCCACACCTGTACACATCCACTCTCCCACATTAAATAAGCAAGCAAACAAACAATGAAAAACATTTAAAAAGAAAAAAATTTGAGGAAGCAATTATATTAAATTCTATTTGTTCATATTTTGAAAGGTTTTAGAGACTAATATTTATTGATGTCTTGTTTTTATTAGAAAGTCAGTTTGAATTAGAAAGTACATAGGATTTTAAACGTGATAGCAAACTTATTTCTAAGTGTTTCTAATCACATATTTTGCAGTATTTCATGGAAAAGATAAGCTTACACTTAGTTTATTAAAGGGAATTTAATATGGTTTCATTTTTAAAACTATGTTAGTGAAGGAAAGAAAGAGGTTTGCATGCACTTTTTTTTGGGACTAACACCATGTAAAATCCTGTGAGAGAGTTTGATTTTTATGTTATTGATCTGGAAAAACAGATTTTTATCAAAGCAAGAGGATAAAAGGTGAACTGAGCTTTGACAAATACAGCAGCGTGCAAGAACAGATGAAAAAAGAAATTAACCCAAGAAGAAAAATTCATGGGCTGTAACTCAAGTTAAAATATTTGTTTGTGAGGCCGTAAAAGCATACAGCAAGATTGGAAGACAAGCGCAGTTACTTTTCTATTGCTGGGATGAAACAGAGCGATAGCACTTTATAAAAGGAAGCATTTGATTTGGCTAATGGTTTCAGTTCATTACGACAGAGTGAAGGGACAGCTGAGTTTTCACATTACAAAGGAGAAAGAGAGAGAGAGAGAGAGAGAGAGAGAGAGAGAGAGAGAGAGAGAGAGAGAGAGAGAGAGATCACTGTGAATCACAAGAATCTTTTGAAACCTTGAAGTTGGCCCCCAGTGACATACCTTCTCCCGTATGCTTCCTAATCTTTCCCAAACAGTTCCAACAACTGGGTGCCAAGAATTCAAGTCCATGAACTTTTGGGAGCCATTCTCATTCAAACCACAACAACCAACACAGATAAATTATTTTGGAAATACGTGTTTTGCAAGAGCAGGAGAACAATTGCCTACGGAAATAGAAAATCAGAACTAATTGGGCTTAATGCTTACACAGCCAAGGAAAATTATAACCTTTGTATATTGTAAATAAATCTTTCTTTTGGAATTGTTTATCTTAATTATATTTTAAAAGTTTCTCCAGTGGTCCTAATGTGTGGAGACCAAATGTCTACAGTTGGTCATATTTTTTCCTATGGAAAGTATAAAAGTAAATTTTAAAAAACTAGTGAGTTTTTTTTTTTTTTTTTTTTTTTGACTGTTGAACTCCTTTATGTAGCATGAACTGGTTACTCTCACTCCTATTCACTCCCCATTCATCAGCTTCTCCCTAAACTCTTTTACATTTATTTGGGTCAATTTGAGAAACAGTTTTTGTGTGTGTGTGTGTGAGTAAATATATATAGCGTCATAGGCTAATAAATTAGCTTCCATGAGAACAATACTGAGATTCATCCTAAATGAACATTTTGGAATTTGTGTGATGGAGGAGTGTTATCTATGTTTCTTTCATTGGTTAATTAATAAAGAAAACTGCCTTGGCCCTTTAAGAGACAGAAAATTAGGTAGGTGGAGTAGACAGAACAGAATTGTGGGAACAAGGAAGTAGAGTTGGGGAGACGCTTCAGGCAGTCTCCATAGGGAGTCTCCATGCTGCTCCTCTCCGAGATGGATGCAGGTTAAGATCTCTCCTGGTAAGCCACACCTCGTGGTGCTACCCAGATTACTAAATATGGGTTAAAGGAAGATGTGAGAATTAGCCAATAAGAGGCTGAAACTATGGGCCAGGCAGTATTTAAAAGAATACAGTTTCTGTGTAATTATTTCGGGTGTAAAGCTAGCCGGTGGCCGGGTGGCGGGACGCAGCCCCGCCGCTGCTTCACACTACATTTGTGTTATAAAATTGAATTTACTTTTTAAAATTTAGTTTTTAAAAAACATTTTATTAATTTATTTTTTGGCAATATCATACAAGTATTTTAATGTATTTTCATTACTTACCCCACCCTCTTTTCTCTCCCTCTTCACCCTATAGCCTTTCCTTACTAAATATCTTTTCCTATATTCATGACTTTTTATTTTGTTTTGTTTCCCTCTGACTGTGGCCTTGGATTTGGGTCTGTCTACTGCAGTCTGTGGGTCAGTGGTGGGTAGAAAACTGGGTACTATGCATTTCCTTCTGTCAGAGTCTGTTGGCAATAATTCAGTGAGTGTTAGGGCTCCACGAGCTCCTCTCACATCTGTAGCTGACTGTGGGCATGACTGGTCTTGTAGAGGTCATGCAATTTCTTTGATGGCTGTGCCTTGCTTAGCAGATACTGTTCCACAACTCTTCTCATCTTCTTGCCCCCAAATGTCATGATTTCTGAGCCTTACGGAGATGGTGCAGATGTTTTGTTTAGGACTGATCTCTGCTGCCACATGTTCTCAGTATCTTGTGCAGCCATGGGTGTCTGCATTGACCTCTGTTCACTGCAGAGAGCTGCTCTTCTGATTAACCTTATGCTAGCATTTGCTGGTCCATTCCTGGTTGGGCCGCTTGAGGCAGGTCATCTGGGGAGGTGTCCTGGCTGAAGGTTTTTTAAACCTCAGACTTTTGGGTATAGGCTTCAGGTATATCTTTGGGCATGTTATTTAGTCTCAATTTTCCAAATGAAGTACTTTTCAAAAATGTTACTGTTTAAATGAATAATTCTAATTTATCCTATTGAAGTCTAAGATATCAGAGAATACTTTATTTTCCTTTTGGCATTTTGCATTCTGCTTTATTTTCTTGATTATTAGTAAAAAATACTAAATGAAACTAGATATGAGACTAAACTACTTTTATGAATTACAAATTTTGTCTTTAATTTAAATTGATACTTGTAAATATATTCTTGCTTAAAGACCTTTCTTCTGGATAAATTTCAAGCAATAAATTCTTAATGGGATTTTATTCAAAAAGTTACCTGGAAATGAGAAATTACTTAACATTGGGTGCTTCTGATTTTTCAATCAGAATATTTTTTTCTAACCTTGCTAATGCCTATCATGGGTGTGTTTAGGAGTTTTCCCCGTGGAACTCTATAGTACTCTGAGTTTCCTCCTCATCTGAAATAGTTGAGTCTGTGATGGAGGTCTCTGCTGCCTCTCTGTCACTCTGGGTTGATTTTTATCAAGTGCCCAGGGTTTGAGTAGAAGCATGGCCTTGCTGTGTTGGTTTTTAGTAACGGTGGGAGTGCATTTGAAGCTTTGTTCTACTGAAGTGGAACCTTCTCCACTTGTGTCCCTTGGGTCATAGTGTTTGTGGGGAATTCTGATTGGATTCTGTGATGATTAGGAATAGCCATTTTGGGGAAAGGCAGAAATTCAATTTTGCCTTTCACTGCTGAATTAGTTTTTCTGCTTCAGTGGCTAAAAGGCCAGGAAGTATGGTCCAGCAGAAAGATGAAAACAGTTGATGAGATTGTTCCCTGGGAGCTGTTCACAGAGGCTGGAGTGGGAATGCTTTTCCAGGGGCTCTGCGGGCAGTGCGCTGGAATTACGTCTGGCAGTCTGTAGAAGCTCCAGTGGGAGGCCCGTGAGGATGGGGGATGTCCAGGATGAGGCTCCTGGAAACTGCTGCTCGGTGACTCCAACGCAGCCACCATCCATTTCTCTTGGCTGTGACACAGTCGCAGTGCACGTACGGTTTCCGATTTTGTTACAGAAGACAGCCTGTTCTTGCTTTCTCTATTTAGCACTTAGTTTACAAAAACTGTTCCCCCGAGTTATTTTATAAAAGGGCATCTGATTCTCAAAAGCGACTCATCAACACATAGTTTCTCTGGCTCTTCCTTTTGGTAGTGTGTTTAATGTTATCCTGGAGAATTGACATTCTTCCAGCATTACTAACGCTGTTATCTTAAAATCCGCAGGTGAGATACGAAGCTTTACAGATGCTGTGCTCAGCCCCTCCATCCGATGTCCTGAACTGTGAAAACTGGACCACTCTCTGTGAAAAACTGACCACTTCTCTGTCCGATCCAGATCCTGTGTTCACTGTAAGAAGATGGCCATGAATTGCTCTTTTAGACCCAAGTGGGATTTCATCATTTTTCTTGGTAGCTCAGCTGTGGAACTTCAGTTTAAGGTTTAAATCAAGTGAGACAAGAGGCAGGTAGTCATTGGAAAACAGGGTATCTGGATACATTTGTCTGTTTTAAATCACACTCTTCCATCAGTGGGGATACTATTAGAATAGTGACAGAAACGATTTGGGAACACTTTTGTTATTTATATCAAAACAAAAAGATGTAACCAGGAAGTGGTGGTGCACATCTTTAATTCCAGCACTTGGGAGGCAGAGGCAGGTGATCTTTGTGAGTTCAAGGCCAGCCTTTTTCACAGAGTGACTTCCAGGACAGCAAGGGCTGTTACACAGAGAAACCCTGTCTTGAGAAAAAAAAGAAAAACATGCTTGCCTAATATTTAGATGCAATTCAAAATTACAAATCCAAAAAAGTATTATACACTTCTATAAAAAATTTGATATGAGAACTTCAAGGGGAAAAAAAGAGATATTTTAGTTTCACCTTTAGCATTTCAAAGCTAAGAAGAAATACAGTTGTCAGTTTGCCTGTCCTCTGCCCCCCCCATATGTGAGGGAAGAGAATCATGTCTGAATATATTTTCTTTATTTTAAAAATGATAACTTTATAAATGTGTTAAAGTTACTGTGCAGCAAGGTTCATCTCATTACTTGGGTTCACAAATTACAAACGGTTGTTAGAAAAACAACTGCGTATAGGATCAAATCGTTTGGGACAAATATGACTTTCTTTTGTTTTAAGTTTTTGCTGCATCTAAATTGCCAGCTACATCATTGCTGTTCTATAGAACTGTTATGTGTAACTGCCTGAAGCCTGTGGCATTTGAAAAATGACAGATTCTTACGAGTTTCTGCAGCTATGAACATGGACTTCAAATGCTTAACAGCCTTTGTTCAGTGGGAATGTCTTAGAGATATTGGAAGATATCATTAACCATATGGGGACCTATTTCCTGTAAAAATATCAGCCTGGGTGATATAAACAAGGTTATTAATTTTGTTCCTGTAGATTAGAAAATGTGAGGCAAGATTGTTTTTATTTAATGGCAGCTTGTATTTCGCTTGTAAAATTACTCTTCCCCTGATATTTAAGTGGTTTGTAAGAAAATGAAGGGACGGCACCATTGTAATGCCTGCTGGTGTCAGGCACATTTTAACTTGATTTGGTTCTTGTTCAGTTTATTCTTTTGTATTTTTCTCCATGAGTTTTGATAAATTGAAAGTTAAAAATTTTATGTAGTATTTTTTTCTAATGTTACTAAATATAAGGAACCAATTCCTGGATTTGGAAGCATGAGGTCTTGAAATGGAGTGTTGCCTATGGGCCTACTGCTCAATGACACCATTACCTAAAGACTGTAGAGTCTCCCTGCAGCCTTCAGCCTCATTCCCAGTGCCCACTGGCCTCCTCTTCTGCCCCTGCTGTTACCAGGCTTCGCAGCTATGCGTGTCTATCATCCTTCTTACTGTTAGTTGTGGTTAGTTTTACTTTTAGTCACTGAACAAGAATATGCCTTGTAAAACAGATACGCCCATTACTTGGGTTTGGATAGTATATTTTGTGTTTATTTTTTGTTTAAATGTATAAAGTGTTTTATTTGTGCTGTTGTAAAAAGCTTAGGTAAGAATGTGCTGTCTCATTTCTGTAGGACCGGATTTTAAAGTTCTATGCACAGACTTTTACGCTCTCACCATTACACATGACCAAGGAAATTTATACAAGTTTAGGTATGTTTATTACATCACTTCTAATGTTTTCTCTTATGTATACTCAAGAAAAATGCGTAAGAAATGACTTTTCCCAGAAACATTATGTTGTATAATGACTATATATTTTCATCTTTCTTTTCAGCTAAATATCTGGAGTTATACTTTCTTTCTAGAGAAAATCACATTCCTACTCTTTCAAGTGGAGTAGACATAAGCAGTCCTAATGTGACCCGCTTACTGAAAAAGGTATCCGTTTCCTGCAATGCACATTATGAAAGGTAGATCTGTCATTTCAGAATTACAGTATATTGAGAGCTTTTGTACACGTCTTACAGGTTCGCCTTCTGAATGAGTATCAGAAAGAAGCTCCGTCCTTTTGGATTCGACATTCAGAGAAGTAAGTCTCTCAATTCAGGTGATATAAGGCATGGACTGTGCCCCTCAGGTGTTTCAGAGACAGAAGGGAACTTACATGGTTCAATGTGCTGCTTAGGGTTTGTCAGCCTGACACAAAATAGAATCACCTAGGAAAGGAAACCATCAGCTGAGGAACTGCCTTCATTGCATTGGCCTCTGGGGCATTTTCTTAACTGCACATTGATGCAGGAGAGCCTTCTGTGGGCAGGGCTCTCTGCAGGCGGTGGGACTGGGCTGTGTAAGAGAAGTGTGTAGTGAGCCAGAGGAAGCAGGCTGGAGGAGGCAAGTCAGTAAATACTGCCTCCACAGTTTCTACCTGAAGCTCCTGCCTCAAGTTCATGTCTTGATGAAGTATAACTGGTAAGCAAACGTGAACCTTTTCCTATTCAAGTTGCTTTCGGGCATGGTGTTTATCGCAGCAACATAGACGCACACTAGGACAGAAGGTATTAATACAGTTTTTCTTTGGTATGTGTGTTCTTAGCCGTACAAATGGTCCCACCCAAGTATTGTTTTTATGTTACCAACATTGTGAAAGCAGGATGTTGAGGTCTTGAGTTCTTAGTGATGTTTGCTACTCTGGACAAGTTTCTTAAAATATTCTGATATGATTGTAAGAGCATCTGCAAGTCTCAATCTGAAAGGTACATCTGGAGACCTGAGTATTGAAGTAGAAAGAACATAGGTTTTTAGAACAGAAAAACTGACTGTGACTTTTAACCTCTACCCTTTATAGAAAATAAAAAAGAAAAAAAATTCTAAAGATTACATTCCACATCATTATTCCAAGAAGGATAAGAACACCACTGTTCCCATGTACACTAACCGTTGTTTGTTTACTTTTTAAAATGATTTTTCCCTCAAATCTAAGGTATATGGAGGAAATTGTGGAGAGCACTTTGTCCCTGTTATCAGTAAAACATGATCAAAGCCATCTTGTCTCACAGAAGATTTTGGATCCCATCTATTTTCTCGCATTAGTTGATACTAAAGCTGTGTGGTTCAAAAAATGGATGGTAAGGAAAAAAATCGGTTCTTATATATGATTTTAGTGACTAGCCAGCTTTATGTGCCTAGTGTATGCTGAATTCTAATTGATGTTCTGCTTATGTTAATCCTTTTATCTGTGCACAGATGGAAGTGGTGATAGGGGCCAGTGCCCTGTTCGGGGGTGTCAGATACAAGGCATGGGGAAGATATTTTGCATAGTGAAAGTCAGGATGGGATTTTTATGGAGTGATCTATTTGAGTCTAGTCAAGATGAATGGTCTATCAAGGATTTTAATTTCCATGAATCTAAACCTATAAAATTATAAATAACGGTGGCAGGTACAAGGATTCAGGGCTCATTTTTCTTAGGTTTAGAGCATTGGTTTTCAACACACTTCCTAATGCTGAGACCCTTTAACAAAGTTCATCATGTCACGGTGACTCTCAACCATAAAATTATTTCCTTGCTACTTCATAACTGTAATTTTGTTACTGTTTTGAATTGCAATGTAAATATCTGATATGCTAGATATCTGATATGTGGCTTCCAAAGGGGTTGAGACCCACAGTTTGAGAACCACTGGTTTAGAGGCTACTGCCCAGAATCAGTTTTGTTTGCTGCTTCCTGACCCTGCATTTGGGGTATGTTTAATGCCTGAATCTGGCGGTTTCCAGTGAAGCTTATGACAGCCCCAAACTGGAAGTCATGTTAAAGCAATCTTTGTACTATCACCCGTCAGCTGATGTGAAGTAGCAGAGTCCCTATCTTGTAGCAACAGCAACACTGATTTCTGTGCTCATGTCTTTCTCTTGCACATTGTCTACCCAGCTCTGTGTATTTGTCTCACTGAAGCAGAGGGAGGGGACGGAGACTTGCCATGCAAGTGTGACCCTCTCAGAATTCAGCAGACCAGTTTGAAAGCTGACTTTGTCTTTGGATGTTGAAAGTCTGTGATATGTGCCCAGTTTATTAGAGCACAACTGTAGTATGCATGACCTTACAAACCTATGTAGTAATATTTGGTAGTCTTTAAATTTATTAGTATTAATTAAATTAGTTTAGCCTGAATCCTTTGTACCCTACATCTGATGCTTTTTAATTTTCTCAAAGATGAAACTACTTTCATTGAAGGCAATATGCTAAAAGTATAAAAGCATATTAAAGAAAACCCTATAAAACACAGGGGTCACCATTAAGTCCTAGGTTGTAGGAGAGGCTGCTCATTCATTTTCTGGCTACCCAGATCTGAAATAACCACACAGAAACTGTATTATTATATTACTGCTTGGCCTATTAGCTCACACTTTTTATTGACTAGCTCTTATATCTTAAATTAACCCATTCCTATTATTTTATATTTTACCACGAGGCTTGTGATTTACCGGGACTGGAGTGGGCATCTTTCTCCTCTGGTGGCTACATGGTGTCTCCCTGACTCTACCTACTCTCTCTTCCTCTAGCTGCTTGGAATTCCTGCATTGCTCTAAGACCCAAAGCAGCTTCTTTATTAACCAATGGTATTCACAGCATACAGAGGGGAATCCCACATCCTAGGTTTATATAGATTCATATTTGCATGATATATATCAATATGGTTAAGTGTTTAAACAAAAATTAAATTACATTCTGATAACTGTTTGCAGTCTTTTTACTTAACATTTTGATTTTCATTAAGTGAATGAGGCAGATCACCAAAATTAAACACTAAAAATTTATTAAATTAATTATTTTATTTATGTTCCTGTACCATTTGTGTCTAAGGTAAGAGATGGCAGACATTTAATGGAAAGGGTCGGGCAGTCAGTGTTTCTAGTTTTGTGCACTGAATAGTTTTTGCAGCTTTTCAGTCTAAATGGTAACAGATACAGGGTGTTCCAATAAGACATTTATACAAATTCATAGTGGGTAGATTTGGTTTTAGGGCTATAGTTTGCTGAAGTTTCTGTTTTGAACCAGGTTGGTCTTGAACTCATTATGTCGTTGAAATGGGCTTGAATTCTAATTCTCATACCTCCATCTCCCAAATGCTGGGGATTATAGCTCTCAATCACCATGTCTGACAGAATAGGGTAATACTAATGTAGTTTCCTTTATATGCCAGCATATGTTATTTAGCAATACTGAGAAATGGACTAATTGAAATGATTTTAAACCAAAGAGCTAAAACACACAGGATTTTAGTGAACTTTGAATAAAAGCACTGAATAATGAATTAAAAATTCTATCACCAAAATTTTGGTGAAGTTTTTAAGTGATGTTTAAATTATTTTATTGTTTTTAAATAAAATGAAGAAACAAACTTAATCATTAAAGTTGCTTAGCTAAAAAACTTAGAATTGTCCTTGGCTTCTTACAGTGTTGCATATGTATGTGTTTTAATTCCATCTAATATTGGTCCAAAGGAAATACAGACATTTTGAGCATAGCCATTTATTTAAAAATAATATTGATATAGAGTAGCAAAGATGTTGTCTTATTGGAGAATCTCACCTTTGCAAATTTCTCTGTGTGTAGTCAGTATATGATTAGTGGTCTTATTCCCCTCTCATTTACATATTTCCCACCTTGGTTCATACACTGCTAGCTGGGTATACTACTTTGGAGGTATTCTTTTTAAACAAACTAGCATAGAAATTGGATGTAGGTAATGAATTGTTGCCCTCATCTCTAATCTGTCACTAAATGGTCTACACTACTCTTATGCAATTTGCATTCTTGTGATTCCTATGCTTGTAGTTCATTGCACAGAGGTAAACTCTGTTCGACATTGATTATAATATTTTAAACCTTAGTTATGGTGTGGTTTATGATATTGTAAACGATGGAGGAAATGGATTTTAAACGGTATATCTTTAACACTAAATGCTTTTCTCTTTAATTTTAGCATGCATATTACAGCAGAACTGTAGTACTAAGACTACTTGAAAAGAAATATAAATCTCTGGTAAGCATCTCTGGTTTTTTGCTGAGAAATAATATCACAAAAACAGTATGTAATTTATTAGTGTCTTAAATATGCAAAGTTGAGTGGCAGTGATTAACACTGGGTAATGAGGCAATCCCTTTTAATGTGACTATAAACTCCTATGAAATGTAAAGAGATAAAAGTTGAGTCTTAAAGAACAATAAGGGAAACATTTAGGAAACAGGCAAGTATATAGCAAATTGGGCTGCCTTAAATGATAGACTGGCTTGAGAGAAGCCATATTTTTAGGTATTAACATGAAATTTGACTCAGGTCAGCTGTTAATAAGGCAATTGCTTCTATAAAATATACTGATATGCTCTGTGAAAGTAGCCTGAAAAAGACTCAGTGAGAAATGCTTTTGTGTTTGCAAAAAAAAAAAAATGATCTGAATTTTACTAAATACAGCTAGATACTATTAATATCTTACCACAAATACCCATGTTTATTGCTATTATATAATAATGTATAAGGATACTGAAAGAAATTGAAAATAAATAAAACAGATAATAATTGATAAACATGAAAACATGTGATTATAAAAAGCAATTAAAAAGGTAATAAATACCACATTTTTCTTATCCATTCTTAATAAAAAGGTTTATGTATTGAGGCAGAATCTACAGTATATAAGTTATTTGAAGGGAGGATTCCTGGAATTGTGAATTTCTGTATTTGAGTAATGGAGCAAAAGTGACCATGGGAAAACTTGGTTTTGTGTTTGACAGTCTAGAGGACCTAGCTGGAGAAGGGGAGAGGAGCACTGACTAATGGCAGGGGACTTTATTTGTAGAGGCCAGTGGCCCTGGAAAAGCTGTAGAACAATTGAAATAGATTCTTTTTTGTTGTTATTGATACTTTATTTTTACTTTTTTATTGAGCTATACATTTTTTTTTGCTCTCCCCCTTCTTCTCCCCTCCCCTCCAACCTTCTCCCATGGTTCCCATGCTTCCAATTTACTTAGGTCTTCTCTTTTTCTACTTCCAATGTAGATTAGATCCATGTATGTCTCTCTTAGGATCCTCTTTGTTGTCTAAGGTTCTCTGGGATTGTTGATTGTAGACTGATTTTCTTTGCTTTATATCTAAAAGTCACTTATGAGTAAGTACATATGATATTTGTCTGTCTGGCTCTGGGTTATCTCACTCAATATGATGTTTTGTAGCTTTATCGATTTGCCTGCAAATCTCATGATGTCAGTATTTTTTTCTGTGGTGTAGTACTCCATTGTGTAAATGTACCACATTTTTCTTATCCATTCTTTTGATCAAGGGGCATTTAGGTTGTTTCCAGGTTCTGGCTATGACAAACAATGCTGCTAGGAACATAGTTGAGCACATGTCCATGTAACACAATTGAGCTCTTTTGGTTATATACCCAGAAGTGATGTTACTGGGTCATGAGGTAGCTTGTTTCCCAATTTTCTGAGAAATAACCATACTGATATTCAAAGGGGGTGTACCAACTTGCACTCCTACTAGCAATACAGGAGTGTTCTCTTTATCCCAAATCGTCTCCAGCATAAGCTGTCATCAGTGTATTTGATCTTGGCTATTCTTACAGGTGTAAAATAGAATCTCAGAGTTGTTTTGATTTGCTTTTCTCTGATGGCTAAGGATGTTGAGCATTTCCTTAAGTATCTTTCAGCCATTTTAGATTTCTCTGTTGACAGTTCTCTGTTTAGGTCTGTACTCCATTTTTATTAAATTGGATTATTTGTTCTTTTGACAACCATTTTCTTGAGTTCTTTGTATATTTTGGAGATCAAACCTCTGTCTGATGTGGGGTTGGTGAAGATCTTTTCTCATTCTGTAGGCTGTCATTTTGTCTTATTGACTGTGTCCTTTGCTTTACAGAAGCTTTTCAGTTTCAGGAGGTCCCATTTATTAATTGTTTCTCTCAGTGTCTGTGATACTGGGGTTATATTTAGGAAGTGGTCGCCTGTGCCAAAGTGTTCAAGTGTACTTCCCACTTTCTCTTCTATGAGGTTCAATGTGGTTGGCTTTATGTTGAGGTCTTTGATCCATTTGGACTTGAGTTTTGTGCATGGTGATAGATATGGATCTGTTTTCATTCTTCTACATGTTGATATCCAGTTATGCCAGCACCACTTGTTAAATATGCCTTTTTTTTTTTTACCATTTTACATTTTTTTGCTTCTTTGTCAGAAATTGGGTGTTCATAGGTGTGTGGATTGATATCTGGGACTTATATTCAGTTCCATTCATCCTCCTGTCTGTTTTTTATACCAATACCAGGCTGTTTTCTGTACTGTAGCTCTGTAGCAGAGTTTGAAGTCAGGGACTGTGATGGCCTCCAGAAGTTCTTTCATTGTATAGCATTGTTTTAGCTATCCTGGGTTTTTTGCTTTTCCATATGAATTTGAGTACTGTTCTTTTAAGGTGTGTGAAGAATTTTGCTGGGATTTTGATGGGCATTGCATTGAATCTCTAGATTGCTTTTGGTAAGATTGCAGTTTTTACTATGTTAATTCTACCTATCCAAGAGCATGGGAAATCTTTCCATTTTCTGGTATCTTCTCCAATTTCTTTCTTCAAAGATTTAAAGTTCTTGTCATACAGGTCTTTCACTTGTTTGGTTAGAAATTAGTCCAAGATATTTTATGCTATCTGTGGCCATTTTGAAGGGTGATGTTTCTCTAATGTCTTTCTCAGTCCTTTTATCATCTGTGTAAAGGAGGTCTACTGAGTTTTTCGAGTTAATCATGTATCCTGCTACATTATTGAAAGTGTGTATGAGTTGTAGAAGTTCCTTGGTGGAATTTTTGGGGTTGCTTATATAAACTATCATGTCCTCAATCAATAGTGAGATTTTGACTTCTTTTTCGATTTGTATCCCCTTGATCTCCTTTTTGTTGTCTTATTGTTCCAGCTAGGACCTCGAGAACTATATATTTTTTTTTTAAATTGACTTTTATTGAGCTCTACATTTTCTCTGCTCCCCTCCTTGCCTCTCCCCTTTCTTTCAACCCTCTCTGAAGGTCCGCATGCTCCCAATTTACTCAGGAGATCTTGTTTTTTTCTACTTCCCTCCTGAACTATATTGAATAATTATGGAGAGAGTGGACAACGTTGTCTTGTTCCTGATTTCAGTGGAATTTCTGGGAGTTTGTCTCTATTTAGTTTCATGTTGGCTGCTGGCTTGCTGTATATTGCTTTATTATGTTTAGTTATGTGCCTTGTATCCCTGACCTCTACAAGACCTCTATCATGAAGGAATGTTGTATTTTGTCAAAGGCTTTTTCAGCATCTAATGAGATGATTATGTGGTTTTTATTTTTTAGTTTGTTTATATGGTGGATTACACTGACAGATTTTCATATGTTGTACCATCCCTGCATCTCTGGGATGAAGCCGACTTGATCATGGTGGATGATTTTTCTGATGTGTTCTTGGATTCGATTTGTCTATTTTATTTAGTAGTTTTGCAACAATGTTCATGAGTGAGATTGGTCTGTAATTCTCTTTCTTAGTAATGTCTTTATATGGTTTCTGTATCAGGGTAATTGTAGCCTCATAAAAAGAGTTTGGCAATGTTCCTTCTGTTTCTATTGTGTGGAACAATTTGAGGAGTATTGGTATTAGTTCTTCCTTGAAAATCTTTTTTTATCTTTAAAAATCTTTTTTTTTCTTTTCTTTTTTTATTTTGCCATTCAAAAAATTTACACTTCCTCCCCTCCTCCCATTCCCTCCCGCTTTCCCACTCATCCTCCTCTTCCTACTTCCTCCTTATGAGAGGGCAGGGAAGTCTAAGCGCCCCCCTCCCTTATATCCAGTCCTAGGAAGCTTTGCATCCAAAAAGACAAATAGACTAGGGTCTACATGCAATAGAAACAAGTCCCAGTACCTTTATCAATGGCTTCTCAGTCAGCCCCCATTTTCATCCACATTCAGAGAGTCTGGTTTGATCACATGCTCAATTGTCCCGGTCCAGCTGAATTTGGTGAGCTCCCATTAGAACAGGCACACTGTCTCAATGGGTGGACCAACCCCTCGTAGTCCAGACTTCCTTGCTCATCTTCTCCCTCCTTCTGCTCTTCAACTGGACCTTAGGGGCTCAGTCCATTGTTCTGATGAGGGACTTTGTCTTTATCTCCATTCGTCGCCAGACGAAGACTCTATGGTGATATTCAAGATAACCATCAGTGTGATAGTGGGGCAAGGCCAGTTCAGGCACCCTCTACTCTGCTGTCCAAGGACCTATCTGGGGACATCCCCATGGACACCTGGGATCCCTTCTAGACCCAAGTCTCTTGCCAACCCTAAAATGGCTCCCTTAATGTAGATATCTTCTTCCCTGCTCCTGTATCTGTCCTTCCTCCATCTCCACCCTCCCACTCCCCCAAGCACTCTCCAGTCTTTCCCATTTCCCTTCTATCTCCCCCTCTCCCCTTCCCCCATCCCCACTCCCACCCCCACCCCCGTGCTCCCAACTTTTGCCTGGCAATCTTGTTTGCTTCTAATTTCCAAGAGGATCTACATATGTTTTTCTTTGGGTTGACCTTGTTATTTGGCTTCTCGAAGCTTGTCAACTATAGGCCTAATGCCCTTTTTTTATGACTAGAGTTCACTAATGAGTGAGTACATTCCATATTCATCTTTTTGGGTCTGGGTTATCTCACTCAGGATAGTGTTTTCTATTTCCATCCATTTGCATGCCAAATCCAAAAAGTCATTATTTTTTACCACTGAGTAGTACTCTAATGTGTATATATTCCACACTTTCTTTATCTATTCTTCCATTGAGGGGCATCTAGATTGTTTCCAGGATCTGGCAATTACAAATAATGCTGTTTGTTCAACATAGTTGAACAAATGCTTTTGTAGTATGATTGGGCATCTCTTGGGTATATTCCCAAGAGTGGTATTGATAGATCTTGAGGTAGATTGATTCCTGATTTCCTGAGAAACCGCCACACTGATTTCCAAAGTGGAAATTACCGAGTTTGCATTCCCACCAGCAATGGATGAGTGTTCCCATTGCTCCACATCCTCTCCAGCATAGGCTACTTGGTGTTTTTGATTTTAGCCATTCTGACAGGTGTAAATGGTATTTCAGAGTTGTTTTGATTTGCATTTCCCTGATCGCTAAGGAGGTTGAACATGACTTTAAGTGTCTTTTGGCCATTTGAACTTCGTCTGCTGAGAATTCTCTTTTCAGTTCAGTACCCCATTTTTTAATTGGGTTAATTAGAATTTTCATGTCCAGTTTCTTGAATTTTTTATATATTTTGGAGATCAGACCTTTGTCTGATGCGGGGTTGGTGAAGATCTTCTCACATTCAGTAGGATGCCTTTTTGTCTTAATGACAGTGTCCTTTGCTTTACAGAAGCTTCTCAGTTTCAGGAGGTCCCATTTATTCACTGTTGCTCTTGTCTGTGCTACTGAGGTTATATGTGCTCATGTGTTGCAGTCTCACTTTCTCTTCTATCAGGTTCAGTGTGGTCGGATTTATATTGAGGTCTTTAATCCATTTGGACTTGAGTTTTGTATTTTCATTCTTCTTTGAAAATCTTATAGAATTTTGAGCTGAAATCATCTGGTCCTGGTTTTTTTTTTTTTTGGTTGGGAGAGTTTTGATGACTGTTTCTATTTCTTTAGCAGATATAGATCTATTTAATTTGCTTATCTATTATTGTATTAATTTTGGTAAGTGATATTATCCAGAAAGTTGTCCATTTCCTTTAAGTTTTTCAGTTTGGTGGAGTATTGGTTTTCAAAATATGACCTAATTATTCCCTGGATTTTATCCATGTCTGTTGTTATTTCCCCCTTTTCATTTCTGATTTTGTTAATTTGGATGTTCTCTCTCTGCCTTTTGATAGTTTGAATAAAGGTTTTGTCTGTTTTATTGATTTTTTTCAGAAATAGATTCTTTTATATATTGTTTCTCTGTAACTCCAATTGAAAAGGAGATTTGTGCCATAAATACATAGTCTTATCCTATTATAACAAAGTAAGAGAGAAAAGCCCCAAGATTATTCCTCAGTGTTTAGTTCCAGATAGAAACTCACCCTTGCTGCCACAGAGGCCCCAGAAGTATTTAATGTGCTTCTTAAAGATTAACCCTTAGAGTCTGTTTCTTATTTAAAGCTAACTCTATCTACCAGTTTTTAGCTTCCAAGTAAAATTGCTGTATTTTAAATCATTTTAATATCGTACTAACTTGGTCAATTACTTTATTTTACTTATGTAGTGGATCAAACTTTTTAAAGGTTCTGCCTTAAGCCCCATGTTTTTCTATAAAGCCAACTAAATGTAAAGGATAGCAAAGGGTAATTTAAGAGGCTGGAGAGATGGTGCAGTGTTTAAGAGCTTTAGCTCCTTTTGCAGAGGACCAGAGTTTGATTCCCTATACCTGTATAAACGAAAATAATCTTCAAGCTAGGTTAAATTCTCTCTTGGCCTTCTCTGCCCTTCTGTATTTAACTCTACCTACCTTGTCTGAACAGTAACCATGAAACGAATAGACTGGTTGTATGCTTAATTGCATAATACAACATGTATAAAATGCAGTTGGGAGTTTGAAAACTAGAAAATTCCCCACTTGATTCTTTGGTGTCTGCATTCACTTTATCTGATTTTTGCTTTTTTTTTTCTGTCTTGGAATTGTCCCCCCTCCCATTATTGTTACTCTTTTACCAACAAAGGATAGTTATAGTTAGATGTCAGGGGAAGAAATAGAAGTAATAGAAGATACTGAAGAGGATAGTGAAGTGGAAGCTTGGCTGCAAGGATAGGTGAGTTTCTGGATGGTGAGAGCGTAAGTGAGCTGTGAGAAACATTGTTTTGGACGTAATGCTTTATGTTTTCAGTTGAACAAACTATATTCCTCTGTTCTTTTGAGGGTTAAGTGCATTAGGAAAAACTAAAAATTTTTTTTTTTTGGTCAAAAGTTCCTGAAAGAAGCTCCTGTCACTGTATTAAATTAATTTATTTTTTATTGAAAACAGATTATTTTAAGTCCAAGGTCCTCCCAGCTCCCCCTAAGTCCAGGAAGGTGAGCAACCAAACTGACACGGCTCACTGTGAGCCCGTCCATGCTGTAGAGTTGATGCTCATTGCCGTTGTCCTTGGTTTCTCAGTCCTTCTCCACCGTCAGCCACATTCAGAGAGTCCGGTTTGGTCCCCTGTTCCATCAGTCCCATTCCAACTGGACTTGGTGGTCTCCCGTTAGATCTGTCCCACCGTCTCAATGGGTAAACGCACTCCTCACGGTCCTGACTTCCTTGTTCATGATCTCCCTCCTTTTGCTCCTCATCGGGACCTTGGGAGCTCAGTCCGGTGCTCCTATGTGGGGCTCTGTCATTTTCTCCATCCATCTCCAGGTGAAGGTTCTATGGTGATATACAAGATATTCATGAGTATGGCAATAGGATCTGGACATTTCTGGCACCCTCTCCTCAGCTGCCCAAGGACCTAGCTGAGGAGGGGTGGAGAGGGGGTATGGGTGGAAGGGAGGGGAGGGAAGGGGGAGGAGGAGGGAAGGAGATGGAAAAAAAAGAAAAAAAAAAACAGATTATTTTTATTCAATATTTTCTGATTAGGGTTTCCCTGCTCCAAATCCTCATGGTTCTTCCCCCTTCCCTACTCACCCAAACCAAATCTATACCCTTTTTAGCTCTCTCTCATTAGAAGACAGATGTCTAAAAAATAAAAGGAAAGGGGACTGGGGAGATGGCTCAGTAATTAAGAGCACTGGCTGTTCTTCAACTGGACCTGGGTCCAATTTCCAGCACCCACATGGCAGCTCACAGACCTGCAGGCAAAACACTCATACAAATAAAATAAATAAATCTAAAAGAGAAGAAAATAAAATAAAACAAACAACCTGAATAGGTCAAAACAAACAGATGGCCAGGAAGAAAACGTGCCAAGCAAGAAGGACAAGAAGCGCATACAGATGCAGAGACACAATTTCCCACTTAAAAATGCTATAAAAACAAAAAAACCTAAGCAAAAGAACTGTAAGGTTAAAAACAAAAACCAACGCTCCCCAGATACCGTTTTTTTGGAGTTCACTTTTGAAAGATGGTTCAGCCTTTAAAGGCTAGTCTCACAACTAAAAAAATGTCCAGAGTTAGTTTTGTGTTCCTTATCTACTCCTGGACACAGGGCCTGCCGTTAAGTGTTGTTTGTATCGCCAGTAAGACTTTGTTGAGAAAACTAATTTTCCCTTTGTGAATGATTATCAATTGGAGATAGCTTCTGGGTTAGGGATTGTCCTTTTTCCCTTCTTAGTGCTGGGTCTCCATCTGGCTTAGACCTATATAGGCCCTGTACATTGCACGCGTCCTCTTGTGTCTAGAAGGCCTTGGTTCTTCTGTTCCCACTGGCTTTTAGAATCTTCATGTGTCTTTTTCTGCAGAGTTCCCTGACCCTGAGGGGAGGGATTTGTTGAGGCATCCCTCTTAGGATTGCATGTTCCAAGGTCTCTCACTATGCACATTGCCCAGTTGTGAGTTCCTGTGTTTATTTCCATCTACTATAAGATAGTGGCTGAGCAAGCCGCTGATCTATGAGTATAGCAAAATGTTGCTAGGAGTCATTTTACTGTTATGTTCACTTAGCAGAACTATAGTATTTGCTTTTCCCCAGGTTGCTGGCCCATCTGGTCTCAGGCCATGGTCACCCAAGCAGTTTTAGGTATGGGTTCCATTTCATGGAGTAGATCTTAAAATCCAGTCAAATATTGGTTGATTTCTATCCTAGTTAGTATTACTATTTCTGTGATGAAACATCATGACCAAAAGCAACTTAGGGCAGAAAGACTTTATTTCACTCACAGTTCATATAATAGTTCAACATCAGAAGCAGTGAGGACAGGAACTCAGAACAGGAACCTGAGGCAGGAACTGATGCAGAGGCCATGAAGGGGGCTCCTTGCTGGCTTGTTCCTTGTGGCTTGCTCAGCTTGTTTTCTTAGAGAACCCAGAACCACCAGTCCAAGGGTGGTATCACCCACAATGACATGGACTTTCCCCATTGGTCTCCAAATGATAAAATGCCTTACTGCTGGATATCATGAAGGCATTTTCTCAATTGAGGTTCCCTCCTCTCCGAGGATTCTTTCTTTCTTTTTTTTTTTCTTTCTTTTTTTTTTGTTTATTTTTTTTATATTTAAAAATTTCCATCTCCTTCCCTCCTCCTCCCCCCTCCCTCCCCTCCTCCTCCCCCTTCCCTCCCCTCCTTCTCCCCCTTCCCTCCCCTCCCCTCCACCCATACCTCCCCTCCCTCCCTCTCAAGGCCAAGGAGCCATCACGGTTCCCCACTCTGTGCTAAGACCAAGGTCCTCCCAACTCCCCCCAGGTCCAGGAAGGTGATCGACCAAGCTGAGAAGGCTCCCACAGAGCCCGTCCATGCAGAAGAATCAGAGCCCAGCACCATTGTCCTTTGCATCTCAGTCAGTTGGCCACATTCAGAGAGACGGGTTTGGTCGCATGATCCATCAGTCCCATTCCAACTGGAGTTGGTGATCTCCCATTAGTTCTGTCCCACCGTCTCCATGAGTGAACGCACCCCTCACGTTCCTGACTTTCTCCCTCATGTTCTCGCTCTTTCTGCTCCTCATCAGGACCTTGGGAGCTCAGTCCAGTGCTCCAATGTGGGGCTCAGTCACCTTCCCCATCTGTCGCCAGCTGGAGGTTCCCTCACGGTCCTGACTTTCTTTCTCATGTTCTCTCTCCTTCTGCTCCTCATCAGGACCTTGGGAGCTCAGTCCGGTGCTCCAATGTGGGGCTCTGTCATTTTCTTCATCTATCGTCAGGTGGAGGTTCTATGGTGATATGCAAGAAATTCATCAGTATGGCTATAGGAACTGGCCTTTTCAGGCTCCCTCTCCTCAGCTGCCCAAGGAACTAACTGGGGGCGTCTCCCTGGAAACCTGGGAACCCCTCTAGGGTCAAGTCTCTTGACAACCCTCAGGTAGCTCCTTAAATTAAGATATATGCTTCCCTGCTCCCATATCCACCCTTCCTATATCCCAAGCACCCCATTCCTCCGAGCTCCCCCTGTTCTCCCCTTCACACTTTTCTCTCCCCATCTTCCCTTGGCCCAGTCTTGCCCAACCCTCAAGTTCCCAATTTTGCCTGGCGATCGTGTCTACTTCCAATATCCAGGAGGATTACTATATCTTTTTTTGGGAGTTCACCTTCTTATTATCTTTTCAAGGATCCCAAATTTATAGGCTCGATGTCCTTTAATTATGGCTAGAAACCGATTATGAGTGAGTACATCCCATGTTCATCTTTTTGGGTCTGGGTTACCTCACTCAGGATGGTGTTTTCTATTTCCCTCCATTTGCATGCAAAATTCAAGATGTCATTGTTTTTTACCGCTGAGTAGTATTCTAGCATGTATATATTCCACACTTTCTTCAACCATTCTTCCACTGAAGGGCATCTAGGTTGTTTCCAGGTTCTGGCTATTACAAATAATGCTGCTATAAACATAGTTGAACAGATGCTTTTGTAATATGATTGGGCATCTCTTGGGTAAATTCCCAAGAGTGGGATTGCTGGGTCCTGGGGTAGGTGGATCCCAAATTTCCTGAGAAACCTCCACACTGCTTTCCAAAGCGGTTGCACAAGTTTGCATTCCCACCAGCAATGGATGAGTGTACCCCTTACTCCACATCCTCTCCAGCAAAGGCTATCATTGGTGTTTTTGATTTTAGCCAATCTGACAGGTGTAAGATGGTATCTTAACGTTGTTTTGATTTGCATTTCCCTGATTGCTAAGGAGGTTGAGCATGCCCTTAAGTGTCTTTTGGCCATTCGAACTTCCTCTGTTGAGAATTCTCTGTTCAGTTCAGTGCCCCATTTTTTAATTGGGTTCATTAGCATTTTAAAGTCTAGTCTCTTGAGTTGCTTATATATTTTGGAGATCAGACCTTTGTCTGTTGTGGGGTTGGTGAAGATCTTTTCCCAGTCAGTAGGCTGCCTTTTTGTCTTAGTGACAGTGTCCTTTGCTTTACAGAAGCTGCTCAGCTTCAGGAGGTCCCATTTATTCAATGTTGCCCTTAATGTCTGTGCTGCTGGGGCTATACGTAGGAAGCGGTCTCCTGTGCCCAAATGTTGTAGAGTACTTCCCACTTTCTCCTCTAACAGGTTCAGTGTGTTCAGATTGATATTGAGGTCTTTAATCCATTTGGACTTGAGTTTTGTGCATGGTGATAGACACGGATCTACTTTCATTCTTCTACAGGTTGACATCCAGTTATGCCAGCACCATTTGTTGAAGATGCTTTCTTTCTTCCATTGTGTGCTTTTAGCTCCTTTATCAAAAATCAGGTGTTCATAGGTTTGTGGGTTAAGATCTGGGTCTTCTATTCGATTCCATTGGTCGACTTCTATATTTTTATGCCAGTACCAAGCTGTTTTCAATACTGTAGCTCTGTAATAGAGTTTGAAGTCAGGGATGGTAATGCCTCCAGAAGTTCCTTTATTGTATAAGATTTTTTTGGCTATCCTGGGTTTCTTGTTCTTCCATATAAAGTTGATTATTGTCCTCTCAAGATCTGTGAAGAATTTTGATGGGATCTTTAAGGGGATTGCATTAAATCTATAGATTGCCTTTGGTAGTATTGCCATTTTTACTATGTTGATCCTCCCAATCCAAGAGCAAGGGAGATCCTTCCATTTTCTTGTGTTAAGTTGACCAACTAGGCAGCAGAGTTACTCCTACAACTTTTGTGTCACTATTGTACCAATGTACCTTGTTGGCAGGTTACCATTGTAGATTGAAGGATTTGTAACTGACCTGCTGTTTACCTTCCTCTGGTTGGGTGCAGAATACCTTCCAGTACATGAACTGTAGTCAGTTGGGATGAAGGTTCTAGGTAGGTTCCAGCTTGACTTCTCATGTTCAGTGAGTCATGTAGGTGTTATCTAAAGCAATCCTTACCATCACATCAGTTTGTAGAGAGCAACCAATAGTCTTGGCAATATCCTGTCTGGTCTGGGGGTTTCCATGACAGCCCCTTGGCCCATGATTCAATTAGATGTAACCCATTCCTGCCACCAGGAATTTCACTTGGTGGTGAGAGATTTTTAGTTGGGGCTTTGTCTCTCTTGATATGTGGTGATTCCATTTAGGTTTCTTTCATGTATATATATCTACACACACACATACACATTCACATACACACACACATACACACACACACACATATTTGGTTTATTTATTTTTATTTTATGTGCCTTGGTGTTTTGCTTACATGTATGTCTGTGTGAGGTATTGGATCTCTTGAACTAAGAATTAGAGGCTGTTGTGAGCTGCCCTGTGGGTTCTATGCACTGAATCCAAGTCCTCTAGAAGAGCAGCCAGTGCTCTTAATGGTTGAGCAATCTCTCCAGCCCCATCATATGTATGTGTGTGTGTATACACACTAGGAAGCTTCTACTATAGTGGATTTCCATATGAGCCCTCACAGGGCCCTTAGTTTTAGCTGGCCCTCCCCATATTCCTTCCCTTGGCCCCTCTTCTCTTCCCTTTCTTACTTGATCATCCCCTTCCAGTCCCCTTTCCCTCACCATCCACAGCTATTCTATTTTCTTTTCCTAGGGAGATCCCCACTCCCTAGTTCCTTACTCTATGCTCTGTGGCTATGCAGATTGTAGTCTGTTTGTTGAAACTTAACCAGTAACTTCCACAGTTAAGTGAGTACACACTGTATTTGTATTTTGGGTTCTGTATTACCTTACTCAGAATGACATTTATTCTAACTCCAACCATTTAGCTGTGAAATTCATGATTTCAAGCAACTGTTATTTTAAATCACTCTAGGGAATAGTCACATTTTGTTGAAAAATGGGTTGAGAGTACTATAGAAAATGATAAAGCGAAACTTCACAGTCAATGGGCTGGAGAGGCAGCTCGGAAGTTAAGAGCAGTGGTAGGTCTTCCAGAGGTCCTGAGTTCAGGTCGCTGCACCCATATTGTGACTCACAACCAACTGTAATGAGATCTGGTGCCCTCTTCTGGCGTGCAGGCAGAGCACCGTATACATAATAAATAAATGAATCCTTTTTAAAGAAGTCACAGTTAAGAGACGGAATATCAAGATAATAAAGAGATGACGGAAGTATGAGTTAAGACTACAGCAGATAATTTGGATGAAAAGATGATTCAGGGATGCCCTATTTAGGAGGCAGGGTTTAGAGACTGTGGCTTTTGAATGGGCAGCTGGTAAAGCCTTGGGTAATAGAATGGTGAATGTCTTTAGCTGAGGTTAAGTAACACAGTAGGAGAACAATAATTCCTGGTAACGATGACTATGCTTAGATGTGGTAGGCTTGGGTGTATTGCGTTTGAAATGCAGACCCCACCCGGCATAGATCTGGACCTCTGAAGTTTGGTTTTTGGCAAGATGGAAGTAGAGAAAGATTCTTGAACCAACTTGTGAATTTGGTGATTTTCTGGAAGGAATCCCAGAATCTAGCAGGTATGTTTCAGGCTGTCTTGTATTAAAATGAAAAGGGAACAAAATAAGAAAGAAAAGATCTATCCAGATGCCTAATGAGAGGGTAAGTTTCTGCCTGTCTTTTCCCCATTGAGTTTGCACAGGCCAGCTTACCTCTTCCAGAATTGATGGTTGATAAGTTGAGTGAAATATTGTGTATGGAGGATTCCCTTAGAGATTGTGCCCAGATTATTTTATTTGGTTTGGTCTGGGATCTCAGATTAATATATTGAAAATAGATGTGCAATATGAACAGCCGTATTTGTAGAAACACTTTAGGCATATGGAAAGCCTTTCACCATTTTTAGGAGTACTGACCAAACAAAACAGCAATAACAGAAAAGCTACCTCTGCATGAACATGGCCTGCTCCCTGGAAGAAAAGTGTGAGTTTGCTCTAGGATCTTATACCAGTTGTTACTGTTACTCTGTTCTTTATGTGACGTACCTTTGCATTTTCAGTTCTTATTCCTTTATTATACTCTAGCTTCCCGCACCCTCCCTTGAGACAGATCGCCAACAATTTTATATCACACCTAAGTTAACTCTCACCAGACCTTACTTACAGAGGCATCTGTTTTGCTCAGGTATTAGAATTAAGGGTCATCTATAAGTAGTATGCCTGTGGGGCAGGAGAGATGGCTCAATGGCTAAGGGCATTTGTTGCTCTTGCAAAGGACACAACATTGCTTCCCAGCACCCACATGGCATCTCACAGCCACCAACCACTCCATTTTAGGGGACTCATTCCCCTCTTCTAACCTCTTGGGGCACCAGCATGCATATGGTACACAGAAAGTCACACAGGCAGCTATTCGTAATTAATATCAGTAAGTAAAATTTAAATGTGAGATGCCATGTTGGTGCTGTCTGTGATGTAAGGGATTGGACATTTCTGCTGTGCAGAATGAAAATATGATAATTGAGATCTTTGCGGACAGCCGGGCTGCACATCATTTTTATGCCTTTGTTCTCTGAAATTTGAATTTTTAAAGTTAGTTTTCTGCAGTTCTGATAATTGAGGTGGTGACCAATGTAAGATCCAGATGGTATTTGGCTGGGCGGGTGAGAAGAAAAGGCCCCAAGTTAGGGAGGTGAGAAGAGACCAGGTCTGTCAGGCATCCGGACATCTAACATAAGGATAGTCTGTTTCCATAACTATACTTTATTTTTAAAAATTAATTATGCCTACCTGCATGTGTGTCAGTACACAGTGTGTGAAGCTGCTGCCTGCAGAGTCCAGAGGTTTTTAGATTGTCTGGAACTGGAGTTACAGATGGCTGTGAGCCACCATGTTGAACCTGGTTCTTCGTAAGAACAAGTGTTGTTATAACCACTGATCCCTCTATCCAGTACCTGTAGTTTAAATTTTAACAATAAGTTAACAGTTAATGGAGTAGTTTTCTCAATTTCTATGTTCTTAGATTAATTTTGAAGGTCAGCATTTTCAATGATAAGATCTCATATAGTATTTCATACATACACATTGTTAGCCTTTTTAATAGCCTTGATTAATTTTTGGATTTTTGGACACAGTGGCTATGTATATCTGAAACCAATCAACTGTTATTATTATTTTTTTAATCAGATAACTACAGCAGTTCAGCAGTGTGTTCAGTACTTGGAATTGTGTGAGACTATGAGAACTGATGACATTTTGGGACATTCAAAGCATTGTGGTAAGTATTGTTTTATTACATACACTAAGATGGCCAACTTCATTATTAATAACTTAGTAATGGCTTACATTTCCTAAAAATCTTATTTTAAAAAATGTATTGTATTCATTGTACATGGTACCATATTACTTTTAATGTATATATATGGTACGTGTTGAGTACAGTTCATCTCTACCATATATCTTTACCTTCCCCTTTATTACTTCCCATCCCCAGTCTCTTTTATTCTCCTAGACAGTCTGATCGCTGCTTTAATATCATATACATATATATACATATGTGTGTAATGTATATACATGATTTATATGTAATATGTGTATATATATAAAATCTATATATCATCTATCTATCATCTATCTATCTATCTATCTATCTATCTATCATCTATCTATCTATCATCATCTATCTATCATCTACCTATCTATCTATCTATCATCTATCTATCTATCATCTATCTGTCTGTCTATCTATCTATCTATCTATCTATCTATCTATCTATATCTATCATCTATCTATCTATCTATTTGAGACAGGGTTTCTCTGTGGCTTTGGAGCCTGTCCTGGAACTAGCTCTTGTAGATCAGCTTGGCCTCAAACTCACAGAGATCCACCTGCCTCTGTCCCTGCCTCCTAAGTGCTGGGATTAAAGGCGTGCGTCTTTAATAAAGCATTTTTTAAAAATAGGTTTGAAACCATGACTTGGTTGACTCATATATGTATGAAATGGAACTAAAATGAGAGAAAATGCTTTCGCCTATGACTAGCTTAATTTCTTAATATGATTGATTATCTCTTGTTCAATCTATCTTCCAGAAAATGACATAATTTCCTTTTTCCTTGTGTCTGAAAATCCTATTCAGCATACACATACACCCACATACACACACGCACATACACACTTACATATATGTGTATATATCTCCATTCCCTTGTTGTTGAACACCTTGGCTGTTTCTATAACTTAGCTATTGAATGATGTATTGATATCATTGATATGTAAACAAGTCTGTGATACACTGGCTTAGAGTTCTTTGTGCCAACACCCAGGAATGGCGTATCTGGATCATATGATGCTCTTGTTTTGCATTTTCTGAGATACCTCCATACTGATTTCCATAGTACCTGGGCTAGTATACATTTCCAGCAACAAACCAGTAAAAAAAAAAAAAAAAAAAAAAAAAAAAAAAAAAAAAAAAAAAAAAAAAAAAAAGGGTTTCTTTTTATTCACATCCTATTTTGAGTTTTTTTTAACTACTTAGTTATCCTTTTATTACTTTTATGTGTATGGGTATTTACTTGTTTGTATGTATGTCTGTGCACTTACATGCATGCCTGGTATCAGTGGAGGCCAGAAAAGGGCACTGAATTCCCTGGAATTAAGAGTTACAGATGGTTGTGAGATATCATTGGGGTGCTGGGAATTGAGCCCAGGTCTGTTGGAAGAGCAACAAGAGCTCTTAAGTACTGAGCCACCTCTCCAGCCCCATTCATTAGTTATCTCCTTTATGGCTGCCATTCTGACTGGGGTGAGATGGACCCTTGGTGTACATCAACGTCAGTTTCCTTTCTGTGATGGTTAGTGAGGCTGAATTTTTCATAATTCTCTCATCAGTTCTCTTTCATCTTTGAGAACTGTCATTTATTTAATTGGCTCATTTTCTGTTTGGGGTGTTTGATTTCCTGTGGTTTTGGTTTTGGAGTTACTTGTGTATTCTAGATACTAATTTTCTGTCTGATGTGTAGCTAGCACAGATTTTCCCATGTTGTGTAGGCTGCTGGCATTGAGTTCACTGCTCGCTTTGTTGTCCGGACATTTTGATGTGAGGTCCCATTTGTTGATTGTTGGCTCTATTTCCTGAGCAGCAGAGTTCTGTTGAGAAGTTTATATTGAAGTATCTTCCTCAATTTTTGGTCTAGCAGTTTTAGCATGTCAGGTACTATTTTGAGTTCTTGGGTCCATTTTCATATTATTTGCTCAGGTTGAAAGATAAATGTGTAGTTTCATACTCATAAGCGAAGATATCAACTGTCCCTGTGCTATTTAGTAAGCAGGCTGTCTTCTCCAGTATGTCTTTTTGGCCCCTTTGCAAAAAATGAGGTGATTGTATTTATCTGAATTTTGTTGGTACCATAGGTTATGTTACTGTGACTTTAGAAATCAAGTTCCTCCAGACTTAGCCTTTTTTATAAGGATAGCTTTGACTCCCTAGGGTCTGTAGTACTTCCATGTGAATTTTAAGATTAACTATTTCTGTGACAAATAACACGAGAATTTTGATGTAAATTGGATTGAACCTGCAGATTGCTTTTGGTAATATAGCCATTTTCATTTTATATTTACATCTTCAGTATTTAAAGTTCTATTTGTATAGGTCAGTCACTTCTTTGGTTCAATTTATAATGAGGACTTTTATTGAGGCATTATGAATGGATTGTTCTCCTAATTTTATTCTCAGCTTTTTTCTCTCAAATGCAAAGGCTACTGATTTTTTTTTTTTTTTTTTTTTTTTTTTTTTTTTTTTTGGTTTTTCGAGACAGGGTTTCTCTGCATCTTTTTTAGAGCCTGTCCTGGAACTAGCTCTTGTAGACCAGGCTGGCCTCGAACTCACAGAGATCCGCCTGCCTCTGCCTCCCGAGTGCTGGGATTAAAGGCGTGCAACACCACCGCCCGGCTACTGATTTTTTTTTAATGTGGATTTTTGTTAATTTTGTGTCCTGTCACATTATTGAAAGTGTTCATCAGTTTTCTTATGAGTCTTTAGGGTCTTTTATGTTTTCAGTAATTTTTGTAAATAAGGATACATTATTGACTTCTATTTGTATTCTTTTTTCCTCTTGTCTTACTATTCTAGCTACTATTCTATTGTATAATAATTGGTAAACATAGACAAACAATACTTCAAGTACTCTATTATATAATAATTAGTCTTATTTTCTGATCTTAGTGGAAGTACTTTTTTATTTTCCCCACTTAGCATGATTGATGTCTTTTGTTATGTTGAGGCATGTTCCTTCCATTCTTAACCTCTTCAGAACTTTTATCATGAAAGGATCGTGGAATTTCAGAAGCCTCAGATATATCTATTGAGATAATTTTGTGATTTTTTTCTCTGAAGTTTGTTTATGTAGTATATTATTGTATTGGTTTGTATATGTTGAACCATCTCTGTATCTATGGAGTAGAGTCAGCTTCATCATGATGAATTATCTCTTATTCAATTTGTAAGCATTTTATTGAGAATGTCCACATATAATGTTCTTCAGAATGTCCAGAATTCTTTTTTTTTTTTTTATTGTTGTGTCTTAATTAGACATGGGTTGCAGAGTAATACTGGCTTTGTTCAAAGGGTTTGATAGTTGTCCTCTTCTTTCTGTTTTATGGAAGAGTTAGAAAAGCACAGGTGTCCGCTCTTCTGTAAAGGTCTGGTAGATCCAACAGTGAATTCATATGGCCGGGACTTGTTTTAACTGGCAGATTTTGTTTTTCTCTGCATCAAACTCATTGTTTTCTCTAGATCTCTTTACATTGTTTATTTTGAGGCTAGACAGGTGACAGAGTCAGGTTAAGAGCAGTGGATGATCTTCAGACAACCATGGTTCAATTCCCAGTCTCCACATAGTGGTTCCCAACCATTTGTAATTCCAGTTTTAGGGAATCAGATGCCTCTTATGGCATCCAAGGGTACCAGCATTCATCAGGCCAATGTGTAGGCAAAACACCCATACATATAAACATACATCTTAAAAATAGTTTATTTCATTTTAGTTTAATTTTGACAGATCATTTCTGTCTTGAAAGTCATTTGTTTGTTTTAGATTTTATGTGTTTTATATTAGGATTTTTTTGGTATCTGTTGTATAACTATTTTCTTTTTAATTCTTGATTTTATTAATTTGTTTTTGTCAGTCTTTTGATTAGTTTGACTATAGGTTTACCAGCTTTGGATAGAACTTGTCTTATTAATGACCTTTCTGCCATGATGAGCTATATCCCCCAAACTGAAAGCAACACAGACTTCTTTGCAATTAAATTGCTTTTGTCAGGCATTTTGACACAGTGATCAAGAGGAAGTATTAGAAAAAGCTTCATCACTGTGGTAAACTGGCCATGCGGTTCTTAGTCCCTTTGAACACGATTTCTGGGAGGAATATGTAAGATGTTGGCATTTTGGAGAAGCAACATAAGGCAGCAGAAAGTGCTTAGCGGACTATGCTAGCAGGGGTTCCCAGGTCTGAAATTCTGGGAGAGATGCAGACAATGGGTTATACCTACAGGGTTTTACAGGGCAAGGGAGGTATCAGGTTCCTGGTTAAAGGCCATTCATGTAACATCTGGAAAGAATTGGGCTATGCTCTGCCTGAGTAGAAAATTTCAGTGAGGTTGAATTAAAGGTAATAGACCAATTTGATGGTGGAGGATATTTAAAAATGGCATGGCAGAACCAGAGCAGCAGGGAATTTACTATGAGATTTATCTTCTAGAAATATCAGAAGTTATGTCCGTGAAAGTCTCACCGATATGACTGCCTATCCAGGACCTGAATAAGACTGACAACAGTAGATTTGCTAATATGTTTGGGGGAAGGAATGTTGCGAGCTGAAGAAATCATCTTTCTCAGGGAAGAGCACACCAATAGCAAATGGTCAGCCCTAAAACAAACGTTCAAGTAATATTATACAGACTGAGTTGGTTGTATTTAGTTATTTTGAAATAAATAAATATGTATGTGTATATTTATATAAACACATACATGTAACAACAAAAGCCATAGACTTGGAAGAGGGCAAGGTAAGGGCAGTACATGGGAGGGCTTGGAAGGAGGGAAGGGAAGGGATAAATATGCAATTATGTCATAATTTCAATAAAAATTTTTAAACAAACAAAATTTCAGCTTAGTGTTCAGGTTATACGTGGCTGTTACTGTTTCTGGCTACCGGTTAGAGTGAGAGATCAGAAAATGGAATAGAAATATGTGAAGAATATGCAGTGTGCTAAGGAGAGAAGCTTTGTGCTTGTGGAGAAGATTGCCATAGCAGCTACAGGCAATGGAGTGGGAATTTTTAACACTACGGACTCTAGGGACTAGTGTCATGAATGAGAAACCTTATGATTTGTATTTGGATAATATGAATGTTTGCTAGAGGGTAAGACTCTGCAGCCTCTAATATTTCTCCAGCCTATAGCACAGAGGCGTTTGAGTTGGATTTCAGTTACCGTGATAAAACACCACGGCTGTTAGCAACTTGGGGAGGAAAGGGTGTATTTCAATTTGCAATTCCACATGGTGGTTCATCCTTAAAGGAAGTCAGGGCAGAAACTTACTGCAGGATCCTGGAAGCAGGAGCTGAAGCAGGGGCCTTGGAAGAATGCTCTCCCTTGCTTGCTACTTGTGGTTTGCTCAGCCTGCTTTGTCATACACCTCTCTCAGTAGACCAGGGCCTCGTACACCAATAGGAAAATGCTCCATAGGCTTGTTACAGGAGACAACTTCTCAATCTCAGTGCTCTCTTTTCAGGTCGTTCTCTATTTTGTCCAGTTGCTGAAAACCTAACCAGGACAGTGTGGTATTTTACATTGCTCTCTTGATCCTCTTGCAGTGTCCGTGTGTGCTCTAAAAAAATAGTCATCAGTTGCCGTCTATCTCTCTGCTGATGCTGAGACCCAAACCCACGGCATTGTCCATGCTAGACAACTTGTCTTCCACGGAACCACACCCCAGGGCTACCATGTGGACTTCCTTTTGATACCTTCCTTTGCATCATGCTCATGTGTGTGTATTATTCATTAAAAAAACAAAAGCAAAACAGTCTGTTTGTGCTGCATGTGTGGATGACCTCTCTGCTGGCCTTCTAATCTGGGAGGACTCTACTAGATGTCGTTTTCTTTCAGGCTCCAGCTCTTCATCTGATGTCCTTTTTCATCACAGAAATGCAGCTTCCTCCTTTAGTACCATGTGGCCTCCGCATTCCCGAGTCCATGCTTACCTGCCCCTCTCTGCCCATCTCACAGACGAAACCTCTGTGTCTTCTCCCTTTTCATAACACTGTCACTCCTGCTTGGATTCTTTCTCCTCATCCAACAGGCTGTTCTCGTTCACCTGAGACGTGCGTTTCTATTCTTTATTCATTCCCAGAAACTTTGCTTGTTTACGTCCCCCCCACCTCCCCATTCCACTTGTCCTTTTGGGAGAGTCCATTGAGTTTCATGGCTTTACGTATTACTTAATTTTATGTAATGTAAATGGTAACTGAAATCTTCAAGTGCTCATAATTTTCCTGAATGTCACACTTGTATGTTACTTAACGTTGCTGCTGGAATGTTAAATCAGCACTCGTGGGGCTTTAACACCAAATTTCTCCTTATTCTCTCTATCCCTATTGCTTTCTTTATTAGAATTACTTAAAAGTATAAGAAGAAATTTATCACAAAGCTATGAACTTGAGTTTTCCCTACTTTTATCATTCTTTTGATGTCATTGTGTAATTCTTGCTAAATCATATTGATTTAGTCTTCTGAAACATGTATTTTTGTCTGTTTCCTCTTTACTTTGCTAACATACTTATTTATATATTCTTTAAAGATTTAATTTCGATTTTAACTGTGTGCATTGCACTCACGTGTTTATGGGGGTGTGTGCCTGTGAGTGCAGGTGCCTGTGGAGGCCGGGAGAGGGCTTCTGAGTCTCCTGACCTGAGTGCTGGGAACTGAATTTGGGTTCTCTGTAAGAACAGTGTGTGCCCTTCCCTCCTGAGTCATTTCTATAGCCCCTGGTTCGTAATTTTGAAATGGAGTTTCTTACTTCAGACTTTGATCTTGTCTCATCAACTTTCTGTCCCACTATCATGGTCCATTCTTGACAATTCATGTTCGATTGCATTGTCTTCCTAAAATCCTTCCAGTATCTCTCCATGGCCTCTACCATAGATCTCAAATCCCCTCTTTGCCTTATTCCTCCATGGTCTAGTACTTTCATCCTCTGAGCTCTCCCACTTGTCCCTCAATGCTTTGATTATACCATGTTTTTACGGAACACTGAATGGAAAGACAAATTCCATGCTACTTACTGTAGTTTTCCAGGGGTGTGTGTGTGTGTGTGTGTGTGTGTATGTGTCTGCTTGTATATGTGTATGTATAGTGTATATATGTGTGTACATGTATTCATGTTTATGTGAGTTGTGTTATGTGTGTGTCTGTATATGTATATGTATAGTGTATATATGTCTGACCATGTATGCATGTTTATGTGAGTTGTGGGTGCCTGTAAATGTGTATATATAGTATATGTATATATAGTATATATATGTCTGTATATGTATGCATATTTATGTGTGTTGTGGGTGTCTGTAAATGTGTATATATACTATATGTATATATAGTATATACATGTCTGTATATGTATGCATGTTTATGTGAGTTGTGGGTATAGGTGTACACGTGTGAGGGTGCCTGTGCATGTGGAAACCTGAGTTCAACTTCAGATGTCATTTCTTGGGGACTACCTTCCTTTCTTGTGACAGGACCTTAAGCTGGCCTGAAACTTGTTGAATAGGCTAATCTGTAAGGCCAGGGAGTCTCAGGAGCATATTGTCTTTGCTTTCTCTGAGCTGAGATTATAAGCATGTGTCAATATGCTTTTTATTGTTACTTGTTCTTAATGTATTCTGGGAATGAAATTCAATTCCTTGTTCTTTCAAGGTAAGCAGTTCATTAACTGAACTATCTCCCTTGCCCTTCTGAATAATTCTAAATACCAGTGAATAGATCAGGATCTTATAAAATTGATGGTCAATATACCTTGAACATATGGGTGATGGATAAATAAATGGCGAAATATAATGTATGATTCCTATTTTAGAGATTCTAATTTTGGTTGCAAGCATGATTGTAATCAGTATGACCTACTGTATGTAGTACAAACTGAATATCCACTTCATCAAAATGCTTGGGACAAGAACTATGCCCAATGTATTTTTAGTGTTTATTCAATATTGGGACATTTCCATAAACTTTATTTGTGTTGCCTTTTTATGTGGTTGCTTCTGTTTTATTTCTGTAGGTGTGACAAACAGCAGCAGATGGGAGGAAAGTTTATTTGGCTGACAAGTCCAGGTTACAGTTCATTATTATGGGGAACATCAAGGCAGGAACTTAAAACATCACATCCACAGTTAATAACAGAGAGAGAATAAAAACAGTTCTATGCTCATTTGATCTAAGGTAGCTCACATTCACATTTATTACACACAGAGTGAAAGCAGATCCGTGCTTGTTTGTTCTCAGTTGTTTGCTCTCTGACTGTTCTGGACCTCTGCCTAGAGAATTTTACCACTTACTATGGCCAGGGTCTTTGTGTATCAATTACAATCCAAATGATTTCCCTAAGACATTCCCACAAGCCAACCTGATCTAGATAGTTCTCATTAAGACTCTCTGTCTAGGGGTTTATATGTTGCATTAAGTTGACAGTTAAAACCAGTAAAGTGGTAAAAATTAAATAACTTTTTTGTCACTTTTTTTGAAGTCTGTCTTTGGTGATGAGTAAATTTGGCAGTATGGTGGTATTTTTAGATTGAACACTGGCAATAATGGTTAACAATTTTATAATGATTACTCCCCCTCTGATCTACTTGTAAGATTATTGGAAATATTGAGTAAAATAAATATTAAAAGTTAAAGTTTACTTTTTATCAGCTGTTTCTCCAGCATAGATGATAACATATTTTATTGTCGGGGATGGGGGGGGGGGTTGAAGACAAGTGTTGTGAAATATATTATTATTAAAATAATTGGTCTTTTTTACCTCTATTTTAAGGAGACAAGCAAAAAGGTTTCTTCTACTCAGGACAAGAGCTACAGTATATTTATTTTATTCACTCGCTGTGCCTTTTAGGAAGATTGTTGATATATACACAAGGCAGAAAACTATTTCCCATAAAACTGAAGAATAGAAAAGGTAAGTGCTATTAGAATAAGTGAGTAGGTAAAGGTATGATATAATTTGTAGTATATAGGCTCATATTTATAAATTTGGCTTAGTATTTGTCATAGTCACTGTTCTATGGCTGTGAAGAGACACCATGACCATAGCAACTCTTTTACAAGAAAGCATTTAATTGGGGCATGCTACAGTTTCAGAGGTTTAGTTCATTGTCATCATGGCTGGGAGCATGGTGGCATGCTGGCATACATTATGCTGGAGAAGCATCTAGATGGACAGGCAACAGGAAGAGAGAAACACTCGGCTTGGATCAGGCTTTTCAAACCTCAAACCCCAGCCCTGGTGATGTACTTCCTCCAACAAGAACACACCCATTCATACAAGGCCACACTTCCTAACGCTTCTGAAGTAGTGCCATTTCCTGATTCAGCTTTTAAATCTATGAGAAGTCTATGGGAGCCATGCTTATTCAAACTACCACAGTATCTGCTTGGCACCATTAGTTTGCTCTCTATTCCTGTGATTAAATACTGTGATCAAAAACAACTTGAGTGGGAGAGGCTTTATTTCATCTTATAACTTATAGTCCTCCATGAAGGAAAATCAGAGAAGGAATTCAGTACAGAAACTTGGAGAACCCAATACTGAAACCTGAAGCAGAGGCCATGGAGAAGTGCTCCTTACTTTGCATCCCTTGGCTTACTCAACCTGCATTTTTATACAAACTTATAAACTTATAAAAACTTGCCAAGGGGTGGTGCTACCCACAATGGGCTGTGCTCTCTCCCATCAATCATCAGGCAATAAAATGCCCTATAGGCTTGCCTATAGGCAATCTGATAGAGGCTCTCAGGTTGTATTATGTCTACAAAGGAAACTCAGCTAGCATAGGCTCTTAGCTACATATCTTTTAGTCATATGTACTGTTGAGATTTTTTCATTCTGTCTTTATTCTTTTCAGTTTCAGTATATGCCTATTACTGTATATGTATTTAATTATTTTCTTATTTCATTTTTCTAAAACTCTAGACTAGACATACTTGGTGATTCAATTCTGGATACAAAACTAGAAGACCATTTAAAAATTGTGGTTAGCCTAAGGATTGTCTGTGACCTTTCAGGGAAGGGTGGGATCACTCCTGGCTACTGGTCCTAGCTTTTATAGGAAAGCAGGCTGAGCAAGCCTCAAGGGCAAACCAGTAAGCAGCCCTCCTTCATGGCCTCTGCATCAGCTCCTATCTCCAGGTTGCTTCCTAGAGTTTCTGCCATGATTTTCCTCAGTGACAGACTTAGGAGCTTTAGTTGAAGTAAACTCTTTCCTCCCCGAGGTGCTTTTGAGTATGGTGTTTTATCTTAGCAACAGAAAATGGAACTAAGCCAGAATTTGGTACTAGGTCATGGCGTGTTGCTGTGACAAGTCTGACCACATTGTTTGGAGGGGGATTGTAGACAGACTTTGGACCTTTGGGCTTGCAAAGCCATTGAGTGCTCAAAGTTCTGTGGGCATTTAGGATGTTGAGAGCAATGCAGGTAGTGGAGGCCTGGCTTGTAACTTTTCAGAGTCCCTAACAATTCTACAGGGACAGTTTAAGTGATAGTTTGCATTAAGAATCATTGAAAAGAAACCTTTACTCTGCTGGCCAGCTTGGACTGTGATTAGAAGAGAATTAGAATCAGTGAGGCAGAATCTTCTGGGGAAGTGCTTCCTTGGGTTCAGCACACAGAAGCTGCAGTCTAGAGGTGCCCAAAGCTCTCCTTTGTGCTGGCAGCAGAACTTGGTAATGAGCAAGAGTCCACTGGTGTTACTGGTTTTTAAAGCGTGATGGGGTCCCAGAGAGCAGCCAAGGTGTGGCATGTGAGAGTGTAATAGAAGCCCGTTGGTGAAGGTGCAGCATTAATTATAGAAGGAGCCCCAAGATTGGAAATGGCATGGAGAGAGGTTAAGGGGTAACACCATGTGGCAGGGTCAGAGGCCCTAAAGAGAGCCTTGGAGACGCTATTGATGAAAATATAGCCCAGCTGCAGGAGATTCTCTGGTATTGTAGAGACTAGTACCTGGGAACTACCTCCAAGGTGGTAGTGGATGAGAGCCACTCAGCCTCCAGGACAAGCTGTTTGTGATGTGCATGGCAGAGCTGGCCAAATGGAGCCCTTTGGAGTCAGAGGATTGTGAGTGGATCCCATACATCAGACATTGAACTTCTTATATCACCAAATGTTTGCCTTGCTTATATTTGATTATGACTTTCCTGAGTCTCGCTTCTTGAAGTAAGAAAATGTGAAACTTACTTTGTCTTTTATAGGAGCCCACAGTTGAGAGACTTGAAGTTTTGAGAGGCTTAAGAATTTTACAGATATTTTGGGACATTGTAGAGGGACATCAGATATTTTGCAGAGACTGAATATTTTATGATTTTGTATATGTTAAGACACTAAACTTCTAATGTTTTTGAATTTTTAAAAACTGTGTGACTTTTAAAGTTATATTAAGTTTTATACTGGGATATTAATATGACATCTTGGGGATTTCTGCCTTGGTTCAGTTTTCTGCTGCTGTGATAAACACCATGACCAAAAGCCACCTGAAGAGGGAAGGGTTTACTTCACCTTAAAGCTTCTAAGTCCATCACTGAGGAAACCGTGGCAGGAACTCAGGACAGCAACCTGGAGACAGGAGCTGTTGCAGAGGCCACGGAGACAGAGGATCGTTGCTTACTGACTTGCCCTCATAGCTTGCTCAACCTGCGCTCTTAAAGAACCCAGGATTACCAGCCCAGGGATGACACCACGCAGAATGAGCTTGTCCCTCTCTTTTCCATCACTGATTAAGAAAATGCCTTACAGGCTTGCCTTCAGCCTTATCTTAGGAAGGCATTTTCTTAGCCGAGGTTCCGTCTTCTGAAGTGATTTTGGAGCTTGTGTCAAGTTGACACAAAACAGCCAGCACCTAGGGTGATGCTGGGGCGAGCATCATATCCTGTATCACTATACTGTTCTTACTCTGTCTCACTTAATTTAGCAGATCTGAGATCAGTTATCATCTTTTATTCTACACAGATATTTTATCTGTACTAAGAACGCATTATAGAGCAGAGTTCAGCACACTTTCAGAAAGCTGACAGTGAATATTATGGCCTTGTTGGATAATATAGTATGTCTATGGTTGTACAGAAAGTTAACACAGCTGTCCTGAGACTGCTTTCCTTAGAGTAGCTTGCTTGCAAGCTTGACTCTTGCTTGGCATATGGGGAGTTGAACTCCTGCTAGTTATAGCACTGATGAGGGTACTTAACCTGTGTGTCTGCTACCCCCTGTACCTAAACTGTACAACATTGCCATTTATGTCAAACACCAGGTTTGTTTTTGGGAGTTTAAAATTTAGAAATGTACTGGACAGAGGGTGAGTCTGTGCTCACAACTCCGCCAAGAAAAACCTTGGTTATTGCATCTCTAGTGGGCTTTTCTAGCGGAATTGAATGCATTCTGCATGGATCCCCTGGGAGAGGCCCTCAGAAACTAGTGCCTGATTAGCTCCGGATTTTGCCTTCAGTAACCTTTCTTTGTGATTTTGCTTTGCATAGTTTTATTGTAATGTGTCATGTGAACATGATTGTATGGGGCCTGTGTGTCTTCCGACTCAATCAAATCAGAACGTGCTTTTTAGGACCCCTGACACAGTTTAATAACGGAAAATCCATTCTTAGCTTGTCAGCCTTACAAAATCTGGTCATACGAACTGTAGTTTATTGATGCTGTTACAGAGTCTATTTGTTGTGAACCCTTTTGTCTAGTTGTTTTATTTGCCCTAATCTATTTGAGCTCCTTGAGAACTGACAGGGTATTATGTACTTCTCTTACGATGTTCAAGGCTGTGTCGTTTAGTTTAAGACAGTATGGGGACATCATGAGCTCTTCAGTGACAGAGGTACTATTTCATATGGTATTGCTGGATGTTGCAGAACTAGAAAGACTAGTGAATAGCCTTGATAGTTTTGCAGGTATTCATCTTAACTTTACATGCCTCTCATCTATAATAAATTTAGCATTTTATATTCTTTATAATGACTGTATTTTGCTTTATCTAGAATCACAGCTCATTTCAAAACTGAATTTGAGAATAGCGGAGACCAGCAATCAACTTTAAATTACATAGTTTTTTTTTTCCAGAATGTTTTAATGAAAGCTTCCTCAGCAAGTGTTGGTAAATTGTAGCCTGTGGGCCAAACCTGGCCTGCCATCTGCTTTGTGTTCTTGTGAGCTAGGCATGTCTTTTACCTCTTAAAAAAGAGACTATTTTGTGGCATGTGTAAAACATGAATGGTCAGTACTTACAGTTCTCACTCAACATTTATTTGCTGATTGTATATGGCTACCTCATGCTCCAGTAGCCAACCCGAGTGCTTGTGATGATTTGGACAGAAGGCTTAAGTTATTGTAGTCTTTCACGGAAAAAATGCTGACCTTGTTCTGCTATGCTAAGAAAGCTAGCTGATCCAATGTAGTAAGCTGAATTTTACTTGTGATAATTGATTTAACTCAAATAGCCATGCTAAGACTCGTGCATCTGTCATGGATTTAAATGATCAGCTTCAAACAGATGGCGGAACTATGCCTTAGCATAGCAAGACAGTTGGCATAAGAGCTGCCTTCTAAAGGCGTTCTGTTCTGGAGTAGTGGGTTCATAGCTCTCTTCTTACTGGGTTTACACTGGAACAGTGATGCAATCTTACAAGTGAGTGGAATGTAGATAAATGTTTTTTTTTTTTTAGCTTGTAAGCATGTTACAAATTACTTCTTTTTTTTTCTTTTGTAAAGATTCAGTATCTCTCAAAAATCTGCTGGTTTTGTTTACTCAACTCATCTATTATTCACCAAGTTGTCCAAAGATGACATCAGTTGCATATTCAGGTAAATGCCCCCTTCCTAAATTGATTCGTTGATTGATTAACTGTGGTACTGGAAACTCAACTCATGATGCATCTGTTTTAAATGGAGGAAAAGAAATTAAACATTTGAACATTCTCTTGTCTTGATGCTCTGAGTTATTTAGCAATAAACATCTGAGTCTTCTCTTGATGCTTTGAGTTACTTATCTATTTTGGTAAATAGGTTTTTTATTTATTTAATTCTTTTTACTGAGATATACATTTTTCTCTGTTTCCCTCTCTTCCTTCCCTCTCCTCTTTCATCCTCTCCTGTGACCCCCATGCTCCAAATTTACTCAGGAGATCTTGGGGTAAAAAGATAAAAAGGTTTTATTAAGACTCTGCGTTACTTGTAAGATATAACATTGGTTCTGAAGTCAGCCGTAGAGTTCAGTTTTGTTCATAGATGTTTAAAGACTTCTCTAATCTATTAATGTTTTAATTTAGAGTCTGTTTGGCTGATAATTTTAATGTTATAATGTTATAATTTTCTTAATATCAAGATTCTTAAGTCATATCAAGAGGAATTTGATTGATAGATGTGCTTCCATTTGATTATTTTCTGTCCTTTGCTCTTTCTAAGGTATTTTGTTCAGCTTGTTTGTTTTGCGTTTGTCTTAGTCACGGTTGCTATTTCCTTGATGAAATACCATGATCAAAGCAACTTGTGGAGGGAAGCGTTTATTTGGCTTATATTTCCATATCATTGTCCATCATTCCAGGGAGTCAGGGCAGAAACCAAGAAGCAGGAGGCCATGGAAGGGTGCTCCTTATCGGCTTGTTCAGCCTGCTTTCTTATAGAACCCAGAACCACCTGCTCAGTGGTGGCCCCACCCATAAGGACTGGGTCTTTCCACATCAGTCAAGATAGAGAATGTTTTACAGTTCTGCTGATAGACTGATCTTTTTGAGGCGTTTTCCCGATTGAGATGCCCTCCTCTCAATTAATTCTACCTTGTGTCAAGTTGACATAAAGCCAGCCGGCACAACTGACTCCTTGTCTACTTGGCACACAAACACATCTCTTTTAAGGCACAACCTTTCCTTTCTCATACATACCCACGATCTCACACTAGTAGGAACATTACAATATGGAATATCCCCAAAATTAAAAGTTCCAGAGTTTTTAAAAATTCAAGCATATCAAAACTCAGTCTCTTCCCTCACCAGCTGCAGTACTTGGGAGATGGGGGCCTCTCTGTAGTAATGAGGTGAACTGGCCGATCCCGCCACCTGGCTAGCTTTACCTGAAATAATTACACGGAAACTGTATTCTTTTAAACACTGCCTGGCCCATTAGTTTCAGCCTCTTATTAACTAATTCTCACATCTTGTTTTAACCCATATTTAGTAATTTGTGTAGCACCACGAGGGGTGGCTTACCAGGTGAGATTTTAACCTGTGTCTGTCTCAGAGAGGAGAGGCATGGCGTCTGCCTGAAGCATCTGCCTCACTCTGCTTTCTTTCTCCCACAATTCTGTTCTGTCTACTCTGCCTACCTAATTTTCTGTCCTATTAAAGGGCCAAGGCAGTTTCTTTATTAACCAATGAAAGTAACTCATAGATAGCATATCAAAAATTCAGTCTCTTCCCTCACCAGCTGCAGTACTTGGGAGAGTGGCCTCTCTACCTTGCCTGGGCAACACTGTAGAGCTAGCCATACAGATATATATGTGTGTGTGTGTGTGTGTGTGTGTGTGTGTGTGTGTGTGTGTAAGCCAACCCCAAGGAAGTGAAAGCAGAAGTGTCCCGCCCCTTTCTCATATCTTCAAGGGATGAACTAGCAAGGGCAATACTGGAGAGCTCACCCTGGTATTGAAGATAGAAGAGCTGGCAGGCTGACCAGCCCTGCAACTTCCTAGGCCCAGATCCAGGGTTATGACTTGGCCCACTCCAACATCCACCCCATCTGTGATCTGCTGGAGCACATGAAGGGTCTTGTCCTGCAGACCTGAAGATGTAGGATCTCAACCACACATGGCAGCAATAGGATATCCAAGAGCAGTTCCAGTGAGGGCCCAGGATCAATAGTGTAACAGAAACCAGAGGCCTTGAACCAGACCACTGACTCCTTGCAATGTACACTCACACATAAAATCTATGGATAAAAGGGTTTACTGCGTGACTCACTATGGCACATTATAGCTTTCATGATGAGATTTTTCTTCTTTTCTCTTAAATTTTATTTTATTTTAGTTTCATGGTAGGGAAGTTGAAAGGGCAGAGGGTAGATATGAAGGAATAGGAGATGAATGGGATTGAGATGCATGATGTGAAAGACACATAGAATAAATAAGAAAGTTTAAAAAATTAAAAAACCTTCAATCTCTTTAAAATAGTATCTTAACATCCAAAATCTTTTAAACTTCAGAGTCTCTCAACTATGGGCTCCTTTCAAATCAAAAATAAATAAAATATTGTAAGGCACAATCATATGGTTCAAATCTAAATTTTAGTTGTTTTTGGGATTTTCTTTTGTTAAGTGTAAAGAAAAAAATCCTTTATGTTTTCTTATAAATTGCCATTTTCTCTTTTATATATGTTAACCAGCTTATAAAATTGTTCATATTATTGCCATTTAAAATAACTTCTACTTTTCTTTTGTATAGCAATAAAAATCTCCAAAGTGAAATACAATATCAGAAATAGAAATGTAGACCATAGTCTTCTAAAATTGGGAACTAGCTTGGAAATGCTAGAACATATTCTGAGAGGAACTGGAATAAGTAAGGGAAAAAAATGGGTTGGGTTACAATATTAGTCATGGAAGATATGTGCCAGCTAGTCGGTGTTTTCTGTGTGGTTATAATAGTGGACTGCTCTTAACTGGGATTCCGAGTCCCTCTCTGTCTTTACACAAATGGTGTACTAGCTTAAGACCCCTGCTGTATTTTTCTATAGCATTGCTCATAGTGAAATGGTCTTTCCTTATTAAAAATAATCAATATTTTGACTTACTGTCTAGTCGACCATCTCTGTCTTCTCAGGCTGCAGTGCTCTGTGCATTGTTCAGTAGGTGTTTACTTGATCGTGTGAGTGGCCAAGTGCACTTTGATAGTGTTTCTCACTGGAAACAGGATTTCTCATCTGGAACTGATTGAAAAATCACTAACGCCTTTCTTTTTCGGTCAGGTGTGAACTCGAAGTTAACATGCTTACGGAATGAGGACTACTGTAACCTGAATTTAAAAACCATAGTAGTTTTGTACTCTTTCCTTTTAGGGTGCTCATATCACATTAATGTGAGGAGGGTAGATTAGCTATCGAATATTAAGACATCACATTTATTTCAGTGGCCATTCCAACCATGTTACAAAAGTGTTTACTCATGTTCTAAAGGATGGTCTTAGGAACTCCCTAGTTCTCCCTGCCTTTCGGGATAGCAGTGTGTCACCTTCTGGAAGTGTCAGTTCTTGTGTGTCTTCCTTTTGCTCAGAGTTTTATCTAAATGCTTCACTTAACTTCTGCTAAGCTCATCCACCTGAGTACAGTAAGAACGCGAACAAATTAAACATAACGAACTTGTGTTCTAGGGGGAAAATGTCGAGTCTTTCAACTTTATCTTCCATATCAAGGCTTCATTTGGTGTCTGACTGAAAAATGGTATATTGTCTTTTGTCATTTTTTTATTAGCTTGAAGAGACAGTAAGCTGATTGAGATAAGGAGTTTCAGGTTCTAATTCTCATCTTTTGGCTTTAGTTGTGTGGTTTTTGAACAGCTGAATTCCCGGGACACTTGGTGGAGCAGGAAACAGTACACAGTGAAAAGCCTCACGGAGTGGTGTCCTGACTCTGACCTTCTTTCTGTTTCTCAGAGAACTACTCTCCAGCAAGTATGGTGACTGACGTCCTGCAGATCCTCTGTGACCAGAAAGAATGTGCCATGGAGTGCTTGTACAACAGCACCGTGACAGAGACGCTCCTCCAACCCATTCATAACCTGATGAAAGGAACCGCGGTGGGTGTTGCCAGAGAGGAAGGGAGCCTCTTCGCTGGCCAACTTTCAGTGGATCTTTATTTCTGACATGGCTGAGATATTTTCTTACTGATAGTTCTTACATGAATCTTTTTGCTGTATGGATCATTGTTAATCATAGTTTATGCAGGTATTTGATGCATTAGTTATGACAGGAGGCAGGAATGCACATACACATACTACATTTTATTTTTGCTTTTAATCAAGCTTAGGTCTGCTGGTGTGAAAAACTTAGAAAAAAGTTATTCTATTAAGAAGCCATTTGTCTTGTGAATGCAATAAATCTTGTTAATGTCTTATGTATTTTGATGACAGTTTTATAGCTTTTGGAAATACAATTGTTTTCCTGAAGAGCCAACTCTGCCACGTGGAAAGAACTAGTGTGAGAAAAAAGGCATGTGCAGCCCCAGAATTGATCAGCCATCCTGTCTTCCCAGTTCACACTGTGGGCCGTCAACAGCTACTCTGTCTCCCCAGTTCACACAGTGTGATCTCAGAGCTGAACAGCCATGCTGTCTTCCCAGTTCACACTGTGTTATCTCAGAGCTGAACAGCCACACTGCCTTCACAGTTCACACCACCATGCTGACTTCCCAGTTCACACAGTGAGATCTCAGAGCTGAACAGCCATGCTGTCTTCACAGCTCACACAGTGTGCTTCCTTGTGCCAGAGAATTTCCCCAGAGAATAAGCTGAGGCCGAGGAAGTGACCTGTTCATACCAGACACCTAACACCTGGTGAAGCTGCTGTCCTCACCAGGATGGCCGTGTGTTCAATACAGCTGTCCACTTCTCTGACTTAAACTTCTTGTCGGTGACTTTTGAGTGCATGAGAAGGTTCATGTCTGTTACCTGCTTTGTAGCTAGCATCTTTACCGTCTCTCCGGGTCACACTTGGTTGACTGCTGCTTGCTGTAAAATGTCACTGTTTTAAACTTTGTGTTTACCAAATTTTCTAAACAAGTTTATGTATTCTTACTTTATTTTTTAAGTCTCCCTTCCCCAGTGAAACCTGCCCCACATGGAAACATCCCTCCTATGCAGACTAAGGTGTTTTTCCTTTTTCTTGTATTCTTGTGCTGTGTCCTTCTGCAGTTTATCCTTATATTTGAATTATTATTTGCAGTTTTGGGTATTGCATGTATCTATTTGGGAGGGCATGCACATGCTGTGGTCTACATAGAGATCATGTGATCACTTGTCCAATTCTTTTTTTCTTTTTCCACCACGTGGGACTTAGAGATTGACCTCAGGTCATCAGACTTGATGGCAAATGTTCTTACCCTCTATACCATCTTGCTGGCTTTGAATCGTCCTTCTTGAGCATAGGCTAGTTCACTGATACACAGTAGACATCTAGTATCTAATTTAAGATAGCCAGCATAATCTATTGAACCACTGGTCTGGCAGTGCTGTTTTGGATATTACTAATCCAGAAGACAGTTAAGTATATTTTTGTAAAGGGAGACTGTGCTTTCATTTTCTGGGCACCCTGATCCGAATAATCACACAAAACAATATTAATTATAACACTGTTTGACCAATGGCTCAGGAATATTCCTAGCTAGCTCTTACATCTTAAATTAACCCAAGTCTATATTAATCTGTGTATCTCCATGAAGCTGTGGCTTATTGGTAAGGTTCTGCTTTCCTTCTCCTTTGGAAGCTATGTAGAGTCTCTCTGACTCTGCCAGTTTTCCCCTCTGTCTCTGCTTGGATTTCCCACCTTGCTATTTTCTGCCCTGCCTTAGGTCAAAGCAGCTTATTTATTAGCCAATGTTAATAAATAATATTCATAGTATACAGAGGGGAATTCCATATTTTTCCCCTTTTCTGTCTAAACAAAAGGAAGGCTTTTACTTTAACGTAGTAAAATTACATATACAGAACAGTTACATGCTATTGCCTATAAGGTTACTCTGATCACTCTCTGTGCACAAGATATTTATCATGAGCAACAGAAAGTTCTATAGGAAAACTGTGTGTCTGACAGAATATCTGGGTACAAATAGAACTTTAATATATGTGAGAGACATAACACATTCTAGATAGTAGTTTCAAGAAAAGTTGTATATATGAAAATAGATTATGTATGAAAATTGTGAGATAATTGTGTGTGTATCTACATCTTTATTTTCTGTGTACATATGTACAAGCAGAACATACATAAACAAACACATATATACATACATAGGTACATGTATAAACATACACACATATACATAGGTACATACATAAACACATATACATACAAACATGCATACATAGGTGTATACCAACACACACGTATAGTTTTTTCTTGGGGCAGGGTCTCTGTGTATAGTCTAGGCTGACTTTAGACTCTCAGTCTTCCTGTCTCATTTAGCCTTATGAGTGCTGGAATTACTCTAGATATGTGTACTTATTTTTCTCTCTTATTGCTGTTACAAAATAACTCAAGAAAATAATGTAGAAGAGAAAGGGATAGATATCTGATGTCTAATTTCAGATATCTAGAGTCATGTAGTGACCCATTACCACACTGGCGCTCTGCACTGGCTATTATAAAAGAACAAGCCATGTTTATTTTAGCTCCTAATACAAGAGGTAGTCCATCATGGTAGAGGCATAGAAGCTGTTCGCATTGTATCCACAGTTAAGAAACAGACTAACACATGCTGCGCTCAGCAGCTTTTCGGTACTTCCAGAATCCAAACCAGGGGATGACACCCCAGCAGTGGACAGATCACCACTACCACATCAGTTAACGTAATGAAGAGAATCACTGCAGGTGTCTTGAGACCTGGTACTTCTCCTTTCTTTCAGGGTTACAATAGTAGTCATTATCCTCATCAACATACACACGCACACGCACGCGCACATGCACGCATGTACACACACATACACACACAGTGAATATAATTTGTATGTGGTGTGCAGACATGTGTGGGAAGATATGCATGCCTGTGTGTGCCTTGGGGAGCACAGAGCACTTTGTGTATCCTTCTAGTCCTCTTTCCATCGAGACACGTTCTCTTCTGGAACCTGGAGCTACCCAGGAAGCCCCAGCATTCTCCCGTCACTTCCCGAGTCACAGACACATACAGTCATGCCTAGTTTTAAATGTGGGTCTTGGGTACTTGAACTCGGTTCTTCATGCTTCGTTAGCAGCTACTCTTTACCCACTGAACCATCTCTCTAGTCCCCACCATATATAATTATAGGGGACTATACCTGCCTCATATTCATTAGTGGAATTCATGAAAATTTTAATATTGTATTAGTTGTAAGATGCATGTTTTAAAATACAGAGATTATGGACATTAGCATCCATGCAGGCAGAAAGCAATAAGTAGACCCTGAAAATAACAGGAGTTTCTGTAAGTTGACTTCAGCATTAACTTAATTTCCAGGTTTCAATATTTTCTTTATGCTATTATATATTGGCTAAGATGTATTAACAATTCCATTTAAAGTGAGCAGATATAACTGATCAAATTTGTTTTCCATATGATTGATATTATTGACTATCAGTCAGCTCATGAACTGCTGTCTCTGGTCAATCTTTATCTAGTTAGGTAAATAAGGGGATGGTACTGATATAACCAAGTTAGTGTATTAGATACCATATATATCATGATGAACTTGCAGAAATATGGTACCTGAAAAGTACAAGACAATGCAGATAGGGAGGGGGCTACAGCATTTGGTATCCAAAATTATACATGAAGCTGTAATACAGACAATGATTCTCAATAACTGGCTTAGGTGAAAATCTTGGATTTATTTGCTCATCAATTCTGCTGGTGAAAGAATATAATCTAATGACACATTTAACTCAGACACATTATTTCACAAGCAGAAGTCCTTAAGGTTTCTGTTGTTGTTGTAGCCATATAATTTTATTCTACTGCGTTCCACCCCTGCTACATCATAAAATTATATCATTTGTCATTTTTTAAAAATATGCAGGCTGCTCCAGATTGTTCTGAAACAGCTTTAATTCACATAGCGGATATTTTGGCAAGAATTGCTTCTGTAGAAGAAGGACTTATGTTGCTTCTTTATGGAGAAAACATGAACTCTTCTGAAGAAGAAGAAAGGTGCGTGGACATGTTAGCCTGTGTAACTATTTGGGGGTGGATAGGTTTCCCAAGCAGGTACTAGTAACACATTAAGCCATATTTGATGTAATCTCTTAAAATATTTATCTATTGTTTTACGTGTCTATGTGTATGCCGGCACAAGTTTATGTGCACCATGTGCTTGTAGGCTCCCCTGGAGGGTAGAAGAGGGTATGGGATGTCCTGAAGGTGGCATTACTACTTAATTCCAAAGATTGCTGTATAATCTTAGCTCACAGTAGGGTAGCGGGCATCATTCCAGTTGGGAGCCCACACCTTCTCACCTGCTCCCCCAGACCCTCTGACAGACTACTGAAACCACAGGTAGTTGGTTTCAGTCAAACAGATTCAGAGGAGAAGCCATACCCCTTTTCCTCCTCTGCTGTCACCTAGTCCTAGCTCCTCCTTTGAAGTGGTATAGTCTTGTGGTATTTAGGCTTCTAGGCTTTCTCTGTACTGCTGCTGATGCCATACTTGGGCAGTCCCATGAAACTGCAAATGTGTCTACTCTGGTTTATAAAATGGCTTCATATACTTTACCCTAAATCTCAGTCCGTAAATACAACATGGGCATTTTCTTGGGTGAATACAGACTGTAACATCATTTTATTGTAGCATTATATTCTTACTTAGTTTATTGTAATTTATTCAGATTCCCCCCTCCCCTTAACAGCAGGCTCTGCCTCAGATCTTACCTTCACAAATGGCATTGTAATGAACAGTCTTTAGCCTCTTGCTAAGTTGAATTATGTTAATTGTTTTTAGAAGAATTGGGCTTTAAAAATATTTATTTTGTATATGAAAGCTCTATTTGTATGTATGCCTACATAACAGAAGAGGGCATCTGATTCCATTATAGATGGCTGTGAACCACCTTGTGGTTGCTGGGAATTGAACTCAGGACCTCTGGAAGAACAGCCAGTGCTCTTAGCCACCGATCCATCTCTCCATCCCTGATATTGTTTTCTAAGTGCCAAGCAGCCTTATTCAGGGAGTAAGTTACACATGGTTATGAATATTCCTCTTCACCATTGTGGCTTTGAGTTTCTCATGGTTAGAGGTATCTCTGCCATACTGACACATGATATCAACCGCTGAACCCAGAATATCTTTGGTTTTTGTTTTTTGATATTTACTACAAGCTGGTTTCATGAGTTAGAAATGATTCCTCCTGTTTCTTCCTGAAAGGAATTGTGGAGACTGTTATAATATTTGGTGGAATCTATTTGTGAGACAATGAATACCTGGTGTTATTTAATTTCTTTATTAGATATACAGACCTGTTCAGAGTTATTTGCTTTGTTGTGAAACTTAACAGGCTGTATCTTTCAGAGAAATGGTGAAGCAAATTATTTATGGTTTAGAGTTGCCAATAATATGCTCTGGCAATCTTGTTATTGCTGGACTACCAGTAGTGAAAATCTCTGTTCTTGTCCTGGTACTAATTACTTTAACTTCACTGTTACTATTATTATGCTAATTGGAAACTTAACAATTTTGTGGCTTTTTCCAGAAAATCAATTCTTGATCTTGTTGATTGTGTTTATATATTTGCATGTGTGTGTTGTGTGCACACATACATGTATTCACAGGCATACACATGCTATGATATATGTGTAGGTATCAAAGGACAACATTGTGGAGTTTATTTTGTTCTTATACATTGATATAGGTTTTGGGGGATCAAACTCAGGTTATTGCCAGTACTTTTACCTGCTGAGGAATCTTGTTGGCTTGTGTGTGTGTGTGTGTGTGTGTGTGTGTGTGTGCGTGCGCGTGTGCACGCGTGTGCGTGTGTGTTTGTGCTTGAAGCAAATCATCTTATTCCTGTTGGAGTACAGTAAATTTGTTTACTTCCATGGATAATGAAATTATCATCTCATACTTTCTCATTTCCCTCCAGTTTTTCTTTATTTGTTGCTTTGGTTTCTTTTATTACTCCTTAGATGTTCATAACCGTAACAAGGGCAGTTGTCTTTATATTGTGTAGAAAATGCCATGGCATTTTTCTGGGAAAGCCCTAATGAAGCCTCTTGCAGTTACTTACCTGCCTGAAAAAAAACAAGCCTCTCAACAGGAGACTGAGTGGAAGCTGTGCTGGATCTCAAACATAGGTGTATCAGTGTCCTCTTGATTTTATCTTCCCTCCGTTCCCCTCCCCTCCTTCTTCCTCCCTCCCTCCCTCCCTCCCTCCCTCCCTCCCTCCTTCTCTCCCCCACCTCTCGAGACAGGTTTTCCTTGTGTATCCTTGCCTATCTTAGAGTTAGCTCTGTAGACCAGGCTGGCCTCCGAGATCTGGAGATCCGCCTGCCTCTACCTCCTGAGTGTTGGGATTGAAGGTATGTACCACCTCCACCAGGTAGGTGCTCAGCACCTGTTTCTTGATCTCTCTGCCTTCTAAGAAGTACCTGGGCTAGCTGCATGCAATTTTAAGTGGAATCTGGAGAGCAGAGTTTTCCTTAAACTTACTTTCAGGTAGCTCTTACTTGCAGTCCTGGTTTTTGTTCCCGGTTGCAGAGTTATTTAAATCATCAGTTACTGTTGTTGTCATCTTTCCCCAATGTTCTAGAAGTTAATCAGATGATTTCTGGCTTTTGTGCTGTGGCTGGTGACTGTTTCCTAGGTTCTGGTTTACTCGGCTCTTCTGTATTCTAGGATCCAAAATTCTCCCATTGTCCTTTCCAGTTTCTTTGTCCTTGAGAGTTCCTTTGCATTTAAAAAATATTTTTACTTATGCATTTTAGTCTTTATGGAGGGAGCACATAGATGTTATACATTCAGTTTGGCATATTTACCTGGAGATGTTAAGTATATAATGATTTTATTTTAATTAGGAAGATTTATCTTTTGTTGGGAATTCTAAGACCTCCTTATCTAATACTTAATCCTTTGGAAATTTATTTTTTTTCATTTTTTTTTTTAAAAATAAGACCTTACTAATAACACAGGCCAGCCTTGAACTGTGATTCTTCCAAGTAGTCAGTTCTAACTCTATGTAAGTTCATTAAATTGCATGGACTTTGAGTTTGCTTAATTTTGGTGTGTGATGTTTTATTAATTTGTTAGTTTTTATAAAAAAAGTTTATAAATTAAAAAAATAAAGTTACTTGTTAGAAAGATTTGAAAAAATGAGTGCCACTATGCCTGGCATTAATAATTTAAAAACTAATAAGCTGTTCTATTTCTATATGAATATTAATAATATTTCTAGATGAAATCAGGGTTCTGCCAGTCACATGTGATGTGTATAGGTTTATTTTCAAAGAAAATTTTTTTCATGTTGAAGCTGAACAAACAAGATGTTAATTACCAGAAGTCCCTTCCAAATCATCATTGTGTAAAGTTTGTACCAATTGTTTTCTTAGAGAAAATACTAGAATTTTTGAAAATGCAGTTAACAAGAGTCTGGCTCATTAAACTTTGTTTTTCACAATGGAGCAGTGAGCAGCTAGCTAGCTGTAAAAGGGAATTAGGGGACCAGAAAATGACTTAGCAGGGAAACAAAGCCACCTGCCAAGCCTGATGACCTGTGTTTAATTCCTGGGACTCACATGGCAGAACCAGAGAGCTGGTTCCTGCAATTGTCCTCTGATCTCCAGGTTGTCCTGTCACTGTTTTACACACACAGACAAACACACACACACACACAAACACACACACACAGACACACAAGAATTTAGGAATATTTTTATGAAGTGCTTTGGCATTAGCTTTATGATGATGTATGTTTATAGAACCCTGCCTTTTGTATAACAGGACAGTTGGGTCATCCATTTGCTTATCACTTAGGAGGGAATTATTAATGACAGACTGAAAGGCAAGGAAAACAGTTTTAGGGAACAGAAGAGCAGAGCAGAGCATGTATGGAGACACGATCAACACATTGGTCATAAGATTTTACTTTACAATTAAGTAGCTGCATTAGGCTTCAAATGTTAAACAAATTCAAAAGAAAGAACTCACAGTTTTAAAAACCTGTAAAGCAAGCGAGTAAGTAAACTTAGCCATCATATTAGTGACAAACTCATTTCGTCTAGTAACCCCATTATCGTTGAACTTGTAGAGAGTGGTGTAATGGAAATAATCCTCAATGCCAGTTGTATTTAGTATGTTTAGAAGCTGTATTAGTGTTATTTTGAAATTGTTATGGATAATAAATGGATATGTAATGACATTGGGAACTGTTTTTTTTAGTGTTAGATATAAAAAGCATAAAATTAAAGAAACAAGTAAAATCTTGACTATTTAATTCATAATGGAAATGCATTTATGAACTTACTTTTTCTTCTAAAAAGCTTCATCTTTTCAGATCACCACCATACAACAGGCCTAGAAAGAATGGTATTATCAACAGTGAACATTTACCTGCATTGTGGTATCTCTGTTTCCTGTTCTTACTGCTGAGACAAGAAGCCTTGAAGAAATGACTCTTTCTAGGTCAGGGATAAGAAGTGTATAGAATCACCCTTGCATGATTTTGTTTCTAGAAGTCAAGGTAGTTATTTAAAACTAGCAGGATAGGGCCAAAAGTACCTTGAGGGAGATTCTACTATCTTTAAGATGTGCAACTTGAGGCTCAAAAATAATGGGTGCAATAGGGTGAAATATATTAGCTCTATAAACATGGATTTTAAAGAAAGTCAGGACTGTGAGGGGTGCGTTCACCCATGGAGACGGTGGGACAGAACTAATGGGAGATCACCAACTCCAGTTGGAATGGGACTGATGGAACATGCGACCAAACTGGACTCTCTGAATGTGGCCAACGGTGGAAGCTGACTGAGAAGCCAAGGACAATGGCGATGGGCTTGGATTCTACTGTGTGGGCCTTGTCAGCTTGGTTGTTCACCTTCCTGGACCTGGGGGGAGTTGGGAGGACCTTGGACTTAACATAGAATGGGGAACCCTGAGGGCTCTTTGGCCTGGAGAGGGGGGGAGTAGGGGTATGGGTGGAGGGGAGGGGAGGGAAGGGGAAGGAAGAGGGGAGGAGATGGAAATTTTTAATAAAAAAAGAGAAAAAATATAAAAATAATAAAAATAAAGCAAAATGGGCTGAACAGTTTCTTAAAGAGTCTGCTAAGATACAAATGTATTTATTACTTTGCAAATTGATAAAGGTTAGAATATTTTTCCAACTTTACTTTACACACTGTATTTTAAAGAGTTATACAGAAAAAATATTTGCAGAAGAAGTCTAGTTAATAAATGCAAACAAAATTCTTAAAGCAGAAAAGATGCATATGGTATTTCTTCATAAAATCTTGGTAGTCACCATAATAGTTGCTAAAGTCATCAAGTGTAAAGATGTTCTTTCTAGAAATGCTATCCTGGTGCCATCTGCCAAGCTAATTTTTAGTATCACCAAAATTGGGACCACCAGGTTAGTGTTGAATTCATGCAGGAGACACACACCACTAACAAAGTTATTTTACCAAAGAAGAAAAAGAGAGAGAGAGAGAGAACCAAACTTTAAACCTCTAGATCTAATTATTATGTTGTAGAACATTTGGGGAAATAGGAAGTGGGATTGAAGATACTATGGGAAAACAGTCATTCAAATATAAAATCATTGAATCATTGACCTGGAGAAAAAGGACACAGGGGGTTTAAATCCCCTGGCACAACCTAAAAGACTTGTATGAAATGTCATGTACACAAACCTGTCTAGAGGTAATGACATATTTAAGAGAATGCAGAGAAGTTTGATGTGGGATGTCTAATAATAATAATAATAATAATAATAATATAATTAATAAAAAATAATAAAAATTATGTGGGTATATTACATTTAAAATAGGAATCTTGTAATTTAGAGATGTTCACTGGGATCCATATGCAAGACAAGGATGGTGAAATGTTTGTAATGCCGTTGGAGAAAGGTAACTGGAGGCTTTAGTGTTCTCTGAGTCTAATGCTTATTGCCTCTGTTTTGAATTCATTGTACTAAACATCTGGAAAAAGTAGTAACACTGCCTTTCTCTGCAGTTAGACATACTAGGTTACCTTGTTTCTTTCTCAAATATTAGCTGTGTGATATTGTGCAAGTTATTTCTGTAATCTGTACACATAATCTCTGTTACTGTAAGCTTCTACTCCAAAGGACTATGGGAAAGACTATTTGAGGACATTAAAATACAACAGTAGGTTTTACATTGGAAACATTTCTGTCTGTGCTATTATTATTGCCAGGAAAACAATCTCAAACTTCTAGATAGGGTGACTGTGTTGTTATTGTGATGGGGAAGATAGCAACACCTGAAACAATAAGACTCGCTCACTGGAAAATCAAGAGCACTCATGTGTGACCCTGACCACATGGCATCTGTGTCTCTTAAGTGTCTGTAGATGTGGCTGTTTCCCCCTATCTAACTACCCTTTCCCATGTTCCACTGGAACAGTCATGCTCGTGTTGGTGGATGAGGCATACTGACTTGTTTGTGAAAGCTATGAGCTATCTAAAGAGAACTAGCAAGTGAGTTGTGTTGAAACGGGCTGTTTTGCTGGTGCTGTATGAAGCCAGATCTGCCTGGCCTTGGAATCACATCTGTGATCTCTTCTTAGTCCTACAGGTGCTCACATAATAGCCAAGTTTTCAAAGAAACTTCTTGATGAAGATATTTCTATTTTCTCTGGATCAGAAATGTTGCCTGTGGTTAAAGGAGCTTTTATTTCTGTGTGCCGTCAAATATATGTCACATGTGAAGGCTTACAGGTGCTGCTTCCTTATGGTTTACATGAGTCTATAGCAAAGGCATGGAAGAAGGTATGTATTTTAATTCCCACCCCTACCCTGCAGGTCTTTATTTCAGTTACAAGCATCACTGTAAATACTGTGGACAGATTTTTTTTTCCTCCCAAAACAGGGATTCTCTGTGTAGCCCTGGCTTTCCTGAAACTCTCTTAGTAGACCAGGCTGGCCTCAAACTCTTATTTGCCTTCCTCTGCCTTCTGAGTACAGGGAGTAAAGGTGTGTGCCACCACTGCCTGGCATAGACAGGATATTTTAATGGGACATTTCTTCTTCTTCTTCTTCTTCTTCTTCTTCTTCTTCTTCTTCTTCTTCTTCTTCTTCTTCTTCTTCTTCTTCTTCCTCTTCCTCTTCCTCTTCCTCTTCCTCTTCCTCTTCTTCCTCTTCTTCTTCTTCTTCTTCTTCTTCTTCTTCTTCTTCTTCTTCTTCTTCTTCTTCTTCTTCTTCTTCTTCTTCTTCTTCTTCTGTCTTTTTCTTTTCCTTCCCTCCCTGCTTCCCTCCTTTACTCCCTTCCATCCTTTCTTCCTTTTGTGAAACAGGGCCTCACTATCTAACCTTGACTGGTGTGGAACTCACAGAGATCTGCCTGCCTCTACCAACTGTGTGCTGGTATTAAAGGCATGTGCCACCATACCAGGCTAAGTATCATTTCTTTCACATTGTCGTGGGTGGTATTAGCTCTCCATGATTCTTAGCTTGGCACAAGATGACCTCAGACCCTCCTCTTTTGGTAGAGCTAGGCCCTAAAGGTTTACCTGATTACCATAATGTTTTTTCATTTTGGTAGCAGAAGCTTTAGCTGAATTCTTTGTGTCTAGACTCACCGTCTCCTGTGGAGGTTATGACATCAAGAACATAGTAGAGCAGGGGCCATGCATAGACCAGGGGATTGCTTAATCTTTTAGTTTTATTGAAACAGATAATTTAATTTTGAAAGCAACTGTGTTAAAATTCATTGAGTTTAAAAAAGCAGAAGTGCTATAAGTTAGAACAGCAGAGAAACAAACTAATGCTTTTTAATTTTTTTATTTTTATTTTTTTCCCTTTCTTTTAGACAAGCTTGCTATCGGAAAGGATCCCCACTCCAGTAGAGGGCTCAGACTCAGTTTCCTCAGTGAGCCAGGAATCTCCCAACATGTAAGTGTATTTGTTCAACATTTCTCTATTGTGCTTGCTGAAATAATAAAGAAAAAATTGAAATTCATTGGAAAACTATGGCAAAATATTTCCCAGGAAGTTAAACTATATGCATAGAGCTTTGAGGAAAATTACATTTATTATTATTTATAGATTATGTGATACTTGTAGCTATTAACAAATTTAGAAATATTAGATAACTTTTGCTTCATTGTGTATTTATATTTTGTGTTAGGAAGCTTAGCATATTGCAAAGTTTTTAGAAAAACTGGAGAATTATCAAATACTAAAATTGGAAAATTAACTTGCATGTTCAGTAGAAGTAAAATGTTTTCAAATACTGCTGAAGTCCATTTTACGTGTTTTTCAAAATATGGTAGAAGTGCAGTTTAATTATGGTTCGGCATTTGAAAATTATGTAAATTAATATTTCAGTGTATATCTTTATGCTCTTTTATAAATATTAATCTATGTGCTAGCAGGTTAGCAGGGAAGACACTTTATTAAACTAAGGTTTCATGACCTACATGTTCCAGGTTCTTATTTTAGTTCCTATGGTTGAGTGTTGGCACAGTATGAAAACATAGTAGGGACAGCCTTCAGGGATGCTCTTTGTTAAATGGTGAATTTGGACTCTTTTTCTTTTGTAAGTTAGAACTTAGCTTACAAAATCAGTTAATTTTTTAAAATTTAAGAAAAGTTTAAAGGTTCAAAATAATTCATTCTCTAGAAGTTTCCTGTATATTTTTTTCTAATATGATTATCCAGCACTATCAACTGCTGTCCTCCCCCCCCCCCATTTTTCCATTGGGAAATTGTGGGGAAATTAGATAAGCTTTGTCTAGTCACAGCCTGTAGCCATAGCTTTCCTCAAAGGCACACCTCACTGTCCTCCAACGTCATTGCGTATAAAGCAGAAGGGAATACATGTTTGCTATAGGGAGCTTTTTCTGTTGAGGGAGTGTTCTGGATAAGAGGTCCTGCTTGTGCAAGAGCACCCTACATTTGTCATCTGTCTGTCTTTTATAGGGACAGGTTACTAGGTGGAGAGAGGCAGTGTTACATGTGAGTATGTACTTACTCTACATAAAAACAGTGCCACAGAAAAAGAGGTTTCCGAACCCCTGATATTATTTATTATGTTTGTAATATATGTATATCTGTTTATATATGTTTATATATATATCTGTTTACACACACATGTTAGTGTTAGGACTATCTAGAGAGAATCATTAGGCTGATTCATGTATCAACAGATGAACAAGGAGAGAATTTAGGGGAATTGGTTTACATTGTTTTAGAGTTCAGGATGTTTGAAAAGTAGATGCTTAGTTGGAAAGTGGTTGCATACACCTTTAATTCCAGCACTTACTAGGCAGAGGCAGGCAGGTCTCTGAGTTTGAGGCCAGCCTGGTCTACAGAGTGAGTTCAAGGACATCTTAGCTATTTTGATCTTAGCCAGGTGTTAATGGAATCTCAGAGTAGTTTTGATTTGTATTTCCCTGATGGCTAAGGATGTTGAACATCTCCTTAAGTGTTTCTCAGCCATTTGTGATTCTTCTGTTGAGAATCCTCTGTTTAGATCTGTACCCCATTTTTAAATTGTAGTATTTGGTTTGTTGATGTCTAGTTTCTTGAGTTCTTTATATATTTTGGAAATCAGCCCTCCGTCAGATGTGGGATTGGTGAAGATCTTTTCCCATTATGTAGGTTGCTGTTTTGTCCTATTGACAGTGTCCTTTGCCTTAGAGAAACTTTTCATGAGGTCCTGTTTATAAATTGTTAATCTTAGTGTCTGTGCTATTTGTATCCTGTTCAGGAACTTGGCTCCAGTGGCAATGCATTGAAGGCTACTTCCCACTTTCTCTTCTGTCAGGTTCAGTGTATCTGGATTTATGTTGAGGTCTTTGATTTCCTTGGACTTGAGTTTTGTGAGGGTGATAGATATGGGTCTATCTGTGTTCTTCTGCATGCTGAAATCCAGTTAGGCACAGCACTATTTGTTATAGGTGCTTTCTTTATTCCATTGTATAATTTTGGCTTCTTTAAGGAGTGTTAGCAGGTGGTGGGTAGTGTCTTCCCTGGAGTCCCTGGGGACCACACTGGCTTCCATTAAAGATACTGGGTCTGTGGGTCCTAATGTGGAGCCTAGGGGACCACCAACCAGCTCCTAAATCATAACATAGGGACTTAATATTAGTCATGACTGCCCAGCCTTATCTTATGCTTGTCACCCTAGCTCTTATAGTTTAAATTAGCTTGTTTTTCTTCATCTATGTTGCCTTTCTTTCATTCTGTATGGCCTATTCTGTATTCTGTGTCTTCTGACTGTCAGCTACCTGGCTTACTGGCCCTGAGCATCTGTCTTCTTTTCTTTCTCTCTCATTCTCTTCCCCTTCTCCTATTTATTCTTTCTGCTTGCCTGCCCCACCTGTCCCTCTATTGCCTAGCTATTGACTGTTCAACTTTTTATTAGGCCAATCAGGTACCTTAGGCAGGCAAGATGAAACAGCAACACATCTATACACAGTTAAACAAATGCAGCATAAATAAAAGCAACACACCTTTACATAGTTAAACAAATGCAGCATAAACGAATGTAACACATCTTTACATAGCAAAAGTAATTTTCTGCAGCATAGACAAATGAAACACATCTTTACATACTTAAAGTAATATTCCACAACAGTTTCTGTTATTTTTTAAAATCTGTGCAGAAAGTTATCAGTCTTTTATTTTTTTATTTAGTAAAAATTTCTGCCTCCTCCCCGCCTCCCATTTACCCCCCTCCCTCCTCCACTCTCCCTCCCTCTTCTGTCCAGAGAGCAGTAAGGGTTCCCTGCCCTATAGGAAGTCCAAGTTCCTTCCCCCTCCATCCAGGTCTAGGAAGGTGAGCATCCAAACAGGCCAGCCTCCCCCCCCCAAAGCCAGTATGTGTAGTAGCGTCCAAATCCCATGTCATTGTCTTTGGCTTCTCAGCAGCCCTCATTGTCTGCCATGTTCAGGGAGACCGGTTTTATCTCATGCTTTTTCAGTCCCAGTCCAGCTGGGCTTGGTAAGCTCCGAATAGATCAGCCCCACCATCTCAGTGGGTGGGAGCACTCCTCGCAGTCCAGACTTCCTTGCTCATGTTTTCCCTCCTTCTGCTCCTCATTTGAACCTTGGGCGCTCAGTTCGGTGCACCAATGTGTGGCTCTGTCTTTATCTCCATCCATCGCCAGATGAAGATTCCCTCACGGTCCTAACTTTCTCATGTTCTCCCTCCTTCTGCTCCTCGTCAGGACCTTGGGAACTCAGTCCGGTGCTCCAATGTGGGGCTCTGTCTCTAGCTCCATCCATCGCCAGATGAGGGTTATTGGAAGCAGACAAGTTTGCTGGGCAAAAATTGGGAACTTGGGGGTGGGGTGGGTTGGGGGCAACAGGAGATGGGGAGAGCAAAGCGTGAAGGGGAAGATAGGGAGAGCTTGGGTGAATGGGACGCTTGGGATATAGGAAGGGTGGATATGGGAGCAGGGAAGCATATATTCTAATTAAGGGAGCCATCTTAGAATTATTAAGAGACTTGACTCTAGAGGGGTTCCCAGGTATCCAGTGAGATGCCCCTAGCTAGTTCCATGGGCAGCTGAGGAGAGGGAGTCGGAAAAGGCCAGATCCTATAGCCATACTGATAATTATCTTGCATATCTCCATAGAAAGTTATCAGTCTTAAAAATGTATTTTGACTGCTACAAAATGAACCTAGTTAAGAGCTGCAAAAATCTGGCTGCTCATAGTTCCATTTTTAGTTGCAAGGGAAATATCTGAAGGTCCATAGACATAAATGCCTTGTTCATTGGGTCCACTCATGTATATGTCTCTGTCATTTAGCATCACAGAGAGACAAGAGGGACTTTTTTATAAGGGCAGCTCTGCTGTGTAGCATGCAGTCTCATGTTCGACTTTGTCAATAAATGAAAACAGTAAAGTATTCTCTCTGTTATAACAAAAAATGTGTTTTGAGAAAAAATGTTACTATTCACTTCCAAATAAAATAGAAATTTATGAAAATAAAAGAGAAAACAAGCATATTATGATCTAGACCATAAGAAAAATGTTTTAATAAACAGAAGGCACAACGATAATGGAGTGTTGAGGTTTAGGGAATCCAAGTGCAGTGGAATTATCATGGGAAATTACAGCGTGGATAAAAATTGAGGCTTAGTCTCAGTGCTGCACCTGAAATGCACTCCAGTCATCAATGCTGGGAAGCTGTCAGAATGGAAGTGATTCCCATCTTGGTTCATAATATCTACTGAAGAACCAGCAATCATGTGTTCTCTGTCAGTTTAATACTTGTCTATGCCGCTCTTAAATATTTTCAGTTTTGTGAATATTAAACGTCCCTTTCCCTGTTCCAGTGTGGCTTGGGAAGACAATTTGCTAGACGACTTACTGAACTTTGCTGCCACTCCCAAAGGATTGCTCCTTCTTCAGAGAACAGGTGCCATCAATGAATGTGTGACGTTTATGTTCAACCAGTATGCAAAAAAACTCCAGGTATGAATAACCATCTGCTCTAAGCAAAAGGAATTGTTGTTATGAAAGCTGTTGAGAGCTTCATTCTGCTCTCCATGTGTGATGAGTTTTTTAAGCTTCAGTTAGAATGCTGTGTGGCACTGTACCACTTGATTTTTTTTTAAAGGAAAGTTTTACATAGTAGATATTGCTGTCTGTGGCTGTATTTTGAAATTGCAAGCAGCAGATGGAATTGAAATTTTCAGTTAGTTTTCCAGATGTTTTATAAGCATGATATAGTACATCCATATGTACCAAAACTAGGAAGAACTTCTGGGAAAAAAACCCTGTTAAGGCTAAATCTATGTATCAATGAAGGTTTAGGCCTTGGGTGTTTTTAAAAGACACAAACTTCCCTTTAGAGAGATTATATTATATTGTTAAATAAAACTTACAAGATAATTTATTTCATCATGCAGTCTAAAGTAATTGACTCAAAATCAACTTTGTTTTTTCTCTCGTAATAAAGATCCTTACTTTTCTAGGATTTTTTTTTTGATCTTACATGTTCTGCTGAGGGTATTTTTTTATATAGCTCCTTAGCCTTTTGACTAGGATCAAGGCATGCACGTACATGCTGTGCGCTCTCTCTCTCTCTCTCTCTCTCTCTCTCTCTCTCTCTCTCTCTCTCTCTCTTTCTCTCTCTCTCTCTCTCTCACTCTGTGTGTGTGTGTGTGTGTGTGCACTTAGGTGGATGTGGAGACTGATGTCAACTACCTTCCTAAATTGCTTTCCACTTTCTTTTCTTAATATACATATCAGTTGCTTAATTAGGTTTTTGGCAAGAAATTTAGACTACCAGTTTGTGAGGGTGAATTCCATTTGTTAGAGCCCCAAAAGACTGCACACATCCCTGGAGCTGAGAAATAGCTTGACCTTTTGCAGCCTGTCAAGTTATAGCTTTCTGATCAACCTTGCCCTGTGTAATCTTGGATTTCCCTGTCAAAGATTGGCCTCCCTGGCACTGCACTTGCCCAGCTTATTTTCTTGAAGTCAGCATCAGTGAGATAGACGTTTGGGGGCTTGAACATCGCTGATAGCAGCTTTTATGGAGGTGGCAGTGGCTGGTTCCTCACGTGTTCTGTGCAGAGGAGATTAAGGGAAGCAGGTCCAGTCACAAGCAGCAAACCACTCAGTGCCCAAGCTGTTCCAGGAAGACTCTCTTGCTCCGTAACTGCCCATTGAGGATGGTCAGGACTGGACATGGTGTTCTGCGCAGCTTCTTACACGACGCTGGAAGGCTTTCTTCCTCTGGATTTGCCCCTTCCCTGGTGGTACTTTGGCAAGAGAGCACCTAGGTGTGTTGCCAAACTTCCATTCTTGTCACCTCCAGCTGGCTTTGTGACAGTGACTGGCAAGATCCTCCCATGCCTTTAAATTTTTTTTTTTTCAACGTTGGATTTAGCTGAGTCCTTACCCTATGCAGGTCCGGGAATGTTTCCAGATCCTCTTACAGGTCCGGCTCTTGGCTGCAATGGGACTTCCCTTTTGCCTTTTAACTTTCAGGTTACCGTTTTGGGAATGCCTCAGCCCTCTTGGCTGCTGGTGTCTTCTTCTTTCTGTCGACTCCTCAGCGTTTTCAGCCACGATCTTGCAAGATGGCAAAGAGCTCCATCTTACTTTTGGAGACAGGGTCTCTCAACTAGGAACTCACCAGTTTGGGGCTAGGCTAGATGGCTGGCAAGCCCCGAGGATCACTGGCAATCTTGTCTTTTCTTCCTCCGTGTTGAAATTGTAGGTGTGTGCTGCTGAGCCCAGGCTTCCTCTGCCTCCCTCCATCCTCGGATGTGGACGCAGGCCAAATGACCTCATGCTTAAGCAGCAAGCATTTTACAGAGAGAGCCAGGTCCCCAGTCCTGTATCAGTTCTCTCACAGTGTTTTCTTTTGAAATCTCTGGCAGCGATTGTGATTGTTTTTATGTTGCCTGATGACAAGTACTTACCTTTTAATCTCTTAAATTCTAATCCCCTACGTTTGTTTAAAACTATAAGAAAATAGGGTTGTATGGTAGTGGCACACTGCTTTAATCCCAGCACTAGGGAGGAAGAGGCAGGCAGATCTCTGAGTTCAAGGCCAACCTGACCTACAAGGGCTAGTTTCAGGACAGGCTCCAAAGCTACAGAGAAACCCTGTCTCAGAAACAAAAAAGACCCTCTTTTCTTATCTCTGTTCATGAAGAATATTTCTTAGGTAGGCCCCTAATGTTCTTTGCATGAGTAAAATGTGTCTCTGTATTTTCATGGGTTTGTGAGGTTAGGTATGCATGTGCTGATATGTCTTTATCTTGTTTTATTGAAGGTGGACCCTGAGTACAGAAAATGTAGTTACCCTGTTCTTCAATTTATGGCACACTTACCTCAGCCATCTATGATATTCCTATTCTGTTTTATTTATTTTATTCTAGTGTCATTCCAGATTGCTAGTTCCATTTCACCCTGTTCACATTTCCCAACCTCTTATTTAGGATTTTATTCTATTACCTTTTCTCACCCCACACACTTTTTATATTATTACAAATCTTCCAGGTTATTTTGAACCCTCCATAGCTGAGTTTAGACCTGTCCCTGTATACTAATTAACTGTTTAGGCTTTGTTTATATTGTTTCTCTTTACAAAGACTTGCAAGCAAGTCGAACACATTTTCTTTTTTACTCAGGTGCCTCAGATCAGGCAGGCATGTCTTTACATGATACATCTAGAATTAGATGCCGTTTTTATGTCTGTAAATTTCAAAACACATTAGTTTTTCCATTCGCTTGCAAAGAAAAGTGACTGTTCCTTTGACACCGAATTTACAGTGCTACTTCTCCATTAGCATATTCATCACGCTTTAATGTGCCCTGCGGTTCCAGATATTTTCATCATTTACATCCTCAGTTTTCAAAGAAACCTGAAGGCTAAGCTATTTTCTTAATTTTGTCTAAGAGATGATGGAGGAGTGTCTATGTGTTACTTTCATTATTAATAAAGAAAACTGCCTTGGCCCTTTAAGAGAACAGAAAATTAGGTAGGTGGAGTAGACAGAACAGAATGCTGGGTAGCAGGAGTTGGGGAGATGCTTCAGGCAGTCGCTATATGCAGCCGCCATGCTTCTCTCCAAGATGGATGCAGGTTAAGATCTCTCCTGGTAAGGCACCCCTCATGGTGCTATATAAATTACTAAATATGGGTTAAAGCAAGATATGAGAATTAGCCAATAAGAAGCTGAAACTATGGGCCAGGCAATGTTTTAAAAGAATACAGTTTCCGTGTAATTATTTTGGGTAAAGCTAGCCGGGTGGTGGGACACAGCCCCGCCATTTCTTCAACAGAGAGGGTGGGAGTCCAGGTTAGTTATGAAATGTGTTTTATGGAGCTGTTAGCTGGCTAGGTATAGTGGTAAAACTCAGATTTCTTTTCTAGTTTTTGACTGTGTGCATGAAGACATACCTTGTTTAATAAGGTGTCCAAATTACGATACCTTTTTTTTCCTTTTCAGAATAAGTGGGAATTGGATAAACCATGTGGCTACCAATTCTCCAATTCTTCAAGACGAGTGGGAGGGACTTAGGAGTAAGATGCTCTTTGGCAGGAATACGCAGGGAATGGAGGATAGATGTTTATCTTCCTGGACTTCTGTGTCACTCACTGCAGAACAGTGGATCCCACCTCCCCCCATCCTATTCCCAATCTACTCCTCAGGGGTCGTAAATCCTCCCTTGGGGAGTCCAAAAAGTCTGGCATACCAAGTTGCCCCACCCTCCTGTATCAAGACTGAGCGAGGTATCTCACCATAGGAAGTGGGTTTCATAAAGCCAGTTATTGCACCCAGGATAAGTTCTGGTCCCACTGCCAGGGGTCCCTCAAACAGATCAAACCATGTAACTGCCACCCACATTCAGAGGACTTAGTTTGGTCTCATGCAGGTTCCCCAGCTGTCAGTTCAGAGGCCTTGAGCTCCCAACAACTGGGGTCAGTGGTCTCTGTGGTTTTCCCTGTCATGATCTTAAACCCCTATTGTTCATATGATCCCTCCTTCCTCTCTTCAACTAACCCATTTAAGAATCTGGCAGTATCTGGGCAGTAATGGTACTCGCCTTTAATCCCAGCACTCCAGAGGCAGGCAGATCTTGTGAGTCCAAGGCCATCCTGGTTCACAGAGCTAGTTCCAGGAAAACTAGGGCTGTTATACAGAGAAACCCTGTCTCAAAAGAACCAAAAAAAAAAAAAAAAAAAGAAGGAGAAGACAAATATGACAGTCAAAGTTTATAAATGAAGAAGTGATCTAAAAAGTAGTAATAGGATGATATAGTTTAGTAATAATAGAATGATATAACTTAGTAATAATAGGATGATAGAATTGAGTAATAATTGCATGGTAGAATTTAGAACTGGAGGCTGTCCTATTTCAACTTGATCTAAGTCCCTTTTTATGAGAAATAAGTCCCTTTATTTATGAGAGAATGTAGGTCAGGAGTAATAAGTGACTCTTTAAAAATATATTTTAAAATATTTAGACGTGTGTGTTTATGTGAGTGAGTTCAGCTGTCCACAGAGGCCAAGGTGTTGGGCCATCTGGAGCTAGAGTTAGTTATAGGCGGTTGTGAGTCTCGAGATATGGATGCTGGGAACTGAACTGAATTCTGGGAACTGTACTTGGTTCTCTGCAATAGCAGTGTGTGCTCTTAACCATGGACTCTTCTCTTCAGCACCTTACTAAGGGACTTGTCAAAGTCAAAGAGCTAGGCTTAAACTCAGATCAGAAATAACATGCTTAAAAATATCACATTAGTACTAATTTACTGTGAGGCTTTTGTTGTTGTTTGTTTTTCTGCTTTTAGTACCTGAAAGAAAATTTTAATTTTCTAATTAAAGAGAAGTAATTAGTTGTACAAGTAAGTTTGTATTGCATATAATAACATGATTTTTTTTCTTTGCTTCTCGTTGCCTTCTTTATATTAGATAAACAGACAGAAGAAGTTCGGCTATGAAGTTTTGGTTGTCCAGGTGGCATCTACAGCAGCAGGGGCAGTAGCTCTGCAAAATTCAGGCAAGTTTTGCTCCTCATAGATAAAATGTGATCATTGTTAGCAAATGGACAATAGCATGATAAAATTCCAAAATATCTATAATTCTAAAATTCTTTTTTTCCAGTGTGTGAACATGAAAAAGAAAGCTTACAGGATTGTGTCTGTCTTCCATGAAATTACAGTGCTGAATATTTTTCCTATGGAATGTGGAGACTCTTATCTACCTTTTTGTTTTTAGAACAGTGCTACCTAATTATCTGTGCTAAAGCTCGTTCAATAGTGAAGATCCCTCTTCACCTTATAAGCATAATGAATCTCATCTGTCTTGGTATAGTTAATTATCCCCGACAGAATAGCTCAGTGTTTGGTTTAGTGGATTTGCATGTGCATCCAAATGCACACTCATCCTAGTGGTCACGTATCTGTACCATTTCTTATTTCCGTCATTCCTCCTCCCTCTCGAAAGCATTTCTCTCACTCTGTAGCTGTCACAAGCTCTTTGAAGTTCACCGTCCATCCCGCTCTTTGAAGTTTGCCATCCGTATGTCTTTTCCAATATCAATTGGATTTCTAGGGAAGTAAGTTACCATGATTGTAATGTGACCTATGTTTAGGTTACTGAACACTGAGCAGCACATAATTTGTGATACAGAAGAGGAATTTCTAGTTGGAGATGATGAATTATATCAGTTTTAGTGATCACTAGTGCTTCACTACTTAAACCAAAATCATTCTCTCTCTCTCTCTCTCTCTCTCTCTCTCTCTCTCTCTCTCTCTCTCTCTCTCTCAACCAATTTGGGCTCTTTGTATAGCTTCCTTGACAAAACTGGCTGTAAACCGAGTCACATTTTTTTTACTTAGAATAAAATCTATGTAGCATTGTGGACAGGAATATATTAATAGAACCATTTGAAGACCTGATTTAATCCCAGATTTGCTTGTCATTGAGTAGTTAAGCTTTTGAACCTTATCCTCTCAAACTTTTTTTGAGGTGGCTAAATGAAATTTTACACAGGTCTTAGGATGACTGCAGATTCCCAAGCTTACTTTACTTACATTACAGGTATTGCACTGCCCCCTACACATGCACTGTCCCATTTGTGTTGTGGAAACGCTGGAATTTCTATTCTCAAATACTAAAAGGTCTTGGTGTCTGAAGAAGATGAGGGACTCCCCCCACCCTGTGAATGCAAACTAATCAATAAACTTTTAATTTATACTCTTACATTAGACCCCAATATTCTCAGTTTTAGAGTCTGCATTTGTAACAAGAAGGCCGGCTGTGTGGATTTCTGTCTTGCCCGATTCCCATAGCTGGCAAGTCCCAAAGAAAATCACACAGAGATCTCCATTAGTTATAAAACTGATTGGCCCATTAGCTCAGGCTTCTTGCTAACTTATAACTTATATCAACCCATTATTATCTATGTTAGCCACATGGCTGGGTACATTTCTCAGCGGGGCAGCTCACATCTTGCTTCTTTGGTGGTCTGGGCTGGACTGGCAAAGGAGCTTCCTTCTTCCTAGAATTCTCCTGTTCTCATTGCCCTACCTCTACGTCCTGTCTGGTTGACCCTCCCATACTTCCTGCCTGGCCAGTCAGCATTTATTTAAAACATGTTTGACAGAATACAGACAATTCTCCCGCACCATGCATTTTTTGCTTGTGCCAGAAAACACTTCTCTTATTTTGTTATAAGCATATTGGTTTGTCCTAAATTTCTTTTTTGAGATATTAATAAAATTACATTATGCCCCCTCTTCCCTTTCCTTCATATAGGCCCTCTCAAATACTCCTTGCTCTCTTTAAAAATTCATGGCCTCTATTTTCATTATTGTTGCATACATTTGGATATTCATAAACATCCCTAAAATCATAAATGAAATCTGCTTGGTCTCTATAATATTACTTGTAAGCTTTTAGGGTTGATTGTTTGATACTGGATAACAAATTGGTGTGCTATTCTCTAGGGAAAAATATTCTTCCTGCTCTCAGCATTCCTTAGTTGCCTGTAGTTCTTAGTGTAGGGTTGAGGCTTCTGTAGGCTTTCTCCCCGTCTACTTTGTCAAACTGTTGTTGTCCTTGTTCAGCTCATGTTGAGGCAGTTGTGTTGGCAGATTTCATGAGTGTAGCTTCTGACGTTTCTAGGAGACACAATCTCACAGCAAACTCCTTGGCCTCATGTTCTTAAAGTCTTAGCACGCCATCTTCTGTTATGTTTCCTGCACCTTATGAGTGGATTTGTGCTATAGCTATATCCCTTGGGATGGGACTTCATCACTCTGCATTTTGATTGGCTGTGGCTTTCTGAAATTGTCCCTACTTGTCAGAAAGAGAAGTTTCCTTGATGGGGGATGAGGACTACACTTAGCTGTGGGTACAAGGACAAATATATCAAATATGGTCAGGAATTAAGGCATACCGACTTTATGATTAGATGTTAGGTTTATAGACATACTGTATGATTTGAAAATTTAATAATCAGCTTTAATATTCATTTTAATGTAGTTAGACATTATTTGACTCAAGAGAATTTAAAGGTCTCATTGAAGCAAAGTTCAAAATTGTTTTAAACATGGAATTATAAATGAATATTAGATTAAGTGAACATATTCTTTGGATGCTTGCCCGACTTGCTGGTGCCTCCTTTCTCTTCCCTCTCTCCTAAACACATTCTTAACAGTCTCTAGGGAAATACGTTCCCATGATTTAGTTAACGTTACAGGGTGATGGAATATCATAAACATTTAATAAAAAAAGCAAATACCATTTCTATCAAGAGTAGAGATTACACTATTTTTGTAAGATGCAAATGTTCTTTGTCTGTGAGAGTAAATAAGTCTTTTCATAAAGAATAATGCCATCTTCCATAAGCCAGACCATACTATTTATACTACAATATAAATTATGCTATAAATATGACATAAGCAATACATTTTCCTAGGCTTCATTAGTGCGCTTATAACTGAGTTGTGGTCCAATCTTGAATGTGGAAGAGACGATGTAAGGGTGACCCATCCCAGAGCTACTCCAGTGGATCCTATTGACCGAAGCTGTCAAAAGGTGAGAAGATGTGCGACAATGATGTACAGATTTGAAGGTCACAAGGGAGGACTCAATGGAAACCTGACCAGTGTCACTCATAAGCAGCAAACTTTCTTGTTGTTTTTTTTTGACACAGGTTCCCCTTTGCAGCCCTGGCTGTCCTAAACACTGATGAGTAGATAAATGTTTTGTGCTGTTTCAATTTTAGGATATCTGATACCACAAACACATTTAGTGTACTTTTGTGGGAACTGATTGAAAATAGTTTTCAGTTCCATGAATGCTTATTACATCACAGTTTTATAATATGCTTAGTGCCTTTAAAATGTCTAGTGGGCTTGTTTGCTCTTGGGGTAACCTGAAATTTTCTTGAAGTCTCTTTAAAATTATATGCAGGTTATTTGTTCTCAAATACAATAATTGGATTGTTTTCATCTGAAGCTCTACTTGATTTGCTTAGAGTAGCATATCAGATTTATTACAACTGCATACCAACAGAATTATTTTATTTCTTTTTTTTTTCTTTTTTTTTCTGGTTTTTCGAGACAGGGTTTCTCTGCAGCTTTTTTTAGAGCCTGTCCTGGAACTAGCTCTTGTAGACCAGGCTGGCCTCGAACTCACAGAGATCCACCTGCCTCTGCCTCCCGAGTGCTGGGATTAAAGGCGTGCGCCACCACCGCCCGGCTTATTTTATTTCTTAGAAAAGAGATTCCATAAACATGTGTAGAGCTAGTCTGTATAAATAATAAGAAACCCTCAATATGTAACTATATGATTGATAAAGGAATCTATTTCCTTTTAAAGTAGATATGTATTCAATTTATAAATTGTATTTGTAATCCATTACTATAGAGAAGAAATTTATTATTATATCTAGATATTAATGGGTTAATATCATGAAATGTTTAAAGCACTTTAAGTTGTTACGTTTTACCTTTGATGTAGTCTCTAGATATTAAGATGAATTTTTAAAAGTTATATTGAAATCTGCAAATCATCCTTCTGCATAACACCTGCTTGGTGAATTTATTTATGCAGTGGTTTTGTTGGTAGCCATGAGCCCTCTAGTTTCTTTGTGGTTCCTTTCACCATAGAGACACATTTCTCTAAAATGCTTTCCTTGATAGCCAGTCTTTTCCCCTGCTCCTTCCTACACTCATCTAGAGTGGCAGTATTCCCACATAGTATTCTCTTAACTAAGCATGCTGTGTAAATTTTAACTAAACCATTACATTTATTATTTGGTAATTTTGCTGTTATGCTAAAATATATTAGGTTTAAATCTTACTTTTTGTTGTTAGAGTTGGTGAGTAATTTCATCTTTGATTTTAAAAGGTTGTAGCTGGTGGGGGAATATGGACACCTTAAACTTAATACTTGTTCATTTTTATCTAGAAATACAATGGCTCCAGAGCACCGTATGTTGTATATGTTTATCGTATGGCACTGTAATTTGTGAAGTGTCTCTCCATTGAGTATAAGGGAGAAAATGGGAAGTGGATTCTACTTTCCCTATTCACAAACAAGGGCTGGATAGTGGCTGTCCCTACGAAAAAGTATCGGACAGCTATGTTTTTATTTGCAGAGAGAAACTTTAGCCAGAAAAAGAGAAAATGTAGTTTAGTTCTTGTACAAATGTGTTATTATCACAACTTCCAGTTTTCTTATCTATTAACGAGAAATCAAATCAAGTAGTTTTTTTATTTTCCTCAAATTTTAATTTTTTGTGAACAATATGATTCACGAATTTTCAGTCTACTGAATTTTTAAAATATCTAACTATTAAGTACAACACAATGCTTAAAAATAATTACAAGTAATATACGAGTAAGTGTGTGGAACTCCGGGAAGAAGACGGAGACTACTGGAAAGAAAGTGGCAAGCTTCTGATGTTAGTGCAGCTGAGGGCAGGGGGGGCACATGAGGGGCACATGAGGGGCACATGAGGGGCACATGCAGGACAAGAGAAGTTTGTGCAGGTGACAGTCAGTTGAAGGAGACTTTGGAGAGGCAGGAGAGAGTCAGGTGTCCTGAAAGTCATCTAGAGAACTTGGCTTTCCTTGCTGTCTCATGATGGCTACCCATGGAATGCTTCTGAGCTGAGAGTAGGAACGGACTTTGTGGGAATCTGTCCAGCTGCTGTAAGCAGGTGGACTAGAGTGTCAGGAGAGATGTACTTGGCCTGCAGATGCCGTGGAGAGGTGAACCTGGTCTGATCAGACTGGGGTAAAGGAGCTGCTTCTCATAGGAAGGCCTGGCTGTTGAAAATTAACTATAATGTCTGGGTTCTACTGATTTTCATTGAGTATGTGACAATCTTATGGTCTAAGCTTGAGAATATGTAGACTTTATTATCTTGCCTTCGAGTGTTACTCTCTTGTGTTTTCTTAGTAACAATGGTATCAGGAGTAGAAAGCAGGAGCTTTTTCATTTTTCTCCAGAATCTAACTGCGGGAATTGCATAGCATTTGGAAATGCTTTCTAGCGCTTACATGTGCTCCTTAACAGTTGTTATATTAGCACTCTAGGCTCTTAAAATATTGCTATCTTGTTGTTCTTAACCTGTTATGGGTAGATATCTCACACTGACAATAGATTTATTTTTAAAACTACCCCTCATAGACATGCGTGAGGGCTGGAACATTTACTTGAATGACTCTTTCTGTGCAATATTAAAAAGAAAAATGAGCTATTTCAATGTCTCGTTCCTTCCTCCAGTCCTTCCTAGCGCTGGTGAATCTGCTGTCCTACCCTGCTGTGTATGAGCTAACAGGCAATAAAGAACTTCCCAATAAGGCAGAATATTCTCTTCGTGAAGTTCCAACATGCATTATTGTAAGTTACTTTCTTTCAATTGTTCTCTTTCCTCATTGCCAACTGTTTGATATTATAGCAAAAACGTAATTTGACAAAATTCCACATGCTTATCAAAGTCTAAATTGCTTACTTATCCCTGGAATATCACCTTTTTAGTACCTATGCATGGAAACTTTCATCCAGGCCATGGAACTGTTCCTTTACCTATCAGAATGCAACGCTAACCCTCTATAGCCAGGAAATCAACTTGGCATTTATACAAACTTCTGTAGAAATGGGTTCTAAATAACTCAGTAGCTTATTAACCATGCTTCTGCTGCTCCATCACTGACGAGGATAATTAATAAATTATATCCAAAGAGTCCAATATATTTTCAACCTATATTTTAATGAATTTTCTATTGTGTCCATGAAAATAGTATATGTATATTTATTTAATTTGAAACTTAATTATACTTAAAATTACTCATATTATTGGCTTTGTTTAACTATTACAGGGGATGTAGTTCATTGTCTTTGGGTGTTTATGAATTAAACACGAATGTATAAACATGTGTGCATGAACACACATACGCAAGGATTAGAAAGGAATTACTGAATACTGAAATTCTGTTTCCAAACATTATGTTTTCCTTGTCATTTTGTCTTAGATATTATTGGTTTTAGAAATGGTATTGTTCTTCTTGAATACTTTTCACCTTTGTTAATTCCAAACATTTAAATTCATAAAATTGCTTTCTTTTGTGAGGAAGTTTTGGTAACTATTTTGGAGTAAAATGTAAAGTTAGACATGTCTCTCACTAGATCCTTAAGTGTAGCGTCTCTTATTTTCCTAAATTATCCCAGTACCATCTGCTTGTGCTCAGTTTTATCTCATTTCTTATGTACTCTATGGTTAGCTTTCTTATTCTGCTTCTTGACTGGTTTGTGCCTGTGAATGGGTTAGGTATTGATTTTTCCCATCTACCAAAAGAGGGCACTGTACTAAGTGTAATACAGATAGAAACACAAATGTTGTGTGAAATCACTAATGAGAAAACTCTAAAATAGTCCCAGGAGTTAGAGTTGGCTGCCAGGACTAAGGCTGGGCAAGAGGGCAGAGAACCTAGCCACATGGACAAGGTTTTGGTTACACAGGTAAAAATAGCCTAAAGATTTATTGTATAACAAGATACTTATAGTTAATATCACTTAAAATTTCTTAGTGGGACAAATGTGTGTTAAATGCCTTTTGCAGGCTCACAAAGAAGGTGAGAGGAAACTTGAAGTTTGTGATAGAAGTAATTAAAGGTGTCATCGGAGCCAAACTCCTTTCTCAGGGATCTAGGCAGGACTCTGTCATTGAAGATTTCATACATGATTACTATATGCACTTCATTTTCACCTTTCTCCTTCCTCAAACTCTATCTCCAGCTCCTCTAAAACTCACAGTTCTTTTTATTATTGTTTTACACACACACACACACACACACACACACACACACACACAGACACACACCTTACTGAGTCTACTTGGTATTGCAGGAGCTGATGTAAAGTCCACAGAGGAGTGTTGCTTACTAGCTCACTCTTTCTGGTTTTCTCAGCCTGCTTTCTTGTAGCACAAGCTGTAGGACCACAAGCCTGGATGCCACTGCCCACGGTGGGCTGAGCCCTCCCTCATCAACCTGTAATTAAGAAACTGCCGTAGTGACTTGGTCAACAGCCCTGTCTTATAAAAACACTTTCTTAATTGAGGTTCCCTCCTCTCAAATGACTTTAGCTGATGCCAAGTTGACCTAAAACTGTCCAGCTCAGTAATGTATTCGGGAGCTTTTCCCTAGAGAAAACGGATTTCCCTTTCTTTCAACAGCCTTTGATTGCTTGTAGCTCTTCAGCTAGAAGTGGGACCTTGTAGGTATCTCTCATCCACTTTGTCATGCTGACTGTTTTGTTCAGGACACCATGTTTGTTTGGTGTCATTGTTTAGGTCTTCTTTAGACTATCACATTGTTGAAGTTTCATGGGTGCAGCTTCTCTGTCAAGCCCAAGTGATGTTATCATGCTACTGACATCCCGGTTTTCTGGATAGTAAATATTTTTGTCCCCACTTCTGCCACTTTCCCTGAGCCCTAGGTGTAGGGCTGTACATCAGCACCAGCGGGATAGTGATGTACACTGTGTATCCGCTGGAGCTGTGCACCTCATGTTCACTTGTTCTCTGCAGTTCCATCCATTATGAGACTGCAGTTGTCACCGTCTGCTCAGAAAGAAACTTCTTTGGTAAGGAGTGAGAGTGGCACTTATCTGTGCATATAAGGACAAGTATTTAGAATATAGTTAGAAACTGTATTAGCTTAGGAGATGACAGTTATATGTTCTCTTATGCAGTATATGATTTCCCAGCCCAATATTAGTATCTGGCTATGTTTGCTGTATAAGGCATGAATCTCCTCTCCCCACCCTGTTAAGCAGACCCTAAATCCAATTAGACACTTGGTCACTTCCAATATAAAAGTGCCACTATTGCACCATTGAGGATATTTTGCCAGGCCAATAATTGTTGTGGCTTGTAGGTTTCACAGCTAATGAGAACTGTGGGGTTTTTTTCTCCCTTGGAATTTGCATAGCACTTTCTGATACTATGCCCTCAGGGTAGAGGCTTCCAGATCAGTTGCAGCTCAGTTCCTCCAAGTCCTGTGTCCAGAATACTGTGTTTTCAGGGTCTTATTATGGGAGGCAGCTACAAAAGCCTATATTGTTTGGGGGAATCTCTTGCAACAGCTGACTGAAAACCCAGAGGAAGGTTTACAGTGCCTGGACTAGGGTTTTGTCACTTAAGTCTATGACTTTGGGCAGAAACATGAGTCTATTTAAATGATCTGTTCATCTCTCTATTATCTATCTATCCATTCTCTTTTTTCTATCCATCCATTGCTATCTTTCTGTCATCTATCAATCTTCTGTCATCTATCATCTATCAATCTTCCATCTGTCATCTATTCACCTATCTATCTATCATCTATCTATCTATCTATCTATCTATCTATCTATCTATCTATCTATCTATCTATCATATAAATGTATTGTAGGCATTTCATGTCCTGACTCCAGTTCTTTACATGCCTAACTATCTTTACATGGCTGTTGTCTCTTCCTGACTGGAATCTTCCTCTGTATTTCTCTTCTCAGGATATTTGGCTTTTATTATAAAGGTCCTTTTGGATGAGCTAAAATGGCTAAGATTTTTAACTTAATTCCGTCTTCAAAGATCCCTTTTCCAAACAGGGTGACATTCAATTTCTGGGGATTACGACACAGACAGACTTTTAGGAGGTTGGTATTTAACCTCCTCACTGACCACTGAAGAGTTGTCATTTCCTCTAGTTCCCCACGATGAAAAGTCCCAAGAAAGGAACTCGACTGGATTCATTTTCATTACAGGCTAACCAAAGTAATCCACTCTTGGAACACACAGTTTTAGGGCCTTATTGACCTATTCCTTATCCTGTATTTGTTTATTTCCTAAAAGCATCAAGATAGCATGAATATGGGCACTAGACCACTTGACTAGAGGGGCCCACAGATGTGTGCCTACTTTATACCAGGCTTTTCTTTTGGACCACCAACCAGCTCTCAAATCATGACACAGAGACTATTAACTGTGAATGCTCAGCCTTAGCTCTTTTAACTGAAATTAACCTGTTTCTCTTTATCTACTTTCCCCTCATGGCTTATTACCTTTATTACTTTTGTATATCTTACTTTCACTGCTTCTCTATGTCTGTCTAGCTGGTGTCTGCCTGACTTCTTGGCCCAGGCGTGTCCTTTCTCTCCTTCTCTCCTTCTTTTGAGCCTCCATTTGTCCTCCTATTTATTCTCTCTGCCTGGCAGCACCACCTATTTTTTCTCTTGCCTTGCTATTGACCTTTCAACTCTTTATTAGGCCAATCAGGTACCTTAGGCAGACAAGGTGCAACCGATGCAACATATCTTTTCATAATTAAGTACACACCCTTACATAATTAAACAAATATAACACACTTTTACACATTTAAAGTAATATTCTGCAGCGTAAACAAATGTAACACATCTTTTCTAGTTAAAATAATATTCTACAACACTACTTATACTGAATTCTTCTTCTTTTTTTTTTTTAATCCAGTCCTGGTTTTAGACTCACTGCTAGCTTACTGAATAAATTCTCAACATGGGCGGTATCCTTTGAAATAGTATTTTGGCAGACTGCTAGTTTCAGGCCTTCCACTAGCTTTTTGCTGGCTTATTCTTGCTTAAGAAGCTGATTCTTTTCCTGACATGTTGTGGTGCTTAGAAACCAGCATGGTTATGGTGTTCTCCATAAGCCAGGTTTACTAGGAGCTCTGCTTTCTTCCCTGGGTGGGGATACGTCAATGTAGTCCTCTTTGAAGAAGAAATTATTTACTATAACATTTTTTTCTCTGAAAATGCATTATCGTTGATGGATTGTTTCAGTCTCTCCTTCCATCAGCTTGTTGGCAATACCATATCTTCCCATCATTTTGTTCTTCCTAATCTACTTCTTCGATTCAGATCCAAAACTTCAGATCTCTCAGGTGTCACCCGCCATCAGTAGGCTTAGCTTTGTATTCAGATAGCTGTGCAAATCTGTGCTAAGTGGTGGAGACAGAGGGGCCAGCTGTGGAGAAGATGACTTTGCAGCTGGGCGGATGAACGTGAGTTGTGTGTTCATTTCATTGCATGGTGATTGGAACAGAGTACCCAGCTAGAAGACCGCAGACTACAGCGACAGAGCCTTAAGAAGACTCTTTTTATTCTCCATCATTCATCAATATTTTATAGTTTAAACTTAGGTATTATTACACATTCATGCAAGTTATCAGTAGATTTGTGAATGTGAATATATATCTGTGATACACACACACACACATATATATATTTATGGTATATATGAGATAGTATACATACAGACATATGTATGAGCTAGGTTCCCTTGTGGTCCAATTTGGCCATGAATTTGCTGTATACCCCAGGAGGCCCTTGAACTTCTGATCCTCTTGCCTCCACCTCCTGAGTGCAGGGATTACAGGTATGAACTAGCATGCCGAGTTTTTGTTGTGTTGAGAGCCAAACCCAGGGCCATGTGCATGCTAGGCAGACACTACCAATTGCACTATATCCCTGGCCCCCTATATTCATTCTTAAGTGTTGAGCCTTAGATCTTGCTAGGATAAATTTATCTTTTCTGTGTGTGCTTATAGTAGTATTTCTCGAATGTATTTTGAATTATTTATTACTTCTTTCTCTTATAAATTCATTCTCTCACCTCTTATTCATGTGCTGGAACTGTTTCCATGGCATCATTCATATAGAATGAATAAATTTTATTTGACTTTGTTCCTTACCTAAACCTTTTTTCTTTATTGGCCAGCCACAGTAATATGTTGTATTTAAATCCAGTGATGAATTTATCTATAAAGAAAGTCTTTGGATTTGTACTCAAAATATACACAAAAACAGGGTTTTGTGTTTTGTTTTTAATTACTTCATTTTTTTTTCAATTGAGACATAGTCTTACACTGTAGCCCAGACTAGTCTTAAGGCAGTCCTTTTACCTTAACCTCCTGAGTCCTGGGTTTAGGCAGTATGGGTCATGGCATCAGGCAAGAAGCAGATCTTTAAAGAAAAGCTTTTGGAGATGGATGTATTGATGTAGAGAAAACTGTGTGGTGGACTGAAGCTGTCAGGGCTTGAAGCTGCTTGTTGCTTCCGGTTTCAAGGGATGACTGCATAACAGGAAATCTGAAGGAACTAAGAATCTTAATGCTAGAACCTCACCTGCTGAAATTGCTCTAAAATAGACCAATCTGTCCATCTGTCTGCCCTTCTACCTATCAATCATCTATTAGTCCATCATCTGTTTTTGTTTCCTAGATGATGATAATATTTTTCCAGGACTCTAAACCACTTATTTACTCAAACTAGAGAGGCTATTAACATACTCTTAAGTAGTGACTAAACAAAAAATTCAAATTAATTGTTTTTTGCTTCACATTTGAAGATTTTATATTTGCTTTTAACAGTAGTTTGTCTTTTGGGCTCTTTTATCTTAATTGTACATGCATCCTGCTTGCTGCTTTGACAGTTAGGTGCATATCATGGTTCTCCACTTGGAGTGAACATTGACCTCAGTCTAGAAACTTCCAAATCATCATGCTCAGCTCTCACCTAGACCAGGAAGTTCACAAACTCTAGGATGGGTCTGCGCATCTTTGACCCCAGCATCTCATGACTTCCAGTAGTTCCAGTGTGAACCCAAATTTTAGAACCATGAATCTAAATGAATATTTATTGCTTTAATTTATTTGACTAGATTCTGTTATGTAGAGTCTCAGTGTTTCTTTGTTATTTTTAGGATATAATCGATAGGCTTATCATTTTGAACTCTGAAGCTAAGATTCGCTCTTTATTGAATTATGAACAATCACACATCTTTGGTCTAAGGTAAGCTATTAAACTTTAAGCATATTTTACAAGCTGCAGAGATTAAGCATTTGTTCAATATATATTTTGTGTGACTATATAGTATGTATCTATACGTGTGCGTGAGATGGTATATGTGCACATGTGGAGGCCAGAGTTTGGTGTCAGATGTCTTCCTTGGTGGCTTTCTCATTTGAGACAGGACCTGTCAGTGAACCTCGAGCTCACAGACTGAGTTAGACTGGTTGGCCAGTGAGCTTGGGGGAATCTGCGTGGCTTTGCCTATCTGCACTGTGGTTACAGGCGAGTGTCTGACTTTTATGTGAATCCTTGGGACCAGGCTCAAGGCCTCATGTTTGTACAGCAAGCACTCATCCACTGAGCTGTCTCCACGGCCTGATTCTATAAACTTCAATAGTGCTTAAATGAGCTAACTTAAAAATATTATTGAAAGATGTAGTTCTATTACATTATAGTAAAAGCAAATTATAGCACTTAGGTTTTGATACTATAGCCTTTGTCTGAATTTAGGTTTTGCATGGTTAGCGGCTGCCATCTTTGCTCAGTGTGTAGAGACACATTAAGGACTACTTTCACTGACTTTTTTCAGGAGTCTCATAGAGATTCTCTGGGCGGCCTTAGACCCTTTCATAATAAAGCCTTGAAACAGGACTAGACATGGGTGTTTGGTCTCGAGGTCCAGATTTTGCTTCTTGGAATTGATCACTAATCGTCAGCTCTTCTTTCCTTGGGATTTAAGACTGGTTGGGTTCATATTCCTTGACATTTAGTTAGTTTGTTGAAATGGAGAAGAATGCAGGCTTGGCAGGGATACGGAGGCTTCGGAATTCTCCGTATTGTGCTCGCATGGAGATGTGTAGCTTGCTTTCCCACCTACAGATGACTGCTCTGAAATCAGCTGCATTAAGGAGAATTTCTGTGCTCATAGGCTCATGATTTCTTTCCTTTTTATTATCAAAGCAACTTTCTCAGGCGTAAGGGAGGCCAGCGATAATGTACCACTCTAAAAGCAGGCCTCTTTGCTGGTAGAGTATAGCTCTACACTTTGATGTCTTTTTGCTGTTCATTAATAGTTAAACTTTACCTTTTGACATCTTAGTTAAAAGAAGATATAAAACACTGCAGTTATTACATGTTTTTGGATATTTGTCCTTTATCTCAAAACATGTTTTCACATGGAATTTTAACTTTCAATTTATAACATGAAGCAAAAGGGGATGGTAGATTAAATTATTCAGTAGAGTTCTCTTTTGACTTTTGAGTAATTAAAAATAGATTTTTGTTTCTTGTTATATACTAAATAAATATTCCCCCCTTGTATATTCATTTACGTATTTAGCCTGTGCACATACACACTATGACATGTATGTAGAGGTCAGGAGACAGCATTTGTAGGTTGGTTCTCCTTTGTTTTTATATGGATTTTGGGGAACGGAACTCAGATAATCAGGCTTGGTGGCCAGCGACTTTAGCTGCTAACCACGCCCCCTCCCTTTTCTCACGTCTTCTCCTGTCACCTTACATTTCTTTTGTGATATTTTCTCCAACTGTTCTTAAAGGAAAGCGACTAGAATTTTATTAAGTCATATAAAATTATATAAAGATGAAAGCTTTAATAAGTATTTTTGGGTCCTTTCTTACAGTGTACAATGGAATTATCTGTCTTATAGAAAGAAAATTATCTGTCTTGGTGTACTGTCAGCCCACTGCTGGTAGAGTGGTACATTCTCACAGTTTGTGTTCTGAGACCCGGGATGGTGTACTTGTAGGAGGTGGAGCTGCATTCACACAGTTGGGAAATGGAGGATGCTCACATTTAAGTGCCTGGCACTTCAAAAACATTGACAGTAACCGGATGAACAAGTAGTACTTTGTGTGTTTCAGTATTAATTAGCTCTATTCTGTTTTTGCTAGGAAACAAACATTGCCAGGTCTGCAGTTTTCTATACACTGCAGAGCAAAGTGCTTTATGTAGAAAAGTTTGCATGTTAATTTTGGGCTTTTTTTGGACCTTTTTTTAAAATTAGTGTTTTGCTTTTGGAAACATTAAAAATTATTTGGTGTGTGCCTGTGTGCACACCTGCATGGATTTGTGTATACATATATATGTGTGCAGTTGTTTATGGATGCTGAATGAGTGTGTCAAAGCCCTTGTCACTGGACTTCAGATGACTGTGAGTACCCTGGTGTGAGTCTTCAGAAAGGGCAGTCAGGGCTCTTAACCATTGTACCATTTTCCAGCTCTTTTGACAAGTTTTTTTTTGTAATTTTAATTTTTATTATGTGCATTGGTGTTTTGTCTGCATGTATGTCTGTGTGTGGGTGTCAGATCTTGGAGTTATAGACAATTGTTACCTGCAGTGTGGGTGCTGGGATTTAAACCCAGGTTCCCTGGAAGAGCAGTCAGTGCTCTTTAACCACTGAGCCATTTCTCCAGCCCTTGTTTTGTTTTTGTTTTGTTTTCTAATAATTGTAGTCATTATTTTTCTCCTTGGGTGTAATAGACAAAAGCAGCTTAAGGAAGAAAGGATTTTTTTTTTTTTTTTTTTTTTTTTTTTTGACTTACAGATTCAGGGCACATTCCATCCCGCTGGGAAAGGCGTTATGGCAGTGCTTGAGGCAAATGTTCATAGTGCATTTTCAGTTAGGGAGTAGAGATAGAGATAGGTGAACGCTGGTGCTCAGGCAGCTTTCTGCTTTGTCCAAGGTCTCCAGGCTATGGGAGGGTGCTGCCCACATAGAGAATGAGTTTCTCACCTCAGCGAACCCAACCAGGAAAACCTCTTCCCAGCCATTCTTCGAGGCTTATCTTTTGAGGGATTCTAGAGCCTGTCAAGTTGACAATGAATGTTAAGCATCATAATAATGTGTATTTCCACTGTATTTGAAGTTTTCTCATTGTCTCATTCAGTAGTAATTTGGAGGGAAGTATCTGAAGTCATTTCTGTCTGCTATTTATTGTCCATTCAGGCTGCTTGGCGGTAGATCCTTGCATTGCATTGGGTATGAAGCTTGTGTTTCTTTGGGTTCTGGAATTCTAACAGGGTCTTTCTTCCTTACAATCACAGTGCTGTGCTTGAGATCTCACCTTCATCGTGCCCTCCGCTGGAGGACACAGCCTCCTGTGTGTGTCTCACTTCGGTTGCCTATCTGCCCCTTTACTTTTCTCTGCTTCAGAACTCTAGGAATAGCATTGATGGCAAATTTGAACTAACTTGTGTTTGAACACTTCAGTGGGGCTCACGTGAGGCTTAGTGAAATGTGGTTTATGGCTTTTCACGTCTCAGCAGCGTCACATGCTACTTAGAACTCTATAGAGTCTAATTTGCCAAGATGGCCTAAGAGATCTTGCACTGTAGTCCTCTCTTACTCAAGAAGATGCTCTTTAATTAGCCCTGTGCTCCTTCCAGCCTATTATGTCATCCTGGACCATTCTTAGCAGGGGGGAAATGTCTCCATACATGCCACCTCACACTGAGAACAACACTAAACACTGAGAAGAAGCTCCCCTTGTCCTCCCACCTCCCTGCTACACCCATCCTCCTTCTCTACTTCCCACTTTGCTCGCCTCTGTTTTCTTTTTGGTCAACTTCAGGTTAACTTTGACTTTGCATCCTCCCAGAGTTATGTATCCCATATATTCAAGGTCGAGATCACTCCCATGTTAATGATTGCAGTGCATCCATTTTTACATTCGATTCTCATTCTGTTCTTGTCACTTTCAGTAACATTGAAAATAGTGGGTTACTTTTTCTTTGTGTATAAAAAATTGTCTTTGTGGCTGGGCATGGTGAACTCATTCCTGTAATCCCAGCATTTGAGAAGTGGTAGCAGGAGAATCAAGAGTTAAGGCTATCTATCTTTGGCTACATGGTGAGTTGGAGGCTAGTGTGAGCTATCTTAGACTCTATTTCAAAAAAAAAAAACAAAAACAAGACATACATTTTTGCTTCTGTAACACTACATACTTTTTTATCTTTTAAAAATAAAACAATCTATCTTTTTTTCATTTTACATAGTTCCTACTCCTTCCCCTCCTCCCATTTCTTCCACCTCCCCCACCACTCTATCCCCTCCTCAGAGAGGGTAAGACACATTGCTTTGGGAAGGTCTAAGGCCCTCCAACTATATCCAGGCTGAGCATGGTATCCATCCAAAGAGAATAGGTTACCAACAAGCCAGTACAAGCAGTAGGGATAAATCCTGGTGCCACTGCCAGGGGCCCTGCAATCTACCCCAGCCGTACAACTGTCACCCACATTCAGAGGGTCTAGTTTGGTTCTATGCTGGTTCCTTCCCTGTCCAGCTGAAGTTGGTGAGTTCCAATTAGCTCAGGTTAGCTGTTTCAGTGGGTATCGTGACCTTGGCTCTTTGCTCATATTTTCACTCCTCCCATTCTTCAACTGGACTTTTGGAGCTCAGCCCAGTGCTGCTCTATGGGTCTCACTACATTTTTTTTTTTTTTGCTAGCTGTAATTTCTGCATCTTTCTCTGAGAAGAGTCTCTGAATGTAATACTATGGATTTGGTCCTGGGCCAGCCTCTCCAATCACCACTCCCCGATACTGTTTTTAGTTCTTATCATATTTGACATCTCAATTCACACATTTCTTAGCCATCAAAAACTTAATATGTCAAAAATTTAACTCTGAGATCTCCTATCCCCCATAAATACAGACCAAGTAAATTTGGTTTCTGTTTTGTTAAGTGACTCATCCATCTCTTTAGTTGCTTCAGTCTGAAAGTCATTTTATTTTCTCATTGTTTTTCAAACAGTAATTTATCTTATTATGACTAAATTAAGCAAGATGAGAAATTAAATATAATAAATTAAGTGAAATTCTTCTTAATTCACAGTGTCATTATGAACACTGAAGGAAATTATTCTAGGCATCACTCTATGTGTGTGCAGGCAAGTAGGATGCATCCACACACAGAAATAAGTTCAGTTATGAAGATGGAATCAGGAGTGCCACTTTAAATTCTAAATGAATTCTACAGGAAGGAAAAGACACCCTAGTGAGATGGAAGGAATTGCTGAATTTCAAATAACTTTTCTTTTTTCCACTTCAGTAAGTACCTTCCTCAGGATCCCTGTAAGGTTAAGAAGTAAAATTATGTAAAACCCTTCAAGAGATTTGAGTACTGTATTTCATTTTCAGACAGACTTGATTGGCTCTACTGTGAATGATGAAGACATTAACGCTTCCTCTGGCCTCCACTTCTCTTGTCTCTATCTGTCTTCATCTGTTTTATGTTGTTATAACAAAGTCCCCGAGGCAGGGTAATTATGTAGCATTTTATTTGCTTCGCGATTCTTGTGACTGGAAGGTCTGAACAGTATGGTTCTGGTGTCCAAGCCAGAGCCGTTAGCTGTGTTCTAATGTGAAGGAGAGACAGAAAGGGTACCCACCATGCCCCAGAAGGCAGAGCTTATTTGGCAGGATAGGAAGCTGGGGTAGGGGTTCTGAATCAGTCGTGCACTTTTTATTACAATTAGGGTCTTGTAATAAAACTAATAGGACCTAATTGGAAAGTGAAATGGGCCCCTGGGAACTCAAATTTGAAGGTGACATCCCCTTGACCTCCTGACCTTGCTCTAGACCCTACCTGTTAAAAGTTCCACCACTTATCAAGCGCTATGAAATGAATCCTTGGGTTGTGCATTCAAACTGCACCCAAACCATAGCACCTGCCATGAGCCTCTGTCCTCCCATGGGCCTGTTAGACGGTAGCTGATTTGCCTAACTCTGAACCTGCTCCATGAATCAGACACCATCCGCTTTACCAAGAGTGAAGCAGCTGATCTGAGTCTCTCAGTAGAGGGCCTTTTATATATAAGCATAACATCTGCCTTTTCTTTCTTTCCCCCCTTCCATCCAGCCTTACTTGCTTTTTTTTTTTTTTTCTATATAGACCAGACTGGCCTCACACTCACAGAGATCCACCTGCCTCTGTCTCCTGAGTGGATATTTGTATTTTGGGGGCTAGAGAGATAGAGTTAATGGGTAAAGAGCATGTGCCGCTCTTCCAGAGGACCTAGGTTCAATACCCAGTGCCAGCATGATAGATTCCAGATCACAATCATCTGTCCCTCCAGGTCCTGGGAATCCAGTGCTGTCTTCTGGCCCCCATGGCAACAGGCATGCACATAGTAAGGCGACTTATACTCGCAAAAGATCCATACACGAGATAATAATAAAAAAAATTACCCTTCTCCACTTTGTTTACTGTGCTCCTGGTCACTGAACTCCTAAGAGCTGTGTTCTGTGCCACGTGAGAGTAATCACCGAAGAGGAAAGATGATGTGATAATTACTCTCTCCAACCCTACTGCCTACCAAGGGTTTCATATAGTAAGATAATGAGGTCATTATTTGGGAAAAGAAACATCGATATTAAGCCTCCCTTCCCTGTTCCCACATTGAAAACAGAGCTCGACACCTTTGGAGAGCATCCTATAGTCTGCACCCGCCTTTCCTGGCTACATCAGTCATTTCTTAGTTGCTGAGTTTTAAGACTCTGAAGAAAGCAGATGCCTTATCTCCCCGAAGCACAGTGCTCCTTACAGGCTCTGTGCCAGTGTCTAATGCCTTTAAGCACCCTCTTCTCTTTTCCCGACACACACAGCATGGCCATCCTGGAGGGTAAAGCTGGCTCAGTTACACACAACAGATTCTGAGCCTCTTTCCTGTGACCTTTGCCTTGAGGTTGCTCCTACACATTGAGTGATTCTGATCTTTTCTTGTCTGCACTGTTGCCAGTCATTTTTTTAAAACATTTATTTGCAAAATCTATTGGCAAATTAAAAGAATCACCTGAACACTTTAATCTTTCCGAAGGTTTTAGCAGTTTAGTTTTCTTAGCCATCTGAAGTATTTAGAGAAATATATTTTTCTTAGGATGTTTTATTTCAACATAAAAACTGTTTATTTCATGGCCAAAAAATTATAATATCTGCCTGGCAGTGGTGGTACATGTCTTTAATACAAGTACTTGGGAGGCAGAGGCAGGTGGATCTCTGTGAGTTTGAGGCCAGTATGGTCTGCAGAGTGAGTTCCAGAACAGCCAGGGCTACACAGAGAAACCCTGTCCTGAAAAAGAAAAAAAATATAGCATTGCTCAGTATTAACTCTTTTCATTATATCAGGTTACAAATTGTTTTAGTAAATATGTAAGATGCTTTTGAAAATTTACATCTTTTTTTTCTGAGTTTATTGAGCTTACTTACTGAGCATGGTTGAAAAAATACAAGGGTTTTGATACTGTGGTGGTTTGAGTCAAAATGACCGCCAAAGTCCCATGGAGAGTGGCACTATTAGGAGGTGTGGCCTTGTTGGAGAAAGTATGTCATAGGCACTTTCTCCTGCCTGTTGATCTGGATGTAGAACTCTCAGCTCTTTCTCCACCACGTCTGCCTATATTCATATCCACTATGCTTTCTGCCATAATGATAATGGACTAATCCTCTGAAACTGAGCCAGCCCCAATCAAATGTTTTCCTTTGTAAGTGTTGCTGTGGTCACAGCGTCTCTCCACAGAGATAGAAACTCTAAGATACGCCGAAGCAGCCATGCAGGCATGTCTCCACACAGTGTGTACAATGGCTCTCCCATAGCTGCGTATGTGGAGCTTACCTTCTCTCCACTCTTCCACTGCCCATATACTCTATTACATTACTTCAAAATTTACATCGTACACAGTAATTCTTAAATATATATTTAAACTTAATATAGTTTCAAATGTCAGTGTAATTCTCAAAAACTTACTGTTTCTTTTGCTTTGAGACTAATATCTAATATCAAATCATTCTCAGTTTTCAAAACTAAGTCACCTACTTCACGCAACAGCTTATGAACTACTGGTTTTCTCTTTATTTTACAATTACCCACCAATAGTAAATTTTGTATGAGAATAGTAAGGCTTATGAGGTTTTTTTTTTTCAAACAAGACAAAAATGCTTTATTTAGATCACCAAGAATAATGTTTCACAGAAAGGGAGCAGTTACAAACTCTAGAGTTGCAGATTCTTTTGCTGTCAATGTTCATTCTCCCCTAAAATATTTTGAGATGAAGCTATGTCCAAATATGAACTCAAGTGTGCTGAACAGAGTTCTCTAGTCTCATCACATTAAACGTCTTCAAAAATATTTTAATGCTAAGAAATATCTAAACAGTGTGGTTCTTGCCAACGGCCCACTGTGATGTCTACCAGAACAGCCTAACCTATGTATACTTCCATGAATGTTCCCCCTGAACACAGCAGTGGCTGCTTCTTGCTATCACACACAGTCTGTGCAATAGCATGTATTTTTTTAAAATAAGCAACTTTACTTCCCTACGGGCATGACAACCACAATAGCCCAGGAAGTTATTCTTAACAAAAAATCCTTCAGTATGTGAACAACTCAAATCCCGAATCCTGCCCTCTCTCAGAGCCCCTCCTTCCCCAGGGTGGGCCCACCTGGTAAGAAAAACACCAAGCCAGGTGTAGCCCCTGTGCTTAGGAGCCATCAAAACTTTAACAGATTGTCCTGGGGTTCTTGCTGCTATAGTGGGCCTCACAGGCGGAGACATATGCCGACTCCAGGAAGAAGTCAGCCTGGTATTCTGCTAAAAATCTCAGAAAGAGATCCAAGTGCTTCAGTAATGCTTTCAGGTTCTTCTCAGAGAAGGACATCTTTCCAAGAATCTCGGGAAGTTTTACAAACAGTCGCAGCAAATGCTGTGCGCCATAAATGTATGAGGGGGGAGGTGGCTGGTGTCCTGGGGGGTAATTGTCAGGCACAAGCTTCCAGGAGAGGACCTCATTTAGTTCCTCAGCTGTCCCTTCAAAGCCAGCAAACATAGCACTCCCTTCCTTTCCTGGAGTCAGAGAAATGGGGGACGGTGATGTGCCGTGCACAGGTGTCTTTTGCAAGTGCGGGAACAGCTTGGGCACACTGCGCTTGGCCTGGGGTGAGGCCCGGTCCTCTGGCTGCCAGTGGCAGTGGGAGAGGTGTCGCATGGACCGCCTGGGAGCCCGCGGCACTTCCGCCTCCGCTCGGCGCCTCTTGGGGGCGGGGGGCCCGGCCACGGGCTGGCTCTCGGAGGGCTGCGGGGTGTATGGGCCCGGCCAGGGCGCCTCCTGGCTCCTGCCTGTCTCGGTGGCTTTTTCCTCAGTCGGAAAGAAAAAGGTGGAGGAAGTCACCATTTCATACTGTGCCTGTTCCTGAGGGTAGAGCAGCACGAGGGGGAGCGCGTGGTCGAAGGTGATGCGCAGCCCGTCCGCCATCTCCCTGCAGAGGCCCACGCTCCTCTCGGGCGCGGCGCGCGGGGGCTGCGGCCGGCGGTCCCCCGAGGCCAGCGCGCTCGCCGAGAAGTGGCGCACGTAGCACTCCAGGATGGCCCCCACATTGGTCTGGCAGGGCAGCCTCACCAACCGCCGTCTGCGGTTGATGTAGTAACAGTCGTCCGCCAGCCGCTGCTGGAGCACTTCCGGGATGGGGATGCGGACGGCCCTTTCATCCGGCTCCCTTTTCGCGTGCGGCTCCAAATCCCTCTTGCCCTTGGGCTTTGGGTCGGTATCGCCGTGTTCACCCACGTCCTCATCCTTCTCCTCACCGTCGTCCTTAGGGCCGCAACCGAGGGAGCTCATCCTTTTCACGTTCCCGACAGTCCCCGCCACCGGCAGACGACCCGCAGCGCGTTCCCCTTCTGCCTGCGTTCCTCGGGCTGGCGGCGGCTTTTCTGGCTGGTTCACACTGTAACCTGAGACTTCATCTGTTCCACGAAACCAGGGCTTTTGGGCTGCCACCTCCTGTCTAGGCCATTAAAACGATCAGATCGCCTGGAACTTTCTGCCAGTTTTGTCTTCCCCCAGCAACAACATGACGTTCTTGGCGCGGCAGAGCACTCGCGCCAGTGCGGGCGGGGGTCAAGCAGGAAGCGCAGCACTTTCTGGGTAGAACTGAAATTCGGCTCCTTTTTCTTAAGGACCAACTTCTATATGACTTTAGGAGAAAAAGAAACTAATTTTAGAAATAAATTTAGGCTAGAAATTGGTTACTTTAACGTAATAAACATAGTTGAATGTTAATATTCTATCAGAGCAAATTACCTAATTATGGATTCCTGGTAACCCAGTTGCTAAAGTTAAATTTCATTACATTAGGAATGAGAAATAGTTCAAATTAACTTATGAAAAATATTTTTAGTATCAGAAATTAGAATATAATCTTCACTACAAATTCCCCCTTTTAAAAATTTATGTGCGTGCACACATTCGTACTTACATACACACCCCAGTACTTTCTGTTCTTTATTTAGTTTAAATGATCATCTGTTGCTAATTGATTAATCCTGTGAGTGTTTTCTTATATAGGTAGATTCTTCCTTATTTATAAAATTAAGATTTATAAAATTTTGAATTAAAACCACAGATAAATTCGTGAACAGATGTGATTACTGCTTTATAACAAATTTAGAACTGGTATTGGTGATGCCAAAGAACTGGCCTGTTTTCAATCTACATTTCTATTTACTGTCTTACCTTGGGGATTCTTATCCTTTGTGACTGCCTGTATTCTGCCAACTTAATGAAATTTATTTCTTTCACTGACTTAGGAAATATTTAAGTCTCCACCAAGCACTCTGCTTTATTGGAGAGTCGTGTGTGTGTGTGTGTGGTTTTTATTTGTGGATTTTTTTTTCTTCGCTGAACTTTTTCTTCTCCATCTACCTTTGATTTTTGTAAAGGTTTCTCTTTAGTCCTCTGTCAGTTCTCTCTACAAGGGTTTCAATGATAAGTTCTAGGCTTTCTTTTTTTTAATGGTTGTTGTTTTTGTGTTTCTTTTCTGATACAGCAGTCTTGCTATGTAGCCCAGGCTGTCTTCCTCCTGCCTTCACTGCCAGGTGCTGGGCATTACAGATGTGTGCCACTTCACCTGCCAATGGTCAGCTCCTTATAACCCCGTGTCTGTGTACCCAGGCTGAAGCATTGCTCTGAGCACTTTCTGTTGAACATTCACACTTGCAAAATACGTGAATTTATCAGTCTCAGCATGCTTCTAATCTATACTTTTTATTTATATACTTTTAAAGCTATATATTTACAAAAGCCCAAGCTAAACTGCAGCTGCAGGAGGTCGCAGAACCTTTCTGCAGCAGTTCAGATCTGCATTTGGGAGTGAAAAGACTCCTGAGAGTTTCCACTAGCACCTCACTGCTCAAGCAGAATCCCCATGGGAAACGGACTCTGCCCCCTTCTCTCTTCTACAGATCTTCAGACTTGTGTGTGTGGTTGGTATGCATGGCTACTGTTTGTATCAATCATGTCCCAGTTTTGGGTTTGAGTGATAGACAGGTACATAGTTTTCTCCAGTGCTGTGGGATGAAAACTTTCATATAAAAAAATGAAATGTGGTTAAGTAAGATGTATATGCACACCCCAATAGAGGTAATATCCAGATGTATATTTATGTGACACACATTTATATGTGATTAGAGTTTGTAAAGACATACTTTATAGAAGCTATGATAATGTACAGATTTAAATTATTGGTAAAAATGAAGTGTGCTTCTTTCCCCAGTGAACTGAATTAAGAGCAGGAGAATGTGGCAGAGAGAAGGGGCTTGTGACTGTGGGGAGGGGTAAACTGAGAACGTGTTTGGAATGTGTTCAAGGGGAGGACACGCTACCCAAGGCCAAACCACACAGAATCACTCCTATTGCCCTAGACAAGAGCCTGCCTCCTCACACTAGTGGTATGTAGTGTTTTAAAAGAGGCATGTAGTGTTTCTAATAATTAAAAGTAGAGTTATTCAGAGACTAGGCTTGGGTTATGCAAAAGCTTCTAAGGGATATATTATATTAAAATAAGGAATCCGTTTTATTAAAATATACATTGTAAAACAAGTAAAAGGGTTAGTTTCTAATTTTACAGATTGTATTCAGATACCTCAAGTATTTCACATTAATTTTTATTTCTAGCCGTGAATGAGAGAAAGGGGGAAGGAAAGGGAAGGGATGGGAGAGATAGGAGAGGGAAGGACTAAGAGAAGGCAGTGTGGAGCAAGCTGGGAAGAGGAGAGAGTGTGGAAAAAGAGAGAAGACAGCAGGCAGGGCAGGGGGAAGAAGATGTGACAGTTGGAGGCTAAGTTTTAGCATGTGTGTTTTTTTTGTGAGAAACAAAAAGGAGAGACTTGTTTTGACTCCTACTATCACGGTGAGCAGCCTTGAGTGTCCACCGTCCTTCCGTGGAAGGGTAGGGTGCAGTAGAGCTGTTTACCTGATGGCAGCTAAGAAGACCACAGAAGATGAGGTCACAGGTGACATAGACCTTCACAGGCACACCCACCCTGTCCTACTTCCTTCTGTTAGCATCTGCCTTCTGGTTCCCACCATCTGGTTACCCACTCAAGTAAGAATCCATGAAAGGATATGCACTGATCAGGCCAGTCACTCCCAAAAGCCCGCCTCCAAACACTACCCTGGAGACCTAGTCTGTAGCACATGGGAGCCTTGGGGGGGGGGGGTTAATATCCAAAACTGTAATACAGGATGAAGTGGAGGGAATGAGGATGAATGGTTTGTATACCACATCAACAGAAAGAGAACTAAGTTAGGTAATGTGTGGTCATTTTAATTTTCAGCTTTTCCTACGTTAGTGAGCTCCTTTGACATATGAGGCAGACAGTCTTTCTTAGGGACTTAGATTTCCTCTGCTTTCCTTCCCTCACTATAGTTTTTATTACATTCTTGATCGGATCACCCTTGAAACCTTCCCATGGCTATAAAAGTATCATTCATTGATGGACGAAGTAACAGTATGGTATGGCTGTATTAGTCTTCCTACAGCTCGATTCTTCTTTAATACCTGAATGATTTTATAGTTGCTTTGTTTTGCAAGTATCTTCTACTGAGGTATCTTGAGACTATCCCAAAGCATAAACCATTCCGTCTCTGATACTATCATGCTTACACAAAGCCATGAAGTCCCTAAACATGTACACTGATTCTAATTGAAGTTAATTCATTTTGGGACAATTCTCTAAGGCAGTTATTTTCAGGCTCCTTAAAAAAATAATTGATGCAAATAGGGCACAGAAAAGTCAACTATTTACTTCAGATGATAAATACTAATTTGTGCTGCCAGAATTTGAATCTGGACTTGCTGGTTCCAGAGACTGTAATGTCCAATCCATGCATTCCTGAGGTTCCCATTCCCGTTATCCTACACACACACACACACACACACACACACACACACACACAGAGAGAGAGAGAGAGAGAGAGAGAGAGTATTACTTTTCTCATCCTGTGATGATGGTTACTATAGAAATACTTTGCAGAGACAAGCATGGCTAGTACAGTTCTCACCTCTCCATGTGGCTGGGAAGTCTTATCTGGTATTTTTCACTTTCCTACATTACAAGTATTCAAAGAGACTCAGCTGCTTAGGGTTCTATAGCTAACTTTCAGACCTTGGTCTAAAGCTGGTTTTTGTGGGGCTTGAGCCCCAGTGAGCTGTATTAAACCTGTGGTGTTAGTTTTTGGCGCTAGATGAGTATTCTTAGGAGATCCGAAGGTGTTCTAAGGACCCTAGCCATTTCCTTCCCTTAGCAGCCAACAGTAGTTACCGTACTGTTTGTTGGTTCAGTGATATAAGGAGAACGTTTACATTTCTACCTATGGGAGAGTTACTCTAGAATACCTCTCAGGACTGTGAGCTTTTCTAGAAAAGCGTTGCTGACATCTGCTACTGACACCAGCGCGGCATCTAGACCCACCACAGTCCAGCTTGGGAAATACAAGGAGCCCTGCCTGAGCGGGATTCGCGCAGTCTGGAGGCTCAAAGGCAGCTGCTCGTCTGAAATGCCTACCTCAGCTCCGGTGAGGATTCCGGAAAGCTGATCTTCTGCAGCTCAATGCAGCACTCTCCGGCAGGCCGCAGTCCCTTTTCACCCCAGGTGTAGACAGCTTCTGCAAGCTCGGAGGTGGAGGTCGGGAACTAGAGAATCTTGTTAGTTTCAGTTTTCGCCGGATTTGTCCGGTTTACTTCCTGAATCTCTAGCGCCCCACCCCTCCCTCGTGGAGGAATGTTTCAATTCTGAGGAACTGGCCCCAGGACTGGTTCGTCAAACCCACCCTGGAAGGGCAGGAAGGCCCAACAGCCAAGGACAGGCTACTGTGTCTTACTACTTTCTAAAACAATTCTGTTGGGAGTAGGAAGTGCTGTCACCCCCAGTCCCCAGGAGCTTTCTGACTCAAACTTTCTGAGGCCCAAAATTCAGGGGCAAAGGAGCCACCGAGTCCTCTTCTGGTAGAATGGAGTACAGCAGCAGCCTTAGAAAAAAAAAAAAAAGAAAGAAACAAACAAACAAAAGAGGCTGAAGCACTAAAGCCCAGGCCAAACAAAGCACTGTTGGTTGGTGGGTGGGAGAGGCAGCAGTTGGCTGCCAAGGTCACCATTGCAACCAAGAACAGGCCGAGACTTTCTTAGGCTTTTTCTTGCCTAAGACAGACTGGTGGACCTGACTGTCCACTTTTAGTTGGAGGAGGACTGACTTGGGGGTTCTTCCTCTCCAGCTACCATTTCCATAGCTCTGCCTGGATTGATGCTCTTTTGTTTATCTTATTTGCATTCTTACGCCCAGCCAATCAAGGCCAAGCTGGCTCTCTGGCAGCCCTATAAATCCGGATGTTCTGGGGCTTTAGAGCTAGTTGTTGCCTGAGCTAGTGGAGGAAGAAGAGAAGGGAAGGCTCCTGACTCCATCGGACTTCAGAACGTTGGCCCTGGCCACATTGGTCAGGAGAGAGGAAAGACTGACTGTCTTCAAGACTCACAAGGCTCTCACAAGTGATGAGACCCATGGAAGGCTCTCAATCACTCCAAGTCTCTACCTCCTTCAGGGAGCACAAGGAGCCAGCTTGCACTATTGAACCTGCAGAGAGACTCCTTTCAGTTTCCTCCTTGAAGCTCTGCCTGGCTGCTGTGGTAGTTAGCTGTGACGAAAACATCCTGACCAAAAGCAACTTTGGGAAGAGGGTTGATTTACCTTACACTCCCACATCAAAGTCCTTGAGACAGGACTGAAGTAGAGGCCATTAAGGGACCTTTCTTACTGACTTATTCTTGGCTTGTTCAGACTAGTCCAGGGTCACCAGTTCGAGGGGTGTTACTGATATTCAGTCACTTGAGCCCTCCCACATCAAGCTTCAATCAGAAAAATTCAGGACAGCCTTGCCCTCAGGCCTGTCTGTGGAAGAAGGCATTTCCACAGTTGGGGCTTCCTCCTCTAAGATAACTGCAGTCGGTTTTGAGTTGACATGAAGCTAACCAGCACAGGACATTTTTATCTCTGCAGCTGCTTTTGGCTTCCAAGACCTGGGGCTCATCCCGCAGCCCCAGGCTTCCAGGTGGTTTGATACCCCTGACTTGCGGACTTGGTCTGCAGCGGATTGTTCTCAGCTGATTCCTCCACCTTCTGAGAGCTTTTGAGCGCTAAGCCCTTCCCAGAGCTGTGGCATTTCCTCCCTGTAAGGGCTCTCCTCTCCCCAAGTACCCCCTGCTATTGCTAGTTCAAACTTGTTTCTTTTAAGTCTTTCCTGGTGATCCTTTTTCAGGCGCTTTATCCCATTTAAAGGTTGTTAATTCCAAATTTGCAGAGTACTTCTTATTTGTAGTCTTTGCTGTCTGCCCACTCTCTTCTTGGAGAAGGCTGGGACAAGAAAGAGCCAGTCAGAAACGTAATCAGATCTTCAATTGTTTGTGCATAATACTCTCAGCTATCAAAAGAAAGTGGTGCTTTTGTAGGATAAGGTTAAACTGACCCAAAGAACACAGTAAATTGTGTGAACATAGGAATTATATGTGCAGCATAATCTCTAGTTTATGTGAAATTTTCTTTTGCCACAGAAGAAAACATTAACTAAGTCTGGCTATAGTTGTTACTGTGTGCTGTACCTGTAACTGCTGCTTTTTTCACCATGTAGATTTCTAAGAGGGGAATCTTCAAGTATAATATCTACTAATTCACTTTGTTGGAAAGATGAGCGTTTAGGTGTTAACTCTGCAGCTTTATGGGCCATGGCTGGTGAGTGGAACGGATGGTCAGGGCCTTAGTATCCAATCATTACGAGATGTATTAAGATGGTAACTCCACTAGGATTCAGTGGATAGTTTCCAAACCTATGGGCACACAGAGGGACCTGATTAAACTAAATAAATCACAAAACAAAACCTATGAATCTAGGAAAGGGGCTTGTAGGGATAGGAGGCTTGACAGGAAAGAGGGAGGTAAGGGGGATATTGGGGAGCAAGTAACGGGTCTATATCATGTACCCACATGAAATTCTCATACAGCAGAGCAAATGAAAAATAAAAAGTGACGATAAGTGGGAAGGTAAATAGAGGGCTCCCTGAGAGTAATCCACATTTTTCTTGGTATATTTATCATATTTAGTGATGAAGGTCTTTTTTGGGGGGGAGGAGTTTTTTTTTTTTGTTCGTTTGTTTGTTTTTGTTTTTTGAGACAGGGTTTCTCTGTGTAACAGCCCTACCTAGCTGTCCTGGAACTATCTCTGTAGATCAGGTTGGCCTCGAACTCACAGAAATCTGCCTTTCTCTGCCTCCTGAGTGCTGGGAATAAAGGACTGTGCCACCACTGCCCGGCTTATTGATGAGTTTTATGAAGCTGTTTTGATTTAAGTGTACCATGTGCTTTGACCATATTCATCACTATATCCTCATCTTTTCCCCCTTCCCACTTCTAGTCTCTTCCTATTCCCAGATTGTCTCATTGTCTCATTTATTCTTTTACAGAAAACACACACACACACACACACACACACACACACACACAGAGAGAGAGAGAGAGAGAGAGAGAGAGAGAGAGAGAGAGAGAGAGAGAGAGAGAATATACACACACACACACACACTGGGATCCACATTTAAGAGACAACATTATTTTGAGTATAGCTTATTTTGCTTAGCTCTATCTCTACTTGCATCCACTTTCCTGCAAATGGTATAATTTCTTTCTTCCTTCAATGGTTGATTAAAATTCTAGATGTGTGTTCATACCACATTTCTTTCCTGTTAACATATGCCAAGGCTGGTTCCATGACTTGGGTATTGTGAATATGACAGTGAAAATGGGTGAACCGGTTTTGCTGTAGCTTGCTGACTTAGATTTTTTTGGATATATTCCCAGGAGTGGTACATCTGGATTTTATGATGGTTTGCTTGCAGCTTTGTGCGGATTTTTCTGTGAAGAAGGTCATTGGGATTTTTGTGGTGGTTATCTGGATCTGGAGATTACTTTGGCAATAGAGGCAGTTTGCAATATTAATTCTCATGAATATGGTTGGTCTTGCAGATAAAATGATCCTATACTTAAGTGATCTTGAAAGATCTACAGAAAAATAAGAAGTGATAAACACTATCAGTAAAGTAGAACGATTTGAAATTAACTGTGCAGAAATCAGTGCCTTTCTTATGTACTAGAAGTAAAAGTATTAGGAAGAAATCACAAAGGAAAAAACAAAAGAAAACAAAAAAGCTATAACTAAGCCTAACCATGGAAGTCTGAGACCCCTGTGACGGAAAGTATCAAACACTGAGCATAGCAGGGGAGAGAGTAACTTTGTCTTACATGAATTCTCAGTAAAGGACTGTTTACTTCTGCAAAGTTAACACCTGTTGTGATGGGTCACCTTTTCTCTGCTCTCCTGGAGCCTGCCCAAATGGGATGGTAGACAGAAGGACCCCATGAGAACACACAGTTATTTTTGTCAAAATAAGAACAAAATGGGATTTTAAAAAAAAGTGCATTTACTGGAAAATTCTAGGAGCTTGCATGCAGTTCTTGTGGTTCATTTTGCCAGATATCCTGGTAGTCCTCAGTCTGCCACTGAAACATGGACTGGTGTTGAGTTTGTTGGGTTAGAAACCCGACTTGTGCAGGATGTGGCGACTGAGGTTCAGGTTTTATTTCTGGGTCCCACAGAACTGGCAGAATTGATAAGTAGTTCAGAGTAATACAAACAGTATCTGCCATTTCAAAGGTCAAAGAGGCAAAAATTATACATCACACTGCTGTCTTGGTCTTAAGCTGGTGTGGGAGGTCCTTCTGTCTATGTGCTGCTCTCATTGGTTAATGAATAAAGAAACTGCCCTGGCCTGTTGATAGAGCAGAACTTAGGTAGGTGGGGAAGACAGAATTGAATTCTGAGAGGAAGAAAGCACAGTCAGAGAGATGCCATGGATCAGCTGCCTGAGACAGACACTGGTTAGAATCTTTGCTGGTAAGCCACTGCTACATGGCGATACACATATTAATAGAAATGGATTAAATTAATGTAAGAGTTAGTTAATAAGAAGCTAGAGCTAATGGGCCAAACAGTGATTTAATGAATCTAGTTTCTGTGTGATTATTTCTGGGCCGGGTGGCTGGGACAAACAAGCGGCCACCCCCTGCAACAGTAAGTGCTAGTAGATTCAGCATCTTATGAAGCATTTTTGGGTTACTATTTAAACATTTCCTGCCCATAGTAGTTGGAGGTTTTACTGAGATGGTTAGCCTCTCTTACCCTCTAGTTGTTGAAATATTTAGAGGGAGGTACTTTTTTCCTCACTCAGTTACTATTGTGTTAACTTTAGAATAGTCCTTCATGATGGCCTCCTCAGTGGGACCACATTTGAGACAGTCTTGCTCTAAATTTGGAAAATATGGTAGCTGCATTGCTGTCCATGCTCGGTGGAAGCACATACCTTCTGGTATATATATACTGACCAAGTCAGCAGCGCGGTTATATAGACGACGTTTGCACATTCTTGTAAAGAGAGCTTATGTGATAATGTATTTCATTGCACATGATGGACAGATGTGTTATGTGTTTTTAACTGGGCATAGGAAAACTTAGCACTGAGTAGATATTTCAGTTCCTCAGTTGGGTATGAGAAATTTGTTTACTGCAGCACATATCTGTTTTTAGCGTGTCACAGGGTTTTGAGCAATAATAAAGATGTGAGTAGCTTCTGCTTGTACGAGGAGTCTTAGGAAAACCTCTGGCTGCTCATTGATACCTTGTATTTCCCCCTTCCTTTCCAGTAGGTACAAATATGGCTCTTAAATTGGGACTGTTTTATTTTGGAATATACTTTAGGGATTTCTGTATTTCTTTATAAAAAGACCACCTTTGACAGCTAGGGAGAAAAAAATATAATGATTTTGAGGACTGTATAAAGAGTTCTCTACAGGTACTTCAGTGTCTAATGGAGATGAGGAGGCAACCTTTGGTACCAAAGGTTAGGTGAGCAGGTCATTTTGGGATGCTGTCAGGAAGCACGATTCAGCTGAGGTTAGCCATTTTCCTGGACATTTCCACAGCTCTCCAGATGCTCTCCTAGTGACAAAAGAGTTTGAGTCCTCCACATTTAGGCTAATGCCATGCTTGAAAAAAATTTCCATAGGCAAACAAGCGCTTCTGTGTTTATCACCTTCATTCAGCAACTCACACTCCCAAGAGTACTAGACTCTCTGGCTTCTTGGGAAACACAAGGTCATAATTTAGTGCCTTATTTGTACCCTGTTTTGTGTTGTTTGAGATAGAGAGTACATTAATAGCTAAGGTTGCTTAGTCTCTGTCTTCTGGTACATAAAAGTTTCTCTCAACAAAAGTGACATAATAAGACATTGCGTAACATGGTTTTGTGGGGGGCAACAGTCCCTTTCTTCCCAATCATGTTAGGACTCCTTATATATACACTCTTTTCTAAGACTCAAGTTTAATTTGCAGTTGTTAACATTATATAACATTACTTTGGAGTTTTTGTATTTTTTTCATTCTAAGAAGTTCTGAAAATTTTTATGATTTACCAGTGAATTCAGAATTAAGAAAGGTAATTGATGAATTTCTTTGGAATAGTTTTGTTGTTGTTTTGGCAGGATCTCATTCTTGAAGGAATGTTCTTGAATATAACCTTATTGCTTTAAATCTAAAAGAAGCATTCCCCTTAATTTGAATTGGAAATCTGGTGGTTTGTTGCTTATAAATATCATATGTAAGATTTAAAATATATTTGCTAGTCATTTTTCTGGTTTTCTATACAGTGAGGATGCTAAAATAACATGTATATTTTTATTTACTTTGTTAAATTTGATTTAATATCACATTGGCAAAAATAATAATATTTTACTTAAGTGCTGTTCCTTTCTATGTTTAGTATATCTGCTGTTTCATACAAATATGCTGGTATAATTAGTGAGCCATTAAGATTTATTTATTAGATAAATGCATAATTAAGGAGCAAATGGCATTAGCTGATATCAAGTCTGGCAAGAATCTGTATGCATCATCATTAAAATGTACTACCCTATTAGTATTCTGCATCTGTTTATGAGTCATATGGCTATAATGATATACTCTTCCTCATTATCCACTGTAGCATAACATTTATTTTTAATGAAATATTAAAAGATAATTATTAAATAAAATTTAAACATGCAGTGTAATAAATTGTTATAGACCATTTACCCATGCAATCCTAATCAAGTAAGAACTCACTGGTACTATTGGACTTTGTTTTTCATTGCTAAATTTACCCCCAATGGTTCTATTATTTTGATTTTTATGGTATTTAAATAACTTTTACTATTTTGTTATCTAGACATGCATTCCTAAAGAATATTTTGTTTTGTGAGATTTATGTTAATGATAGCTTAGACTGTATATCCTATTGTATCTGACTTTTTCTATGCAACAGTTATTAAAATTAATATTACATGTATTTATAATTTAATTTAATTATATACTATTCAATTATACAAGTATGTCATGTTTTAGCTACATATTGTGCCATTGAATATGTATTTAAGGTTTTTCTTGTTTGGGCTGTTGTTAAAAATTTATACAACATGTAGAACATGAATTATATATATATACACGCGTGCATGTCTGTGTGTGTGTGGTCACATAATTCTCAGACAAGACAAAGGACATTTAAAATTTCCTATTTTATTCAACGACACTCTAGTTTATCTTTTGTAAGTATCAAGTGGTTTTATTTGTTGTGCCTCTGTGCTACGTTACAAGTAGTGGTAAGGAAAGACCTTTGGTGGGTTGTTGTTGTTGTTGTTGTTGTTGTTGTTTTTGTTGTTGTTGTTGTTTGTTTGTTTTTAATTCCTGCTTCCTTTTTGACCTTTTCTTGCCACATGAAATTTAAAATCAGCTTGTCACGCTGACCCCACCACTGGGATTATAATTATCATTGTGTTCATTCTGTAATAAATACTGAATGAATTGGCTTCTTTATAACACAAAATTTTCTAATCTGTAAACATACTATGTTTAATTAAATCTCCATTAAGTATTGTTTAATTATGCTCATTAAAGTTTTATAGTTTTCTCCATTTTACAGCTTTGGGAGACTTGTTTTCATCTTGTATGGTTTTCTGACTCATGTATACTACAGTATGTGGCTGAATCCGTGAGTGACCGATTGCAAAAGTGACATGAGCCCTGATCCTTGACATCTCTGCTCCTGGTTCCTGATGGCTGAAATGCTGATCGTGACTGTATTTGTAGAGTTAGCTACTAAGTGAAATGTGTTACACCTCTCCCAGTACTGGAAAACAGTAAGCACTTCATAAGGAGAATTATATATTGGGCTATAAAAATATATAAATTATTTGACTAATTCTTTAAATTTATTTTAATTCACTGTTACCATAGTGATAGTAGCTTTGATTATAATATATTTAAATTGGATTCACATTTTTTTTTTTTTGCTAAATTTAGCCTGCAGGTAGGATCTGTGCCCACTTACTATAATACTTACATTCTTCAGTCTTATGCTAATAGCTGTCTTCATATAAATCGTATGCTTTTCATGTTTTTAAAGACATTATATGCTTTCTTTTTTCATGGTGATGCTTAATTGACTGTTGATAGTATAAAGAAATGTATTGGGTTTTCAAAGTATTATCCTGCTGGCCTCCCTACATAATTTTCCTATATGTAGATATAAGCACGTACACACGCATGCGTGTGCACGTGTGCGCACACACACACACACACACATGTATGTAAGTGTGTGTGTGTGTGTGTGTGTGTGTGTAAATTTTCTCCTCTAATTTCTAGTTGCTTTCTTCCTATCAACTGAATGACAGAACCAAACTTTTAGTTGGAATTTCTCCTGTGGCTCCTTCCATCCATCCTCAGGGACTACATGCCAGGATGTGCAGGGAAGCCTATACATTCTATACTTTTTATGCTATGATAAAAATTTTATTTATAAATTAATTATAAGAGATTAATAGTAATGAGATTGAGTAATTTTAATTGTATACTTTAAGATGTATTTGAATGCTATCTTTCTCTTGAAATATGCCATTGTGCCTCTCTGACCATTCTTATAATAATGTAAGATCAGATATCATACCTGTCTGCTGAGGTGAAATGTGATGAGTGACCACAGTTGAGCTGCTCTGTAAGTGGTGCTTCAACACAGGTACTATGATACCTGACAATTGATCTAACAACCAAACCAATTGGGGCATGACTAACGGGCAGGTAGAATGTATAGAGGACAGGTCCTAAGCCATGTAACACTGTATCACAGCATACCACTCAGAATATCTCTAACATACTCAGCTGGTTAGAGGGGGATTACAGGTGCTGTCTGCACTCACCCGAAGAACATCATGGGAATAGTGAGACCCATCTATGAAAGGTACTCTTTTGTTAAGTTAACCCTTACAGTATCCTACTTTAAAACACTGTCTTATCTAAATTATGATAATGTAATTTTAACTGATTTCTACACATCTGCCCCTACCTAATTTCATACTATTCTATAATAGCAACCAGTTATTTCTACCTTATAACTGCAGTGTCTTACATTATTTTATTTTATTTTTGCAGATAACTCATGTTGTTAATATATACTTATTTATATATGTTAAATATTATACATTTTACACATACACATGTTCATGGGGTAATGTGTGTACTTTAATGCATTATACAATGTATAATGTCAGATCAGGGGAATTGCTGTGTCCAATTTGAACCCTGTATCATTTATTTGTGTTAGGGGTGTTTAGAATCCTGTCTACTGGTTACATTTTTATTCTGTCTTTTGTTTTAGAATTTCACACATGGGTTACAGTAGACAAGTCTGGAACTATCATGGTTACTGATGTTATCTGGATATCTGGAGCCCTACTATTCCTTTGGCCTCCTCTCATTTTCTTACCTGTTTAATTCCACTTTGCCTACTTTGGCCCCTTTACTCTCGTCCATTGTGCTAGAAATGCTCCCCTCATAGGGCCTTTGTTTAAGCCGTATGCTCTTTTGACTAGGACACTTTTCTCTCATAGCGCTGTGACTTAATTTGTTCTTTGTTGACTTGTTGCCATCTCGAGGTTCGTTTCAGATCACGTTAGTTGATATCCCACAGCGATCCATTTCTCCTCCTGTGTTGTAGCGCCCACTTCTGTACTTCACCGTTTTAGATGTTTCTGCCCACAGCTCTATTCTCCAACCTTCTTTCAAGACCTTATAGTTCCTGTACCTCACCAGTCCAGACCATACCATGTCTGTAACTCACCGGGCGATAGCCGGTGACACAGACTAATTTTGGAAATGGTGAGTAATGCACAAGGAGCATCCAGACTGTGAAAGCACCCTTATAATCAAATAAGAATACTTACCTCTTTTCTAGATAACATTAAATGCCTGTCTCCTATGTTAGGAAGTTAAAACATTTTTAATAATTTCTGTTTTATTTGCCAAGTCTCCATAAGCACAAGCAACATCTGATGATGGCAGTTTGTCTCTTTGTTCTTGGAGATAACACACACTGAAGGCCACACACCAGTACAAAATTGATACTATGCATATGTACAAATAGAGAGACCATACAGATGATTATTTTACATGATACTTGAACATGAATTTATAATTATAAAATCATGCTATTCATGCTCAGAAATTAAGTAAACAATTTAAAAATCAGTGCGAAGATCCTCATGTTCTAGGGAGCTTAATATTTTGCCCTTGGGTCATCATAGCTATTCTGTGCCCCTTCTCTAGGTGTTTATATTTCAGATAAATTAATAAATTAAGCACCATGGGTGCATCAGGCATTGCCTCTGTCTTTTCTTTTTAGAAGACAGCCATTAGGTTCCTTGCAGTAGATGAAAGGAAAGGTGCAGCTATGGGCTGCCTTGAATTTCTTTGTATTTAGCTTTATTTTCTGTCTTGTGGATGCACAGTCCTGCTTTCAGTGTTAAATGGGAGTAGCGGGGAATATTCATGCCCATCTGCCTTTCCCAAGGCTTTCTTATCCACCTTCAGCTGGATCTGGCAGAAGGTTGATAGATCTTGTCAGAACCTGGGGTAGCCTGGCTTAGCAGAGCCTGCCCTAGAGCGAGATTCTCAGGCCACCAGTATTCCCTCATTGATGCTTCACAGTGAGACATTCTTGTTTGTAAATTCTTAGTCCTTTGAAAAAAATAAAACTCCCCCCTTTTATTAAAAATAGGGAGAGTGGATTGTTGTCTTCTTGTGACCCTAATGGGAATGTTGTCAAATGATGGCCTAATTTTGCTCGGTTACATATTCATGTTATGAATTACATCAAGGCAGACTTTCATAATACATTTGCTATTTTCCCCCCATGATGAACTGTATTTGGTTAAGTATGACATTCTTTTGATTTATTGTGCAGTTAAATTTTTTCAGCTTTCAAGTATTCCTGGTGTTTGCATGATTTAAAAAAATCTTTCATCATCTGTTGGTCTTGATTCTTCATCGTCTAATGAGAATTTGGTTCAGTTATGAATCTGTTCATAAATAGGTTCTCCAGTTTATACAAATTACTTCATGGCCCACCAAGACCCCTCTCATATTAAATCTTAATTTAGAGAGCCAGTGATGGTCACTTTTATCATCAATTCAGTGACTTAGTAGGCGTAGAAAAGAAAGATGTTGGCTAGTTTCTGTATAAGTCTTTTTATTTTGGTGTGTGTATGTTATTTGTTGATGACAAGTTCCTCTTGCTCGTTTGACCTAGAAATCGTCTATCATTCTTGATTCTTCCCTTTACATGACGTCTTCAGTCCAGTAGGAATTCCCATGGCTTAGATTACAAACCCTTTTCTATCTGCCTCTCAGCCACACCGCTCAGCAGCTGACAGGCCTCTGCTGTAAAGGTTAGTGTTTATGGGTGGGATAGGAACACAAACCCAGCCTCCCCTGACCTCTGTATGTGTACAACAAATTGATGATCTTACCCTGTACCCAGCTTCTTGGCCTAAAGGCTGTGACAGATCAAATCACGCAATGGAGAATTTACCACCATCCTCTGAAAACTGTAAGAGCTGAAAAGTTTGGGGGATTTCACTGAAGGTTTTCTTTCTTCTTCAGGCTGCCTGTCGTGTTATACATGGCAGCTCTTCTAATGAAGCTCCTCTCAAGGGTTTTACAGCAATGTTGTTCTAGTTCTTTCTCTCCAGGCCTTACCATGTTATTGGCACAACCACTGTCTTTTTTGTTTGTTTGGTTTTGGTTTTCACATAGGCTCCGGGATTTCAGCACAGGTCTTTAAGAGACGAGCCATTTCCCCATTGCACATCCCCTTAACTGCTGTATGTGCTGTTTTTTCTAACTGCCATTGGCTGATCTTGAGCTTGTTTTGTGTTTAAAACTGTATGTTATGTACTCTTTTCCTCCTTCCTCTGTGATTTTGGTTTTGAGCAGCATAGACTTTAATTAACTAGATGCCTGGTCTTCCCCTTGCTTCTGTCTGCACTGAATCTAAATGGTAGCAGCAGTTCACCTCTTGACGTCTGTAAACTGGGCGGAACCTTTTTCTAAATTGTTGGGGTGGATTTTGCTTTGGTTTTGTATATCCTTTGAAATAATGTAGCCAGGCTCTAGACAAATGGCTATTTTTGATAAAAAATCTTAATTTATTTATGTATGCTTTGAACAGGTAAAACATGTAGTTGTGCTAAAATCTGAAATCCTTATGATTTCTAAAGACATGAAAAGGTAGTAATAGTTAAGTGAACCTCCACGTACCAGTCATACTACATCAATATTCTGTGTTATTTTGGGAAACTTCGGGTATCTATCTGGCCAGAAGCTTAGTAAGTAGGTATTCCTCCAAGGACCATGGGATTCTGGTATATATTCTTTCCTTTTTTCTATCTCTTTCCAGATCTCCCCCACCTCTCTACGCAACCAACTTTATGTTCTCTTTATCTCTTTCTCACCGCAAAAGCCAAAGATCCAAAACAGATAAACTAAAAACAACAACCAATCAGTCAAAACAAACAACAACAACAAAAAACCCCAGAAAAACTAAACCTAAACAAAAACATGTAAAAAGCATACAACAAAACATGGAGTCTATTTTGTGTTGGCCAACTCTTCCTGGGCATGAGGCCTGCCTTGAAGGTTGGTATACCCAGTGACGTGTCATCAGAGAAATCTGATCTCCCCTTTGCCCATGGGTATCAAATGCAGGTAACTTCTTGGTTGAGGTGGGAGTCCTTGTCTACTTCCTCATCTCAGTGCCAGGTCCCTGTCTGGCTGGATCCTCTGCTGGTCTGTGCATGTTGCCACAGTCTCTGTGAGTTCATGTGTGCACCATCGGTCCTGATGCGGCCTAGGAGTCATCCATCACCAGTGGCTCTTACAGTATTTCTGCCTCCTATTTTCCATAGATCCCTGAGCCTTGAAGGGAACGATTTGATGGAGACATCCATTTAGAATTGAGTACCCCAAAGTCTCTCACTCTCTGAACATTGTCTAGTTGTTGGTCTCTGTGTTGATTCTCATCTATTGAAAGAGGAAGTTTCTCTGATATGGATTGATTGATACACTGAGTTCTGAGGTTTCTATCTTGTATTCTAAGCTTTTCATTTCCATAAAATCAATTTTGATATCGCCACTTTAATACTGCCATTTTTTAGATTAGTGGTAAATTACTGTTTCATCATTCCTTCTATAATTAATTATTGAGAGAAACTTTATGATAATTTGTAGTTTTAATGGACTCATTAACATTCCCTGATGAATCTTTATGTAACAGTTGTTTAATCTTTAAGTATTTGTTGTTTTTGCTATTTTTTCTTAGACAGGTTCTTCTATATTCTAAACTGGCCTTGAATTTATGGCATTCTTCCTTTCTCAGCCTCCTGGGCACAGGATTACAAGCGTCTACCATGAGCTGCCTAAGAAGAATATTCTCATATTCATGATGTTATTGATGCAAGTTTGAAAAGTCTAGATTAAAAATTAAAAATAACTTCTGAAACAGATATTACAACTCTAAATATTTAAAAATATATTTGAAAGTTCAGTGTGGTAGCTATTGCCTATAATTTCACACTTGCAAAGCTGAGGCAGGAGGATTGCTGTATATCTGAGATCATCGTATGTATGTATGTATGTATGTATGTATGTATGTATGTATGTATGTTTTTGGGGGACAGTATTTTTCTGTGTAACAGTCTTAGCTGTCCTGGAACTAGATCTTGTAGACCAGCCTGGCCTTGAACTCACAGAGATCCGCCTGCCTCTGCTTCCCAAGTGCTGGGATTAAAGGCATGCACCACCACTGCCTGGTTTTGAGACCTTCTTATTCTTCAGAGTGAGTTCCAGGCTGACTTGGGCTATAGAGTGAGACTGTCTGAAAATAAAAACAAACGACATAACTGTGTAGACATTCTTACGAGATTGGGATCTCAAGGCTCAGGCTTTACTTTGAAATTTTAAGATTATCCACACTGTACTTCACATGATTGCCATTGTTCCTCTCATGTAGGTTATTAAGTGTGGTATGCTGTGATCTGGATGCTCTTCTCTTATTGGAGGCTCAGTATCAAGTATCCAACATGTTATTACATGCTCAGGAAGAAAATACCTTTGAGACCTCGGAGAACCACAGGTCAGGAAACAAAGCAAAAGGTGGCATTACAGTGATACTATTAGCAGTTTGCCTTACAAGTGATTTGAAACTTTCTGTATAACTTTTATATTGTCTGCATTACTGCATTTAAATGACAGAGTAAAAAGCCATTTAAGCATGAATGTCCCAGGAAGATAATGATGTATGTTTTTGGGGAGTGCTACATTTATCATTTGTTCCTTTTGTCCTAGGACTTTTTCTTTAGTTTTCACAAAGTCATTCCAATTTTAAATTCACATCACTTCGTACAGTGACCCTTTTAGTAAAAATGCTTGATTTTACATCTCTCCTAGAGCCATTCTGTCCCCAGTTTCCTAATTATGTCAGCTTATAGTCATGCATTATAATTATTTGCCAAGTGAGGTTTTGATAATTTTTATTTTCCTACTAATAAATCACAGTTGCCATTACCTCAGTTTGGCTGACATTTATAGAATACACATTCAACATCTGCCATTGCTCTCGTGTCTGTAATTCAGAACATAGTAGTTCACCTCCCTCCTTCCCAGGCCATTTCATTTGATGCTGAGGTTTGATATAGAAGGAAAAGAGCAGCATTAGAAATGAAACTTCTCTTCAGCAACTTGTGTGCTATGGACTTGGGCGCTGACTCCAGATCAGAGAGAAGCTTGTGTCGCCTTAGCTACAATCTTAGTCTTCAATGACTGAGCCACCTCTGCAGTCTAGCAGGAGCTTTCCTAAAGATGGTTATGTTACTTTAGAAATAAGACGTGTCCTCATCTTGTTTATGTAAGCAAAGGATTATTCATTAAGGAAATACCCTTTGTCTTAGTCTTAGTATTTTTTTGAAGCAAGGAAAATTGACGATATAAAAAAAGGACCGGTGCCTTCTATATTGTAAATATTCTGATGACCAGTGTGTTCTGCAGATACCTTTTGTTTCTGTTTGTTTTGTTGTCTTTTTTTTTCTCTTTGCAATCTAGTGACATGATTTAAAAATCAAACCATATTCAATTAAGGAGACAGCAAAATTGATGCATATTCTCTTTCAGGGACTTTATAATTGATGGTTTGTCAGTAGAGAGAAATCATGTTCTTGTAAGGATTAATCTCATTGGTGGCCCCTTGGAGCGGATTCTACCTCCAAGGACGCTTGAGAAGGTGCGTACAATGTTTTGACATGTTTTAAAGTGAAATATACAATGGAAGTGGCACTAAACAACATTTTCCAAGTTTCTACATACCAGTGGTCGATTTTTGTTGCTTGACAAGCTTACAAAACAGGTGAGCACATTCAGAATGAACTAGCAGTGACGTCTTCAAGAGCTCATGAGTTGCTGTTGAGTGTTCAGGAGCAGTAGATTATTGTTTTATCACAGACTTGTCATTCTGCTGAGTGTCCTTAAGTATTTGCGTTCTGAAGTCTTTCTCTTTCCTGACCCTTAACTGTTGTGTTATTTATGCTTTGCAGTACAGAGTATGTGGGGTCTTTATGGAGTGTGGCTGTTAAGAACTTCCTTTCTGTTACTGCTACCCTGGAAAAAGAGGAGCTAGAAATGATTGGCAGAAGAAAAATAGTTTTGGGGTGCGGGGATGCCTTTTGAAGATTATATTTTCCCTTTCATGAAAAAAAGTAAATCCATCATTATTAGTTCAAATCACAAGTGTAAAGTATCGTAGTCCAATTTTATTGTTTAAAATTTTTATTACTTTTGCTTATTGCCTTTTAGGAATAGTGGATTATAGTAGGAAATAATTTGATAATTGGACAAAAAGCGTGAACAAAAATGTCAGTTTAAATGAATGATATTCCAGAAAGTATGGAAGTTCAGTATCTTAACCCTTCTCCTAAAGTTTCCTGGGTTGTTGTGTTTTTAGGGGGATGACCCATATCCTTGGCCAATGTTCTCATCCTATCCACTGCCACGCTGCTATCTGTCAGCAGTTCCACCAAGTGCTGATATGAAGCAAGGTAAATCTTTTCTACCAAACGATATTCCAGTGTTCTCTTTATAATTTCAGAAGGAGCCTGTAAGGACAGTGAGTGTGGATTTTCATTCAGCATGTGTGGAGGACAACATTTCTGCCCATTCCCTCTTAGTGTTTAGGTTCCCTCCTGTTGTTTGTTTATTAGTATCTGTATGATGGCAAACAAGTATTACTTGGAGCAAAGGTCTTATAAGTCTGTTCAGTAGCAATAGATGTTTTATTTAAGCCTGAATAGTGATTGCAGTGATAGCTCAGAAGTTAAGAGCATTTGTTGGTCTTGCAGAGGACCCGTTCATTTTCCAGCACCCACAGGGTGGTTCACAACCATCTGTAACTTCAGGTCTATGGTCTCTGGCTCCCACTGCTGGCTTCCAGGGCATTTGACACACATGTGGTACATGAAGGCAAAACACTCATACACATAAAATAAATACATCTTTCAAACTTGTTTTGTTAGAAAACTGACCCAGTAGCTCCTGACTTAGTTAAATTTTGTCCATGTAGAAGTTTTCTTTATTCACTAAGGTATTTTTTTAAATGACTGCTGTGTTTATATAAGCCCTGAGTACTTAAGGTCTGAGTTTTACTGGGAAGTATTTTATCCACCTTTGGGGCAATCATCATGAATAGATAGTTGTTTAGTTATTCAGTGTGATATGAGTAAAATAGACAAATTGGCTTGCTAGGAGAGTATATAAGCCAACTACCTTGCCAAACAACATCTTGTGTAGAAAGAGCAGTGTGGCGTTCGTTGTCATCTTCTGAGCAATAGGTCAACAGTTTTGGAAGAGGGGCCATCAGGAAAACTGAAAGAAACAAGTTACAACTCAAGGAACTGAGAGTTTGAGCTGTGTGTGTGTTGTAAAGGTGAAATCAACAGAGAGAGGAGGGGAGACTCCTATGGAGGAGCCAAGTTCTAGGTAGGATTGCGTCACACACTGCCAGGGGCTATGCTAAGATTCCCAGGCCAAGGAATTCCTACATGATTGTGAGGGTCCACTGTCAGACTTTTCATAAGGTTTAAAAGTCAGTTCTCACATCACCATCCCATCCTTTATAATCCCATCAAGCTTTCATTGGAAAGAAATCATGTGTAAGAGATTGATTTCACAGTCACTTAATGCACTTTAAACTTTGGGCTTTGGTGTTCCATTCTTGCATGACAAAAATCTATCACTTTCTCAGAGACTTGGGAGTAATATTACATTTTTTTCAGGAAGAGGTTTTTTTCGGGGGTGCCCTTTGGATGTTTTCATACTTACCCCCATCCTGCAGTGAACCCAGGCCATTTTCAAGTGTTTGCGCACATCTTCCTACTCAGCTCCGAGTCTTTCCATCAGACTGTGTATACCGTATCTTTCATCTTTTAGGTTTCAACATTTGTTACCCTGCTTGCTTGCTTCTCTAATGTATGTTTCATGAGTACTGAGTGCAAGGAGCCTACCTGGGAATTATAAATGACATCAATTATAAATAATGCAACAATATCCGTATTTTTTTTTTCAGTACCTCAACCATTTCTTGGTCAGTTTTCCTTGACATATTCAACACTGTTTCCTTTGCTAAGTTTTATTTGGAGAAAGCATTTCTTTACTACATTTCTGAATAACAGAGCCATTGTCAGTTTTATTAGCTGATTTCCACCTTTATTAATTTGTTTCTTCAAAATATTTTGGGAACCTGAACAAGGAAATTGAAAATAGAAATTGTAGTATGAATGGATATTTCTCAAGCATAAAAATGTCCTCCTGTTGTAGAATATTACTTTACGATATATTACTTTTGTTTATGCTCTGGAACACTTGTTTCATGATACAAAGATGTGTTTGATTAAATAAAATTTACCTGCGGTTCAGAGTCTGAGGCAGTGACTAGCTGACTAGAAGCTGTAGGGAGGGGCCAGGTGGAGAAAGGTTTTTAAGGAGGGACAAAAAAAAGCACAAGGACTTCTTGGGAGATACAAGGAGGTGAGACGCAGATGTGTGAGCTGCTTGCTATTCAGCCTCTCTGGGAAGCAGGATTCTACCTCAACCATTAAATCTTGAGTTCTCTAGCGGGACAGAGATCTGGATAAATTCTTTTAGTAGCTTTGAAAGAGTTGGTGCCTGAGGGAACAGAATTTCTGCAGGCTGTGGCTCTTGTGGCCTAGCAGCTGTTGGTAATGGCAGAGTTGCAGTTGCTGAGAAGCATAGCCGTAGCTTACCAGGCAGCAACCATTAAAGAAGAGGACAACATCCATCAGTTCCTAGGAATCGGTCCTCATGGAAGTGTGTTTACTGTGTTCAGAAGTGATTTATACAGGAGCAGTGATGGATTTCTGTCCTGTCCCGAAGGTCCTGCGCTGTGGTGGGGTGTTTCCAGGTCAGCTTACTTTTCTCTTCCTTTAGAAGAGTGTTCTCAAAACTCTTCTCTCCTTGAACCTTCCCATTTTCCGTCCTTCCTTAGATAATCACCACCCCTCTTCCTTTGCTGTAATAGAAATGATAGAGAGCATCTATGTGGTTCTATTGCATATCAGCTCCTTTGACTGCCCATCTGCCCGTTCAGGCCTCCAGTCAGGACTGTGAAGGAACTGCCTTAGCTCATTTGCGAAGCCAATTCTACATCCTCCTTGCTTCCCCTCAGTGAGAGTGATCCTCACAGTTCTTCGTTTTCTCTCCTTTTAAGATCTATATCCTGTGAACCTACAGTGCATACATAATTTCCTGAACCAGTTCTTATGATAAATTGTGTGTGTGTGTGTGTGTGTGTGTGTGTGTGTGATGTTGAGTAAAATAAACCAGACAAGGAAAGATAAATATACACACAATACACATATGTGTGAATATATTCTATTTTTCGGGAGGCCTATGATGGCCTTCAACATCTACAGCACAGTGGATGGAATTCACCCTCCAGCCTTCATCAGTATGCTCCTATAATTGCCACAGGTTTTATAAATGTGTATTAATTGAACAACATAATCACTTTCATTAGAACATATTCATAAATACCTATTATGTGCTGTGATAGTTTTCATCCCTCCCCTTGCTTTCTCTTATCGCCCTCTCCCATTCTGGTCTCCTTCCTCTTCCAAGTAGCTTTCTCTTTACATTCTTGTCTTTCTTTTTTTTTAAAAAAAAAAAAAAAACAAATTCTACATATAAGATAAAATGAGATACTTGCTTTTTTTGTCTGGTGTATTTCACTTACCATGATGGTCTCCTCTTCTAGGTAAATCACCTAGTTTTGTTTCTCTTTGTGGTTAAGTAAAACTCCATTGTGTATATATTCTCTATTGGTGGGTATGTATGTTCTCTGTCTTGGCTTCTGTGAATATTGCTGTGGTAAAAATGGATGTACAGTATCTAAGTCAGTAGTATGCGTACGTAGAGTCTTGTAGGTTTATACTCTGGCATGGTATAGCTGGATCATATGGTAGCTATGTTTGTAGCATTTAGAGGCACCTCCATAGTGATTTCTATATGTCTGTACCAGTTTACATTTCCATTAAAAGTGTTTTAAGAGTTTTCTCTCACCCCCTCCCAGTTCTAGGTATTAGGAGCTAACTAGCAGTAATGGGGGTTGGCTAGAAGACAGGGTGCTGAATGGTTCTGTAGGATGGGAAAACATTGGGACTGCTGGAACTGTAGAGTCCACAGGGAGTGGAGAGAGAGAGGCAATGCAGGCCACCACAGGTGCTCAGCTGCAGGGCTGGCAATGAGGACACCGCAGGTGCTCAGCTGCAGGGCTGGCAATGAGGACACCACAGGTGCTAGGCTGCAGGACTGGCAATGCAGGACACCGCAGGTGCTAGGCTGCAGGACTGGCAATGCAGGACACCGCAGGTGCTAGGCTGCAGGACTGGCAATGCAGGACACTGCAGGTGCTAGGCTGCAGGGCTGGCAATGCAGGACACCGCAGGTGCTAGGCTGCAGGACTGGCAATGCAGGACACTGCAGGTGCTAGGCTGCAGGGCTGGCAATGCAGGACACTGCAGGTGCTAGGCTGCAGGGCTGGCAATGCAGGACACGGCAGGTGCTAGGCTACAGGGCTAGAGGTGACCGAAATAAGGGAAATTGGAATTGAGGATAGGTGTGAGAGTGACAATTGCCAGTGTGATTCCCTGGTCTGCATGGTGGGGGGGGGGGGGGTTCCAGGGAGAGACGGCCTTGAGTGTTGGCAGGTGCGACAAATTTGCAGAACAGAAAGATTTGTGGGACAAAAGAAAGGCTGTAGAAGATGGTCTGTTTAGTCCCTTTGGAATGGGGCAGAGAGGGCGGAGAGAGTGCAGCAGGTGATCTGCTACCAAGCTGGGGATTAGACTGGGGCATTGGAATTGGAGGATGGGACGTAGAGAGATGTAAGCTGTAGTGGCTGTGGTTTCCAGGGACACACCTCTGCTACTGATTTTCAAGCCACAAACAGGTGTCAAGTTTTGCTGCAATGGAAATTTTGTATCTCTTGATATCCTCTAGCCCCCATAACCATTATTCACGAGTTTGCGTCTAACAGTTCAAAATTTTTAAATTTTACAATTAAATGAGGTCAGACAGTATCTATCTTTCCTTGCCTGGCTTACTTTACTAAGCATAAAGTCCCAGAGGTTGACCCATATTGTCATGGTGGCAGAACTTGGGTAGTTTTTTTTAAAGCCTACACTCCCATAAGCCAAAAGGGATACTGCTTATATGTTTGTCTGTCTATCTATCTATCTAAACGTGAGTGTGTGTGTGTTCCTATTCTTGTGTATGTCCCTGTATATTCTTGTGTATGTTTGCATGGGAGGGGTGAAGGGCAGGGCCTCAATGGAACTTGACAAGTAGCTTACACTGCCTGGCCTAAAAGCTCCAGGCATCCACTGACTTTGCCGTCTAGATGCTGGAATTACAAGCCTGCCACCATGGCCAGCTTTTTGATGTGGATTCTGCAGATTGTACTCAGGTCTTTGGGCTTGCAAGGCAAGCACTTTACTGACTGAGCTATTTCCCAAGCCCCAACTCTCCATTGTCCATCCTTCATTTTCTGTACCCTATGCTGTTTCCTGCTGGATGCAGCTGTGAGCTGATCATCACGCTTTCTCCCTAGCACTCATCTTGGTGGCAACCTCAGTGTAATCCTCCTATTTGGACCTAGCGATAGCATTTTTTGACGCAGGAAACCCTGCCCTCTCCCTTCTCCACCTTCCACTACTCCCTCCCACACACTCTGCTGTCCTTTCTTCTTTTGAAACATATTTACTTGACTTGTCTTCTGGAAAATTTATCTGTTCAGTTTTCCTCCTGAATTTATGGCAAATATGTCTTTCTATATTTTTTTAACTTTATCTTTCTTATCTCCTAAACTCTTAAACTTTGCTGTGGACTGGACTCACTTAGTGAGCTCATGTTTACTGCCCATTTTTCTGTCATGCCGTTCTTAGTTTGTCTTGTCACTGAGGTCCTGTCCAGCATGCCAGTGACTGTCAGATTGACATCTCTTGCTCTTATCTCCACTTTGAGTTTTGGGCTCCTGTGTCTGTTTTGTGACATCTCTCTAGGAAGGTTGGTAAGCGCGCCAGACTTAACATGACTGTGATCAATTCCTGACACTCTCTTTAAAATCCGTTCCTTTGATATTCTTCCCCATGTCAGAAATGGCAACTTTTGTGCCTCCATTTCTTCAGGCAATAAGCCTAAAGGCTATTTTGGAGTTTTCCCTTCCTTTAAGCCCTGACAGCAAGTCTTCTTGACTCTGCAGATCTAAAATACAACCTCTCTTGCCTCAGCCAGTCTGACTCTGTTCAGTCTGTTCTCACCCAGCATCTTGAACGATGCTTCTGAAAGGCTGGATCAGGTTACTCTTGGATGCAGAATCTTTTTCTTGTAGCTGAAAGGCTTGTGGCTTTGTCATAGCCCTTGTTATAAAATGGCACCAGGTGGGGCCTTTAGTGGATCCCCTAGCAGGTTAAAAGACAAATATGCCATGCAGACAGAGTTTGAGTGTGGAGTGTATTGAGAGAAGGTAAAGGGGAGGGAAGGAGATCGAGAGAGACAGAGAGAGGCAAAGACCTGCTTGCCTCTTCAAAAGAGCAGTGGGAAGAGACAGTGGGGGTGGGCAGAGCTTGGTTTTTTAAAGGGACCTTTGCACCTGTGTAAAGTCAGGGTACTGTTTTCCATGTGTAGAGGGGTGAAGCACTGTGCCAGGTTCCCAAGGGGCAGGACCATGGTGTGCCTGGATGCTGACAACCCTCCTGGCACATGCTGTGTTTTAAGAAGTATGGTGCCATTTTAGCATCCTTTAGCCTCTTATTTTCCTACATGATTGGAAGTTGTTTGTATTGTATTTCTAGTTGTGAGTATCACAAATGTTTGAACCAAATATTTGTCCGAATTTAACCATGGTACCTGCTGAACTTGCTGTGATTCTCATTAAGAAGAAAATGATCTAAGCAGCAGGGATTATATGAAGATACTCCAGGAAGAGATTTTGCAAAGATAGATTAAGTTTATAATTTCTGTTTATCATTCTGATACTCCTAATATCTGTGCCATAATTGTAGATGAGGGTGGAAAACAGAAAGTGCCAGAAGAGCTGAAAATTATGTCTAGCTTTTTCTCAGACATGAGTTTGGTGATCATAGTTCCCTGAACTTAATGAGAAAAATGGAACCAAGTTCATGCTCTAAAAGGTATAAATCAGAACTTGTGTGATTGAAGCAGTTAAGTAAGCATTAGCTATGTAATATTGTGCTCAAGCTAATCATGCTTTAAGACAGAAGGTCCTTTTAGTGGCAGGAGTCATTTGTTTTGCTCTTTGCTTTCTGATTCAGAGGAAATGACTCATTGATTCTGACAGGTGTGAGGTTAGCCATCAGTTCCACACAAGTTTTAAGATGTTATTTCTTTGTTGAAAAAAATCCATGTGAGTTATGTACACATGATAAAGTTATCCTCATTTATCTCCCAGCTTCTAGGTTTATCCTGCTTGCTACAGTTCGCCTCTCCTCAGAGGTTAAATTGTCTCCTGTTAGCTTCTTGGCATCAGTATAAACTGTGAGATGATTCATCTCTATAAATACGTGTTTGGAGACATTATCTAGTTCCCCTAGTTCTATTTATGAACATTTCAATGCAACATTATTAAAATTTAAGTGGCCATTTAAAAGCTATTGATGAAGATCTCCTGAGTAAATTGGGAGCATGGGGACCTTGGGAGAGGGCTGAAGGGGAGGGGAGAGGCAGGGTGGAGAGCAGAGAAAAATGTAGAGCTCAATAAAAATCAATAAAATTAAAAAAAAGCTCATTAGAAAAAATAAAAGCGATTGATGAATAACTTCCATGTGCATGTGTACACATGTATATATTGTATGTACACATATTTTTATATTAGCACGGAGCATTAAGTGCAAAGATTACATTGTATATGTTATCAGTTATTAATACTTGGAATATACCTGAACTATCCTAGTATAATTAATATTGTTCACTTTCAGAAGACAAACGGGATTGTGTGATGGCCATAGCAGGTGCACGTTAGCAGGTTAGGAGTTGCCATCTGAAACTGCTGGAGGCTAGCTCACAGCTGGAACTGTTGGAGGCTAGCTCATAGCTGGAACTGCTGGAGGCTAGCTCATAGCTGGAACTGCTGGAGGCTAGCTCATAGTGTCCTTTCTGTTCGCAACAGGATGCTTGTAAGATGATATTCTGAGTTGCTTCTTTGTATTCTCTAAGCTAGATTCCCTCAGGAGTTGTTATGACCTGTTTGCCAGTCTGCTCTGCTTTATTCTCTTTTCATGGATGTAGGATGAAGACTTTTTTCTTTCTGTAAGAGGTGAGGGAAATGTAGACTTCCTATGGTGAAACTGAAAAATTGTCCAAGGAATTGAGTAACATACTCCAGATATTGAAGGCATTAAAGAGAAATATCTCAGAATATAAGTAATTTTCTGTTTTTCTATATCGTATATCTTTACTATTTTTAAAAATTACTTTTATCCCAGCTGGGCAAAGGGCTTAATGGGTAAATACTTGCTGAGCAAGTATGAGGATGTGAGTGCAGATTCTTGGCCATCACATAAACACTGGGTGTAGTGGCACACATATGGTGGAGGAAACAGAGACAGCCAGGTCCTGTGGACTCCCTTGCCAGACAGTCTAGCCTAAATAGCAAGATCTCGATTCTGTGAGAGACCACATCTTAAAATAGAAAATGGAGAAACAACTCAAGACATTTTAACAGCAACCTCTGGCCTGCACACATGTCTGCACAGCAGAGCACACCTGCACACGTGGGCACATACGAATATGCTACAGGGAGAGACTACACACACAAATTGCCTTTCTATGACCGACATAAGCAAACTCTAATATATTCATATTCCGTATATCTCAGTGCTGTAGCACCACATCCAGTATAACTCCAGGAACAGACCCACCTCGGGCAGCAAGGGAATGACAAAAGATAAACACAGACATAAAAAAAGCTGTTATTGGGTAGTCTGAACTCCTATGGAGAAGCTTCCGTATATTTATTATGTACCGTTGAACAGAGAGGCAGATTATTGCATATTGCTGGATAAAGAGTCAAGGTTATTGCAGACAGATAAACAAGGAGGCAAGGCTTATGGTATACGACTGGATCAAGGAGACAGATTTAGCTAATCTGAGTAGGAACAGTCTCTGTAGGGATATGGTCTTCAGGATGTAAATGTCCAGGCAGAGGAAGCTATGGTGAACATGTTCTGTACATGCCATCAACATTACCATGTGGACTGGAGGGAAACTTTGCCATCCCTCTGAGCTATACCCTTGGAGGAAAGCCTATTTTCCCATGGGTTAGAGGCTTTGGGATCTTCGCATGGCCACGCCCATGTCAACAATACATATTCACTTAGGGCTTCCACACATTGTGGAATTCTTTTTATATTGTGATATTATTTTGATGTACATTTTATTTAGTGGGTGGTGGCATCCTCGGAGAGTTTGCCGTTTGTCTTTCTCGTATATTGTTAAGTCCACTGATAAGTCCCTTAGGTAGCACTCGATCACTGGTTGCTTTCTCAGGTCTTAGAAAAGTATGTGAGCCATTTGTCAGAAGCTGCAAATACCGTGGTAACTTCCTACAGAAGGGAAGTTTTTTAATGTTCTCAAGAACTCATTGGTAACCACTCCTTGCTTGTCCATTCCTCTTCAGGCCTTTCCAGAAGATTTGCTTGCTAGCACCTAAGTAGAGTGACAGCTAGTGTAAACCACCTGTGTAAACATGTGCACTTCTTCCCTGCTCTTTCCCTTCATTGCCTTTCATCTCTGTTCTTAGAGTAATTATCCTTCATATTCTGGATTAATCATGCAGATATTTTTCACTCTCATTAGTAGCTATATTGAGATATAATTAATATGCGATATAATGTACCCATTTAAAGAAGACAGTACATGGATTTGTCTTTTTTAGTATATTTATGAACATATTAATTTTTTTAGTATATTTATGGACATATCCATTCATAGCTTCAAAGTGATAAAATCAGCAGTCTTGGACTAAAACCTCTGAAACTGTGAACCAAAGAATTCTGTGTTGCTTTTGATGTTTTACCACAGCATCGAAAATCTAAGTAAAAGAGGTGTATGCAAGAAACAGTGTATTCAATGACGAGAAGAATGAACATGAGATTCCATATCCTTTTATTTTACCAACATCAAATATTGCATTTCTCACTTTTGTCATTAGACCCTAGAAATTATTTACAAAGTAAACTAACTTTAGGAATTCTTGCTCTCAGCTGCAATAACCTCAAATCTAACTAAACATCCACATTACACATAGCTTTGTAGTTGAAAGCTCCTTGTAGAATACTTCTGTATACTTCTTTTTTGAGTTAGGTACTTTATTACACTTCCTGTTTCATCTACCAAATGTCACTGTTATTTCTAATGATGCAAAAAATGTATGCTTTGCTAACCCTTATCCCATTTTTTTCACAATTAGAAAAAAAATCTCCAAATGTACAGCCTTTCTCTGTAAATGCCTCAGCCTTTTGCAGCAGCAGTGTTCTGTGTGCTGCTCTTCCACCATATTTCTAGTCTTCTGGTGGGAAACTGATTTTCTGTCTAGCAAAGCATTCTCTTACTACCACTTAGAGAACAAGTTCCTTATTGATAACCACTCAGTGCAATGTGCCAGATCATATTAAAATACACATAAATTCTTCTGTTATCTTCCCATGTAAGAAAATGGCTCAGGTTATAACCCATAACTGTAAATGATAGTGTCTCTTAATTTTGCCTATCATGAAATTACTTTTTAAACTAAAAATTAAATGATACAAGGACAGAGTGCATAATACAAAATATAAGTGAATTCCAGGCCCAACTTGTCAGCATATAAGTTTTGAGTTCTGAATAAATTCAGCACAAATGCTTGAACCTTTAAGTTCTGTATGTTGTCTTCAGGAACCATACCATGTCTTAGGTGAACACATGTTTCCTGCCATACTACATGTTATCTGCTTTGCTTTGGCACATTATGACAAGACTATTAAGAAAAGTGTAATTCTCAGATTATGTTCATTATATATTATGGAATAGAATAGGATTTTTTTTCTGAAAAGAAATTGCTTTTGAAATAGGGTTGCATGAAGCTCTCACTGACCTGAAACTTATTATGTGGCTGAGGATGACCTTGAACACCTGACTCTTGTGCTTCCACCTCTGAAGTGCTGGTATTTCTGGTCCCCGCCACTATTAGTATATATTAGTTCTATAAAATAACAGAATTCATTGTGATTTTTGTTAGTAGAGGAAAAAGGTCTTGATTTGTATTGCTTATTTTGAGTGTTTTAGAATGTGTCCTACTGTGTATCCCAGGCTGACCTTAAATTCAAGGTCTTATCTCATTCTCCCCAGTGCTGGAATTACAAGTGCATACTACCATGGCCAACTTTGCAGTAATATTTTAATTGAGTAATGAATGGTACTTAAACAACAAAGACTAGATTACCTTGCCATAATGGGTAGCCTGGTGACTTATACAAAATATGCAGTTACCAACTCTGTGAACTACAAGAACAGCAGAAACTGGTAAAGTATGGGCCATATACTTGAGTGCTCAAGGACAGTACGGCGTGAATATAATGCCAGGCAATATGGTGGTGGAGATTATTCTTGTTAGAGAAGTTTTCTGAAGTCTGTTTTACACACCTAAGTATATAAATATATTTAGCAATATATTCTTCCTTTTCTCATATACTTATCTAGTCCTTTTTGTAAAATAAGACATGTTCTCATTCTTTTTTATTTCTTTATTACTTTTATTCTTGGACTTCAGATTTATGATTTACAGGTAAAATACTGACTCTTATTTGATATCAGCTCACTAAGAGAAGAGACTGGTAAGATCCTATAGTCTTTCCTGGGCTTCACCTATTAAAATAGCTAGCTTAATTGTAAAATGCTCATTTTCTTTTGAGGAAGAAGGCTTAATTTGCATGTGTTTATCCCTTTAAATTTGAACATAAATATCCCATATCAATTAAAAATAGATAATATGCTACTTTTGTTGAGTAAAATAATAAAAATAGATTTCTTATTTTTCAAAACTTTGCTAATATCTCCCTCAATAAATGTTTAGTCAACAAATATAGAAAACTGAAGTGATAAATTGAAGAAGAGGAATAGTGTGTTTGAAATTGTTCTGTCTTTAGGACATGCAGTTGCTTAACAAAGACTAGAAAAACATTAGATGTTTACAATGAAGCAGATAGAGCTAGAGATCATATTGTTAATTGAAGTAAACTAGATTAAAATGACAAATGTCACATATTTGTTACATTGTGAAAAATGTCACAAATACCTCATGTATGGAACTTATATTAAAAAGAAAATGGAATAAAACAGAGATAAATTTGGAAGGGGAAGGTAAATATTGGGACCAGGGAAGCTAATGAAATTAAAATAAACAAAGTACATGTTTTAGTTAGTGTTCTATTGCTGTGAAGAGACACTGTGACCATGGCAACTCATAAAAGAAAACATTTAATTGGGGCTGGCTTACAGTTTCAGAGGTTTTAAGTCCATTATCATAATTGCGGGAAGCATGAAACATATAGATAGTCATTGTGTTGGAGAGGTAGCTGAGAGTTCTACATCTAGATCAGTTGGTAGCAGGAAGAGGGGAAGCTTAGCTTGAGCCTTTTAAACCCCTAAGCCCAAGCCCCAGTGACATACTTCCTCCAGCAAGGCCATACCTACTCCAACAAGGTCACACCTCCTAATAGTGCAACTCCCTGGTAACCAAGCATTCAAATTTATGAGTTTATGGGGCCATTTTTATTCAAACAACCACATTCCACTCCTTGGCCTCCATAGGCATGTAGCCATATTATAATGCAAAAATGCATTCAGTCCTACTTCAAAAGTTCCATATATAATAGTCTCATCACTGTTTAAAAGTCCAAAGGCTCTTCTGAAATTCATAGTAGTCTCTTAACTGTAACCCCCTGTAATATCAAAATTGAAAAACAGATCACATACTTCCAACACACAACACAGAAAACACAGTGGCACCAAATTCCAAAAGGAGCAAAGGGAACGTAGTGAGGAAATATTGGACCAAATGAAGATTAAAAACCATCTGGGCAAAGTTCAAACTCTGCATCTCCATGTCTGATGTCAAAACAATTTTTTTAATGTTTTGTTTTGTTTTTCAAGACAGGGTTTCTCCAGGGTTAGCTGTCCTGGAACTAGCTCTTTTAGACAAGGCTGGTCTTAAAGAGATCTGGCTTCCTGCCTCCCGGGTTCTGGGATTAAAGGCATGTTTCCGTATAGCTCAAAACACTCGTAAGATATCCAGCTCCTTTTAGTTTTGGTGAATGCTACACACTACTCTTTCTTGAGCTAGTTCCGTTCCCTGTTAGCAGCTCTGCTAGCCAGAGATCTCACAACTCTGGCTTCTACAATATCTTGGGGTCCATGGCAATCCAGGCTTTCACCATCACAGCTCCATGCAGTGTTTTCTCTGGGCCTCCATGCAGGGATATTCCTGACACATGCCTGGCATCAGCAGCTCTCCTTAGCTGTGATGGGAGATTTCACAACCCCTTTCTTGTATCTTTGACTTTAAAACTAGAACCAGGTGGCCAAAGCTGCCAAGTTCTGCTGCTTACTGAGTCTGGAACATAGCATGCTTTTTTTTTTTTTTTTTTTTGATTATATCTGCATCAGCTTTCTGTTTTTTTTTTCACTGCCTAAGTTTGGCTATCTTGGCTCTCACTCTGTTTATCAGAGTGTATAGACTTCACACTCAGAGATCCATCTGCCTTTGCCTCCCGAGTGCTTTAATCCTGAGGAATTAAAGTGGTGTGCCATCATGCCCTGTGCTAAGCTTTTAATTCCTTTTCAGAAGTTGGAAGCTTAGCTGGGTGGGGTCTTGGCCTGAGTTCACCACTTCCTTTATTTTATTTAGGATCAGACTTTTCTATAAACTTTTTATCTCCTTGAACACGGGACTTAATTTCATTACACTTCCTAGTGATTTTTTCTCCATAAACAATACATTTCATATTTTTAGTTGCTCAGCTTGCTCCTTTTCAATATAGATCTGCATAAATTTGACCACTAAAAACCATGCACTATGCAACATTGTCAATCCTAGCCTGTGTTTTGAAATGTCCTCTGCCAGTGCCATTAATCCAAAGCACTTCAATTTAACCTCAGGCAGATTGTTTTTTGGACAAGGGCCAAAAGCAGCCTCACCTCCCCCCAATACTGTAAGAACAATCTCTAGGCCACTTATTAGTATTTGTTTCTGGAACCTCTTGAGCCAGCCGTCATAATCTACATTGCTCTCAGCACCACTGTCTTCCATGTTCCTATTAGGATGGCTCATTAAGCTCTACTCCAAGTGTTCAACTCCTTTCCTGATCCAAAATCCCAAAGTACACAATTCACCAAGAAACATGGTCAGGCCTATCAGAGCAATACCCCAAACCCTTGTACCAACTTCTGTTTTTGTCATTGTTCTTTTGCTGTAAACAGACATCACCACCGTGGCAACTGTTATAAAAGAAAACATCGAATTGAGGCTGTTTCACATTTTCAGAGATTTATCCATTATCATCGTGGCAAGAAGCATGGTGGCATGCAGGCAGATATGGTGTTGGAGAGGTAGCTGAGAGTTCCACATCCACATTGACAGGCAACAGGAAGAGAGAGAATGGGCCTGGTTTGAGCTTCTGAAACATCAAAGCCCATCTTCAGTGATACACTTCCTCCAAAAAGGCCACACATACTCTAACAAGGTCACATCTCCTAATAGTGCCACTCCTTGAGGGCCTTTCAAATCTATGAGCCTATGGGGGCATTTTGATTCAAACCACCATACTATGTTATACACATATATGAAAACACTGTGATGAAACCTGTTTGAATAATTATAATATGATTCTGGAAGAGGAAACATTATTTATAACTTCCAAACTTAGAGTTGAGTAAATGTCTGTATCCCCTGTGCTTCTTGGAGACTCTTCTAGTGCTTTCTCTTGCTTGCAATAATAAGGATAATATAAAATAGTGACCATGTTGATGTGACTGGAAGGAAAGGAATAGAAATACAAATGAAATCAGTAATTCTACAAATAAGTTTCATGATTCAATTCTGGCTGTATGAAGTAGACAGGAAATCTCTTGGTAGTTACCTTGATATTCCTGTTCCTTCTATAGCATTTTATATTTTTGTCCATAGAGATTCATGATATACTGAAATTAAAAGAAAGCTTCTTTCCCGAGTAAATAATAGGGTTCTTCTGTATTTATATTAAGCTGATGTTTTTGAAATTTTTTGTATTATATAGTCTGTTTTTCTCCATTATCTGTAACCTTATATGATAAATATAATCTTTTAATTATATTTTTGATAAATTATATAATATACCCAATTACTAAAACTGAAAAATTCTGCTCTTCACTGTACCTACCTCTAGAGTTTAGAGAGGAAACAATGTTAGTGGTGGATATCAGACTGTGGAACATTTTATTCTCTTTCTTTCCTTTTTTTCTTTTGCATCTTCTTCAGTGAGAGTTAGAAGTAAATGACATGTTTTTATTCTCTTCTAGTTTTTCATAAGTACTTGTGAATTATATTAATCTAAAGCATAGAGCAGAGGGACTTGCCCTTCCTCTATTGGTCTAAAAAGCATAGAGAGGAGAGTCATGCCCTTCTCTATTGGTCTAAAGAGGTGCAGAGAGGAGGGACATCTCCTTTTCTATCTTGTAAGCTATACCAAACTAATTTTTGGATAAAGAAAATGGTAGGTTTTTGTGTTGATTTTATCAGAGCTAAATTATAATAACTAAGTTACTATTTATGATAATCAGTTTCTAGAAATTAATTTCTAGATTAATTAATCTAAAAGATTAATTTTTTTCAGGCCCTTGTATGGTACCAAAAAATCAGCCAAAATTATAAAAATGTCCTAACTATCAAATTTCTTAAGCTAGTTAGGTTTTCTATTGCTGTGATAAAACACCATGACAAGGAAGGATTTATTTGGGCTTATGGTTCCAGAAGTAAAGGGTCATGGCAGGGAGGGGGCAACTATGGCAGCTAAAGCAACACACTGAATGTTCATGTCTTAAATTACAAGCAGGAAGCAGAATGCATGGGGAATGGCAGGAGTCTTTTAAACCCTGCAAGTCCGCTCACAGTGCCACACTCCCCAAATACAAGGGCATACCTCCTAAGCCTTTCAAATAGTGCCAATAACCCAGACCAACTATGCTGACATCTGTGCCTATGGGGGACACCGTCACTCAAACCACTACAGTGGCCCAGTCTTCTAATCTCAGGACTTGAAGGTATAGGCAAAGTAGATCAGGAGTAGGACCAGCCCATCCATGCCATGTAAAATCATTGCCTTAAAAAGTAAATTGTTGAACAGAGTTAGAGAAAATGTATCTGTGAAAACATTATTTATTCATTTACTTATTTACTTATTTACTTATTTATTTATTTGTTTGTTTGTTTGTTGCTGGAGGGACAGCTGTGGGTGCTGGGAATGAAAACATAATTTACTGTTATTTAATAATTAAGGATTTCCTTGCTGCTACTGGAGTTTTGTTTTTGTTTTTGTTTGTTTGAGAATTACTATGTATTCTAGGATAGCCTTGAACCTGGGCCAACCCTACCAGCCTCAGAAGTATGGGTGTTGCCAAGGAAATTGGGGTTCCCTTTTAGGTTCTTAGTCTCATTTGCTAATTATTGAATTTCAATTCTTAAGGAAGCTCAAGAACAAATTTATTAAAGTTTGGGAGCAAAACTACAGGCCAGGCCAGCTTTAAATCTTGGCAGCAGCCAGGAGGAGGGAGATGGGAAAGAGAAAGGAAGTTAGGGTCTAATCAGTACAACAAGTTCAGCAATGGAGGTCAGCAGGTAGCTGCATGGTGGAAGCGTGGGGACTTCAGGAGAGATTGAGAAAGCACAGAGCAGTAAAGAAAGGGCACGGAGGCTGCTGGCCAGTACCTGAAAAAAAAGGTAGAGAAATGAGAAGGAAAACTTAAACTTTTTGAGTCAAGACTCAGAAAAACTGACAGACTTTGCAGTGCTATTTAACAGAAGTCCTGTAAACTTGGGAGAGGGGCCTCTGGGAAGGAAAGATACATTATCTCATTAAGGGGTAATTATTCCTCCCACCTCTGTAGCACAGCTTCAGGTAAATCAACAGATTGACAGGTCCAGATGGATTAGCTTTCAAAGGAGGTGGCAATGCTCTGTAACATTCTACTCTTTCAGCAGATTGGAATGTCGTGTCTCCATGCAGGTGAGAAGTTGAACTCAAATTCTATTCTTTTGACCAGGAAGAAGTAGCTTTTCCTTAGTGGTCTTCAGTAAGGCCTGTATATCTCCAGTTTTTAATGCTGCATTAAGAAAGTACCACTGTGATGTTTAACTTTCTGATTAATACCAGGGAGATAGGGTCCAAAGCTGACCATGAGTGAAAGATACATCCTCAGTAAATTCTTAGCTGCCAATCCTTGGAACACTGGGATTATTGGCATGAGCTTTTGCTTCTGGCTTCCTTTACATTCTCATAAGTGAGAATTCTATATAAACGTGTTCCTTTAATAAAAGATTAGTCAGTTCCAATATAAATATTACATCACTTTTGTGACCTAGAGCTACTCATGTTTGAGTGGCATTCAGTTTGCTTAGTCATGGCTTTTAATTATCTGTAAACATTCTCATATACATGATATGTAATTTTTATATCTGATAAAATGCGCTCTTTAAAAAACTACTTTGAAATTTGACAAGTATCTCCAGGTATATAACCGCTATATAACCACACACAAAATACACTGTTTTCTCATGACCTCACAGCAAGCCTCTCTCACCCACAGTCATCTTTTCTTCTTCCTTAGTCACGGGTGGTCCTTTTCCATTACTGTGAACTGGTACTTCTCAACCTCGGCTCCGCCTTGACACCATTAGTATTTTAGAAAGTGGGATTTTGGGGAAGCCAGAGTGTTGTACTTTGTCATGTAGGGATTTTAGCAGCATCTCTGGACCTCTTCCTGTCAGGTGCCAATGGATCTCTCCTTCCACTTGCTCAGTTGTGACAACCCAGATGCCTATTGCCAAATGCCCTCTTGGAGCAAAACCGCACCCACCTGAGAACCATGGCTTACTCTAAGATCATTCTTCCAGTGCTAGCATTTCACCCAAATAGAACGATATAGGATATGGTCTCTGTACCTCTTTCTTTCTGCTCAATATAATGACTCAAGATTTATAAAGGCCGTTATACAAATGCTATTTGCTTTCTTTTTACTGAGTGGGAGGTCCATATTTAATAATAGGCTACATTCTATTTAACCATTTCCTTTTTATGTTTCTCTGAATCTCTCATTGAATTTAACATTATTTTTGAGAATCTTTTTTCATCAATTGATTCGTTTACTAGTTACACGTCACAGTGTTCTTTTTTCATAGTCTTTGTATATTGACCACAGTTTTAATTTCATAATGATTGCAGGTTTGCTTTTAATTTTTAAAAATAATAGTGGATACTTTTTGGCAGGGAGTTACTTGTGTATCATCTTAATTTTCTAAGGTGATCGTTTTTGTTTGGAGCTGGGCATGAAGACACACACTTATAGCCCCAGCGCATTGGAGTCTGAGGGAGGAACATGCTGAGTACAGTGTCTGTGTTGCAGTGGGGTCATAAGAAGCTTTCCTTGTAAACTTAAATATCCTTATCCATTATTAGTTATGCATACAAATGCAATTCTAGCTGTGGTAACTGTGGGATGATTGATGATATGTGTCAGCCTTTTAAGACTAATTAAAAATTTAGATCATGGACCTTCTCCCCCTCACCCAGACTGTTCTCTCTGTGTGTTGTATGTGTGTGCACATGTACAGGAATGCAGTAGTTCCTCCTTACCTGTAGCTTCACCATTTCATGGTCAGTTACACAGTCCCAGCCAAAGTCTGAAAGTATTAAGTAAGAAATTCCAAAACTAAAGAAATGATAATCTGTAAATCACATGTTGTTATAGGTAAGCTGATGAGGTCCTCTGTTTCCTGCTCACTTTTTCCTGTCCTGCATGTGAAATATCCCATCTAGCTGTATGCTGTTGTGCTATGTGTGCATGTGGTTTGCCTGTTAGTCATTTAGTGGCCATTCTGATAATTGTTAATTGTGATATAATATTACTGATGTTCAATTAACTTACTTAATGGATCCAATATGCAGAGTGGAATGCTGCCATTTTCTTGTAAAACGTTATTATTGCTTTATTTTGTTATTAGTGTTACTGTTAACCCTGTTCGCTTCAGTATGGATATTTGATTCTATCTAGTTTGTAATATTCTACCATGTTGTTTTTCTTACTAGACAGTGATATTGGAAAACTTTTATCCTGCTTCAAAATGTCTGATAAGCAAACTGAGTGGATAGAAAACTGCCGAAGACAGTTCTGTAAAACCATTAGGTCCAAGCCGGATGCAGTCAGTGGAGGTGGTGAGTGTGCCGTTTTCTACTGGGATCTGCCTGCAGAAAATTATTTTAGCAGACACTGTGGCTCCTGAAGATTTCTACCTGTGCGTGCAGGAAACATAATGCTAATTGGGAAAGTCCATTGCCCCGTCCTTCTCAAGGGACCTGTAATTCTGAGAGAACCAAAGGTCAAAGAATTCCTAAGCGTTTTTACAGACTGGACTGTCTGTATATGTAGCCAGCAGGTTTGAAATTCCGTCTTTCTTGAGGCTGCAGTGTATCTGGTTTAAACAGTCTTCACTTTCATATATGGTGTTGCTGTATCTTTGTAGAACTCTTACCAGTTTGCTAGTAACGTAAGTATCTTAAAACAGCACCAGGCATCTACCAAAGACACTGAATGATTCCTAAGGAAGCTTTGTCTTGAAGGAGTGCCTCCAGTTTAAACTTAGCAAGCAAGTTTAACTTCAGGTGTTTACATGTGCTGGAGTTTCCCGAAGCTGTAACATTGATCTGATTCTGTTATAAGATAGATTTCCTAAAAGCTGTCATTTAGGAGTGACTTCATTTCATTAGCCATCCTCTCTGGTTTCATATTTGTTGTAAAATTAAAATCAAGAATTTAAAAATTAACTTTACACCTTGCTGAAAAATGGTCTTTTTAGAGATGAATAAAATATTTATATAGCAACAAAATCACAAATTATTCTCCACAGTATGAGTATAAATGAGCAGTGAAACCATGTTTAGTCTTCCTGAAGATTTACAAAGTATTGCTGCGCAATGGTGGTGCATATCTTTAATCTCAGCACTCAGGAAATAGAGGCAGGTGCATCTCTGTGAGTTTGAGGCCAGGATGGTCTATAGAGGGAGTTACAGGACAAGCTCCAAAGCTGCAGAGAAACCCTATCTTGAAAAAATATAGATATAATACTTATTAAAATATATACATATATATGATACTATATATGCTATATATATGTGTAATATCTTAGTTAGCGTTTCCATTGCTGTGAAGAGACACCATGACCATGGCTAAATCTTATAAAAGCAAACATTTAATTGGGGCTTGCTTACAGGTTCAGAAGTTTAGTTCATTGGGATCATGGCAGGAAGCATGGTGGCTTGTACGCAGACAGGTCTGGAGAAGTAATTGAAAGTTCTACATTTGGAACCTCAGGCAGCAGGAAGAGAGGATGAACCATTAGGCCTGGCTTAAACTTCTAAAACCTCAAAGTCCACGCCCAGTGACACACTTCCTCCAAGACCACACCTACTCCATCAAGGCCAAACCTTTAATAATGTCACTCCCTATGAGCCTCTGGGCATGATTTTCACTCAAACCACACACACACACACACACACACACACACACACATACACACCTTTATAAATATGTATAAATATATGAATGATTTGGATGTATATATGTATATAATTAGCTCTTGATTCTATAATAGAGATATTTAAAATGGATTTTCTCAGTGGGTTTTACACATGTCCCCAAATACATAGCAAATTAGGAGAGGAGTGGCTTAGAGTGAATGGTTCAGTTTAAATACCTCCTAAAATGTAGTTCTAAGTGTTTCTGTTTCACAGAGAAACAAGAGGAAAGTCACCTGGCAAGCCGTCACCTTTCTGAAATGGGATGCATAAGCTCAATAGATGAGAGTTCTTTTTGGCAGCTAGGGCACTGTCCACATCTTCTTCCTCAGTTATTCAGTGCTTGTTGATTCTGTGTCCACCTCCTGTGAGCTACTTCCAGGTACAGATCCATTCTTCTTGCCTGATGCTTAGTTGCGTGCACAAGACTCATTTATACTCCACAGTGACTCTATAATGTAGTCTATATCTTATCAGTGGTGATAAAATTCATAGTTTTAGGTAATAGCCTAGTTTGCAATAGAAGAGCCAAGAGGAGAATCCAGGTAACCCGATGTCAAAATCCTTGTGTCGCTTTACTGTGCCACCATTTTAGAGCTATTATTTTTTTCTATCAGAGACAGCATTTTTCAGTTAGACAGAGACAAGGAAAACACTGGTTTAAGAATAAATTGTGTTGCCTCAGTATCTCATAGAGATTTGTTTCCAGTCCTGCCACAACCCACTCGGCTTGAGTCCTGACCCCGGAATTTGGTAGTGCGGGAGTGAAAACCTAATATATGGATCTTCTATCTCCACAACTAGGAATCTCAGTGTGTTTATTAGCACACTACATGGGGAAAGCTTAGCTAATCTTGGTAGGAAGTCTCTGCAGGTGAGGCCTGTCAGGGTAGATACACCCAGGAAGAGAAAGCTGCAGCTGTCACTCTTCATAGACTGCTCACTTGTATGTCAACACTCACACTGGGACCTCTAAAAGTCTTACCACCCATGTGGATAACGGCTTTGCCAATTTCCCATGGGTGAGAGGCCTTGGAACCCCTAACATGGCTGTGCTGTTGTCAACAATACATGTTCCCTCAGGACTTCCTCACTTGGGTTTTCCTCCACTCCCTACATACGCTATCTGTATCTGACTGAGGTGAGCCAGTTTTGAAGGTAAACTTTTTACAAAAACACTTGATATACTTTGTCTACACACACACACACACACACACAATCACCCTACACACAAACATAGTCTACACCTGCAGTCTTGGATAGCTTGGGTTCTAAATGTGAGTGACCTACAGTTAGGCAATTTAAAGCTTTGTAAATTACTCTTTGTATGTTAACCTATTCTGAGTTTTTCTTTAAGACACTTATGTAATGCTTCATAATATACAATAGCATACTCATTTGTTAACGTGTTCATAATTATGAGAGAATGAATTAGTTTTAAATTTCTGTTTGAATAAAAAGGTTCAGATGAAGGAAGGGAAAGAGAAAAGGAAACGTAGCTAGCAGCCTGAGTACTTGCTCGCTGACTCTATTCTTCCCACAGTGGGCAGATGCTGCCTTTTTTGGTACTGGCGAAGGAATGGAGAGTAATCCATTAATAAGTAGTATTCGGAATTTAATTAAACCTGATCATCTTCCCAGTGATTGGAGGAGAAAACTTCTCCATGTTTTGAATGTGGGCTCCTTGTCTTTGTAGGTGTCCTTCTGGACACTAAGCTACTAACAGGATGGAGGAAGCTAAGTTGATGGACAGCTGCGTGTTTCTGCCCTCCCAGCCCCTAGGTGCAATGATGGTTCACATGGCCCAGGATCTCCCCTGACCCCACAGAAATGTCAGTGTTTAAGAAAATAGAGCTCAGATTCTACCCCTCCTCAGCCTTACTCTTGGTTTGAATCTTTCCACCCACAAAGCAACACCGTTCTGGAACAGTTTTTGTTTGTTTGTTTGACTGTCTTAAGGTCGCAGTAACTCCACTTGCTTTCCTCCATTTGATTAACTCTCCAGTGCCAGAAGGAAACATAGGCGTGCTCTACTTCACTGGTTGAATCTCAGATGTGACTTTTGCTACTAGACTTTTATTCATTAGGATACAAACCATTCCAGAAATCTCTTGGTGATTTTTTTTTTTCCTAGATCATTGTCAGGAGAGTCTCAGTACATTACCTGACTCGGTGTTCCTTTGGCTTTGTTTCCCAATGTTTTAGTGTCTGTGCATTGTGAGCAATCCAGTTCCAGGTCAACCCCAGATGCGGTATTGATTCTGAAACTGAATCGACCCCAGATGTGGTACTCCTAACTTCTTGCATCTGATATTCTAGAGTCAGCATAATTTTCTTCATTATTTTCTCATCAATATCTCCCATTAATCTTTTGTTAGTGAACTAATTGTTATACAGTTTAATATCTGCCCTAAACGTATTTTTCTACTTTTTGTTGATATTGATTGATGTCTTAGCTCATAACCAAAATTCCTGTGTGTGCTTACTACAGTTTGAGTTGGTCACTGCAACACAATACAATGTATTTAATAGTCAATATTGGAAACTTTGGTTGTATATGGTAAACACCACCCATATATATTAATATTATATATTTATATATAAATATACACACATATATATTTAAATCTCAAATTTCTGAATTTTCATGACTTACAGCCTAAGAACTTATTATACAAGATACTATCTTTGTAGCTAAAGGACTTTTTATTCAGCAATTGGATAGCTATTATTTAATACATGATTTTTTGATAGGATATTGCTATGTAATGTAGACTAACCCCAAGCTCTAAAATCTGGTGCCTGAGCATCTAAAGCTCTAGGATTGCAGTATACTGACTTTTAAATAAGTTTAAATTATTTTAAATAAGTAAAAGAAGGGCACAAAATTCTTTTATAATTTTTTTTATTCAGTGATTATTTCTAGGTTTAGAAATTATATTGCATTCCCGTGTGTATATATGTGTATATATGTATGTATATATATATGTATTATTTGTGCATGATCGCGTGGGAGGAGTAGGATATGTGACTGACATAGCATACATGTGGAAGCCAGGAGAACTTGTGGGAGTCAGTTCTCTCCTTCTATCGTATGGGTCCCGAGAACTGAATTATGGTCGTTAGACATGACCTGAAAGTGCCTTTTCTGATGAGATTTCTGGGCTTCAGTAGTAATATCTTAGTTCTAGAGCACTTGCTTAGCATGGAGAATGCCCTGTGCTTAATTTTTAGCCTTACCTTAAAAACAATTTCCAAGAAGGTCGCAATAAAAGAACATATGGCAGACTGATTTATGTGACAGACATGGCTTTTAGATCTACATAATAAAACTGAGAAAAGAGGTTCAAACGTGACCCTGACTTTTGGAAGCTGGGTCAGATGTTTTTGTTCTTTTCAGCCCTGGGCATCCCACATACAGAATTTAACAAACAAACAAATGAAAAACTCTAGAAAATAGAAGGCAAGCTGTCTGCTTAGGATCCATGGAAGTAAATTTTTTGTGTTTTCTTTCGATTCATATATCTTAGCCTGATTGATTGAGAATGACAATAGATGCAGGAAAATAGAATGGAGCAATAAAACCCTGCTTTCTCTGGCTACAGAACCAAGGAAAGGGCAGCTTCCTAAAGGCAGAAGACTTTTAGAAAGTTAACTTCTTGTCCCATGGAAACAGTATGGGAAATGGTTCTGATCCAGGCTCAATATTTATGTCCTGAAAGATAGTCTGAGACAACAAAAGTATAGAAGAAATTTGTAGGTGGAGACTTCTTGTTTGTTACTGGATGTCCAAAACCAGCACACAGCAACTATGTTAATTACATCACTGCTTGGCCAATAGCTTAAGCATATTCCTAGCTAACTCTTATATCTTAACCCATTTCTTTTAATCTGTGTGTCGTCATGAGGCTGTGACCTACTGATTAAGTTCCAGCCTTCTGGCATCTCTCTCCTTCAGCAGCTACATGGCATCACTCTGACCCCACCTACTCTATCTATATATCTCTTCCAGTCTGGCTGTATTTTGCCCTGGTATAAGCCAAGGCAGCTCCTTTATCAACCAATGGTAGTCAAACATATTTATAGCCTACAGAGGGGAATCCCACATCAGAAATTGTTAAATCTGAGATCATGTAGTGAAAAGACCAACCACATGATTGTAAAATTAAAGCAAACTGTGTTTTGCATTCTACCCAGTACTGGTCTGCTGGCTGTCGCACCCTAAATCTAGATTTGAGAGAGCATTCTCTGCTGGCCTCTTGAAGTCCCTTAGGAGAAGAGAAAAGGTATTCACAGGGCTGAGAGTTGGCTATTGTACACTGTTAGAAAGGTACAGTGAAAGTGTAGGAACCAGGGTAAGGGTAACATCCTGTTTAGATCTCAGAGAAATGATGACTGGGTTGTTAAGAGAGCTGTTCTTATAAGACCTGAGGAGACCCTAAGTGGAGAAGCGCATGGAACCCCACGTCAAACATAATGACGTCAGAGTTTCAAAAGCAAGCCAAGAAAGTCTTAGAAGCCAAGGGAGTCAATGCCTTTCCAACTTGGGGTAAGCAATGCAGAGGACAGTTGACCTCTCAGGACAGATGGAGGTCAGCTGGAAGTGGAACCTTCAGCACACTGAAATTGTCCTCAAAAATGAAGAGAGGTCAGGATGATCTCATCTAAAGCAAGGCTGCCCTACAGCATTGCTAAAGGACATTCTCTCCTTTCTGCTCTCCTTGCTACTCGTGAATCTGTGATTATAGGAAGACTTTTAAATGAAAAGATGAAGATGAGCAACTTGAAAACACTGAGAGTCACAGGATGGCTGTGCATACATAATTTGTACTAAAAACTAGATAGGGTTGTATAGTCTAAGTTCTTACAAAATTAGAATTTTAACTTTTGCAAGTGGAGATTTGAGGGAAAAGAGTACATTCTTGAACATGCAAGGGTCTGAGGAACAAAATATCTGGTCTCTACCTGCAGGTTAATAGGCAGAAAACTGAACTGTTAATGTAGCTCTCATATGCTATGATGAGCTCGCCATCATATAATCATTTCTAAGTGTGTCTGCACAGTGAATCCAGCAGATACTTATATGTTGGCATGCACTGTGTTGTTCTTGTTTCAGAACCAGTTGCTGTGGTGATGGTGACTTAGTTTTGGGTAACTTTAAAACCATAAATTTATTTCTCACAGTTTTGAAAGCTAGGAAGACAGAAGTCAGGGTTCAGGCAGATGCTGACTGGCACAGGCTCGTTGTCTGCTTAGGAGACTGAGCACTTGCTGCCTCCTCTCATGATGGAAGTGGGCCATGCTGCTCCTTAGCCACTTTGTAAAGGTGCTGGTCTCATCATAAGAGCAGGGCTCTCCTGGCTTGTGCACTTCCCAGATATTTCATGTCTTTGAAAATATATTTTATCTAATATTTGTACAGTATGTTTGTTCAAATCCACCTCCTATTCCTCTCCCCCCAATACCTTTTCCTTCCAACTTCTTATGCTGGCCTCCTCCTCCTTACTTCCCCCCGTCCCTCTGATTCCCCTTCTCTTGAAGAAAACTGAATGTCCCTCTTCCAGCTGTGACCAGTTGTCCATAGCAGCCTTAGACTTGGTGGGGTGTAGCAGGTTTTCTTACTGGACTCTTTGGATTGCCAGCCTCCAAATTACATGGAGACTTATTAATTATGAAAGCTTATCCTTTAGCTTAGACTTGTTTCCAACCAGCTCTTATAACTTAAATAAATAACTTAAAAATTTTTATTAAGTCTACCTTCTGCCACGTGTCTCGGTTACCTCCCCTCAAGAAGCGCATCCCATTTGTTCTGAGCCTGCTAGCAAAACTACACACCCAGATTCTTTCTCACCTTTCTCTCCCTGCCCCCTGGAAGTCCTGCCTGTCCTCTCTTGCTTACCTATTGGCCATTCAGCTCTTTAGTAAACCAGTTAGAATGCTCCTTTGCAAAGACACATCTCCACAGTGTACAAAAAGATTATCCCACAACAGCGAGGATAAGTTATCTTATAATATGTGAATTTGGGGCAATATTAACATATGGTAGGATCAGGGTTGGGGTGGGGCATGGTCAAGAGATAAGTGAAGCCAGAACCTAACTACTCTTCAGTCTCTGCCTTCAGTTTTTGCCTAAGAAAACCCCTGTGCTCTTTTAAGATTATATAAATATAAATATTAGAGTCTTTTAACTACGTTCTGACCCCAGAGATCAGGAATAATTAAAGGTAGAAAGGCCAAAATTGAAAATTCTTTATAGAAAGTTCAGATCTGTCATTTAAGATTAATATACACGTTAAACAAAACAGTATTCTGTAGCTGGCTTTCAGAGCAATATTCTCTAGTTAACTTGTTTAAAATTGCTTCCTGCACCTCCAGTTTTAGAATCTTTCACCAATAAGCTAGGATGTTGGTGACCTTTGATACTTTTTTGGTTTGGGGAGATTTTGCTGGCATTTTGAGTATATTATTTCTAAAAATAAATGCAAAAACCAAAATAAGATTTTACAAGTTGCTCCCTGGTAGCTGGAGGATTAGAAAGTAGAATCTCCCGTCTCAATTTGTTTCCACTGTAGCTAGAGATACAGTTTTGTACTTTTCTCTCCTCTCCTTTGAACCGGCCTGGACCTGCTCAACCTCATGTATCAGTGGCAAATCTAATATCTCCCACACAGGTAAATATTGTGCTTTCTGCTGTGAGGTTCAAAGCAACGTGTGGATTGATATATGTGTGCAAAAACAGCAGCAAAATCCCTGGTGTTTGAAGAAAACATATGTGGTTTGAATAGAGAATTCACACCAGTAATTGCTTAGCAATATGCTTTGATTTTTTCCATTATTTCAAACATTGTACTTAAATACATAGCACACAGCAAATACAGTTGAGCTCAATGAAGATAATTACATTATAATTGAAGGTTTAAATGGACATTTCCATTGAAAATGATGTTTCTGAGCAATATTTGTTACTGTGTATTACATTTTAGATTGTTAATCCTAACCATGAAATTAAGAATAATTATATGTGAATGTCATCACAGTGTCCTTCCACAAAACCTGTCTCAAAAGTTTATATACATAGATGTTAAAAACTGTGACCTGCGGATATTATATATGCATTCATAAAAGAAAGACATTTGAAACAGTTTCAGAAATATGGTAGATTCATGCCTGTGTTTATATACATCTAACCAGCCCAAGCAGTTGCAAACTCAAATCTGTACATAGGAATATTTCTTAAGCCATGGCTATTGAGTTTTCATGTTTTCAAATACTTGTTTCATTTTGAAATCTTATAATGCATTTCAATGAATCAAAACATTTCATCTTCATCTCTGGCCGTCAAAATGTTATATTATATAGCTTGCTCTCTACAGTTACTGACAACCACACCATTCCTTTTCTGTGATTTGGTTTTTACATGTGGAGAACTAATTCTTCTACATATATATGTAATTCTTTACATATAGAACTAATTCTATATGCTTGAAATATACTTGAATGTAAAGCAGGATCCATGTAGTTAATAGTCTAAGTGTGAGAAGGGCAAACTCTTCAAGTGTGACTCACGATTATGGGAGCATCTGTTTATAGGATATATGCAAACGCTGTGATATTATCACATGGGCCGAGAAAGGAATTATTTTGTCACTTTGAAGTCAGATAGCGCATGCTTTGTTTGTTCTTGTCCTCTAACCGATACCACCAGCTGAAGGTATAAACGTCATCATAGGACAGATGTGGAAGTGGCATGAGCTATGCAGTAATCCGAGCCTTAGAGTTCACTATTTTTCTTAGGATAACCTAGTGAGTGCGTTAAAAACATTTAACAAGTTCTGAAGTAATCGTTAATCTTAAGTATGATGGATAATTTGTTTATAGTTATATACTAAATAAGTTCACAGAGAAGTTACTAAAATTTAACTGAAATCAGAAACATGAATATTAATAGAAGTCTGTCTTTTCAATTGAACTCCTCAGAACTGTGGAGTTCAGGTGACTTTTTTTTTTAAATTCTTCTCTCATACCACAGTGTCTCCTCCCTCCACTCCTCCTCAGGAGAATGTCATGTGCTAGTCTATGACTTCGGGATGCACTGCCATGCATTGTTCTTTCTTGACCTTTAAAATACTAATTACTCTCATGTTTGTTACAGCTTTAGGAGAACTACTTGAAAATTTTGTTCTTCATCTCACCGAAAACCCATCTGAATGCTACTTCCCTTCAGTGGAGTACACAGGTATCTCTTCAAATATTGTGATGTTTGCAAGATGCTCAGCTTGCAATAGGTGCTGTTTTATAGTGATATGCGTGTCGAGTGCTCATATGCGCAAGCTTTCCCGTCTGAAAGTCCTCTCACTTCACACCCTGGGATGCTGTGACCTTCATCTGCTTCTGGTCTCCAGTGCAAACTTTTGTCTTGGTAGCATTGCCTGCTGTTCTGATTCTATCATATGCCCCTCCCTGATCTCATCAGCTCATAACTATCTTACTGTGTTTGTCTGCTGTAAGACTGGGAAAGTTAGAGCAAAAGTTTATTTTGACCCATTATTCTGTCCCAATATCAAAGAAATGTAACTGGTGATGCCTTCTTGCTTTTTGGTCCCCCTGTGGCATCATTTGGTCAGCATCAATCAGTGTGTGTGTGTGTGTGTATGTGTGTGTGTGTGTTCTTTCTCTCATCTAATCCTAATAGCCTTCTGAAGACCCTGCCTTGAAAATGGCAAGTCACATTAAGTTTTTGCTTCTCCTTATAAAATAATTATTATTTTCATTTCATGTGTATATGTTTTGTCTGTCTGTCTGTCTGTCTGTCTGTATGTATGTATGTATGTATGTATGTGGTATATGTCTGTGTTTGTCTGTCTGTCTGGTACCCAGAGACTAGAAAGAAGCACTAGGTCCCTTGGAATTGGAATTAAGAATGTGTGTAAGCTACCATGAGAGGGTTGGGAATGAATCCAGGTCTTCTGCAAGAACAAAAAGAACTTTTAACCACTGAACCATCTCTCCAGTCCCTCAGTTTCCCTTTAGAAAATAATACTCTTTTCTATAGTATATTTTGATCATATTCACACATGACTACTCCCAGATATACATAGCCCACCATTCTTAATACACTGAGTCCAATTCATGTTTCTTAAATAGTCTGAGAATTGACCTACAAGGGCTTACACCATTAAAAGAAGTTGACCCTTTCTACCCTTTGCTATCAAATGGCAATTGCTTCTTAGCTAAGGATAGGACTTTATGCTTATTGTCCTCTCCCTGTGATGGGAGTTTGTCTGCCCTGAGCACGTACAGGTCTCAGGAATGCTGTCACAGTCTCTGAATTCACATGGGCAATTTCCCTGTTTTTTTTTGTTTTTGTTTTTTTTATTTTTTTTTTCTTTATGGAAAACACTGTTTTCTTGTAGCCATCACTTACAAACTTTCCGCCTCCTCTTAAGCTTCTGATTCTGAAAACTCTCATTAGGGACTAATCTTCATGTTTCTTTTCAGATGAGATTAAACAGAAGCATTTACCTACCTCATATAAATTAATGATTTTAAAATTCCCATCTTCTGTCAGAGGTTTTGTTTTTGTCAGCTTCATTGCCACACTTCTAGTTGCTAAAGAAGAGCTGTAGCTGGATGCTGCCTACCATGACCTTCCTTAACCTCAGCCTGTCAGCAATAACTGCCTTGCATGTATTGACACATGCTGTTTTTGTATGTGTCTTGTCTTGGTAGGAGGTGCATCCAGGTGGGAAACTGAGAAGTCAGCATTGATATTTGCATCCCAATACTACTCCTGTGTTCTTACTATACCCTACTGCATCTGCTATTATTCCATTCTGTTCCTCATTATTCTTCTTTATGTTAATTAAGACCAGCATTGCCTCTTGCCTAGGGTATCAAAGACCCTTTGCGTGCTTTTCAATTTTCAGTCTGGTTGTTTAACACATACATTATTGTTGTCTCTGGGGTTGTGTTTTCTTGGAGACAGATCTTCACAGAGCAACTAGCTGTCCCTGTACTTGCTCTCCTCCTGTTTCAGCTTCCCTAGGACAGTCATGAGACATTTATGCCGGCACACCCAGCAAAATGATATTCTGTGCACACAGTAAGGATGATCCTTGGCATGCAAATCTGTATCTATTCATTCCTCTACTTCTTCCCCTCACTACTGAGTAGAATCTAAACTTCTTATGTTACCCATACTCTTAATTGTTTTGCTTTTTTTATTTTTCCTAATATCATCTCTTTCTCTCCATGACTTGAGTTTATTTATTTATTTTATTGAATACCACTGTTAACGGCACTGCCAACTTTCTCCTGTTCCAGATAACTGCATATTCATTTTTTACCAAGCATATATTACAGCTGTGTATTAACACTTTTCTAGTTATTTGTTATGAATGTTTGTGATTTGCATTTTATAAGCTTACTATGGCTTTCACGTTAGAAAAGACTGAAGGAGGAAAGGGGATACAGCCAAGGGGTCCAGATGAAAAGTTAGGACAACTCATATGCAGGCCTCAATAGTGAAGGTAGGAAGAAGCATTTGGATGCTGAGTACATTGTGAATATATGGCTGTCCAGACCAAATAATAGGTTGACTATAAGATGTGAGAGAAAGGAGGACTCTCTTCAATGTTCTGAACTACTGAGAGGATGCACTGACTATACAGCAAAATGAAGAAGGCATTTCTCTCTTATATATGATGCTGCATAAGTATCTTAGGGTTTCTACTGATATGATGAAATACCATGACAAAAAGCACCTTGTGGTGGGAAGAGTTTATTTGGCTTATATATCCTGAATCACAGTCCATTGAGGGAAGCAGAGACAGGAACCAAACCAAGAAGTCTGGAGGCAGGAACTGATGTAGAGGCCATGGAGGAGAACTGCTTACTGATTTGCACCCCATAGCGTTCTCAGCTTGTTTTCTTGTAACACCTAGGACCAACAGTCCAAGGGGCCTCCCAAATCATTAAGAAAATGCCATACAGGCTTGCCTACAGCCCAATCTCATGGAAACATTTCTCAATTGAGGTTCCCTACCTCAGATGACTGTAGCTTGTGTGTCAAGTTGACATAAAACTAGCCCAAACAATAAGTGTCTCTGTTCTTATGACTTTAATTTCATAGCAAGTCCAAATAGAGTGATATTTAAAAACACACAGGTGATTCTGTATTAATTTTTTACATCTAACAACAAACTGAGAGAAAGGTAAAAGAAGATATAAAACAATGAAAAGGAAAAGGAAAGGGATTTGAAAAGATGAAGTAGGCGGAGGGAATGGATAGCCTCTGAGCTTCAGTTTGACTTGTTCTGAGGGTCTTCATACATTGTGTCATATGACCCTCGAATAGCCCTCTGAAGCGGGAAAGCTCTTAATGTTTAAAACAAGGAAACAGAGACATAAAGGAGAGAAATCATAAATTGGGAAGATTTTTGAAGACATGAATATGGAAGGAAACTGTAATTTTTTTGAAGAAGTCTTAAACCTTCCCTGAGAACATAGCAGGGTTTAGCAGTGACACCTGAAGCAGGGAGTGGAAGATTCTGAATGCGTGGGCTCCTTTGACTGGAGATCTTCAGGCTGAAGGGTAGTCACCTCCGCTTTCAGCAGCTCTTTATATGTTGTTCTGCTGGATCATATGTTCCACAAACAGTATGAAAATAAGATGATGTATTTTTTTTTTATGAAAACACTTAACAAGGTTGATTATGTAATGGGCATGTATTTCCTATCTGTCACATTTCTGAATTGTGCTGAGTGAAATTTCAGATGTTGGAGTCACTGAATGCACTTTGTGGTCAGATACATCCTGAATGTGAATTTAACTTATTGAAAGGGTTCAGCTGAACAGGTGTCCATGAGAGCTTTCTAGTAAAGCCAGAAATAAAGTGGCTTCCTGTTGACTGTTGGATACTTATTATTGTAGTGCAGTGAGTTAGTGCTGGTTTCTTTTAGAGCTGGTAAGTGTCCTCATCCCCATGTGTCTTCTAGATGGTAGAACAATGGCTGCTATTATAAAATCTACCTTTAATTACTGCAAGTTGGAAAGAGCCGTGTTTTAATATAAACAATGCTTCAAAACAAATTCTGGACATATTCACTGCTTTTCTCTGTTTCTTAGAGTGAGAAATCGATTGTCTTTTTTTAAAAAAATCACAGCTTTCTAAGCCCCAAGGTAGCTGAAATTAGAACAACACAACTATCCATCTGTTGTTAGTTCCCTCAGGATCCCAGCTCACTATAAAATCTGCAAATCTGGAAAAATCAAATTAGTTTCATTGTTTATCCTATCAAAGAAAGACAAACGGACAAACAGATAAACATTCTGCACACTTACCATCAGTGGTACACCCCTGTAGGTATCTTCGCAAACCTTACAGATGTTCATTTCTTATCAGCTCCAGTCTCTCTCTCACACACAAAGTATTTTGGTATTGTAATTGCTTCTTTGCAGTGTTATATTGAATATGCCTCGCAAAGGCATAGATTCATAAAAATCTCTTTTCCTGATACTAATTTATCTATAGACTGGAAAGATACCATCATTTCACTTTTTGCTATTACAATGTAATTTTAGAAATCAATTGTATTTTATTTTATGGATATGTGTTATGTATATGAATTGCATGCATATCTGGTGCTCACAGAGAACTGGGCATGCGATAGTTGGGAGCTGTCATTTGGGTACAGAAAACTGAATGTAGGTCTTCTAGAAGAGCAGCCAGAGCTCTTAACCTCTGAGTCATCTCCCTAGCCCCTAAAATGTAACATTTTTAAAGAATAGTTTTTTTGTTTTTATTATTATATTTTTCTGTGTGTTGGTGTTTTGCCTGTATGTATATATGTATGCATACATGTGTACCATGTGTGTGCAGCCACCCCCATAGGCCAGGAGATGTTGGCTCCCTTGTGAGTGGAGTTGCAGATGATTGTGAGCAACATATGTGTGCTGGAAATTGAGTCCAGGTCATCTAAACAGCAGCCGGTCCTTTTAATTTCTGAGTCTGCACCTAAAATATAAATTTTAATTTGATATAAACATATGCATGTCTTTTATATTTTGATTGAGTTTTGGGTCAACACATTCTTTGCTTGCCTAATATTTGTGAATGTTTGCTACTTTCAAGGGGGTGAATCATATGAAGCCGAGTTCGTAGAAAGCCTTATAGCACAACCTAAAATAAGTGGTAGCACCCAGTGAGGTGGGAACTGACGGAAACTCACATTTTCAGGTATAGCTCCTTTGTCTTAGATGCAGTGCTGGCACCTTTAAAACTAGCATTTGAAATGTGCGTTGTCACTGAGAAGCTGGAAGAGTGACACGGGGTGGCTGGATTGGCCATCGGTGCTGACTGCTGTCCTGGAAGATGAAGGGAGGAAACAGGTGGAGGACTAGGAGTGCCTGGCTGTCTGTGCGGCAGCAGAGCTGAAAGAGAAGAGTAATTGTATCACCAAGATGTGGAAACAGAAACACCCTTTCCTTCCAAAGCTTGGGCTAAAGGTGCTTGCGGTGGCTCAGTCACAAGGTACTGAATTTATAGGGCTGAGAAGTAAGCACAACTGCAGTTTGAAAAATAAGCAAAAGCACCTGCAGGCTGGCTGGGAAGGAAGGGGAGAGCGGAGGGCATGTTGTGCTCTGCTCTCTTTGGGTGGCGAGTTCTCAGACGTAAGGATATACACAGCAGGGCTTCCGTAAGCAGCCGTGCAGTAAATGTTCCTCCAACCATGGGTTTGTTCTCCAGTGCAGAAAGTCTTTACTCTTCTGAAAAGTTATTTATTTGCACACTGTTAGTCGACTAAGTATGAGGCAGAATAGACTTACTTTCTTAAAAGAAATTCCAGCTATATCTGCTTGCTTCACAAGCCCAAAATAGAAGTGAATGCACTCCGGGAATGAGAGACTGCAGTCCATATTAAGTTATTTTCATCGTTATTCTATTTTCAGTGTATATTTATAGCTAAAATGGTTGATTATTTTAAATAATTTCCATATGAAACTAAGACATTAGTTTGACACATTGTTAACTAAAAGGCCTTAAGCATGATGTCATTGGACAATCCCTCGTCTATGTCTTAAACTTTGCCACATGAATGTATGCCCACGTGATCCAGAAGAGGGCATCAGATTTCCGAGAGCTGAAGGTACAGGCGGTTGTGAGCCGCCAAGCTGAGTCTGACTTCTGGAGCTGAGCTTTCTGTTGACACTCACTGGGGTCTGTTTTGGGGGATGTTCCTTACTCAGTGTCAGATGCCTGTTATGTCTTCTGTATTCGCTTGTGCATATCAATAAATGTTATTCTTCAGAATCCCATGAAGACTTTCCTTTCACTTTATTTTCTTGTTGAGGAAGTTGCTTGTAGCCCAGAGTGGCCTTGACTGGAATCTTTCTGCCTCAGACTCCTACTTGCTGGAATTGTAGAAATGCATCATTCCACACCTGATTCAAGATACCTATTTTTTAATCATACATTTTTCTTAATGATTTTGCCATTTCTTTTTGAAATTTTTATTTCTAAAGATTTTGATTTTTGTTCAATAAGTAGCATTTAATCCAGGATTGTACATGAAAGTCTCCTTTATAGGAACTTTTATAGGCTAATATTCATGTCCTTTTACAAAGGTGTCACAATATGTTTCAAATACAAGTCAATAACTGAAGCTTCTTCTTTAATGCATGTTCTGAAACCATTTCTTTTTGGGGGGAGGGGCTTCTTCATCCCTGTATTGAAGACTTTTTTTAAGGAAAAAAATAAATGTAGAAAAAGCGTTTTGGTAGGATTTTATTCATATCAAAATTTTTTTTAAATCTTTTCACAATAATACTTTAAAAATAATCAAGGAGTTGTTATTCATTTAGATATACTCAGCACCTACTTAAAACTTCTTTAAAACACCTTTTGAGGTTAATTGTAACCTTCATTAAAGTAAAAATTGTATAGTAAATACTACTGTCTACTTGTTCCCATATCTCAGTTTTACATGTGTAGAATGTGGATCTCAACTTTAAGCCCAAGAAATAACTGTGTAGATGTCTAACACTAAAAAAAAAACCCCAAGGATTCACCCTTTGTAATTGAATCCACTTCTCTGCAGTGGAGCTTGTTTCTCTTTACTGTTAGAAAGCTCCTCAGAGTACGTCAATGCACAACCATAACTGGGGGCTGTTATCTTTGGACATGGCAGGTTTTGTTGCTTGTATTTTACATGAAAATATAGTCATAAACTTCTAGGACAGAAATAGACCTCAGAAGTAAATTATTCAGCCAGAGGAAAGTCAAGAACTTCTCTCTGTGCAAACAAGCTGTCTTTTAGCTGAAACACCTTAAGTGCATAAGAAGGGACTGACATAACGTGATCCTCATGTAGCAGCATTTGGTGGCTTAGTCACTTGGGGCAACTTCTGTCACCTTGTTCCTTAACTGTATTCTCCTCTTTTGATGTGAGATTCGTGTCTGTATGCTGTGAATATGTTTAATTGCCATTGGTTAATAAAGAAGCTGCTTTCAGCCACTGGCTTAACAGAATAGAGCTAGGCAGGAAAACTAAACTGAATACTGGGAGAAAGCAGGTGGATGTTGACTGAGGCTTCTGTCCTTCCTGGTCCTGCAGTCATTCAGTCCTAAAGAAACACACAGAGGTCTACATTAATTATAAACTGATTGGTCCATTAGCTTAGGCTTCTTATTAACTATTATAACTTATAGTAGCCCAGAATTCTTATTTGTGTTAACCATGTGGCTTGGTACCTTTTTTGGCGAGGCATCTTGCTTGCTCTGTGTCTGGCTTCCTCTTTGTGTCTGGGTGACAAGTGCAGACTGACTCTTTCTCTTCCCAGAATTCTCTTGTTCTCCTTGCCCCATGTCTACTTTCTGCCTGGTCACCCTGCCTCTACTTCCTGCCTGGGTACTGGCCAATCAGCATTTTATTAAAATACAACTGACAGGGTATAGACCATTGTCCTGTCCCACAGCACTTCACCCTACCACCCTTAAAAAAAAAAAAAAAAAACAAGAACTCTGAATAGAATCTCCTTTGTTTAGCTTTTCTACTGACCATTATCCATAGCAACTTGTAACCAACTTTTTAAACAAAGGCAAACATCCAGAGGCAGAGGCAGAGAAAAGCCATGTAACCCCAATGGAGACAAATGGAACTTTACCCCTTAAGCTACAGCCATGTGGCAATACACAGATTAATGGAGATGGGTTAGTTTAGGATATAAGAGCTAGCTAAAAATATGCTTAAGCTATTGGCCAAACAGTATTGCATTTCTGTGTGATTGTTTCATGTCTGGGCAGCCGGGACCAAAAAAGCAGCCTCTACCAACACTGTCCATTCATATGGAGGCCTTGGTGGGATCCACCATGACCCATAGACTACAAGCCTGGGGAGCCCACTGCAAACTTCCTCCTGTTAAGATAGCTGTCCAAAAGCATTAGAGGTAGTGAATACATGTAATCCCAGCACTCAGGAGGCTGTGAAGCAGGAGTTTTTGTGGGGCCTCAGTGCCAGCCCAGTCTACACAATGGGATCCTGCTTCAAACTAATGTAAAAACATTGTATTTTCCAGACAGAAAGAGTTAGCATTATTTCAAGTGTCGGTGAAGGAGAAGTTTTATTTCTCATGCTGGGTAAAGCAGTTCTATGTATACTAGAATTTCAAGGGTTGTGAGGGTTGTGTAACTTAGAAACTATTATTGTCCCTGTATCACATGATCGTTGGCAAGCAATCCATTCCATGATTAGCACATATGATCACAATTTAATTTTATATTTTAAATCTCACATACTCAAGTTTTATTTTCACAAGACAACTTAAATCTTTGCCAAATCAGACATTGTTACCCACAGCACAGCACTAAAACTTTACATTATTTAAATATAGAAAGCTAAAACATAGTGCATCATAAAAATAAACCTTAGGTACAAAAGTCATAAGAATGTTCCTAGTTTCTATATGGGCCTAACCTGATTACACTGTAGTAAGTATAAATATGAATGTACTTAACTTATGGCTAAATTAGAAAAAAAAACACATTATCAACTGAAAATTGGAAATTATAGTTAATATATAAATAATGATAGTTTTAAAAGTTGACCCTAAAACTATTGAAGTGAAATGATGTGTGTATACAATATGTATGGGTGTATATATACACAAGCATGTGTGTTTATATTTATTTATCTATGTATGCATGCATGCATATGCATGTATTTGTTTATGTGTGTTTGGTACCAAGTAATGGAAATGGAAATCAAGTTTTTCCCCCTGCCAGAAAAGGATGAGAAACGAGTTCACATATAGAGCAGTGAGCAGTGCCAAGCCTAGCCCTGTCTCCTTACCTCCCTTTACAGTAGATGTGTTTCCTGCTTCCAGAGACCTGTTGGTTCTTACAGCGACATGACATACAGGAGCTGTAAATCTCCAGAGATGTCGATGAATAACTCCCCTTGCTGTGAGCTGTTGTTTCCACAGATTGATCATCTATCACCGGAAGAGTGGAACTCATTGCCTCTGCCATTGAAAGTATATCAACCAACTCACTGAGAATTATAAATAACAAGAATGCTAAGCTATATGAACTGCAATCTAATTGCTGTCATTAGAGACAAAATAAACTAATTTGACTGTATAAATACAACTCAGATGTACATTAAGGGGAAATTAACTCAACATCTTAGAGAAGGGGATTCTATTTTGAGTTATATCTGTTTCTATGGGATGGGGGCACACATGTTCTCACATGTAGGGGGATCAGTAGACAGTTTTACGGAGTAGGCTCTCCCTTCTTTCCTTTACTTGGGTTCCAGGGCCAAGCTCAGATTCTCCAGATTGTGCTATGACTACTAAATCTACTGAACCATTTCAACATTGCAGCCCCCTTTAAGTATTAATACTTATTTTTATTTTTATTTTATTTTCCTGTAAGAAAATGACCACTTCAGGTGTGGGGAGTATCCAGTCTAGTTTTTAAGGACTGCAGTGGTTCCTGTGGCATGCGAGTCTCGGAGACTCATGCCATGAATTGCACAGGCAGACCAGGGGAATTAGTTGCTCTCACTGCAGACAGTGAAGATTAATTGTTGCTGGTCTACAGAGTCTGTATTCCATAGCAGTGACATTTAATTTGTTCTTGTCCATCTCTGAAGATCTAAAGCCTACTCATATTTCAAGATTCAGTTTAAATGCCACTTCTTAAACAGCTAGAAGTAATCTCTTCCTCTTCAGAGTGTTCATACAGTGGTTTATCTGTACCATTCTTCTTCCACTGAGAGCTTTGAAACACCTTTCTCAGTTATCTGTGTACACATTTTATCTCTGACACTACATGCAAAGTTCTTTCAGTGTATGATAGTTCATTTTATCACTTATCCCCATGACTTCTTCACAGTGTTCTTCACTTTATCAGAAATGATTTATTACAAGGAACGAGTGAGTCTGCAGTTGAAATAGATTACATCAGTAGTTTGATATATACCAACATACAATGCTCAGAAAACTCCAATACTAGGACTCAGAAAATCTAGCTTTTCTTCCTCCCTGCCACTGTTTTGATTTGTGAATGATCCCCTTCACACGATTTATTTCTGTGTATGGACACTATGTTTTCTTCAGAAAGAAGTAGAGAATTTCTGCTCATTTCTGAACATTACCCAACTATGCATTTGTTCATATTCACTTGCTCAGTGTGTCCAAGAACCAGTACAAACGTTCAGTTTCTCTTGTCTGATGCGCCACACAACCCCTTTTCTAGTTTTGACAGGTGATCACATACTTTTTTGTGGGGATGTTTTAATAAGTATTCATTTCTTTTAAGTTGTTTTTATTGAGCGATTTTTTTTCTGCTCTCCTTCCTTTTTCCCCCTCCCCTTCTACCCTCTTCCATGGTTCCCATGCTCCCAAATTACTCAGGAGATCTGGTCTTTTTCTACTTCCCATGTAGAGTAGATCCATGTATATCTCTCTTAGGGACCTCTTTGTTGTCTAGGTTCTCTGAAGTAATAAAGTAAAAGCCACTTATGATTGAGTACATATTATATTTGTCTTTCTGAGTCTGTTACCTCACTCAATATGATGTTTTCTAGATCCATCCATTTGCCTGCTAATTCAACGTATCATTTTTTCCACTATGTAGTACTTCTTTGTGTAAATGCATCACATCTTCATTATCCATTCTTTCGTTGAGGGGCATTTAGGTTATTTCCAGGTTCTGACTATGACAAATAATATTGTTATGAACATAGTTGAGCACCCTTGTGGTATAATTGAGCATGCTTAGGGTATATACCCAAAAGTGTTATTGCTGGGTATTGAGGTAGGTTGCTTACTAATTTTCTGCGACATCCCCTGACTGATTTCCAAAGCGAATGAATCAGTTTGGACTCCCACCAGCAATGCAGGAGTGTTTTCTTTACCTTATATCCTCCCCAGCATGAGTTGTCATCAGTGATTTTAATCTTAGCCCTTCTGACAGTTGTAAGATGGAATCTCAGAGTTGTTTTGATTTTCATTTCTCTAATGGCTAAGGATGTTGAACATTTCCTTATGTGTCTTTCAGCCATTTTAGATTCCTCTTTTGAGATTTCTCTGTTTAGGTCAGTACTCCAGTTTTTTTATTGGATTATTTGTTCTTTAGATGATCAATTTCTTTAATTCTTTCTATATTTTGGAGATCAGGTCTCTGTCTGGTGTGGGGTTGGTGAAGTTCTCTTCCCATTCAATAGGCTGCTGTTTAGTCTTCCTGACCATGTTCTTTGCTTTACAGAAGCTTTTCAGTTTCAAAAGGTACCATTAATTAATTGTTTCTCTCAGTGTCTGTGCTACTGGGGTTTATATTTAGGAAGTGGTCTCCTGTGCCAATGCATTCAAGTGTACTTCCCACTTTCTCTTCTTTAAGGTTTAGTGTGGCTAGCAATATATTGAGGTCTTTGATCCATTTGGACTTGAGTTTTGTGCATGATGATGGATATGAATCTATTTACATTCTTCTACATGTTGATATCTGGTTATGCGAGCACCATTTGTTAAATATGCTTTCTGTTTTCCATTTTATATTTTTTGCTTTTTTTTTTCAAAAAATCAGGTGTTTGAAGGTTTGTGGATTAATATTGGGGTCTTCTATTCCGTTACATTGGTCCTCCTGTCTGTTTTTATGCCAGTACCAGGCTGTTTTCAGTACTGTAGCTCTGTAGTAGAGTTTGAAGTCAAGGATTGTGATTCTTCCAGAAGTTCCTTTATTGTTTTGGCTATCCTGGGTTTTTGTACTTTTCCATATGCAGTAGAGTATTATTCTTTCAAGGTCTGTGAAGAATTTTGCTGGGATTTTGATGGTCATTGCATTGAATCTGTAGATTGCTTTTGGCAAGAGTGCCATTTTTACTATGTTAAATCTACCTACCCAAGAGTATGTGACAGATTCTATTTTCTGGTATCATGTTCTTTAATTTCTTTCTTCAAAGATTTAAAGTTCTTGTCACACAAGTCTTCCACTTGTTTAGTTAGAGTTACTCCAAGATATTTTATATTTGTGGTTATTGTGAAGCATGATGTTTCTCTGATTTCTGTCTCAACCCATTTATCATCTGTGTAAATGAGAACTAACTACTGAGTTTTTGAGTTAATATTGTATCCTGCTACATTACTGAAGGTGTTTATGAGCTTTAGAAGTTCCTTGGTAGAAGTTTTGGGGTCTCTTATGTAAACTATCATGTCATCAGCAAATAGTGAGAGTTTGATTTCTTCTTTTCTGATTTATATCCCTTTGATTTCCTTTTGTTGTCTTATTTCACTAGCTAGAACCATATTGAATACATATGAAGAGAGTAGACGACCATGTCTTGTTCCTGATTTCAATGGGATCACTTTAGGTTTCTCTCCATTTAGTTTGATCTTGACTGTCGGCATGCTGTATATTGCCTTTATTATGTTTATGTATGTTCCATGTATCCATGCTCTCTCTAAGACCTTTATTATGAAGGGCTGTTGGATTTTGTGTAATGCTCTTTTAGCATCTAATGAGATGATCATAATTTTTTTCTAGTTTGTTTATATGTTGGATTACTGATTTGCATCTCTGGGATGAAGCCTACTTGGTGGATGATTTTTCTGATGTATTCTTGAATTTGGTTTGCTTGTATTATATTTAATATTTTTGCATCAATGTTCATGAGTGAGTTCGGTCTGCAATTCCTTTTTCTTAGTCATGTCTTTGTGTGGTTTGGGTGTCAGGGTAATTGTAGCCTCGTAAAAAGAGTTTGGCAATTTTTCTTCTGTTTCTATTTTGTGGAACAATTTGAGGAGTATTGGTATGAGTTCATCTCTGAAAATCTTGTAGAATTCTGTGCTGAGACCATCTGGTCCTTGGCTTTTTTGGTTGGGAGACTTTTGATGATTGTTTCTAGTTCTTTAGCAGTTATAGGTCTATTTGATTTGCTTATCTGGTCTTGCTTTAATTTTGGTAAGTGATATTTATCCAGAAAATTGTTCATTTCCTTTAAGTTTTCCAATTTTGTGTATAATTTTGAGTACAGGTTTTTGAAGTATGACCTGATGATTCTCTTGATTTCCTCCATGTCTTTTGTTATATCCCCCTTTTCATTTCTGATTTTGTTAATTGGGATATTCTCTCTCTGCCTTTTAGTTAGTTTAGATAAAGGTTTGTCTATTTTGTTGATTTTCTCAAAAACCAACTCTGTTTCATTGATTCTTTGTATGGTTTTCTTTGTTTCTGTTTTGTTGAATTCAGCCATTTAGTCCTCCTGGGTGAGTTTGTTTCTTTTTGTTTTAGAGTTTACAGGTGTTCTGTTAACTCACTACTGTGGGATTTTTTTCCACCTTCTTTATGTAGGCATTTAGTGCTATGAACTTTCCTCTTAACACTGCTTTCATTATATTCCATAAATTTGGGTATGTTGCGTTGTCATTTTCATGGAATTTTAGGTAGTCTTTAATTTTTTCCTTTATTTCTTCCTCAACCCATTGATGATTCAGGTGAACATTGTTTAATTTCCATGTGTTTGTGGGCATTCTGAAATTAGTGTTGCTGTTGAATTCTAATTTTAAGCCATGTTGATTCAATAAGATACATGGGGTTATTCCAGTTTTTTTTATATCTATTGAGGTATGCTTTGTTACCTTGTATGTGGCCACTTTTTGAGAAGGTTCCATGAGGTGCTGAGAAGAAGGTGTATTCTTTTCAGTTTGGATAGAATGTTCTATAGATGTCTGTAAAGTCTATTTGAGTCATAACATCTGTTAGTTCCCTTATTTCTGTTAAGTTTCTGTCTGGCAGACCTGGCCAGTAGTGAGAGTGGGGTGTTTAAGTCTCCCACTATCAGGGTGTAGGGTTTGGTGTGTGATTTAAGCTTTAGAAGTGTTCTTTTTTCATGTGAGGGTGTTGTATTTGGGGAATAGATGTTCAGTATTGAGATTTCCTCTTGATGTATTTTTCCTGTGACTAATATGAAATGTCCTTCTTTGTCTTTTGAGATTGATTTTAATTTGAGGTCTATATTAGGATGGCTACAGCAGCTTGTTTCTTAGGTCCATTTGATTAGATAATTTTTTCTCAACCCTTTATTCTGAGGTGATGTCTATCTTTGAGGTTAAAGTATGTTTCTTCCAAAGCAGCAGAAGGATGGATATTGTTTTCTTTTGTTTTTGTTTTTGGTTTTTTTTGTTTTGTTTTTTGTTTCGAGACAGGGTTTCTCTGTAGCTTTGGAGCTTTCCTGGAACTATCCCTTGTAGACCTGGTTGGGCTCGAACTCACAGAGATCTGCCTTCCTCTGCCTTCTAAGTGTTGGGATTAAAGGCGTGGATTCATATCCAATCTGTTAGCCTGTGTCTTTTTATAGGTAAGTTGAGTCCCATTTATATTAAGGAACATTAATGGCCAGTGATCACTAGTTTCTGTTATTTTAGCTTTTGGTGTTGGAGATGTTATTGTGTGTGTTTTCCCCTTTGGGATTTGCTGCTGTGAGATAATCCATTCTCTGTGTTTTTGTGGATGTAGCTAACTTCCTTGGGTTCAAGATTTCCTTCTAGTACTTTGTGTAGGACTGGGTTTATTGCTAGGTATTGGTTAAATGTGGTTCTGTCATGGAATATCTTGTTTTGTTCATCTATGGTGATTGAAAGTTTTGCTGGGTATAGCAGTCTTGACTGGCATCTATGGTCTTTTAATGTCTGCATAACGCTTGATCAGGACCTTCTGGGTTTCATTGTTTCAATTGAGAAGTCGGGTGTAATTCTGATATATCTGCCTTTATATGTTACTTGAATATTTTCTTTAATGTCCTTTCTTTATTCTGTATGTTTAATGTTTTGATTATTATATGGTGAGGTGACTTTTGTTTTTTGATCCAGTCTATTTGGTATTCTGTAAGCTTCTGGTATCTTCATATGCATATCTTTTTTTTTTTTTTTTTTTGGTTGGGAAAGTTTTCTTCCATGATTTTGTTGAATTTTTTTTGTTGTTGTTTCTGTGCTTTTGAGTTGGATTTCTTCTCCTTCTTCTATCCCTATTGTTCTTAGGTTTGGTCCTTTCATTTTGTCTATATTTCCTGCATATTTTGTGTTTAGCTTTCACTAGATTTAATGTTTTTTTGACAGATGAGTCTATTTCCTCTATTGTATCTTCAGCAATTGAGAGTCTCTCTTCCATCTCTTGTATTCTGCTGTTCATGCTGCATTTGTGGTTTCTAATCAGTTTTCCATGTTTTCCATTTCCAGACTTTCCCTGATTTGTGTTTTCTTTATTGTCTCTATTTTGGTTTTCAAGTCTTGAATCATTTCTTTCATTTGTTTGATTGCTTTTTTCTTGGTTTTCTTTAAGGGAGTTTTGTTTTCTTACAAATTTTGGTTTGTCTTTTCCTTCATTTATTTGAGGGAATTTTTCATTTTCTCTTTAAGGGCCTCAAACATTCTCCTAAAGTTAATTTCTAGGTCATTTTCTTCTGCTTCATCTATATTGGGGTGTTCAAGTCTTGCTATTTTAGGGCCACTAGTTTTTGTTGGTGTCGTGTTGTTCTATGTGGTGTTGAGTGTGTTCTTATGTTGTCTACCCATCTTTTCCTCTGATTGGTGTAGTTGGGGCTGTGTCTCTAGAGTGATCACAATTCTTACTTCACAGAAGAAATCTGATCTGAAAGTGAAACCCATTAATTCAACCCCAATGTAATATTACTCGGTAAAAGTTGACTATGGTCTGCTTAAAGATGGTGAGTGTGATATTGACTATTGGACCCAGTGGCAAGTAGTCTACCATGGAACTATAAACTTAAAGATTTAAAAAATTTATTCTTTGTATACATAATACACTTAGAAAATGTATTTTTTCATATCTATCTACATCCCTCCCTCCAATTTTCTCAATTGCCCTATTCTGGTTCCTTCCAAACATCATTCCTCTTTTAATTATTGTAACCAATAACCCCCTGAGTCCAATTAGTGCTGCCCATATGTTCATGAGTATGGGGCTATCTACTCAGGCACGAAGAACCTACCAGCAGCCATATTCCAAAAAAAGCAACACATTCTCTGTCTCTCAGAAATCATCAACCATCAATAGTTCCTTCACTAGGGGTGGAGCTTCATCTCCCATCACCCATTCATGCTGGGGTGAGACTAGCCTGATCTTGTGAAGGTCCTGTGCAAGTAATCATAGCTTCTGTGAGATGGTCAGCAGCCGTGTACTGTAGGGCTTACTAAAAGATTTCACCATGGATGAAGGAAGGAATACATAGCCATGTTCACATATACCAAAGTGCGGCATGATGAAAACATATTTTTGATCACTTTTTAATAATTTATAGCTTTTTATATTTTGTTCAATTTTAGTGTTTTGCACCAAAGTACTACTCATTTTATATACTTTTTGGTTTCATTTTCTCTTAGAAGTAGGGTCTTATGTAGCCCAGGCTGGCCTTGAGCTTTTAGTATATCCACAGATGGCCTTGAAATTCTAATCCTCCTGCCTCTGGCTTCCCTGTGCTGGTAAGTATGTGTTCTGCTACTCCCAAGTTTTAAATGATTTTTACAGGATAAAAGTTTTTGTAAAAAGTTTCCTGTTAATTTCTTTGAAACTGTAAGTGACAGCTCCTAAAAGAACAAATTCATCAGTGTTTTCAAAATGCACATTAAAATATGTAAAAATATTGCTTTCATCAATTTTCAATTAAGATGTGATTATTATGCAGACTTTTCTACATTTTCATCGCTCCCTTTTCTATTGTTGTCAGCTACTGATGCAGATGTGAGGAATGAAAGTCTCTCGTCTGTGCAGCAGCTTGGCATTGAAGCGGCTGTCAGGTATGTGGGGAGGCGTCTCTCCTGTGCATCCCTGGAATTCATCTACCTGATGTGTGCTCAATAATATTAACAACCAACTATTCTGTAGCCTTTAAATGCAGAGTCTCCCACTCAGAAAATAGTAACGTTATCTTTGAGGATATTGGCACATGATTAAATTACCTCCGGCTGTAAATCAGTTACAGCTCATTACTATTCTGAAAGCTAATTAGTGTGTTCCTCTATGACTATCAGTTGTTTTCTACCCCCCCAAAAAATTAGCGTTGCAAAAATCAAAATGCTACGGCAGAGTTATACATCTTTTAAAACACGGTTTGTTCTAGTTGTCAGGTCCCGGTGAAGACAAACATACTTTAAGGACAGATTGAGAAGTTCAGATGAGTAAACCAAAATTGTCAGTTTGAATTGTTAGAACTCATAAATTAATTTTCAAAAGAAGTGAGTACAGTACATCACGAACTGGATAGTAACCTCCTTTTCTTTTGTTCTCAACAAACCTCATTTAATACGAGGTTCTTAACTATAGCATTGTAATTAAAGGGCCATTATTTGAATCATATTTAGGAAGGTACTTATGAGATTTATTTAATACTTGAGACTTATATAAATGCCTATTGTGATGAAAATCACAACGTGGATTCTGGATCATCCACTTCTACCAGAGTACCTGTTTTGATTATATTATGTGACTCCATATACATGTTTTAATAAAAGTATACTGTACTGCTCCATTTCCAATGAAATGAAACCTATAGATTATATAAGCAGCTTGGTCACATATTTTAATTCAATGTAATTTCTTATTCATAGAAAGTAAATGGAAAATAACGCATAGTGTAGAGTTTGGCTAGACTGTGGTATAGTGTGGCTACCATCCTGGAGAGTCATTGAGATAACAGCAGCAACAGAAACAATAAATGCACTAAAGTGTTACTGCTGAGAAGGAGAGTTCTGAAAATACAGATCAAGTAAGGTCTTAGGAAGCTGGAAATCAAAAAACAACATACCCATTTAGTGTATCTAAAATATAGGAACTTAGGTAAGACTGAATTAGTTTTAGCTAATTATAAACTGCTGTTTGATCCATGTAAACACCAAGACATTTCAAGTTATGTTACAGTCCTGTCCTAATCTTCACCCAAAAATGTCCAAAGCCTCTGATATCCAGTATTCATAGATGACCTCCACAGGAACTTCTTGACATAACGTCCTATTAACCTAAATTCAGGAATCTGTGTTCTGGATGAATTTCAGAAAAACTTCCTACATGGCTCTCATCTGTAGTCCGCTGTCGTTTTGTTTTCTCATTTCTGTTTCACCACCCTAGAATGGTAACAGTTAATGCGGCTGATCCTGTTGTACCTCTCAGGAGGGAATATTGAGTGCCTTGTCTAATGTCGTCACCCTAGAAGTAGCATCTTAAACTTCAGACTTTGAGGTCTCAGGAGAAATACATTTGATGTCTAAAGAGGAATGTGAAGATCCTGATAGTTTTCATTCTGTGTCTTTGGGGGGGGGGGGTGTCTTTTACATAGGTATGGTAAGTTTCTCAACTTGTTAAAAGAGGGTGCAGAAAATGATCTCGCCTTGGTCTTAAAGCACTGTGAGAGATTCCTGAAACAACAGCAGTCACCAGTAACTTCTTCTCTTCATATCCTTTTTGAGTGGATTCATGCAGAACCAAATTATCTTCCTATACTTCCCATAGTTTTTTCGAAGGATGTGTTAACATATCTGTAATAAGTAATAGCTGCTGTGTGACTTGTTACAGTTTATCCTAATAGGATTTTAATCTGTGTTTTGAACATACGTTTTAATAAATTGACTTATGATCTTTAGACTCAGTTGTACTCGTGGAATCTTAAAACTGAGTAAAGTGATTTACTACACACATACAATTAATATCTCTTTCCAAATAAAAATTCTAAAAGTGAGTATTTATGTAGTTGTGTACCTCCTAAGATAACCTGGAAGCTCCTTAACTGTTGTGCAGTGTGCCTGCAAGGGCGCTACACAGGCCATGACTGGTTTGTGTCTTCGCTCTTCATCATAATGCAGGGGGATAAAGAGAAGACGTTCCAGTTTCTTCAGCATTTCTCCAGGCTTCTGACCTCTGCTTTCCTTTGGGTGCCAAGGCTGCATATTTCTGTAAGATGTAAAAATTTGTTTGTAAAGGAGAGTTGAACTTAACCACCGTATTTAACTTTACTAGGGTATAATCTTTTTTTTTTTTTAACTTCAAAGCTTTATTGTACAGGATAGAGGGCCACACTTCGGCCTGCCCACCTTCAAACTTTTAAATTGCTATTGCTCTGAGATCCTGGTGACCCCTTCATGATCTTCACTGGAGTTTGAAGGGAGTATAACTATCTTATACATACACTGTGTCCTAATAATTCTTATTCACTTTCCTACCTGAATGATATTACTATAACTTGTATCAAACCTGTTTTTCACAGTTTCATACATATATACAATGTATTATGATTACTCTCGACTCTTCTCATATCTCCCTTCCACCCTGTCAACTTACCCCCTTCCTTCCTTTTTCCCATATTCATCATCTGAAGGTCTGTAGGGAGAGGAAGGGGAAGGCTCAGTTGCCAGTGTGGACAGAAGAGTTCCTGGGTAGTTAGTGTTCCCAAAGGAGGAAGAGTGAGTCCATACCAATAATTTGTGGGGTTCTGGAGTTTCCACCTGTGGAGATTGAGATCCTCCATAAGTAGAGGAGGGCTGGGCTATAGTTCAGAGTTGGAGGCCTATAATTGGGAAGAGCCAGCAGAGCCCTGGGATGGCCTGCATGCTTTTTGATGGACTCTCTTTGAAAATATAGACTTGACCTTTTCTGTTGAAGGTTATCTTACTTAATGCTAATGGACTGGGAGATATTTAATCATAGAAGCATTTTCAAGAAATAGAAATAAGATAATAAGCTAAAAGTCTAAAATTAAAGTTACCATACATTATTTAGTAATAAATAAGGGACATAAGGTACATTGTTTAGTGATAAATAAGGGACATAAGGTTTTGAACATGTTTTAGTGTTGCTTTGTAAGATACTCTTGATGGTTAGGCTATAGTATAAGAAAAACATTTACTATAGAAATTGTAATCATATTTTATAGAGGAGAAAACCTATATGTATACATTTTAGAAATCTCTTCTGAAGACTTACTGATATGTTACTACTATAATTATTATTATCATTTGTTGTTTGGTGTTTTACTCTTTTGGGCTCTTTAGGTTTTTTGGAGGACCCACCACTCAGCTCCCAAATAAATCACACATGGAGACTTAGTTATGAATGCCCAGCTTTTGCTTGGCTTGTTTCTTCCCGGTCTTTCTTAATTTAAATGATCGCATCTATCTTTGGCCTCTGAGCTTTGATCTTTCTCTATTCCTGTATACCTTTTTTTCCCTTCTTACTCTGTGTCTGGTTGTATATCTGGGTGGCTGACTTCTGAAGTCCTCCTCCTGCCTCCCTCATTCCCAGATCTTTTTATCCTGCCAAATTTCTCTTCATATTTATACTCTCTGCCTGCCTGTCCCACCTATTTCTCTCTCTTTCTCCTGCCTTGCTATTGGCCTTTCAGCTCTTTATTAGCCCATCAGATGTTTTAGACAGGCATAGTAACACAGCTTCACAGATTTGAAGAAATTCAGCATAAACAAAAGTCACATACCTTAAAATAATATCCGCCCCCCAAGTCATTGCTATTTTATGGTCCTAGAGCTTCAACTCTAGATGTATGCAAACCAGGCAAGTACTCTGCCATTGAGCCGTTAATACCCCCAGGCCTTTGAAGTACTACATTTTGAAAGAATTTGCTACTTGTATGAAATCTCAGAGATTACATTAGAGAAAAGCACATTACTGTATGTTTTTGTTTGTTTATTTATTTATTGCATTTTGTGAAGATCTTCAACTGGGAGAAAATAAAAATGACATCAGTTCTGCTACACTGATTATTTTTCATTGACAAAGAAATACTAAACAAGTAAGGATAAGCTAAGAGGTATCCTTATTATGTTAGATGAAAACATTTATTAAATGCCTTTTTTGTATGTGTATGTATTTTACATATATACATGTGTAATTTATATATTCATTTATGTACATATCTACACAGATCTCACATATATATCTATATATGAACTGTGTGATAAAGAAAATTAGCTCAAAGCCTTATGAAATAAATTATATAGTGAAGTTTAATAATTTTTTGCTTGAAACACTGTTATGCAGTTTGTGATAAGACTGTCCAGTTAGCATTCTTCACCACAATAAAAACAGTTGTTCACACCCACAGCAGTAGGAAACAATAAATAGTTGTTTTTTCTGAAATGTATGAGACTCTTCTTATTGCTGCTGTGAATTAAAACAATTCTGTCCCTTTAAATTATAATTGAAATTTTAAAAAATCTCTCACTTCCACTCTTCTGTTTCAGAATATAATTTCTAAAATATTTTGGTAATTGATTTTAAACGAGTAATTTATTTTTTGTCAAACATTTTAAATGTGTACCTGTGTGTGTGAGAGAGAGAAAGAGATACACACACCAGGGAGCATTGTCTGAGCACACATGCACATGTACACACATAGAGAGGACAGCTCTTAAAAGGCAGTTCTTCTCTCCCACCTTGCTGAAGCAGGGTCTCCTGTTTCTTCTGCTTACTGCACACTCCAGGCTTAGCACCTCTGAGGTTCAGGGAGATTTTCCAGGGTCTCCTCTCTCACTGCAGCAGTACTGGAATTATGATGCAATTATCCGGCCTTTAACACATGGATTCTAGGGGTCAACCTAGGTATCATCAAGTTTGTATGGCTAGTTTTTTACCTATCTTCCATTGTTTTATACCAAATATTTTAAAGTAGGAATTGAATTTTATTTGATACCATCTAACTATCATTAATTTTTCATTTCATTTAATTTTATTTTTAATTATGTGTACCTGTGTATATTTGTATGTTTGTATGTGCACATGAGTGCAAAGTGCACATGAAGGCCAGAGAAGGGCAGCAAATTCTCTGGTGTTGGTGTTACAGGCTGTTGTGAGCTAACCCACTTGTTTCCTGGGAACTGAGCTTGGGTCCTCTGCAAGAATAGTGTGTACTCATAACCACTGAGCCATCTCTGCAGCCACTAATGCATCATGTTGAATCCCGATTTCCTAAAGTTGCATTTCTTTGCGCCTGTATACATTTTAGTAGCATACATTTTAGCTTTCATCAGTGCAACAAATGCTTTGTTGAAAAGAAGCAAATGCCAGCATTTTTGACTGTGTTCAGTTTACCATGTGGATGTCAGTGAATATGGACTGCTGTTCTGTGTGTAGGATGCAGAGCTGTGTTCCTGGAATCTGTGTGAACATGTACCCTTTCTGCTTGTTCACCAGCACATTCAGTGTGACTTTCAGCAGCCCCTTCCTTCAGCATTGTTCTTCAGTTTTAAACAGACTATTTTATTACCAGCTTGACAGACTAGTAGTTCTTCGCAAATGCTCTTCTACCAATTCACCTTTATACATTCTATCAAGGAATGTTAAATAATTGTTAATAATAATGTTCCAAGTAGCCACCACCCCATAGTATAAATTTTTAATCTTATTAATCTTTTGGATTGCTTCGTCTATGCCATTTATCTTGGGGTAGTGCCTTCTATTATAGTTTTAAGGCATTGCTTACAAAATAGGACATTTTTTATTTGCTTTATTTTCTCAAACATTATGTCAGTATTTTCTTTGTAGGTTGATAAAATGAGAGTCTTTAGTTTTGTGACATGTTATTAGCTGTTAGAAGCACAATGTGCCTGACTTCTTAGCTCAAAATTACATTCTTGACATGACTCTCCAAAGGAAAAAAAATCAGTCTGTGTTGGTCAGGGAAGTCCCACAGGCTACCAGAACAATAAAGGCTATTGCCATTTTTCTTAATTAGCATCCAGAAGTAGTTGGTATGACCCCATTGCCAAAGATTCCAGATACCTTCATTGCAAGACAGAGAAATCAAACTGGAAGTGAGATTAAAGCTTCCTCCCTTATAACTAGCTTTCTTAGTTATGGAAGCTGCCATGTAAGCTTTTAGTGGAAAGAGGGGATGTATCAATGGTTTAACTAACAAAGACTTCTATAAACTGTAACACCAATCTGCCAGGAAACGTGCCCGGTGGTAAAAGATGTCACAATTCTTCTTTGGGTAATCAACTGCTCTATGACAGGATTCAAGTCCTGTACCACAGAAGAGTATTCCCATCTGGTACTGCAACTTGATCAAAACTTCATGGGCTCTAACAAGGGACTTGACAACTGCTTCTTAGCTAAGTTAGTCTAATCAGAGAATCCTCTGTTTGCAATAAATGGTGGTTAGTGAAGAAACCCTCTGCTTATCATGCAGAGAATAAGTGATGGCATAGTGGTTAACCCTAAACAGGACATTTATACTACTTCCCTCCAAGGCTCAGGAAAGTTCATAGCACAGGGGGTAGAAAGAATGAAGGGCCAGGAGACACAGAAGGGCATGATGCAGTCATTGGTGTCAGGATCTCACAGCCTCTGCAGCTGTTTTTACTGGGCCTTCACAAGAATGGACTGGTTGTCATTCAACCATGGATCAGGGGGGAGTTTCTGGAACCTTACTTCTCCTGGCTCAGCTATCAACTATGAGTTGATTCTAAGGAAGGAGCAATCATAATCTTCATTTGCTTACCCATTGATTAGTTCATGGGTTCCAAACTCATGGTCACACAGACGACCCTGGTTAAATTCAGTTGTTCACAAACCTAAACAAGGATATGAATATAAGAAAGGGACTTGATATATAAAGTGAGAGGGACACATGCACAGTACACATAACACTGTCAAAGAAAATATTTAATAAAAGTTGTAATCTTAAAAAATTGTCATCCTGTCCAGCCAATCTCACCTTTGTTCTCATTGCTCCATTCTAGTTTTTACTTTTTCCCATAATGTTCATCATCTGCTAATACGTTATTTGCTTCATACTGATCCCTTATCTAGAGTCTTTGTTACTAGTCCTGGAAGAGTTTTCTATTTTATTCACTGATACAGCCCCCTCTGTACATAAACTATAGCTTCTTTATTCCATAAACATGTTGTAGGTGAATTAATATTTAAATTTAATATTTAAAATATTTGAATTGAAGTATGTATTACTCTAGAAAGAAATTACTGAAAAAAGTGATTGATTCCCAGCCTGCTTAAGAATGTTACAGCCAGACTTGGTGATATAGGCCATTAATTCCAGCACTTGGAAGACAGGAGTAGATGATCTCTGTGAGTTCAAGGCCAGCCTGGTCCACAGAACAAGTTCTAAAACAGCCAGGGCTACACAAAGGATCCCTATCTCAATCCCCATAATCCCCATGAAAAAAGGAATTGATATAAGCAAATCAGATTTAAAAAGTTTTTATAAAAAAACTTAACATAAGCAAAACAAGAAATAACCGTTAATGAAAACAGTAACAAGGTCTCAGAATTTTATAAAGTGTAGCTATACTAGTTATTAGTTTAAAGTAATTTAAACGTTTTAGACTAGAAGAATCTTTTTTTTTAATCTTCAGGTATTATAAAAAAGTTAAATCATAATACAATAATTTTAGGGAATTTCTTAGGAAATCAAGCTAAATGCTATGTTTGCTGCCTCTTAGTAAAAGTTATAAAAGGATAACACATTGATTGAAATAAGCAATATTAACTTATATGTATTTACAAACAGAACTCCACGTTATAAACCAACATAAAGCAGTACTCAGATGACTGGTACCGTCCAGCAGGAGGGTGGTGGACACTGCCTGTCTAGTATAACCGTACTCAGATGGAGTGGTACAGTCCAGCAGGAGGATGGTGGACATGTGCTGTGTAGTATAACTGTACTCAGCTGAAGTGATACAGTTGAGCAGGAGGGTGGTGGACACTGGCTGTCTAGTATGACTCTACTCAGATGAAGTGGTACAGTCCAGCAGGAGGGTGGTGGGCAGCTGCTGTATAGTACAACTGGACATGAGCTTCATATTTGTTCAACTTAGTGTTGAAAAAAATTTGCAGTGTTAAATGGGATTTAAACACATCTACAATACAGGCATATTGTGATACACCCATAACCCATTTGTGGGCCAACTGCAAAAATGAGCCATACAAAACACATTTTCTTATATCTGAATTTCAATATTCTACACATTTGAAGATTCCCATTTCCTGTACTCCTGAAAGGGGAAACATTTGTTTTATGGTATCATAATTTCAAAGTTTTGAGAAATCCTTAAATTTTCTCTGTATTCCTTTCCATTTTGTGCAAATTAACAAACAGTATTGCTTTAAAGCTTGGCTGATCCTCTGCCTGTAGAGACTCAGATAAGGAGTATGAACTACATTGGATCAGTCTGTGTTGGATTGGAAAGTTTCAAATCTTTTATTTTTTATTTTTATTTATTTATTTTTTGAGGAAAGTATAAATTTACTAAGATTTTAATTATAAATGACATATTCTGATCTCTCCTAGAATCCCTACATTTTTCTTTTTCTTTTTCTTCTTCTTCTTATTACAAATTTTCACCTCCTCCCCTCCTCCCATTTTCCTCCCCCTCCTCCCATTCCACCTTCCCCTCCCTCTCCAGTCCAAAGAGCAGTCAGGGTTCCCTGCCCTGTGGGAAGTCCAAGGTCCTCCCCCCTCTATCCAGGTCTAGGAAGGTGAGCATCCAAACAGACTAGGTTCCCACAAAGCCAGTACATGGAGTAGAATCAAAACCCAGTGCCATTGTCCTTGGCTTCTCAGTCAGCCCTCCATGTAAGCCACGTCCAGAGAGTCCGGTTTGATCACATGTTCCATCAGACCCATTCCAGCTGGCCTTGGTGAGTTCCCATTAGATCAGCCCGACCGTCACAGTGGGTGGGCGCACCCCTCGCGGCCCTGACTTCCTTGCTCATGTTCTCTCTTCTTCTGCTCCTCATTTGGACCTTGGGAGCTCAGTCCAGTGCTCCAATGTGGGTCTCTGTCTCTATCTCCATCCATTGCCAGATGAAGGTTCTATGGTGGTATGCAAGATATTCATCAGAGTGGCTATAGTATAGGGCCAGTTCAGACACCCTCTCCTCAGCACAGAACTCAGTTTTTCATAGTTTGATGAATAAAATTATTCACCAGAATGACTTAAGATGAAAGTCGAAAACTAAGACTATTCTGCTCCATTTTTAAGTGTATATCTTTTAACCATGGGCATATAATACTCTAAAGTTATAAGATCTTTGTTTCACATCTTATCATATACTAATATAAGCCACTGGTTTACTGATTTATTTGTTTAAATCTGCCTAGTTTCTATACTTATATGACCTTGAATGCCATTAGTCTTTGCATTCTCTGAATTTGAAAGTGTTGATATTATTTTGGGGTGTCACAGTTGAGCAAGATATACAAATTATGAAAGTATAAATTGTAGTTTGATGGCTCATAGGACCTTTTTTGTTTTCATATGAACCATCTGTTGTTATTGTGCTGGCTTTATGAAAATCATCTACTATGGATTAGAGTGATGATATGCAAATAACAGACAAGCAAGATGTTAATTATAAGTGAATTCACTGTGATAACAAGTGCAGTCGTTAGAATCTTGTTATTGAGTCAGTATTATGTATGGCAAGTTTGGTATCCGGAGCTGGTTGGTTATCAAACGTGTGACTTAAGGCTCTCCTGCCAGTGTATGATTTATGAGAATAGAAGAACTCTTGTCTTGTCTTTGGGACCCTATTACAGGATAATGGCTTGTTTCCTTTGACAGCATAATTAATGTCTACTGTCTTTATCTCTTCATAGACTTGTTCTAAAGGTATTTCTGCCACAGCACAGAACAATGCTGTTTGAAAATTAGGTCCAGAATATTCTTAAACTGCCTCTGTGCATATTGTAGACTGTTAGTAAGTTTACACTGAACATATAAACATGTAAGTTAACCTTTGCTTTTATGTTTGTTAGACTTATTCATTATATAAATAGTGAGTCACATTTTGTGTTTGACAAGCAGTAAATCAATGACTATTAATTCATACTCTGCATTATATTGAATTACCTAATGGAAAGTATTCTCCTTGTTCTCTATATAAAAGTGACCTGAGATGTCCACTTAATGTGCTATGTCTTCATCAATATTTAAGCATTTTCATGTGCAATATCTCCTAGAGAACCTGCCAGAAAACACACAGAATTTACACTGATTTATTCCTGCAACTATAAATTTCTGTAATTTGAAAGAATAATAAATTATTTGTGATAAGTGCCAAAAAGTGAAAAATCACTGTTAAAGCTGCGTCGTGATTTCAGAAACGTCATTACCTAAACCTAACTAAATCCCTGTACCAGAGCGACAGGCCCAAAATTGTGTCCACATATTTAACCCTTATGTAATTTTATGAGTTTTATTTGTTTTATCTAAAAGCAAGAAGTTTTATTTTTAAAAATTTAGATAAGATTTTTTGGAAAAAAGAGTTAAAATATAAGGTAAAGTTAAGACATAAAATTACTTTTGGCTAGCTCTTAATTATGTAATCTCAGGGCTGGGTGTCAACTTTGCATGATATAATTGCTATTAATATAGTTTTCTTGACACAATTACATCTTTTGAGTTTTTTGTCTTTTGTTATAAGTGGTGATTCTGTGTTGATATTGAATTAATAGTCATAACAAGTAAAATATTCTCAATCATTACTAATCATAAATTGCACCTAAGAACTATTTTTTTAAATCAAAGCTGAGAATTGAACTTTGCTCCTCCTGTGTATTAGGTCAGAGCACTGCATTACAGGACATTCCCAACCTTCAGAGCCAAATTTTTATAATGTCCACTGTATATATGCAAATTATATACTCATGCATGATTTAGTATGTGTGTATATATGTATGTATGTATGTATGTATGTATGTATGTGTGTGTGTGTGTATGTATAATTTCATGAAAACGGGTGATGGAAAACTTTTGAGTAAGCATTATACATTTCCCCACATAAGAAGTGAGTTTATCGTGGCATTCTCAGTTTGTGTTCTAATTAACTCAAGTCCATATTAGTTAAAATCAACAAATGAAATGGAACTAGGCAAACATTCCTAAGAGCTGACTAGAGCTTTTTAACATGGGCTCTTTGGCAGAGACAGGCACTATTAAATATGCATGCTTATTAGTACCTTGGTTAATATGTAAAATTCATTACTCACATGTTTGTTATTCATGTTTTCAATCCTTCTCATCCACAGGCTTTGCAGTTTCCTGAATTACAAACTACTTTACTCTTCTGTTTTGGAAAGATATATAACCTTACCTTTATTGAGGTTTATTGCTCTACAGCAATAAAAAAGTGTTTAACTTTCTGACATTTGCATATTTATAATTGTTGTAGTGTAAGACCAAACCATATCAATTTTGTTTTCAAATTTTAATTCATTTTATTGAAGCAGGGTCTCAAAAATCCTTGGTTGACTTCAAACTGTTTATCCTTGGATGACCTTGAACTTCTGATACTTGTGGTTCACAAGTTTGCACCCAGCACACCTGGCTAATGTTGTGCTGGATATCAAACTCGGGGCTTTGTGCATTTGAGACATGCATGCTATCAACTGATCTATGGCAACCATGTAAATTTGCAAGCGCAAACCATGGCTTAAGCAGAAAGACTCAGCTAAGCATCTGCTTGATTGTTATAAACCATCCATGTATTTACTGTTTTCCACTTCTCTTTGATGCAGAGGTACCTTCCTGTGGACACCATTGAAACTGGCATCCATCCCATATATTTTTGCAGCACTCACTACATTGAAATGCTACTGAAGGCTGAGGTGCCACTTGTCTTTTCGGCTTTCCACATGTCTGGTTTTGCTCCATCCCAGGTAATCTGCTGGGGAGTTCTAGTTCTTCAACGCCCACATCTCCAACTTTATAAAGAAAATTCTTTGCCCTAAAATACGATATAATATATATGTATAATATACTTATATATTAAGTGTAATATATAAGTAATGTAATCAGATTATATTTATTTACACACATTATTTATTTATATACTTTATTTTTCTTTTCTACTATTTTTAATTAGTATGCTATATTTTTGTTTTATTAAATTATCCAGTTAGTCAAAAATAAGTCTAAATTGCAGTTGTTTTATATTTCATATTATTTATATTATATTTTTAAAAATATTTTATGAATTATTTTATATTCAAACTGGTAAAAAATTAGTCAGCCATTTTCTCAGTAGATAATAACTACATATTGCCAAAAAATAACCATTATCACTTTTGAAAAACTTTTCTGTTCATTTCATTTTCTTTTAATCAAATTTGAAGTTAAACAAGTAAAATTATGCCAGCGTCCTTTACAGTAAGCAATAGCTTAATCGATGGCTTATTGGATCCATTTTATACACGTGGGTAGCTTTCTTCATCGTAAACTGTGCTTTCATCCCTTTGCATTTATCTTACTAGAGCGAGCTCCCTCTTAATTAGACAATAGCACTTCTTCACAGGATATGTGCTTCTCTGGCTACCCTGATGAAAGATCACACCATTATCACGTGTACCTATGTGAGGCATTCTCTTTTCTGCTTATGAAGTTATTAGCAAATTTAAACAGCATGAACTTCCATTCAGGTGGAATGGAAGTTTAGCCTTTCTTTAGTGTATGAAACATCTGCTTTAACACCGAATCCCAGAATTTTAACTCTGTTGGAGGAAGTTGTTTAAAAAGCACAACATATTTATTATAATTTATAACAATTGATTCTTTCATATATTCTAAAAGTTTGTGCTGAGAGCACTGTCCCTGAGAGTTTCTATTTGCTGTCCTAATGTTGACTGGTAGAGTATATACCACTTAATGCTTCTGAGCATGTTTAGTTCCTAATATATATTCCTTAATTTAGAAGTGAATATCCAAAGATCATGGGAGCATTAATATCTCAGGACCTGTATTATTAATTTAATCTTTAAAAGAAAACTTCATTTATTAGTTCTATATATCGTGTAATTCTGATACACCTTCATCAGTATAAAACTGTATACCACCCTAGCATGGTAGCTCACATTCACAAAAATAGCCCTTTGAGAGTGTGAGGCAGCAGGATTGCCATGAGTTTGAGACCAGCCTGTGGGATACATAATAAGTTCTAGGCCAGTCTGGGTTAAGTGTGAGGCCCTGTCTCAGAGATAAACAGGCAATCAAAACAAAACTATAAAAGAAGCCTGTATATGACCAGTGCATTTATTTAATAAGGTATTATTTCTGAACTGTGAAATTATTCTTTTTAATAATGTAGAAAGCCTTTCAGCAGCTCTTGGGTGTGAGCTAATCACTTGTCTTAAGTGCCTATCACTGCTGATTATTTACTGCTTTATTATTAATTATAAAATATAAAAACAGGTATAAGTAACTAAATAGATATTCATGATTAGGTCATTATTAAGGTATAGATTTTGTGTTTCAAAGCTTAGTCATTTTGATCTAATTAGAAGCAGTGCTTTTTGAAGCTGTGTATTTTTCAGCACAAGAGGGTTGGCTTGTTAGTGAAAGACTTGTGGGAAGGTTGCTAAATGAAATAGGCAGATCTCTAGAGTGAAAATAATAGGCTCAACTTGAGCACAGCGAACTAAATGTGGTTAGGAAAGCGCATTTGCTGATTGGAGTTTCTTCTAAGAGTAACTGCAATGGGAAAGGAAGCAGAAATGGAATTTGCATTCTCGTTTTAAGTAAGCAGTGTAAAATCGCATTCCAATTAACTTTCCAACAGTTTTATCCTTTGCTAGAAAATTTATCTTACTGTATTCTCTACCCACTCTTGGCTTATAAAGCACCATGTATCTTTAATGGTGCATCTCTCTTCCTTGGGGGCACCATCCTGCATAGCAGTGATTATTACACAGGGAGCAGGCTAACTTGACTGGCCCTCCTGTGTAGAGTGCACAACACTTCACTTGGCAGTTATCATCATCATCTGTTCCTTTACTTTTGTTATGAAACCAAGACTCCAGAAAGCACTTTCATGTGCTATGACACAGTACTTTCTGAAACTGTAAAATTATACGCCGAAATCAGATCTTCAGAGGTGTAACAAAAATACCATATTTGTAATCACTTTTTGTGCTTGAGGATGTGTTTGGAGCTTTCATCTCATGGCAGACAGAGAAATTCAGGAGTGATGGAGTGAATGCCTCCACTGTATTGAATCACTCAGAAACACTTCAGACAGGGTCTAAAGCAATCCTCCAGCCTCAACCTGCCAAGTGCTAAGATTTTAGCTTCATGTCACCATGCCTGGCTTTAAAACCACTTTGATTCTTCAGCTATTTTTTTTCTTCTTACCGTGTGTGTGTGAGTGTGTGTGAGTGTGTAGTGAAAACAAATACTGCAAGGCCAGAAGAGTTGCTGAAATAGTGTCTTTGAATAAAATAGTCGATCATTTAGAAATTATTCTTAATTTCAGTTCCATAGATATATGCAATCAATTATTTTGACTTGAATGTTTTTGATTCCTTTATTTTTCATGTAATTTAGATACCAGTAGAAATAATTTACTTCACATAAAATAATATTATATTGCATGTTAATGCCATTTGGCATAAGTTTAAGTGTGGTTAGATATCAATTGTTTTAGGAAAACTAGAGTACAGTTTACACATTGAATGAGTGATGTTGCTTCTTTATGATTCTGAATGATATTTAAACACACAGATACATAATAACGCAATTAAAAACTTAAAATTTCATTTGTCATATGGTTAGCATTACTTTAAAAAGGCACTATGGTCATAGGATGAGATTTTTGAAAATGTGATCTTAATAACTGGAATTCAAAGGTCAGAAGTTGACATAATTAATAATATATAGAAAGCAAAAATTCAGTGATTCAGTCTGGTATAGATGACTTGTGTTTCCTCAGTAACCACATGATGATGTCAGAACCTTCTTTACCTCACAGTATGCCTGTATTACACATACGGTGTCTGAGAAATAGCCACACTAATATTATGTTATCAGAGTGGACCCTAGTAAAAAGAGATTTGTGACAAAACATCTACAGAGGGTCATCATGTGTTTGACAGGGAGAAGAGCATCATCTGTTTATACAACAGGAAGAGAAAGAAGGCTCCAAAGAAACCAGTCCCAGAAAAAAAAGAAACTGTGATCTAGACTTTCCATGAATAAGATTACTTGTTTTCGCTGCTTAGTTTCTGCTTCTTTGTTATGGTAGGCCTAGCAGACTAATTAATACATGTTAGCTATAGGAAAGCAGATCAGCATGCTAAAAAATAAGAAGAAAAGCACCCTTTAGATTTAATAATGAAGTTTTTAATCGACAAAGTGATAGAACAAAAAGAACACATCTATCTGTATACTTAATACTTATGTCAAGTTGAGATAAGCCACCATTTCTGCTTCTTTTTCCTCCCAAGCTCCTCGCTTAACCCTAGTCATTGGAGGAACCCAGGGCCTTGAACCTGAATCTCTCAGATCCTTCCTACACCCAACCATGCTGTTCTCTGTGTGTGTCTTCCCTTGCGACATGTCTATCTTTTTGTGCACATTCCTCTTCCAAAAGAATACAGGGAACACTAGGTCAGGACTTACCCTGATATTCATTTGAAGTTGACTACCTTCATGATGACCTTACCCCCAAGTAAGATCACATTCTAAGGCGGTGCCTTTGCTGATTTTTTTTTTTTTTTTGAGGGGAGGTTGGGGTAGTTAATACATAACAATAATATACCGATTAAAGACTTGAAAAGGAAGCCTTTTTGTAAAAGTCTCATTTTGGAACTATTCTCTATGTTAGCTCCCAGCTCATATGCTCTTTGGTTCTGTTTGTTTTAAATTGTTCTCTGATTCAGCAAGAGTCCATTTGCATTTACGATTTCGCAGCCCGTCATCTGCATAATTATACACCTGTGATTACAGGTGGGATGGGGAAACAATGAACATCTCTGAACTCGGGTAGCCTCTTAGCACTTGTTAGCAGAGAGTGACTGGCGTTTGGGGAAAGAGGAGGACAGTATGTCAGAAGAAGCCATGTCGCAGTAGGAGCATGAGCAGTTCAGACCTCATCAGGTCCTCAGCTCCCAAATCAGGAGTCCACGAATCTTTTTACCCATGCAGCAAACAAGCAGGTTTTTAAGGCCACTGGTAGAATGCTTCTCTATTTTGATTAAACACAAGACTTTTTATTGGTGTCTTGTGTTACTGGTTACCACTTTTTAATAGGTAAGTGCTGCTTTTTATTCCTTTTAAGTAAACTCCTTCCCCTTTTTTTTTTCTTTAAGATTTGCCTGCAATGGATAACCCAGTGTTTTTGGAATTACTTAGATTGGATTGAAATATGCCATTATATTGCTGCTTGTGTTGTCCTTGGCCCTGATTATCAAGTGTATGTCTGCATAGCTGTTCTCAAGCATCTGCAGCGAGACATTCTTCAGCATACCCAGACTCAAGATCTACAAGTCTTTCTCAAAGTAAGTATGCCCATGTCTAAGGGGAAAAGTTGTTAAAAGTTAATCACTAATTTGGGGTACTTCATAATTGTCTTAGGCATTCTTCCATTGCTGGGATAAGACACCTTAACCAAGACAACTTATAAAAGAAAGCAATTTTAATTTGGGGGTACATAGTCCCAGAGGGTTAGAGGCTATGACTATCATGGCAGGGAACATGGCAGCAGGCAGACAGGCATGGTACTGGGGCACTAGCTGAAAGCTTTCATTTTTATCCATATTTAAGAAACAGAGAGGGCTAACTGGAAATGGACAGTGGCAAGCGTCCATCAACAAGGCCACACCCTGATGGTGTAAATCACAAACAATCCCACACCAGTTTGGAATTATGATTAATAGAATGGTTATTTATTTAAAGGGGAAAAAACTTACAGATCACCGTCCCAGACAACAGCCCTCTGCGCAATCAGGAAGGGAGCCTAGTCGTCCGAAGCGGAGCTGGAAGCCAGAGAGCGAGCGGAGGGAAGTGGCCGCATTTTTAAAAAGAGAGACCACGCCCCAATGGGCTGGTATCTCAGCGGCTATTGGCTGAAGGAGCAGAAGGAGCTCCCGCAACACCTCCCCCTTTTGTTTAAGTAAGAGAGTTCTAAACCTACTATGAAATTATATACAATAAGCACAAATATCCTATTCCAACTAGCTTAAGTCTTGTATAATAAATAACTTGGCCAAGTCATGAGAGGAAAGTAACTACATTTATATAGTCTTCAACCCCATCGAAGATCTGAGAAGGAAAATAATGTTACCTGAGTAATTAGGAAGTGTGTTCAAACCACTTCTAAAACATGCAACAAATCACAGAGACAACTAGCTACCTGGACAATCACCCAAAGTCACGTTTGCAGCGTTGAAGCAACCAACTTTGGCTAAGGCCTAACGTAACTGACATACCATTTTCAAAGGCAAGAAACTTTTCAGAACTATCTTACCCTGTCTTGGCAGGATATGGCAGTCCTGTTTTATCCATTTATGGATGCTCTGTATCTGTCAGTGGTTGAGGTATGGGCATTTCTTTGCCCAAAGGCCAGGTCTGCCAAGAAGAAAGCCTCCACGTGGAGTGTCTTTGGTGCTCAACATTCTCTCGGGAATAGATTGGTGTTGCCAGGAGCAATTGTGTCTCACTACCAAATTATTTGTCTACCATGGAACTCTGAGTTAAATTAAAGGCCATTTTCTACAGCTCTTTGAAGAGGTTGAAGATTATCTATCTATTCTGAGTATAATCTCTATTTATCTAACGAACCTGATTAGTCTAATTATAAATGACAAACATAGATGACTACTGATCTATATAATTCTTAATACCTATCTAACTTAAAGACTAAGACAATAAACAACTGTGCAATAAATGAGGACAATATCCCCAAATGTAAACAATGTCATTATACAAATAATATCAGAGGTAGAAATGTACATTGCAATATGATAAATATCTCAATATGACAATTGTTTTAAACAGAGTTAGAAGCATACTCTCATACAATGTTCAATATACAAGAATCAACACCAATGCAATTTTCTAATAACAATAATTCACAAATACCAATCATCCCATCAAACCAGGTAATTCCCCCCCTTTTTTTTTTCATAAACACCCCTGAGTCCATATAATACCTCCCCCATCCCCTCAACCCTATACCAACTACTAAATGATGTCCCTAAACCAGAGGGCAAACTCTGTTGGGAGAGGGGGCGTCGTCCTCTAAGATTGCTTCTAGCTGACATGGGGGCGACGTTCTTCTCAGGGGGGTCCCATGAAAGCAAATGATGGTAAAATTCCCAGAATAACATTTGGTCGAGGAAATTGTAACTAGCCTCTGAGTGTTTTGAGGAGGTCCGGCCAGAGTGTTGTCAAAATTGTACACCATTTGAAACTGTCTTGTGTAGTTGGTACCAAAAAAAAACCAAAAAAAAAGGTCTAATTTTATCGCTATTAAAAACATGACGTCATAGTAACCAGGTGAAATTGATGTTGTGGGGCCCCATCTTCATCCTGGAAACTTCAAAGATTACTGAAGGAAAATTTGTTGTTTGTTACAGGAAAGGTAAACATTATCTACAAAGACATATACAGACATATATATTCGATGGAAGGTATAATAAAGACAGACACAGATATGAGGATAGGCAAAGAAAATTTATCAAGTATCATCATCATCATCATCATTATTACTATTATTATTCTGTCCCATTTCATGACTCCTGACCTGAGACAGAATCTCTGAGCTATCTCTTATCAACAGGCTTGGAATTGAAGAGGGACTGAGCCATAGTCCAACTCCAAAACCAGCTCTATATACATATAAATAAAAGCATAGTAATGTATATATATATATATATATTTAAAAAATGTTTTATACTTACTAAACCTATTCAGGTTCTGTGTTGATCCATATTAGGTTGTAACTAGTGTCCATCCATCAGTATTTAAATATCCAGGGTCCCTTAAGTTCTTTGAAGATGAGTGGTTTCCTGTGGAGATAAGAAAAGAACCCTGCCCCCAACCTATATGCTTTTCTTACCATCAGTATGATCATCATCCTTGTGAATGAATTATTTTTCTTTTCCAAGGGGCTTCTCCTCTTCAAACCGAACCTTTATTAATTTTGATGGTATCCACAATTTTTCCTCTCCTGTGGAGACAAGAGCAAAACCCCTTCCCCAACGCAGCACATCTCCTGGCTTCCATTGAGAGGTCAGCACATCTTTGAAATAAATTGGTTGATTTAGTTCAGCAGACTTTTCCATTATCCAATGTCTTTCTGCCGCTGTTGTTCCTTTCTCATTAGCGTTAAGAAAATTCAAGGTTAATAAAGCATTATGCAATCTATTTCTGGGGGTATTTTCCGTCCCTTTTTGTTTGTTCAGCATATCCTTTATAGTACGATTTGATCTTTCTATAACTGCCTGACCTGTAGGATTATTTGGTATACCTGTAATGTGTTTTATATTATAATAATCAAAAAAGCGTTTCATTTTCTTAGATACATATGCTGGACCATTGTCTGTCTTTATTTGTGCAGGTATACCCATGATGGCCATAACTTCTAATAAATGTGTGATTACTGAATCGGCCTTTTCTGAGCTCAGGGCAGTAGCCCATTGAAAACCTGAATATGTGTCTATGGTGTGGTGTACATATTTTAATTTACCAAATTCCATAAAGTGAAACACATCCATCTGCCAGATTTCATTCCTTTGAGTACCCTTTGGGTTACTCCCTGCAGGCAATGGTGTTTGATTATAGAAAGAACAAGTAGGACATCTCTTTATAATGTCCTTAGCTTGTTGCCATGTAATGGAAAATTCTTTCTTTAGGCCTTTACTATTGACATGATGCTTTTTATGAAATTCTGAGGCCTTCAACACACTTCCAATCAATAATTGATCAATCTCTGCATTACCTTGTGCTAGAGGACCAGGCAGACCCGTATGGGACCGGATGTGTGTTATGTACATTGGACAAAGCCTATTCCTAATTATATCTTGTACCCGGATAAACAATGAAGTCAACTCTGTGTCATCTGGAATAAATTCAGCAGTTTCAATATGCAAGATAACTCTTTCTGCATATTGTGAATCTGTAACTATATTAAGAGGTTCTTTAAAGTCCCTTAGCACCATAAGAATGGCATATAATTCTGCCTTTTGGACAGAATTATAAGGGCTTTGTTCCACCTTACTCAATTCATCTGACTTGTAACCAGCTTTCCCTGATTTGTTCGCATCAGTATAAAACGTACGGGCTCCAGTTATTGGAGCATCACGTACAATTCTAGGAAGAATCCAAGAAGTTCTCTTTATGAGGTTAAGTCTATCACTTTTGGGATAGTTGCTATTAATTTCTCCCAAAAAATTAGCACAAGCTCTTTGCCATGGTTCATTGTCTTCCCATAACTTTTTTATTTCCTCAGAAGTAAAAGGCACTATAATTTCTGCTGGGTCTATACCTGCTAGTTGACGAAGTCTCAGCTTACCTTTTATAATTAATTCAGAGACTTTTTCCACATAAGTTTTTAATTTTTTACTTGGTTTATTAGGCATAAATATCCACTCTAAAATAGTATCTTCCCTCTGCATTAAAATCCCTGTAGGAGAAATTCTGGAAGGCAATATGACTAGGATGCAGCTAAGATTTGGGTTCACCCTATCCACATGTGCCTCCTGTAATTTTTCCTCAATCATTGTCAGTTCCTTTTCTGCTTCAGCTGTCAGTTTTCTGGGACTATTCAAATCTTTATCACCATCTAAGGTTTTGTTTAAATGAACTATTAGATCAGGTGTTATCCCAACAGCTGGTCGTAGACTGGAAATGTCTCCTAACAATCTTTGGAAGTCATTAAGAGTCTGTAACCTGTCTCTCCTAATTTGTGCCTTTTGCGTTTTAATTTTCTCTAACCCTATTCTGTAACCTAGGTAATTAATAGAATTTCCTCTTTGAATTTTTTCAGGGGCAATTTGTAATCCCCATTTAGGCAAGACTTTCTTTACTTCTTCAAACATCCTTTCTAAAGTATCTTTATTTGAATCAGATAACAAAATGTCATCCATATAATGATAAATTATTGACTTGGGAAATTGTTTACGAATTATTTCCAATGGTTTACTTACAAAATATTGGCACAATGTGGGACTATTGAGCATTCCCTGTGGGAGGACAGTCCATTGATATCTCTTAGTAGGCTGAGAATTATTATAAGTAGGCACTGTGAAGGCAAATTTTTCTCTATCCTTTTCTTGTAAAGGTATAGTGAAAAAACAATCTTTCAAATCAATAACTATAAGAGGCCATCCTTTTGGTAATAGAGAAGGCAAAGGAATTCCAGATTGTAGTGGGCCCATAGGTTGAATTACCTTGTTGACAGCTCTTAGATCTGTCACCATTCTCCATTTACCAGATTTCTTTTTTACAACAAACACAGGAGAATTCCAAGGGCTGGTTGATTCCTCAATATGGTGAGCATCTAGTTGCTCTTGTACCAGCTGTTCCAATGCCTGTAATTTATCTTCAGCTAAAGGCCATTGTTTAACCCATATTGGCTTCTCAGTTAGCCATTTTAAAGGTAGGGCTATTGGTACCTCTAAAGGTTTGTTAGTTGCTTTATGTTCTTGTACAGCCTGAATGGCTGGTGACCTTTGTGCATGGTACTTTATTACATCCTTCCCAGAATTATGAGTTCCTGAGACTGCAGGAATGTTAATCTGGGTATTCCATTGTTGTAGCAGGTCACGGCCCCATAAATTTATCGCAATATTGGCTATATATGGCCTTAGTCTTCCTATTTGCCCTTCAGGCCCTATGCATTCGACCCATCTTGTGCTTTGTTTTACACGAGACAGGGTTCCAATTCCCAGGAACTGAACATCTACCTCTTGAAGAGGCCAATTAGGATGCCAAGATTCTGGAGTAATGATACTTACATCCGCACCTGTGTCTAATAAGCCTTCAATAAAAATGCCATTTATACAGACTCTTAGCTTTGGTCTTTGATCATTAATAGAAGTCTGCCAAAATATACGTTTACTCTGTCCTACTGGATTTTTTGACTCGTCCTCCACATGTAATTCATTATTTAGACCAGTATTACTTTTTACAGCAGAAATTGGAGCTTTTAGTTTTCTTGGTGAGGCACGTTCTCCACTGTGACTGGGAATGACTGGGCCACTGTTGGCTTGGGGGCCTGCGAGAGGCCCCTCAAGGGGTTTCCCGATGGTATCGGGTTTCCTTGTCTGTCTGTTGTTGACCTGCATTCGTTGGACCAATGTCGGCCTTTACCGCATCTCCTACATATACCTGAAGGCCGAGGTCTCCTATTTTTGTCATTCCCAGAAGAGATATTATTCCTAGAAGTTCTTTGTCTGCAATCCCTTTGCAGATGCCCTAATTTACCACAATTAAAACACCTGGCAGTTTGATGTCTCCTCATTGCTTTGGAAATTGCTTCTCCTACCCAAGATTCATCATTATAGCTAAATGTCTCAACATTCATCGTATGCTGAATCCATTCATCCATAGGTGCTGATCTAGACTTTAAAGGCCCAATTATCTTTTTGCAATCTACATTTGCATTTTCAAAAGCTAGAGATTCAAGAAGTATTCGTCTAGCTTCTGGGTCTGTTACCCCTATGTCCAGAGCCTTAATTAATCTTTGCAAAAAGTCAATAAAGGGTTCTCTCTGTCCCTGCCTAATCCTTGTATATGATTCGACCCTTTTCGCTGGATCTTGTATTCTATTCCAAGCATTTAAGGCTGCTTGGTGACATAGACATAATACTTCTTCGTCGTAAAGAGCTTGGACCTGTGGATCAGCATATGCTCCTACACCAAGAATTTGATCTTGGGAAACCTCCACACCTTTTGCTCTTCCTTGCTGTTCCATATGTTTGGATTCTTCTCTGAAATAAATTCCAAACATCAAGGAAGGTCCATCATCTAAAACTGCAGACACTAACTGAGAGAAATCATGGGGGGTAGCTCTGACATTAGAGGCCCAAGTCTTTATCATTTCCTTAACAAATGCAGAATGCAAGCCATAATTAACAACAGCCTGCTTAATTTCTTTTAGATCATTCAGTTCTATTGGCTTCCATCTAGCATCTTTGACTCCCTTTGAGCCTTTGGAAGTTGATGCTTTGTCAGAATTAATTACAGGGTATGTCGCTAAAACCCTGGGTAAGCCAGTTCTAATAGCTGGTGGTGGCATTGTAGCCTGTCCTTGTGCCTCCTTACTCTGTTCACCAGCTCCAATAAGTTCTTCAATCTTTTCGAATCTTTTTATCATCATCTCTCTTAAATCCTGAATCTCCTGACCTGTATGTGTTTCTAGTGATTTCACTAAGGTATCAAATTTTTGGTCTCTATTCTGTACTTGTGTTTCCAAAGTTTTAATTTTTTCCTTCAAAGATAATATATCCTCTTTAAACTTTTCTTGTATATCATGTAGATTCCCATCTTGGAGGTACATTCTGTCTGTTACCTTATCAAAACTTTGTGATAACGTCTGAACATCAAATTCAACAGCCTGAACCCTTTCAGGTAACTTCCTAGTACCCTTGGATATGGAGTCAATTTTGTCTATCATAGTATCCACTTGTTCAGATAACCTCTGATTTTCAATAATTTTAATCCTTTCTACTAGTTGTTCATTATTAGTCCGTAGAGATTGTATCGTTCTTACAAGTGCCTTATTCTTCCTTAATGATAGAATATGGAAAATAAAACTGAAACCTAGTAACAAGCAAATTAAGGTATCCCCATAATCATATAAACCTTGCATGATATAGTCCAATGTATTAATAAACAAAACAGTAAAATTTGCGTTGGAAACGAAAACTGCCATATTACCTATTATCCAGCCGGTGGTGCTGTTGCAGAGTCGCGACTAGAACCACTGCAAAGTTGATTAAAACGGGGTCCTGTTTCAGTGTCCGCCTAAGTATTTGTTAAAAACTGGGAAATGCGAGTTGCTCAACAAAGAAAATGGAATTAAATCAATTCCACACACAGAACTAGAAACCCAGAATCCAAGGGAAAAGAAGAGCAACCTGGAAGCCGCAGCTGTGTATGGCCTCCACGTGACAGAGTCGCCCTGAGGGGTTGCAGTTTTTCGGCAACCGCCTGCAAACTGGTTTGCGCCACCCAAGCGCTGCACTTGCAAGGGAGATTTAAAAGCGTCTCAGAAAAGAGTAGGCCAGGCGGGCAGAGACTGTGCCGGCCTGTGGAGTTTAAATCCGGCCTGTGGAGTTTAAATCCACGTGGGGAGGCAAACGATAGGGTGCGTGGGGACTTGGAGTCAATCTGAGGTGTGTAAAGAGAAAATATAAAGAATTTCAGCAAGAAAAGCCACTGTGTGTAATTTACATTAAACGCTGTCTCCACGCACAAGGCACAGGCCTCCGCTGAGGGAGGGAGGGCTCGCGCCAAGCCGCGCTGGCGGCAGGCAGCCGAGCCGGGAAAGGAGGGGTCCTAAAACCAAACGTTGGGCGCCAGATGATGGTGTAAATCACAAACAATCCCACACCAGTTTGGAATTATGATTAATAGAATGGTTATTTATTTAAAGGGGAAAAAACTTACAGATCACCGTCCCAGACAACAGCCCTCTGCGCAATCAGGAAGGGAGCCTAGTCGTCCGAAGCGGAGCTGGAAGCCAGAGAGCGAGCGGAGGGAAGTGGCCGCATTTTTAAAAAGAGAGACCACACCCCAATGGGCTGGTATCTCAGCGGCTATTGGCTGAAGGAGCAGAAGGAGCTCCCGCAACAACACCCCCAGTCCTTCCCAAACAGTTTCACCAACTGGGGACTAATCATTGAAATATAAGAGCCAATGCAGGTCGTTCTCACTCAAACTAACACAATTATCAGATGCTTATCTAGACCCCCCATCACCAAATCATCTCTGAGTGGTAGGTATGATTGTTTTCACTTGTGACGTGAGGAAAGTGAGGCAGGGAATTAAGTTGCTTAAAGCCTAAATTCTGTACTGCTAGAGTAGAGAAGGATCCAAAGCTTTAAGTTAGCCAGATTATTGCTGCATCATATTTGATCAGTAAATGCTCATTTATTTTGTTCAAAAGGTTGATAATTGTAACATGAGGGGCCTGCCATTCTATAACACGAGGGCCGCCTTGTTGGGGTTTCTGTCCTGCCCAGAACCCCGCAGCTGGCAAGTCCCAAAGAAAATCACACAGAGATCTCCATGAGTTATAAAACTGATTGGCTTATTAGCTGAGGGTACTTATTAGCTCTTGTAGCTTATATTAACCCGTTGTTCTTATCTATGTTAGCCACATGGCTCGCTACCTTTTTCAGCCGGGTAGATTACATCTTGCTTCTTGGTGGTCTGGGCAGGAATGGGAGGAATGGGCTTCCTCCTTCCTAGCATTCTCCTGTTCTCATCACCCTGCCTCTACTTCCTGTCTGGTTGACCCACCTATACTTACTGCCTGGCCAATCAGCATTTATTTAAAACATGATTGGCAGAATACAAACAATCTCCTGCACCAGATAATTATAAAAATTATCGTTCCAGAATGTTTTTCTAAATTTCCCATTTTTATAAAATCTTTACATAAAATTTTTATAATAAAAATCAATTTAAAAAAGCAATAAAAATAAATAAATGGCAAAAATGTTTGCATTATTCTTCCACAGCACTCGCAATAGTAGAATATTTGATAGTAACCTTAAACAAAATAACTTTGCTTACTTTCTACTTTACAGTGTAATGTATTTGAAGTTTAGGCGATTAGCAGGCATGATATGTAAATACATTGCTATATGTAGTTCTTGTTGGACTTGTAAGAAATCCAACTGTTAGCCAGGCGGTAGTGGTGCCCGCCTTTAATCCCCCAGCATTCGGGAGGCAGAGGCAGGCAGATCTCTGTGAGTTCAAGACCAGCCTGGTCTACAAGAGGTAGCTCCAGGACAGACTCTAAAGCTGCAGAGAAACCCTGTCTCGAAAAACAAAACAAAAAAAATAAATAAATAAAAAAGAAAAAAAAAAAAGAAATCCAACTGTTGGTTTAATGCTGAAATCATAATTGACTTTGACATTTTTTGGCGATTTATCTCCCCATTCATCTCACAGTCACAAAACATACTCATCCATCAAAATGTGAATGTATCTTTTACTAAGTGAAGGATTTGTTTTTGTAAATTGTTTTTTTTAATATTAGATATTTGCTAGAATTACTTTCCATTGGGTGATGTTTTTAAGATAATGCTATTAATCACCTAACACTGCCAGCCAATCATTTCTGATTAAAACATTTTGAATTCAAAACATCTTAAACTATAAACATCACTGGAATTATAGTCTTAGAATCATAATTAGAGAAAATGTTTGACAGAAGAATACAAACCGAAGGAACAAGACAGAACTCCAAATAATGATTTGTGTGAGGTGATTCCGAGAATAGGCCGTTTTAATAGGGATTATTCTGAAGCCAATATGGGCTCACATGCAGTCAGGGACATTTCATCTGCTGTGGTGATTGGGTACTGAATTTTGGGTTTAATGTTTGTCTATATTCTCAAATCTGAATTTTCCCAGCGCGTAATTCTCTAAACTCCTTTGAGTTTAGTTTATTATATAAGTTTTATTACTATCTGAGATGTTTCTGTTCTTCCATTTACAACATGGCCCCTAGCTTTAAATTATGACTCTTAGCTTTAAATAAATGGTCTGTCTAGGTTATAGAAGGATTTTCAAAGCTTTCTCAATAAATATTTGTTGAGAAAAAAAAGTATAAAAATCTCTTAAGTGAACAAACTAGTTTTATTTATCCTGAGCCGCAAACATCATTAAAGTTTTGAAATGTTTCCTGCTGTCATCTCCAATGGAAGAATGTCGCTATGTGTCTTTGTTTAATGCTGGTGACTACTGCAGTGTCATCTTTCCCTGGACAGTTGCAGTAGGGTGTAAAAATGATGGCCATTTCAAAGGTGAACCTAACCACTGTGTGCTGGGCACAGTGCTCTGAGTTTAACTTAAAGGGTTTTAAATGGTACAAAGGTTATCGTCTAATTCCTATTTTAAATTACTAGAATTTGAATTGAGTCTGTTAAATCCCAACTAAGACCTTGTTGGTAAGGAATTAACTTCAGCATGTGTCCTCGGGCTAACCTCACTTTAAAATTCTATTATTTGCATTTTTCTGAGAGACTCGGAAAAGGTGCTTTTCTTGCTGGTACTGTGACTTCAATTTTGTTGTTGAATCTTCAGAGTATAGTTCTCAGAAGCTTTTTCTCTTTTGATAGGCATTTTATTTTTGCAGAATAGATTTTGGTATAGTTTTTTTTTAAATGTATGCATATGCATATATAATATTTGACCTCCATTAAGAGCTATAGAAGCATCTTGCTTGCAAAATATATGACTATGTGTGCAAAAATTCTCAGGGTTAACTATATATAGTCATATATAGTAACATGTGATTCAGACTTGTTGAAGGGAAGAAAAAACTTAACAATATTTCTCCATAAAACAAGAAGCTACAGCTATGATAATATCCCTTATAATGACATTTCCATTGTTTATTCCTTGGTTTGAATATCTGCTGGTACTACTTCTAAGGGGAAGTAAGTTGAACTAAAACAACTTCAAATTTTTATTTTGTAAATAGACCATATTTTATCTATAAAAGATAATGAAAGGGCAAAGTAATGGCTCAGTGTGCAACCTGAAAAGCCAAGTTCAATCCCAGGAAGCACGGAGGGCAGGAGAGAACTGACTCCTGGCAATTGTCGCCTGACCTCTGCATAGGTGTACACACACACAATTGTAACTTAAGGAACAAAAGGATGATAATTCATTGTGTAAAAATAAATAGAATGAGCATTTGACTGTTATAAATGTATGTTTCAGTGATTAAGGCACAAGTGAATTAGCATTCAGAATACTGAGAGCCTGAGATGTGTTTAATAACGCTCCAGTTATTACCAGCTATTCCAAGAACCTCTAGAAAACTAGATGACGCTTCTCTTTAAATGCTGAAAATATGTGCTTCTTTTCTCAACTTAAATTTCATGTATTGATTGAAAGACCATGTCATGACAAAGCCTTGCTTTCCAAATGAAACTCTGTGTGAAATACGTTCTATAGAGAAAATATCAGCCCATCCATATTCATTTTAGCTTAGGCTCAAGATTTTAAATCAGACTGTTGAGAGTCTAGACTTCTTGCCTGAATTTCTAACAGCCCACTGGAGAGTTCTTGGTGATTCTGAATCGCTAAACTGAAAAGACAAGCAGAGGTGGCTCAGAGCAGACAGTGGGGAGCACCACTAGCTGTCAGCCCTGTTTCACTGTTAGAGCACTGGGGTTGGATGGGTACTTGATATTCCTGTCCACAGTATACCACTAAACTGTCTGAGTCAGTAAATGTCATGCATATGAACTAATGGAAGCCAAGTACTCCTACATTTTTGTTCTTGCTTTGATTTTAGCTTTTTATTTTACTTATTTATTTTTAAGACAATGAGTTACTACTTGGTCCTTGCTGACCAGGCTAGCCTTGAGCACTGGGATTAAAGGCTTGCACCCTGTGCCTGGCTTGTTGTTTTGTTTTTCTCAATATCCTTGTAGATAACAACTCAGTGTGGGCTAGATAATAGGATAGTGTTTAAGCCTGCTGAATAAAAGTTCAGAGGCAGGTGTGGTGTGCCTGCCCTTAATCCTAGCACTTAGGAGGCAGAGGGAGGTGGATCTCTGTGAGTTCAAGGCCAAGCTGCTCTATGAGTGCATTCCAGGACAGACAAAGTACACAGAGAATCCCTGTCTTGAAAAACCATAAAAACAAAACAAAACAAAACAGAAAAACAAAACTCAGAGACAGAAATTGGGGTTCAACCTGAAGACCAGAAAAACAAAACAGCCAGCCACTGCCTCTTAACTCTATCTCAGTCCGAAATGGTGATCCTGGTTCCAGGAATCTCAGAATGAGACTGAGACTGAGAGCTGTCTTCTCCCATTTTATAATCTTTTCTAGTGCTGGGATTAAGGGTGTGCACCACTACCACCTGGTTTCTATGCAAACTGGTATTAAAAGTGTGTGTTATTGTTGCCTCGTCTGTAAGACTGGCCAGTGTGGCTGTTTTACTTTTCTTATCTACAGGCAAGCTTTATTTATTAAAATACAAATGAAATGCCACTAGGATAGTCAAGTGCATCAGTCAGCCTCACACTTTAGTGAGACACCTTTTGAAGCTATTATGAAGCACCCAAGCTCAGCTCTGAGATCAAGTGGTCTATATTTACTTTTTTATCCCTTTATTTTATTCATTCATTATCAGTTTTCTCTTTGAGGATGCTAGGGCTTTCAAACATTTTTATCTGAAATAGCCACTGAAAGTCTGTGAGTGCCACAATTCCAGAAAAAAAAAAAAAAACACCCAACAAAATTAATGTTCTCAAATTTCATAGCTAACTAGAAAATCTAAAACCATTTTCTCCTGTCAGAACATTTTGACTGGAGATTTCAATATAATGAGTGTTAAAAAGCATATCTATACACATAGATTTACTGGAATCTTTGTTTCTGGATCCTGTGGAGAAGCCTGAGTGTCCCATGGACTGGCCTTGCACGTTCCTTCCCCTCTCACGAGCTCAGACTGGAAAGGATTGTTGGCATCCATTTGTCCGTGCACCCTGGGGACAAACTTCACTGAAATGCCAAGGCAAGGGGAAGACTACCTTCCATTGGAAACCAGGCTGGGAAAGCTCAGAATACTTAATTAAAAATTCTGCACTGAATCCTGCATATTATAGAAAATAATTTATAATTATGAGAAAAATCAGATTGATTTCAACCCAATCAGTAACTTGTTGAGAGGGGTGTTTTGTTGGTGGCTGCTGCAGCTGCTGTTATCAGAAGGTGATGACAGGGTAGCAAATGGAGATTAGACAGAAAAACTGATGAAATACTATTATTAAAGCAGCTCAGCCCAGGGAATAAATAAAGCCTTCCTTGTTCAGCATCAGGTGTGCATTCAGACAGTGTCTTCATTGCCGTCTGTCACTTGAAGACGCGAGTTTTGTCCCTCCCTCATCATGTTAGCTTGGGTTCATTGCTTAATCTCTTCATACCACAGTTTCCTTATCTGTGTAGTTGGGTATGAGGCAATAACTATTGTATGGAAGTATTGAGCAGTTACGTGAGATCCCTCAAAAATACTTCTAGAACGTTGACTGACACATAACAAGTGCCCCAGAAACACCAAGCCCCTTTGTTCTTGTTCTTCTGTTAGTAAGCAGATGTTTAGGGAAAATCTGCGGTAAAGAAGACATTATTTTTTGGAGTTTTGGTAACCTTTCGTCTACTTTTTGTCTCGTAGATTTTTTTTTTTTACCTGTTTGTTTTGTACCAAGTACTTGCGTCATCTTTGCATATGACATCACAGTAAGGCCGTCTTTGGATTTGATTGTCCCACCTTTGTCAGAAACACTCTACAGCTGTGTCCAGTCAGGGCCGTTCCTCATTTACCCATCCAGAACTGTCATCTCCATTATCATCACATGTATCTTTCATGCTCAAATATGCAGGAAACACATGTCTTCTCCTAAGCCTTGAGTAACGAGGTGTTCTCTCCAGAAATACACACCTCAGCTGCCTGGCTATTTGGATCATATATTTGGACTTCTTCTCAGACCCATAAGAAATACACATAACAGAGGCATGAGTTTTCTGCAGATTCTCTTGCCTGTTTCTCCCATGTAGCTGTAGGGGTACTGGATTGGAGGTTTGCCACCACACGCAGCTTTTACCTGGGTTCCAGAGGTTAAACTTGGGTCATCAGATTTGTGTGGCAAGTATCTTTACCCACTGATCCATCTCCCTAGCCCCATGTGTATGTATATTTTAATAATAACTATTTAAACTCTACAAAACCCTCCTCTTAAGTGCTTTTTATGGAGTCTGGCATTAATGCAAATCATTTAAGTAATCTTGGCTAAATTTTACAGTTTCAGTACATCACTATTCTTCCACTTTAACCCACCCAAGATTTTTTCTCTATAAATTAATTTTGCAAAAGTTACCGTAACCTTGCAAACACATTAATAATCAAATGTTTGGGAGAAAATAGACTCAGTGATAAAAATCATACTGTACCTTGTGTCTACTTAACACTAAATCAAAATATTATGCTTAATGGAATTTTTGGTTGCAAATATTTTTGACAAATAAGTCTCTGGTATCTTTGAAAATTATAATTGATAACAAAGAACTTTTAGAAATGCAGGTTACCTTCCCTTCCCTCATAGGCATATCCCAGAGAATTTGGGAGAAAAGACAGGGATGTCTGAGTATATGTGATGGGGAAGCTCTTATATTCTTGCCAAGGACTTGAGGAGCAAAAGTCAATAATCCTCGATGTATCGCCCTCACTTTTCCCTGTGTTTAATGTGTGCTCAGGAGAGGGTATCTCGACCAATTTAAAGACTGTCGGTTGACATTGTTATGACCACCATTAGTGCTCTAAGTGCGAGACCATAAGCAAAGGACTTTAGAGTTGTTGGCTATTCACTCTTTGACTTATTCCAGCCCTTTATCTGTCACAGCTGTATCGCAAGCACTGGTGTAGTCGCATGATAGAATGTCCGTGTCCCACATGGTTCTTAAATTCTGCTGAGAGAAACAGTATAGATAGTATTTCCGACATAATTCTTCTTACTGAAGGACAATGTGGCACGGTGAGGGAGTCAGAGGCATTGTTTGGACCACACCAAAAGATAGGAAGGGCCATGAATGCCTTAGAAGAAAAATCTTATGAAAACTCTCGGGGAAACCCTTCTTAAATGCTTAGAGGGGCAGCTGCAAAGCTCAGAGGCGAGAATCCCCGTAGAGCAGTGGTTCTCAACCTTCCTAATTCTGCGTCATTTAATATAATTTCTTATTTTGTGGTGACCCCCATCCTTAAAATTATTTTTGTTGCTGCTTCATAAATGCAATTTTGCTACTTTTATAAATAATAATATAAATATCTGATATTCAGCATCCCTGTGGTCACCATTGGCACGTGAAAAATCAAGATTTATAGTCAGTAAGCTTACGTAAGTTTGTAATCTGAGAATTAGTGTGGAGAGGTTTTGAATCTTTCTTGGCTGAACCTAAATCTTATTAACTCAAATTGTTCCTGGTTAACTAGTATAGTTATATTCAAACAGTATTCTACATTTACTGGATCCTGATCAAATGTTCTAAAAAAATAGAACATGGAATTGAACTTTTATGTCTGAAAGAAAGAAAGAAGCTGTGTTTATATTATATCATGTGATAGCATACACAGCGCTGTGGTTAGGCATGTTATTTTCTAATGCTGTTTGGTAATTCAACATCTCAAATCCAGAGTTGATGTAGCAATCTTTGAAAGAAAACTGATAGAAAAGCATTCTCTCAGTGAACTTTGTAAACCAAATTTAAATTATTGCAGTACAACCCATTAAAGTGGTTTTTTTTTGAGCAACTGTTTCGCTATTGTTACAAAAACATTAAAACTATTTTTTTAAAAAAATATGTATCTGTACTTTACACATGCTTCCCGATTCCTAGAACAGGATGGTTCCAATATACTTAGGTCTGCAAAGGAAACTGTAGTGAAACCATGCTTTGCGGAAATGGTCAGTCACAACTCGAATGATAGCCTTATAATCTAAAGGGACATAATCACAAGTAAGATTATCTCCTGAGAAGAGAATCTCTAGGAAGAGATGAAAAATATTCTACTTAATGATTAAAAGTGAAACTTGGGCACTTTAAATTTTTATTCAGAAATAAAATTGCCAACTTTTTAAAAAAACTAATGAACAATACATTTTACACTATTGCTTTTAAAAGGTATATTTAAAATTTTCCCTTATAACGTGTTGTTTCACTAACCTTTTATGCTAATATTATGATATCTCTTCAGCATGGTTACTAAAATATATTCTTTTAACCTTAAAATTTATATCTAAACGAGGAACCAGTTTTTTTTTAAAAAAAAATTAAAATAGAAATACATTTAAGCCAAGTAATTAACAGTGGCTTCCCTATGTAGCTTTATGTTTAAATGAAAGTAGAAGAATAATTAAAAGATGTTAAGTAGCTTTTTATTATTTTTTGCCAGGAAAGTATTATTAGAGCCATTGTTCAAGCACTGCTATTTCTCATTGTTAAGTTGCATTTAATGAATAATAAGCATTTATTTGAAAATCATGAATGCATCCTGTAACAGTTCTCACAGCATTGACATTTCTCTGTTAGGGAAGCTGGTGCTATACTTGCCTTCCAACTTAGGGTTCCTTTTAGAGTAGAAATGACCAAAGCCAAGTCACTCACATATCCTTTAAAGAAAATGCGTATGTTTGTAAGAGTTCTATCATAACAATAGCTTTTTAAGATGAATTCTGGTACAGTAAGGTTGGTCTTACTTTGATCCTTTTCCCCCTGGTGAACAAGTACTTTTGATAGACAGAAATTTACATAGACCCAATATTCTGCCATTAATCAAGTTTGTCTTGTTTTCTTTGTTGAATCAGAGCTTCACTATGTTGCCCAGGTGACACTGAATCTACTATCCTCTTGTGACAATCTGTCAAGGACAAAGATTACAAGTTTGTGTGACCAAGCCCACTGGAACCTCTTCTGTTTGGTTCAGTTGCATGCTGAATAATTTGTGTCAACTTGGCACAAGCCGAAGTCATGAGTGGAAGGAGCCTCAATTGAGAAAATGCCTCCATAAGATACAGATGCAAAGGCATTTTCTTAATTAGTGACGAATGAGGAAGGACCCAGCCCTACTGTGGGTGGTGCCATTCCTGGGCTGGTAATTCTGGTTTCCATAAGAAAGCAGGCTGAGCAAGCCCTGTGAGCAAGCAAGTCAGTAAGCAGCACCCCTCCATGGCCTCTGCATCAGCTCCTGCCTCTGGGTTCCTGCCCTGTTTGGGTTCCTGTCCTGACTTCCTTCAGTGATGTACAGCAATCCTGAACTATAATCCAAATAAACTCTTTCTTCCCCAAGTTGCTTTGGTTGTGATATTTTATTGCAGTGACCGTAACCCTAAGACAAGTTTCATGTTTATCAATGGGAGGACATGGTTTTCCTTGGCTGTTAGCAGTCTAGGATAGAGTTCTTACTTCAGTCACTCTGGTGTCTTGTGTCAAGAGCTTACACATGCTAGGAGAATGTACACGTGAACAGTGCGAGAATGAATGAGACAGTCCTTCACCTTACAGTGAAAAGGGGAATTCACATGCTGGTGTTGGATGGGTTAATGGTCGATTCCTCAGTAAATACCATTTAGTTTCTTCAGTGTCTGTCAACCCTGGTGAGCAATAATAGTGTTTTAGATTGTCTGTATCTTTTTTTCAAATGGTGTAGATTTTGAGTGCAATGTGGCACACTAATAATAAAGTTATACATAACTACATGCATGATGTGAACTATTACTCATAAGTGAATATATATGCGATTTTATATATATATATATATAATATGAGTACACATGAAGCTTTTAAAATCATCCTTTATGTGAAAAATTATATGTATTTTTAGCTACCTTACATTGATGTCTCTTCTATCACTGCTAACAAACTATATGGCATATAATATGCATTGCCTTTTATTCTTTGGGACTGCTATTGTGTTTATGTTATTTATTTTTTGTCTTTAAATTATAAACTTGTGAGGGCATGAATTGTCCAAAATTTTTATATCCTCTAAAGCTAACATAGTTGTGTTGAATTGAGAATAGCTATTTTGAAGATTTTTAAAAAATCTTTCAGATAGATACTCTGTTAGATAATATTTGAGAGTGCTGCAAGGCATAGTCAACCCCTGTCCTCAGAGACTCTAAAATAATAAATAGATGTTCATGCTGCTTATTCTTGAGTGCTCGTTTGGGACACTAACCATTAAAGCAAAAGTGACTGCTCACATGCGCAGTGCCAGCATTGGGAACCACAGGCCGATGGAGGATTTTATGAACAGTGGCTGCAGCGCAGATTCCGTGTACATCACAGCATCACAGAGAGAGTTCAGAGCCATTACTAGTTACGTAGTTAACTATTGAAATGGATGTAATTTGTTAGGAAGAGCTGCTGCTATTGCTGCTGCTGCTGTTAGTGGTAAAGCATTTTAGTTTTTTAAAATAACCTTGCCCCACGAGGCCATGATTCATTCCTGACAGGTATAGACATGGCTCCCAAATGAAAAGCAATTATACACTTGCTAGCTATGTAAACTGCCCCAGCATCTACAGCAGAAAACAGATGATACTCCAGCTACTTAAACATTATTCACTTGGAACTGTGTATCTTTCTCTAAGCAAATGAACTTCCCTTCCTATTTTCCTGGCAGGAAGAAGCACTCCGTGGGTTTCGAGTGAGCAACTACTTTGAATACATGGAGACTCTGGAGCAAAACTACCGACCAGTGCTGCTGAGAGACATGCGCAGCCTGAGGGTGCAGAGCACATAGATGACGAGGGCCGCCCAAACTTTATGTTATATTCATTTTTAAAGGAGACAAAGCAGCGTGATTGCGTCCTGTCTACATCGGCAGCTTGTGCTTTGTGTGTCTATGTGTGTCAGTCAGTGTCGAGGTTTGGAACACAATATATTCGTGTTGCTCTTGGCTCAGTTTGTTGCTCTTGGCTCACTTCAAAAATGAAGTGAGTTCATTTTTGCAAGGTTTTTGTTCTTTACATTTGTAGGAGCAGTCCTAGCTTTTAGTTTGTGTTTGACTTAAAAAAGGATCAAAGACCTTAATGTAAAACCTAAAAATCCAAAACTGCTAGAGGAAAACAGGGAAAACACTTGACTTGAAATAGGCAGTGGCTTCTGAATAAGATCCCAGGAACTCAGGGAATGAAGTAAGCAGAGACAATTGTACTACATACTTGTAAAGTAGAAGAAAAGCAAGACAGGGTACAAATCGGGGAAAAGAGTTGTCATGATTAACCTGAGAACGGCGAATATCTAGAATATATGCCGAGCTAAATAAACTACAAAATAGTAAAAGAACAAAAAGACTAGTCAGCAACTGGGCAGGGAAGTGAGCAGATACTTCAGATGATGAAGTACCCATTAAAAACAGGTATCTGAAGAAAGGCTCACTGCCTTTATCCATAAGGAAAATGCCCATCGAAACAACATTATCTCACTAAAATGGCTACCATCTAGGAAAGGAATGTCGGTCAGGCTTGGGGGCAGACACAAATTGCTAGTGGTAATTTATAATTGTAGACTGATTTAGATAGGAATTAGTATGGAGGTTCCTCAAAAAACCAAAAGTTCACCTAAGTTGACCTATTTATGTGATAAAAAAAATGTACATCTCTATTCTCAATAGCCAGGTATGGAATCAGTCGAGGTAGACAGTGAAGGTACACAATAGAGTTTTACTCAGCCATAAAGAAGAACAAAATGAAGCATTTGCAGGAAACTAAGATTGGAGATCATATTAGTGATAAAAGCCAGTGCCCTAAAGGAAAAAGCACCACATGTTCTGTCTCCTGTGTGGAAGCTGCGGGGTGGGGCATGAAACTAAGAGGATGAGCAGTGTGAAAGGCCTGGGGATTATAAGAAAGTAGTGGAGGGGTGAGGAGCCCCTGACATAGCTCAGTGATTAACGGTGCCTGCCTCCAAGCCTGACAACTTGATTTCAACCCCTCACACCCACACTGTGAAAGAACGAAACTGACTGTCAAGAGTTGTGCTCTGACCTCTACATGCTGTAGATATGCCTGGAACTGTGAAGTAAAATATTTTAAAAATAAGGAAAGAAACTCTTGTGAGACAAATAGAGTACATGTATTGGGAATATTAGAGAAATTCCCTAAGCTACATAATCTCTATTGTGTAGTAATAGTTTTTCTGGTGATCTTGGGAAGAAGAGACAATTTTATTAATGAAGGGAAGGAAGGAAGGAAGGAAGGAAGGAAGGAAGGAAGGAAGGAAGGAAGGAAGGAAGGAAGGAAAAAGAACAAAAGGCCTGAGTACCAGAAAGAGTCCATAGAGATGGGCAAAAGCCTATTTTCTTCATTTTTACAGCTGTATGTATGGAAAAACACAGGCAATGGCACAGTTGCTTATTTTCCCTGTGGTGGAACAAAGGACATCTACCAGGACATTGTCCTCAGACATAATTGTCTTACTAGGAGGTGCTTTTTAGACCGATATCAGTTTCTAACTTTCCATTGAAAATATAGAGCTCACATGCCTCATTTAGAAGACAGATTGTCTCCCTCATGCTGATAAGCATTCTGCTATTATTTCTTGGCATTTCTTAGTGGTAGATTTGATTTGTACTGAACTTGAAAGCATTAAGAACAACAGATTTCTAAATTGAAATGATTCACACTGCGTTTTATTTGAACAGAAGTCTCTGTGCCCATAGATATAACATGTGAGGGTCTTTTTTCTTATATCTGTCCATTTACTGTTTGAAAACCAATACTCAAATATGTTATTAATTTATCAATTCCAGTTTTTTTTTAAAAAAATCCTATAGGTTATTTTGTATTCTTTGCTTATATAACCACACATTTTATAAATACTACTACTTTTTAAAAAACTTTCTACCCAAATGAGCCATGCCTAAATTTGTTTTTATCAGCGTGTGAGGCACAGGTGCAATACAGTTATCAATTTGGGGACAGTTAGGCATTTAAAATACGCTTTTTCCTAAGTCAGGTTTTGTACTGTGCCTGCCAGCAATAGCTTTCCAATGATGATGCTGTTAAAGGGCATTATAAATTGGCGGATGGTAAATTGAGCAAGTTAATTAGACACATTACACATTTGACACCCCCCCCCCCGAATGAGTGAGGGAAGTAGACGACCCTAAAGCATGCTTTCTCTGCTGTGTGCTTCTGTGGAGCCAGAGTGCATGCAGAAGGTTCCAGCTGCCATGTCTTCCTGAGTGATGCTCTTAGTTCCAAGAGACTGCAGCCTGACTTCATGTGACAGCTTTTGCATTGCATATAGACATTTGCATCGTTGGTGATGGATGACTTACTGGAAGTTCAGGTAACATCTAAATTATGATAGTCACATTTTGTAAACAGTGCCTTCATCTGGAACAAGGTGGTTTTCATTTCTCTTTAATAAAAATATAATTGGACAAGGTTGTTCAATCCTGTGATCCCAGCACCCAAGAAACAAGAATCAGGCCATCGATGCAAGTTTCAGACCAACTACTACTACATGTTAAAACCCTATCTCAGAAACAAAGATAAAAAAATAAGTAAGTAAAAAGTAATGAGATTGGGCAGGATGTCTCAACAGAAAGGTGCTTGAGGTCAAACCTAAGTCAGGTCAAATCTAACCTGAGTTAGATTTCCATGACCTTACCCCATAGCAGAACATAGCAAAACAGTTGCCTCCTGCCCTCCACACCTGCCCCACCAGAAAAGTGTAATTAACAAATAAAAAAATTGTCTTTTGGTTAAAAGGCAATTCAAAATTAAAATACGAAATGTCTTAGAAGATGACTTACATTAGTTTCATGGAACAAAACATGAAGTATTATTTGTGTGGCTACCCTTTGATTTGTGTCTCTACTTATTTTAAGAATAATAGTCTTAAAGAATACTGCCCTGCCTCAGCTGTGTAATTAAGTATGAGCTCTTGGGACAGACTTTGTCTCTTATTTGTGAAGATCCATTTCATATATTTGCAGAATTTAAATATAAATAAAATTTATGATATAAATTGTCTTGAGAGAACATTATTAGTATGTAAATCTTTGGCCATCTGTTTTCAAATTTTTATTTTTAGTACATAGAAGCATAATCGCTCAGTGGTTGGGTACTTTCCAGGATGCAGAAGGCTGTGTACTCCATCTCCAGAACTTCAAAACACCACACTTATAGTTAGTAAAGTATCTGTCAAGGTAGTACACAGTAACTCTCGGGGGAGTATTTAAACTTCTCTAAAATAGTCTGTCTAAATCTGTGATTAGTGAGTATTACTGTGTCATATTGAGTCCTACTGTCTGTTTTCCAGATGTTAAAGTAGTCTGTTTTAACAAAAAAAAAAAAAAAAAGTCTTTTGGTTAAAAGGCAATTCAAAATTAAAAATAGGAAATGTCTTAGAAGATGACTTACATTAGTTTCATGGAAGAAACTAATGTTTCTTTACACAGGCAAGTTAAGCACTGCACATAAATATAGTTGACAACAAAAATTCTAAGATAGGCTCAGCCGTTAAAAGCACATGGTTTTGCGTAGGACCCAGGTTCAGTTCCCAGTACCCACCCAGCAGCTTGCAGCCATCCACAATTCCAGTTCTATGGGATCTAGACATTCTGACCACTGCAGGTACCGGGCATGCACACAGTCAACATGTAAGCAAAGCACACATAATAAAAAATTAAAAAGTCTAAAATTTTTAACTTGTAAGACAAGCGAGATACGACACTATTAAGGGTTTAACATCTTCATGAGATGCATTATTTTTAAACCATGGTAATATAAAAATGACAAGAGCATTTCCCCCCAGACTTAGTGATAAGGTAATAAGTGATAAAGACTGGGTAGAGTTTAATAGAATAGTTTTGAAACTGGTCTTTCCAGGAGGATTACTGCAAAATAAAAGAAAACAAGTAGTAGTTAACACAGGCTTGAGCACAAACATAATTATTTTAATGATTTTATTTTTGAAATAGAAAGTAGAACTACATTTACTTTGGAGTAAGGATGAAGCAGACAGAGGAACTTGATGATTTAGACCCAGGATGAACTAAAACAAATCCTGTATTTAGGTAGAAGAGAACGTCATGAGCCGTAGGGCTTGAATGGAATATTAGCATCTGCTGAGATCTTGTACATTTAATTCAAAGTAGCTTGAGATAGTAAATGAACACAGATGTATAGTAGGCATTTTCAGAAACTTGATTTCACAGTGATTGTTGTTTTACAGGGGAAACAATTTGATAGGATTTCTAGGTAATGAGAGTATGTGATAGAAATGTCAAAGACAGTAAGTGAACTTGGAAACACAGTACAGTTATGAATCCATGACTGTAAGATGAGTTGGCAAAGCTGTATGTTCCCACCACCACCCCCCTTTTCTTTGTGGGACCATACAATGAATAGACAATCAGGATCAAATGGAGAAGGGAGTGAGAGAACAGGGTAAAGGAGGGAATTTAATTCTTTCCATTATTTTTTTTTTTGCCTTTCTCCATTTAAAACACTGTATTTTATTTCCCCTTCTTTGAATGAACCCCCTTTCCCTCATGGCCATTTTCCTAGTTACCTAAACTGTGTGGGTATTCCAAATGAAATGATCTCATTAAAACTTAAGAGAATGCTAACATTCACATGTGAGAAAACATGTAATCTCTGTCTTTCTGTATATGTGCTGCTTTACTTGGTTAAGGAGTAAAGAAACTGGCTTGGCCTGATAGGGAAGAGTAGAACTGAATGCTGGGAGAAAGAAAGCAGAGTCAGGAGAAGCCATGTAGCCCCACTGGAGACAGATGCCAGAACTTTACCCGGTAAGCCACAGCCTCGTGGCGATACACAGATTAATAGAAATGGGTTAAATTAATATGTAAGAGTTAGGTAGTAAGAAGCTAGAGCTAATGAGCCAAGCAGTGATTTAATAATACAGTTTCTGTGATGTTATTTCGGGAGTCTGAGTGGCTGGGAAGTGAACAAGCGGCCTCCTGCTGTACCTGGGGACCTCATTCAGCATAATCATTTCTAGCTCTATTCATTTACTTAAAAATTTTACAATATTTGTTTTTCTGCCACACTAATAATATTGCATTGTATAACTTTACTAAATTGAGTAAACAGTTCACCACTCAATGGGCATTTCTGCTGTTTCCATTTCCTGATCATTGTGAATAAAGCAGGAATGAATGTGGAAGAGCCCATATCTCTGTGGTAAGACATAGAGACCTTAGGTACATGCCCAACAGTAGTATAGCTGGATCTTTTGGCAGATCCATTTTCAGCTGTTTAAGGAAACTTCTACTGATTTCCAAAGTGGCTGCACCAGTTTACACTCCCACCAGCAGTGCACATGTGTTCCCCTTCCCCCACATTCTCACCAGCATCGGCTGTCATTTGTTGTTGCTGCTTTGTTTATTCTTCCATTGGCCATTCTGACTAGGGAAGGATGAACTATTACATAAAGTATCCTCTAGTGAAAGTTAAGTCATAAAAAAAAATGGTCAGAGCATTTCTAGTAAAAAAAATTTCTGTTCAGTTTATATCGAGCTTCTAGTCACTCAGAAATAAGAGAATAAACAATATGTGCACATATACACCTACACATTCCCAGCTGTGAAAATGCATACATAAACGTATTGTGCACATTTTTCATTGCTAGAAATGGAATCCACCTCTGCTAGACAAGTGCTTGGCCACTAAGCTACATCTCTATCCCAATATAAAATAAAGTATTAACAGATACTTTATCAAAAATACATATTCAAGTAACACTCAAAAATATGTATGATCATGATTTTTATTTTTGAGACAGGCTTTCTCTGTAGCTTTGAAGCCTGTCCTGGAGCTAGCTCTTGTAGACCAGGCTGGCCTCGAACTCACAGAGACCTGCCTGCCTCTGCCTCCTGAGTGCTGGGATTAAAGGCATATGCCACCACAGCCCAGCTGCATGATCACTATTTTAATGAAACTGTTAATGGAATCCAGGAGATTCCATTAACACTGAATAGTCAGGGAAATTTCTACAACAAATGCATAGCGCGATTCTCAACAAAAAGACTTGGAAGGTTTACAAACCTTGTGTGGCAGTTGGAACTCTAGAATTCACATTTCTTGTTTGAAAACTGCAATAAGTAGAAATTGTCTTTGACATGTGGCTGTCTTTAATGAAGTTGAATATATATCTCATGACATGATACAGCCATGTCCCTTCCAGGTGTTCCCCAACAGAAATACAAAGACTTACACACCAGCGGCAAAGTTTTACACATGTAGGTACAAAATGAGAACCACCCCATATTTCTTTCCAATAATGAGTGGATAAATGGTTATTTGAATTTAAACTCAGCAATAGGGATGACATCACTTGGTTTCCACACAATTCTGGAGGAAAGTGAGCTGTATTGTAGTGACTAAAGAAAACTCTGACAGAAGAAAACATGCCGTATGATCCCACTCATGAGCACCAGAGGAGGAATCTGCAGTAACTGAATGAGTGTTCGTGGCTTTCAAGGACTGGTTGAAGAAAGGGGACTGGCTGTATGGAAGCTTGGTGGGGGTGGGACTTTATACCATAAAGACATTTACATACACAACATGTTTTTAAAGAAACTGAAACGTATACTTAAAGCGAGTAAAGTTTGGGCTGTAAACTTCACCTTAATAAAGCTGACTATATCAAAACAGAAAGTTCTATAAAGAGAATCTGACAAAAATGTCGTATGATGGAATCTCAGCATAAGCACTTTGCTGAGGGTTTCCATGGGGTCACATCAGATTCCTTCTGGTTTACTCCACGTTTGTCAGCTATTGTCTCCATGGAAAAGTGGCTCAATCAGTTGCTTCATATGAAAGTTGTTCTATAAGAACCCTTGTTACTCTTGCAGAGGTCCTGAATTTGGCTCCTAGCACCAACACCAGGCAGCCGGGAACTGTAATAACAGTTCAAGGGATGTGACACTGCACTTGTGCACACATTACACACTTGCATTTACTCAGGCACACGTACAAACACACACACATGAAATAAGTGAATCTTTTCTCCTTCAAAGGAGGATGATTCTAAGACTTCCCTTCCTTGCTTTTCATCTGAATGTATTAACTCTTATTGATGTTTTAGTGATAAACTAACCTCGCATTCTTAAGATTAGCTGTAGTTAATCACAACATCTTACTGATTTCACATATTTAATATGGTAAAATTAGAAGAATTTTCTGTGTGCGTGAGGAATCTGTAGTTTTGTGGTTTTGGTATATGGGTAATGTCTATACATTAAAGTAAATGTATAGTAAAGTTCCAGCCTCCTTCTTTTGTAAGAGCTTGCATATGAGTAATATGATTTCCCTCTTGATGTTTAATAGAATTCTTCATGGAAACCTATAATTTTTATGATAAGTTTTTTAACTAAAAATTTAATGTGTATAATAGCTTCAGGGCTATTCAAGTTATTTTTTAAGTGAACTTCGGTAAGCCTTTCTTTCACTGAGTTTGTCCATTTCATTTTAATTTTCAGTGCTAATGAGGAAAAGGAAAATCTCACCAGGTCCCACTCTTAGACAATGAGTTGCTGGGAACTAATGACTCCTGAGAGGGGGAGAATTAGCCTCGCCTCAGGATGAGGCCTATGGTTGGTTACCTGATAGAAAGTGGTCAGCCCTACACAAAGCCACACTAACCAAGCTTAGCAGGTTGTATTTATATATTGATGCCTAAAAATGAATAATGAAAGAGAATAGGCCATCAATTTGAGAGGGAGTGGGGGGAGCAAAGGGAAGGAGAAGCATCATAATTTTAATTTAACTCAAAAATTTTAATTTAAAATTTAAATAAATAAGTTGCCAAGGTTATCGGCACCAAGTATTTCAGGAGAGTTCTTTCTTAGTCCACTTAGAAGGGGAATGTGTCTTTGTGGCACTGCTTTTGTCTGATTCATTTGGCTGATGTTTATAATTGTTCGATGCTCTTACTCTGCCATCCTTTATTTATTTTTCTACTTTCAGTTCCGTTGATCTGCATTGGGATCTTGGATGTTTCCTTTCATTTCATTTCATTTCATTTCTTCTTTAAGTCATTTACTTAAGGTCTTTCTCTTCTCGCCTAGGCATTTAAGGCTGTGAAATTCCTTGTGTTCTGCCTGAGCCGCATCACAGATTTGGGATCTTTTCCCTTTTTCATTTAGTTAAAACTTTGTCATATCTCTTTATATTTCCATTGATCTATTTAGAAATATGGTATTTAGTTTCCAAAGTAATTTTTAATTTCTCAGAAATACTTTTGTAATTGGTTTCTAGTATAATCTTAGAACATTCTTGGGACAGTGGTTAAGAGTGCTTTCCCTTCCAGAAGACCAGGAGGCCTAGCACAGCTACCTGTAAATTCAACCACATGTACCCCAAGACACTCTTGTGGAATCCACAGATACCTGTACACACATATATAGACACACACAAATAAATAAGTAAATCTTTAAAAAATAATGTTCTTAATTTAATTTTAATCCTCTCAAATTTATTGAAAGTTAATTGTGCTTCAAAAATTCTTATTTTGAGTTATTTTAATGTATACATTATTTAGTGCTAGCAGTTTATTCAGTGATGTTATTAGTAAACACTTTTAAGAAATCATATCTATTCTTAATTTTTGTAATACTTGTAAATTTACAGATACTTATAAATATTAACAAGCACAAGAAAAATTCAATTCTATTTTTCAAAAATTTTAGCTTAGTAGTATTCACAGAATATCCAGCAGCATGAAGAATGAAACAACTTGATATTGAGTTAGAGAACGGACACAATTGAAATATTAAGTCTAAGGACACTAGACCAGGCCCGAATGGATGGCTCAAGCAGTTCAGAGGACTGACTGCTTTTGAAGAGTACCTGAGTTCTGTTCCCAACACTCATGTGAGACGGCTCACAACTACTTGTAACTCCAGCTCCAGGGGGATCGCATGCCCTCTTCTGGCCTCTGGGGCACCCCTGTACACACATGACATACATACACTTAAATGAAAATAAATCTGCCGTAAGAACTGACCAGTGTTCTTGACAAATATATTTTAGCTTGCTTATTATTGGATGCATTGCTAATATAAATAATAATAGTGCATTCAGTTCTATGTAAGTACATTTGTTAGCAACAACTTACCTGTGTAGGAGTAATACCCATGTGTAACATATGTTGGCATTATCTGGACTACACCATGCATCTGATAGACTGCAGTCTAGCCTGGAAGCCCAGTGATGATTTGGAAACGATGTTACTTTTTGATACACAACATGAGTGCAAATGTATGCTTTTCCTATATGGAAACTGACAGAGATCAATCTGGGATTTGAATCCATGTAGATGCTTCCCAGATATGGTGTAGAAGAGACAGTCATATATTCTGAAGAAACCGGTGCGACAGTGGAAAACTTGATCACCTTATGTTTCAAGATTTCTGCTGTCACAATAGCTTTATGGAGTCTTAATTTGTCCTTGCTAATCCTAGTCCAGGTATCCACTATGATGTGTGATAACTGGGACACAGTGTGCGTACTACAGCCTTCCATTCAAGCCCGGTACAACCTTTCTTGTTGACACACAGTTTTTGAATAAGAATGCCTTGTACTGTGTATTTGTGGTGTTGGGGACTGAATCCATGTGGTAGGCAGGTACACAAATACTGACTACATATCCAATCAGTGTTTTTTTTAATTTGTATTTTTTTCTTCTTATTATTTTTAATTAAAAATTTCCACCTCCTCCCCACCTCCCATTTCCCTCCCCCACCCCAAACCCCCTCCCCTCCCTCTCCAGTCTGAAGAGCAGTAAGGGTTCCCTGCCCTGTGGGAAGTCCAAGGTCCTCCCCTCTCCATCCAGGTCTAGGAAGGTGAGCATCCAAACAGGCTAGGCCCCCCAAAAGCCAGTACATAAAGTAGGATCAAAACCCAGTGCCATTGTCTTTGGCTTCTCAGCAGCCCTCATTGTCTGCCATGTTCAGGGTTTGATCCCATGCTTTTTCAGTCCCAGTCCAGCTGGCCTTGGTGAGCTCCCATTAGATCAGCCCCACCATCTCAGTGGGTGGGAGCACCCCTCGTGTTCCTGACTTCCTTGCTCATGTTCTCCCTCCTTCTGCTCCTATTTGGACCTTGGGAGCTCAGTCTGGTGCTCCAATGTGGGACTCTGTCTCTATCTCCATCCATCGCCAGATGTTTTATGTGCTCAGTGTTTATATATTCACCATGTCTCCTTTTTGTGCTACAATGGCAGAATTGATTTGAATATTTGTGACAGCTTGCAAAATATTTAAGCTTACAAAGCTTAAAATATTCATTACCTGGTCCTTTACAGAAAAATTGGTCAACGTGCTTTAGAATACGAATTTTACACTTAAATCTGAATTCATGTTGACTGAATAACAATTTTAGAAAGAGGGGACTGAATGGGGCATGCAATCCAAGTCCACTGTGTTACCAATGAAGAAAATACCATTCAGATGTGTCCTCAAGACGATAAATAAAGGATAGCAAATGTGCTGGGTATCTGGAGGAAATTAGCCTTACCTAAATTTGAATCCCAACTCTGCCAGCAGCAAGTTACTAAGCCTTGATTTTCTTGTGGATAAAATGGGTACATTAGTACGTACCTTAGAAACTTAAAGTGTAGGACAGATAGGAGTAACATCCTTTTGAAGGAATATTATCAATAATAGCTATTCTACCTTGTTGTGCAGCTAGATGGGAATGACAAAGCCTGCAACCCAGTTATTCTGACTTTGAGTTCAGTCCTCTTATCTTTATATTATTTATTCTTTCATATAGTCACTTATACTATCAGCAGATCCTTACTATGGATGGGATATCATTAGGTTTGCTTTAGTGTTTAAACTCATTTTAACTTCAGAGGAGTAGCTGATTTCTTTTCCTTGCTATCTACTGACAGAAATTAAATTCCAGTATGACCTGTGGTTGGACACATATTTTTGTAGAAATCCAATTTACCTATATATCCTTTTAATATGGCTAATTTATTTGTATTCCTGATTTAATGATACAGACCAGGTCAATACGTAATGTATTATCAAGGCATTTTAATTGTTTTACACTCTCCATTGATAAGGAAAATGAATATTTCTTTTGTATGTAGCATAAATTTTGCTAATGTATTCTTTGTAATAAAATTGAACTATTGGGTTCCATTTCCCTCTTGCAGGATATGAAAGGAGTTATTCATTTTAGTAGGTGCTTATTTATTTAACATATTTACTTATATGATTAATTTAAGCAGGGTGAGGGGAGTTAGCCTTATATAAACCCTGAATTTTCAGCACTAGCAGTATTTTAGCTTTTAAAATCAGTTAACTTCTTTGGCAAGTTTCCAACCCTATATCTTGTTGTTGGCAATAGGCCACCATGAAATGCTAAGCACCATGGAGATAATTGGACTGTCATGTTTGCTAATAGAGTGTATTTGAGGTACATTGGGGGAGACAGTTATTAAAATGTTGGCTGTTAAAGTTGGATTATTCAGTCCAATATTTAAACATGAATTTATTATCAGGAGACATCTAGGTTTTATATATATATATATATATATATATATATATATATATATATCAAATAACACATTTATATTTAGTCCTTTCCTAAAATTGCCAAAGTTCCTTTTTAGATATTTTTTTCAAACATAATCATCATTTTACAACAGATATAATTAAATGTAGCTTCATTGGAATTAAATCATATAATGAAAACCAAAATTATATATGGTCAAAATATCTCCCAAGCTTTCCATTTTCTGCCACAGTGCCACCATAGCTGGGTTCAGGTCCTGAAATGGGAAAGGGGCATGAAGAAGGACCTGTCTAACCACCAGGTGAGCTTCCCACAAATTGTTTCCCCCCTCCCCTGCAATATCTCAAGCTGTCTTTATTTTTATTTCAAAAACAAGCTTGTTTTTCCCACTTTCCAGAATTAGCCTCCGGAAAAATCAAATATGTTTATTCCCAACTTTTACATCAAAACAACTTTTAAACCCAAAACAATGCTCAGCATTTGTTAGCTTGGCTAAATATCGATCCAGGCACATCCTGTCCTTACAAAGCTAAAAGGTGATACACATAGGCACACATTCTTAAGAACAATATCATAAAAAACTTATCATATTTACAGGAATAGGGGTGATTTGCCATGGACTGCTTCCATACAGCTAGCTTGTATTTCTCCAACTGTTCCTTTGCCCTACAAAAGGGTCCTGCATGCCTAAGTCTCTCTTTAAAGGGTGAACTTCAATAAGGCAACTTTTCCCCCATCTTAATGTGTCCCCCCCCCCAGAATTAGTAGATGTAGGTAATGTTACTTGCGCTGCTTTCTACTATGTGCCCATTTGCTTTTATTGCCTCTGAGCCTGTCTGCACTGAATCAGAAAAGTTCCCAGGGTCTGGAGTAACAGCTGGAATTTCCAGATAAGAAACCTGAGCAGCATCAGTTGCCAGTTAGGGAAAAATATTTAAGAAAAATATGGGGTTTCTGTGAATGATTGTATCTGTCCCCTGCGTGACTGACAAAGTGAAACTATAAGCTGCTAGAGATTGATCAACATTATGACAGAGAAGACAGAGTGCAGTTTGTGTGGTCCCGGCAGTATTCTGACGTGTGACAAGGTCTACTGGTTTTTGCTGGGTGAGAGACGATCTCCATGGGTATTATCTTGTGGAGACCCACCAGACAAGCGTTCATATGCTGATCCAAAACTAGGCCACATGGCTCCCAACAGTTTTCCTCTGAGTAGATTCATCAAACTAATATTTTGGTTAGTAATATGACTTTCAAAACCCGTCACATTACAGAGTCCCGTGACAATTAAATTTTAATCTGCCAGTATTTGAAAGTCTAGTTACATAAGGCATCAAATATATGATGGCCTCTACAATCAAAGAGTTTATAATATGCCCTAGAATCATAACATCTTATGTGATTCAAAAATCAAGGGCACAAATTGGAACTTGCAAATCTTGAGCTTTATCAAGGGGGACTGAGGGCCTGAGCATGTGACCGGAACACCTCCGGAGAGAACTTGCAGAACACGCGCAAGGGTTACGAGTTGTTCTTCTGCACCGCTTTAAAAAGGGTGATGAATCATAGGAAGGATCAGAAGGAGATACGACCTTGAGCTGGGTGGGTGTGAAGGAAGCAAGATTTTTGCTGGTGCCCCCAGACAGAGCAAGAAAGGATGTCCTGAGGATGCACAGGTACGGAGCAGGATGAAAACAGCCCAGAAAAGACAGCAGCAGTTGACAGTCACACAAGCCCCAAAACTGCTGGAGAGGTTTATTCCAGAAAAAACCACTAGAACTGCCCGACTGTCCAGACTTTCTGCTGTAGGTTATAAGTAACTATTGGTAGATTAGCACTATACAGCAATACTTCATCTCAAAATTTAAAACAACTACCAGAATATACTAGTAGCTACATTTGAACTAATTTATTCATTTAAATTTATTTTCTTTAAAAATTTTCTGCTTTGAAATCATTTCTCATTTATTTCTTCAAATGTAAATTTTCTTTTTTTCTTCTTCTCCTCCTTCTTCCTCTCTCTCTCATTATCTATCTATCTATCTATCATCTATCTATCTATCTATCTATCTATCTATCTATCTATCTATCTATAGGTTTTTCAAGACAGGACTTCTCTGTGTAGCCTTGGCTATATTGAAATTAGCTGTGTAGACCAGTCTGGCCTCCAGCTCACAGAGATTCACCTGCCTCTGCCTTCCCAGTAGAGGGATTAAAGGTGTGTGCCTCCACTGGCCCAGCTGAAAACTGTTTTTTTAAAAAACAAACTCTTCTTTATTGTATTTGCGAATAGTATATGTTTCTAGTTCTTAAACTGTGGGTTATGCTAATTAAGAGGAGTTTTCAAGTAAGCCTACATACCAGATTTTCAAATTTCCCCTTGAATGGTATTTTAAATGCAATTCTGGAGAACGTAAGAGTTTTGCAGCCAGAACAAAAGGACAAGTTAAAACATTCAGCGATTCTAAAATAAGAATCTATTAAAGATAGAGTGAACGCTGCTAAATTTCTCTAATGAAGTAATTATTTCAAGCTGTGTTTCTTAAGGAATATTTAGTAATTAAGCTTATGAGCCCTTAATGAGAGCAAAGCTAGAATAAAGCCCTGTGCAGAATACTTTTGACTGCTGCAAAACAGCCGAAGAGCGCAGATGAATGTCTGTAACCTTGAAAGCCCGTTTCTATGATTTCCTCACTATTGGAAGAATACATTTACTACCATTTTAATGCTGTGTGGCTTCAGGATTGGCATCAGCACTGGAGAGGGCTTTGTTACCCTTGTCATTAATATTCTCCTCCATTGCCTGCCCACTCCTCTTTATTCGCTGGTGATTCTCTGTAGAGAATCAATTTGTTTGATCCTTATTGATTTCCTTCTGAGACACTCCTAGTTTCCACAGATACACACTTGACTTAACTTGAATTTCCTTTCAAATTTTATCATATTGTTAATTGGGGATGCTATCTAGATCCGGTGTTTCTGTGTTCTTGGGGTTTTATCTGGAGAACTAAAAGGCACATACACAAATTGAGAAATGGAAAGAAAGATAACTTTATTAAAGTGAAGCGGTAGTGTAGATCAGAGACTCTACAAGTGAGCAACCAGCTCAGAGTTAGAGCATCATAGGTCTGTGGCTGTTTTCTAGGATCTAGGAGGAAAAAGAGCTGCTAAGGGTCATGGACTTCATGGCTCTCTGTTTTTGAATGGCAAGCTTGATTTCTCTAAATTTTAGCTTACTGTGCATCTCTTTTCCCATGATGCATCTGACTTTTTATCATATGTATGTCTAATTATACATAGTCATAGATGGTAAGTAGGAGGTTTCCCCTAACAGTTTCCTCAGAAGACACAGTTTGCCTTACTGTACATGTGCCCAAAACTAGTTCATGTTGGACTGGTCTCCTGCCACTGATACAAGATATGCTGTAGAACACATATCAAATGTGACCAAAGGGGGAATTATTAAAAGTTGATAGGGAGGCGTAACTTAATCCATTGTTTGAAGTGCAGAGTTGAGTAGCCCAATGTAAGTGAGGATGGTAGGTGGCTAAATGTATTGTAAAGAGAGGGTCTATGCATAGCCCGAGTCAAATGGAGTTCCAGTTTACTAAGCTATCCCTATGCTTGCTTGCCTTATTATTACATTGCACATGGCAAACATGAAGACGGAATGTCAATAAGCACATACTTTGATCTTGGTATTATGAGTACATAATTTTTACATCTCATCACTTGAATGTCTTTCCGGCATCAATATCTACTGATATGACAAGGGTGGCTGACATATAAGACCGCTCGGCATCCATCCTAAATGAGGCATAATCTAGAGTAGTCAAAAAGATGACTTTTGGAAGTTTTAGATGATTCTGTTACCAAATTACATTAGCATTTTTGTAATAAGCATATTAAACGAGGTTATAGTACTGAAATACTGGGCACACATGCCTTCTTTACTAAAAGGACTTTTGTTAGGAAGAGTAGTGATGTGAACTATTATTGGAGATGATAGACTTTCTACTGCATTTCAGGGAAAATGCCCCTGCCACAAGTCAAAGATACTAAGAGACCAAAGAAAGAGGCAGACAGACAGATCCAGGACTGCACAAATGCAAATTACTGGGGACTATGGACCCAGGTGTGTCTTCAGTAGCAGCAACACAGGCCAAGGATCTTCACAGGCCAAAGCAGTAGGAAGGGGTCTTATGCTAAGTAAAATAAAGTTAGCTTGTGGACACCTACACTGTACACAGATTTTTCTAAAAACTATTGACATATCAAGCATCACTTAAGACAAAATCTAGACATTAGTGGCAGGCCTGGAATACTTGATTGACTTTCCAGAGACTTTATTATATTATAGATTATAATATGTAATATTTGCAAATCAGACAAGATGACAATTATAACTAAAATGTTGTATACATCAAACTGGAGGTCTACATTTCATCTGTAGAAACTTACAACATTATATAAACACATGTATACTTCCCTTTAAGAAAACATTGTTTAAGATAATTTGTGACAATATGGTTGTTCTATCCTTGAACTGATACAATAGTGAAACACATTTGAGATCTTTGGGAATATGATCTATAACTATCATTTACCCATGTTTACTTCATAGGTCAAAAATAATACTCAGGTATTAAAAATGTCATCTCAGTTTTCCTTTGGATGTTAATAACAATGAAATATTGATGAGTATTAGAAAATGCCTTATAGCCAAAAGGTTATTATGCAGTTTTATTTTGTTCCTGTTTTCTTTGTATTTTTAGTGTAAACAAAACTCCAACAGTAAAATCTGTTTTAGCACAGGGGTAAAGAGAGGATCTACTTTTTTATTACCTTAATACTATTAGGCAATACTTTAAACCATTATAGGAACTTTGGCAGAAAACTGAATTTCTGATGATATTAATTGCTCAAGAAAACAGTAGAAAAAGCCTTCTGTCTAGGTTATTTTGCTTTCCTTATTTGATGACAATATTGGGAGAACAGACTTGGGTGAGAAACGATACTGCTTTTGAGTTTTACTATTTGAACTGAATAGTGTTTAATGGAACACAACATTATCAATAAGAATTCATCTTTCAAAATTAAATGTTTGAAATTAGTAAGATTGACAGTTTAGGCCCAGGGTGCAGCTCAGTTGGTAAAGTGCTTGCCTAGCAGGAACTGAGTTCTCCAACAGTAAATAGAGCAGGTGATGCATGCCTGGGATCCCAGCACTAGAGGTAGAGAGGCAGGAAGACCAGAAGTTCAAGGTCGTCCTTGCTACTGACTGAGTTGAGGTCATATATATGACTGTTTCCAGACACACACACACACACACACACACACACACACACACACACACACACACACACCAAAGATTAAAAATTTAAATGCTTTCTTTAAATTATTTTGAATATTTATTTATTTTATGTGTATGAGTGTTTATTTTCAACTGTATATGTGGACCACACCCTTGCCTAGTCACTCAGAATCCAGAAGAGGATTATCAGTTTCCTTCTGAAACAGAGTTACATGGTGAACCACCATGTGAGTGCTGGGAACCAAACCCAGGCCCTCTGTGTAAACAGCAAGTGCTCTTAACCACCGAGCCATCTCACCAGTCCTTAATAGTTCTTTTTAATAAGGAAAATGTATACAGCAGTGTGATGGGGACACTATCAACTGATAGTTTCAACCAATCACATTTTGTTAGGGTGTGGCCACCTAGAGCCCAGGTAGAAAAACCTGGGGATGCAGGTGCATACTCTCTCTCTGTGGTGCCCGCCGGATCTATCAGATTTCAGAACTCCCATTCATATAGTGTAAGTTTCCCCTCTTTAACCATTCAAGTATTCCTGTTACTCTTGAGCTAGTCTGGCTACTTATGATGCCGACTGAGCCATTTCACCAGTCCTTAATGGTGAAAACTTATACAGCAGTGTTTTTAATTAAAGTATATGCACCATGTAGATGGCTGAGAAGTAGAGTTTTGGGAAACAAGCCTTCAAAAGCCATCCACACAAGATATCAATAGCAACATCAATGGGGATAATGCAGTGTTGGAAGCTGGATGTTCTGCAATAGATGGGCTACCTGAGTCATGATGCATCTGAAGATCATTAATAGTTTCATCTGCCAACTTAGAGGATTCCCATGAAGTATCCTGGAGTGCAAAACTCTATGTGTGTGAGCCTCTATGTTACATTAAACAAAACCTGTGTGTGTGAACAAGTATATATAAACTCACAAAAATAATATACTAACAGGATATTAATTTAAATGTAACTGAGGGTACAGAGATTTTAACGTGGTTAAAAATTAATACATACATACCCCAAACAGGGAAAACAAACAAGACTTTATAGCAACAGGAAAAAAGACTACGCAACAAAGTTCATGGCATGAACAACTGTTTTAGCTCAAATTTCACTATCACAGAAATCCTCACATCTTTTGGCCTGTAGAGCCCTGGTTTTGCCTGGTGGAGTTTTTAAGTCTTGGAGAAGTACAACAGGATCAGCTTGGCAGATAAACCTAGACCTTTGAAACACAAGGGAAACCTGAGATAAGGGAGGCTAAGTAAGAGGCCAATGGTCAGCCCCGAAGACATGCATACAAGTAACACATAGATGCAGCAGGTTACATTTAAGTGTGTGTGTGTGTGTGTGTGTGTCTGTGTGTGTATGAAATTATATATATTCATGAGACAACCATTAATGAAAAAAGAGGTTGTGGTTTTGAAGAAGAGTAAAGAAGGGTGTATGAAAGAGTTTGAAGGGAGGAAAGGGAAGGGAAGAACATCATTAAATTACAATGTCAAAAAATTTTTAAAAAAGAAAAAGAAAGGTCATTTTTAAAAAGTGAGAAATTTGGACCCAAATAAATGAACAAGTAAAGAGGAGAACAGGATTGACTTTTTCAGGTGAATAAGCCAGGCCAACAACTACATTCACAGAGTCCAGACTGTGTTGCTAAAGCTGCTCTAATAATTAAAAATAGAAGATAACCAGCTAGTGTGCTCTCTCCTGGGGAATCCTATTTCTCCTGTTCTTAGGATTCTTTAGTTGCCTTTATGTGTCGTTGAGGCCTTGTGGGCTTTCCCCTTTCCAAGTGAGCATGCTGTCTTAGTTAGGGTTTCTATTGCTGTGATGAAACAAACACCAGGACCAGAAGGCAAGTTGGGGTGATTTGACTTACACGTCAGCATTGCTGTTCATCACTGAAGGAAGTCAGAACAGAATCCTATTCAAGCAGGACTGAAGGCAAGAGCTGAGGCAGAGGCTGTTGCAGGAGCTCCTTCTGCTCCTTCAGCCAATAGCCGCTGAGATACCAGCCCATTGGGGCGTGGTCTCTCTTTTTAAAAATGCGGCCACTTCCCTCTGCTCGCTCTCTGGCTTCCGGCTCCGCTTCTGACGACTAGGCTCCCTTCCTGATTGCGCAGAGGGCTGTTGTCTGGGACGGTGATCTGTAAGTTTTTTCCCCTTTAAATAAATAACCATTCTATTAATCATAATTCCAAACTGGTGTGGGATTGTTTGTGACTTATGCCATCAAGAGGCCATGGAGGGAAGCTGCTTCCCATGGCTTGCTCAGTCCACCTTTTTTATAGAACCCGGGGCCAGCAGCCCAGAGATGCGCTGGGCTCTCACCCACTCATCACTGAATGAGAAAACAGATGTCTTGCAGCTGGATCTCATGGAGGCACTTCCTCATCTGAGGCACCTTCCTATTTGATGACTCTAGCTTGTGTCAAGTCGACACAGAAAACCAGGCAGTACTACAGATGCCTGTTAGCATTGTCCTTGTTCAGGTTATGCGTAGGCAGTCATGAATTATACAGACCGAGCAAGTTATTCTTATATACTCACAGTATAACATAAAACAACAACAGTTAAAGCCAAAGAGGCATAAATTTGAAAGAGAGCAAGGGCAGGGTATACAGGAGGATTTGAAGAGAGAAAATGGAAGGGAAGAAATAGTGTAAGTAGAATTTTAAAACAATAAAACAGTTTTAAAGACATGAAATTAGGAGTGAGACCTGGTGAGGCGGTGTTCTTGGTGGGAACAAGAGGGAATCAATAAAAGACAGATACAGACAGAATACAATGTATACATGTGTGGAAATTTCAAAGAATAAATACATTTTTTGAAAACAACAGTACAGCTAGTAAGTTATCAAAGTGAAAAACTTTTTGGTGCATTGAGCAGAATATAGTATTCATGTCATTTTGTCTAGCTTAGATGATCATTCACTTGAAGGACTGACCGACATGTAAGCAGGCCATTCAAGTGCTTTGTGCTTAAGATTTCCTAGGTATTTTGGGATAGAGAAGGCGAGATTAAAATTGGCAATTGTGTTCAAATATTAGGACTGAGAGAATTTGTTGAGAAGATTTATATAACATAAAGTTATATGTCTGTGAGACCGAGCAGAGCCCTTTGATCATGCAAGGTAAAAGCAAGACACAGCTGAAGTTTCTGTAGACTCTGGACCTATGCATCCCCTCAGGTGACAAAGTAATTGCTACTACATCTAACCATGGTAGGCAGAGGTCTGGAATGTCACATAAAGAGCTCCTCAACCTGATCCCTCAGGAATGTAGCATCACCTTCATAAGATGGCTGCTGTAGGTAGTACAAAAGAGCCGCCAATTATCTGAGGACAGCTGAAGTCGGTGTCACACACACAGACTCCTCTGGTGATGTGCGAGGAATTATGGTCCCCTGAGGAGAAGGGGTTGAAACACTGAAGTAGTACCCACAGCACGGAGTAACTGGGAACAACTGGAAAGGAGTCAGACTGCTCCATATTGCTCCTGCAGCCATGCAGTGTGGCTGAGTGTGGACCAGGGGCAGAGGGAACTGATGCGCATGTCATGCAGTGGGAACCAAGCCAAAGATTGCTGCTCAGATCTTTTAATTCTCACTTGAGAAGACAGACTTTCCAACTGTGGGTCTGGGGCCAAGTTCTAAACCACACTTCAGGTGACTGAGTCTCCTCATTACTTGCAGGTAACTGAAGCGGTCTTTTGCTGTCCGTTTATTTTTTTATATAATAAATATTCATTAGATACATGCCATTTGTCTACCTTCGTCTGGTTGGTGTATTATCTAAATGTTTACCCGCACTCTTGCTAAATGTAGGATGCTCTTTTCAGAAGTATCAATCCTGGTTTCTGTTATAGTCACTGCCGTACCTGATGCTTGTACTGAGAATCGCTTGTGTTCTGGGTCTGTCTTCCTTGACATATGTTCCAATGTAAGTATGTTCAGATTCCCTCTAAACATAATTTCTCAGGCAGTGCAATCCTTTACTCCCATCTTTGCAGAAATTAAAATGCTCCATGGTCTTGTAATATGCCCATCTACAAACCTCAAAGCTGTTGTGGATTAAATCTTCTGAAAACTCATTTTCTGTTATTCAGATGGGATTTCGAGAAGGATGGTACGTGTGACAGGAAGATACGCTTTATGGCAAATAGCAGATGGTGGTCGATTATAGTGAACAGGCAGCAGTGTAAGTCAGGAAGTGATGCCTGGTTCTTTGTTCGTTTTGCTTTGAGAGACAAGATAGATACATTAGGATCTCTTGAGGAACAGGCTGTGGGGATATAGATATAGTATGTATGTGTATATCTCTGAAATAGTAAAAATAACTTCATCACACTTAAGCAGCTGAAAACCTAGTGTTTCTCAGTCCTGGGCATGGGTACCTCAGTAGTCCAAATCTGGTGCTGGAAACCTGGCAGATTTCAGAGAGCTGCTGGTCCTCAATTAATGTGGGAAGCCGGAAAATGCTGCTTCTGATCTCAGAGAAGGAATCAGCAGAAGTAACAGGATAAGTTAATCCAGCAGGGAACAAAAGGCCACCTTCCTTCTTCCATGACCTGTTTAAGGCTGGCTGTTACCAGAAGGTGCTGTCTACATTTGGTAAGTCTTCCACATCAATTAAAAGTTAGCACAGTTCTTCAAGTGAGACCCCTTCCTCAGGTGATCGTAACTTGAGGCAAATTAATATTAAAATCATGCATTTAGGTGTTCACCTGAAGATCCTCCAGGATCCTCAGTCCTGGAATCACAGCCATGAATTTACACATGTGTTTACCCACAGCTGACGTAAGGAGGTAAATGAAGCTACTGTAGAAATTCAAACACGATCCTACTGCTAGGTTTTCTGTTTGGAATATGTTTTTATTTTCATATTTCAGAGAAAAGCTAAAATTGGGAAAAATAGTAAAAAATTTAGTAATTTAATGATTGTAAAAAACCGATTGAATGTGTTTTTTTTTTTCTCTTTGTGTGCCATATTTTGTTTTGCTTGAATGGAATTACCTTTCCTCAACTGAAAATATTACTGCTGGTGCTGTTAAAAACACATATTTGTCTATAATTATCTAAGACTTTTGTTTTGACAGGATTTTCTTTGCTGTAAACTCCTACAGTTATAGCAGATTTCTATTTATAGGACCTCCTTATTGGTGGCAGGGAGATGGCTCAGTGAATGAAGTACAGGCTGTGCAATCAAGAGGACTGGAATTTAGACCCAGCACACTCACAGAAGTGCTGGGATGCAGGGTGAATCAGCAGTTGGGAACCAGAGATGGGGTGGGGGGCGGGAGTCACAGAGGTAAACTAGCTAGCTTTGTTTTTTTTTGTTTTTGTTTTTGTTTTTGGGATTTGAATTTGGCAAGCTCTGGGCTCAGTAAGAGCCTCTGCCTCAATAAGTAGACAGTGATGAAGACAGACACCTCTCTCTATACACACACACCCTCTAAATGTGTCAGATATACATACACAAACATATCACAAACACAAAGTTGCAAACTAAAGTTTTGAGAATTGGGCAGCGCAAGGTCCATCACCAAAAGTCTTCATATTCAGTTGAACCTGAACCCTACCTGTAATTGCCACTTGCAGAAGCCCGTTCCTCATTCCTTTCTGGCTAGTTAGTCCAATTTCATTATCCTCACCATAGGTGTTTGAAGGAAGAACTGAAAAGCCTCAAGTAATGAGCTTTTGTAAGGTTGTAAATCTGTACAGTGGCCAAGAGCTATTGCTCTGTGAGTTTCTGAAGTGGTGAGACCACTTTTCCTCTGGGCAGTCGCTGCTTGAAATAATTACTGATGAGCACGATGCTCCTGAATTTATTAGATTTAGCTTTTGCTGTCATTTATCACAATGAAACACCTTCTGTCTTCTCTGCTACCACTGTAAGTAGCTTTAAACATCTTAGCTATTTGACGGACTCACTGCCGTGTTCTTACCTGTGAAAAGCCACCTTACCTTTCTCAGCTTTGTGAATATTATGGTACTGACATCGGCATACAAATTATTTGTCTAACCACAGCTCAAAATCAGCGGGTAATAAGCCCTGTAGGTGAAGGTGCAGCTGTGGTTTGACTGTGAAGTGCCACCCACGGGCTCACCTGTTTGAACACTTGGTCTCCAGCTGTTGTTCTGGAAGGCTGTAATCCCTTCAGAGAGTGCAGTCTTGGGGGAGGTGTGGGCCACTGAGGGTGGGTCTCAGGATTTTGTTGTTTTCCCTTCCTGGTCTCTCTACACTTCAGTGTGTACAGGCAGCCTTGAGCTTCTGTTCCCAAGCCCTCCATCCACGACGGACTGTGTCCCCTGGAACTGTAAGCAGACTCAACCTTTGCTCCTTTGTGTTAGTTTGTTCTTAGAAATCTTTTAAATTACTGTAGGAGTGTCTGTCTGTGTATGTGGGTACCACAAAGGTCAGGAGGAGGCATCAAATCCCTTGGGGGATAGAGTTCCGGTGTTTGTGAGCTGCCCCATGTGAGTGACAGGATCTGAACTCTGATCCTCTGACAGCAGTAAGTACTCAAGACTGCTGAATCCTCTCACCATCAGCTTAAGTTACTTTTTTTTTTTTTTAAAAAAAAAAAATTATTGTATGTGCATGGGTGAGTGTATCAGATCCTTGAGAACTGGAGTTACAGATGGTTGTAACCAGGTCCTCTGGAAGAGCAGTCAGCACTCTTCACCACTGAGCCATCTCTCCAGCCCCCTTAAGTTACTTCTCATCAGATGTTCTGTCACAGCCCTGAAATGGAAACAGTAATATTGTATAGACTGCACAGGCAACATTCCTATATTTAGGGATATATAATATATAAGGGAACAATTAAAGAAAAAGAGGCCATGAATTTGGAATGGAGAAAAGGGAAGGGTTGGAAAGAGAAGAGGGAAGGAAGGATATTGTAATTATAAAAATTTTAGTGTTGAATATTTTTTAAGTGCTGTTTTTCATACACAGTATTCTGATCATGGTTTCTCCTGCCCAGTCTCCTCCCAGACCTTTCGCACATCCCACTCATTCAAGTCCATGCGTTCTTCCTCTCCTTCTAGAAAACAAACAAGCAGCAGAATAAAACCTAAAGTAACAACAACAACAAAAATAAGTAAGCCAGGGAAATTTTAAGAGAAGAATCCCCCAAAACACACACCCCATAAAAGGACAAAACCAGAAGCCATAATACAAAAACAAAGGACCAGTAATACAAAAATTCCCAAACAAGAAAAATGAATTTCTTTTCAGAGAATACCATTGAATTTATTTTGCATTGCCATCCACTCCTGAGCATGGGGCCTGCCCTTAAGTCTCCAGTGAGACTCCATTGGAGAAAACTAATTTTCTATTTGGCAGGCAGTTGTCAGTTGAAGACACCATCTTGTTTAGTTTAGAGATGTGAGATCATGTCCATTTCCCCCTCTCAGTTGCAGGACCCTGACTGGCTTGAACCTGTGCAGGTGCTGTCTATAGTGCCATGTGTATATGAGTTCAGACGTGTGTCCATCCAGTTATATCCAGAAGTAACTCTTTCCTTGGTGTCATCCATCATTCTTTTCAATGAACTAATTTTTGATCTTTTCTCCCCCTCCTTGAAGATTCCCACTGTGACTCTGTTTTCAACTAAAAAGAGGGAAACTATCTTCTCCTAACTTGTATTTCCCTATTTGGGGAATGTGTTGCATTTTATATTAGTAAGCCTTGGCTGGCTTAGAACTTGCCATGTAGCAGAGAGCCATGTAAACTCCTTACCCTCTTTCCTTTGCATCCCAAGTGGTAGAATTATATTTGCATCACCATACCAGACTCCACGTATGTTTACATGTGTAATTTTGTTTGTTAGTTTTCACAAATATGTCTCTTCTTTCTCTTTGTTTGAGATACTTCACTATGTAGCCCCGATGGCCCTCAACGTGGAATCTAGGCAGTAGTTACAAAATTTTGGTGCTGCAGGCCTGTGCCACCATGTGGCATTTATAATTTCTCCTTTACAATGTAAATCTAATGCAAGAATTTTTTCCTTGAAGGTCTGTTTCTCTGCATCTTTCAAGATTTGATATGTTGGCATCCATTAGCATATAGTTCTATGCATTTTAATACTGGCATCATGGTCGTTTGATTACAGAGCACCTCAAGTTTTGCAATCTTTTTATCTCTTTGCTGGCTTTAACTTCCAGGTCTGCTATTGCCATTAGAGAATGTGATCAATGCATCGGACATTTCTCTGTGTGCTCATGTATACACATGTGCGTATGTTAGCCTAAACTCAGAGGGTTTAGCATCAGAATATGCCCGTTCAGTAAGGATGACTTTGTGCTAAACAGTTTGAGAAAGAACAGTTACAGGAATATCTCTGAAAACAGAAGACTGTCCACCCCTCCTCTAGGGGAAATTACACCAACAGAAGGCATCTTCAGTTGCAAAGACGTCTCTTCATGGCTCTGGCAACTTCAAAGTGGTTAGAGATAGAGACTTGCAGTATGGCACACATAGTGTTAGGTCCCCATGGGAAGTCTCATCCCTTGAGCCTGGTCCTTGTACTTTTCCAGGCCACCATCCCATAAATGACATTCGTATCCTGCAATATCTGTCTTTTGAGCTGAAAACGGCACTTAGCTTAAGCTCAAAGCAATCTTATTGAGATCATTTATTTTTCTCGGAATATATATTTTAGGTATGCATGTTAATAAACATCAGATTTTTTTCTTGTTACTCTTTTGTTTTAAGGAGCCCGGGAAAGATTGATAAACATTTGTTTTCCACCCCTACAGTGCATGTGCAATTGTTTTCTTCAGTTGTTACGAGGTATTTTCCCCATATTTCCTTTTCCTTATGCCACAGTAATTATTCAAAGCTTTGCTGCAATCTCCCACCACAATGGTGGATTGAATTTCTTCCTTTTTCTTTCATGATTTCTTTGTAACTTTAATCTGAATGTATTTAAATTTATGCTTGTATGTTTAAAATATTGTTGTATCTTCCTGGTGAGCTCAATGTTTTAGTATTGCTGAGCAATACAAACTCAGAAACTGCAAAAGTAAAAAGATTCTCTTTGAATACTTAATGCCATGTGGATCCTAGCAATTAGGGCAGCTGCAGGAAGGACCATATTGGGCATGGAAATGGCTCATCTCAGAGTCCTGCCACCAAAAGCCTACCTATAAGTTCTCTTACCTGGAGCTCATCCAGGAGTCAGCAAATGAATATTTCCTGTCTTTTTTTTCATCATTTCTCTGCTCTGTAACAAGCAGAGACAGATTAAACCTTTCATTTTTTCCTAGTTTTGCCCCAAACTGAATATACATGAATGCATATGAACACACATCCGTATCTTTTCTCTCTCTCTCAATACATGTAAACGTTTGCATCTAGGACAAAGTATTATGCTGCCGGCTACAGTAATATTAGAAACCATAATTTGGGAAGTACAGCCTCAGAGAACTCAGAATCATTGTTCCAACAAAGTCAGGCCAAAATGGGAGCTCAAATGGCAACCAGTACTGAGGCATGCCTGAGAGGCAGAGCTGTATTGTGAGAAGACGCCAACGCTGTTGCAGTCCACAGAAAACAAACTCGACTAGCAGAGATGACCCCTAACTGTACTCTGCTTCATTACTGTGGCATTGCTGTGCCATCAGCTTTGCAAAACCACAACTCTCAATATGTGACTCATCCAGTGCACAGCTCAACTGGAAAACTCTATAGAAAGGCAGGAAAGAGGAGTCACCTCTATTCCTGGACACTTCTGACTTATCCTTGGATTTCCTCCATCACACCCCTCCCCAACTTGTGAATAATTCGCCCTCATTAAGTTTGTTCACAAAAGATCTCCCCGGGACCCTAATGATGAATAACTCTCTCGCAGAGGAGCTGTGCTCGCTGTTAGGCTCACGGTGTTGTCCTCAGGTTTCTCTTTCTCTGTTAATGTCCACACTTACTGCTTCTGAATAGCCAATGACTTCCTGCTCATCATGAAATGTTCTGCTGGGAGACAAGATCTCTTATGCTACCAAGCAGATGTCTCAGAAACCGTTTCAGGCTGGATCCTGGCCTGTGGGGTTGTGTCTTCTTTCACTGCCAACAGCACACAATACTAGACGTTCTTCTGTGATTAACTTTCACTGAAACTGAGAAAGGATATGTGCTGTGTAACAAAGGACTGAGATGATAGACGATAGAGAACACATAGATTTTATTTCAAATGTCCAGAAGAAAAGAGCCCAATGACACTGCTATGCCTCTGGAGTTTGGGTGTAGTCAGATGCTGTGATGAGGATGTGGGTGGTCCGCTAACATTGGTACTCCCAGAAAGCAGCTTGAACTGTGCCTAAGTCCTGCTATTCATGGCCTCCTGCCCCCAATGTGAACTGTTTGTTCTAAGTTATCATTTTCACCAGGGATCATATAGTTTTAAAATGCTTTTGATTTAAAGTTATTTCATATCAGCAGAGCAGCACATTTGATCGTGTTTTAAATATATCTTTTCCATTCTATAACTTCCAACTTTTGCATATTCATGTTTTAGACTTATTTTTGGTATAAAGGATGATTTTAAAAATAGTCTGACATTCTGTAATTTTAAAAATTATTCATTTTTATGTATATAGGTGTTTTGCCTGCCTGCCTCTGTGTGTGTGTGTGTGTGTGTGTGTGTGTGTGTGTGTGCATACCATGCGTGTGCCTGGTACCCACAGAGGTCAGAAGAAGATAGAGATCCTCTGGAACTAGGGAGTTATGATCTGCCATGTGGGTGCTGGGAACCAAAGCTGGGTTGTTTCAAGAGCCCTCAGCTGAGCTCTTGTATTTATTTTTAGACCCCAGACTGTGTTCCTTTGCTTTAACGTTAAACTAACAATGGTTATATGAAATATTAATATAATATATATGAAAATTCACTTACAGTTCTGTTTTTATTTTACTAATTTTGTGTTTCTTTTTTCTCCCTATGCAAAAATCAGTATCTATAAATTTCTTTAGACTGAATAAAAACTTGGACATGTTCTAAATGTCTGGGTTTCTCCTTTATCTTCTCCAAAATGCTCATTATTATATGTTATGTTTTTAAACCTGGGCTGCCAGAAACATAGACTTCTCCTTTTTTTGTTGATAATTGTCTTAATTTTCTGAAAATAAGGAAACTAAATTCTTTTATTTTCATACATCTTAGATCTCCAGTATATTTTTCTTCAGTACCTCGTCCCAAAGCACCTTCTGGGTAGCCTTTTATAAATTGTTACTTCAGAGGCTTAAGAACCTGAATATATTTTTTTATTATGACCTGACACTGTGATGCCAGCGTCAGGAAGATAAATAACTCTAAGTTCCAAGCTGTGTGCTTTTGATATTCTAAAAATATTACCCCATTGTCTTCTGATGTGTGGCCGTGAGGAAATTCTTTCCCTCAGATTCGTTTTTCCTTTGAAGATGGTCTGTTCTGTGCAAGGGCTTCCCACATAACTGTGTTTCCTTTAGGTGAGTTTAGGTGAGTCTAGCCTGGGCCTTTTCTGTTTGAAGCTCTGTGTCTTTTCATCTTTCTTCAAATCTGTGTTATTTATCTCCATCATACATTTAATATTCATACCCTCTAATGCTACCCATTGTAACATAGCAACTTTACTGTGCTATATTTATTTCAACAATCTGTGAGTCTTAACTTTTTCCTGTATTTTTTCTGTTTTTCTATTTATTTTGTTCTTCATTTTGGGAAAGAACTTCGATTAATTTTCTCTCCTTTTTCTGTTTTATCCATTCTACTTATTTTCTTACATATGTTCACAGCTATTACAGCTATTTATGTAACATTTATATTTGTCAGTTCTTAGAATTTAAAAATATTGATAACACATTCCTTTATTCCATTTATATAATCATTTTAAACCCTTGAGGGAGTAGATAATTGATGTGGGATTCCCCTCGTATGCTGTGAATACCATTGGTTAATAAAGAATCTGTCTTGATCCTGGCAGGGCAGAATAAAGGTAGGCACGGAAAACCTAAACTGAATGCTGGGAGAAAGAAGGAAAAGTTAGGGAGACGCTATATAGCTACCACTGGGAACAGACGTGCCAAAATCTTGCCAATAAGCCACAGTCACATGGCGATATACAGATTAATTAATATAAATGGTTAAATTAAGATGTAAGAGTTAGCCAATAAGAAGCTAAAGCTAAACACAAGCAGTGATTTAAATAATAATGTTTCTGAGTGGTTTTTTTGGGGCTGAGCAACCAGGAACAAACAAGCAGCCTCCTACTACAGATAATGACTATCATCATTTTTAAAAGTTTGTTTCTAATTAGTGTGTCAGTTTAATTTTTTATTTCTAAGTTTCAAATTTACTAATTATTACTTGATCTGAAAATTGGGTTGGATCTTAAGCAATACTCTTTCTCCGTCAATTGTCATGGCTTGAGTTTGGCCAGTGGAGAATGACTGGCACCTAGTCAGTGTCTTAAGTTGTTTTCTAGAGGCTGTATATTGAGTACTGGTGTTAGCAGAGGTGGCTGGAGAGATGGCTAGGTGTTTAGGAGCTCTGGCTGAGCCTCACTTTAACGTTCAGCTTTCACAAAGTGATAGCCATCTGTGACATACATTGTCCCGAGGTATCTGATGCCCTCCTCTGGCCTCTGTGAGTACTCACAGACAGTACACATACACACATACACAGAGAACACCCAGACATAAAGTAGGGTAAAATAATCTATAAAGAGACAGCAAAGCCGACAAATATCCCTTTGTTTCTATTACCCACAAACAAGCAGAGCTCCTGCTATCTTTGCTTGCATTAGTTGTGAGGTTTGACCACAGAGTTTTTTTTTTTTTTTTTTTTTTTTTTTTTTTTTTTTTTTTTTTTTTTTTTTTTTTTATCAGACTAAAGCTGCTACTGGCAGTGCATGGCTGGACACCATACCCTTGTTGCTCACTCTGTCAACAGTTTTATTTTTGTAGTCACTTGGATAAATAATTCTTCTTCAAGGCTCTGCTTCTAGGTAGGGTGAGTTGGCATACTCAGCCCCTCTGTCCTGCATTTTCTTTCAACTTGTCATTCAAGTGGTCATTTTTGTTGTCATCATAGGAAGGTAATGTTAGCTTTGGACTCATGTGTATGCTGGGAAGTTAGAGAAAGAGATTTCAAAGTTTACAGATGGTAATACATAAGAGTTATTGCCTAGAGAATCAATTCTAGTGGCTGTTTTAATTAATGGTTTCAGGTCTAAACCAGTTGATTTCATGACCAGATCTCATGACTGGTAATTAGTCAAGGCACCCTGTTGCCATGGAGCTGAGGTTAAAGAAGACATTATACTATTTTTACAATTTGTTTCAGAATGAAAATTTGAGCCAAGGCTTTATCATACACCAGCTATCTGTATAAATAAAACAAAACATCAGCTTCTCAATGTCTAGGAAAGGGAAAAGGTCAGACACTACTGTGCTTTCTCTATAGTAAAAGTTAAGATAAAGGGTGTGAGAACTCTTGGGCAGAAGACAATAACTGGGTTTCTTACAATAATTAATAAAATGGTCTTTGCCCTTTAGATCTCTACACACATCTCTCCAGGGAATAATCCTCAGTGGAAGAAGTAACATTAGTAGGTGGCTCTCATTCAAATTTTGTAATCTAAGAGTCTCAGAGGTTTACAAAAGGGATATAGAAGAGAATTACCAAGAGAATCAATTCCAGATGTTTTAATTAATGTTTTCAAGCTTTAAAGCTTCCCCAGTGTCTATATGCCAACTTGGTTGTTGGTCTGTTGTGCTCTGGGGAGGAAGGGGGCCTTGAGAAGGGGAAGCCTGGAGAAAGTTAGACCATTGGGATTGCCTCCTTTAAGAGAATGGAGACCACACCCTGTCTTCTCCCTTTCTCCTTCACTCTGCTTCTCAGCCTCCAGGAAGCAAGCTGTCTTTTCCCCATCACATTCTCTTTGTCTCAGACCAAAGGCAACAGGGCCAAGAACTAAGGCCTGAAAAATATCTGAATCTCAACCGAAATAAATTTTTCCTTCTTTTAGATGAAAGATCTCAGTTATGTGTTACCAGGATGGAAAAATGAACAAACACACTTTACCAAAGTTCGGTTTTCGTATGATCTTTGCTGTCATTCTCATGGACACTTTTACCAACACATCAGTGTTCTGCAAGTTTTCTTCAGTGGGTGTTTGCCAATGCTTTCAAGCTACACTGTGGAGGAATAAGAATAAAGTTGAAAAGATGTTTCTCTAATACAGATGGATCCTCAAGCTACCTCAAGTCAACTATGTTTTGTGTTCTCATTCTTAGTAGTTGGCTTCACTCTCTACAGCATCAGGGGTTTTCCATAGAGTCCCCCACCATCTTCTTGCTAAATAGCCTTTGTATTTCTAGTTCTTAATGAAGGGGAAGGCAGCCAGAATCTACTGCTCATTTTTTTTAACATTCTGGCTGAAATTAAAACTTGCTCTTTCTCCCCTCTTAATTTAATACATAAATAACTAATTATGAACTTGATTTACATAAAAATAAATTTCCAGGTTTACTAGATTAGAATAGAAAGAGAAAAACCACATTGCAAGGAAGACATAGTTATTCTAAAGACTAAATACTTTGGAATTCTTAAAATGTTTAATTATATATAATTATCATAGTTTATTTTAAATTCCAGATAAAGGTTTTTGGTTTCCTTGTGTTTTGAAAGAAGATCTGGCTGTGTAGTCCAGGTTGTCCTCAAACTCAAGATGCTCTTGGCTTAGACGAATGAGTGCTGGGATCAAAGGCACATGACATGATACCCGTATGACACCTGTACAAACAATTCCGCGTGTTAACATATGGATGCTTGGGAATGCATACCACACTGGGCTAACATTCTGCTATGGAATGAAGCATTTATACTGGCTTTCTGCAAAGCTTGGGATCCTTGTTCTTGTCATACTGTGCCACGGGAAACTCTGAGTTTTTCCTGCAGTTTTGGAAGTGAGAACGTTTGCGCTGTCAAAATTTGCATTGTCAAGTGGCTACACACTGCAATGCCTCCTTCTGTGGAAGGTAGAACTGCCTGCAGGTTAAGTTCTTATAAACCTTTGGGCCAGATGGTTTCATTTAATTAGCTATTATTCCCACCTTCATGACAATTGCACAGTATCTCATTAATAAAGCAGGAAAAGGAATGAGGGAATTGACAAAACTCAAGGAAACAAAGTTATGTATTTTTCGACAATCTGAATATAATATTTTAAAGAAGTATAAATATATCACGATCTGGCTATAATTAAAAAAATAAGAAAAAAAGAATCCCATTGACCATGTGATGTATTGTTCTAAAACGTCCTGAAGATAATCAATTATTTTTGTATCTGACAGTTGATCTAAAAGACTAGCATACTTTAAAATGATTACTCATGAATGAGCTGTGATCAAATAAAAGAATGGAAGGAATTTCATGAGCTTGCGATTTGGCCCAACCATCTAAAGTCAACACTACTAACTTTGCCACTGCTGGGGATTTTCTCCTCCTTGCACTGCAATGGAAGAAAACTTATGATAAAATGAAGTCCCAGCAGTGTTAAAGAAACCCATGAGATAAGACCAGATCATCCTACGTTTGCCTGACATAGAACCAGCTTAATCCAGCAGTAGATGGCCAATACAGAAAGAATTCAGTGGTATTTTCTGGAGGTTTTTCCTCATCTTGCTTTGCTTGGTTGTTTTTTTTTTTTTTTTTGTCTTACTATTTGTTTTTCATATTTTATGGTTTCTGGTTTTGTATTTTTATGGATCTCTTTAGCTCTTCTCTCCTCTTTCCTCTTTCCTCTTTTCTCTCTCTCTCTCTCTCTCTCTCTCTCTCTCTCTCTCTCTCTCTCTCTGTTTCTAATGCTTTCATTGATTTTTAATTTCTATTCTGGTTCGTTTCTCTCTCTCATTTTTACTTGTTTATTTTCTAAAGAGAAAGAGAAAAAGTGGGCATAGAGTTTGCTTGGTGGGAATGCAGTGAGGATCTGGGAGGAGTTTTATGAGGAGAAACTGTAATCAAAATATATTGTATGAAAATTTTATTTCCAGTAAAATATGTATAAATTATTTCTATCTTTGAGATTATAATATAACTGTATCATTTTCACTTTTTGTTTCTCTCTTCATACCCTCCCATATACCCCTCTTTGTAGTCTTTGAAATTTATGGCCTCTTTCTAAAAAATTTATTACAGATATATGTATCTATATGTATGTTCATAAAAATGTGTATATTTCTAAATATCACAAGCTCTGCTTGTATAATGCTACTTGTATGTTCATTTTCAGTGTTAATCATTTGGAAGAGGATAACAATAGGTGTGGTTTGTCCTGGGAAGGACTATTTCTCTCACTCTCGGCATCTCTTGGTTGCCTGTAGTTCACTGTGCATGGTTGAGGCCTCATGGGCTCTCCGCTCTACTGTCATCAACTGTCTGTTATTGCCATGGCTCACCTTATCTTTGGAAAGACATGTTGCTGCAACTTTATAAGTGTAGCTTCTGGCATCCCTTGGAGACATAGTGTCACAGCAAACTCCTTGGGACTCTGGCTCTTACATTTGTTCCAACCTCTTCTGAAATGGTCCCCGAGCCTTAGGTGTGGGAGTTGTATTTTAGACTTGTCCATTGCTACTGGGCTCCTCAACTTGACACATTGATCAGATGTGGTTTTCTGTGCTGGTCTCCCTTTGTTGCAAAGAGAAGTTTCCCTGATGAGGAGCATGGACTGCACTTAATCTGGCTAGACCCCAGAGAAGGATCTTTAAAATGTTTTAGAAAGTTTGGTTTGTACTTTTAACCATTTCTAAGAATTGTGGTTGCCAAGCAATATGTAAAGAATATTTAATGCTCATTGTCCTGACCACTGTATTCAAAGCCTGTAAGGCAAAGAGTGAGTCACTAACATTCTGGAAGTCCTGGGGCAAGAATCCATAGTGGGGAATAACTTCCTGTAATAAGACTTCGTCTACCACTGAGACCTTTACTGTGCAGATTAGAAATGCTTCATTCAATGTACCTGGCAAAGGTGTGGATAAAGACCATCAGATCTTAAAACCTTGGTGAGGAGCAGTGCCATAGGGTACATGAGCCAGTCTTCTTCAGCATAGTCCCCTAGACAGGGAACAGAGAAGTGATCTTCTAGGACAGGAGTCATCCAGAATATATGTGGAACAGTCCCATTCCACCTCCTGTATGGTTCAGAAGAGTCTTCCTCCCATAATTAGATATCTAGTATTCGTTCTAGTTTTATTCTGCCAAATGGGCAAGAGTCATGGGACACTTTGATAAGGCTTCTGTCAGATATTTGTTTCTAGGCACAGAACTAATACTCTTTCTGGGCAGCCATACTCCTACCTGCTCTTCACAGCATTTAGTGATATTTCATTTGTATTTTAATAAATAAAGCTTGCCTGAAGATCAGAGAGTAAAACAGCCACAGTGGTCAGCTATACAGACCAAATAGTGGTGGCACACACCTTTAATCCCAGTAGTCACACTAGTTAGCCAGAGAGGCTGGGCAGTGGTGGTGCATGCCTTTAATCCCAGAACTAGAGAGGAACGTAAAATGGAAAAAGACAGGTCTCAGACTCGGGCTCATTCTGAGGATTAGTGGAGGCAGAATTGCCATTCGGGTCTGAGGTAGAGCTAACAGTCAGTGACTGACTGCTTTGCTTTTCTGATTTTCAGGTTGAACCCCAATATCTGTCTATGAGTCTTTATTATTCATGCTGCAACTGTGATAAAGAGGAACTATTTTCCTGCTGCCTTATCTGCCTTTGCAGGGATGTATTAAGGTTAGCAAGGAGTCGGGTCAGCAGGGACAGTAGCTTCTGTGGTTATAGCTGCCATCTTGTGGCTTTGTCTTTTTTGGTTTTGTGGCTTACTTTATTTTTGTGGCTTTCTTTTACTGATAAGTGAACTGAACCTTCGATGCACCTTACAATACATCGTGACTTCAGAGGGCTTTTGGTTGGCCTGGATTATTAAAAAGAAATTATGCTACACATATTTGATGGGACCATTTTAGGGTTTAATAATCCCCTTTCCAGACTGAAGCATGGACGTGCAGTGGAGGTATATTTGAAGGCTATATGGTTATTCTACATGTTATGCCAGCTCTAAGCCTCTGTTAAGAGTGGTGTATATTCAACCACTTAGGTTGCTATGTTAACCAAAAGAAGCTAGACCTCCAGGGGGCCTTCCAAGATACACGAAGATGAACCTTGCCCCCTGCCCTCCCCTCCCACCATGTTTTCATTCTGACACAAAGAAACATCAGTCAGTACTCTAGATATAGTCAGATTTCTTCAGGATCTTGACCCTGTAATTCCAGCTACAGTGAGATGAAAAGGAGACTTACAGATTCTGGTTTGCACAACCTATACTTCCATGAGGAGGTAAGAAAGTAGTTGTATTGTAATCTCGGGATATATCAAGACACTGATATGATGTGAGGGAAGCCTACTGGGTGACAACCAGAGACCCTGCAGTATAGATTTTACTGTGAAAAAGAAATCTGGTATGGGGTGCAAGTCGTGATGAAACCCATGAGTAATGTTCACAGCTTCACAATCCAGTAGCATTATTGCTGCCCATAATGAGGGGACGTCTTCGGGCTATAGGGTCTAATTGTTTAGATAGATATGCCATAGATTGTTTGTGTGGCTCCAGAGGTTGAGAAGGACACCCTACAGTGATTCCTTGTTTCCAAGTGATATGTAACTAAAAGGGTTATATCTTTAGGGTAGTTCCAAAGTTTGAGCCCCAATAAGGCTTCCTTTAGTTTAACAGAAGGTTGTACTTTTGGTCCCTCATTGCTAGAAGTGGCTTGGACTCTAGGTCCTTATTTGCTTCTCATAAAGCAGCCCAGATAATTCCTCAATTGTCAGGATCCATATTCTTAGGCACCCAGACAATTCCAGGAAGGCCTAAACTTACCTCTTAGCTTGGGGAGAGGGCAGATCTACAGTAACCGTGGTCCTGTCTGCAGGCAAGACCAATGTTCCAGGGGGCAAAATAAAACCTAGATAATTGACTTTTCCCTTGTAAACCTCATAGTCCTTCTGGGCCCCAAAGTTAAAAGTTTGTTACTAGGCTGGAGACATGGTTCAGAGGTTAAGAATGCTGACTGTTCTTCCAGAGGTCCTGAGTTCAATTCCCAGCAACCACATGGTGGCTCACAGCCATCTATAATGAGATCTGATGCCCTCTTCTGGCATGTAGGCAGACATGGAAACTAATACTGTATACATAATAAATAAATAAATAAATAAATAAATAAATAAATCTTAAAAAAAGTTTCTTACTATGCTGATTGGCAAGTTCCTCTGAAGAAGAGTGGAAGACAATGCTATTGGATGACAGCCCTAGAGAAAAGGTTACAAAGGTCCTGGGCCAGGGGATGACCAAAACAGTGAGGGCTGTCTAGTAGTTACTAAAAAAGACTGTCTAGGGCAACTACTGAGCTCATCTTCTGAGGGTGGGACTTTCATAAGCTCAGCCCTAGGCACAACAGAGTGACCCCTCTAAGGCTCAGGGAGTGCTGGGAATAGAGGGAGTGGAAAGAATGTGAGAGACAGGAAATATGGGGCTGGGCTACAAAATGCCCTTATCTGGGCAAGACAGATCCTTTGCAATCAGGAACTCATAGCACTGCAGCTTCCCTGCGTCTGCACAAGAATGGCCTTGTCAGCAGTCAGATATGATGGAGGAGAGGCTAAGGAGGCCTGTCTTAGTTTGCTGTGATAAACCCCATGACCACAATCAAAGTGGGAAGAAGGGCTTTATCTCAGGTTGCACTTGTAGTTCATCTTGAAGAAGAGTCAGGGCAGGCAGGTGCCAGCAGGAACTGAAGTAGAGACCACTGAGGATTGCAGCTTATGAGCTTGCCCCCTAAGGCCTGCTTACTCGGCTTACTTTCTTATCACACCCAACACCCTCTGGCCAGGTGTAGCATCCTCCTCTGCCAGCTGGGCCCTCCCACATCAATCGCTGAGGAAGAAAATGCCCTACAGACTTGTGTAAGGCAGTCTGAAGGGGAAATTTTTCTCAAGTGAGGTTTCTTTCTGTAAATAATTTCAGCTTGTGTCAAAGTGGCAAGAATCTAACCAAGACTGGACTCTGCCTCTCACTGACAAGCTATTTACCTCTACTAGATCCAGGAAGAGCTGACACCACCAATGAATAGTTCTAATCCGTGGCTTTCACAGATAGTTGTGTTTAAACTAAACAAATTACTGCCCCAGAGCCACATATCTACATAAATGCAGGTAGGGGTGGAGGTTTGTTGGTAAGAATGGGAGGGAGATGAGAGAATATGGGGAAAGAGCCATCAAATCCATTAGTTGCATTATGAAACTGTCAAAACCAAAATTAGTAAAAAATGCAATTAAAGATTTTGTAGAAGGGAATTCAGTAAAAGGCATACTTTAAGCCTAGTATTAGAAAGCACAAGGTCTCTGAAGGTATCCATTCTACCAGAGCATGGAATTAGGCACAAATAGGTGTACTGGAATGATAGCATCCTTGATAATTCTATGTTCTGCACTACTCTGTGAGAACCATTTGACTTTGTAGTATGGAGTACAAGAGCATTGCAGGTAGTGTTACAAAGTACAGGGAGTTCATTCATAGAAATTTGTCAAAGATGAGTCCGATGATAGTCTTGGGCTTAGGGGGTTATTTCTCTTAAGGGGGAAATGAGTAAGTTTCCTTAGTTTAATGTATGTAGGTTAAGATGATGTTGCCTGGCCTAGAACTCCTATTTCCAATACATTTGAATCTATAGGTAAGTCCTCTGCCTCTGTTAGGCTACTTTGGTCTTTTACATCCCCAATCAAAGGTGATATCTTTTGAATTCATGGCCAAATAAAAGAAGAGTTGTGTTAAAGAAATGCTTCCTAACAAACAGTGAGGAGTTTTGGTTAACATAAAGAAACCATGTCCACTGACTAAATCTTCCCAGGTATATGTTAAGGTACACCAGAAATGTCTTAACTCAGGGGTTTTTAGTTCTTCAGAGAACAGCATCAATGCAATGCAGGAAGTACCGCTGTCCAAAAGAAATTTTGTACTGCTGCTTTCCATCATTGGTCTCTACCTAAGTGTTGGTATGGTATTACCAGATGTTAGCAAATAGAGGGGTCTCCTTATTAGTGAGATACCATTTTGAAGAACAGCCTTTGGCTCATGGGACTCCAGAACAGTCCATATCCCAGTGATCCATCCTTTTACAGCGAGGGCAAGAGGTTCATATGACTGTGTTAAAAAAAAATCTTTCTTAGAATGTAAGAGCCAGAATCCCAAGACGTCTGCTGAGACAGGGACTATCCTGAAAATGGCTTGAAAACAAGACTTGAACAATGGCAATACCAATGGGCATGCAAGATGGAAAGGGGGAAATATCATGGATTATTACCCATACAAAAAGAACTATAGGAAACTAAAAACTTCTGGGAGGATAATTAGCTTCCCCCAGGCTTGAGTTCCTTTTTAGTTATTCAATAAAGACTGGTCAGTCCTAAAACTATACATACAAAAAAATTCAAAAGTGCTTTTAGCAGAGTTTATTTATATATTTATGTATACCTATACAGATGTATATAAGAATAGTAATTTTAAAAAGTGATGTAATTCTGTTTCAATAAAATATATTAAAATACCTGTTAGTGGAATATATTCATTATATACAATAATGGGTTTCACTGTTTCAATAAAATATATTAAAATACCTGTTAGTGGAATATATTCATTATATACAATAATGGGTTTCATCATCTCATTTTCATATATGTACATAATATATTTTGAGCATTTACCCTTATTTCCCTCTCTTATCTCCTTCCATGCTCAGTATTTCAAATTTAATCTCATTCCTTTTCCTTGCTAGTCTCTCTTCTACGTGTGTGTGTGTGTGTGTGTGTGTGTGTGTGTGTGTGTGTGTGTGTGTGATTCAATGAATATCGTTGTAGCTGTGTATAGGGAAGTGACTATATTTTACAGGACTGTGGGTACCTTACTAAAGGATATACCATTGAGGAAAATGTTACTGTTGCCATCAAGATGCTCTGAGGATTAACTGGCATCTGGCAATCGAGGATCAAGACAAGCATACAAATTCCATGCTATGCCTCCTTCCTCAGCTCTTTACATTTTTCTGCCCCTTCTTCCACAATGTTTCTTAAGCCTTAGAGAGGCTGGTATATGTGTCCCACTTATGGCTTAGCCATACAGCAGTTATTTATTTTCCATATTTAACCAGTTATGCGTCTCTGCAGTCACTGCTGACCACTGTAAAAAGAGGCTTCCTGATTCAAAACTAATAGCAGTATTATTCTACTGGCATAAACACAGTTATTTAGAAGGTAGTTTGACAGGTACAACCATGTACATTTGGCAAAAGAACAGCACAGCAGTATCACCTCTTCTAGGGTCTGTGATCTATCTTACCACTATTTTTATTTTATTTTGTTTTGTTTTAACAATGTTTATAGAATCAGATGTGAATTCCTTCCTGTGGAGCAGGCCTCAAATTCAATGAGAAGATTTTGGTTACATCTATAACAGACTAGCCATATGGCACCAGTGGGCTCCTCTTTCCTGGTGGGGTCAGCAGTGTAGCATACAAGGTCCACAGATGGATAATACTGCTGATTGCAACTCTCCTCCAGCAATTTGAACAATGTTTTCTAACAACATAAAGGCTAGTCAGAAAGGAGGAAGTTGCCAGCCCAGTTCGAGCTTGATTTCTCTATCCTGTGACCAAGGCATGTGCTATCTTAGCAATAAGATCTTATCACTTAGTTCTGGTATGAAGCTAACAGGAGTTTAAATAACCACATTTGATATGCACATTCTTTTCCCCAACATTCCTTCTACCATCACGTGTAACAAATACCCAGTGAAGGCTGCAGGGTACGACCTTAAACTGATTGTAGGACCTGGCACTCTTCATCTTGTTTTCTTTTGAACTTGGAGGAAATAAGAAGTCTCTGAATTGGGAAGAATCAATGGTAACAAGATAAAAATAGAAGCTATTGAGGAGGCTGAGGGAGTAAAAGACTCCTCCCCAGGGAAGCTCATACTGAGGAGAGGTTGCCTGAGGAAGATCCTTCAGACTTCTGGGAGAGTTCATAGGAGCAGATGGCATAAACCCTAAGGTAGAAAAGTCAAATGTTCATGTCCCGCACAGATCTTTGTTGTCTCTAAGGAAGAAAAACAGTTATGTGTAGAGATCTCAGACCATCTCCTCTCCCACTTAACAGAACTCCAACTGGAGAATGGTGTTATAGTTAAGGCTGCCACTAGATGGCCACACCTCCACGTCCCCTAATGGTACTGAGGGCAAGCAGGATTTCTAAAGAAAATTAAACTTGTTTTCTTTGAAGTACGAGCACAAACTGGCCCTGCATTTCTGAAATACACCATAAAGGTTGGTATAGAGAGTTAATTTTATATTTGAAAAAAAAGTTGAAGACAAGGTCTCTGGCTCTTCTCCTAAAGGAACATGCCTGTGCTCTGGAGTTTTCACTGTGAGCTACATGTTTCCTTTTTTGACAACAGTATGTGAAAGATGATGTGTTGGGGCAATCTTTTTTATCCTCTGTGATCAAGTATTGCATTGCATACAGTCCATTTTCTTGATTCCATGCTGTCCTAGCTAAGTTGTCTATTTCTGTGTTGAAATACTGTAACCCAAAAGCAAGTTGGGGAGGAAAGAATTTATTTGACTTAAATTTCCACAGCACTGTTCATCATCAAAGGAAATCAGGACAGGATTCAAATAGGGCAGAAACCTGAGAGAGGAGCTGATTCAGAAGCCATGGAGGGGAGCTGCTTACTGGCTTTCTCCTCATGACTTTCTTAGTCTGCTTTCAGAACACAGGACCACCACCCAAAACGAGCTGGACCCTCCCCATCAGTGTAGTGAATGAGCTGTGGGCCGGCTTCCTGCCGCCCTATGCCCCAAAATAATTACACAGAAACTGTATTCTTTTAAACACTGCCTGACCCATTAGTTTCAGCCTCTTACTCACATTTTGATTAACCCATATCTAATAATGTATGTAACACCACGAATGGTGTCTTACCGGGAAAGATTCAGCGTGTCTGAACTGGCGGAAGGCTCCATCGCATCTCTCTTCCTGAAGAGAGGCATGGCAGTCTGCCTCAGAGAGGAGAGGTGGGGCAATTTTCTGAGCCATCTACCTCACTTCCTTTTTCCTGTTCTGTCTACTCCGCCCACCTAAATGTTGGCCAATCAAATGGGCCAGGCAGTTTCTTTATTAGCCAATGGGAATCCTCCATCACATCAGTCCTAATTAGGAAAATCCCTTACAAAGCTTGCCTGCACTCTGATCTTATGGAGTCATTTTCTCAAATGAGTCTCCCTCCTCTCAGATGACTCTAGCTTGTGTCAAGTTGGCATAAAACTAGTCAGCAAATAAGCTGTATTTTGCAGCTATGGTTTCTCTTTCAGCATCAAAGCTCCCTTACCTCCCTATCCAGACCCTGAGAAGAAAGACTTGTGCTCTCTAAGTCCCACACTGCTCTGAATAGATCTCCATGTTGAACAGTGGAAGGGGACTGAGAGATAAAGTTACCATTTGGTCCTAACACAGGCAATTAACAGGCAACAACAAGTAATTTGGCAGAGGAAGGTGAATTTTGGCAGAATGTCTGAGGTGGTCACACCCCATGACTCTTGGCAGGCCTCTAGCTTTCTTTCTTTAAAATGATGATCCCTTGGTCAGGATCATCCTCCCAGGCTGTGAGTAGGCTAGCCAAGGGTCATTCAGAAGTTGGCTGAAAATTAAAAGTGAGAGGGCCCACTGTTGTTGGATATTTGTACACTGTGTGAATATGTATTGCTCTGATTGTTGTAATAAAAAGCTGAACAGCCAATAACTAAGCAGAGGAATAGGTGGGACTTGAGAGAGAGAGAGAGAGAGAGAGAGAGAGAGAGAGAGAGAGAGAAGAAGAAGATGACTCTAGCACACATCACAGGCCAAGGACATGACGGGAGTTGGACATAGAAGGAAAAAAAGGTAAGGCATCAGGAGGCAAAGTGTAGATTAACATAAGTAGGTTAATTAAGTTATCAGAGTCAGTAGGACAAGCCTAAGCCAAGGCCAAGCTTTCATAATTAATTAGTCTCCATGTTGTTAATTGGGAGCTGGCTGGCCAGACAGATAAAGACTGGTTAGAGGCCTACAGTTCTTAGAATTCTGTGTCCACCTTTCAGACAAAGAACACAAACACCTGTGGCTGCAATGTCGAAGCAGGAGCCTGCAGTGCTGGGTGACCAATGAGATGGCAGGCTCCTCCAGAGCAGTGTGTCATTCCAAGGATGTCTGAGAAGTAAAAGACGGTTCTGACCTGAAGCTCAGAGAGCAATAAGAAAATGTAAACCCTGTAATGACAAATCATAGTGAAGGAGAAGGTACCCAGCCAGAGCAGGAACCAAGAATCAGCTGACATTGAGTGATCAGGGAAATAGAAGCAGTAGAGAGTCAGAAGGAAGCCAGGATGACAGGCACAGCAGGTGGTAAAGAGGCCAATAGAGAGCAGGGATTCTATGACCTAAGACAGAGAGAAGAACAGACAGTTACAGAGATGGCATTCCCAATGTGTTTGGGATCAAAGCATATGATAACCATTGAGAATAGTTCTTCTTAGTATCACTTCAGAGTTGGATTCCCTAGCAACTCTTAAAAAAACTCATCAGTCTTCATCCAAGGCCAAAAGACTCAGACAACAGTTATCCAGCATTGATATACTCCCAGACAGCCAGCATTGGTCCACTTTATGCTGTGTACCTAGGGGATAGTTCTTATCCAGGGATTGGGGCAATTGTTAGACATTGAGATGACTCTTCCTGGGAGAGATAAGGAGTGTGAGAAGGGAGAGGGGACAGAGTTTTCAGGAAAAGAGAGGGAGAGATGTGTGGGAAAGAGAGTAGGAATTCTTAGTTCTAGGTCTGTAAGAAGTCTTTACTTGTGGTTACCTTCAGGTACTTCCAGCCATAGCATCCAGATGTTTTCTGTGTTTTCTTGATTCTTGCTTCCTCAGAAGAAACAGTTAATCAAAACACAAAGGAAATAACAGCAAGCATATACATCCAAGTGAAACCACACTCGCAAGGGACATGAGTTGACTGTCCAAGAAAGGATTGGTCTGCATGGTCTCATGCGGTTGTCTCATCCCTCCCCACTTCCATGTCTTCTGTCTCAATACTACTTTCTCCTTTTTTCCCCATGATTGGTGAATTCAGAAGAATCTGTTTCAGCATTTTGTCTCATAAAATGGTTCCTTGTATTTTCGTCAAACACAATGGCTAAGGAAGGTCGACTTTCTTAAGAACTCAGAAGAACGATTGCTTTGTTTAGCAAAGGTCACCTCTCTTCATTCTGCAGGATCAGCCTCAAGGAAATAGAGCAGACAGGGAGGAAATTGTCAATGGCTGTATGTTTAGAGGTAGCTGACCAATGTGTGCCAATAGTTGTCAAAAGCATTAAGAGGGGTCTAGAAAAATGGCTTAGTCAGTAAACAGCAAAGTGCTGTCTGTTTAGGCATAAAGACCGCAGTGCAGATGATTCCCTAACATGAATGTAAAAGTCAGGTGTAACTAACCTGAGCACAGGAAGGCAGAGACATGGGGATTCTTGGAACTTGCTTGCCATCCTGTCTAGCTGAGTTGGTAAGTTCCAGATTTACTGAAGAGACCCTGTCTCAAAAATATATGATGGAGAAAAAAATTGAGGAAAACACTTGAGATTGACATCTTGCCTGCACACACACACACACACACACACACACACACACAGGCCATCAGAGTCCTTTTCTGAAGATCCCAGGCAGGACATTATGTCCCTGGTATCCCCTACTTTTAGATAAAGATTGTGCACCTCTGAACACAACAAAAGTAATTGAGTAGTGATATATGGTAACCAACAGGCCGAGGAAGAATTGAAGTGAACAATGGTGGTAGTCTCAAGTTAACTGGTGACCCTGAGCTATTTCCTGAGCCTCTAGGTTATTATTTCCAACAGTCTTAGTGGTTTAAGCTTGTGTAGGATTGAAAAACAAAACAAAAGACTCCCAAACCAGTAAACTTTTAGCTCACATGTTTGCTCTAAATAGGTCATAAATATATTTAGGAACTCCAGTTTTAATTGGAGCAACAATAAAACCCTAGCATTCCTTTCTCTGAGAATGTCAGGTACAATTGATTTGACTTTCTATTTACAACAGTCACAGACTCCTTTTATCTCGTGTGTTACTTGCTACTAATAATAGCAATAAAATGTTAATCAATTTCTGCCAAGAATGGAAATCATATGTGAGAAAACTGTGATGGTAGTTGTAATCCTTTTGGAGAATTTCAGAAGACATTTATTTTACCCACTACCGCTTACCATTTCCATGCAGGTTTGTAGGAGAAACACGTGTTTTTCATTTGCTTGCTTTGTCACTTGAGATGAAGGACTTGGCTCATCAGCACAATATCAACTGCCTTGAACAGCTCCAGTCTCTAAACAAATAATGGAGATTTACAAAATATTGAATAAATACTTGAGTTTTTAACTGTGCATGCTCTATAATACTTAGATACTAGAGGTGGATTATGAACAGAAAAACCTGTTGTGTATAATGTTTTGCCACATGGTAATAATGATGATAGTAATAAAATAATAAAACTTGTATTTGAATCATTGTGTGAGTGTGACTAAGGTACATGAATGTGAATGTACCTTATGTGAATTCACATGACATGCAGAACCCAGAAGAGGACATCAGTTTTTATCTTCTGACACCCTGTGACTTCTGGCCTTGGCAGGGTCTCTCAATGAACAAGAAGTTTGCTGCTTCAGCTAAGCTTGTCTGCAAGTTCCTAAGATCTGCCTGTCCTTGGGTTTCAATTGCTGTCAAGAGACACTATGACCACAGCAACTTTTATGAAGGAAAACATTTAGTTGGGTGGCTTGCAGTTTCAGAAGTTTAGTCTATTACCATCACAGCAGGACATGATGACATGCAGGCAGACATGGTGCTGGAGAAGGAGCTGAGAGTTAATACATCTTGATCTACAGGCAACAGGAAGTGAACTGCATTAGGCACAACTTGAGCATAGAAAACCTCAAATTCCTTTTCCACAGTGACATATGTCCTCTAACAAGGCCCCACCTACTTCAACAAAGTCAAACTTCACAGCTCATTCCCTATGAACTTATGGGGGCCAGTTATATTCAAATTACTACATTCCCATCTCTATCCCCTAATGTTTGGGTGACAGGCACTCACAGCTTTGTTTGGCTTTTTACGTGGGTGCTGAGCTTTCAATTGCAGGTACTCATGCATGATCAGGAAGTGATTTCTCTCACTGAACTATCCCTTTAGCCCTTACATTTGAATCCTTGTAACTCTACATTGGAGCAAAGTGACTGTGCTGTCTAAGTCTTATAGTGAACAGGACAAATGAAGAGATGTGTTAATAGCTAGGCAAGTTTCACTATGTACTGGGTGTTAGTCAACATTAGTAATTCATTGTTTGTCACTATGTACTGGGTGTTAGTTAACATTAGTAATTCATTGTTTGTGGCTGAATTTTTCATTTAAAACATTATTAGGAAAATGTTATGATTTAAGGGTTGAATATTATGTTTTATATAATTTATTTGTAAATTTTAAACAAAATCTGTGCAATATAAATGACAAAATGCTATGAAATACAACTCATGAGTATACAGATATTTTTTATTTTCAACTCTACTTTTCTGCATATTTGAAATTTTTCATAATAAAAATTGCAAAGATAAGAAAAGACAAAGGGAAAGCACAGGAGAAACAAACTATTAGCATTTTGTTAAGCAAGCAAAATGATGGATACAGAGTCACAAAGTAAGAGGGTGGCCTGACTTCTGTCATGTGCCTGGTTACACAGGAGTCATCCCCACCATTGGCTAAAACACAAGACTGGCAAATAAAATGTTGATAAGCACGTGAACAGGCAGATTATACGTCCCTGACATGAATCTAAAACTGTAAAAATACTTTGGAAAATTGCTTAGAATCTTCTAAATGTATGTGTATCCAAGCAATTTCACTCTAGGTTATGCACAAGCAAATTAGTGTATATGTCTACAAAAATATATGTAGAAATATTCATAGCAGTATATTCATAATAGCATAGAACTGTGAGTAATCAGATGCTCTTCAGTAGGTAAATGGATAGACAGATGATGGTGTGCTTAATGGAATGTATGCCAATTAAAAAAATGAATCCTTCTACATGCAACAACATGGGCAAAGCTATTTGGTCATAGGTTAATGGGCATAAAGATATGTAGAAGGAGTGGTGGGCTGCGTTCCTGCCTGGCTCCGGCATGGCTAGCTTTACACCCGAAATAACAACACACAAACTGTATTCATTTAAACACTGCCTGGCTCGTTATCTGTAGCCTCTTACTGGCTAACTCTCACATCTTGATTAACACATTTCTATTAATGTGTGTAGCACCACAAGGTGGTGGCTTACTGAAAAGATCTTAACCTGCATTCATCTTGGAGAGGAAAGCTATGGCGTCTGCCTGAGGTGTCTGCCTGACTCTGCTTTCTTTCTTCCACAGTTCTATTCTGTCTACTCTGCCTACCTAATTTTCTGTCCTATTAAAGGGCCAAGGCAGTTTCTTTATTAACCAATGAAAGTAACACATAGACAGATGACCCTCCTCCATCATTTCCCCTTTTTCTGTTTAAACAAAAAAGAAAGGCTTTAAATTTAACATAGTAAAATTACATATAACAAAACAGTTATCAAGCAAGAATTACAGTTACAATATTTATATCTATTTATATCTATCTTCTATCATAACTAAGGAAAGCCATAACTATCCATTCTTCAACTCCATCAAAAACTCCAGAAGAATATAATATTACCTAAGCAAACAAGAAATAAGCAACTACCAAAACTCTAGAAATGATAGAGACATCTCACTACCTGGACAGTCACCCAAAGTTCTTTTGTAACGTTGGGGCATCCATCTTCGGCCTTCAGGCCCATAGTATCCAGAAGACATTTCCAAAAGCAGGAAAATTTCAAAGACAGTTCAGTCACTATCTGCTGTGTCCTGCAGAATGTCTCACAGACTCTTTCATGAATCAGGAATCCCAAAGGATCATCTCACCTTTAGGCAAGTTCAGCAGTCCTCTCTCTGCAGGTTTTTTTGTGTCCAGTTTACTCAACAGTCCAGGCAAGAGCAGTTTCTTGCCCAAATGGCTAACCAACTCCAAGCCTCTTTGATGCCCATCTTCCTCTCGAAGTAGATTGGTGCTGTCAGGAGCAGACGTGTCTCATTGTCATGAAAAGCCCTAAGATATTAAAACATTTAAAATGCCATATTCTGTAGTCTTTGAAAGATATGAAGAATGCCTATTTAACTTAAATATATCTCTATATATCTAGAAAATCTAACTAACATGATTACAAGTTTGACTATTATCGATGATTATCCACTAACAGCCTATATTTCCTAATTATACATTACATTTTTTAAATGAATTATACAATCACAATACCTTAGTCAAGGTCAGAAATATATATACATATAACAAAATTGACCTTAAAATCCATACCAATGCAAATTATTCATATCTATATCATATCCCTCTTTAAATGTAAAAAAATTTATAAACAATATTTGGGAATATGGGCTCAGTCATTTCTCTCCAAACTGCTTCATGCTGAATGGGGTGCTGTTATTTAGGTCTTTCATGGTATATAACCTGTGTGCTAGGTACATCTCAGTTGGCAGTTGAGCGAAGTAATTTTTTGAAGGTGTTCACAGCAATCTTTCAGGAAAGCACGGTCTATCATACCATTTTAGGATAGAAGCAATCCACAGGGTCTCATCCTCTGTGAAAGCAAAAGAAGAAACTCTTTTCCAAAGCATGATATCCTTAGATCCAAATTCTGAAGTCAAGATACCTTTAGAACATATATGCAGGTTCAGATTAGCAGCCCATTTAATGAAATGTTTTTTTCTACTTAGCTCCTTTACAGTCAAAAAATTCAAAGAAAACACAATAATACAAAGAATCCAGACTCTGTGAATTTTCCATTTTTATGTGGCTTATTTTTCTTTACTTCTTTTAATCTATAACTATCTGTACTCTGTCTTTTTAAAGACTTTACCCTTTTTAAGGTATTAACTTTATTCTCTATATTCTTTTTCTTCTCTCTCCCAAGCCTACGTACACTCATCCAACATTGTGACTTATTTAAAGGTCTTCTATGTCTGAATCTGTTCTATTGTGAATCTGTAATTTTTTACTATCTAGGAGTACTTCTTAAAATGCTAAGCACTTCTTAAAAACTTAAGTTGCACCATGTAGAGGTAATACAGTACTGCCTGTTGGGCGCCACACTGTAGAAGGAGCAGCAGGCTGCGTTCCTGCCCGGCTCCGGCATGGCTAGCTTTACACCCAAAATAACAACACACAAACTGTATTTATTTAAACACTGCCTGGCTCGTTATCTGTAGCCTCTTACTGGCTAACTCTCACATCTTGACTAACCCATTTCTATTAATGTGTGAAGCACCACAAGGTGGTGGCTTATCGGAAAGATCTTAACCTACATTCATCTCGGAGAGGAGAGCTATGGCGTCTGCCTGAGGTGTCTGCCTGACTCTGCTTTCTTTCTCCCACAATTCTGTTCTATCTACTCTGCCTGCCTAATTTTCTGTCCTATTAAAGGGCCAAGGCAGTTTCTTTATTAACCAATGAAAGTAACACATAGACAGATGACCCTCCTCCATCAATGATATATTTATTTTGTGACTCTATATGAAATTAAAGAATATGAGAAACTACCCAATGATAGTAGAAGAAGGACAGTAAGATTCTGGAAAAGCTATAACATTTAAAAGAGATTTAATTTAGTTTCAACTATGAGTATGTATGTGGGTTTGTGCACATGTATACAGGTATGTCCAGACACCAGAGAGGGCACAAGAGTGTCTGGAGCTAGAGTTATAGGTGGTTGTGAGTCATATGACATGGGTTCTGGGAGCTGAACTCAGGTCCTCTGGAAGTATATATGAACTCTTAATCACTGAGCCAGTTCTACAGCCCTCCAAATAGTATTGATAGTATAATGTGTATATATATATACACATTATATATATATATATATATATATATATATATATACCATACATGTAAACATATATAGCATATGTATGGTATATAATCATACTTTAACAGATATAAAAGGTGTTCTTAGTTCTTTTTATTCAAACTATTTTTCAATTCCATAGAATAATAAAAATTCTAACTTCCACATGCTAGGAATGAAGAGCAAGTAAGAAAATGTAAACAGTTTGAGTTATAGAATTAATCAAAATTCCTATAGTTAAATTCAATTTTTGCTGAAACAATGTTGTATTTTTAAATTGAGGCCCATGTTATTTTTATTTGTATTGAAGTTCACATACTTTTGAAATAAATTTGATGCATTTTGAATTATATCGGCATAACCTTATTCTTATGACAGTACTCAATCTTGTATCTAAGTTGGACAAATTCAATATATCTATTAATTTACAATTTTTTCAATTATTCATATAGCCGTTAGATGAGTGTCTTACTATGACAAATGCATTGTTAGGCATTGGTAAACACATTTAAATAGTACATAAACTCTTTATAACTTTACATTTTAGAAAATCCCAATTGTGGTGTGACTGCTTGAGTTATATCAGATGCATTTCTAATAAAAAGCCAAAACAGTGATCATACATAAAAATACAATTTCTTTTTCAGCTATGTGCAATCAATATTGATCCTGTCTACTTCTGCCTTCAAAAGCATCTACCAAGCTTCTGAAAGTTAAGAAGTATTTTAGGTTGAATGATTTTGAAATGTAATACAAAATTCTGGATTTCAGACTGCTTAAATGCATATTAAACATGATCATTTGGAGAGAGTTTGGAACTTCAAATTGTTACATAGCTTTACACTACTCAGACATCTTGGAAATGTATAAATTGCAGATGTTATTCTATAAGGGGATTGTTTTGCATTATCTTTTATAGATTGTGCAAGTTTATAACTTTTCTGATTCCTCAATAATAATCACTTGTAAATAAAATATTTGTGTCTTCACTATTCTCCAATAAGCATGTTTGCTTGCTTTTTAAATTCTGAGGCTTGTATGTTGTATGTGAGATTTTAGTGTGCAGACCTTCCATGGTTCTCCTTGATAAATTTGAATACAGAGCCCTCCACTTGTGTGATTCCTGTCTTCAAAGCATTAGTTGTAGTAGGAGGCCGCTTGTTGAGTCCCAGCTGCCCAGACGTCTAAAATACACACAGAAACTGTATTATTTGAACCACTGACTGACCCGTTAATTCTAGATTCTTATTGGCTAACTCTTGCATCTTAATTTAATCCATTTATATCAATCTGTGTATTGCCATGAGGTTGTGGTTTACCGGGTAATAGTCTGGCGTCTCTCTTTTGTGGGGCTCCATGGCTTCGCTTGACTCTGCCTTCTTTCTCCCAGCATTCAGTTCAGTTTTCCCCCCACCTAGCTCTCTTTTGCTCTGCTCTGCTATAGGCTCAAAACATTTTTTATTCATTAAACAATGGTAATCACAGCATACAGAGGGGAATTCCACATCAATTAATCACAATTTGATTTAAGATATGTGAGGATGACACACTGTGCCAAGCATGTGATTATTTGAGTGAAACATGGGAAAGACCTTTACAAAAATTCAGGCCCACAGAGCCCCCATTCTGAAAGGTAAAATATCCCCTTAAACACTCCTCTCCTGTTTTCATCTCCTAAAGTTTTATTTCATGAAAAAACATTAGTTGACATTATAAACAGGTGCCAGAATGCACTCATCCAACTAATGAAAAATTTAGCTTAAGTTTAGCAAAACAACAAAATCACTTATTGTGGGAAAATGCAGTCGATTATTATAAGGTAAATTATTCATATCTCACCAAGAAGCAATCATTTTGGTAAAGACTAGGTCATTTTTTTCACATATTGGCAGGAAATAGGAGGTAGGAAGTGAGCCTGGGGGATGAGTGAGTGATGTTGCCATGTAGGACACAACCAAACTATTCTCAAGCTAAGTGCTGTGAAAGTCCAGGTAAAGCCAGTATGCCTCTACAGTTAATTTGTAAAGGAGCTACTGTCACTCACATCAGCTCATTGGTGTTTAGGGACAGAGACTGAACAGAGCCGAGAATCCAGAAACTGCATTCTTCCAGAACCTGAAAACTGCCACATTAGGTATGTGAGCAAAGACTCAGATTCCCCAAAGTTTTTAAGGGCAAAACTAATTATAAATGAGATCTTTGCATAGGGGGAACGTCCCAACACTTTTCAGAATCTGCCTTCTCTCAGGCTATACTATTCTTAGATACTCTGTGTGAGTCATAAAATACTAAGTCTGAATTAAATGATATGCCAAGCAATGATAGCACCAGTGTGCACCCTGTGAAAATTTATAATTGTTTCTTACTCATCGGACACAACTGTGAAGAAAAAGACCTTTGAGTGCATTTTTTTTGTTTTATATCTTCATTCAGGCATATCTGTAAATGTTTATGCCCTGTGCTGTCTAGTTGTATGACATTGGTTTTGAAGATGAGTCACAGGGAGGTTGACTCTGTCCTCTCCTGTCTGCAAACAATCTGAGAGGGCAAAATAAGATATATGTCACCTTTTGAAACAGAAAAACCAGAAGTTCTTCCTTCTAGCTAGACAGCAATGTCCTCACAGCTTATCAGGCATGGCTCAGTACTATTTCCTCTCAAGTTTGTCTGTACCACAGAACTATTGTGTAACTTATAGTCAAGACACAGCCACATACTAGTTTATTCTCAATGCAGAACTCAACTCTAGCCATGCATTTGAAAGTGAGTCATATTAAAAAACATGTATGATATTCTGTGTATTATCCATACTCTATAGTCTTTACTGCTGTTGAGATCCAGTTAGATATGGTAGAAAATGCATTCTTCATAAAAAGAAAATTTAGGCACCTAGTCTTATTTCAATAAATAATAATTCCTTTTAGGGGAAACTGTGGCAAAATTGCTCTTTGGTTTCCACAAAAGTTTCAGTAGCAAACACTGCAAAGTAGCATTCAGGCTACAGGAAGCTGATGTTTCCATTAAATTTTCTCCCCATGTGCCCTATCTTATTCAATATACTCAATCTATATATGTTCTAGAATTACAGAATCAAAAAAGCAGTGACAAGAGTTGTAAAGATTGGCCTGGCCAGTCTTCTCAACTTGACATGGATTATAGTCAAAAGGCTATTTGAAATTTGGGTCTATAGGAAGCTCATTACAGACTTCATCTCCTATAAATGAGTCTTACAGTCACAATGACAAAGAAAAATGCTGCACCATGGAACCTTGGACTTGCCTCTCTGTCTCTGCTTTTTTTTTAAAATTTCCTATTTTATACTTCCCTTTGAATTCGTAAGTCCACAACTAATAGCCTTTCTTTTCTAAATGATTATTTTGCATGTGGTTGGCCTTTAAAAAGTTTTAGACTCCTTTATTGAAAAGATCCGAGTGGGTGCTCTTATTCACATTCTTTACATAGAAAGTACCCAACACTCAATGTGGATTAGCATTTAAGAAATGAATAGTGAGGGCAAGGAAGCCCATGGAAACCTCTGAAGCCAACAACAGAGAAAGCTGTTGGAGTTTTGGAAAGCAAGGTGGGAGCTAGTTGGAGGTCAAGTACCACAGCCTGATCTCAGGAAACTGTTCTGTCAAGTACTGTTTAGTTACAGAACATGATGTGCAGGGGAAAGTTTTAAGAATGTGAAGCTGAAAGCATAGTAGCCAGTCAAGGTGACCTTGGGCGTATGCTGCTGATCCCAGTCAACCACTTTTCATAGAGCATTCTCTATTTGGACAGAGCACATTGTGTTTCTGACCTGTGTCACTTTGACTCTTTGGAAGGTTCCTTTCCTCAAGGTTTCCTAAGATAGTCTCCCTTCCTACTTCTCTTCTAACCTTCCTTCTCTGGATCCCCTTTCCTCTCTTTCATTGTTTCTCCCTTTCTCTGTCTCTCTTTCTTTATTTCTTTGGTCTCATGTAACAAAAGTTAGCCTTAAATTAGCCAAGGATAAATTGAGCTTAAGATCCAGGAAGATCCCTCTCTCTTCCCTGTGCTGAGATTACAAATATGGGCCACCAAACCCAGTGTGTGCAGTACTTGGTAATGAACCAAGTACTTTCAGGACTAAACTACATCCTTAGGCCTCAACTATCTGAGATACTCTGCTGTGATATGAAGTTCTAGATTACTGAAAAATTTCAGTAATTTTACTTCTTTTTCCCCCATATTTCTTTCTATAGCAATTTCAATAGCTCAGATGCAGGCCATGTTGTTATTAGTGAATATAGTTTCCAAGGGTTGGTTGCTCATAGACTATACTATGGCTCAAAAGCATCTATCTATCTATCTATCTATCTATCTATCTATCTATCTATCTATCTATCTATCTATCTACTATCTATCTATCTATCTATCTATCTAGATATAGATATATCCATAAGTTTGCTGCTAAATCTAATCAAGGTCTGTATTAAGCATAAAGACATTTCTATTAGTCGGCTTAGATGCTGCCTTGGCTAGTTTTTTGACAACTTAACTCAAAGCTAGACATACCTAGGAAGAGAGAATATCAACCGAGGATTAACCTCATAAGACTGACCTATGGGCATTTAAGGATATTTTTTTCTAAGTGCTGTGCGAAGTCCCAGCACACTTTGGTACTGCAGCTCCTGGGTAGGTGGGTGTGGGCTACATAACAAAAGTAGCTGAGTCAGTCAGTCAATAAGAAGCATTCTTTCATGGCTTCTGCTTCTATTTTGCCTCCTGGTTCATGGTTTGACTTTCTGCCCTGGCTTCCTTCAGTGATGACCTATAACTTGTAAGCAAAATAAATCCTTTATTTCCAAAGTTTTTTTGTTTTGTTTTTTGTTTTTTGTTAGCGTTTTATCTCAGCAATAAGAAAATGTTGAGAGCCACCTTTTTGGGGTGACTTCTGCCACAATCTTAACCATGGCAAGTTGCGCATTATAGGGTAAGGGAGGTGAATATTAGAAATGTTAGGTAGGAGGAACAAAGATTAAAATGAATCACAGAGACATAGGATAATATCGGGAGGGCCACTCAGTGCCTCCTGAATACTGAGTTCTGGTTCTGAGTTTGCCCATGTTTAATTTTTCATACACTTTTATACCCCAATACAAAAGGGGAGAAGAAGGAAAAAGACTGCTTTAACGTGATACAAAAGACAATCAGAATAGGGACTGCCTTCAACACTTTGAGACATCAAGCCATTAATTTATAAAAAAAAATTCTATTTTTTAGGCAGTGAACCCAGCCTAGACCAACTATCCTGAAGGCAGCCACTCCCTAGGTCAAACCTCCTATTTCAAAAGAAGAGGTAGAAGTATACTTGAATTCTGCCCTTTGATTAGGGTAGAGAGGATCAACCTCTATGGGCCATCTTAATGTCCAAAACACCAAGTAAACCATACCCTAGGTCAGAGTGTGTAGCCACAGTTATTGTTAACAACCTTGAATGAGCTCAAACTCTCTGACCTTCAGACAAGGTGGAATAGGCTTACATTTTTGGGCTTTCACAGAAAGCAACCTAGAGAAATACTCCATTATCACAGAATGGAATCATGTGTTGTATTTACCTGCCATGTTCTCTTTCAGGGAGGATTCTGGAAAGATTTTGTTTTATGACGTCTTGTAACTTCAGTATTTCTCTAGTTTTTATCAAGATAACTGGGCTACTGGAGAGATTTGGGTGCTGAAGTCACTCACTATCACTGTGTGAAAGTCAATATATAATTTTAGCTGTGGTAATGTTTCTTTTATGAACTTGGGTGCTTTTGTGTTTGGTGTATAGATGTTAAAAACTGCCATGTTTTCTTGCTGGTGGGTTTATCCTTTGATGAGTATATAGTATTCTTCCCTATCTCTTTATATTAGTTATCATGTCAATTTCATCAGATATTAAAATGGCTCTACCTAATTTCTGCTTGTGTTCATTTGCTTGGAAAATCATTTTTTATTATTTAGCCTAAGGTGATATCTACCCTTGATGTTCAGGTGTGTTTCATGGATGCAGTAAAAACATGGGCCGCATCTGTTAGTCTGTGTATTTTTTTTATTGGGGAATTGAGACCAGTGATGTTGGGCTTTACCAGCAAGCAGTGTTTATTGCTTCCCACTACATTGTTGTTATTTTTGGTGTTATATAGGGTTTTCCCACAGTTTTGACTTGCTGGTATAAAACTGTTTATTCCTTGTGTTTTCTTCAGTGTGGTTAGCCTTTTCAGGCTGATGTTTTCCTTCTAGTACTTTCTGTAGACCTAGCAGATAGATTTTGCTTAAATTTGGTTTTGTTGTGCAATGTCTTCCTTTTTTCATTTATTGTATTGAAAGTTTTTCTGCAGGAGTTCAGGCTGGCACCTGTGGCTTCTTAGAATTGGTAGAGCGTCTGGCCATGCCCTGACTTTTATGTTCTTTACTGTAAAGTCAAGTGTTATTCTCATAGGCCTGCCTTCATGTGTTATTTGGCCATTTTCCCATTCAGTTTTATAATAGTCTCCCTTTTTTATATTTAATATTTTAATAATTATGTTTCATAGGAATTTATTTTCTGACCTAGTCTATTTACTATATGCTTCTTATACTTAGATAGGTACCTCCTTCATTAGGTTAAGGAAATTTTATTCTATAATTTTGTTGAAAATATATTCTGTGACTTTGACCTGGGTTTCCTATCCTTCCTTTATTTCTAGTATTTATAGATTTTGTCTTCTCATAGTAGCCAGATTCCTTTGATGTTTTGTGCTTTGATGGTTTTGGACTTAATGTTTTCTCCGAATGAGATAGATATCCATTTCTTCTATTTTGTCTTCAGTGTCTGAGATTCTTTTTTCCGTACCTCTAGGATTTTCATTTGAATTTCTAAATTTTTCATTTCCAGTTTCACCTCTGTTATTTTATTTTATTGTTGATTTGTTTCTTGCTTTCATGTCTTCAACTTTTGTCTTCATTTTATTTGTGTTTTCACTAACGGATTTACTCATGTCCTTTTAAAGGTCCTTGAACATATTCATAGTAGCTATTTTGAAGTCATTGTCTTGTGTTTCAGTTATATTGCATTTCTCAGTGGCTACTGCAATATACTTGCTGGCTTCTGTTAGAGACATATTGTTTTGACTGTTATTGATTGTGGTTTAAAGCTGGTGTCTAGGAATTTCAGTTTGAGATGTTTATAACCCATAAGTGTCGATATCTGGTCTTTCCTTTGTTGGGTTGGTGTTTACTTCCTTGAACTCTTGCCTTCTCTGAATCTTAGTAGCATGTCGTGACTGTGGGTTGCTGGATAGGAAATACTTCTGAGTCCCTGCAAGGTATGACCTTTGAGAGATCCTGGTAGAACAATTTTCTTGGTATTGGGAGCTAACACAAAGGAATGGGAATAGTCTAGAATGGGAGGATGCCTGAGAGTGTTCACAGGAGGGAGGAAAATGGTTTTCCATCAGAATCTGCAGAGTTCCCCAGGAATGGAGGCACAGTGGAAAGAAAGGTCCCTGCATGTGGTCTGCTACAGGGCTGGAGATGAGACCGAGGGGTTGAAGATGGAGAATAGGAAGCAGAGTGTGTTTCCAGGTAGAGTGCCTCTGGCATTGGAGACTGAAGGAGAAGATTTGGGGAAACCTCTGGGGACTGAGGAAAAGAGGTCTCAGTGAGTAGCCTACTGCAAAGCAGTGACTGCAATTTTGGAATTGGAACTGGAAACAGGAGGGAGAGGGAACATCACATACCTGACCCCCGATGGCCAGCAGGTTCTCGATAGGAGTGCTTCTCAGTATTGGTGGCTGAGACAGAGGGATGAAGTGAGAGAGGAAAGCTGAAGGGAGAAGAGGGACCCCAGGGGGTAGTATGCTACAGTGCTGGAAATGAGTCTGGGGAATTGGAATAATCACTGGATTTGTTTGAAAGACTGTGAGAAGAGTCACTGAAGACTCGCTTGTTCGATAGAGTCATTCCTTAATTACTGCCCATCTTGTTTTGTGACAAGGTTTCTCACTAACCTGGAACTCAGAAAGATGTACATTCTGGCTGCCTAGAAAATCCCAGGAATCCACTGAGCAACATTTAAAGTCTTTGCTGTGGTGGTAGTTTGTTTGTAATTTCAGTAACGTAGGGGACATATACCACTTTAATTGTCGGTGCTGGGGAGTGAGCTCAGGTGTTCTTGTTTGTAAGGTAAGTACTTTCCCAGATGAGCTGTCTTTCCACCCCCCCAACTTTTAAAAAAATTATAGACACTTTCCATTAGACTAGGCTTTACCTTTCACTAGGTTTATTACTTTAAGGTCTATCTCACTTACAGCAGCATGGGGATTAGGACTTTAATATGAATTTTGGGAGGACACAATTCAGTCTGTACAAACCCACAAAGTGAGTCTTCAGTGATCTTTGCCTTCTCAAACTTTGAAAGCAGTGAGTTTCAGCCATCCTAGCCTGCTTACCGTGGTAAACTATTTTGCATTAGATAATCTCTTGTTCAAAAACCTTTGTACTGCCATTGTTTACCCCATTGCTTGTTTAATTTTAAACATGGCTATCAAAACAGTTTAATGTGCTATAATTATGGCACACACCTTTAACCCCAGCACTCGGGAGGAGGCACAGGCAGGAGGTTCTCTGAGTTCTAATCTAACCTGGTCTACAAATCAAGTTCTGGTACAGTCAGGGCTATACAGAGAAACCTTGTATCAAAAAAAATCAAAGCAAAGCAAAGCAAACCAAACAAGTTTATATGCTCTCAAGGGCAGTGTCCTATTAACTATTGTTGGGAAACAAATCAAACCAAAACTTAGTGACTTACAGAGAGGAATGATCTTATTACTCTGCATAGCTTTTGTGTATGAGAAATTTGGTGTGAGGCTAGAGGTTTGGTTCTGGCTCAAAGAATTCCTAATAATCTTTTAAGACTTCCATAACAAGAATTCCAAAATCCAGGTGCTGGTGGGATTGGCTTTTAGGATAGCCTCTTCACACACACACACACACACACACACACACACACACACACACACTTATTATTATTTATTCTGTCTTTACAGGGCCTTCCATGCAGGCATACCGCTTCATCTTCTTACATAGATAGACACTCTTCCTATTAGACAGGAAACATTTTTAAAAATCTAATGGCCTTGTCTCCAAATACAGTCACAGACATAAATGCTAAGAAAACAGAGAAAAGGGTTCACAGAGTTCTTTCCATATGTACCTGTTTGGACTTGTTGACTTGCATACATAGCATTGGACACCCCACAGAGCCAAGAGCTTGTAAGGTACAAAACATGTCACTGTTATGGCTTTGTCTTAAGTCACAATTAATCACTTTTGACATAGCGTGTTAAATGAAGCAGAGGTCTATGTAACTTCAGGAGGAAGAGGTACAGTGTTCCCCCAAAGTAGATATCAAAGTCATGTGGGATAGGTGGTGCATGGAAGCTGCTATTTTGGGGAAACATGATTTCCTGTGGACAATAATGCTCCTGTGAGTTTCACATTCCTGCTTTCCAAAAGGCCCATTGTGAGAAGTGGTCCAATAAGTCATTCGGAAATTGGCTGCTCTCTGTTTATACACATACGTTTTTTATTTGTCCTTCTGGGAGCAGTGTTTTAAAAATGTTACTCTTTCTAGTTATAACTGAGAAGTTGAGATATTTGATACAAAAAACAGTATCAAGACTAATGAAAAACATCCACAAACATTTCCATAATGTCTTAAATGCGGAGCCTGCTTTCCTTACACTGCTGATCTGCAGTAGCTATGGTTTTTCATATTGGATTTTTCTGTGGCTTCCATCTCTGTTATTAAAGTATACTTATCAGGACTCAGGCTTACTAGAGAAATAGAGCCCATAAGATGCATACACACACATGTGGGCAAACAATATTTGGGCCAGGCTTAGATTCACATGGTCATGGAAGCTGGCAACCCTAAAGGGTTAACCTTTAGGCCAGAGACTGGGAACAAGTGTTTGCTTGTAGAGCAAGGCATCTGCTGAAAGAGTTATTTCATCTCCATGGTGATTTTGTGACTGATGTTAAGGGCTCGCAACTGACTGGACAAAGATTACCTACATTCTGTTTAAAGTCTACCGATTTAAAAATTAATTCTGATTGTATAATGCTTCAGCATCACCTACATGCAGCTAACAAATACCCAGTTTCTTGGCCTCATGAGCAGTATATGCTGTGCTTAAACTGTGCAGCCAGGAGCAACAGTGGTATTTTTAGCATTTTCACTAGGACCATTCAAACACTTTAAGCTCATAGTAAACAGATATTTTACTTATGAAATTATATCACCATGAATAGCTTGTATCTTACAGACTCCTTTTCATTGGGCTGACTGTTCATGCAAGGGCTTCAGTGAGGTGTGATGAAAAACATTTAGGCCACTAGTAATAATCCCCAAACTCAACATGGAAGGGACTGAACTTATCATTCACATAATAATCCTAATTGTCACAAGGCAAATCAGATATCAGGCTTTTACTAGTTACGCCTCTTGTCTCCTCTCAACTTTCAGCATCTTCTGGTCCACGAGTATACAAAGAAAAGGAGTGAAAAGAGCTAGGCAGGAGGAAGGTCATACATTTTAGCTGTGTTTTAAAACATCCAACAAGGTCTAGAACCATCACAGGCTGAGACATAGGTCATTGTCCAAATTGACTGTATTTATTTAATTTCATCTTATGTGCATTGGTATTTTGCCTGCATATAGGTCTGCACCTGACAGTGCCAGATCCTGGAACAGGAGTTACAGGTGGTTGTGAGCTTCCATGTAAGTGCTGGGAATTGGACCTAAGTTCTCTGAAAGAGCAGTCAGTGCTCTTTTCTGCTGAGCTATTTCTTGGCCTCATAGTCCCCAAATTTATGTGTCAGATGAAATTTTCAAGGATGTGGCCCCCTTGATGGCATTCATGCCCCCCTGGAAAGAGTTGGAGACTGCATTTAGCACATTTGCTCTGTCTTGTGTTGTGTGGTCTGCTATGCTGTGATACCTTCCAGTAGGGCTATGCCAGGCTCCTGACCACTCAGCCTCCAGAACCAAGAGTCAAACAAAATCCTGGCTTTAAAAAACAAATTACTCTGTCTCTGGTATTTGGCGATAGCAATAGAGAAAACCCAACTAAAGACAGTCCATTTTCTTTTCTAGTGCCCTGTGCTTTCCTGAGATCTGTCTAGAAATGTACTACTGTAAATATACATGCAATATAGTGTCTGTATTTTAACCATACATTTTTAAATTTACATCTTTAAGAAGAAAGAAGATCCTATAAAATTTCTCTTTGCTGGGAAACAAAAGATTAACAGTAAGACTCTAGGTTTTAGATCTGTCACCGTTTCCATCTGGTGAATGTTCTCTTTGATAGCCTCATTTAGAACTTCAAGAGATTTTGCTCAGATTTAAAATTCTCATTACAGCCTTTGCCAAAGTATCTTAAATGTAAAGCAATTTAAACTTTAAAAAATTTAGGAATTGCTGAGGGAAACCTATGAAGGACTGAAACACCGAGATAAAACAGGTTGGGAGAATATTCTAGCGCATGACTCCTGTTCTCTGAAAATAAAAGGAATAAGACCGTCATTATGATTTTTAGAGGCTTTTTTCTATCTAGAGCTACATTCATTTTTCTCTGCTTTGTAGGTCCCACCCCAATTTACAGAGAGACATGAAATATAGCCAGTACAGAGTTTTCTGAGCATTTGCCATTTCCCTGGCTTTGGAATGAATCCCAAATGGATTTGGTTTTATAAGTTACATGTTTCTTCTGCTCTTCAAGCAATATTGATCTCCCACAAACAATGTCTTGTTTCTTCTAGAAAATGGACATCTTTGTTTCTATACTGTATCTGTATATAGCCATTTTCAGAGGAAAATATCCCCAAACACATTTTTTTTTGTTTTCTAAGAACAACTACATTTTATCATTACATTAACCATGGTCAATTTTCCAGCTCAAGGTGACTACTGATTCCCATTCCACTTTTTAAGAAAACTCTTATTTTGACTGGGTTTCATTTTGTCTTTAAAATTTTTCTCATGTTTCGATGTCCATAACATGTAATAGTTTCAAATTTAAATGTTCAATGAACATATGCATACTTTCCTTAGATATTTCTGACTTAAATTTAACTATGTATTATTTCTTTAAAGAAAACACAATGGAGAGAGAAAACAGTAAGAAAGTGCACAGAGGCATCATGGTGATAGATTAGCAATATCTTCATAATTATTTCTATCATAACTCTTATAGTGGTGGCACACAATGAGCACAGCAGAAGATATGTGTTTTAAGTTTTCTTGAGAATATAAAACACAATGTTCTAAAGAGGCTCAAGGCATACTGTTGCACATTTATAAGACCAGAAAATTGAAAATAACCTCATTTAAAAATTCCCTTTCAATTCAGATACTGCATTCTCTCTATTTTATTTTTTCAAAATATGTGAACAAAATCATTAAAATCTGTGGATAAAATTGTTAGCCACCAAATTTGTGATGAAGAGGAGAGGAAAAAGGCAGGATTAATGTTTAGTGAATACCATCTTTGTGTCAGCTTAACTCATATACATTTTTTATTGTTTCTCAGAAGCATGTTTTAGATATTCCCTGTGCATACTATTCTGTGTACATGCATACATGTATTGAGAAGAGGACACTGAAGTGAATAATAAGAAGGGATCATTTTATTCATTCATTGTAAATAAGTTCTCACTCTGTTGCCCCAGACTTGCTGCCGTCTTGCAATCCTCCTGCCTCAGCCTCCCAGTGCTGGAATTGTAGACATGTGCCATTGTGCTCAGGATCAAATGTTTGAAGTTCTAACCTAATGAGTTGGCACATACAGGCGCTCTGCCTGAGTCTGAATGATTCTGGTACTGTGCTATGGGGCAGAGGCATGTAGAAATATTGAGTGACTTTGAGCACATTAATAAGTGACTCATGCAAATCATATTCGGTTGATTTAAAAATATCCATCATATGAATAGATGAAAGATGAGCAAATATTATTTAATTGGTCATGATGTATCTTGGGTTTGAAGTGACAATAAAGACTACACGTTTGAACTTAAGCACACATTCATGATTTCATGGATGACTAAATTAAAATAGCTGAAGGGTCATTAAACACACAGATTGATTATTACAGCACCATGCTGAATTGTTTTCTTTGGTCCTCTTTGAGAACAAGGGAAAATGAATTATCATCTTTTTCAAGTTAAGCAGGTAACAGAGCGAATCCCTTTTCCCCAACTTCTTCAACACCTAGCTCCTCTGAGAAATCTACCTTGATGAATAACCCTAATAATTGAATCTTCTATCCTGTGCTTCCTCAAACACTTAATGTACCATAATACTTTGCATGGTAATTTATGTCTGGTCACTTTAGGCTGTGCAAATGTGTTTGGAACATAATGTATACTAGCCAGTGAACTGGTTAATAAGCTTTTTCAGAGGAGTGATCAGCTTTTAAGTGTTTATACTGGGCTGCACGAAAATGGGAGAGAAAGGCAGGAAGATAACTGTCTTAGCAGAATAAAATAGATATCTAATAGATAAATGAGACTGTTTTTGACTTGAGTAACAGGAAAGTCAGAGAAAATGATATCATGTGTCAAAAGAAGTAGATGCTAAGATGACGGGAGAATCACGTTCTGTAGAAATATGGGACAGCATTTGATGGACGTGAGGTTACACGTTTGCAAAGTGGTGATTATAAAAACTAACATATAAGGCAGATTAGAGAATTAGTGACCAATCGAGATGAAAACATAGCGGCAGAACATGTACGCTGTCATACTCTAAGAATTTGATGAATAAATGAGATGTAACAGTGAGAAGTCTGGTTGGAAAGGAAATGATAACCGCGTGTAACAAACAAGTGCTTTTGCAGGGTGAGAGACTGAAAGAAAGGAAGACTAGGATAGACAGATGGCAAGGAGCAGTGGAGGAGGCACTATTGGACAGTGCTAGTTATGTGTGATCTCTTAGCAGCATATGTGGATTTATATTTTGTTAGCTTGGAAAAGCTTCAATTTAGTAACTTATCAAATAGTGGTAATTAGGCTTTGTTGTGAAGACGAAATGTTGAAATTATTTACAATGCTCAGTCCAGCGACTGGAACATGGTGAACATTGAACGGACAGCAGCTGTTGTGATTAATGCTGTTAGATCTTAAATAGAAACATAGTGAAAGTATTGATGCCCAGAGGATGATTTTCCTTTTTGAGAACTATAGGATGCTGATGTTGTCATTCACAAATAGCAGGTTAGCTAACAACAGCAACAAAACATCCAATGACTCAATTTTTAAAAATAAGGTGGTTAGATTGTCTATGACACATGAGAGATATTTTTGTATTAGGCCTGGAAATATCTTTGTACCATCAACAACGAGAATTATGAGATAATATTATATAACCTAATAAAACAGGTGAATGAATGTGCCTCTATGATTATACATGTAAATACAGTGTGATTGTAGAAGTATGCTCATGCATGTGGATGCTAGAGGTCAATCTCAGATGACCCCTGGCACAGTTCACCTGTTGACCAATGTTTCTGTCCCACCCAGTCCTGTAGTCATTCAGACACAAATAAACACACAGAGGTCTACATTAATTATAAACTGATTGGCACATTAGCTTACGCTTCTTATTAACTCTTATATTAACCCATAATTCTTGTCTGTGTTAGCCACGTGGCTTGGTACCTTTTTTGGTGAGGGAGTCACATGTTGTGTCCTCTGAGTCTGGGTGATGACTGCAGACTGACTCCTCTTACCAGAAATCTCTTGTTTTAATTGCCCCACCTCTACTTCCTGCATGACTACTGACCAATCAGCATTTTATTAAACTACAATTGACAGGGTACATACCATTGTCCATATCATTTACTTTTTTTTGAGGTGGGTCTCTTACCTATTGGGCAGCCTAGATTGGCTGGTCATTTAGTCCCATAAATCTGTACAGCTCTCTCTGCCCAGTGCTATGGTTATAAACTCATACTAGCAAGCCTGGCTTTTCACACTTGCTTGAGGAACTGATGGCTGATTCTTATGCTTCCATGGCAAGCAACAACACTAACTGAGTTATCTCTCCAGGCTGCATTTTCCTATCTTTAAAATGCACTTGTATTTCTCTGATGGCTAAGGATGTTGAGCAAATCAAAACAAGCCTGAGATTCCATCTTATTCTAATAAGAACGGCCAAGATCAAAACCACTGATGACAGCTTATACAGGAAAGGCTGTTGGGTAAAGGAAACATTCCTGCATTGCTGGTGGTAATGTGAACTGGTACAGCCCATTTGGATATCAGTATGGCAATTTCTCAGAAAATTAGGAAACAACCTTCTTCAAGACCCAGCAATACCACTTTTGGGTATATACCCAAAGGATGTTCAATCTTACCACAAGGACATGTGCTCAACTGTGTTCATAGCAGCATTGTTTATCATAGCCAGAACCTGGAAACAACCTAAATGCCCCTTGATTAAAGAATGGATAAGGAAAATGTGGTATATTTATACAATGGAGTACTACACAACAGAAAAAAATAATGACATCTTGAAATTTGCAGGCAAATGGATGGATCTAGAAAACATATTAAGTGAGGTAACTCAGAGACAGAAAGACAAACATCATATGTACTCACTCATAAGTGGCCTTTAGACATAAGGCAAAGAAAACCAGCCTACAATTCACAACCCCAGAGAACCTAGATAATAATGAGGACCCTAAGAGAGACATACATGGATTTAATCTACATGGGAAGTAGAAAAAGACAAAATCTCCTGAGCAAATTGGGAGCATGGGGACCATGGTGAAGGGTAGAAGGGAATGGGAGAGGCAGGGAGAGGAGCAGAGAAAAATGTATAGCTAAAAAAATCAATAAAAAAGAACCCTACCCCAAAAGATTCAACATCCGCTCTGACAAGGGAAAACAAATACACTTGTATCCTTGGACCCTAGTCAATCCCTTCTACTTTAAAGTCAGCAATATAGCATCTCTTTTGGCTGAATACCACTGAGAAAGATTATATGATTTTACAGACTCCTGTGAACAGGCTGGACCTGCCTTAGTAGCACAAGATCCTCCATTTTATTGCATGCCCAAAATATTTTCTTTTATCATGCAAGATGACATGTAAATTTGGGAGAGTAGAATATAGATTATATTAGATCATGTTCTAGGCTGCCATGTTGGGCTGTCATATGTTGGGAGCCACCTTTTTGGCATGACTTCTTTTTGGGCTCCTAGCTGCATTGGTTCATACTTTCCAGCATAGGGGCCTGAGGATTAGAAAAGTTACATAGGAACAGAGCTAAGAAAGAATCGTAGAGACAGGTTAGTATCAAGAGGGCAACTCAGCCAATACTGAATGCTGAATTCTGAGTTCTGAGTTCTAAATTCTGAGTTCCTGAGTCCATGCATGTTTAATTTTCTACACAATTTTATACTCCAATACAAAAAGGAGGAGAAGGCAAAAGATTGCTTTTACATGATACAAAGGATAGCTAGAACATTTACTTGCTTCAATACTTTGAGACATCAAGCCATTAATTCATGAGAAAAGCATTCTGTTGTTTAGGCAGTGAACCCACCCTAGACCAAGTATCCTGAAGGCAGCCACTCCCTAGGTCAAACCTCCTAATTCAAAAGAAGGAACAGAAGTATGTTTGAATTCTCTGACCTTTGGTCATGGTGGAGAGAAAATACCTCTATAGGTCATCGTAGTGTCCAAATCACCAAGCAACCACACCCTAGGTCAGAGGGTGTAGTCCCAGTTAGTGTCAACAACTTAGAACCACCTCAAATCTCTGACCTTTAGACAAAGTGGAATAGGCTCACATTTTGGGGCATCTACAAGAATATACATTAGAATATACCTTAAAGGTATATTATCTTTCCAACTACTGCTACTCACCTTAAAAAAAGTAACATGAAAACATAAACATAGTATGGGGCAGTAAACATGAACACATCTTTCCTTTTTGGGACCAACCTCACATTTTAATTCCTTCTTTTCTCTTCTAATGTGTTTGAAATGTTGTGCTTAAAATATTATTTTGATAAGATACATTTTCCACCAGCCATAAATGCTGAAGCTCTTCAATGTCTTTCCTGGTTTCCCAAACAATCTTAAAGTTACTAGAAAATTCTAAGAAGTCTTGGCTTAAAATAATCTGATATCTATAAATTTAGTTCCATGTTTCCTCAGCTTCACTCATTCGGTAGATGCTTATGTAAAGGATACATAAATAATCCAGGCACTCTTCTGGGTTCTAGAATAACAGATGCTAGTACAATGTAAATGGATAGTCCTGCTTTCCACATAGGTTCCAGCCGAACTCAGCTTAGGAGTGATATTGTTAAATTTCTTACTGTTTATCTGTTTAATGGAAAGACCAGATAACCAACCTAAAAGAATACTATTTCTTAAGAAGTACTTTTATTTCTTAAGGTGTGCATGTGTGTGTGTGTGTGTGTATGTGTGCATGTGTGTACATGTGTGTATGTGCACGTGTGTGTATGTGTGCACGTGTGTGCGTGTGTGTATGTGCATGTGTGTGTGTGTGTGTGTGTGTGTGTGCATGGTTGTTCCATGGTTCATATGTGGAAGTCAGAGTACAGACAACCTTTGGGTATAAGTCCTTAATTCCTTCTCCCCTTATTTGAAACAGTCTTTTTGCCACTGTATATGACAGGCTTGCTTTTGGAGATTCTCTTATCTATGCCTCTCATTTTTCTGTAGGGATATATTGGGATTACAAATGCTCACATTACTGTGTCTGTGCACTTTTATGTGAGTACTGGGGATCCCATTCTCATCAGGCTTCCATGGTGTGGTGTCTCAGTCACTGTTCTATTGCTGTGAAGAGGCATCATGACCATGGCATAACTTATAAAAGAAAGCATTTAATTAATGGCTGGTTACAGATTCAGAGGTTTAATTCATTACCATCTTAGCAGCATGTGGGCAGGTGCTGGAGCATAGCTGAGAGTTATATTCTGATCCATGAACACAGAGAAAAAGGGGGAGACGGGGAATGGGAGAGGGAGAGGGAGACGGGAAGGGAGAGGGGAAGAAGAGGGAGCAGGAGAGTAAGCCTAGGTCTGGCATGGGCTTTTGGAATCTCAAAGCCCACCTTAAGGTGACACACTTCCTACAATAAGGCCACACCTTCTATTCCTTCTAGCCTTTTCAAAGAGTTATATTCCCTGGTGACTAAGCATTAGAATCTATGAGCCTAAAGGACCATTCTTATTCAAACTACCATCGATACCTAAACTCTGGCATTTAAATGATTAAAGTATCAAATGGATTAGAGCACATTTCTATATTATCTATACTGTATGACTTTGATCTAATAAGCATACCACTTTCGGTTTCAGTTTATTGAATTAGAGAAACTAAGTAAATATAGGACCTTTGTGAGTGGGCTGCTGTTGAAATGTAATATTAAGTGGAATTGTAATTGCTGTTATTGTTACCATTAACTTGGATGTTACCTTTTTGCTTATTTGTTTTCTTCATTCCTAGAGGGCAATGCTTAACATAATAATCCTGTTAAAGGTGATAAAGATTTATGGGTACAAAGATGAAGAAGAATTGAAGTGGATTTAAATAGAATTAGTCTGCTTTTTTTTAGTCCTGCTCGTCTAAAATATTTTTAGTATTAACATGATTACTTGGTATGCTAGCTATATTTTATGTAACAAAGAGAGAAGAGGCATCAAATAATGAGCAACTGAGAAATGGGATCTTCATCCCTTAAGGAAGAACAGGCCTATATCAGATATTTTCCAATAGAAAGAGTGCTATGTTCCAGGAGTGAGCCCTACTCCCAGTCTGACTTTGGGTATCACAAGATACTCTGTAACAGGAGCTCTATGAGATGCGAGGAGACAAGACACTCATGACTTAGGGTCAGAGTAGGTTCTTGGAGAACCTGAAAAGGAGAGGTGGGAAGGGCTCTTGAGAACTAACTCTTTGCCTCCACCTCTCTCTCTTTCTCTCTCTCTCTCTCTCTCTCTCTCTCTCTCTGTCTTTCTCTCTGTCTCTCTCTGTGTCTCTATCTCTCTCTGTGTGTAGGGCCAATCTCTCTCTGCATCTCTTTTTCTGTTTCTCTGTGAAGGGGTTAGTGCTGGTGATTGACTCTAGGTTGTCACACACGCAGGCAATTGTTCTACCACTGAGCTTTGCCTCTGTCCTGGAGATTTTACATCTTGAAATCTTTTGCTGATTGTTCATAGAAGATTTAGCAGCCTGGGGCCAAACCAAGTCTACTATTGTTTTGCCTCCCATTTGAGGGTTCTTTTCATTTTTTTAAAAAAATACATTATGCTTTTCTTTTTTTTTATTTAGTAAGTTTTTTCAAACCCCTTCTTTCCCTTAGTTACTTGAGCTACATCAATTGCCCTCCGTGGCAAAGAGCACATCTTACTCCAGTCTAACTGCACTTTAGATCCCATGTCCATCTTCCCTCAAGCAGTGGGCGTGACTCTATTCTTTACAGCCTGCATTTTGTCATAGCCACACTGCTTCATTTTCTTAAACTCAAATGCCTCTTAGCTTTGGGCATTTTTAGAGACATTTTCCAGTGCTCCTATTCTCCTTTCTAGTGTATTTATTTTTATGATGATTTTTCCCCCTTCTTTTAGGCTCATGTTATGAATTGTGTCATCCAGGTTGGCTTTGCCTTGATCCTTGGGTTTTGTCAGACCCACAGTTGTGTATAGGACTCTATAGATTATTCTCCTCCATAGGAGCTGAGCAGGTTGTTTGGTCTTAGCTTAAATCCATGTCCATGTCTTTCAAATGGATCCATATAATCAAAGTGGATGCCTCCAAATGGATCCATATAATCAAAGTGGATGCCTCCAGCTACCTAACCTCTTAACTTCATGAACGGTCAGTGTAGTGTCTTCGCTTTGAAAGCTCCCAGCACCACTCAGACCGCCCTCTTTTTCAGTCTGTGACTTTGTATCTTCACTAAAAAAAGAAGCAAATCAAAAGGAAAACCCTCGTAGCCCCAGGGGTAAATCCTGTTTTTAATCTCAATTCCTATTCTACCTGCCTTTTACACTCTTTTCTAGAGAGGTTTGCTGTTCATTCCTGAAACACATTAGCCTCTCTCTAACCATATGAAATATGTTCCTTATGGTTAACATGCATCTCCCCTTCACTTTCTCTAAGATTTTAATCACATGTCACTTTTTCAATGCAACCCAACTTTACCACCTGCTTTAAAACTGAGCAGATTCTTAACTCCACCATATTCCTTATCTCTGATTTTTTTTATTTTAAATAGTATTAGTTACTTAATTTTCTATTACTTCTTTATGAGTTGAGTATCTAGATATTGTCTGTATACTCTTAGTACAATATAAACTTTATAAAATAAGAAACACTTGTTTCGTCCTCTGTTGTAAGCTACGGTCCCAAATGATGGTTGGCACATAGTATGGCTTCACAAATCCATGTTGAATTAAATCTTCAGAGAAACACTGCATTTAGCACTATACTTTAAAGTTGGCTCATTTATCTTCCATACTAAATTGCAAAGTCCATTATACAGAGATTACCCTATTCATAATTTTTGTAACTGTATTCTTGAGGCATAACTTAACGATCTTAAAAGCTACCTTCTTAAAGCCATCAGTGTTCTCTTTCCTTGTCTTTGGTTGTGAGGATTGAACCCACCCATGGTCTTGTACATGCTACTCAAGAGCTCTACTATGTGCTATATCCAAACCCTATAGCGAGCGTTAACAGATGTATATGACTGTGTACATATTGCTTTAACCAAGAAACAGAACATATTTTTACATGAATTTCACTCAGGTGTTTTTATGTATATTTTTTTCCTCTCTTTATTCTGCCAAACACTGATATACTTGTGAACTTCTTTACTTTTGGTTTTCTATTGTAGTGACATATAAAATGAACCATGGAGTATGCAGCCTTTCAAGTTAGACCTCGTATTAAATCATATTAGTTGAGATTTGTCGGTGGTAATACTTATCATTGTTCATTATGTTAATGGGTATTCTTCTGTTGTATCATTTTATCACACTTTGTTTATTCATTCACCAATTAATGGAAATTCAGCTAGTGGATATGAAAAATGTATCTGTTATTGTTGGATAACAGTTTTCTCCAGGAATTGAAGCATTCCATCCTGTTGGAAGATAAACAACTCAAAATGACTTCAGGAAGTCTCTAAAGTGGATCAGATTTACTAGTTCTTCAGGCCTGTCCATTCCTGTCTGAGTCAGCAAAAATAAATAAAAAAATAACAAACAAATAATGCTGAGGGTCCCATTCAGACAGAAGGAAGCCAAGCTGTGAAGAAGACTCTGAAACCAGACCAGCTGTCTGGGAGAACCAGAAACCAGCCAGTCTGCCTGGAAGAGGTTTAGACAAAGTGAGGCACCTGGAAGGGATACTCTTCAGCCTGTTGAGCTGCCTGCTGGTTGTGCAGTATGCTTCAGGTTTCCAAGGTTTGTGAGCTGTCACCAGTGTTGTAGTGGTTCTTGTAATGCAGCTGTCTGTAGTGAGGGCTTTGGGCAGGCCTGCTTTCGCCCTGCCCTGCTCCTGGCTGCCGGCTAGCTTGTGCCCCAAAATAACAACACATAAAATTGTATTCTTTTAAACACTGCCTGGCCCATTAGTTTCAGCCTCTTACTCACATCTTGACTAACCCATATCTAATAATCTATGTAACACCTCAAAGTGTTGTCTTACCGGGAAATATTCAGCATGTCCGACCTGGTGGCTGGCTCCATCGCATCTGGCTCACTTAGGAGAGGTGTGGCAATTGTCTGAGCCATCTACTTCACTTCCTTTTTCCTGTTCTGTCTACTTCACCTATCTAAATCTTGCCCTATCAAAAAGCCAAGGCAGTTTGTTTATTAGCCAATGAGAATCCTCCATCAGCTGTTTGCAAGTCATTTCTGCTCCTTTAACCTCTCGCCCATATTCTTATAACTAACCTTAGTCAAACACATTGGTTCACCAAGTTGGACTTTAGTGGTATGTGTCCTTTGATCTGCTGTAGGTTCTGGGTGAGTAGATGTATGTCACGTCTCTCTAGAAAATGTTTTGTCATGCAACAGTTATAAAGATGGATACAGTTCTTTATCTGAGTGTATTTCACCTCTCTTGGATAACTACTAGGAAATATTTTATTACATGAAGATGCCAAAGTGTTTTCTAAAGTTGTTATACTGTTTGTAGTACTGTCATAAGTATGTGAGTTCTGTATGACAACCAGCAATTAGTAATTGCAGCTCTTTAAATTTTAGCATTTGTACTTGATGGATACTGAGATTTAATTGTGATTTGTAAACTTCATACCCCTGATGACTACTAATACAGTTTTGTCTTAATGAGTTTAATTTTCTTTCAAGTCATATGTATGTATGTATTTTATGTATGTATGTATGTATGTGTATATGCATTTTCATTGCATGTCTCTCTCTCTCTCTCTCTCTCTCTCTCTCTCTCTCTCTGTGTGTGTGTGTGTGTGTGTGTGTGTGTGTGTGTGACTGTTTTGGAGATTTTCCCTTGCAGTACTGGAAATTGAGCCCAGATTGTTAGGAATGCTAGTCAAGCGCTCTAACACTGAACTACATATGCAGCCTTCACATAGGTATTTCAGTGAAGTAGCTTTACAAATCCTGCACATATTTTATTGAATTGGTTTATTGCTGTTTTTTGATAGGTTGTTTGTGACCTGTTTTCTCATCTTTCTAGCAAGATCTTTTCAATAAGAACATTTTCAAATTTTGATGACATTAAATATATCAGAATTTTTTTCTTTTGATTTATGCTTTGCTTTAAGACATATCCAGCTTTAAGAGTATCCAGGACATATGTGCATTTTCCCTCTGAGTGGTATTCTGGATGTTTCACAGTTAGAGCTCCATAGCAAGGCCTGTGCTCCATGTTGAATTATTTTTGAATATTTAAGAACTATGAAATCCATCCTTCTGCAAATCTTTTAAGTTTTTGGAGCAGATTTTGTTGAAAAGATGATTCTTGTCTCCACCAAATACTTGCACATCTGTTGAAACTTAGCAGATAATATATGTACTGGGTTTGTTTCTGACCTTGTTGAGTTCTTCAGAAAAGTTTTCTGGCATGTTGGTTTTGATTATATTTAACTGAATAATCAATCAGAGGAAAAATGTCATGTTGACAGTGTGCGTCCTCTAACTTGTGAGTGCAGTGTGGCTCTCCACTCATAAAGTCCGTATTTTTAATATCGTCTGACAGAATTGGCTTTCAGAGTGGAGCTCCGAGACCCATTTCATATCTTTTTCTTTTTTATGAGTTGCTTTTATGTTATTGCAATGGTATTGTTTAAAATTTGAGTTTTCAGTTGTCTGCTATTAGTAACATGAAAATATACTTGATTCTGCAGCTGGAGGGGTTTGTTTTGCCATCATTAATGACTCTTCCTTGAATGACGGCTCAGCTCTGCCTCATCTCTTTGGAGGGGACCGGTCTTTTCTACTGTAGTTGGCATTTTCTTTGGGTCATCAACTAGCTCACAAATAAAGACAAAAGACATAGAAACATATTATTAATTATGTATGCTTGGCCTTATCTTATGTTTGCTTCTAGCTAGCTTTTTTTTCTATAGTCATTTTCTGTAAGTTAAGTTAACCTACATGTATTAATCTATGTGCTGCCCTAAGGTTCATTTAACTCCTCTGTGTACTGTCCATCCTGCTTTCCTGCTTCCTCCATGTCTGTCTGTCTAGCCCTTGGATAGCAGGATGACTCCCCTTTTATTCTTGCCTGATATTCCAGCCTATCCCTCTTCTGCCCAGCTATTGATCATTCATCAGATCAATCAGGAGCCCTAGGCAGGCAGGATAAAACAACAACACATCTTTACATAGTTAAGCAAATGTAGCATAAACAAGTGTATCACATTTTTACATAGTATTTGTTTATATTCTATTTCACAAGCATCTACAGCCAAGATATCTTTCTCCTCTTTATTGCCCCAATCTCTCCTTTGTACTAGCATTGGATTCTGAATATGAGTTCATTTTCTCCTTCAGCCACAGATTTTTCTCCTCCTTCTCCAGATTTTTTTCTGTTTAGGGTCAATGCTGTGTGAGTCTGTGCATGCATGTATATATGTACATGTGTATATGTGTGTGCGCATGTGTAATTTTTATACTACCCAGCAACTAAAGATGTCTTTGGAGGTGGGTGTGGACAAAAGCACTTTCTAGTCTTTCTCCAACATCATATAGTATTTGGATCTGTCTACCAATGGTTTCCAGCATGCATGTAGAATGAAAATGTTGATTCTAGGGTTTTATTTTTGAGATAAGAGCTTTATAATCTGATTTGTTTCTTTTAATGTTATAAGTTGTCACCTTGATACTCATCTCAGAAAAGGGCTTCCGTGTCATCTGTCCCACAATCATTCTTGGGAACCACTAGAAAGTGGTGTTAAACTGTTAGCGATTGTGTACAGATTGTCCATATGTTTGGAACTAAGAATTTAAGGATGGCAAGGTGTCACATAAGCACACAGTTAACTCTTAAGGCTTATTGAGTATATTACATTTCCTGCCTCCAAAGTTTGTGAGCCATGGCTGAAGAAGGGCAAGAAAGATTGTAAGATCCAGAGGATTCTCAAAAAAACATGCCAGGGCTGTGCAACCCATGAGCTCACAACAGCCGTACAATTTCTGTACAAGAGCAAGCTACCCAAAAGCCCAGAATGGGCAGAAAGAACTCATGAAATCCCTCTCCTAACTGAGGAGATTCAACAATTAGTGCTGCTGGGAGAGGGAGTCTCAGTTTACCTTAGGGCTGCAGGTCCCAGTCGCTGCCCAGGCTCTAGGGGATGGTCCCCTACCCACATACATAGTTCCACACTAAATAGACTTAGTGCATCTACAAAAATATTCATGAAATTTGGAGGTAAAGCTATTGGGTCATATGGAGAAGTTGGAGGGTAAGTAAAGAGTAGGGTTTAGATTTGCTCAAAACACATTATATACATTACAAAGTTCTCAAAAAAAAAATGAAAAGTTTGTTGTGTTTTTCTCAGTTCTGTGGTTGGCATCTCTTCTTTCTATAATCAGTCAAGGGAAAAACATTCGGACTTCTTGATTCTCCTGAGGTAAATTCTCATGGTTTAAAATTCTGTCTAATTGTTTGTTTTGAAACCTTGGATCTATGATAGGCAAGATTGTGGTTTTTAGAGAGAGTTTCTTTTATCATTAGAATGCAGTAATGCTCTGCTAAGTGTGTGTATGCCTTTTATTTATTTTCATGTTCTGTGTATGGATGTGTATGTTTGTGTGTGCATTATGGGTGCAGGTGTCCACGAGAAGAGGGTGTTGGAACCCCTGAAACTAGAGTTACAGATAGTTGTGAGTCACCCTGGGTTGGCACTGGAGTCTGAATCAGAGTCTTCTACTAGTTCAGCAAGTGCTTTTAACTGCCTAGTTATCTCTCCAGCTCAGCGTCTGTGTACATCTAAAGAGGAAGGAGAACTACATTTTTCTTATTTGTATAGTGATTTGGGGAAGTCTAACAATCGTTTAGAATATTTTCTAGAAATGTGCTTAATTTAAGAAGTCCTCCAGAAATGCAGATCTAAAATTTTGTGTTAGATAGATCCAAGACTGAAGACCCCAAACAGTTGCCCTATGATCGATGATCTGGAACATTTCTTGTGAACCCTAGACTCCCCTTCAGAATTTCACATGCTCAATATATTCTTTCTCCTTCAGACCTTTCACTTGAGCTTCCTCTGCCTTTGCCTCTTCTACCAGCTCTCGTTACTCATGCAGACATGATTTCATCGGCTCACATCTTAAAGTGTATAGCAAGTGTGTCTGAGCCACTCCCCAATCTAGGGGATCCCTCCCACTCTCCACTAATTTCTCACATGGAACCTCACATTCCTTTCCTTCACTGCACTAGCCTCGGTCTGCAACTCAGGGACACGTTTGATTACTTGTTTAATTAGCCTCTTCTCTGTAGGTGTGCTGGCTCAGACTCCATCTGTGTTGTTCGCTGTGTTGTTGGCACAATTTAGCTGGTACTTTATACTTTGCTTAATGCACAACAGTTGCTCGAAATTTGTTGAATGAATAAAATTCTAATGAGATGGAGATTGGGGATGGAGGAACAATTATATCTAGAGGGAAAGAAATTCAAGGCTGGTTTCTAAGGCAAGTTTTGGCAAAGGAAAAACTGAAGGGCACTTCTGAGACCTGGGATTCAGGGCTAGAATTCAAGCAGGTTTGGTGTAGGTATTTTCTTTAAATCTGCATGCCAGTCTATGAGTGAGCAAGAAAGTAATATGGGTATTTGCTGAGTTTATTCTTTTGCATGAACATACTGAATGAAATGCTCACATTTATTTAAGATGAGGTTACCATGTGTAGCCACATTTCAGGCACACTGACTGGTTCTCTCTCTCTCTCTCTCTCTCTCTCTCTCTCTCTCTCTCTCACACACACACACACACACACAATGGAACATTATAGTGGCCTTCTATGTGTTAGGTAACCAGCATTTGACCACATAGTGTTTCATAATTAATTCCCATTCCATCTGTAGCAAGGGCAGATTATTAAGTAGTTTGCAAAAACTAGATCATTCCTTGGAGAAAACTCAAACATAGTTTTCACCTAACACTGCCAAACTGGAGCTCAGGTAGATTAATCTATACTAATTAGTAAACACTCTTATAGGGAACTATTTTGGTGTATAAAGAATAAGAAGAAAGATTTCCTAGAGAGGACCCGGGGAAGTGACTCAGGCATTAAATTAACTACTGCCTGAGGACGAGGACCTAAGCTCAGATTTCCAGCACTCATGGAAAAGTTCTGGGTGTGGTCATGTGCACATATACCCTGAGCACAGGTGTGGCAGTGTTGGGAGAAGTGATGTGGTATGATGAGGAAGGCAGGAAGATCCTTAGAACTTACTGACCTACCAGTATATCCAATGGGTGAGCTCCACAGCCAGTGAGAAGCTGTCTCAACGACATAAGGTGGAGAATGATGAAGGAAAACACTCAGTGTTGACCACTAGTCTCCACATGCACATGGGCACACATGCTGTGGACATACCAGATATTACAGAGCAAAGAAGAAAAGCACAAGTTATGAGATTAAAAATAGAGTTGATTATTAAAAAATTGAACATTTCTTTTAAGTTGTGGGCATTATTAAAAAGATTAACACTGATATAAAATATGAAAATATGTCAATATATGTTTACAACATGAGATGTCTATATGTTTACAACAAGATATCTACAGAGAGATGAACTTCCACATATATAAAAAATATACAAAAAAACAACATTGAGATGTAAGCAGGGCAGTAGATTGTGACATGTAAAGGGATATAATTTGATCATGTTTTGATGAAACATGGGAGACAGACTCTATGTTGTATCATAAATTGTGGAGAAGCCAAAGCATGGCTGTGCACATTAGAACTTGTGGGATCTTTTAAAAAATGCTGCATAAGAAATAATAGTAGTAACATTAATAATATAACAACACTTAGGAAGTATTACTGAATGGCAGTCATTATGTTGGACTTACAATAACTTACAATAACATATGAAATATGTATGGTCTGACAGTGAGTGTGAGTGCCAAGTTCGAACATGGACCACCCAGTTTCAGATTTCATTTTTTGAAACAGTTGCTATATTTGTAGTCTGTAGCATCATTTATTGAATAGAAATAGATTTTCATGCACACCATGATGCATATTTTTGTAGCATATATTAGTGTTGAATTATGTTGAAGAATGCTGGGATATAAACATAAGTGAGTAATCATGTTGTAAGGTATCCACCAGAGAAGACTACTCAAATATGGGTTCAGAACTCCAGTGAGGTACCAAGCCTTTCTCAGGTTGAGCTTTTAAGCACAAAAGCCACACCTTGGGTTGACACACCTTAGTTAGCAAGACCAGTTTGTTAGAAGCAGAACTATAGGAATCAAATAAGTCAGTTTTTAGGAACATTTCTGGACTTTCCCCAGAACTGTGGACTTTGATGGATTAGGTCATTGCTCTTGTTTTGACAGGGACTTCTGCTATGTGATGAGATACATGGCTAAATGGTACTTCCATCATGGTGTCAAGTTTGCTAGAACCTGGGAGTCTATTAAGGTCTGGGGGCCTGTAACTATTAAATTCAGCAGAAGAGTCCTTGCAGATTCAACATGGAGAAGTGGGTTAGACTAATTCCTTGAATGAACGAGTATAATTTGACGTCCTAAAAGTATGGTACTTAATATGGTTTCAAGTGTTGATATCAGGGAAGAAGGCAAGATTCTAAAGCTGCTGCTGTCTGAGGGGCTGACATTGGTGAGCAACATAAGACACATGGAGAAACCCAAGAAGCCGAAGATGAGTAAGCAGTACGACAGCAAAACAAAATCCATTGGCTGATTTTGTGAGAAAACACAGGGCTTTTCGTTGGATTTGTCCTGTTCCATGCTTGCTCCCTGTTAATGATGAAGAAGGTGAACTGTGTCCTTTCCTTAGCAGCTTGCTTCTGTGGTGGGGATAAGAAAGATTCTTTATCTCTTCTGTACCTGATGTCAACCTTTTTATATGTGCTTTCCTCATTCCATAACAGTAAGTCAAATTCAAATAAAGACTTGTTCTATATCACCATAGAACCTTTATCCAGCAACTGATGGAAACAGAGGCAGAGACCTTTATCAGAGCACTGGACTGGGCTCTCAAAGTCCAGTTGAAGAGGGGGAGGAATGAGAATATGAACAATGAAGTCAAGACCATGATGGGTTCACCCACTGAAACAGTTTGCCTGAGCCAATGAGAGCTCACCAACTCCAGCCAAATTGAGAAGGAACAAGCATAGGACCAAACCAGTCCCTCTGAATGTGGTTGACATTTGCATGGCTGGGGCAGACTGATGGGCCACTGGCAGTGGCACCAGGATTTATCCTGTTTTCATACACTGACTTTTTGGGAACTCATTCTCTTTGGATGGATACCTTGCTCAACCTAGATATAGTAGGGAGGGTCTTGGACCTTCCACAAAGCAATGTGCTTTACCCTTTGTGAGGATTGGATGGGAGTGGAGTGGGAGGGTTTGTGGAGGAATGGGAGGAGGGGAGGAAGTGGGAACTTGGATTGGTATGTATGAGGAAAAATTATTGTTTTCTTTCTTAAAATAAATAAATTTTTAAAAAGAATTGCTCCGTGTCTGCATTTTGTTTTGTCTCTGATGTAAAATAGGCTTAATCTGTGCCAAATGGGGAAAATTCCAGTGAGGAGAGAATGGGATACAGAACAAGACTCACAGCATGAAATGCAGCTGATGGTTGATGAGTGGTTGGCTGACTGTCCATTCACACAAACAGCAGCAAGTGGAGGTGAAGCAGTGCACTCTTCAGAGGTGACTCTTAAGAAATATACCAATCACCCTTACAGAGCTTAAGGAGAATAAACCCCAAGGGGAATAAGCATCCTCAACCTTCTTACTCATCGCTCAAACCAGCCCCAGAAACTTCCTTATTCCATTTTAAGATAAAGTTAAAAAATTTTGGTGAAATTATAAAACATCTTCACACAACAGGGTAAAGGAACCCTACTTTTCCTTCATTAAAAGTATCAGACTATAATTTAAGTACTGTCTGATGAATGACAGGTGGGCCTTCCCATGCTGCCCATCCTCAAGTCCACAGTAGAAATTAGAAGTGTGGTCATCTCTGTCAGGGATTTTCCATTCTCTCCTGGCTAATCCCCACTTCAGCATACAGCTCTTCTGATCTTCAGTCATGTTCAGTTTTCAGTTCCCCTGCCTCTCCAGAAATCTCTCCTTCTTTCACAGTATAGTCTTCCTTCAGCGCTGTCTCGGGATTCCCATATTGCATCACATATTTCCAGACATAACTCATACAAATAAAATTCTGCCATCTTTGAATTTCCTCAGCACTTAATGTACTTTGGATGAGCATCCGCAGAAAGGCCATGAGCTAACGGTGTGGGTGCCTCCCTGCAGCACTGTTGGAAGTAGTGGAACCTTTGAGTTCTTAGTGAGATGGAATTAGGGCATAAGGTGTACATCTGAATGATCCTGGGATTCCCTGATTCTTCCTGTCTTTCTTTGTGTTTAAGGTGCCATATTCTGCCTCCCTCATGCCCCCAAACAACAGACCATAGACAACCTTTCAAAAAATGTGAGCGAAAGCAGACTTCCTCTCTCTTTAGGTTGATTATGCCAGGTATTTTGCTGTAATGATCGATCAGTTCTGTCTTGTACCTATAATAATTCATATAGGCAACCCTTACTTATTTTTATTTATTTGTCTGTTTTACCTTTACAACAGAGTTTCAATCTGTATCCCAGGCTGGCCTGAAACTTACATGTAGGCCACACTCTATGGCTATTTATCTTCTCCAGTTTTATTCAGCTTTGCTTCCCTTGTTAATATTTATACCTGTGGTATTCTCATTTAGTGAATACTGAATTGAATTAAAATGTTTCAAACACAATGAATGCAGTTTTTCTTTTCTTTTTGTAAAGCAAGTTAATGCTGATGGTCCTTTTTATGAGAGATTGGGGGCAGACAGTTCACAGAGCTAGAAAATCTGTTTACAGATGCCTTGTGATATCCAGGTACCAGGCAATGAGAGTCCGCAAGGACAAGGCTTGTGTTGGGAGGGGAATTGGTGATTCGCAGGGAGAGACTGGAGGCAAAATGACAGATTGTTATGAATAATGATGAGGCTAATGATCACAATGGCAATAAGGATGCTTGCTTGTGTTTGTACAGTGCTTTGCAGTTTATGGAGATGATCCCAGAGATGGAGATGTGGATTCGACTCCGGAGAATCAAGTGAAGTGATGTGATAAATAATCATACGTTAAAGAGGAGAGAAGCATGCCATTATTGTGTGTGTGTGTGTATGTGTGTGTGTATGTGTGTGTGTGTGTGTGTGTGTGTGTGCTTCTGGGAAAGGCTTGTTGCTATCAAAGTTGGGAGGATGCACAGTATCTCACGTGCTGGCAAAATCAGATTCAGGACAGTCAGTTAAGAGCTGCCATACTGCCCTTCTCACCAGGGGGTAGTCAGACTATTTATCCCAGAAATGGCCTGAAAAACCCATTACAACAAGCTTCTTGTTCCAAATGCCAGGGTTTATTTTTAGCAAACATTTATTTAACTCCCAAGGATTCTGTAGGAGCTCTTAACCCTCAAAAAGATTCAGCTAGAGCTTCTTCTACCTCGGAGGCAGGTTTCTAACTTGTTCTGTGTGAAAGCAGAGGTGGAAGCCAGAGGACTTGCTTCCAGAGGCAAAGGGCACAGGACCTTGTCAGCAGGTTGCCCTGGTTCACTTGTGCTCCTACTGCAGTGATGTGGAGATTCAAACTGATGTGGGAGGTTCTTCTGTTTAAGTTGATTTCATTGGTTAATACAGAAACTGCCTGGCCCATTTGATTGGCCGGCTCTTAGGTGGGTGGAGTAGACAGAACAGGAAGAAGGAAGTGAGGTAGATGGCTCAGACAATCACCATGCCTCTCCTCTCTGAGACAGTCATCATGAAGCCAGCCACCAGGACAGACATGCTGAATCTTTCCTGGTAAGACACCACTTTGTGGTGTTACACAGATTATTCGATATGGGTTAGTCAAGATGTGAGTAAGAGGCTGAAAATAATGGGCCAGGCAGTGTTTAAAAGAATACAATTTGTGTGTTGTTATTTTGGGGCATAAGCTAGCTGGCGGCCAGGAGCCAGGTGGCGGGAAGCCGCCTGCAGCTCCCCACTACATCAAACAAACCTGAATGCAAAAATGTAAGCCATCCGGACTCTTGTGATTATTGCTGAGTTATATATAACTGGAAGTCTGTTAATGAGTCCCTCTTCATTCCTGTAATCAAATTAATTGTGTTACAAATAACTGTGTCTTTCTTTAACTCATCCTACCTAAGGGTTTCTTATTACCATCTAAGAAATTCAATATGTACACATATTTAACAGGAAGGACTATTTCTCTGTGAACCATCTTTCTATTATTATAACAAAATACTTAAGATAATCAACTTAAAGGGAGAAAAGGATTATTTCGGTTGAGGGTTTCAGATGCTTTAGCGGCCATAAGGTTACTTAGCCCCATTGCTTTATGGCCATGATGAAATGACAGAAATACAGGGCAAATGAGGCCTATTCGAGCTGACCACAAAGCAAAGAAAGAGAGAAAAGACCAAAGCCTCCAAAAGCTACCCCTAGTAGCCCAACTATCTTTTCCCTACTAGTCTTCATTTCTTCTTCACAGCATCAGCTGGTAGCCAGATCTTTTCTGTTAGCCAACGGCTCTACCTCTGGCCGGCATCCTTCACCTTTTCTTCAATTTTCACTTGTGGGAAGGGATTGAACGTTTCCTTTTGTTGGACTAAGAATAATGATAATTACATTCAGCTACAGATTGATGCCATCGGCTTGTGTCTCCCCCCCCCCCCCACACACCTTTATTGTTGGCAGTAAAAGACAAGGTTCAATGAGTACAGGTCTAGAGCCAGTCAGTTCTTGGAAGAGAAGTCTCTGTTCTGGCTAGTCTCCCTCGCACCCCTCACCTTGCCCGACTGGATACAACTTCAGTTGAGAAACCCAACCTCCCCTCACAGACTGACCTCTGGCCAAGCTTGTAGAGGCACTTTCTTGTTTAATGACTGGTGTGGGAGAGCCCATCCCACAGGGGTTGGTGCCACCTCGGGTAGGCTGCCCTGAGGTAGTACAAAAAAGCAAGCTGAGCAAGCTATAGGGAGCAAGCCAGCAAGCATTGCTCCCCATGACCTCTATATCAGTTCCGGCACCCAGATTCCTGCGCTGCTTGAATTCCTGTCCCAACTTTCCTTCATGATGGACATAAACTGTAAAATAACATAAACAATTTCTCCCCCAAGTTGCTTTGAATCATGGTGTTTTATTAAAGCAGTAGGAACAGACCCCCCTCACCCCCACACACACCAGCATCTGGGTGAGAATGGAAGATGAAATCCAGCTTGAGCCCAAGAAGTTATGCCACTCTCGCAGCAGGAAGAACGGCAAAGCTCCCTCTGTCCAGATGGCTCCTTCTACAGACTAGAGCTGGGGCCAGTTCACGTGTTTTGACTGAGATACCTTAGTAAGCGGGAACTTGGCAGGGGTGATTAAAAAGGTGGTTTTATGATAGACTCAGCAGGGCAAGGCAACCATGGTTCTATTTGTGCAGAGCAGCTCTGGTTTCTCCAACCTGTTGCCCCTGGGGCTGCTAATGGATTTGGGAGGGAGGGATGATATTGAAAATGGGGAACACACAGCAGCAAAAATTGGTGAAGAATTTAATTTGGATTTAACAAGGAATGAACTGATAGTGTTGTGGGAGAGAGGGAGAAAGCTTCATTAGCACATGTTGGGATTGGCAGGAAGCTGATAAACCTGAGGTTATCCCTGCAGGTAATATTTCAGAGTATTTGTGTAGGAAACCTCCACTTTGTGTCTTTTTTAATGAGATAGCAGGAAAAGAACTGCTAAAAAGGTGTCTTGGGTACAAAATATTACTTCACCAGAAAGAGAAGAAACTATAATATTTGCCCAAAGGGTGAGACTTTTAGGAATAAGGATACATGGGACAGAGAAGAATCTATTTTCCCCCAGGCTTACCGTGGTTGCTATTCATGAAATCAGAGAGGAAGCAGAGATTCAGTCTGCTCAGTGATATGAGTAATGCTCAAGGAAAACAGAAAAGGGGGTGCTGGGATTTTTTTGCTATGGACGGTGGAAGCTTTAAAGCCTGTGCCCTTGTAGCCCCTGAGTGCATTTCTCTAGTTTCCTGATCAATATGTTACGTGAGTCCAATCTCCGTCTCAGACTTATGGCAATCTTGTTGTTTCTGACAACCATGACCCAGGGGTTACTACAAATTGAGTTTTATACTTGGAAAAATAAATAATGGAAAATATTGAGCAAAAGGATGGAAATAATACATGCCTGAGATGGTGGGATTGAGTCCTGTTACAGAAACGGAAGCAGAATCAAAGGACTTCCAAAAATAAAACACAGAGAACACTGTTTCCAAGATGTGACTGAGATTTGCTGTGACTTTTCCAACGATAGCTGCACTGCAGTGTAGTAGGCACCTTGTGCACTGTTCAGAAAAAACCCACAGAGCAGGTAAAGCTACCCTTACTCCCATAACTGGTCTTGTTAATGTTGTACTCGATTCCAGGTGGATGATATAGCATGAAATACATAATGGTCTTTAACTGGAAATAATGATATTGGATGTTGTCGTTTGCCTAAGTGTTTATTATACATCAAATTAGGCAGGAACTTCTGGAGCAGATACCTTAGAAACTTTGTCAGTAGGACTAAACTGAGGAATTGGAGAATTGTCTCATGCTGCATTATACTAGCTTTATGTTGATTTTCTTGCATCTATCATTTTAATTCAATTTCACTGACACCTTAATGGGAGTGGTTTTAATTCACTCTGGACACAAAGAGTATGAAGAGTATGGAGTAGAATCAGGTTGCTAACGGGTTGAAATGAGAAGTTTTACTTCACTGACTACTGTTTAGTGTGTGAGAGTGACAGGAAATATAGAAGAAATGATGGAGTCTAGGGCACCATCACCATGCAACCCTAATCATTAATAGTTAATCTAGTCAATAATAATCAGCAGATTCTAGGGATGAAGAATTTTAATGAGGAACATGTATTTATATAGTCCCCAAACAGTTTTCCATAAATTACTCACTCATAAGAAGTATAACTATGCTGTGAAGCAAACCAATTATTGTCAGCGGAAAACTAGTATCCTCCCCAGGGCTGATGGGACTGGGCAGTCTCTGATGAGACACCACGAGAACAGAACATCAGGGTGTATTACTATGTCAAGAGACCCAAATCTGACTGAAAAGTGATGTGGGAGTGTTTTCTATCTATCTGTTGCTTTCATTGGTTAATTAATAAAGAAACTGCTTGGCCTGATAGGTCAGAACATAGGTGGGTGGAGTACACAGAACAGAATGCTGGGAAGAAGGGAAGTGAGGCAACCGCCATGAAGCACTCGCCATGCCTCTCCTCTCCTAGATGGACGCAGATTAAGATCTCTCCTAGTAAGCGACCACCTCGTGGTGCTACACGGATTACTAAATATGGGTTAATTAGCCAATAAGAGGCTGAAACTAAAAGGGAAGGCAGTGTTTAAAAGAATACAGCTTCCGTGTAATTATTTCGGTGTAAAGCTGGCTGGGTGGCGGGACGCAGCCCCGCGGCTCCATCTACAGAACTCAGAAAGCACACATTGTCACATGATTGCCTCTATGCTTCATGATTGCCAGTGTCAAACATACACACAAAAGACACTGCCAAACTTGAAGGAGGCTTCTGTAACCTGGATAGCCCCATGCGTCCCCGAGAGGCTAAGCAGTGAGGGTGTTGAGCATGGTCTGTGTCCTGCCTGCCAGACTGTGAGCTCTGACAGTCCTACAGCCAATGAGGCTTTGCATAACCATGCCCGACACAGGGCAGCTTGAGAAATCAAGGCTCCAGGACAGCAGGCCAGTGACTAATTTCTCTCAATAGTCTAGATTTGTACTAATAAAGTAATGCAACTGAGAATTCAGTACTCATTAAAGCAGTACATTTCATGAGCAGGGAGGCTTTACTCTAAAAGCACAGTTCAGACAAACACCACTCAGTTAGTCAGCAAGTACAATGAAACCTGAATTAGTTTACCGATGCCAAGCAGACTTGATAAAATTTAATATCAAATCCTGACATAAACATCCTAAAATGTTTTTAACACAATAATGCAGGCCTTTTCATAAAAACCAGAACTTCAGTGTTCACATTTGACAGTGGGTATTATAATGCCTTCCAATGCATCTGTGAGAAGATAAAGAAGCTTTCTTTTTGCTATTTTTCTTATTCTATTTTTTTAAATTTTGTTTGTCTGTTTGTTTTCCAAAGAGAGAGAGAAAGAAGGCAAGGAGTTGGTGATGATGATGATGGAGAGACAGGGGGCATCTGGGAAGAACTGGGGAGGAGAAACTGATGTAAGAATTTATGGTATAAAATATTTTTCAATACAAATGTTAAGAAATGTTGGAAATAGTTAATAGGTGTATGTGCAATAATATGGATGCAGTGGACAATATACCAGCCATTGTGCTGTATGATTACCTGAATACTTTCATTAAACATATGCATGCACACACATGAATATATACACAGGGACTTCAATTATTGCCAATTTACTGGCATGAAAGACAAGATCTTTAAACTAGAATAATCAAACCAGAATGCATCTCCTATAGTAAAGACTTAATACACTTTGTACTGTGTAAACTTTTCTGGGTGAAAGTATGTAATCATTTAAATGTGTTAGATCTCCTGAGTAAATTTGGAGCATGGAGACCTTGGGAGAAGGCTGAAGGGGAGGGGAGAGGCAGGGAACAGAGAAAATGTAGAACTCAATAAAAATTAATAAAATAAAAAAGAAAAAATTTGGAACATTTTATCATTATTGTTACTACTAAGATTATTGGTGACCTAAGAAGAAACACAGACTCACACACCAAAGAAACACTAACGTATCTTGTTATCCAGATATCTTTATAATATGCCATGTAGTACCAAGTAGAGACCTTTACTGAATGAGAAAAATAATTCTTCCAACATTTATTCTCAATGATATTACTAGAATTCCATAATAGTTCACATACACATGCAGGGTGAATCTATAAAATGTTAGAAGCAAATCTTATAAACTCTTATGTGTTGGGAACAAAATTAAAAAGTACCCCAGGAAACAGAAAAAATATCTTGAATGAAGAAAAGGCAGCAAGAAGGAAGAAGAATGACTGTATTGAATGATTTCCCTAACAAAATTTCCAAAGAAGCATATACTTATTGAATATGAAAGTTCTTTAAAAGATGGCATGAAATCACTTCTATGACCAGCACTGCACTCTGATAAAGGCTGTCCATATTCTCCTTCCTAGGTTTTTTTAAATTGTACTTCTCATAATTCTAGCTTATTCTTGGACTTTGCTTTTCTTATGACTTTTTGCTTCACTGGATTCTGAATTTAAAGAGAATATGCTTAGTCTGTATATACATTTTATTTCAAACTCAGCAGAGCAGTTGGCAAGACTTGCTCCATACAATTTTCTAGTGCACACACAAATCAATACACAAATGAGCTGCCAGTGAATCAAACTGCCAATGTATCCAATCAATTAATTTGATTCCTCCTCAGATAGTCTTCATCGTTCTTCTTTGATCTCACAAATTAAAGCTGAAATGAAATGATTGCTATTCACTAGGCCTGAACAGTTGTTGTTGGTAAGATACATTATTGTTTGTTGTGATAGCCTGGATTAATGAAATACCTCTGGCATGTTTAGCAGGTACTGATACACGACCACATCTGCCAATTTAGTTCATGTAGTTTATATAGCTCTTTTCTTGAAGTCCTAAACAATTGATTATAACAGAAAGATAATTAAGTGGGTAAACCCCTGTGGTAGAAAAACTGTTTTGTAGTTATGGTTCAATTAACCTGATTCTGGTATTTTCTTACCCCCAACTCCATCAGAATCATGGGCCTATGCTCTATGGGGGAACGTTCTTCCTCAAATCTTAGAAATATCTCTTCTTTAGTTGCTTTACTTTTATACTCATCAAAGATATGCTGACCTTGGACTTAACATAGTGAAGGGAACCCTGATGGCTCTTTGGCTTGGAGAGGGGCGGAGTGGGGGTATGGGTAGAAGGGAGGGGAGGGAAGGGGGAGGAGGAGGGGAGGAGATGGAAATTTTTAATAAAAAAGTTCTTAAATGAAAAAAAAAGATATGCTTCTGAGTTATCCATTGTCTAGTGGTATCGGGGCCTGTGTAGACATTCTAACAAATTTTCTGTCTTCCTTTTTAAATGCTTCAATTCCCAAATACTATGCTATTGTTACATATAAAGTTATTATTACTTAACTCTAAATGTCACTAGTTGAAATTGCAAAAGTATCTATGACAATTGTGATATTCTAGCAAATATGTGCAACTGGCTCTTTGTTTAGGAAAGACTTGCCTTTGCTGCGACCTCTTCTACTGCCCTTTTCCAGGTGTTCCCTGCTGCAAGGATAGAATAGGAAGATTTCTTTCTCCTTGTTGATGCTTGATGGTAGGCTACCTGTCAGTTTGGCTGGGCTATGGAGTGCCCATATTGAACATGGTTTCAGGGTCTACTGTTGATGTGGGAGGGTCTTCTGTTTGAGTTGATTTCAGTGGTTAATACAGAAACTGCCTGGCCCATTTGATTGGCCAGCCCTTAGGTGGGCGGAGTAGACAGAACAGAATGCTGGGAAGGGAAGTTAATAAATCGCCATGTCTCTGCTCTCTGAGCCAGACCGCAGTGCCTCTCCTCAGGGAGACAGACGCAATGAAGCCAGCTGCCAGGTCAGACATGCTGAAACTTTCCTGGTAAGACACCGCTCGTGGTGTTACATACATTATTAGATATGGTTTAGTCAAGATGTGAGTAAGAGGCTGAAATTAATGGGCCAGGCAGTGTTTAAAAGAATACAGTTTCTGTGTTGTTATTTTGGGGCATATGCTAGCCAGGCTGCTGGGAGCCGGGTGGGAACGCAGCCCGCAACTCATACTACATACTGTGAGAGTGTGTTTGGATGCACAGATCATTCGGATCTGTGGACTCTGTGAGATCAGTCATTTTCCCCAGTGTTTAGGGGCGTCAGTCAGTCCGGGCAGTACCAGAGCAAAAATGACAGAGGAACAAGGAATTCTTCTCTCATTTTCCTTGTCACTGCCTGAGTGGTGGCATCTCTTATCCCCTCCTATCAGCAGCCTGGGGTATTGTCTCCCTTTTGCTCTCAGCATACTTGGACTGCATTATAATCCTGTGTTGATTGATTGCTGACAGCACAGAGTAAAAGTCCCACCTTCTCTACTGCAGGAGTCTACTTGTCATAGTCTCTGTCTCTCAAGTTGACTGAGTACTGCTCTCTAATTAAATGTACCAGGAATTTAGTTTTTAATCAGGTACAGAAAGACAAAAGATCAAGAGCTGGAAAATTGCCTGGAAAATAATACCCTTGTCATTTATAGTTACCAGTAGGAAGTCTGTATCAGGCCGTGTGAGGTCATGTGCAGAAGGCAGAGGTGCCCAGGAGGTAGAAATATAATAAAAGGAAGCATGACCCGGGGTTTTACCATGATATATGAATTATCTAGTCTTTGGCGACTTAGGGAAGGGGAATGTTACCATGGTATCACGGGCTCTAATTAATGTGTTGCTTTATTTTTATCAACTTGACATCAACTATAGATACCTCGGAAGAGAAAACCTTGACTGAGGGATTGCCTCCATCAGATCGGTCTGTGGGCACATCTATTTGGAATTTTCTTGATTGCTGACTGATGTAGAAGGGCTCAGCCCGTTGTGGGCAGAGCCACCCCTAGAAAGGTGGCTCTGGGTTGTATAAATAAGGTAAGTGAACCCAAGCCTGGAAACAATCTAGTAAGTAAATTTCTTCTATAGTCTTGGTTTGATTCTTGTTTTGAGCTCTATGCCTTGGCTTTTCTCAGTGATCAACTATAACATGTAAGTCAAATATACCCTTCTCTTCCTCAAATTACATTTGGTCAGAATGTTCTTATCACAGCAACACAGAAGCAGGCTAATACACTCGGGGAAACTGATATTGCCTTGGAGTAATACTGAGCTGACTGAGAGAAGGGGACTGTTGGCTTGGGTTGACAGTGGGTGACTTATGGAAGGGGAATGCTGGGTTAGGTGTCACTGGAGTGACATGAGGAATCAGAGCGGTAGTTTGGTATGAGAGAGCTAAAGATGTGGTTGGGGGTTATGAGCTCTGAATTGTTTGGGTTGCTGATGAGAACATGTTTCTGTGTAAGTCATTTTCTATTTCTAAAATCTGATTATGTCAGCTGGGGAGGGTAGTCTGTCCACTCTCAGTGAATCCCAAGCATGACACAGTATCATGAATACAGAAAAGAAAAAAGTTATAGTGAATAGGTTCTTCTTTCTTATCAAAATAACTTGGAGTTGTTCCCAGGCTGAGGCACTTGGCTATGCCACTCCCTGTCTGTCATGTGTGCCACTTCCCTGCAGAAGAGCCTTACAGTTACCCACCAGTTCTTTCACTGTGCATGGGTTCTATGCTCACACAGGCTAGTTATGACAGATAATGCAATTATGAAATAAATAGCCCATAATTTTGTGTAGACAGATACAAAGTTACTTAAAAGTAAATTTTAAAAACTTATATTTAAGTAATGACTATAGTGAGAGTTTATAATTAGTCAAAGCCACTTTGTACTTTCAGGATTGCACAAGAGCTGTGGCCAATGGATCTAAAGAGCAACTATTTTCCCAAATTAAAAATGGTTAATTTAGAACACTTAATGCAAGGGCCAGGCTATATAGTATATGCTATGTGCTATATGCTATGTATTATATACCATACACCACACACAATATACCACATATAATATACCATATGCCACATGCCATGTACTCGAAACCTCATACTATACACCACATACCATAAACCGTGCTATTATACTATACACTACCTTATACTATACACTCAAATTTGCTTTTCAATTTTGTTTAGATTTGATATAAATATTTTTAATATCAACCAAATCAACCCAAGTTTAACATCTAATCAGCAACTAGTGCCTAGAACTCCACTGGAAAACATAAGATAGCTTACAAATTAAAAATAATTATCAAATATTTTATAAATTATTTTAAGGATCTTAAGATGAGAGGAATTTCAGTGGTTTGGGAAGTTAACATGCTCACGGATCACAATTCCACTTTGGATTTGGTGTCATGTGTGCCTATTATGTTTGCATGATAGGCAAGTCCTAGTGACCTTTCACACTGATGACCACCTTAATGAATAGACAGTAATCATATACTGACTGTGTCTTTTTTACATTGTAAACATATGTAGACTCTGGAGGGAGAAAAGGCATTAAATGTCCTTGAAGCCTTTTAGCACTGCAACCCAACATTCTCATTTTCCTATAAGTCAAAGTGGTGGATAACTGCTGTGTGTGTAGTCATCTGTGGCAAACTAGACAGTGCAGAATCAACATTTAGCTGCCTTTGGATAAGCTTCTTTAATTTTAACTGTAATGAAACAACTAGTGTTAGAAGCAGAATTCATCTCGAGCAGTGTGCTAAGAATGCTCACCTTGGGGCTGTGGGGATGGTTTGGTAGTTAGAACACACATGCTCTTCCAGAGAAATAGAAGTCAGTTCCTAGTGCCCAGGTCAAGCAGTTCACATCTGCCTGTAACTCCAGCTCCAGGGTATCCGATGCCCCCTTCTGGCCTCTGCAGGCCTTGCACTCATATGCACAGCACTCATATGTGACTCCATACACATAATAAAAGTAAAAAATTGGAAAAAAATGCTGCCCACCAGTCCATGTGCTTACCAGATTAGTGGAGTTCCTCAAGTCCACAAGACTTATTGCCAAATATTGTTCATGTGGTAGTTCTGTAGTAAGAGAACATGACAGACATAATGGAGGCAGTGAAGTTTGGGTCTATCTACTGTAACTACATACTGTCTTAATATTGTTATGATTTAGATGCAAAGTGTCCTTCAAAGATTCATGCAGTGAATAAAGGTTTGGTGGCCATGGCAAAGGCTTTGGGATTTGGGAAGTCATTGGATCATGAGAGTCTGACTACATCAATGCATTAATCTATTGATGGACTCATAATTTGATAGCATTATCAGGAGGTGCTAATAACTGGAGCTGACCTGAGTCACTGGAGATGAGCCTCTGAAGGGGACCTCTTGTCAGCTTCCTGCCCTCTCCAGGCAGCTTCCCTCCATCACCTCCATCACACCCTCCACCATTGTCTTAGTTACTGTGCTACTGCTGTTATGACACACATGAACAAGACAGCTTATAGAAAAGCATTTAAGTAGGGGCTTGCTTCCATTTCCGGGGCAAGTCCATTTCATCATTCAGGCTTGGTGGCAGTTGTTTTGCTCACTGAGCCAACTTGCTGGCCCCTTTGGATATAATTTTAAAGAATAAATATGAAAAGTAAATTATTTTTATGTTCTTATTTATTTGTTTCTGTATGTACATGTGTGCATGATTGTGTGTGTATGCATGTGTGTGTGTGTGTGTGTATGTGTGAGTTTGCTTTGCAGTGTGTGTGCAGGTTGTAGGACAGCTTGTGGGAGTTGATTCTGTCCTATGATATAGGTTCTTGCCTAACAACTGTTTACCCATATGATCAATTGTTGTAGGAGGCCATTTGTTTGTTTCCCAGGCACCCAGATTCCTGAAACAATCATACAGCAACTATATTAATTAAATCACTGCTTGGCCCATTAGCTTTAGCTTCTTATTGGCTAACTTTTACATCTTAATTTAATCCATCTCCATTAATGTATATATTGCCACGATGCTGTGGCTTACCGGGTAAAGTTCTGGTGTCTGTCTCCAGTGAAGCTACATGATTTCTCACTGACTCTGTCCTTCTTTCTCCCAGCATTCAGTTTAGTTTTCCCTGCCTAGCTCTTAGCCCTATCAGGCCAAGCCAGTTTCTTATTCACCAATGGTATTCACAGCATACAGAGGGGGAATCCTACATCAATCAATTTTCGGGGTGCACAAAACCCAACTTCTGAATGCGTCCTTCTTACCATTTGCCTTCCTGCTCCTCTTCTGTCCGTCTCACTGTTACTTGTTCCCTGTCGCTTACCTAATGGCAAAATAAATAAACACAAAGACACTAGAATTTCAACTTGGTTTTTGTGCCCAAAATTTTTTATTTCTCGTTATTTATATTGCAAATATTGCCTGGTGGTCCCTTTTACAAATGAAGTGATGAACAGAAGACGGGTTGAGAAAAATACAGCTGATTAAATAATGGGAATTTGAGTGCCCTAGTCTGTGTTGCTCATTTAGCCCAGGGAGTCATTTCCAGAGCTTAGAGAATAAACAGTCAAGAGATTTTTATCTCAGCTTGTGATGAAACTAAAGCACATGACTCCAAGCCCAGTGCTTTTACTGAACTCAATTGTTTAAGTCACCTCAGGTTGACACTTTCACCAAATACGTGTCTTGCATAGAGAGGCGCCTACGCTCCATGTCCTGTGATGGCAAGTGTGGCTATTTCAGCCACCACTGTCTATTGAAGTAAATGGGGAGCTAAGCAAGCTTTTGTTTAGTTTCAGAGTAAAAAGTTCTAATTTTTAACAAGTGCTATCCTCATGCTTTCGACAAATTGTGCCATTTTAAAAGTTAATTTTGGGTGGAGAATTCCATTTCTGATGCAGTTTATCTCAGAGTAGTCCTCTTGGGCTCGTCTCTGAAACCATTAACAACAAAATTTGCATGCCTCCTTTCAAAACTTCCTAAATACCTAAAGCATTTCTAGTTCAGTGCTGTTGCAGAATATCTTCAGACAATAGAAGAAATCACCCATGGTAAACTCAACAAATTGTCTTGTTAGTAATGTCCCCATACACCACACAGTGCATTTGCAGAGGTCAGGAGACTATTTGCAGAAGCTGGCAATCTCTTTCCTTAGTGAGACCCAGGGACTGACGTCAGCTTGTCACACTTGCCTGGCAAACTCCATTACCCATGGAGCTCTCTTCCTGATCCTCCTCTTATAATTTATAAGACCAGAATCACACTTCAAGGAATTCTTTTGCTGTCTGGTGACACCTGCCTCCATCCAGTCTGTAATCACAGGAAAAGGAGGCAGGAAAATCAAGAATTTGAGGTCAGCTAGGAATATATAATGAAACCTTCTCAAGCAAAACAAAACAACATAAAAAAGAAATGCTTATTTATTTTCAAAATAAAATTTAAAAGTATACTTTAGAAAATATGCACTGTGGGACTGCTAAGGTGGCTCAGTGGTTAAGAACACTGTCTGCCCATACCCCCTCTCCACCCCTCTCCAAGACAAAGAGCCATCAGGGTTCCCTTCACTATGTTAAGTCCAAGGTCCTCCCAGCTCTCCCTATGTTCAGGAAGGTGAGCAACCAAACTCACAAGGCTCACAGTGAGCCCGTCCATGCTGTAGAGTTCATGTTCATTGCTGTTGTCCTTGGTTTCTCAGTCCTCCTCCACCGTCAGCCACATTCAGAGAGTCCGGTTTGGTCCCCTGTTCCATCAGTCCCATTCCAACTGGACTTGGTGGTCTCCCATTAGATCTGTCCCACCGTTTCAATGGGTGGAAGGGAGGGGAGGGAAGGGGGAGAAGGAGGGAAGGAGATGGAAATCTTTAATAAAAAAAAAAATGAGGAAAAAAAAAAAAAGAACTCTTACCTCTACCAAGCTGTGGCAACTGCTGTCTAAAAAGCCTAAGTAAACTGAGCTAACTAAACAGAAAAAAAAAAAAAAAAGAACACTGTCTGCTTTCCCAGAGGTCTGGGTTTTGAGTCTCAACACTCACAATGCAGCTGATACCTGTCTGTAATTCTAGTTTCAGGAGATACAATGCCGTCTTCTGGCCTCCATGGGCATCAAATGTTGTGTGTGGTACACAGACATACATGCAACCAAACACAGAAATAAACTAAAAATAAGCAAAAAATTAAAAATAGGCATTATAATCAGGGTTTGATAATCCATAAAATGCAAATAGGAAAAATCTCTACTGCTAAATAAAGAAGGGAAAGAGAAATAAAATTCTGTCTAATGCCATAAGGAAATGCAGTGTAGTCAGACTAAGAGGTTTCTAAATAAATCACCTGATTTGCAAATGATAGGAGAAGATTAGAACCATGTAAACAAAATATTTCTTCCTGTAAAAGTTAAACTGGCAAGAGACATGGAGTTTTTTTGTAGTCTTCCATATTTAGTTATTTTTAGCTGTGACTGTTTTTTGGACCGAAAGGGAAGAGCTCTCATCACAAATGTTAAGATGCCCTAGAAGTAGTTACAATCCTTAGAAAATTTCTTAAGTGGGCTGTTCCATGGTGAAAGTAATGGAAATGGGGAAAGAACAAATAGAGCCCAAGAGAGAGCAGGCTCAGGAAAATTACCTACAAAAAAAAAAAAATGCAAAGGACTTTCGATAGAAAACTGCTATGCAATCAGGCCAAGAAATTCAATACAAAACTTCAGCCTCAATAGATCTCACACAGTTCATGCTAAATTCCACTAATTGCCAATGAATGGAATGCTCACACCCAGAAAGCTGGAAAGGGCATGGGAAATCACACAGGCTCGAGTTGTTCCGCAAATCCATTGCACCTTGTGTTCCCATCTTGTTGTGTCTGCTCTGCAATCTTCTGAACTTTACTCAACTTTACCACCTGCTGCTTATTCGATCCCAATCAATAGAAGCAAATATTCCTGGGCCTGACCTTCTGAAAACTCAAAGAAAACTGGAAGGGCATGAGAATTCAGAGTGGAAATCAAACAGAGGCCATACCTTATAAATCCCAGAAAACATTTTAACATTTTTTGAAAATTTTAACTAGATAATATAATGAATTAAACAAAGAAATTGTCTTTTAGTTGGAATATTTGCTATAGCTATAGAAATTGTTCATAAACTAATATTTTTATGACTGTTCTCAATGAGGACTAGAATAAAACATGCTGTTATGATAATAAGTTTTTAAAACAAAACAACAAAAATGTGTACGAGTTTCCTGTTTCCTGCTGTGATAAACACTAGGACCAAAAGCCACTTGGTGAAGAAAGACTTTATCATACTGCTTACAATTCCATTGTGAAGGAAATTCAGTACCAGAACCTAGCGACAGGAACTGCAACTGAGGCTGTGGAGAAACACTGCTTACTGGTTTGTTTATATGGCTTGCTCATCCTGCTTTCTTATATAGTCCAGGACTTTCTGTCCATGGTTGAAACTCCCCACAGTGGGCTGTGGCTTCTCTCATCAATCATCAGTCAAGACAGTGCCCCATAGCCTTGGTTGTCAATCAGTCTGATGAAGGCAATTCCTCAGTTGAGAGTCCCTCTTCTCTGATGACTTTAGCTTGTGTCAAGTTAAAGTGAGAGAGAGAGAGAGAGAGAGAGAGAGAGAGAGAGAGAGAGAACAGCCCCAACCTCCAAAACAAAGAAAGTCCAGATAGCATTATGTGAAATGAAGAGGTTATATATTGGATACACACACACACACACACACACACACACATGAAATAGCAATTAGATAAAAAAAATCTGAGGACATGAATTTGGAGAAGAGTATGAAGGTATGGTATATGGGAAGATTTGGAGAGAAAAAAGGGAAGGGAGAAAGGCTATAATTAAAGAAAGAAAATAAACTATGTATGTCTATATACACATATATATGTACACATATGCATACTTACATCCAAAAAATTAATGTTCAGAGAGAGTGTTTCCTTTAATTCTAGGGTTCATAAAACTGCAAGGTTTTTTTTCTTTCGATCTTCACAATTCCACTTCAAGACCAACTCTTTTATCTAGAATTTTTGAAAAAAAAGAACCACATGAGGAAATGTCTAGCTTGGTGTTTCTTAACTTCCACAGTCTTGAAAATACATATGCAGATTTTTTTGAGGCAGGGTTTCTCTGTGTAGCCCTGGCTGTCCAGGAATTCACTCTACATAATAGGTGGCCTCAAACTCAGAACACTCTGTTTACCCTAACTCTGCCTCTTGAGTGCTGGGATTAAAGGCACCATTACTGCCTGGCAACATATGCACAATGAAAGGAACATTTTATATCTAAGACATTGTGAAAGAAAGATAAGAAAACAGAGGAGTTAAGAAGCTTTGGCTGGAAGAGGATGTTTATCCTTATGGCTCCTTCTTCAGCCTTCTTCTCTTCACCTTCTAGAGGTCCTTCTCCTCTCATCCATGTCAAAGCTGGTCTCTAGGGATGCAGATTTGGCTGAGAGCTAAAGAACTCATTCAACTCCTTCAGGGAACTGGTGTTCAGGTTCCAGCACCCATGTCAGATGATTCATAACTGCCTGTAGCTCCATCTCCAGGAGATCTGATCTTTTGAACTGTTGGGCCTCCTGTACTTATGGGTCAACACACACAGTGAGACACATATATAAACATGTTGAAGAACAAATAAATCTTTAAAAAAATGTTGGTTTCCAGAGAGACTCACAAATCACACCCTTAAACTTTGAAGGGTGTTGAAGTTAAATTGCTACTCTTTTCTAATTACATTTTAATATTTTAAGCCTTATCTGTACTGTAGTGTAAGAGATCTGCCTTCTGCACAGCATTTACTGATGTGAATCAGTAACCAGGTGTAGATTTGTCATTAGGGTTTTCTGCAAAAAAAAAAAAAAAAAATGAAACTATGCCGTAAAACCAGAGATAAATTAAGTCATAAACTGATTTACCTCAGTTGTTTATGAAGTCGAAGGCTTATTTTCCCCCTCTGGCTTAATTTTCCATTTGTAATATCAATTTAGGGTTTTGAAAAATCAGTACTAGGCAAAATAAAATTTAGAACACCAGACACTTTCTGGATCTCCTCTATTGAATCTTTGAGTAAGGAAGGTACATGCTGGGCAATGGTCTAATAAATTGTGTGAAAATTGCAAACATTTTCATTGTTTGGATTTAAATTCCATTTACTGTGTATTGAAAGAGAGTTTTTTTAAAGATTTATTTCCTTTTATATTTATGTGTATGAGTGTTTAGTCTACACAAATGAATGTGCACTGTATGTAGCTGGTATCTACAGAGGCTAGAAGAGGAAATGGCATCCTTTGGAACTGAGTTGCTGGAGATCATAAACTGTCATGGGGGTGCTGGGCATAGGATCAACCCAGGTTTCCCATAAGACCATCAAGGGCTGTGAGCCACTGAACCATCTGTACAGCCCTAAGAGTTATGTTTCTTTAAAACAGTATATTAAGAGGAAGACTTTTCCTTGTTTCCCTCAGATATTTTTTATTGCATTGCTCTCTCTGGAGCTTGCTTCCTGGTGTACTGTATTTGTTTGTGGAATTGTGTACTCTGTTGATTTAAGTAATTTTTGAGAGTGACGTCATACAAAAGAACAAAAGGACTGAAGCTTAAAAAACCATGGCTATTTTATATGTAAGATGACATAATTCCAAATGTGTTTAGCTTTTGTATGGCAGAATGCAAAATGCCAGAGAGCTTTGGAAATATGTTGTTTTGGAAAAGTGATCCTCTTCTCTTTATGATGGGTTGTAAAAAGAATTAGCAGTATTTGACTCTATGGCCACACAATGTCGTAATTGATAACCTACTTACAGCTGGCAATAATATCTTATTGGTTTGTTATATTTATTAATGAACAAATAAAATTTATTCAAAATGATAGGCACTTTAGATTCTTATTAGCTTTCAGAATTATTACATAAAGTATAATTTTAATATTTATTACCATTGGCTGTGAGGTGGACACTACATTCATCAATAGCTAAAATTTGGCAGGATATTTTCTTGAAAGAAATCTGTCATTAACTGCAGAGATGACAGTTGTGTCCATGAGTCTTTGAGATGATCAGGCATGTTTTTGCAATGCAACAAAAGGTCAAAGACAGAAAGCTCATTTTAATATATGATTCCTTTAACCTTCTTTGTCTCAAAAATTGATTTTAAAAGGCAGTATACATTTTTCTTCAACTCCAGATATTAATTATTTTGACAAGCAATGAAGAGATGCCAAGAGTATGTGAGCTGAGGAAAACAAAAGCAGTAATGTATCCGAGGATGCACCTGATGGCTCTGAAGGTGTCTGGAGGAATGAGAGCTGAACCGAAAGATTTCAAGTACTTTAGTAATAAACACAGGCAGGGTAGAGTTGCCAAGTGCCCTAAGCTTCTATTGAGCTCAGATCCTTTCTAAATGCTGACTAACTCCTTCTTATGCATGTGTACCTGAAATTTATATTTAATATTATTTATTACATTACACAAATGTAATTTAAATGGTTTGACTTTATATTATGGCAAAGCATATTAAGAATGGATTTATGAAATCAGGCTTACTGCTCTTAGTTGAAGTATCTGTACCCTGATTTCTCATCTACACTGTCTTGCTAGAATGACTAAACTCTAAGTCTGAAGAATGCATAATGCTCCATCTACAGCAGTTTTCTTTTATGAAGCCTACAGATTTGTGTGGTAGAGATTACTTTTTTGTGTGTGATAAAATTTTCTAAGTTTCTATATACTGTTTTAAATAAAACAATATCCACTGTGATGGTTATGATAGGCTTGCCTTCTACTGTTCCAGCTTCACAAGGTTTAGCATCAGGAGATAACTTACTTCTCATTTTCTTAAGATCTTTTAAATAAGCATCGGGCTAATGATCTTGGGATAATTAAATTTCCTGTTTAGTTTGATGATGTTCAACTAACACTGGGAATCTTAGGATTGTGTGTGTGTGTGTGTGTGTGTGTGTGTCCCTGTATCACGTACCATAATAAAATTACTACTAATTAATTTTCCCAGAGAAGGGAATTCTAATCTAAAGTATGTTTATCGCAGTTTTCCTTTCAGTAGAGTGGGAGAATTGTACCAGGATTTTCCTTTAGGGGCCACCAGTCAGCTCCCAGAGCACGACACAGAGCCTTAATATTAGTTATGAACCGTCGGCCTTATTTATCTTTTATTTTAATCTTTTTCTCTTTATCTACATTTTGCCTCAGGGCTTTTAACTTTCCTTTTTTCCTTCCTCCCTCCTTTCCCTCCTTCCCCCTGTCTTTTTTCCTTCCATATATCTTACTTTCCTGCTGTCTCTATGTTTGGCTGTCTGGCTGCTGGGTGCCTGGCTTCTGGTCCTGGGCATGTCCATCTCTTTTCTCTCCATTCTCTTCTTTCTTCTTCTCTTCTTTGTCTCTTCTATATATTCTCTTTGTCTCTCTCCCTTACAGCCTCTCTTATCCTTGTCCTGCCTAGTTATTGGCTGTTCAGCTTTTATTAACTCAATCAGGTGCCTTAGGCAAGCAAGATGAAACACCAGCATATCTTTTCATATTTAAACAAATGCAGCATAGACAAATTAATGCATATTGTCTAGTTAAATATCCCATAACTGAAAATACCTCTCCTCTTAAGAAACCATTTAACAGTAAGTACCAAGGACCTTTTTCTCTGTACAAATAATATCAATTATTAAGCAAAACCAGAGGTGAACTTAGAATCTCATTACTGTATTTGTAGCATCTTAGAGACTGAAGCAGGAGGAGTCCTTCAAACCTGAAGCTAGCCTTGGCTACACAGAATTTTTGAAGATATCATGACCCATGTAATAGCCCCCATTTTAAAACAATAAAACTAAAACCAAAACAGACTGTAACTTTCTAGTGAAGCAAACTTCAGAACAGAGAGTGTACTTATTACAAGCTTGAGACCCTGTTATTATCATGTTTGTTAACCAGGGACTGTATGATTGACAGCAATAAAAACCATTGTGTTTCTATTGTATTATGTATTATTCTAATAGTAAACACTGTGGAGATAAGCTCTGAAAGAAAGGCTTGGATAAGAACAATAATCTCATCAACACAGAAGTACGCAGATCAACATTGGTTAAAGAAGGTGAAAGTCTTAGTGGACCTGGATCTGTGCATTCCTAGGAATAAGACACTGGGAACAGGGTAGTCTTTCAGGAAGGGTTCCTCAAGTTTAAAGTTAGTAACCCTAAAAAAAATACCTTCTTTCTTTTCTTGTCAAAAGTCAGTTCAACTTCAGTAGTCCATCTTCTTCACCCTTTGGCTATAGCAGTTAACAAGATATTAGTTTAAGGTCTATGAATGTGGGTTAGTGGTGTGGTTCTTATTTGCCCAATTGACTTTTTATTGTAGAGCCCTTTATCTTTCTGGAGAGTTCTAACTTACTATTATTTCTTTTTACTTGTAATCATTAAGTAGCTCAACATATATTTGGTAAAGATTATGCACCATGCCTGAGTAGGAGGTCCTACATTTTCAAAGATGCTTACGCTAGAGTAGGAAAGTATGCAAATATATTATCATGGTAAAGATTATTATATCTTATACCTATAGCAATGTATACATATATGGATGTAATAATAATTAATAAAAAGGAGGACAAGGAAGGGCATACAGAAGGGTTTAGAGGGAGAAAGGGGAAGAGGAAATGATGCAATTATATTATAGTTTCAAAGAAAATGATCACTAAAGATAGTGGTGACATAGCATTTCCTACAGAGCTGCTACAGAAACATGTCTAATATGATTTTAATGGTTAGAGATCCTGGGAAACATGGTTTGGATGGCGTTTCTGTCACAGGGAAAGTAAAGGAACAGAAAATACCATGATATCAAGGGAAATAGATGTTGTGATAGCATTATGGATGGAAAAGATAAGAAGAAGGTGTCTGGAGAGATGAACTGTGACTAGACCAGGAAGTAACTACACAGCTAAAGCATTGATTTGGAGCAGAAGCAAGCCCTTTGATGAGTTTTAAATATGAAACACGTTCGAGTTTAGAATCCCTCATCAGGTAGTATGAAAAAATGCATCAGAGGAAAAAAATGAAAGAAAAATGGGGTCTTTTGGGGTACCATCCTTCAGACCCCTTCAAGGTCCAGATAAGGCACTAATGTCAGTGAGGGGAAAATAACTACAGGGATCTGAGGGGAAATTAATCAACTCAGACATAATTTTTTTTCTTAGCATGTTTTTTTTTTATTGGTCTGTCTTTCTTGTCTTGTCCTCTATTCTAATTCTTCTGTCCTAACTGTCTACACTTTCTGAGCTCTAATTCCCTGTCTCGATTCTAATTCCTATTCCAATTCTCTGCTACCTTCCCTTTCTTCTTCATTTTCATATCTTCTAATTCCTGGATGGCTTCTGCTCCAACTTCTGTCAACTCCCTTTGTTCTTACCCAGCTATAAAGACCCACAAAATCTTGCAGGCATTCATCTGAAAGTCACATATCACTACTTAAGCAAATAATAGAAGCAGTCCTTCCAACAAATTACAGTACAATAAATCCAGATGGTAAGAAGGAGCACTTTCTTTGGGTTAACTCCCTAACTAGTAGGCTATAAACCACAGCTGTAAAAGGAGAAGTCTCTTTGTTATCTTATCTATAGAGGTAGCCTTGTAGAATCAAAGTAATAAGAAAAATAAGGAAATCATGTGTTATAGCCTATACTTTAAATGTATAAAACATCTTAAACATTTTGTAGGTGTGGTCATCAAGCCAGACATTTTGGGACTGGAGACTGGTTTGTTTACAAATATGTCCTCAAAGAGACTGCAGCAGCAGTGAGCTGCAGGGGCAAGGGGCAGAGGAGCCCAGACAGTACTCACTAAGGCACAGTGACATTAAAAGCATTTTAAATCTTACGATATAATTTCTGTCCAGCATGTAACCCTACCATAGAAAGAGAATTGTATTTTGTAGCTGGCTCTGGCTAATCAGGGAATCTTCTCCCGAGGTCTCTGAACAAAGGCCATAAAACTGAGAGTAGGAATCTGCGAAAAGAGTTAATTAGTGTCCCTGAAACTGCAATTAGGCTACTTTGCACAATTTATTTTGGTTCAACAAATCATACCTCTGGCTACATGTCCTAGTAAATAAGATTGTATTCTTTTGTTAATAGTTTATCTTAAAATCCAATTAGCAAGGCCCCTGGTTGTGGGAGATTTTCTGACTGTGTGATTATTTTCATACATAACTAAGGGATGCTATCAATGCATCCCAAATGCATAGAGAAAATTGTACCCAATATATGATCAAATAATGCTGAACTGTGGGAGATATATCCCAAATTAATAAACAGGAGCTACATGAGAAATCAACAGCAAGAGACAGCAAGTTCATTCATAAGGTAGTAACTCCAATACTCCTTGGTTTTTGGTTCAGTCCTCCAACAGATTTCTTGATTCTGATAGGTTGACCTCATGAAATGATGGCCATATAATTACTGCATAATATTCTTATATAGAAGAGATAATGAGGTTTGAATTAGTCCAGAGGCAGTGAGATGGGCACAAGGAAATAGTTAACTGCAGAAGGCTTTAGTGCCAATTATATTTGAAAAATGAAGAAAAGGGATAGTTAGGATGAATTCCTTGCTTGTTTGGGAGATTTTAAATTCTTTATTTTTAATCAGCTAGAAAATAGCATGTGGCCAGCTGTGGAAGAAGGTCGGATTTGACTTGGCAGAGTCTGAGATGGCCTATGCCTGTGACATAGATTATTACCTGAGCCTTGGGATTTATTTATTTTTTTTTGTTTTGTTTTTTTTTTGTTGTTTTTTAAACTTTTAATGATGCAAACAAAAATATATCTAAAAGCGAAGCTTCTGGAAAAACCATTTGTTCTTCCCTGTCTTGTATCGTTCCTCAAATTTGACCTTGGCTTCCCGCCTTGCCTTGCGTTTCAGGGCTGGGTCCCTAAAGACATCCTTGTTGACAACAGTTTTGTCCAGGGGGATGTCCACAGAGTACCTTGTGGGCATCAGGTGGTTGTAGTTATAAACCTTCACAAAGGACTTGATCTTGGATCTCTTGGCAACTTTCTTCTTGCCCATGGCAGCTGTCACTTTTCGGGGATAGCGGTCAATTCCAGCCACCAAGGCATGGCTGTAAGGGCGGTCTGAGGTGCCGTCATCAATGTTCTTCACGATGACGGCTTTGCGTCCGGAGTAGCGTCCAGCCAGGACGAGCACCACTTTCCCGGGTTTCATGAACTTGCCCATTTCGACAGCGAGCCTCCGGTTCCCAGCAGAAAGGGAGCCTTGGGATTTAAAGAGCAGTCTAGGAATTGATATAAACTTGGTAGTTTTCAGCAAATAGACATCAGCAAAAGTTATGTTGAAACTTTTCACAGTGTTTTAGTGAGATGAAAACAAAGATTTGAGGAGAGGCACTGAGCATGGTGCCCTTACCACCATACCTCCAGGAGGTAGCTTAGCCCCAGCTTTTCAAATGTGCCTTTCCAGGGGTCAGCAATCGAGTAGAAACTGGCAAAGGGAGTTCTGGGCAGTGACAAGAAGAAAAGAAGTACAGGTGAGGTCATGGAGACCCATAGTGAAGAGCTACAGGAATCAAGTGTTGGCAATACCCAGTGCTGAAAGGGGTAAAATAGCACTGACACTGTAGAATTAGAATGAGCTGCTCTTTTACATGTGACTCAGATGCATGGGTTCGTTTTTATTTACATTTAATACAATCTCGATAGCTGGACAAATGTCAGGCCAAAGATAGATATCTTTGGGCTCAAACTCAAATTTTCTTTGTATCTTTGTATTTTCTCTGTTATATCTATTTATCAGAAACAGCAAGTGTGCACTAAGGGAAATGTCATGAAGCAAAATGATGTTTCTCTGAATGTAGTTTAAATTACATAATAAGCAATAAGATATGCCAATGCAAGTACAAACCTAGAGGTCCAAGCGTGAAAACAAAGTCTTATTTTATTATTTAACACATTACAATGCCATGAATTCCTGAGTTTAACAACCTGGCAGCCAGGCATATTTAAGAGCTGGACCAAAAGTATAAAGTTCTTTGCCAATGCTAACTCCTGATTAAATTCTCCTAAAGTTTTCTTAAATGGAGTGGGGAAGCTAATTCTACAGGACAGAGTTCATTCATCACCTGTTCATCAAAGTTCTTACTAAGCAGATACAACTTGTCAAATGTTGTCCTGTAGGATGGGGACACAGCAATGAGTAAAGCAATCATAGCCTGTGATCTCTTGGATCGAGCAGTTATAGGCGATACGAAATGTAAATAATTAAGTAAAAGTTAATTTATTGAAATTGAAGCACATTCTCTGTAAATTAAAAGGTAGATATGGTAAAAAGATACTATGTAATGAAATAAAAATTTATTACATGACTTTATAGCACTAAAGTATATTCAGATATCCAGGTAATTCATTGGCTTGATGAGTTAGGAGGGGACAAGATTTGATAGGTGTTATTGCAACATCGAAGAGGTCTTTCCAGATCCATAGAACAGCATATGCTCCTGAGGGCAGGTATGAGCCATCTCTTGGGAGAAAGTGTAAAAAAGAAGTCTAACACTACACAAAGAACTGCAGGTAACTATGGAATGTGGAGGGTGAGAAAAATCAACTTTTATAGGGAAGAGCACACCAATAGGCTATCAAATATCAAATGTCAGCACCGACAACATGTGTAAACAAGTAGCATTATACAGCCTAAACAGGCTAAATTTATAAATTTTATAATATCTCATACATATATACATATCATACACAAATACATACACACATATATGTTTGTGTGTATATATGCTAATGCACATGCACATGTACATACACACAAGTATATCAATGATTAGTATAAAAAGAGTGAGCCATTATGGGGTTAGGGAGAAACCTGGTGCCAGGGAAACTTTCAGGAATCCCCAAGGATGACTCCAGCTAAGACTTCTAGTTATAGTGGAGAGGGTGCCTGAACTGGCCTTCTGCTGTAAACAAATTCGTGACTAACCTAATTATCATCATAGAACCTTCACCCAGTAACTGATGGAAGCAGATGCAGAGATCCACGGGCAGGCATTGGGCTGAACTCTGGGGATGGAGGAGGGATTATATGAGCAGAGGGAGTCAAGATCATGAGGGGGAACCCACAGGGACAGCTTACTTGAGCTTGTGGGAGTTCAGGGACTCTAGATCCACAGCAGTGAATCCTGCATGGGACTGACTTGGGCCCTCTACATGTTGGTGACATGAGTGTAGCTTGGTCCCTAGCAATGGGCCAGGTATACGAGGTGGCCTTTTCGAACTCATTCCTTATTATGGGATGCCTTAATCAGTCTTGATGTATAGAGAGGAGCTTGATGTATGCTTCCACTTGACATGCCATGCTTTATTGACTTTTATTACTTTTTCTGAATAGTGGTTGAAGGGGGAGTATAAAGGAGGTAGGGGAGGTAGCAGGAGGACTAGAGGGGGAAACTATGGTTATTATATAAAATAAATAAAACATTTAATGAGAAAAGATGTGTGATCCATCAGAAGTTGGAGAGATAGAGAATTGTAGGGTCATTAAGTTTAGCCTTCATCAAGTTAGGAAAACTAATAAATAGTTGTAAACTGTAGTAGTGAGAGCGGCAGCCTGCATTCCCGTCTGGCTCCCACATGACTAGCTTTAAACCCAGAATAATTACATGGAAACTGTATTCTTTTAAACAGTGCTTGGCTCATTAGTTCTAGCCTCTTACTGGCTAACTCTCACCTCTTGATTATCCCATTTCTATTAATGTGTGTAGCACCTTGAGGTGGTGGCTTACTGGGAAGATTCTAACCTGCTTCCATCTCGGAGAGGAGAGTCATGACAGCTGCCTGAGGCATCTGCCTGACTCTGCTTTCTTTCTCCCACAATTTTTTTCTGTCTACTCCGCCTACCTAATTTTCTGTCCTATTAAAGGGCCAAGGCAATTTCTTTATTAACCAATGAAAGTAACAATAGACAGATGACCCTCCTCCATCAGTAAACAGATGGGTGAAAAAAAAGTTGTGGGTTATTATAAGATTCCTCTTTGTTCATCTTTACAAACAAATTTAAAACTAGGAAATAAAACATGCTTGCAAAGAAAGAATCCATTGAATTCATTGTGTTTGGTATTGCATTGCCTTGAATTGTGTTAATCTATTGTTTCCTATGAAAATTAAAAGTTTACTAACATGGAAAATGGAAATAATGTTTGGCCCCTTTATGGATTTTATGGAGAACTAAATATGTAAAGTGTTTTTAAATGGCCTTCAGTACATTACAGATGTCGGGATACCATTTTCCTTCCTGGTCCAAAATAAGTGAACCTGACTGTGTAGTCACCAATAGCTTTTCTATTCAGGGACAAAAACAGGCTTTTCAGGTGTGACTTTCCCTTCTGAGAACACCCTTGTGCCAATTGTTAAGGAGGAAAGCATAAAATATCATCACAACATACTTGATTAGTACCAGCTCGTAAATGTGGCCAGAGGATCCAGGCTTGTACCCCAACTGAACAGGGCTAAGTTTGGCAGACTCACTGTCCTCATTTTCTTCTTGTTGCTGGGATAAACACCATGGCTAAAAGCAACTTGAGGCACATCCATCGCACTGACGTGTTGACTGAGGAGCTTTGTGCTGGATTTGGGTTCAGTTACTCCTACCTGGAAATGTCCCAGAGAGTCACAGCTTATGAAAGGCCACCCTGCACTCTGATTCTGGTAGTTCACCAGGGTAAAACTACTTGAATCCAAACCAGGAGTCATAGTGAAAATTTCCAGCCTTTTTATTTAGTCTTGCAGTTTTTGGTTGCTTCTTCAAACTGAATTAATGAAGCCATTTTTTGGTGATTAATAATTTTGACACTTGGATTAAAAACCAATACAGTTCACATCTCACACTAAAATACAAAGTTCCTCTTTCTGATTGATGCAGTAAGAGAGGGACTATTATTTAACATATCAGTGGTAATGGAGTTCGTGAGCAGATGAAAACAAACTCATGTCCTGAGGGCTTTAAGCGGCAGTGTGGAGAGATGGCATAGACTCTCTTCCTACCTTCTGTTCGGAATACATCCTGGGGAAGATGACTGAACACCTGTTAAACCAAGTTATTTACTGGGTAAATAAAGCAATGGCAAGCAGCAGCCACCAATATTCACTGTGACTTTGTTTTTTCCTTCAGAATGTAGAATGCTATTTATTTTTGAGCAGGTTCGTGTAGGAAACACTCATGCCTGGGTAGGCTTCTCTGTTGGAAATTAATCAAAACCTGGTCATTAGCTCTCACATTTAGATTATAAGCAATTCAGGAAAGTGCCGCTTTCTGCTGCTTTCCAGGCTGTGAGCTGTTGATGTTTTCGTTTTACTTATTACCTTGTTCTAACACAGACATGTCATGCAGCCCTCAGGACTGACCCTGATATTTGAGTTAATTGGAATTGAACCCAGTGGAAATTACAAAGTTTTCACACACTATGGGGTTTTTTGTACTTTGGAAAATTTGGGAAGTAGTTTAAAGAAACTGAGCTGTTGCAAAAAAAAAAAAAAGTCACTATTCAAAGATATGACTGAGAAGGGACACAGATGTTTGTAAGATGATTAAAATACTTTATATCAAAACCATTTCCAGATGAGCTCTTCAATCTCTGGTCCACCAGAGAAAGAAGGAGAGGGCTGATTTTATGGACGTTTACAGTCAGCTGCATTCACACGTGTTAGCTGTGGAATAATGGAGCAGAAAAGCACGGCAGGAGATCACAAGGGACAAAGCCATTGATTTCTGTCTCACTGGACTGACTAGCAATACAAGAATTCAGACATCATTTGTCAACAAATAACTGGTTCCTCCAATGGTTTAGATGCTGTGGCACAAATGGGAGAGAATTGCTCTTTCTTCCTGAGACTTCTAACGTATGCATGTGTGCTGCATGTTTCCTTGCACACAAGGAAACCTGTGATAGTGTTAGGTAGACATGGATGGTGGAGGTGAGAGAAGGGACTCCTACAGATAACCAAGTCCTCTTTTCTAGATGTGCAGCCTCACTGACCATTGTAAAACTAGCCCAGTGTCTGATGTAAAAAATCTCAATTCAAAAAGAAAAAGAAAAGAAAAGAAAAAATGAAGAAAAAACAAAATTGTATAATCTTGGGACAAAAAGATGTGTTAACAGTTCATTAGCTCAATCGAAGGGCCTTGAGCTGTCCCAAAAAGGAGTAAGATTGAAGATGACCTCAGCTGTATCCACATCCCCTGATGGTCAGTGCTCCTTGTAGCCCTTTGAGGATCAGTGGCATGTTCCTACATATGAGTTCTTGGTACCCTCCACCACAAAAAACCTCAGCTTCATTATGAATAGTTTGCCTTTCAGCTTTACTACTCCTTCATGCGCTCTTCTCAAGGCTCATGGGAAGAAAAGCCGCCAAAGTGGGATCTGACCCACATTGATTTGGGAAGTTAAAAGGGTTACTTTACCATATGAACAGTAGTGAGCATGTCATGCATCTCATAAATATCCATAACAGAAGCCTGGAGTACTGCCACTTCTCACTTTGGGACAACTCACTCCATTTTTTTTTTTTTTTTTTTTTTTTTTGCAGTGCTTGTTCTGATTGGCAGAAACAATCTATGTTTGTTGCCCTAACTCTTTCCTCAGAGAGATCCCAGCAACAACATTTAAGGGCAAAGATAAATGCCCATAATGAGTCTTAAGGTAGATGCTGGTTTTCTATTTACAGAAAACACATCCTGAAGCCACTTGTTTTTGACATTATTAGCATCTTAGACAGGATGTAAATGCAAAACAGTAATTTCAGGGTTTATTTGGTAGCATATGCTATGTTTGAAGGGAAGGCTGGGTTTACTAGGGTGGAGTCCCTCACAGTTTGGATGAAAGAAGAAAGTCTATGTAATAATGATGATAGCAAGTGAGAAATATATACGGCTATAAAATGACTAGAGAGTTTGGTGTTTGTCTGTGAGAACTACTAGAAAGATTATATTTGGTCTGTATCTGAAAAATCTGGAAACTTACTGTGAGGGGAAAAAATGGTCAAAAAATGGTGGAATACCCTAGAAGGGAACACGAGGGCAAAAACTCTTGAGTCTTTTAAACTTTTAGAGACTCAGGGAGCAGTGTTGCCATCTTGCTCACCCTTTAGCGCCAGTTTTTCTTTCTGTGACCCTCACACACACGAACCTCATCTTCACCTTCTTCAGCCACAGTGGTCTATAGACTTAGTACTCCTATGAATACTACTTTATTTTATTTACTGCTTTAATTAAAAACAATCACAGTGCATACTTACATAGTGTGGTGGTTTGACTTAAATAGGCAGTACTAATAACACATATGTCCCTTTAATGGCTTTTGTGGTGAGACACTGGACATTTACTCTCCGTACTCTGAAGACACACTTCATGAATTCTTGTTACTGGGCTCTTCAGTGGATCTCAAAGCAAATTGCTTCTAATTTTAACTTTGTGCTCTTGGACTCAAATCTCCCACTGTCCTTTCTCCCCAGCCCTTGGTCACATCCATTCTGTGAGTTCAACTTTTTAGATCCTACATGTAATTCCTAGGACATCTGCTTTTCTGTGTCAGCTTTATTCACTGAGCAGGATGCTCTCTAAGCTTCCTCAGATTGTAAATCACAGAACTTCCTCCCATAAGGGCTTATCAATATTCTACTGTGTCTGTCTGCCACATTCCCTTTATCCACATATTTCGCAGTGGACACGTAGCTTTGTTTGCTTCCTTGATTATTGTGAATAACACTGCAATGAATATGGGAGTACAAAACATACTTCAAAATATTGATAGTTTATTCATATGGAGAAACACCTAGAAGTCACACTGCTCTATCAATGTTATTTTTAAAGATTTTTTAAAAATAGAAATGTATCATTCTCTATTTTTTTGATGGCTACAAAATGCAAATTCTCACCAACTGTTTATCAGGATTTATTTTATTCATAACCTCATCAGCAGATAACATTCATTTATTTTTTAATAGTAAACAATCCAACCAGTGTAAGTGGCATGCATTTGGGTTTTAATTTGCATTTCTTTGATGATTAGTGGTGTTAGACATTTATTTTTTTTCTCGTGTGCATATGTAGTGATTCTTTGTGGATGTTTGTTCACATATGTGTGGACCTTCATGTGTGTACAGGCATGCATCCATACTCATGTACACACGCATGTAGAGGCCCGAGGCTGATTGTAGGAGTTTTCCTTCATTACTTTCTACCTCTCCTCTATTAACTGGAAGAAGGGTTCTAGTTTTTTTGTTTTTTTTTTTTTTTTTTTGTTTTTTTTTGTTTTTTTTTTGTTTTTTTGAGACAGGGTTTCCCTGTAGTTTCTAGAGCCTGTCCTGGAACTAGCTCTTATAGACCAGGCTGGCCTTGAACTCAGAGAGCCACCTGCCTCCGCCTCCCGAGTGCTGGGATTAAAGGCGTGCGCCACCACCGCCCGGCCTAGTTTGGTTTCTTTTGCTGTGATAAAAAACACCCACGGTTATGTCCCCCTTTTCATTTCTGATCTTGTTAATTTGCGTGTTCTCCCTCTGCCGTTTGATTAGTTTGGCTAAGGGTTTGTCAATCTTGTTGATTTTCTCCAAGAACCAGCTTCTTGTTTCATTGATTCTTTGGATTGTTTTCTGTGTTTCTATTTTGTTGATTTCTGCCCTCAGTTTGATTATTTCCAGTCTTCTACTTCTCCTAGGTGAGTCTGCTTCTTTTTTTTCCAGAGCTTTCAGGTGTGCTGTTAAGTCACCAATGAGTGCTTTCTGCGTTTTCTTTAAGTGGGCACTTAGTGCTATGAACTTTCCTCTTAGCACTGCTTTCATTGTGTCCCATAGGTTTGAGTATGTTGTGTCTTTGTTTTCATTAAATTCAAGAAAGACTTTAATTTCTTTCTTTATTTCTTCCTTGACCCAGGTGTGGGTTAGCATAGAGTAGGGAACCCTGATGGCTCCTTGGCCTTGAGAGGGAGGGAGGGGAGGTATGGGTGGAGGGGAGGGGAGGGAAGGGGGAGAAGGAGGGGAGAGAAAGGGGAGAAGGAGGGGAGGGAGGGGGGAGGAGGAGGGAAGGAGATGGAAATTTTTAAATATAAAAAAAAAATAAACCATGAGAAAAAAAAAAAAAGAAAAAAAAAAAAAACACCCACGGGAAGCTACTTGGAGAACAGAAATGTTTTTCTTTGTTTGTTGTTTGGTTTTGATTTCCTCGGTGACAGTTTATCATCGAGGGAAGTTAAGGCAGGAATTCGAGGTGGGAACCTGGAGGCAGGAATTAAAGCAGAAAGTGTGGAGAAACCCTGCTTACTGAGTTTATGACTCAGTTGACTTTACTTCTTGTATACTACAGGGCCACTGGACCAGGGATGGAATTGCCCATAGTGGGCTGGGCTCTCTTCCATCAGTCTTCACAAAGGAAATGCTATAAAGACATATTCAAAGACAATCTGATAGAGGCCACTTTCTGGTTGTCTTAGGTATAGAAAATGTAAGCAGCGTGAGCAGGGTCTCTTAATAGAGTTCCGAGCTAACTGAGCTCTGGGGAGACCTTGTCTCCACATTTCAGATCTGGAAGTATAAGTTACCACGTCCACCTGGCAGTCATGTGGTTCTGGAGATCCACTTCCAATCCTCACACTTACTACCTGACAAGTGCTTTAACCTAGGTATAGGTAGATAGCCATCCACCTATCTAACTGGCAAAGATATTTAAATGAACCTGTTGGTCATCTGTATCTCTGTTTTTTCGGAACTATGTATCCAGGTGTATCTTTCTTTCTTTCTTTTTAAAGACAGATTTCACTGTGTGGCCCTGGCTGCTCTGGAACTCAGTCTGTAGACCAGACTGACCTCGAACTCACAGAGTTCCTCCTGCCACTGCCTCCCATCTTTTAGCTATTTTTTTTAAACTGAGTTACTTTTTTGCCACTGAGTTGTTTGATAAGTAACTCTGATGTGTTCAATCTTGATTGGGTAAATTTAAGCATCCTTGTGCCCCAGGCACAAACCCCATTTGATGCTAGCACATGAGTATTTAAATGTTAAAGTAGAAATATTTTATCTATCATTTGGGGAATGGTATAAAAATTCTGAATAGACTCTGTTTAAAATCCAAAGTGAAAAACAAACTTTCCTACTGTTCCTGGGAACAAAATGCTCTCTGTTAGCCTTCATGTATTTGTAGGGAATAAGAATTCACATGTGAGATGAGAGAAACTCTCAAAGGCCAGTATGATCATTTTGGTTTCTGGTTTGTTTAGAGTAGTTTTTATTCTGTATCAAGATGCAATTGCCAATATTTAAAATTACCGTTAAGGTATTTTTAGAATAAAATATGATCTATGAACAGAAATTCCATGAAGACAGAAATGTAAATAGTTTCGTTCCTGAAAATCAGGTATCACTATGCTGATTAATGGGAACAGAAGGACATGAGAATAAGCCTTAATAAGAACTGGTTCCATTTCTCCTCAGCTTTCTTAAATCCACTTGCAAATCTATCACCCGGCAACTGTGAAAGGCAATAACGTGCAGTGAAGCCTCCTTATTGCCCTTGCCCAGAGGATCCAAAGCTGTTCTCCGATCAGCTGGCCCAGCCTACCCAATAAAGCAGAGTAGCTGGGTGACATTGCCCCGGCTTGCCTCATAGTTCTTCTCCATCAGAGACAACTAATACAAATCAGATGAGAAATGGAGACGCTGACCCTAAACTCCAGGTGACAATACATTTCAAATCCACATAGTCCTCCCTTAATGCAATTCACACTTGCTGGCCTAATTTTAATGTAATCTTGAAAGCAATAAATATTCTTCCTGAAAATAAGATTTCTGGTTAGGTTTGACATTTGATAGCCTGGAGGCTTTCTGAAAGCTGCTAAATGTATTACTCATCAGTTACTTTATGAGTCTTCGGGAATGATTTGCCAAGTCTCAAGTCAAGCTCAGCAGGATTTCTTCTACATTGTAGCCATTGGTTTCTTCTTTTCTCCTTTTAAACATAATGCTAGCAGTTAATTGAAAGAAACACCTGATTTAATGTGGAATCAATTGCTAACAACGGCCTCTTAAGGAGGCATAGTATCCTGAAAATTCACTGACATTCAGTCATCAATAGGGCACTTCAATTTGTATGTTAAGACGTTTTAGAGAATTCTAATATATGAGTTCTCTTTCTATTTTACTGAAAACCATTCACACAGGCAGTTAGACAGAACATAATGTAACTCTCTTGTACAGTTTGAGAAACTGCCCAGCATGTGACTTTGCTGTGCTATATTTGGTTTGTGCTGTGAAACACTAATACAATTATCTTGTAGCTGTTCTTTGGAAAACACAGAACATCTATAGAAACAAAGTGGAAAAAGATAATTCGTAATATCATCACTCCATAAAGAAAAGCAGCATCATATATTGACAAAGACCAATACTTTTAAAAGTAGATTTATTTTTATGTATGTGTGTATGTATTATGTATGTATGTATGTATTTTTGCCTACATGTGTGCCTATGCACCAGATGTGTGCCTGATGCATGAGCAGGTCAAAAGGGGTCAAATCTCTTAGAACTAGTGTTAGAAAAATTACAAGCCTCCATTTTGGGTGGTGGGACCTGAACCTGAGATCTCTAAATAACATCAATTACATTTAATCACTGAGTCATCTCTTCATTCCCCGAAGGACCAGTTTTTAAAATAAGATTTATAAGCCCAATGAAGATGGATCTCCCAGAAAAGTATAGACAGATATTTATAGAAAATGCATTTTAACAACCTTCTTTTGAGAAAAAGAAACTCCTTAAAGTAGGACAGGTAAATGCAGCAGAAAAATGATGATTTTCTTAGGGATGGGTATGATAATGGTGTAAGGAATCCAAGTCCTTTCAGGGATGTGCAGAGTTGCTGAGAATTTTCCACATGATTCTAATGTAGAGCCCAAGAGCTGACCTGGGTCAGGGTAGCAGTTCACCAAGAAAATTGCAATGCGGTGGGAGAACATCCAGGACACTGGCAGCTGCAGGGAGCCAGCCAGGCAATTTATAGGAACAGCGATATAGAGGGCAGACCAGGAGCCACCTCTTACCGCCAGGTTTTTCTCTGTGTTTCTGAGCAGTGTGAAATGCATACCAACTGTTACTTCCTGAGAGCATGAATGATGTTATTAATTAAATGTTAGTTGAAAAATATATAAAACACTTGGAAATATTGAGCCAATAAATAGAAGACTCTGTACTCCCCATAGCAATGACTGCTACTCTATCAGGATATTCCTTTCAACAATTTTCTGTCATTGTGGTTGTATCTGGATATATAAATGGATGAGTGTACATCTATTTTATCTTTAAAAGTAATCATCTTATGCAACCTTATTTCGGTATTAAAATTACAAAAGAGTCGTAACTCTGAGTTTTTCTTGTCAAGAGAAAGGTGATCTCAAAGGATCTTAACAGTGCATGAATCTTTTAAACCCGTGTTCCACCCTGGGAATATAGGTATACTTGAAAGGAAAAACATACACAGATCGATACCATTCTAAGGGTTCTACAGCATGTGGGGAAAAATCTAAGTTCTTGGGTTTCATTTGTTTGTTTGTTTGTTTGTTTGCTTTTGCGTTTCTCTGGTGTGGACCACATGGCAACTATGCTGCATGATGCAGCTCCAGCATTTCGACTTTGTGGACCACAATTCCCCAGCACCCTCTTGCTTTCATTTTTAACAATTCTCCCTATGTGTTATGGGAGCTCCCTTACGCCTTTTCCTTTGGGAAATTTTGTGCAGGCTTCGAAGGATGAAGATGTATAAAATGGCAGTTTCTATAAACAAAATAACTCTTTGGAAGGAATTCCTGCCACGGTGGACCCATATAGCCTGGTAACTCTGCCTGCTCCCCCCACAAGTTAACACTAAACTGCTAGAAAACATAGAGAAGTAGCATGTGTTTGATATACATGGTGTATTTGATAATCAAAATTTATAAATTCCTTAAGTCTACTCAGGTTCACAGTAGTATTTGTCTAGCCTCATCTTTGCACACCTTTAAGATTTAGCTTTTGGATAAACTAAGCCACAAAAAACTGCAATGTTCTATAACAGAGTGTCTGATAGCCCAAGAAAGTTCCTTTCCTATGGTCAAGCACTTAGAAAAAAATGTCCATTCAACAGCTTGAAAAAAGTTCTTGGTTGCTACAAAGGGAGACTTATCATCTCTGGCAAGAGGAACTCATGGTCCTTCCATTAACATGGGACTATGGTGGCACCTTTTAAACGTGTCAAGGTCAAAGGTAGGTAGCTTCCTCAACCCCTGATCACAAGCCACACCCCAGCTCCCATGTCCCCTTCCTCTCATTTAATTCTTTGTGCAATTATAGAGATAAAAGGTGTAGTCTGTTTTCAGCCTCCAGATTTACCCTTTGCAGACTCCACACCTCCTCTTTGGGACTTAAACCCCACTGGAGCTGGACTCCGGCATCTCTCAAAATGATTTAGATAATTTCTTTATACACTTTAGTAATCACAACAACTTCTACATATTACCATTGTTATGCCCAGTCTGTGGGAACCCCAAAAGACCAACAGAAAGATTGACTCATTGAAATGCAAAAGAAGGTTTATTGTGTGCACCATGTAAGCCTTCAGGAACCTTGTCAGCACAGCAGCTAGAGGAGGTACCTCACCCTTCTAGAGAGTATTATTTAAAGAAAACCAGCCTACACATCACAATCCGAGAGAACCTAGACAACAATGAGGACCCTAAGTGAGACATACATGACTCAATCTACATGGGAAGTAGAAAAAGACAAGTAAATTGGGACCATCAGGACCATGGGAGAGGGTTGAAGGGAAGGGGAACAGAGAAAAATGTATAGCCCAATAAAATCAATTTTAAAAAAGGCAAAAAACAGGAAAGTTGCATTATCAGAGTGTGTTGTGATGGGTTTTGTCAAGTTTTTTTTTTTTTTTTATCGGCTGACCTTCAGGTGGGGACATTCTACAGTTACCTGTACTTTCCGGTTGGCTACCCTTTTACTTTTGCCCCTAACCATTTCCGAGGATTGGAATGTTTTAAGGGAATCAGCTTACACAAGATACAAGAGGGAGGCAGAGGACAAAATCGAGGAACTTTGGTTCTTCAACTATGACATCATAATAATGGCATAGAATGTTCCTATTTGAATGTAAACTGGACAGTGTGAACAAACAGCTGAGTGGCCTTCCTGCATGCAGCCTTTTAACTATCTGTGCTCCTTGAATGAAAGCTACATGGGTTTGTGGGTTTGAATAAAGCTATGAATCAGTTGAATGTTCTTTCCTCACAGAGTCAGAATACAGCTTTCTGGTTTCCATTCCAGAGACTGAAGTCGCCCTGACCCTTTTCATCTGGTGACTCTCCAACCATAGTGAGGAAGTAGAATTCCTAATTTGGCTGTTGATTGAGACTATTGAGACGAGGTTTCCAAGCACAGGCCACTGCCTATGCTTCTGATTTATGAGAAAGGTCAGGCGTGGCACTCCGAGTATGCCAGTGCAATTAGAAGGGTATTGGATTTGTCAGCTAGGTGTAAAATACCCCCGTGCCGCAGAGTGAAGCCTTCATTTTCTAAGTAAATTAACTGTAATAACTATCAAACTACAGCTGGTAAGCAAGCCAGCCATCTGTGAAAAGGGAATTCATTGACAGCAAAAGCCTTGTTAGACATTTCTTAGACACAAGGATAATTCAAACACACAAAAGAAAGCTTTTTTTTTAAGCCTACAAAAAGCAAAAGACAGCACTAAAATACCACCCTATTACTTTACCTCTATGAAGAAAACCAGTTTGGAGAGGAGAGAATAAGTGGCATGGGTAAGTTGTTCACCGAGAACTTCATGCCAGTAGAATGCAGCAGTAGGCTAGAGATGAGGAGATTTCAAGTTCACGGTAGCCTGGGACAAGTGACTCAGACATGGAGCGCTGAACCAGTCCAGTTGGTATGGATTCTATGAATTGCTCTGGAGCTTCCTTATTATTTTAGTAATAGGCCACAGAACTTCATTTGTGAAGTCTTTTTGTTTCTTTCCAATTTTCAGCACAGAGAGTGAATGCAGCACCTTGTCATTTTCTTCATCTGGAAACTCCTTAAATTGATATTCATATTTAAAGCTCTTTCACCTGAATGGATATGAAAACAGGATCTAAGAGCTTTGCAGAAGCCTTTGCTGGGGAGAAGAGGACATTTTTATTAGGATCCATAAAGAGATTTCTTATCTAGTAAGTTAGATGGCACACTCTACTGAAAGAAAAATCTATTTCAGCTCACGATTTCGGAGGACTTAGCCCAAGCCACAGTTCCCTCCTCTGAGGCTCTACCACCTCCAGATTTTACCACCTCCCATACATGGCACAAACTGGCGATTATGAAGCCTGCAGCAGACAGACTTCTAGGGGACAGAAACAGCAACATTCCTCTAACTAAGAAGATATGACTTACCTAAATGGCCTTACCTATGGTCTTTCAGAGAAGACTACAGACACAGAATCTGAAAAATCAGAATCTCAGTTGGGACATGTTCCAATTAAGTCAAACACTTAAACTCATACATTCTTACATTTGCTATTTTTTTCTATTCACGAAATAGCATAATATATCTTTTAAAAGATCTTACAGGGCAGTCATGAAATCATATTTCTGCTGTGTGGGGGACTGCTGCTCAATGGCAGGTTGTTTCTTCTATCTTCTTTTGAAAACATGACGTTGCAGATTAAATTTCCCCACTCCCCAATGACATTCATCAAAACCTTCCTAATGTGCTTCCCCAAAGAAGTCTTGACGGTATGAGGAATACTTCATAACTATTTAAGTAAAGATGTTGTCAGAAAGACAGTTATCAGTAAGGTGTCAGGAACGAAAAGATGTAAGGAAAAGAACTTAAAACTCAAACCAGAGAGCTATAACAAAAACAAATATCTACACCTGCTATGAAGTGGGGAATGGCCTTCCCTAAAAGAATTTTCCAGATTTGATTTTATTAAGGGTGATGTATTTCCATACACAGTGAGTGCCACCATAACAAAGCTCTTTATTTCTGCCTATATTACAAGATGTGCTGCAAATCAATGATTGAGAAAATTCCTTGAAGGGTAATAACACTAAATAAATACATAATTATTATTTGGGGCTGTTTATTTCACTTGAGCAAAAAATGTTGACAGCTTCATTATGTCAGGCCTGGAAAAGCTGATAACTTATTCTGCGTTCTTTGAAATTACTTTTCGGTTTGTTCTTTGCATGAGTTAATGAATGATGGCTGGAAACATTGTTAAAAGCAACACACACTGAACACACCATTTCCTCCATTAAATTTCATGTGCAAAACTTACACGACTAAAGCGGTAAGATGAAAAGCATGGCTGGGGAGCAGAATGGATGAAAAACATGCCGGGCTTTAGAAGGTCGCAAGGCTGAGCTGACATATTTGTCAAAGAAAGCTAACTCTCATGCACATTGTAAGACATGGAACATGTTCTTCCTGCAAAATACTTGTCCTGTGGAACCCTATACCTGGAATGCTGCATATTCCAAATCCCACTTTGAGAGACTGACAAGATGGTCTGCATTTCACTTGAAAAGCAAACTCAAGCACTACAAAGTCAGAAAAAATAATCATTTATTCAGACATGCATGATCCAAGAGGATGAAAGATACTGCAGCTACATTGTTGTAGAAAGCAACCCTTTGATAAAAGATGAATATTCTTTTGTAGGAAGGGGGCACATGTCTCTCATCCCAGCACTTGAAAAACAGAGGAAGGAGGCCTAGGTATTGTAGAATAGCTTGGGTTCAGACCCCCCTTCCTCCTGGCCACAGAATTTGGGCTGAGAGAGAGAGAAAAGAAAGAAAACTCATGAACCAGCTGTTATCAGTACCTTTCTGATAACTAATTTTCTAATATCAGGTGCATGAATTAATACATTCCAGCAATGGTTCTTTCCTAAGTAAAAGGATGAAATACATCAGGTTTTCAGATGTAAATTTAAGATGTGTCTTTAGTACACTATATTCATGTATGAAAATGTCATGTTGAAATTATTTTATGCAATTGATTTATGTCAAAATATTTTTATCACATTTTAATTTACCTGTTCTGTGTGTAGGTGTGTGTACCTGATCTTGTGTGTGTGTGTGTGTGTGTGATAGCATACTTGTGGGTGTCCCAGAACAAACTGAGGATTCCATCATGTGGCCTCTGAGATGAATGAAACTCTGGTTGTCAGCAATGGCGGCAAACGTCCTTACCGCCTGACCCAAAATTATTTTTAAATTGATTTGTAGAATATATGTAGGATGTAACTCACCTGTGGTGTTTGGGACGAGAAGTGATTCAGATTGCAGACCTTTTCAGGTTTTTGAATATTTATGTCTATGCTAAGGTGTCTTGGTGATGGAAACTAAGTCTAAATACAAGTAGACTCATTCACAACTACCTTGTACACATAAGCTGAGGCTGATTTTGTGCAATACTGAAAGGGCCATTGATTCAGCTGTGGTCGAACGTGAGCCATGTATATAGTTTTTACTTATGGCGTGAGATTCACAAAACGATTTTGCAGATTTTGGCTTTCAGATTCCGAATGGTTAACTATTAATATATTTTTATGTTACGTGATTGCCTGGTTTTGTAATTTTAAAATTCAAAGTTATTGTTTAGGTAAGTATAAATTGCAACTTATTTAACTCTCTGTGAGGTCTGTGATGGAAGAGAAAAGAAAGGACTATTTGGAACCTAAAAAAAAAAAAAAAAAAACAGCATATGAATAAGAACACTTTTATTTATGCTTTAATGTTTTTATTTATGCTTTCATTGATTATTTAAAAGAATGCATACACACAGCAATTTCTGTTCCCATTCTTTCACTAAATGCAGAGGTTCAGTTCCATGTCAAATAAAGATATAAATGAATGAATTACTGAATAAATAAATAAAGTATACTGTACTAAAAGCAATGAAACATGAATTCTTAAGCCAAGACCTTCCCCTAACTAAAACAAATAGGTAAGTAAATAAACAAAAGAAAACAAAACTAAAAACCAAAATAACCCCATCAAACCAGAGGCAGGGCAACTTTAGAAGAAAGAAACTAACTGGCTCTGAGGCTCCTCTGTATTTCCAGTAGTCCACATGCAGAGGAAAGAGAATCCCTACCTTTCCATGCCAAGGACAATAGTGTGAATGCCAGATCAGCTAGTGCAATGTATCAAGGTGGTTTAAATAAATAAATAATAAGGGAAGAGGCTTAAGTTTGGAAGTTCCAGCATTATAAGTCTTCAGTGACTCTGTTTTATGTGTTCTTTAGGATATTTTTACATGCAGAATATAATGACAGTGACTGAACATGTGAAATTTTAATTTTTTTATTAATTTTTTTAATTGATTTTTTGAGATCTACATTTTTCTCTGCTTCCCCCCCTGCCTCTCCCCTCCCTTCCAATCCTCTCACAAGGTCCCCATGCTCTGAATTTACTCAGGAGATCTTGTCTTTTTATACTTTCCATGTAGATTAGATCTATGTAAGTCTCTCTTAGTGTCCACATTGTTATCTAAGTTCTCTGGGATTGTGGTTTGTAGGCTGGTTTTCTTTGGTTTATGTTTAAAAACCACTTATGAGTGAGTACATGTAATAATTGTCTTTCTATGTCTGGGTTACCTTACTCAAAATAATGTTTTCTAACTCCATCCATTTTCCTGCAAAATTCAAGATGTTGTTATTTATTTATTTTTTGCTGTGTAGTACTCCATTGTGTAAATGTACCACATTTTCTTTATCCATTCTTCAGTTGAGGGGCATTTAGGTTGTTTCCAAGTTCTGGCTATGACAAACAAAGCTGCTATGAACATAGTTGAGCACATGTCCTTGTGGTACGATTGATCATCCTTTGGATATATACCCAAAAGTTGTATTACTGGGTTTTGAGGAAGGTTGTTTCCTAATTTTCTGAGAAATCACCACACTGACATCCAAAGGGTCTGTACCAGCTTGCATCCCCACCAGCAATGCAGCAGTGTTCCCTTTTCCCCACAACCTCTCCAGCATAAGTTGTCATCAGTGTTTCTGAACTTGGCCATTCTTACAGGTGTAAGATGGAATCTCAGATTTGTTTTGGTTTGCATTTTTTTCTGACGACTAAGGATGTTGAACATTACCTTAAGTGTCTTTCAGCCATTTTAGATTCCTCTGTTGAGAGTTCTCTGTTCACGTATGTACTCCATTTTTTATTGGATTATCTGTTCTTTTGATGACAAATTTCTTGAGTTTTCTGTATATTTTGAGATCAGACCAAGCTAGTGTGGCTGGCTTTATGTTGAGGTCTTTGATCCATTTGGACTTGAGTTTTGCGCACGGTGATAGATATGGTCTATTTTCATTTTTCTACATGTTGCTATCCAATTATGCCAGCACCATTTGTTAAATATGCTTGCTTTTTTCCATTTGATTGTTTTTTGCTTTTTTGTCAAAAATCAGGTATTCAAAAGAGTGTGGATTAATATCTGGGTCTTCTATTTGGTTCCATTGGTCCCCCTATCTATTCTTATGCCAATACCAGTCTGTTTTCAGTACTGTAACTCTGTAGTAGAGTTTGAAGTCATGGATTGTGGTGCCTCCAGAAGTTCTTTTATTGTACAGTATTGTTTTGGCTATCCTGGGTTTTTTGCTTTTTCATATGAAGGTGAGCACTATTCTTTCAAGGTATGTAAAGAATTTTGCTGGAATCATGATGGGCATTGCATTGAATCTCTAGAATGCTTTTGGTAAGATTGGCATTTTTACTATGTTAATTTGTCTACCCAAGAGCATGGGAGATCTTTCCACTTTCTGGTGTCTTCTTCAATTTCTTTCTTTAAAGACTTAAAGTTCTTGTCATACAAGTCTTCCACTTGTCTGGTTAGAGTTACTCAAAGATATTTTATGCTGTTTGTCGCTATTGTGAAGGGTGTTGTTTCTCTGATTTCTTTCTCAACTTTTTTATCATCTGTGTACAGGAAGGCTACTGATTTTTTTGAGTTAATATTGTATCCTGATATTACAAATAATGCTGCTATGAACATAGTTTAATAAATACTTTTGTAGTATGATTGAGCATATTTTGTATATATTCCCAAGAGTGGTATTGCTGGATCCTGATGTAGGTTGATTCCCAATTTTCTGAGAAACCACCATAGACATTTCCAAAGTGGTTGTACACATTTCCATTCATACCAGCGATGGATAAGTATTCCCCTTACTCCACATCCTCTCCAGCATAAGCTATCATTAGTGTTTTTTATCTTAACCATTCTGAGAGGTGTGAGATGTTATCTCAGAGTTGTTTTGATTTGGATTTCCCTGATAGCTGAGGAAGTTGATCATTTCCTTAAGTATCTTTTGGCCATTTGAAATTCTGGCCATGTTGAGAATTCTCTGTTTAGTTCAATACCTCATTTTTTAATTGGGTTATTTAGAATTTTAATGTCTAATTTCTTGAGTTCTTTATATATATTGGAGTTAGTGGGTTTTTTCTGATGTGGGCTTGGTGAAGATCTTTTCCCATTCAGTAGGCTGCCTTTTTGCCTTATTGCATGTGTCCTTTGCTTTACAGAAGGTTCTCAGTTTCAGGAGGTCCCATTTATTTATTGTTGCTCTTAGTGTCTGTGCTGGGGTTGGTTTTATTTTTAAGTTGGATATATACCTTAGGATTCTTTGCTTAAACTAGGGATCCTCGCACTTCAGTTTCTCAAGTTATAAGTATGTTGCACCACATCTGGCATTGTTGATTTTTATCATGTTTCTATTTGCTTATTTATTTTGAAAATTTCATAATTATATTATGATATTTTGATCAAATTCTTTCCCCTCCCTGATGTGGGAAGTCCTTCTGTATATGTGTTTCTTTTATTGGTTAATGAATAAAGAAGTTGCTTTGGCCTGTGATAGGGCAGAGTAGAGCTCTGTGAGAAAGATAAACTGAATGCTGGGAGAAAAAAGGCAGAGTTAGTGAGAAGCCATGTAGCCCCGCTGGAGACAGGTGGGGGACAGAACTTTACCCAGTAAGCCACAGGTACTTGGGAATATACAGATTAATGGAGATGGGTTAGTTTAGGATATGAGTTAGCCAGAAATATGCTTAAAATATTGGCAAGACAGTATTGCAGATAATATAGTTTCCGTGTGATTATTTCATGGTATGGGAAGCCAGGAATGAATAAGCAGTCTCCAACAACACGTCCTCAACTTCCCCTAGATCATCCCTTACTTCCTTCCCCATCCAACTTCATGTTTTTGCTCTCTCTTGAAAGGAGAAAAAAATCAAACAAAACAAATGCACACAGAAACAGGAGTCTGGTTTTTATAGGTCCTATATTTTTGATCATAAAGCTTACCTTGGAATGTAACCTGGACTTTTCTTTTCCCAGAGACTCTCAATTGCAAAAAGCTTCTTGGCCAGGAAAGGTGTTTTGTGCCCATGTTTTCTTCTCTGTGCTGGGATTTTATCAAGTTTGAACTCACATAGGTCTTGTACATTCTTCCAGTTCTGGGAGTTCATATGTTCATCAGCTCTGTTCTGTCTGGGAAACATGGTTTCCTTGGAGTCATCTAACAACTCTGGCCCTTTAATCTTTCTGCCTCCTTTTCTGCATAGATACCTTAACATTGTTAGGAAGTGTGCAATAAAGACATAGCTGTTAAAACTGAGTGCTCCAAAGTCTCTTTCTATGTGTACATTGTCTGGGTCTCTGTGATAATTACCAAACTGAGTCAATGAGATGCTCTGAATTATGGGTATAGTGATATGTTATTGGGAGTAATTTTATTGCTTTTTTTCCATTAGTTGAATAACAATAGCAGGTTTTCCCTTAAGAAACGTGATCAATCTAGTCTCAGGTTCTTGGACTCTTTAGCAGTGTCAGATATGGATACCATCTGATGGAGCTGGCCTTCAATCTAATAGAAAAAATGATTATTTACCCCGCAACACTTTTGCCACTGTTGCAACAGTGGACCTATACTACAAGCAAGATACTATTCTATCTTACAGGGTTTGCTACTAGGTGAGGTTGATGATTACTTTTCTTCTGAAGTGGCACTAGGAATGCTAGTGAGTAGGGCTGAAGCTTTTATTGATGTACCAGATGAGTGTCCTATGACATTAAGTATGTGATGTTTTCAGCAATAGGGTTTTACCATCAGGTTCTAAAAGGAAACAAATAGCTTTGACAATAGCCTAAAAAGTCAGGCAGTCTATGTGAACCCTTTGGCCAATGACCCAATAAGATAACCTATTCTTCATATTATCTTTTGGTAGTATATGACAACTAAATGATTTCCTTATTGGTAGCTAGTAGGGTATTGGCTTCTTTATTATATGGTGACTCCATCTAAACTCCTTTTATAGTTCTCTATATTTTAGGAAGATTCTACTGTAGAATATTTCCATATGGCTTTTCAAAAAGCCTTTAATGTTAGTAATCTTTCTATATATTCCCTTCTCTACTCTGCCTTCTTATCTCTCTTCAAATTTAATATTTCTGTTCTAACTTGTCCCTTTGTAACATTATATTTTATGTCCCCTTCCTTGGAAGATTCCCTCTTTCATCATGGTCCCTTACTAGCCACCTGTCTTAGTTACTTTCTATTGCCATGACAAAATACCATAAATGAGACAGCTTATTAAATAAAGTATTCAATTCTGGGCTCAGGTTGTATAGGGTTTGAACCAATGACCCTTATGGTATGGAGCACAGCAGGTAGGTAGCCAGGCAGGTAGGCAGACCAGCCTGACACTGGAACAGAAGTTAAGATCTCATGTCTTGACACAACAATCAGAAGAGAGAGAGAGAGATACAGAGAGAAAGAGAGAGAGAGAGAGAGAGAGAGAGAGACAGAGAGACAGAGAGAGAGAGAGAGAGAGAGAGAGAGAGAGAGAGAGAGAGAGAGAGAGAGAGAGAGAGAGAACTAGGGATTGTTTGGGCTTTTTAAATCTCAATGCCCTCCCTCAGTGACAGACCTCTTCCAACAAGGTCATACTAATTCCTTTCCAACATCTCCACCAAACCAAGTGGGGGCCATGTATTCAGATATATGAGCCTATGGGAACCATTCTTATTCAACCAACCATACTACCTGACCTTTGTTTTTAATTGAAACATATCTACCCACATATGAGAAAACATGCAAGATTTTTCTTTCTGGATCTGAGCTACTTCATTTAGGACGATTGTTTTTTTAGCTCCACCCATTTTCTTTCAAATTTTGTTTTTCTTCACAGCTGAAAATTCCATTGTATAAATATAACTCATTTCACTCTCCATTCAATAGTTGGTGGGCATACCACCCTGAATATGCTCAATTTCATTTAGACATCCTTGACTCTTAGTCATTCTATATACTTTGGTTGAACATTCAAACATTCTTAATTCAGAAGTCTAATATTACTGGTTTCTTCAATATTTTGTCATATCCTTGTATCAGCTTCTTTTCTTACTATGAAAATTATCATCAGTTTATGATTTTCTCAGAAAAGTCAGGATTGATGGGTGTATAATGTTGCAGCTTCCAAGGCTAAAAATCAGATTAAAAAATTGAAGACTACTAAATGGAAAATAAAGTTTGTGGTATAACAAATACCATGTGGCAGGAATAACTAGGTGTGATCATAGCCACTAGCAGACGCTGGCTGTGCTTAATAATGTGGATTCAGATGTAGACTGTTTCAGGTATATATGAGAGCAAGCTTGCCATGTGGCTTACTCCAGAATCACAATTCTGGGCAGAAATACATGCATTCTTGTTCTAATGGCTTGGTGTGGGATAAACAGACTTCCTTTTCTAGCTTTTAATTTTGTTACCTGATATTTGTGTATAAATAGACATTTCTGTCCCACCTGGTCCAGCAGCCATTCAATCTCAAAGAAACACACAGAGGATTATACTAATTGTAAACTGTTTGGTCTATTATCTCAGGCTTATTATTAGCTAGCTCTTTAAAACTTCAATTAACCCATAATTCTTATCTATATTTAACCACATGGCTTGGTACCTTTTATCAGTGTAGCATTTTCATTTTGCTTCTATTGCTTCTGGGTGGCAACTGCAGACTGAGCCTTTCCTCTTCCCAGAATTTTTCTAGTCTGGTCTACTGGCTACTGGCCAATCAGCATTTTATTAAACCAATATGAATGAAAAATCCTTACAGGGTACAAGAATACTAACCCTTTGTTTAATTTTTTTAAATTTTGTTCTGCATGCACGTATGCTTGCAAGCCAGAAGAGGACACCAGATATTATTATAGATGTTTGTAAGCCACCATGTGGTTGCTGGGAATTGAACTCAGGACCTCTGGAAGGACAGCTAGTGCTCTTAACCTTTGAGCCATCTCTCTAGCCCCATCATAAATTTATGAATACAATGCCCACATTCCCAAGAGGTGGGGTGGGTGGTTTTTGTTTATTCAATTGATTATGGATATTATAGATATGATAGGATAAAAGGGTAGATTACTGAATCTACTCTGAAAAGAAAAAGGGAGGATATAGATATAACGGGAGACCACCAAGTCCAGTTGGAATGGGACTGATGGAACAGGGGACCAAACCGGACTCTCTGAATGTGGCTGATGGTGGAGGAGGACTGAGAAACCAAGGACAACGGCAATGAACGTGAACTCTACAGCATGGACGGGCTCACTGTGAGCCTTGTCAGTTTGGTTGCTCACCTTCCTGGACTTAGGGGGAGCTGGGAGGACCTTGGACTTAACATAGTGAAGGGAACCCTGATGGCTCTTTGTCTTGGAGAGGGGTGGAGTGGGGGTATGGGTGGAAGGGAGGGGAGGGAAGGGGGAGGAGGAGGGAAGGAGATGGAAATCTTTAATAAAAAATAAGGAAAAAAAATAATTTGAAAGAAAAAAAAAGATAAAAAGGTAGATTTTTGAATCTACTTTTTAAAAACACCTATTTTTTCTATTCGTTTTAAATGCTTTACATTGGTTTTACTTTTGTATATTGCATGCAAATTTTATATATTGATACAAATTTGAGAACAATTTTGTTAGTACATACTGTACATGAATTTTACTCTTGTTCAAGATATTGTACCTATATAACTTAATGCAAATTTCTAGTCCTTGAAATTATTTTTGCCAAATGTTTAGTATAATAAGGAAATAGAGGTTAGTAGGTAATCACCTAGTATAATTAAACTTATAGTCATATTAGGCATGTTCTTAAGGTCAAACAAGAATATATTTTAGATAGGCATGTCATCATCAAACACTTCAGAGACACACAGAATATAGCATTTTAGATGTTTTAATAACAGACTCCTTTTATGACAATGAGACGTGTTTGCTACTGGCAACACTAATCTAGTTCAAAGGAGATAATGGACATCAAAGAAACTTCTCATGTTTATTTTCTTTGTGGCAAAAGTAAACCACTGGGCAAGAAAATGCCCCTGCTTCAACTGAGGATGGTATACTGTACTAATCATTCTCAGTCTCTTTTTGAGATTTCTGGAGGCAGAATCATCATTTCTGACTGGGCTAGAGGTAAGAGCCAGTGACTGGCTGCTTTTCTTTTCTGTTCTTCAGGTTGAACCCCAATATCTGTCTTGAGTTTTTATTATTTATGCTTCATTTGTGTGACAGGACTCTTATGCTGGACAACTTAGGATAATTAAAAGAAAATTGAGAGATTATAAAAACCAATTAAAACAACACACTATACTTTCTACTCCTCTCAGCAAATCCCCTGTCACTTTACTTTGGTAAACTTTAACCCCCATATCTACATGTCCTTGCAGCCTGCAACATAGCTTTTTTCCACTTCACCCATAGGATGTGCTTTGTGTGTCAAGTGTTGTCTCTCTAAAAATCACAGTGCTCCACATCTCTCACCATTTTCTAGCTTGTCATCTACTTTAAACAAATTTGTACTCTTGACTTCCATGTCATTGTTCTAGGGCAAACCTTTAGCTTTTTCCTTCGTAACACTTTTTTGATTTTGATATATAAGTCCCAAAGTATGCTCATCAGCTTTCCTTTCCCAAACTATTTTCTCTACTGAGTCACTTTTTGAAACAATTGCTATTAAATCATTATGCAAATTCATACAAACATATTCATCCAATCTTGCTATTTAGTTCCATGCTCAAATTAACAATTATTGAGTATGTTTGCACAGATTTTCTTCCCTTATCTCTTAGTAGTCATATATACACTCAAACTTGCTTTTCTGATGAAATTTTTCTTGAGAGAAATTTTGCTAAGTTATTGGCTTTATTTCATTTTTCAAAAAGTGAATTAGGCATTAAAAAGTAAAGTAATCCTTAAAGATTTTTTTCCTCAGAAACCAAGCTTAGGAAATTACCAAGAAAAGTCAATTCTACCCTTCTACCTCTTTTAATTTTTTGCATTTACCTCATCTTTTCTGTTAACATTGCCACTGATGGTACAAACTTTGATTTTAATAGTTTGAACAACTGTAATAGCTTCCTAATTGTTCTTTCCACCTCTGGCCTCTAGTCTTCCCAATCAATACTTCCCACTGCTTTAAGAATTTGTGCTGGTGATCTCAAAAAATGTGGCTATGAGCAGAAAATTTCTCAGAAACCATTTTCATGTTCATTTTTCTTTCATAAAGTAGTTCCTCAATATGTGTAAGATACCTCTGAGAATGGTGGTAGGAATACAGAATATTTCTATTATACTTCCCATGTCTCTTGGATTCGTCAATAACATCTGCAGAAAGTTATTCTGTATTCTTCTATTAAGACATGTTATATGATGTCAGAATTGTATTAATAATAATTATTATTATTATTATTATTTTGCAAAAAACATTGGCTCATCTTCCCATACTTGTAATGGTTCGTGCAGGCTCAGAGAAAGCATCTCATTTTCTCTCCTTTCTATGAATCATACGGTACATGTAAGCTTCTCATTGGAACCACCATGTATGAAGATTGACTTTGGGGCTGGAGAGATGGCTCAGAGGTTAAGAGCATTGCCTGCTCTTCCACAGGTCCTGAGTTCAATTCCCAGCAACCACATGGTGGCTCACAACCATCTGTAATGGGGTTTGGTGCCCTCTTCTGGCCTGCAGGCATACACGTAGACAGACTATTGTATACATAATAAATAAACAAATATATATAAAAAAAGAATTTCTAAAATCAAATGCCTTATCTTGCAAATTTTCTAATTCCATAAATGTCTGTAACTTCCTCTTTACTTTCTTTCTCTATTGTCAGAGCTCCTTACCATTGGATCCTCATTGTGCATGTCTGTCTTACTTTTGTCCTTCAGACAGATTCTCAGCCTCTAACCTCAGAGCCTTCATTCGTCTTCCCAGAAACTCTTCTTGTTCACGGTTCTTTCTTTTAGTCTTTTCTTTTAAAACTATGTTTATTCATCTTGAGCAGTCTTGGATTTTTGTGACATTTTATAGTGTTATATTTTATTTTCTTAGCTTCTAAATATAAGCTCCTAGTTTGCATTACATTAGAGTCATCCTTTACATATTTGAATCTTGAAATTTCACAAACATGGGCCTTGGATTCTTTTCCCACAGACACACCCACCTACAGGATCTAGCTCAAAGTTTTCAAAATGGACGGTATTAAATAAAGGTGGTATTAAACTGAACCTCAAAATGCAGACTGAAGAACCTTGCCTGTTCATAGTCAAATTCAATAAAACAGAAGTTGCTTTAGTTGTTTTGTTTAGACTACCCTATTGTTTCTTTGTACTACTATATATTTAAAAATAATCATTATTCAATTTTTTCATTATTTTAGTCATAATCAAGTTGGCAGCAACCTTTTTGTCAAATTCACTGAAATATGTGGGATTTAACATTATAGACATGATAGACTAAAATAATTCTTTGCTTTTTAGACATTTTGGGAAACATTCTCCATGACATTCATATAGTTGCCCAAATTGGGCTATGGAGGAAGATTTCTCAAAATAATGATTAGTCATCAATGCTGGGAATTAAAGATCTGATTGTTTGCGATTTAGCTTCCTTCTTCATTGGTTATTTCCTTGTTACCATTTTCCAGCATGTTTCCAATAATGGATCTACCAGAATCAAAATTTGGGTGTGCAAGAAGCTGTTTAAATGCTTCTCTTGGCAGTCAGTGTTCGTTTTCCAAATTGTCTGACAGAAGCTAGGGATGAGGATATGCTGTTGGAAACAGCAGCCAGGGATGAGGGTATGCAGCTGGAAACAGCAACCAGGCCAGGGATGAGGGCATGCAGCTAGAAATAGCAGCTAGGGATGAGGGTATGAAGCTGGAAACAGCAGCCAGGGATGAGGGTATGCAGCTGGAAAGAGCAGCCAGAGAAACTAGTGTGCAGCTGGAAACAGCAGCCAGGGACGAGGATATGCAGCTGGAATCAGCAGCCAGGGATGAGGGTATGCAGCTGGAAACAGCAGCCAGGGATGAGGGCATGCAGCTGGAAACAGCAGCCAGGGATAAGGGCATGCAGCTGTGTACCGGCGTGTACCGGTGTGTACCGGCGGTCGGAGGGGTTTGGAAATAACCAAAATAGTCCTTTTATAATAAATCAGTTTTAATAAAAGGGGAAATAAGGGAACTTACAGAACCAAGGGTCCAGCGGAGCAGAAGGTAACGCAGGAGATAGCAAACGGGGCTCCTTCCGGCCCCCCATCCTTTTTAAGGGTATCCTCCTCCCCTGGGGCAGCCACGCCCCTGAACGCAGGGATTGGGCCAGCTGCCCCAACACAGCTGGAAACAGCAGCCAGGGATGAGGGTATGCAGCTGGAAACAACAGCTGGAGATGCCAGTGTTCAGTTGAAAACGGAAGCAAGTATGCATTCAGAAACAGCAGCCAGTACTCTCTGATATTTACCAAATACTCTCTTATATTTATAGAACCCTGAGCCTGCTTTGGGGATTAGGGCTCATAAATATGTTATAGTTTTCCTGCAGGCCTCAGCTACTGAACTTCTGGCCTTTGCTTGTGGCCAGTGTTTCAGCACTCAGCCTGGGTTCTGAGCCCTTTGATGATTAAGACTTGATGGTTCTCTGGAACTCTTCATGCAACCAGAGCCGGCAGGTTCTCTGAACATTCTTTATTCAGCATATTGCCCTCCTGTCCCTCTGTTTCCACTTCTACTTCCCTTCTTCCTTTTGCCAATGGGAAATGACACAAGAAATTGTGTCCCTGTAGGTGAGCCTGAGCCATGTACTACGTACACTTCTAACCAAGATATAAATGGTTCATGAGGCTCAGGATTACAACTTGTTCAACTATACTGGAGATTGTGCCTTCAGGATCTAGACAGTTAACTGTAATCTTTGCATAATTGTTTAAAGGCTTCATAAAATATTTAGGATGGGTGGTGCAGGTGATAGGGTTGTCTGTCTGTACTGACTGACATCTAGATGCTCAAGGAAGCTCAAGCATCAAAAGAGATACCCATAGCAGAGGTTAGAAAGTCAAATTGGACCATCCACAGTCCTTATATACAGGGGATTGAGCATCAAAATTAAAAGTTATAACATAACCTTTGAAACTTATCATTAAACACCAGCAATGATGCTAAAATGTTTTTTTCTTTTTTTTTTCCTCATGGTTTATTATTTTTTTTTAATATTTAAAAATTTCCATCTCCTTCCCTCCTCCTCCCCCCTCCCTCCCCTCCTCCTCCCCCTTCCCTCCCCTCCTTCTCCCCCTTCCCTACCCTCCCCTCCACCCATACCTCCCCTCCCTCCCTCTCAAGGCCAAGGAGTGACACTTAATATCAATGGACTCAATTCACCTATAAAATGTTTTTAACAATGCTTTATTCTTGTCTGGTGCTTGGAGAGAGGTGGTCCCTTTCATCTGTCTTATATGCATATATGGAAAATAAAAATATAACATCTTTTATATATCATTCTGCAGATTGAAAGAATACATAGCCTGGTTCTGCTTTAGTTGTAGATGTTATGATGTTACAGAGGTTTGTAAGCATCTGTATATAGGAGAGACCATGGTCAGCATCCTGTAAGAAGCAGGATGAGTTCAGTGGAGGCAGCTTCCAGGGTCAGCATCCTTGGAAAGCATGTTTTTAAAGTTCTAGGCACAACACCATCTCTAGCTAGTGGTTAGATTTTGGACCAGACATTTCCTCTGAAACTCTTTAGTTCTTCCAGCTATAAAAGGAGGTAATCATAGCATCTGCTACATAGAGATGCATAAATTAGCAGAGAAATTTCACAAAATCTGTCAAAGACTTATTATTAAAGGTATGTTTTTTATTGTTAGTCTATTGTTAGTCTAAATATTAAACACATTTACTGTTTTTATTAGCTCAGTGACATTTATTTCAGCTTTTGATCTGAATTTATTTTCCTGCTTGAAGCATTATGAGAAGCACAAGAATCAATAGGGATTATCTCAACCAAATTTAGAGTTGGCTAAGAGTACTTCAAGGGTTAGGAGACCAAACAAAACAAGAAAGGAGGATTTAAAAGAAGAAATTAGATTTCAAAGTTTAAGAGATTAAGTGGGTGGATAAAGGTACTCAGCATGTACTTTAGATAAAAGCTGGAAAAACAGTGGAACTACTCTTTTTAGTCAGTGGCTCCTGGCCCCATTAGCGGTAAATGCATCTTCGTACTATCCTTGAAATTTGAATTGAATTATTTTAAATAAATGCATAAAGCATAGTATTTTCCATATTTATGGGCACCATGCAGTAAATTTATACGTCAACTTCAACAACTTTAGGGCTGTGTTATTCACAGGCTCCCTGTATGTAACTGTCTCTAATGTTGAGCATCATCAAGAACAACTTTTATCTGTGATCTAAGCCTGCTTAATCTTTTCTTCCAGCCTTTGTTTTTCTTAATCCTTATTTTCCTCATCTATTTTTATCTAACTATACTATAGCTGTGTTTACTATCATCCTTTCTCAAATGAAACAAGGCAGAGTGTCAAACCCATACATTAACAAAAGAGATAAATATGTATTTAATGTTCTCCACAGCTTCGGGATTTGAACAGTTACATTGGGGCTGACAAATACTTTCAGTGTTCACTATAGAATAGTGGCAGATATTTTAATATCAGTGAGAAGTCACTTGAGGGTAAAGTATTTAATATTTCTCTTTTTCATTCCCACATGAAATTTTTGTTTTTTATGGAATTCTATTTCATTATTTCTGCTGTATTCAGAAGTTATTTAAAATCTCCATCTATGTTCATTTATAGAAAAGGGTATGATATGTTGCCATTCATATTTACCACAAAGTTCATTTATTTATTTTTGAGTCATTCTTAAGGAATGCAAAAGCTCAATAAATCATAACTTATGATCAGAGACATTTTCTTTTCATTTAATTGAAGAAAAAATTATTCTCAAATTTAGTATCTTGAGTTTTCATTAACTTCCACATAGTAATATGCTCCAATTAAGGCCTCAGATTTTATTTTTAATGTCATGTCATAGAGAGAAGTGATGTATGCCAAAACCATGATTATCTTGGCAAGGCTGCTAAATCAATGCTTTTCATTTTTGCCATATAGGATGCCATTTATTTTATGAGCAGGAGTCACAGAAGCTTTTAAGTTCTTTAAATCTATAACCATTTTTAAAGAGTATTCGGTGCTTCATATCTCTGTATGGCCAGGATAATCTCTACTCCATACTCTATTCATTATTATTATTATTATTATTATTATTATTATTATTATTATTATGACAGAGGTAAATTCTGGTTTTAATATTTTATTTTGTCTGCTTGTATTTTAGTCAATAATCACTGTAACAATATTTGAATGGGACATTTAAAAACTTTAATCTTTATTCAAGTAGCAGGTACACAAGATGTGACTCTTTCACAATTTGGTGAGCTCAGATTAAGAGGAGTGTCATTGTCATAGCTGTGACATCAAAGCTGTGTGATACATCAGAGGTGTGTTTCACCACAGCAGTGTGACATCACAGCTGTGTGACATCACGACAGTGTAACATCACAGCAGTGTGACATCACAGCTGTGTGACATCAGAGGTGTGTTAAACCACAGCAATGTGACATCACAGCTGTATTACATCAGAGGTATGTTACACCACAGCAGTGTGACATCACAGCTGTGTGACATCACAGTGGTAAGACATCACAGCTATGTGACTCTATAACAAGACAGCAGAGCTAGGAATTTGACATCACTAATTTGTGTCAGTGTTTTATGCTTTAGAAAGTAAGGTATGCTTTTGAAACACTTAAATTTACATATTTAGGCTCAGTTGTGATCTATTGATTCTATAAGATATATGGAGCACAGTCACATCATTATCTTGAATAAGGTTTTCATCCAGGGAAAATGAGGCTCTAAGAAGGTAGAGACTTGAGCCAAGGGCTTCAGAGTATAGCAGTGAAAACAGATGTTAGCTCGTGCGTGGCCTCGGAATGATAGTTATCTGTGATATATTGTGCTCATTTGAGAACATGCCTTTCACTTTCTTGCTTATTAGGATCTGTAAATAAGAGAGAGAGATAAAGCATGTATGTGTGGGAGTCTCATTTTTCTCAATCAAGCTATACTTGAGCAAGTAGAGCACAGTGACCACTCTCCAGTCAGAACTACACACTGTACTCTGATTTTTTTCTCCTTCTGTGTCCGCTGTGGACTGTCCCTTTAATCTTGCAAAACTTCAAAAGATGGAGGCTGGAGAAAAATGATCTTGATTAAGTCAGAAAACACACTTACCAGGAAAATGTCAGAGGAAAGTACAGGCTGACGGAGAAACTGAAGATTTTCTCTGTATGTTGGCAACTGGAGTTTAAAAGATTCAGCTGCATATCTAGTTAGTAAATCAAGAAAAACACCATCGAGTCGGGCTCTCTGAAGTGCTCTTACTTTGATTTTGATGTAATTCTCTATGACACTCCAAAGCTTCCCTTCATTTTATCCCGGATTTTCCTTTTGAGAAGTAACGCAATAGGGAGCCATATGTAAAAGATTACAAATTGTATCTGCGGCTACACAATGCAGGGACTGAATCCATCTCCCAACACCATGTGGCTTTGAAACTGCACCGTTTGAGTGGCATTGGTCTTGCCATGAAGTTGATCTGATTATCACCAAGGGACTGGGGGAATTCAGATACCACAGGATGAATGAAGAAAAATGTGACTTCCTCTCTGTAAGTGTTGGGAGGTACTGGGGTTTCTAGCTGGAGAGCAGTAAGTGTGTATTATTGTGTGAGCCTGCAGTTTGCAAAATGTGGCTTCCATGGGCATACCAGCTGGAGCATTGATGTAGGGATGAAAACTGGCCAGCAGCATGCTAACCAGTTGTTTAGATGGCTGTAAGGAATGATCAAATTTGACAACTTTACTGTAGATCACTCTGTTCCTTAGCAAATTTGTCCTTAAAGTTTTTGATAAGTCTCACTATTTTCATTTTCTAACTTGCAATGAGTTTGTTTTTATAAATCATCACTAGCAGTTGAAAAAAAATTCAGTACTACTATTACCTCTACTCAGAACCTCAACTTGGGATTATTTTTATTTATTTTTCTTTAAAATGATGTATGATTTTAAGATATTTTAGAAGAACAGCAGATATAATGTTGCAGCCTTAAAATTTATATGCATTTTAAGATAAGCATGCCAATTAGGTGCTGTGATTCAAATCTTAGAGGGATAATGAATACAGAACTGGAGAGGTGGCTCAGTACCTAGGAGTTCTTCCTGCTCTTCCAGATAACTGGAGGGAGCTCAGCTCTCAGAACCCTTATCAGGGGTCTCACAAATGCCTCTGACTCTAGCTCCAAGGGATCAGATACCCTTATGAGCTCCATGGGCACCTCATATATGTGCACATACATGTACACACATAGACACATAAATAAGAAAACAAAATTTAAAATTCCAGATAAGTAGAATATATATATTTATGATAATTTTTAGCTCAGTTCATTTTTTTCATTAATCTTAATAAGATGTCTCTGTTAAATGCATTGTCTTCATTACTCTAAATGAAAGAGTTTTGGATTATTTTCATTAACAGAAGAGATTTCAAGGCAGTGTCATGAGGTTATAAGTAATTACTAATACTTAGACCTATAATGAAAAGGACCAGGCTAGACAAAACACATATTAAATGCACAGTTTTAGGAGAAAAAGAACACCAAGGAAATATAATGGCCTTAAGTCCAGTGATCAAGGAAATAAAAAAATTAATGAGAAGTCTGATGTTAAGTGGAATAAAGGGAAAAGTGACCTCAGGGCAAGACCCCACTCAGCTAAGACTCTACATGATAGAGTCTTTATATACTAAATATGAAGGTATATATATTCCTATTATGAGTTATGACTTAGTCACTCTTCTATTGTTGTAAAAAGACTCCAGGACAAAGGCAACTCTTATAAAAGACAACATTTTATTGAGGCCTTGCTTCCGGTTTCAGAGGGTTAGCTCATTATCATTGTGGCAGAAGCATGCTGGTACTCATGGCGCTGAAGCAGTAATTGAGAGTTACATCCTGATCTACAGAAAGATAGATAGATGGATGGATAGATAGATAGATAGATAGATAGATAGATAGATAGATATAGGTACACTGGGTTGGGTATTTATTTTTGAGACCTCCAAAACTACCTCCAATGACAAATTTCCTTCAACGAGGTCACATCTATTCCAACAAGGTCATACATTATAATCCTTCTCAAATAGTGCCACTTTCTGTCACTCAACTATATGATCTTATGGGGGCCATTCTTCTACAAATCACTCCAATTCACTCCCTGGCTCTGATAGGCTTGTAATCATATTATAATATAAAATTGCATTCAGTACTATTTCAAAAGACCCTATAGTTTATTACATTTTCAACACTGTTTGAAAGCCTGAAGTTCAAAGTTTCTTCTGAGACTCATGGCAGTCTCCTAACTATAACCTCTTTTAAAATCAAAATTAAAAAGAAGAACACATATTTCCAACACACAATGGCATGGAATATATATTGCCATTCTAAAAGGAGGAAAAGGAGCATAGTGAGAAAATACTGGACCAAAGCAAGAAGGAAACCCAGCAGGGAAAATTCCACATCTCGATCTCCATGTCTGATATCAAAGAACTATTCAAATCTCCAACTCCTTTCAGCTTTGTTGACTTCAGTATATTCTCTCTTTGGTCTCTTGGTCTCTCTCTTGGTCTTCAAATTTTCTTGACAGGTATCCAAAGACTCTGGCATCTCCAACATCTTAGGGTCTCCACCTAAATCAAATTTTCACCATTACAGCTTTACTCAATGGCTTCTCTGAGCTTCCATTCAGGGATACTCCTGATCCATGCTGAGACTCAGATGCTTTCTTTAGCTGAGAAGGTAGACTCTACAATGTTGTTCTTATATCCTTGACTCTATGGCCAGAACTACATGGCCAAATTTTCTTGATTGGACTGTATCTTGCCCCAACTTCAATTACATTTGCATAAGTTTTCTCTCTTTGGTGGTTTTCTTCACAGCTTAAGCTTATTTTTAAGTTCTTTTTACAGGCTGGAAGCTCAGCTGGGTGGGGTCTTGCCCTGATGTCATTTTTCCCTTTATTCCACTTAGCATCAGGCTTCTCATTAAACTTTTTATTTCCTTGATCAAGGCCATTTTATTTTTTGGTGCTCTTTTTCTCCTAAAACTGTGCAATTTGTATTTTCTTTGTCCAGCTTGGCCCCTTTCATTATAGATCTAAATATGACTGATAATAACAACTTCATGACACTGTCTTGAAATCTTCTCTGCTAGTGGCAAAAATTCAGTACTCTTTCATGTAGTCTCAGGCATAGTTTTTTAATGAAGGGCAAAGATCAGACCCATTCTTTGTCAATATACCACAAGAACAGTTTCTTGGCCACTAACTAAGAATCTTCTCTTCTGATACTTCTTGAGTTGGGTCCATAATAACTTACACTGCTCTCAGCACCATTATCTTCCTTGCTTCTACTAATATATCCCATGGCATCACTTAATCCATTCAAATGCTTTCCTAAAACAAAATTCGCATTCTACTTATAAACAGCAAGATCAGGCCTATCAGAATAATATATCAGGATCTTGCACCAACTTCAATCTTAATCACTATTCTGTTGCTGTGGAAAGAAGCATGACCAAGGGCAACTCTTATAAAAGAAAACATTTAACTGAGGGCTTGCTTAACTTTCAGAGGGTTAGTATATTATCATCATGGTGGGCATGGCAGGAGCATGTTAGAGCAGTACCTGAGAGTTACATCCTAATTGGCAGGCAGAGAAAGAGAGAAAGATAGGGAAAGGGAGAGAGAGGGGAGAGTGAGAGGGTGAACAGAGAGGGAGAGAGAAAGAAAAAGAAAGAGAGAAAGAGAGGGAGAGAAGAGAGGGAAGAGAGAGAGACAGATAGACAGAGAGGAGAAGAGGAAAGAATAATATACATTATTAATATTAATTATTAATATTAATAATATATATAGAGAAATATTGGGCCAAGTGTTAGTTTTTAAAACCTCTAAACCCACTTCTAGTAACAAACTTCCTCCAATAAGACCACACCTACTTTAAGACCACACCTCCTAATCCTTTTCAAATAGTGCCACTTTTTGATGTCTAAGCCTTCAAATATTCAAATATATGAGTCCATGGAGGCATTCTTATTCAAGCTATCACAGACTCTTTGAAAAAATTATCTGAAAGAGTAGGATGAAATGAGATATGCAGACATCTAGAAGAGGAATCTTGGTGGAAAGAACATGATGGGCAAAGGCACTGAGCAGGAACATGGCCATCATGTTGCAGTCACCAAAGACACTATGTGTCATTAGGGCAAAGTAAACAAGGGAGAGAAAAGCAGAGGAACCATAGACAGCTTGTCTACCAGTTTAGGCCAGAGATGATTATAGCATGACAATGGAGATGAGGACACAGTGGTAAGTATAAAGAATGAAGGGGGGAATTCAAGTGTAGAATTCCTCCATAGTCTTGTTTGGTGCATGAAAGGTAAACAAAAAGCACAAAACATAATTCTGAGTTTCTGTTCCGGTCGGAAATAAGCTAAGTCTTGCTTTTATTAAGCTATAGTAAATACTATCAGACATGTATTTTGGGAAACCTACTGGGGTTTCATTTGGGGATGCTAACTAATTTTGAGATACCTGTTAGGTAGAAGAGCAACTATGTCAAGTAACTCTTAAAGCCATATATGTCTAGGGTTCAAGGTGGAGACATTTTATATTACTATAAATTGGAAAAAATATAGATAGTAGTTAAGATTCAGGGTTAGCTGAGATCACTTAGGAAGCAAGAAATGAGAAAAGAAATGTGAAAGGCTTGAGATCATGGGTCCTGCATGCTTAGACTTTAGAGAGAGGAGGGGCAATGAAGGAGGTACTGACACAAGGTGAAGGGACTGTCATTGATAAGTGTTAGGACAGCTGAAGAGTGGTCACAAACAGAGGTCTTTGGTGACATTATGAAGTTCTATTGGGATAATAAGGAGAAATCCTCATTGGGACAAGCTCACAAGAGAATGAGGGAAGGACGGGACTCCCCAGTGTTTCTAGGAATTCTGTTTTGAAAGTGAGCAGATAGTGCAGGAGAGCTAAATGAGATATAGGGACCTTTTAGTTAACTTGTTTAATTTTTTTAAAGAAGATAAAATTAATGTGTTCATGGATGGGATAATGTAATATGATTCATTACATTGATGAAGAGAACCTGTAAAATTGTCAGAGTCAAGTCTTTTCACTGGTGAAAGGGCCATGGTTTTTACAAGAGCAGAGAGATGTGGGCACAAAGGGTTCATGTGTTGGGAGTGAAATAAGAGAGAGACAGAGAGAGGCCTGGTAAGGAACAATGCTGAGAAAGGCTCTCTGTTGCTGTGTACTCCAGGGACTCTGAAAGTATCTGCTGATATGAGATGAGGATGAAGCCAGAGGTTTAAACATAGAAGATGGGAGATAGTATCAGATTCATTACTGCATTCAAGCCCACTGAGATTTATTATGGCTATAAATTTACAAGGTCACCAGCCAGGATTATGTACATTTTTCTCAAGTCACATTAGCTCTATACATGAGATAATCAGTGAACTGATTTAACCAACCTGGATGTTGAACCTGACACAATTAAAGCTCTTGACATATATGCAATCAATTTTTCAAAAGAGAAATGGGGATCCAACCTGGATAATGGGTGAAATGGGAAAATTAGGTTGATAGAAACTTATATAACAAATTTATTATAAATCACAGGTGAAATTTTTAAATGTGTTTGAGGTTGTAGTACTGAAGGGACTTAGAAAGAAGCTACAGGCAGAAAATTGCCTGGTCCCGGGCCAAGGGGAGTACTGCTAGTAACGCCCAGAGAGCAGACTGACTGCGACGATGACGGTTGTCTTTGGTTACTTTCGTGATGCTGTGTGTTTCTCTGACATATCATATACTGTGCTCCCCGCAGGGTTACCTTCTAAAGTTATCGTTTTCACAAGAAAATAAATACCAATTTCAAATAACACACAATGAATTATGACATTTGCTTCTGTCCTGGGGACACTCAGAGAATTAGTACAAAAACTAATTTCCAAATAATCTCATATTTCTATTGTTTGGACCCAGAAAGCAAATGAAATAACATGAGGTTTATATGATCAGATGAACATTTCTGCCTTCTACTTCCCAGAGCTAAGGAACAGTAAATCTGAATGAAATGATTAAGCTGTTTTCTGGAACCATGTCTAAGCTTGGAGTCTTTCTATTCTGATGGAGTGGTTGTTCACTTGAGAACGTGAATCCAGTTGTGACCTTTGGATGTTTTGTCACCCATTATTCTATCCTAAGAGGAGTAATGACAATAATGAAAAATGTTCAATTTCACATACTTGTGATTAAGGACAAAAGTAAAAACCATTTACAATTTTATTGAATAGTCCTTTATTCATATAACATGGAAAAATCTTATTAGTTTTCTGCTTGGCAAAAGAAATAATGAGGTTGAGACAGTTGCTTATGAGGCAAAGGTAGAGATGATGGTATAAGTTCTCCTGATCCTTGGCTCAGCAATGTCAGAGACAAGAATATATACCCACTAGTTGCCTGAAAGCAATACTTTTTTATTGGATCCTAGATACAAAACATTTAGAATAGCCTGAAAATTAATTTCATGCCTCTATTTCCTTCAACCCAGTGAAATAATAAGATACCTTGGTTTCAGAATGCGTTCTCAGTAATAGTTGCCAAGTGATAATTATAGACAGGTATAGAATTAGCAACTTGATCATCTAATTTTATTAACTCAAAGATGTCCAATATGAAAATCGGTGACTGTACTCTATCATCTGCTTTATCCTTGTTGAGAAGTTTGTGTGATGCATTATTGTATTCTGCATAGTGCAGCATCACCCTAAGATTTGGTTTCAAGACAGCAGTCTAGACTGTCAATACTAACAATCAGTTATTGGCATACATGAAGACAGAACTTCCATTCAAGCTCTGAAAATTAGCTATTTGATTACATATAGTCCATGTTTCCCTCATTGATAAGAACAATAAAAATTTTAAGAGTCTTGTTTAATATACATAAACATATGTAGAAATTATGGGGTAGTGCCATTGATTAAACATGAAATATGTTGAATAAGCAGGGTATATAATAGAAATAAAATTGAAATAGCATCTTCTTTGAGGTTGCCTGATAGTTTTTTAGAAGATGGTGAGGGTGTGCTGGGATTTGGAAAAGTATGAAGAAATTTTATCTGTTAATATTGTGATAATGTTTATGAAGTATATATAACATTTATGAGAGCATACAGAATTTAATTCACACAGGCAGAGCTGTAGAACCCTGAAAACTGTATTAAATCAGGGAAGCACAAGGTATTAACTGTGTTAGCATGACTGTGTGCAGGCATGTATGAAAGTGAGGCTCATGGGAGTGGGTGAAATGTTTTTATTGGAGTATCAGAGAACAACAGGCTTGATGTGTTATGGAAACAACAGGAAGAACCATGTGAGGAAAGATGCCAAGTAGACCAGAAGCCCACGTAAGAATATCAGTGACCTTCTTATGAAACCAACGACAATGCACATGACTTTGAGGGTTATAACAAAAGCTGTTCAACTTGGCCTTTATGATGCTTGACTAACACTAAAAAAGGTACATTGTGATGTTGTGAGGTGAGCAAGTGGAGACAGTGTACGGAGGCCACTTCTAAAAATCTTGTCTGTGTATGTGATTGAGTTAAACATCTGAACTATAAGAAGCAGGTTGAATTCTGTTAAGCTCAGTTAAAAAGAAAGGTCTATGGAAGGAATTTATGTGTTCCAAGGGTTGAGACTCACACAAGAAACAGGGACCAGTGACTGGAGCTCTCTGTGGAGTTGCACAATGACTCTTGAATCTCTGTATTTCCTTCTTAATCAACTTCTGCTTTGTTTTCTTTTCCTTAATGAGCTCTGGGATTACAACTTGTCTCAGAAAATGTGACATTGCATTTTAAGTGGAAAGCAACACATTTCAAAATATATAATCACATGAGTCAAAATCACATGTGAAATATCCACAATGGAAGAGCAAAATAATGACATGACTCAGGCTGATTATACAAAATTCAGGAAACAATACCTCATTAACAATAAGCATTTGACTGATATAGGCATATATTGATTATGTCTATACCTATATATAATTTTAAGTTAAAACTGATACAGAATTTTTATGTATCCAGTTGTATCTCTCCTTCCTTCCTACGACATATGTGCTGAAGCCCTTAGAGGCTTCATGTGTCACACACACATGGTCCTATTCCATGTTCCTGACTTTACAAGAAAGGAAAGATTCCTTTGAACTTTCTTCTCATGAGCACACAGGAACAAGAACTGTGGAAGGTGCCTGTCCACAAGCCAGGAGGAGAGCTCTGACCAGGGAACAAGTTTCCCTGGTACCTTAATAGTGGCCTCCCAGGCCAAATTTCTTTCAGAAAATAAATGTCTCTGATTTAGCTATTCAACATGTGGTACTGTTTATCAGTCTCAGTCTATTACTATAAAGTTATTTCTTGAAATAAAAATAAGTAAGGTTTCATAGTAAAAGTACATTTTGGATTAATTCAATTATCTTTCAAAAATCAAACACACATAGTTATCCATAGATGTAACACCTAGAAAGAGAATGTTGGTATCAAATACATGCACCACAATAACCCAACAAATTTAATGTGCCTATCCAATGAGCTCTTGTTTTATTTTCATAATGACTGTTATAAACTCATCCGCTCTTTTGAAAATGCAGAATTTTATCCTTTCCTGATCTCATACAAAAACGTCTTTATATTATTATACTTCCTACATAATTTTCTAGCTCTGAACTAAGAAATATACATAAAATACTTGTATTATGTTGTAGATATAATAGACAGACCAAAGGAAGGGAGCTGTTACAAAATGGAAACATTTTTTTAATGATTGGAAAACTAGACAATATTAAATGTTTTAGTTAAGAACTACAAGAACTAGTAGAACAGAGAGAATATGACGCAGGAGAGAAAGGAGTGTTTGTAGAATGCGGTTGTGGAGAGGAAGGGAGAGAATGGGATCCTTTGCCCTTTTTGTAAAGATTGGTCTTAACTAAAATTGATGTCTCTTTTGTGTCCAAAAAAAAGTAATAGATTTTTAGACCGTCCAAAACCCATGTATTGTGTTTCAGGAGTAGAAATAACATTTATTAACCCTTTTCATTAAAAATAATCATTTTCTTCATACTAATACAAATCGCTGCTTTTGTTTGTTTGTTTTTGTTTTCAAGACAGGGTTTCTCTGTTTAACCCTAGCTCTCCTGGAACTTACTCTGTAGACCAGGCTGGCCTCAAACTTCTGGAGATCTGCCTGCCTCTGCTTTCTGAGTGGTGGGATTAAAGACATACACCACCACCACCCAGTTAAAGCACTGCTATTTTCATTGACATCATGAATGCTTTGAAATACTTAGAAGTGAAGACACACATAACACTCATTAAAAATAACATTTCCATTCAAAACAATTTGTGTGGTCTAAAATTAGAGAAAAATTCAAGTGGGCACAAGAATAATTAAATGATCTTTTCTATCTCCTTCTCTCATTTGTATTTTTATGGGCACCTTGTCCATCACAAGTGCTTTAAGAAAGAAAAAAGGTTATTAACAATTAATTGATTTGCACACTAGCCAGTGGTTAGCTTCCAAATCTATATTGTTGAACTATTATTATTAATAGCATAAAAATAGCATTAGAATGAAATGTTATCAATAACATATATCGAAGAGCAAGAACACATTAGTAAACTATAATTAGAGATCTGCGTAATCTACAGCTTCAAAATCTTAATACATATTTTGAAAACCTGATTAATTAATTATAGTGGACATAAAAATAACCTCTGTACAGTTTTGTGATCTATGTCACCTTCAGAGAGAGCACATCAAAACTCCCTTTTGTAGCTATTGCTTTCAATGTGGTCAACAGACATTTTATCAACATTCTGTACAGAATACACAATAAAATTTTATTTACCTCAGAGCTTTTCAGCTCATGGCCTCTATTTGGTTAAATAATAAAAGGTAATTGTGAATGTAAGTTGGATACACAATATGTAATTTCAGCTTATCTCTGGATTTGATTCTTTTATGGATGCATATTTTATTCTTAGCAAAGTACTATTCTCCACCTTCCTGTCGACTACCTCCCACTCATTCCCAGATTGATTCATGTTCATAAGCTATGTCATGGAGAGTTCATACGAATACAGTCTGTATCTCTTCCTTCTTATGTATTTTCATAAAAGGAGATAAATGTCAACTACTGAATATGGGCTTTCAAACGAGTTCAATTTATTAACAACTGGGAGAAAATTTGTTTTAGTCAGAGCATTGAACCAGAACATACTGTTGAAAAGATGACTTTAAAAAGGGAAGGCATAAAGCCAGGCTTAAATATTTACATAAGCCATACAAAGGAATAATTTGAAATATTTCTCATTAATTATAGCTTAGTGAAAATGTACTACATACTCTGTGTAATGACTGAAGTTAAAATTCCCCTAGTTACTCCTAAAAGTGATGACAGTCTAATCAAAAATTGATCAATTGATTTTGTTTCCTCATCTTCTAGTACCAATGAATTTCCCTAGTTACATCCCCTAAACATATAATTATAGCAGTATCTTTCTATTTTATGAGTACGCTTGGATAGTCATGGGGCTTTCATTTATATCCATGGAAAACAGAAGCAACATTAATTCTTATGCATTTGATAAAGAGTTTGGTTGAGGCTTCTTATATTTTAGTGAATAAGTAGATTTTGATGTTTTGGGACTACAGAATATGTTTATTTTACACACCAACTCAAAAACTATTTCTTCGTTTAATCTATATAAATATTGAGTACATGTTAGATATGTTAGTTACTTAAAAGGCAGATAAATTAGCTAAAAGTGTTATCAGTGAGTAGTCAATGAATCTGATATTGTTGATAACATGGCTATGTCTTTGACTCATGGTCATAAACTATACTTCCAATCCTGGATACATGGCAAATGTCAACTGGTGAATACTAACATTTGATAATAACTTCAAAAAGGAGAGCTAGCTAAGAGTAGATTCCATTTCCCTTTTAAGATTGTGCAGTAGAATCTGGACATTTCTGGCACCCTCTCCAGATCCTATTGCCATACTCATGAATATCTTGCATATCACCATAGAACCTTCACCTTGCATTGGATGGAGAAAATGACAGAGCCCCACATAGGAGCACCGGACTGAGCTCCCAAGATCCTGATGAGGAGCAAAAGAAAGGAGATCATGAGCAAGGACGTCAGGACCGTGAGGAGTGCGTTTACCCATTGAGGCGGTGGGACAGATCTAACGGGAGACCACCAAGTCCAGTTGAAATGGGACTGATGGAACAGGGGACCAAACCAGACTCTCTGAATGTGGCTGACAGTGGAGGAGGACTGAGAAACCAAGGACAACGGTGATGAACATGAACTCTACAGCATGGACGGGCTCACTGTGAACCTTGTCAGTTTGGTTGCTCACCTTCCTGAACTTAGGGGGAGCTGGGAGGACCTTGGACTTAACATAGTGAAGGGAACCCTGATGGCTCTTTGTCTTGGAGAGGGGCGGAGTGGGGGTATGGGTGGAAGGGAGGGGAGGGAAGGGGGAGGAGGAGGGGAGGAGATGGAAATTTATAATAAAAAAATGAGAGAAAAAAAAGATTGTGCAGTAGATGCTCCCCATGCAAGTGTGTGCTTTTCCTCTTTTCATACTGACACCAGCTGTTCTGTGTGTTCTAAGACTGATCTGCAATAGCCACACTTACAGTTTCAGCTAAGTTTATTAAGTAGATAGCATGCCATGATAAAATATTAAATAATAAGAGATAAATAATTAGGTAGCTAGGAAATATCAAATTGGGTGGGTGTTCAAATTGTCTAAAGAAATCAACCAAGGAAGCCCCTTTATGGTATTCAGTGGGTGTTCCCAATAGAGAATTCTGAGAAGAAAAATATGTTCCCTTGGGTGAGGCTTCCAGCCAAAGGAACAAATAACAGCAGTAAGGTGACACCATCAAACAAATGGCTCACAGCCAGAAGAAACCAATTGAGCCTTGTTGAGGCAATAAGTTGGTGTCTTCTGTAGAGAGCCCCTGGCAGCATAGAATATCCCCTTGGGTGAAGATACTTAAAAATCCTGAAAGAAAAGAAGAAAAAAACGAATAGGTAGCACAGATAGAATCAATATTCTAAGACTTTGTGCTCAAAGTAACCATCGGAAACAAAATGGAGAAGTTAAGACAGTCTTCTGGAGTTTCAGTGGAGGTCCGATGGGTGACTTTCCCCTGGATAAGCTTCTAGGCTCCTGTTCCCACCATAAGTACTTTACTTTTATATCATGAAATAAGCAATAGTGGCATAGGTTGGAAATAGTTTACACTTTAGTTTGTTTTCCTGGCAGTGTTTTTACCCTTGGGATGCTTTTCTCTTCTTTTTCCTTTTGGTCACAGAATTGGGGAAGCCAGCCTATCTTCACACAATTGTTCTTGAAGAATAGTTTGAGACAAATGTGCTTGAGGCTCAAATGGGGTGTCCACCATTCTTTTAGAGCTAGCTTCTCAGTGAGCTCAAGCAGGGCATGACAGTTCACCAATATAATGGACATTGTGTGACCCTGAAATCCCATTAGAGAAAGGAAGTAAGATCCAAACAGGTAAAGTGGTTATGCATTTCAGTAATAAAACATTGTGCTCACATTGAAGTCTTTCTTTTTTCTGATCCTTCATGGCACAGATTTTATCTATACTTTTAAAGTTACGTTTGTACTTTATCTGGAGCATTTTCCTTCTGTAAATATGAAGTTAAAAAGCTATTCTTTAGTTGACATTTCTGAAAGATCCATCAACCAGTTTCTGTCGTGACCTTAAAATCATAACCATGAACATACTTTAAAAGTCATATGAGTCATTTCCCAGTGAGTCACTAATAACTTTGTGTATCTTCAGATCATAAAGTAACTATTTCTCCCGCATCATTTTGGCTTTCCTCTCTGAACAAAGAAAAGCTATACTGATAGATAATTTTGCAGTAGTTGAAATATTGGCCCCGTTTTGGAAGTCACTTTTATTTCTCTCTTTCCTATAGACCGTGTAATAATATAAGAAGCACAACAAATATAATGTCATTAAAAATTCAGAATTTTCATTTATTTTAAATAAATGAACTTAGTTAAGAACTAAGAAAAAGTTATTTCCTCTCCAATATTGTCTTTATTTTATTTTATTTTATTTTATTTATGGGGGCATTTTGGAGTTTCCAAAACATGACACATGAAAGACACAAGAAACTTGTGAGTTACAACCTATTGCACATGTATCTGTGGTATCATTTACCTTGGGTCATGGAAATCCAAGACCTGGGAATTTGTGCTACAGACAAATTAAATTGTTTTAAGTTGTGAGCTGTCAGGCTATCTATCCTATCCTATCCTATCCTATCCTATCCTATCCTATCCTATCCTATCCTATATTCAGCAAAGTCAGTGCTAAAACCCTGGTACCCTGGGACCCACATTAATATAAAATGAATGGAAACAAAGATAGTCATTGATTACTATCAAAGTAGTCAGGATTACTGAAGTTTAACAAACTTACAGACACTTACCAAGAACCATTCATGTGACTAAACTTACTAAATTGCCAAGAACTCCAAGAAACAATAAGGAAACAGCTTATTGTCGACTGAATTTTTATTGAAATGTTTCAAAGGAAACTTTGAGGGTAGTGTTAGTAGTCATGCACCATCAATTCTCTGGTTATCCTCTGAACTTTCTGTGCTAAATTTGTGCTGTTACTTTTGAAGATTTAGATATTAAAGCATATATAAAGTCACACACAGCTCACTAAGGATTAATGATGAAAATCATGCTAATTTATGTCTTTATGTATTTACTGATAAACCCATAATTGTTTTCAAAATAAGAATGAATCTCAAGTAATTTATCATAGAAATAAACATGGTTTTATGTATCCCTTAGAAAACTTCCCTTGCTTGCCTAATATTGTGGGCAAGCAATACAATGTATCAGTTTGAAGGATGCTTATTAAAAAGGGCAGTACCTACAGTTGTATGAAACTGTCCTAGCTTAATTTTCAATGGATCATACTAGAAAGTTTCTATTTAACAAAATAAAATCATATAGCTATATTCACTGCTTCTGATTTATCACCGTTATCTGACTTGGACTATTCCTCCCTCAACAAGGGTGCTTTATGCCTTGTGATTCAGAATGCCCTTTTACAGTGTGGTGCGAACTTCAGTAAGGAGAAGGCTGATTTCCTAACATGCCCATAAATCACAGAGTTTGTAGCGGTGGCAGTGCTTGCAAGGTTACCCAACCCTCTAGTATTTGAAATTTTTTCTTTTTTTATCAAGGAAGATGGATGCAGTTACAGCCCTGTACTGGAGGTATAGTGGTGTCTCATGGGTCATTTTATTAAATAAAAGGGAAAAATAAAACAATGCTGCCTGCTTTGTCCATAATTGCTTTAGTCCCAGATATGATCATTTCTGACATCTACCGTTTTAGCTCAATTTCTCACGTAGACACAACTTGCCTTGGCAGAAATGCTCCCTGTCCTTTTCAGAGTCCTAGCCTTATCCACAGTGCCTTTCTTTAAATGAGCTTTAATCAGTAGATCATGCATTTTGCCTCATGGTAATAGCTTAGCATGTCTGTTCCCCCATATGCATTGATCCTTAATAGAAAGCACAAGCACATAGCTAAGGCTTTTGACATTTTCAGCCTCCTGGCAGGTAGCAAGAAAGCAGTTTTAAGTTTGAAATTCTTGCTGGCTCTATTCCACACCAGATTAGAGATTGTGTAAATCATGGGATATGCTCATTGTATCTATTTCTGAAGAAGGTTCAAATTTTACAAACTTTTTGTTGCTTTTCTTAATCTGCAATGCTACATACATTACCCCTGTACCTACCTGACTTCATTTGATGTGTGTCTTGAACGCAGTTTATTGACATTTATTTCTCTACATACATTTTTCCATTTACAGTGCAAGGTATAATTTCCCCCATCTTCTGTTAGAACATGAAGCAGCTGTATTGATATTTCAACACTGAAGCATAGTGACCATTTCTTTCAATCTATGAAAATTGGTGATTTAGTTTGGTTTCTATTACTGTTATAAAACACCATGACCAAGGCAACTTATAGAAGGAAGGTTTTCTTTGCACTTATAATTCCAGAGGGCAAAGAGTCCATTACAACCATGGAGGGCAAATATGGCTGTAGGTAGGTATGGAGCCTGAAGCAGCTAGTCAAGAACTCACATCTTAAACCACAAGTTAAAAAAAGGGAAAGCAAATTGGAAATGGCATATGGACTTTATACACCCAGTCCACCCACAGTGCTATACTCCCTCAATAATGCCAAATATATTGCACTTACAAAACAGTTCTACCAACACTTGGAGAGCAATTGTTCAAATACCAGAGACTCTGCATTTGGGGAGCATTTGCTTCCAAACCACTACAGTTGGGCTGTGTCACCAAAACACATAAAGTGAAATTTTCACAAATCTTGGCCACCTATAAAGGAAGACACTACAGTTGGGCTGTGCCACCAAAACACATGAAGTGAAATTTTCACAAATCTTGGCCATCTTTAAAGGAAGACTAAGTGAAAAATATTTACATTCATAAATAACATTCCAGGTAATCAATAAAGAGTACAACTTTAAAAATAACATACTAATTTATGATTTATTTCTTTATAAGAAAACAATGAAACTAAAGTAGAATACATAAAGAATATGGAAAGATCATCCAGGTCAGGGTCCTGGTTCTGAAGTGCATACTGTCTGCAGCAATGGACTCTTACCTTCCACCTCCAGGGGGTAACTCAGTGCAACAGAAAAAGGCTGTATGTTTCAGAAGTCTCTAGGAATTCTGGCCAACAACTCAAAACAGGATTCTCATGGCTGGTACTGGGTTTTTGTTAGATGATTCTTGGTTAGAGGAAGTACCATTAACTCAGATGAGAAAAGTTCACTAAAACTATGTTTGTATACTTATACATAGAGTTATATGCATCACAGAGTTTTTCCAATAGTTAATAGTATGACTCCTTGAGGCTTTTTTCTTGCTGTTTTACCCACCTTTCTCCTTCCTCTGTATTTACTTCCTTCCCTAAAGAACCCTCCATTTCCCCATTCCCCTATCAGATCACTTACATCCTGCTATTCTCCTTTACCCTCCTCCCACTTTCTTCTGTATTTATTTCTTTCCTCTCCCTAAGGACATATTCTTTCCCATTTCACCAATCAGTTCACTTGCACCCTTAAATTCCCCTTTATTTTGCTTCTTAACCTCCTCTTCTGGCAATGATCCTGCTTTGCTGATTTCTGTTGTTGCTATAGGCGACGTACTCATATCAGAAGATCTTGACCTAGGGGCCTCCAATGCCTGAAACCATGTGATGTTTGGTGTAATGTTAGTCTTTTTGGGTCCGGGTTACCTCACTCTGTATGATCTTTCTAGTTCCATCAATTTACCTGAAAAGTTCATGGTTTCATTCGTCTTTGCAGATGAATAGTCTTCTACAGTGAATATGTACCATGTTTTCATTAGCCATTTGTTGGTTGTAGGGAATTTGGATTATTTCTATTTCCTAACTATTGTGAGAAGAGCAGCAATGAACATGTCTAAGCAAATATTTCTGGAGTATGATGTCAAGTTTTTTGAGTATATGACAAGGAGAGGTATAAATGGGCCATGTGGTGGATATATTTTCAACATTTTGAGAATTCCTGATACTAATTGCCATAGCTGCTGTATCAGTGTGCAATCCTGCAATGGTGAATGAGGATTCTCTCTTCCTTGTTGCCCCTCAAGCAATTGTTGGCAGTTGTTCAATTAAATTTCATAACTGTGTTGATTTACATTTCCTTAATTACTAGGAATGATGAACATTTTTGAGATATGTCATACCCATTTTTTTCTTCTTTTCAGATCTCTTTGTTCAGGTTTCAGGCCCATTTTCTTTCTTTTTTCTTTATTTTTTTCCTGTTCTGTATATGTTACATTCTAACTTCAGTTTCCCCTTTTCCACTCCCCCAGTTTCTTTCCCCCACCTACCCTACTGCCAAGATCCACCCTGCCTCTCTCTCACCCCGCAGAAAAGAAAAGGCTTCCCAGGACACAACCAAGAATGGCATAATATGATACAATAAGACTAGGCACATACTGTCAAATCAAGGTTGGATGAGGCAGCACAGTAGAAGAAAAAGGGTCACACAAGTAGACAAAAGAGTCAGCGACCACTCATGATCCCACTGTTAAAATTCCACAAAGATATCAAGATACTCAGTCAAAGTATATATAGAGAGAGGACATAGGTCACACCCCTATAGGCTTCCTGATCTCTGCAAGCCCCTATGAGTCCCTGTCAATGGATTCTGAGGGCCAGGTTCTTCTGGTGACCCTTATCCTTCTGGTTCCTCTGATCCTTCTTTCCCCTCCTCTGGAAGACTCCCTAAGCTCCACTAATGTTTGGCTGGGGGATTCTGCATCTGCTCCCATCAGTTGTTGAATAAAGTCACTCTGATTAGGATTCTGCTGGTTCTAGACACAGGACATCCTTCAGGCAAGACAAACTGTAGGTTGAAGGTTTTGTGGATGTGTTGGTGTCCCAGTTCCATTATGTGGGACCTTGCCTTTTTACAGAAGATGGCCAGTTCTTGCTCCATGTCTCCAATTGCTAGGGGTCCTTGCTAGGGCTACTCTTGTAGATTCCATGGGATTTCCCTTGTATTAGGTTTCCACCTGACCATCAAAATGCCCCTCAATTCCAGTCATTTATTCCAGTGTTTACGCCCTTCTCCCACTTGATCCCTCCTGTTCCCAATCTCAGCTGCCACCAGTCCACCTACAAAATCTATTCTATTTCATTTTCCCAGGGTTATCATTGTGTTCCCCTGTAAGCTCTCCTTATTTCTTAGCGTTTCTGGGTCTGTGGACTGTGGAATGATTGTCTTTCATTTTACAGTTAATATTCACTTTTAAGTGAATAATACCATGTTTATCTCTCTAGGTATCCTCACTTAAAATGGTTTTTTCAAGTTCCATCTATTTGTCTGCAAATTGTATGATGTCATTGTTTTTAACAGTTGAGTGATGCTCCATTGTGTAAATTTACCACATTTTCTTTATCCATTCTCTGATTGAGAAACATCTAGGTTGTTTTCAGTATCTGGCTATTATGAATAAAGCAGTTGTGAACACAGTTGAGCAACAAGTGCCCTTGTGATAGGATGGAGCATCTTTTGAATATGAGCTTAGGAGTGGTATAACTGGGTCTTGAGGTAGATCAATTTCCAAATTTCTGAGATATTGTCATATTGATTTCCAAACTGGCTGTACAAATTTGTACTACCACCAGCAGTGGAGAAGTGTTCCTGTTTCTCAAAATCCTCACTGGCATAAGCTGCCTTTTGTTTTGACCTTAACCATTGTGAGAGGTGTAAGATGGTATCTCAAAGTCATTTCAACTTGCATTTTCTGGATGGCTAAGGATGTTGAACATTTCTTTAAGTGTTTCTTGGACATTTGAGTTTTCCTCCTTTGATGAAAATTCTGTTTAGATCTGTACTCCATTTTCAAATTGGATTATTTTGTTTGTTAATGTCTAATTTATTGAGGTCTTTATATATTTTGGGCATTAGCCTTCTGCCAGATGTGGAGCTGGTGAAAATCTTTTCCCATTCCGTAGGCTGCCATTTTGTCCTACTGCCTTATAGAAACTTTTCAATTTCATGAGGCCCCATTTAATTGTTGATCTTTGCTATTTGCACATAATATGAAAGTGTCACAAGTGACCTCAAAAATTTACTAGGAAACTCTGACAGCTGAAGTAACTGAATACAAGATTAACTCGATCAGAAGACCACTTGTTTACAAATAACAAATGGTCTAAGAAAAAAAACCAGGGCAACAACACCCTTACAATAGCCACAAATAATATAAAATATCTTTGGGTAACTCTAATCAAGCAAGGGAAAATTTCTTGTAGATGGAGCGGCGGGGCTGTGTCACCCAGCTAGCTTTACACCTGAAATAATTACACGGAAACTGTATTCTTTTAAACACTGCCTGGCCCATTAGTTTTAGCCTCTTATTGCCTAATTCTCACATCTTGCTTTAACCCATATTTAGTAATCTGTGTAGCACCACAAGGTGGGTCTTACCAGGAGAGATCTTAGCCTGCATCCATTTCGGAAAGGAGAACTATGGTGTCTGCCTGAGGCGTCTCCCTAATTTCCCTTCTTCCCAGCATTCTGTTCTGTCTACTCCACCTATCTATATCCTGCTCCATCAAAAAGCCAAGGCAGTTTCTTTATTAACCAATGAGGGTCCTCCATCAATTTCTATTATAAAACCTTTAAGTTTTTGAAGAAGGAAATTGAAGAATATATTAGAAAGATCTCCTATACTCATGGATCAATAGGATTATCATTGAAAAGATAGCCACTCTACCAAAAGCAATCTACAGATTCATTGCAGTTTCCCTCAAAATTCCAACACAATTCTTTACAGACCTTCAAAGAACAATACTCATCATTCTTTGGAAAAAAGCCAGGATAGCTAAAACAAGTTTATACAATAAAAGAACTTCTAGAGTTATCATTATCCCTGATTTCAAGTTGTACTATAGAACTATAGCAATAAAAATTGCATGGTATCGATATAAAAACAGATACACTTATCAATGGAATTGAATCAAAGACTCAGATTTAAAACCACATACATATGGATACCTGACTTTCAATAAGGAGTCAAATAAAAGGAAAAAAGAAAACATATTCAACAAATGGTGCTGATCTAACTGAATGCTAGTATGTAAAAGAACATAAATAGATTCACATCTATCACCCTGGACAAAACTCAAGCCCCAGTGGATCAAAGACCTCAACATAAAACCAGACACAGCGAACTTGAGAGAAGAGAAAGTGTGGAGCAGCCTTGAACACACTGGCACAGGAGACAACTTTCTGAACAGAACACCAGTGGTGCAGGCACCTGGGCCCAGTTTTCAAACTGGCCATTGGTTTTTCACTCTTTGTCTTCTGAGTTCTCCGAGGACTAGCTTCCATGCCAACAGAGGGTGCCATCGAAGCTTCCATAGTAGGGAGGCAACCAACAATCATACCCAGGTATGATGCCTATTAACCACATCAATGACCAGCATGGCACATCAACTCTAATGTTGTATCATGGTCATAACTAACAGGTCTTTAATTGGATAACGTATGACTAAAATTTCCCACTCAAGAAGAGGGAAACCATGCCTGATCCTGTATGCCTACATGACTACTCAGTGCCCATGAAATCACAGATACTGGAGAATATACAACTACTAGATTACTAAACCAACATAACCCCTAACAAAACAATATGAAAACATTTTTTCTTATAACCACAGATAAGTATAGTCTTCACCCCTCATCAAATAATCTTCTCTCTGTAACAGATAGAAACCCCAACAAGCAGAATGCCAATTGTGGAGCCTCGTCACAATGGATCATCTACAAAACACTCCTGCACCTAAGGCTCAGTGATCATTGTGGAAGACGGGGCAGAAGTAAGAAATAAGAGAAAGGGGGATCAGAGTTTTCTGTGAAATTGTGTCTCCTAATAATCTTATAAGCTCCACTCATAAAGTCTCACTAATATGAGAACTGAACAAGCATGGTACTAAGGGACAAGCCAAAGTGGATGGTGAAAAGCCCATGAGACCTCAGTCCTACATAAAGAACTATACGCGTCTAAGGAGATCTGGGAGTAGAAGAGGTTGTCTTTCCCACAGAAGAGTATACCAAATGATTGGTCATTGCCAAATGGTCAGAACTGGAAATAGACAGACATGTAATATTATCCGGGGTTAGCAGGTTACATCTATTAATACCCATGTATATACCTATACCTGTATCCTTGCAAAAAAGATTAGTCAAAATAGAGATTATGAATGTGAAGGAAAGTAGGGAGGGATATGTAGGAGGGTTTTGAGAGAGGAAAGGGAAAGGAGAAATTTGGTAATTATATTATGATAACAAAATAAATAAGAATATGGAAAGAAGGTGTATTTATTATATGTCCATTTTATGCCAGGCATTATGATAATGTATATGAACGAATCTAGTAAAATTCCATCAGTGACCTGTGAACAGCTGTAGTCATTCCCTTTCACAAATGAGGACAGTGAGGGTAAAGATGGTTAGTAATACCAGCAAGGTTACTTACCTGGGAGGAGAAAGAGCTGGAATTCAAACCCTTAGCTTCTTGACTTTGCATTGTTTAGTACTCAGGCACCAAGCTATCACTTTGAATGAAACTTTTTAGAGAGTACATGAGTTTGATACCAGAGGCAACCTGGACTCTAGTGGACTAAGGGCTTTCTTCATAAGTAGATACCAAAAGTCACAATTAAAGTCCAATCTTCCCTTCAATGAATTCAGAGTAAAGCTCATAGAAAATCGGTTAACTCATAGAAAAGCTCAGCCCATCCAGCACAAAGTCGGACAAACTTGCATTTGCTGCCAATACTTTGCTTGCTAATTGCTATGGAATTCTGTTTTTCAATATCATTAAGTTTCTGTTCTCTATAACATAGGAACATGAAAACACATTTAACATCATTTAAAATTTCAGCAAAAATTAAAACAATGCTACATGGACATCTTCGCAATGAGCCATGATGCTTGCCGTTCCCAGCTTCAGATTGCTTCTTTGCTTGTGTCTGGACTGGGATGTGCAGCTGCAACACTGAGGGAAGGCTGAGTTAACACGCACAGAAGGCCTTATCTCAGCATCCAACTCGGGGCCATGTTTCCCATTTTCTAAACTTGAAACAATTCACTTTGGAGCAGCACTGGAAGGGGTGCCAGATGTTGATGAGCAAAGCAGAAACGAACGTGATGGAAGAATAGAAAAATGCCAATAAATATGCAAGTGTGAATAAGCAAGAGAACATTCACCAGTAATCACACAGAGCGAGTGGATGGAGTTGAGAAGCGTAAGTTGCAGTGGTTCTTATGTCTTTGCTGACCCAGCTTTTCAGATTTAGATGATATCAGTTTGATGATGTTTGTTCAAGCCCATGGGAGGCGTGTACCTTCCTTTGTGGAGACAGAGGAGGGAGGAGTGGATGGGGAGGGGAATAGATGGGAGGGTTGGTATGTGAAACAAATGAAAAAATATTCAAATAAAACAAAACTGCAAAAATAGACGATATTAATTTTAGAATGGAAATTATAAGTTACCCAGAAAAGCTAGGGAGATTAACAAGATACAAAGCAAACCTCAGAGACATGACACAGGGAATGATCTCAGTTTTGTAAAGATATGTTCATGTGCCTACATTTTTATATTCGTATAGAGGAATGAGGAAATAATGGAATTGAGAAAAATTGGAAACAGAAAGAAGTAATGGAGTGGTTTTGTGGTTTTGCAAGTGTGTGCTTTCCTTCAGTCTTTTTAAATATACAATTGACATATTCATTTCTTGTCTAATTAAGAAAGAAAGTAACTGAATTCATAGACAAATGTCAAGATTAGGAACATTTTTCTAAACATATTCAGATCAACTTCCATTAGTTACCTGGTAAAGATCAGCATGACAATAAAGTCTCTTATCAAGGACAATACAGCTTGCTTTAAAATTAGGATAAATAGATGTTTTCTGCCCTTTCTCCTTGTCTCTCTCTTGCCCCCTCTTACTTTCAGACATTTGTCACACTGATCATTTGCTGACAAAGAAACAAAATGCAAAAACAACAAAGAAAAACATCAGGGTGACGACCTGAGTATCAGCTTCAGAAGGATGTCTTATGTTCTGCCCATAATCTCACTGAAAAAGGTAGTTTATTCCTTTAATTATTCCATCATTCACTCATGTTTCTAATAAAGAATCAGATGAGTAACTAAAATGCTTTTTCATCGTATTTGGCATGCTTTCATGGTGCCTTACAATATGTTTTTCATAGTTAGCTTTTATAGTATATAGACGTTTATTGACTAAAGGGCATGTGTTTCTCGTGAAGACGTACATTTATTTAATGGAAATATTTACTGTTATCTGAAGACTGTTATGGTTTTGTGATATTTTATCAATTACTCTTCATTCCAACAACTTTGAATAGTTGGTATTGAATTATTACTTTATACTTTGTGGAAACCAAGCCAGTAATAAGTTGTTTTAGCCTATTGCCACAGCAGGAATGAGTGTTATTTCTACAGCTCATTTCTTTTCATGTACCATCTGGGGTCTAGTCTTCAGATAAGAAAAACAAAAACAAAAACAAGAGGTTTTATCACTTCCTTAAGGATCTAATGAATATCTTTTAAAATAAGAAAAACCCATGAAAACGTAATTATGGTTTTAGTGTCTGCTGTATTATGGTACACTGTTTACTCTTGCTTTAAAAATAAACAAGTCTGATTGTGATTAAGGCCAGCCTAGGAGAACAATAAGGACAGTCTGGGCGGCTGTAGTTTGGCTTCATTATTCTACAGGGAGAACAAGTCAGATCAAGTGTGATGCAGTTTCTATCAGAAAGAAAATATCCCGTGCCTTCTGGAGTGCATGTTGATAGAATGGAATGTGGAGGACCTGTCAGCTCCTCTTTAGGAAGCAGTGACAGTGATATAGTTCCCCTGAAAGGCCTAGACACTTCACGAAAGATAAACAGAGCCCCGAGCTCCTTAAAAATGTGAATAGAAAAGAGATACAGCACAGGCTCTGCATTCCTTTCTACTTAAATCATCCCATTGGGCAATGCTATTGAAGACTTTGTCACCCACCGTTACAGCTACTCAAGTTGATTTGAGGTATGGTTGCCATGGTTTTCTTCTGCTCCATTACATTAGGAAGGACCGAGGAAGCGCTCACTGTTCTCAACATGATCAGAGATACCTGAAAATAGTACATTTTAAAAATGCATTTCTATAACATGAAAAAGTATGAAATGGTTACCAAGGCATACGAACTAATGTTCAACTCTCCATGCTGTATATGGAATGGTCCCCTGGAAGGGAAAGGTTTGCCAGTAAATTTTATTTCTCTATGTTTTGACTTTTCAGATTAGCATCTATTAATTGTTCACTGTGATATTGTCTTTCTTGTATTAGTGTGTTCTCACATTCACCTTTCTCAGCATTGTCTCTAGCCCCATCTCTGGTTGGTACCCTTTGTGCTCTCTAATAGTCTCTGCTCCTTTCATGGTCTATGTATGAGAGAAAACATGTCATGTTGCCGTTCTCAGTCTTCCTTGTTCCATTTGACATGATAATGTTCAGATCTTAACATTTTCCTGCCAATAATATGATCTTTATGACCAAGTAAAGCTTCATTCTAATACATATTAGATTTTTTTGTCCACACACATGCTTATGGGAAATGAAGGTCCTCTCACAGTAATGCTATTCTTTTTTTATAGTGAACTGTATTTTTGATATAATTTGAAAACCATTACACCTGTCTGAATTAGTTTTCTGAATTTTGTTTTTTTCTGATCTACTGAATTAGAATGCAGGTGGGTATATCTGGAGACGCTTGCAAGCTAGGTTTTACTCACCCAAGATCATTTCTTTGGTCTAAGGAAGAAATCAAGGTGTGACCCCTTCCCTCAGCACTTAGTCTAATTGTCTGTGGAGAAAGGTGTCCTTGTAAAGACATGAACAATGAGTGTTGATATCCTATGATGCTGTATCACTTTACTGATGTGAAAGACCCTTAAGCAGGGGACTCCTCCCTGGATTCTGGACCCATCAAAACTATGAAACACTAAGTATTGTTTCCAATCACTAAGCTGTGGAATTATTTGCTGTACACCTGAGTAATTTACTCTATATTTTAGATAAAGTTGTACAGAGAAGAAGACCATCATCACAACCTACGAGTCAGGTTTTTACCTGAGTTCAGTCAAGTTATGAGAGAATAGGATAGGATATGGATAGTTATTCCTATTCTTAACAAAGGTGTTTTTAAAAATGAAAGCTGGCATGATTAATAATTGTGTCAGGACAATAAGCATGAATGAAACTCTTCTAGATCAAGAGATATAAAGGGTCATCTTATTTCTATTAAAAGTCACCCTGTGGGGTTATGGAAAAGTTTGGATAAGCCACAAGTCAAAATTGATCTAAAGAGGAGTTAGTCCATCCATTTGATTTATGGACTTTCTTTTCCCCATTAGAAAAGCTAAGACTCGGGTATATAGATTTTAAGTAGCAAAAACTCTATTTTAACTCCAGGATCCAGGACCCATGCTGATCTGCTCTTTAGAGTCATGCGGGCTTTCCATTAAGTAATTTCATCTCTTCTGGTACGGCACTCTGCTACAGGAAACCATAGGAGAACTATCACGTTTATTACAGAAACACTGTCAGTGGTGCTCAACCTTGGGAGGACGTCAGAATCAGTGGGGCTGTGAAAATGCCAATGTCAAAACCTCTTCTTAGAGCTGTTAATTCTGAATGCTTTGCAATTGGGTGAGAAAAATATGCTCATGTCTCATCTGATGATACGATATAACTTTGAGAACAATCCCTTGAATGTGAGCTGGCTAACGGAAAATTGACCAAGAAGGTCTTTGGGTAGGAAAGGACAGTGGAGAAATTGTAAGGCTGTGTTCCTTACATAACTAGCAGGAGGCCTAGAAATCAGTATTTTTAGCAAATGATTCAAATAATTCTTATGATGCAAGCTTAGAAACTACTGACCTGATCCATTTTCAACAGACATCAAGATAAAACTGGCTTTGTATAGTGAATTTTGTAGTGTTGCTTCCTGCATCAGTAAAACATTTTCAGAGGAAAAATATAAATAAATAAAATGAAAAATAAAAATCTCCTGTCATATCTAGCTACCATATTAATGTATCTTTAAAAAAATAAAAAATAAATCTAATATAAGCAGTTCTTCAGGTGTTTCACCAAGCATCAGCTCTTAGCAGGTCCTCTGTCTTGCTCACTCTGCGTCGCAGGCAAACTCAAGGCTGTCAGGTGTTCCTGCATAGTTTCTCCAGTTACCTGTCTTCCTACTGGAGACAAGGGCCTTCTTGTCATACCTGGACTCAGTTCCTTCTCTTCTAGAAAGAGAACTCAATGGCTTTTAAAGAAGCACACTGTTTTTTTTTTTTTTCTATGAAAATGACCACCTCCAGACGCTCTTGAATTTCATTTCAGTGTGGACACATATTTGCAGTTGTGGAAAAGAGGCGCAGGCATATGATTTAAGGCAGGAGGTGGGTTTTTGTGTGTGTGTGTGTGTGTTCAATTAATAACACAGTGTGAAATTTAGGAAGGAAGTAATCGCCTGGATTGGAACTTGGCTAGCGCAGCCGCTAGTGCTCCTAGCCATATGAAGTAGGGAAATGGGAAGTGAGTCATTCTCCACTCCAAGCCCACTCATCTCCTGTGCTGGAATGCGTTGCAGTTATGTTCTTGCTGCCATGTACAGCTCAGATGGGAGAGGAATTTATTACCAGATTTATAGAAAAAGACATGTGGGTAGTTTGTACCTCATAATTCAAAAGCCACAGAAGCAGGCAGAAAAAAAATCCACAAATAGAAATTTTTACCCTCTCCCAGAGTGTTTAAGTATTGAACAATATATGACACAATAGCCATCCATCAGGAAATAGTTAGCTCCCCTTGGGATATTCATGCCGCTACTGCCCTGGTGGGGATATCTCTCAGCCAGTCCATCACTGGTAGCACACAGGATGTACAGCATGTGTGCATTTGATTGCTTTCCCATCCCAGCAGCCTGCATAATACTTTTCAGGTAGCCGGAGTGGGTAAGCTTCCATATTAGTTCCGGTTTGATTTCATTGTGTCATTCATTTAGAGTGCATTGTGGGTTCAGCAGTCAGGCATTTCTGTTTGGTTCTGGTGGGCATTCAGGAGGAGAACAATAGCTGTTGTCATGGGAGCCTCTGGCAGCTTCCTGGTCAAGAGTGCATAAATAGAACTTTGGCATCCGACCCTGGGAGCAGCATTCGCCACCCGTGTAGAGCTCTTCCATTCATGCTCCTTAAAAAAATCATCCATTGTTTTCACTAGCTTATTAAATAGCAGGTTTAGATTGGCTTTCTCATACACTTTTAGTTTTGGTAGACCACCTGCATTTCCACTAGTCTCTTATCCTTCTCCATTTAAATCTTAGGTTTTTTAGCATTCTCCTCTTCCTTATTACTTGTATTTTATTGCCTTTTCTGTTTCAGTCCCTTCTTTCTCCACCCCAGAACCTCATGGCTCCTTTATTATTAACCTGTCTTCTATTGATTCTCCAACCTAAAACTCCAGCTATCTAAACTCTGGAGTCTAAAACTCACAATGAGAACACTTAGTGTTTATTCTTTTTCAGCATGTGTTACCGCACTCGGTTTATTTCTCAGCTCCATCCATTTTCTCACAAGTCTCATAATATCCCATGTCCTTAGTACTCAATAGAATTTATGCTGGGAATGTACCACACAATAAGATCATATAGATTTTCTGAATTTCCAGGTATGATCATGTTTTCCCTCTTAAAATATTTCTATGCAGAACAAGAAGGTGGTTCTAATAATCGCTAAGGGGCACAACAGCAACAGGTGATGAGTGTGACAGGGGAGTGAGCAGGAAGCTGCCCAGCCACCAGAAGGTGTGGTCCAGGGTCAGGAGGGGTCTTCCCGCTTTCAATGACCTGAGAGCGTCCCTCGCTGGAGTACCCAGCAGCTAGGGCTTCAGTTCACTCCAGCTGTTGTCAACTTGACAACAGAGAATGGCATCTTTCTGGTGCTCCAGAGCTGTGCTCTCACCCCTGTTTGAGGCACCCAGTGATGCTTGTATTAAGTTTATCATTCTTTTCATTGTGTGATTTAATTTCTTTTTTCGTCATCATTCATGAACATCTTTTCTTTCTGGTTTTAGTCTTTTATTTTGATTATTTATTCTTGCTTGTTTTTTAGTGACTGCTCTAGAAATTAGAATATACATATTTAATATTTGACAGTCTACTTAGAATCAATAACTTATGACATCAAATAATTGTAGATTTTCCCCTGGATAGGCCTCTTTAAACACCATCCACTTATCTTATATACATGTTTTAGTCCCCCCATACCATGTACAATGCAGACATTGAAATTCTTGTGAGACAACACGGTATTCTTTGTGTTTAACTGATGAATTGATATTTAAAAATTAACTTAGAATAATGAGATTTTTTTTACTGTTTCATTGATTATTCACTGTTATCAACACTCACCATAGATAAAAATATGTGTATTAACTGTTGTTTATTTTTATTCCATGTTTATTAGTTTTCTCTTTCCTCGCTAGCCATAGTAAGTGATTCACAACCCTTTAACAGTAAGTGTGCTTGTTAGGAGTTTTCTTAGTTCACCTGAGCTCAGAGCTCAGAACCCAGGGAGACGAGGAAGAGCAGAACTGACTGCACAGTTGGCTTCTCACTTCTACACGTGCAATGGCACATGTGTGTGCATACACACAAAAATACACAGCCAGACATAATAGTGTTCTCTGAGTTTGCCTTCATTTGAGAACAAGTATCTTTCAGTTCCACAAGAAACACCACTGAATAAATTCATAGTCATTTTCTTAAATCCCTTCCGGTGTTATTCTTCTTTCCTGTTTGCCCACTTTCTAGACAGATCCACAGTCCTGTGTACTGCTCTTTCTATGTAAATGACATTCCATCTCCTCTGGGTGCAGTAAATATTGCTTTTAGTTTTTATTCATTTGATTATTATCTTTGAATAGGGACTTAAGTTTATCCCATTTTTAATAATCTGTGGAGTTGTGTCTTGCGCAGATTCTGCAACATTTGCAATCATTGTTTCTCCAAAAACTTTGAAATATCACATCATGTTCCTCTTCTATCCGCAGAAGGCTGAGGTTGACCAGTCTATCATTGTCTCCCAGATCCTTGAAGGTGTGTTCACTTTTTTTTTCAGTGAATGTGCTGAAGGATTTTCATTAAGGTTGAAGTGATTTTCAGTACATTAAAAAAATAGGTTTCTATTCTGGCAGACTCTGGAGGACAAATGAACCTCTGTCCCAGGTCTCTAGACATGGAATAGGAAGAATTCACCTGAGAGCCTGCCTGACTCCTGGTAACAGGCAGTCAGGTACCATTATGGTGAACGAGTATCATGGTGGCCAATGGGATAGAGAGAGAGGCAGATCTGAAGAGGTGAGGGTAGTGAGGAACAGGTTGAGATAGATGCCCTGCCTGCCACACAGGACTGTGGCATGTCTGGGCCTGGGCTGCAGTCATGGGCCATCCTTGGTCTGTGGTCCAGATGCAGTTGGGGTTTTGTGTTGATGTCTGTGGCTCCCATTACCACTGAGGGCCATGTGGGCACCCGGAGTCTGGCTCACAACCTGTGACCATGTCGATGTACAAGGGATGTGTCCCCACAGGGGCCTTGTCAATACAGGAGTCCTGCGCTGTAGCCCTGACCAGTGTGATATCTGGCCCAGACTACTGTCTGGGACCGTTTCTGGGTCTGTGGCCCTGCTGCAGCTGGGCTCTGAGTTGACATCCATAGCTCCTGTTTCTACCAAGGGTCATGCAGAGCCCAGAGTCCAGGACGACATCTGAGACCATGTTGGTTTTAGAGTCAAGTTGCTGCCAACCTGGGTGGCCTGTGCTGCCATCCGGAAACACGGTTTCATTTGGTCCTAAACAGTGGTCATGGGCCATGTCTGGGTCTGTGGCCTTACTGCACCCAAGGTCTATAACGATGTCAGTAGCTCCTGTTACTATCAAAGGCTGAGTGGATGCCGGGGGTCTGAGCTGTCACCTTTGGACATGTTGGTGTTTGGGGGCCACACTGCCACTGGAACCTGGAGATATTGAGATCTGCAATACCAGTAGGGTCACAATGACATCTGGACCGGGCTCTTACCAAGGACCATGTCTGGGTCCATGATCCTTCCACAGCCTGAACCTGTGCTGATGTCTATGGTCTGTGTTGTCATTAAAGTTCACATTGATGCATAAGATATAGGCCTCCACCTATATCTATAGGTCTTCTTGGTGCGTGAGGGCTGTGCTGATGCTGGATCCATGCAGACCTGAATGACATGCACTGCCATCCAGGACCACGGTGTCACTTGCTTCTGAACTGTAGCTATAGGCCATGTGTGGGTCTGTGACCCTGCTGCAGTTACGACATACATTGATGCGCAAGGCTTCTGATGTCATTGAAAGGGGTTAAGATGCCCAGGATCTGGGCGCACACCTGGGGTCCTGTAGGGGTTCAAGAACCACACTGCTGTTGGGATCATGTTGATCTCAGTGACCTGCATTGCCTACCATGAAACAAGGCAACAATAGGATCTCTAAGAGAAACCCCAGAGAGGGTCTAATATTCATGATTATCAGAAGCCAGAGGCCTTGAACAGACCAAAGACTCAATGCAATGAACATTTACAAGTAGATATATGGATTAAAGGATATACTCTGAAACTCACCAGCACAAACTGTGGCTTCCAGGCTGAGATTTTTATTTTTTAAATTTTTCGTGTTTTGCTTTTAAATTTTGTTTTTGGGGAGGTTGCAAAGGCAGAGGGCAGAAGAGACAGGACAGGGATATAAGTGTGATCGGGATGCAGATGTGAAATTCACAAAGAATCAAGACAAAGTATAAAAAAATTCCCGTGTGTATGTTTGAGTTCACCTGTATGCTATGGCATGAATGTCGGTGGCGGTCATAGAATAACTTAGAGGAGTTTCTCTTCTCCTTTCCATCATATGGATTCTAGGAACCAAACTCGTATCTTCAGGATCGGTGTCAAGGACACGCACATACCAAGTATCTCCCCATCCTGATATCAGTGACTTTTAAAATATTAATGAAATTTAGTTTTCATTTTCAATTGGTGATTTTAATATTTCATTTGTAGCATAGTTTATATTATTGTAATGCAAGAACAACAATAGCCATCAAATTGAGTTATGCTCTTCATGAAGCTTAACATGCATTCAAAGAACTACATTAACAATACTGTTTAAAGAGTTCTGGAAAAATCCATCACATACCTTGTTTATTTAAATAAGTTGCTAAGTATTCTCATAAAAATAAAATAAATGAAGGACAGCAGAGCAGCCCGATCATCTTAGAAAGAAGATTTTCAGCGTTGAGCATCCAGGTCTTTGTCTCTGGTGACACCAGAAAGCACCACAGGACCAGGCCTCCAGCTCTGGCTCAGATGTGTCCAGTGACCACCTCAAGAAAGGGCCTTCTGATTTTCTGGGTCCTTCAGCTCTAATAGCAGCAGATGTCAGTGTGGGGTCAGAGCTTCAGCTACAGTGGTACCCTAGCCTCCTGAGAGACTGAGGCTTTGACTAGGTTCTAGTCTCAAAGATCAGTGTGAGACTGAGGTTTTAACTTCTGGGGTCCTGATTATCATTGCAAGAATGAGAGTCCAGACTTCTGTGGTACCCAAGGTCATTTTGGTCCCACAGTTATTGCCACAGCTCTTTACTGTGCAGACTACAGAAGGTCTGACATTTAGACTTCTGTCCTGAACAGGTTCACAGAATCCAAAGAGTGATCAGGAATTTGATAATATCTGCCCTGGTGGTCAGTGTGTCGTCCTATGCTTGGTTCTCATCATACATAGCCAAGACAAGGCCACCACAGGGGCTCCGTTTTATAATCAACACCAAGTTTCAGCAGTTATTGTAGCTGATATTTATGCAGACATCCTGTAGAAAGAAGTCAAAACGGAAAGACAAAGCCACTCCAACAGATTCACAAAATATGACAAAGAAGCACAAAGACTATGAGACAACCATTGTGGTTTAATTCTGACGAAGAACTAACACCAAAATGAAAAATGTAAAAATGCCTATTCTAATAAAAATATTTCTTGGTGAAATTTTGGAATTTCAAGAAATGCTAGAGAGGACAAGTGCATGCCAAAAGGCTGAAAGTATTACTATTTCAACTTTGAGGGGAAATAAAAATAGGAACGAGAAACACATGAAACAAGAAGGCAAATACAGATATGAACAGGATATAAATCACATATAATTGTTTAGCAAACCCCATGCTGTATGTAAGCATGGAGAGAGTCAGCAGTGCTTACGTGGGAACTAGAAATGTTCATGATCAAATGGGCTTATCAATTATAAGAGGCTTCACTGTAATTAGGAGCTAGACTAAATATAACTCCTACTTGCATATTAGTGGTTTAGATTTGGAATAATTTAAAAATTTATGGAGAAAACAACAAAAGTTAATGTGATAGCCAGAGAAGCTGATATAATTAAAGGTAAACCACTGGACTAGAAAACCTTTGTAAAGAAAGAAAATGTTGTCATAGCAACAGAACAAAGAACTGTGGAAAAAGAATTAAGTTCGGGGAAAAGAAGGGATGCATTTCACATAACGACTTAATTGGCAGTTGAATTTAGAAGGAAAAAGACACCCATGATTGGCAACAAGCAACATACCAATGTTTCTTTCTTCATTTTCACTATTCTTGTGTTTTGTCAGGGCAGGTGCAAGAATCTCTAGGTAAAGATTCCACTGTGTAGACTGCTCTATACCCACATTGTGACATGCGAATATTTCCCAGACAAGTGAAGACAAGGGAAAATTGGGGTGAGATACTGGTACATGCCATTCTGGATCTTGCTGTCATCATAGTTTGGATTGTGCCTTATGTTACCTTTTTCTTTTTGACTGAAACCCAATTACTCAGAAATGAAGCAATATATTTAAGCGACAGAGTTGCTCTTTCCTATTTTAATGAAACATTGATTGACTCTCTTTATTTTCATATCTTAGTTTGTCCCCAAATTAGTACAGTGATTAATGTGCTAAGTGGTGCAGGCTTCTGATCTATAACATGATGAAGAGATATATTTCATTACATTCATGTAAGTTACAACTAAAGTCTAAATGTCAAGTTTTACCCAAAATTATTTGGTCATTGCTATTTATCATTTGGTTATTTGAGTAGCCATGAGGAGGCAGAGTATAATTGGAAATTCTGAAACTTAAAAATAAGCAGCCCACGAAAGATTGATATGTTCAAGCACATACTTCATAAGCACTGTAAAATAATTATTCTAGTCATAAAATATTGACAGATAGATTGAGAAAATAATACATCTAAAATGCAATATTGTTAAGTTGATAAACTTCTATCCAGGTTAACAAAGAAGAAAAACACTCATCAATTAATTAATATCAGATGTAAAAGAGGGTATCACAACTGATCCTTCCAATATTAAAAGGATAGTAAAGATAATTAATTAATGGCATGGATTCAATGGATGAATTTGTTTAAGGATGCAAATTAACTAAGCAAATAACTAAGTTTCAAATAACTAAGCAGATGTCAGTGAGAGAATTTATATCACTAATTTATAATCTTTTATATTTAAATTCTCTAGAGAAACAAAAAAACTAAGATACATACATAAAAAATAAGTTGTAAGAGAATTATTTTATTTGTTATTGTTTAATAATTCAATATCTAGAGTCAGAAATCTGTAAAGTCAGGAGAACTGACAGTATAAACTACAGTTTGGAAGAATTCAGGCTTGAGACCAATAAGGAGTCCATGTTTCTGAAGTCAAGAAAAGTCCCAGGTCCCTGGCAGCAAAGCATCAGAAGTAGTCCCTCTTATTGAGAGAGGCAAGCCCATTGTTCTAGCCAGGCCTTTAACTAACTGGAAAAAAAATCACTCTACCAATTTAAATATTATTTTCATTCTAAACCATCTTCACAGACAACTCAATATTTTTTTATCCTGATTAATGAAACAATTATATCTACTAAAATAAAAACACTAGGCCCAGATACTGTCACTGGGAAATACTTTTAAACAGAATAAAATGGTAACAATTCTATACAGTATCTTACAAAAAGCAGGAGCCAAACAGAATAATTTCTAACTCTATGAGGTAATATTGATATCATACCCAAATCAAATAAATATGTTACGGAAAGGAAAACTATATATTAAGATATCTTATACACATACTTTAAAACTTTTAGATGGAATGTTAATGATTTGAATAGAAAGTATACATTAATAATAAACAATGACTAAATGTTTATTTCAAGTGGACACCCTTAGCTTGACATTTAAAAATCAGTTAATGCTATCATTCACAGCAATTGCCTAATGAAGAAGAAATATCCATTATATCAACAGATACTGAAAGATTTGAGACAATTAAATATCAAATCATGATTTTAAAAAACAGAGCAATAATACATATAAAGGAATTCTCTTAGTGTAGTAAAGAACATCCACAAGAGGCCACAGCTATAATAATCATTAGAAATTAGTTATCTACCTTCAAATATGCATAAAAAGGCAAGAATATTTATTCTTACTGGCTTGTCCTCAACTTTACACAAAAGTCTAGTAATACATTAAGACAAAAAAAGGAGAAAAATATCTTTGGTGACAGATAACATGACTGTTTTGGATATCCAGAAAAATCAGCCACAATAACAAAATACTCATTATGATGGAAAATTGAAGGATATAGGATAAATTATGCCAAAAATCAGAGGTTTTTGAAACACTTGAAATACAGATGGGAAATTAAAATAAATATATAATGTCATTTTAATTATAAAAATAAAACCATAAAAGATCAATCATAAAATTGTATAAAACTTACCAGGAAGTCTTGTATAGACAAAACTTCCATAAAAGAAGAATCAAAGGATCTCCTTATTCAACTTCCACAATCCCCACATAAACTATTGAATATTTTTGACATAAATTCTTAATATGTAGCCATAATGGCCTAGAACTTACTATGTAAATCAGGTTAATCTTCAACTGCTAACCCTCCAACCTAAGCCTCCAGAATAAGGGAAAATAAACATGTTGCTCCAAACCTAGCTAATCTATTAATTTAAATATCATCTCAATTTAATCCTTGTGAGTTATTTTGTACATATCAATGAATTTATTCCAAAGCTTAAATGGGACAGCAAAATTATCAATCCACAGTAACCAGAAAAATACTAAAGAAGATCAAAGGTGACAGACTGGCATTGCCTGATGTGTAGATTTCTGTAAATCCACAGTACTCAAGACAGTGTGGTACTGACTACATAGCAGATGATATGCCAATGGGATGGAAATGAAATCCTAAAACAAACCTAAACATAAAGGAATAAGTAACAAAGAAACATATGCTTTTCATCATATGGTGCTACAATGGTTAGACATTATATAAAAATGATTATAGAGACTTCACATGTTTTATAAACATAAACTAAAATTAAGTCCTAAAAGCCCAAAGGCAAAATGAAAATGATGGGCTTTTAAATATCAAAAACATGGTGTAGGGCTAGAGAGATGGTCTAGTAATTTTGCTCCCAGCATCTACATGGCAGTTCATAACTACCTATAACTTGAGCTACAGAGGATCTGACATCCTCTTCTGATGTCTGGGGCTCGTGCATATGTGTAGTACACCTGCATAATACACACATAGACATAATATTTTTAGAGAGCATAGCTCTTGAAAAGAAAAACAATATCTACATTATAAAAATGATATCTTTTGTTTTGAAAAAAAGCATTGATAAGACAAAGAAGACAGAATGGAGTGGGAGCAAATATTTGCAAAACATATGTAATAAGGAATTTTGCATCCAAAATGCACAATAAGTTCTTGTGAGACAAAAATAAAAAAAGCACAACTAAGAAATAAAAAATCTCTAATCCATCAATAAAAGATAGCAAATTAACATATGAAAATGTTATGCCATATGCTTTTAGACATTGCATTTAAAACAAAGTGGTTCCACTATGCATGTACTAGAAAGATAGCAGGAAGTGTGGGAGAAAAGACAATAGATATCCACATTCATTGCTGATGAGGATCCAGAGCAGTATGGCTGCTTGGGTCATATATTTGGAAATTTCTCATAAGGCTAAACATAACATTTATGACATATAAATTGGAATTTTTATTATTTACCCAAATGAGTTGAAAACTTATTTAAAACAAATGTTATTTTGTAGCTTTATTTCAAAATGCTAAAGACTGGAAATAAGGAAGACATCCTTACTAGGTAAATTCATAGGCAGTTTTTATATATGTATAATATTATTTGTGATAAAAATAAATGCACTTTCCAGACTTTAGGAGAGATGGAAACATCTTAAATGCACAATGGTAAGTGGAAAAGATAAGTAGGAAAGGCTAAATAGTTTATGATAGTAAATAGTAAGATACCATACTATGATATGGTATTTTTGGAAAGGCAGAGCAGGGAGCTAGTGAGGAGAAGGGCATTTTGTAGTACTAAAGCAGAGAAAACATTTAGGACTGTGAAATTATTACATATATACTGTATATTTGCATCACATAGTATGAGAATATGATATTCTGTATGGCACAATAGTGGATATGTGACTACACATCACAGTGCACACTGTTAAATAAAACAATAAAAAATTTATATTTTGTTTAATAATAATGCATCTTATTGGTTAATTGAGTGTAAAATATATACCACATTAAAGTAGGATAGCGACAGAAGAAACTATAAGGGACATATATGAGAACTCATTAATAGGTCTTTTAAGTTTCTCAATGAATCTAAATTTGTAAAATATCTAATAGTAAGTGGAAAGGTGGCTCAGCAAGGACGAGCACTGGCTGATCTTCCAGAGTATCCGGTTTTAATTACCTGCACCAACATGAGTACTCATAAGCATCTATAACTCCAGTTCAGGGTGCTGGACACTCTCTTCTGATCTTGATACATGACAAGCATGCACATAAAACATAAGATATGTGTGAGCAAAAGACACATACACATAAAAATTAAGTCTGCTAATAAATAGGTATTCTTTCATACCATGAATTACACAAATCTTGAGGTATTTTTATATGCACATATTTCTGTCAAACACTCCAAATGAGACTTTAAAGACTTTTCCCAAGCTGATGGATTCTCACTTCTTGATTCCCAGTGAAGTCTAACCAATCTTTGCCTGTTCTTGAAGCTGCTCTTGATGAATTATACTTCCTGCTCCTTTACAAATGGTGTGTGTGTGTGTGTGTGTGTGTGTGTGTGTGTGTTTGAGAGAGAGAGAGAAGATGTGTGTTACAGTGTACAGTCACCTTACTCCCAACACATTTTTCTACATAACTTATTGCCTAGCTCTAGTAAAAATTGAACTGTTGTGGTAATTTTGTTAAAAATGTGTTAAATTAATCTGGAGTGAATCGGCAAGCCCAAGTAAGATGTTTCTTACTCTTTGTGCCATAGCAAATGTTCTTGCTTGTTTAGACTCCTTTTTTTTGTTAATATTTTACCACTCATAGTTTCTATACCTTTTATTGTACACAAAGTCTCTCTTTTAATTGTCTCTCCTAATGAATTATTGATTTTATGTAGGTATGTTATTTGTCTATTAGGTTAACATCCTTACATGCAATTTCCTTATTCTTAGAACTTTTTCTCATTAATATTTTAATAGACAATATTAATGGTTTTCTTATAAATAAACATTATTTGATCTTTTAAAAAATTCTTGAATTCATTTTCACTCTCTTCCTGTTTGAATTTAATATTTGATGGAGTCAGTAAACCTCTTCTTGATGATTACTTCATTAGGAAAAAATAATGTTAGTTTATTTTACACAATGTAAAACATTGCCCTCTGTGTGTGTGTTAGCATGTGTGTGTGCATGCATGCAAAGGAATCAGTAAATCTTTTCTTGTGGTTTACTTCAATAGGATAATGTTAGTTATTTTACACAATGTGTTACATTGCTGTTTCTGTGTGTGCATTCATGTGTGTGCATATGTGTGTGTTCATGTGTGTGTGCATGTGTGTGAAAGTAGGTAAGGAGCAACTTCCTATTTATTTACTGCCTTTTCCATGATGAGATTCTCAATGTTGATATATATCAGACATTCTAAAAAGACATTCAGAATATATTTTGTCTTTAGATTTATTATAATGTTGGGTTAAAAGAATGACTTTAACACTAATCAACTGTTGCATTTATAGAATAAATCTTTATGATCTTCTTTATATTTCAATTTTTAATAAGATGGTGGAGTAATGTGACTAGTGTATTAGATGTCTGTTTTATTATCCATGAGAAAGATTTATTAGTAATGTATTTTGTGTGACCTTGTTAAAGATTTTTGGCAGGATTTTTTCATATCTGTCCTATAACTTTAATTTTTAAGTTTTACTTCATTTTATATTCTGTTGAATTGCCATGAAGTATTCTAATTATTAAGCCTTCACAATTATGCTAATTTTGCCATTCACATTTTTCTTTCTTGAGAGGTCAGATATATATGACATTTTCCATTCTGTGTTATATTCAATTTTAGCAATTAAAATTTCCAAAAACTGTATGTTATGTGCAACTAGGGTTGGTTTTCTATAAATCACTAAAACTGATGAATTATTTTTGTTTTTCAAGATAGTTTCTCTCTAGCTTTGTAGTTTGCCCTAGAACTAGCTCTTTTAGGCTAGTGATATGGGAAGTCCTTCTGTATATGTGTTGCTTTTATTGGTTAACAAATAAAGAACTTCTACACCTGTGATAGGTCAGAATAAAGCTAGGTGGGAAAACTAAGCTGAATGTTGAAAGAAAGTAGGTGGAATCAGTGAGACATCATGTACCTGCTGGAGGAGACAGACCCTGGAATTTTGCCTGGTAAGCCACAGCGATGTGGTGATGCACAGATTAATAGAAATGGTTTATTTTAAGATATACGAGCTAGGTATTAATATACTTAAGGTATTAGCCAAGCACTGATGTAATTGAGTGATTATTTTGAGTGAGGGCAGTCAGAAAATGAACAAGTGGTCTTCAACAACAAATTGGTGCCAATGTGGTCAACTAAATCCACTTAAAATGTGAAAGAGCTTGACAAGGAATTCTAGACACAAAAAAACAGAGTTTAACATAACTTCTTGCTCTATTTGTTGGCAGAAAGCAGAGATGTAGCTCTTTTAAGAAGTTTCCTGACTCAACTTTAACAGGAAAAACTGTGTGGCTTCTTTAAAAAATGGCAGCTTCCTGGTTTGCCACCACAAAAGGCTCTGACTTTCAGGAAGTTTGGCTATGGAGCATTTAAATGAGGTTTGTGATCAGCATGTTACAAACTGCTTAATGACATGGTAGACCCACTGTATACCTGGAACTAGCGTGGTGTGCATGGCTTGCAGAGGTGGTGAACATGCCTCCACAATATTGGGTTGGACAGAGTCAAACGGAAAAGCAGCCTTAATCCTAGTCATGCTGTTTAGCATTTAAAAAAAGTAGTCCTGGTCAGAAAAAGGTTACAGATATGCAATAAAGACAGATTCAAATAAAAAAGACCTCTGAATGGGTCACAGTGTTGGATTAATGTACATAGGCTTGATCGAGAGAAGAAAAAGAATATAAACAGTTACAAAAAAAGTAAATGGTTTTAAGAAATAAAACAAAAGTCTTTAAAAAGACATAGGAAATTTGTAGAAAAAGTAATACAGTAAGAAAAAGAAGCCACATAAAGATGGAATATACACAGAAAGTCTGGATTATGCCTATTATTGTGTTTTCTTTGAATTTTTTTGACTGTAAATGGGCTAAGTACAGAGATACATTTCATTGTATGGGCTGCTAAGATAAACCAGCATATATATATATATATATATATATATATATATATATATATATTAACGGTATCTTGACTTCAAAATTTGGGTCTAAGGATTTGTTTATTTGGAAAAGAGGTTCTTTTGTTTTCACAGAGGATGAGAATCTGTGGATTCCTTTCAGACTAATGTGGTTAGATATACCAAGAGCCCCTGAAAGGCTGTCATGAACACCATCTAAAATTACTCTCTCTCTCTCTCCATCCACCCCATAACCTGATCCTTCAAGCTCCAAACCATCACCTCCCAACCCCAATTTACCCATGTGATCTCTTCTACTTCCCTTCTCCCAGATATCCATTAATAACTCATTGGCCCTCCTTGTTACCTAGCCTCTCTGGTTCTATGGTTATCCTTTTTTTATAACTATCTCTTCTTAGTTGAAGGGCATCTATCTTGATTCCAGATTCTAGCTATTATGAATAGAGCTGCTATGAACATAGTTGAGCAAGTGTTTGGTGCGGGGGAATTGCCTGTATTCTGTTAATCATGTTTTAAATAAATGCTGATTGGCCAGGCAGGAAGTATAGGTGGGTAAACCAGATAGGAAGTAGAAGTGGGGTGATGAGAACAGGAGAATGCTAGGAAGGAGGAAGCCCATTCCTCCCATTCCTGCCCAGACTACTAAGAAGCAAGATGTAATCTACCTGGCTGAGAAAGGTACCGAGCCATGTGGCTAACATAGATAAGAACAATGGGTTAATATAAGCTACAAGAGCTAATAAGTACCCTGAGCTAATAGGCCAATCAGTTTTTTAACTTATGGAAATTTCTGTGTGATTTTCTTTGGGACTTGCCAGCTGTGGGGTACCAGGCGGGACAGAAACCCCAACAAGCCGGCCCTCATGTTACAGAATGGCAGGCCCCTCATGTTACAAGTGTTCTCTTGGTATGATTGAGCATCCTGTGGGTACATGTTCAAAACTGATATAGCTGGGTCTTGAGGTAGCTGGATTTTCAATTTCCTGAGAAACTGCCATATTGATTTAGAAAGTGACTGTATAAGTTTTCATGCCCACCAAAAGTGGAGGAGTATTTCCTTTGCTCCATATCCTCTCCAGTATAAACTGGGAATCTAATACAGTTTCTCATGTTGTGATGACTCCCAACCACAAAATTACTTTCATTGCTACTTCAAAACAGCAAATTTTGCTACTGTAAAGAATCATAATACAAATATCTGATATTCAAGATGCCCAATACATGACTCCTGTGAAAAGGTCATGCAGGTCGTGACCCACCGGTTGAGAATCACTGTTTTCAAGCATGGACCTTAATTTATGTATTCTGGTTAAAAAATGAAATAGTATTCCCCTGAAATATAAACAAATTTCTTAATAAAAAGAAACAGCGGAATCTTTTAGTGTTATACTATGGCCCTTTAAGTGATACAGGAAATACCCAAGTGCCATTTAGAATCCTTTAATTTCTACTCCTTTCATCACAATTTGTATAATTTCCTTAAAATTCTACCAATATTTTATTCAGTCAAAGCACTAAGTGTAGTAACTTCAGAAATCATTACTTTTCATATGTGTGTTAGTTTGAGCTTGTGTAGCAAAATGTGCCACTACATGGTTTAAACCACAAACACTTCATCCTTAATATTTTGGCACCCACTAAATCATGAACTGAGTAAGAAAAAGCCAATTCCTGAAGCTGGTTCAAGCCTGAAATTGGGTTGTGTCCTCACAGGTGGAAAACAAAGGGAAAAGCATGCTTTTCTTTTTAAAAGCCATCAATAGGATATACTCTAATTACCTAATTACCGCCCAAAGATCCTGTCCCAAAATACATTTGCATTGTCATGGTGGAGGTCAGAGTTCAACATCTCAGTTTGGCAGAGCAGGAGGCAAGACTCAGTGCCCAACTCTCTCTTTCACATGGCCATAAGAGCTATTATCTGAGACTAGGACTCGGTGTAAATGGTTTTAATTCATTTTCTTCTTGAAGAAAATGCTATAATTTTTTCCATTTTAACTTAGGAAATTTGGGTTTGCAAAGGTGGAACTTTTTGCTATTGCCATTTACTAGTAAGAAGAAAATTAGGTATTCTCTTATAGTGGCAATATGAAATTTCCTCTACTCACACAAAGGTGGAAATGTTTTCCAGTGCCATTTACTAATAAGAAGAGAATTAGGTACACTCTTTTTGTGGATATATGAAATTGCCCTTGGTCCCAGTAAAGGACAAGAGATGCATTTACCTGCTACTAATTCACATAATTAAAGTCATTGCTGGAAATGGAGCAATGATGTCAAGTGTTCTAGGAATGCGGGATCTACTTTGTCTTGTGCTCACTTTCTTACTTTCCTTTCCTTTTATTTCAGCAAAGATCCTTAAGTGAAAAGGCCAAGAAAGAATTCACAGTCAAAATCCCCATCAGGCATATGTCTAAAAACATTTGCTCCTGAGACTAAACATAGTAATTCTTTGACAGAGGACTCTTAGTGATCAGTAGCACCCATTTATAGAATTATGGATGTCACACAACTATATATTTTCTCAAAACAATTTTTGTTTTGATTAGTTGGGCCCACTAAATTATATATATATATATATATATATATATATATATATATATATATATATACACACACACACAGGACAGCTACATGGGTGAAGGTACGTATAAAAATTATTAGTCACCTTGGAAACGCAACCTATAGATATTAGGGAGAATGAACTAAACAAAAATTATTTTCGACTACCCAGAAGGGATATGCCATGCATGGTGGCAACTAAAACCTTAGGTGATTCCTAATTTGCAAATGTATGCTTTTAGCAAGAAATGAGAATTTACTTCTATTTGCAAGTGAGAATTTAAGAAGTTTTTCAAACGACTATGTGCCCATAAGTATTATTTGACATGTTTTAGTTAATGGTTAATGTTTCAGCTAAAAAGGACTGATTATAATGGCTTTTACATGTGTTTTGCTGGACTTTCCCTTGTGTGTCTTCTGAACAATGAAGGAAAAATTCAAGGCCTGTATTTTTATGTGTGTGCTAATTAGTATGTAGCTGCGTGCAATACATGCTAGTGCCTCAGCTACTCTCCCAAACATTAATAAGCATTTTAATATTTTATAAGGCAAGCTCTAAATTTTGGAAAATGAGTCTGAACACTATTATTACCCAAATGTCACACACACACACACACACACACACACACACACACACACACACACACACACAAACATGCACGCGGGCACGCGTTCTCAAGAGAGACAGAGAGAGGGAGGAGAGGGACCCACAAGAACTACTGTGCAACTGTTTACTTAATTCAGAGATTTATGACTTCTAACTTATACTGGTGACCTCAGTGAGTCCTAGAAGAGCCCCGGGCTTTCCGGAAAGCTGATATAACATGTTTGTATGTGTGCACTGTTGGAAAGGATAGAGATTCATGCTCCATTCTGCTCACTGGTGTATCAAAGATAAGCAGTTGCAGGGGCTCTCTGAGGATCAGTAGAGAGCAGACTAATTCTGTGCTTTAATCCTTCACGTGTCAGGATTTTCTCCGAGCCTTAATACTCTATCTCTGTTTCAATCACTGCTTGACAAATGCCAGGAAGGAGGGCAATTCACGGACAGGAAAGTATTTCAACATGCATTTGTTTCTGAGTGCCGGAAAGAGTGGAGTGTGCTGATGGTGCTTCACTCATCTCCTGGCTCCTCTTTGTGTTTGCATGCCTTATGCAAAGGAATGCTTAAGTCCCCGCGGGGTTCATTTGCAATTGATGACTTAAAACTGAATATTTAAGCGAGTGCCTGAGCATCTGAGTGCCGAAACTCAAGTCCACACAAGTGAATCACTGACACTGAAGAGAAAGCTCTTCCACAACCTTGTAATGTGAAAGAACAGCAGTGGAAACTGAAGTTCATTGATCTTATCTGTTTCTGCTGGATCTAAAAAGAAGAACTACCCTTTGATGCTTAAAAATATAAAATAATATTCCAGTGAATCAGGTTAGATATGAAGATTAAGAGTATATTTAAATTTTTTTCTTTTGGCTTATCTGAATCTATCAGCAGACATGTTTTTGGCCATATTATTTTATTCTATAGTATATATAATATGTAATTATATATAGTGTATAAAGTGTAATATATACTATAAACTATGTACTGTGTATTATAAAGTGTTCTGTTCTGTGGTTTACATTCTTTTCCCACTCAAAATGTATACAAGACAATATCTATAAAGCTTTACAGTTAATTTTTCAAGTACGACATTGTCACTGTTTTCTTGTTTTTTGCACAAAGCAAAATCCCTTCCTCCCTGTCTCCCTCCCTCTATCCACCCACCCTCTGATCTTGCATCATTTTTTTTCCTTTAAAGAAAGGGCCACACCCTGTAGTCCAGGCTGGCCTAGAATTGGCAATCTTCCCTCAGCCTTTTGAATGCTGAGAAATTTCAATATGTCATTATCCCTGGCTCACGAGTAATCTTTCTGAGTAGCTCTCCATGAACACATACTGAATGACAAGGGGCCTATTTGGTTCCCTTTGAGAAGGGTAAGTTGGCATTGACTGTCGCCTGGAGATAAGGCTCCAGTTGAGGGACTTTGGCTGTTTTCTATGTGTATCTCTCCATTAGCCTACTTGGACTTCCTAACACATGACAATTGGAAATCAATGAGTGATGGTCATGATTAAAAGAATAAGATACATATTTCTTAAGACACAGGGCCAAAGTTCAAACCAGGGTAATCTCCTCAGTATTCTCCTATAACTTGCCAAATGGTTCTGCAGCCATTTTTTTGACAGTCCTTCACAGCTTACCATTGTATAGATATTGGTATGCCTTTACATCTCTTAGTTAGATTTCATTGACATGAAAGTCAGACGCTTTATTTTGATTGTTCTTCTCTTGAACTTGTGGTGGTCATTTTGATATAATCTACCATAACCTACCAAGTGCCAGGATTACAAACACAGTGTCCTGTATTAATAGTTTAAAGAATAAATAAATGGATGATGTCATTTTTGCAGATTATAATTCTGTGGTAAAAGATGAATAGTCTTAATTACACCTATCCACAAGGCTATTTATAAGGGACATTTATAAAGCAATAGTGATTCATAAGCAAAAGAAGTAAGCAGAAACCAAGGAGTATAATTCAAGGTACTTGAATTAAAAACTCAAGAGCAGAAGAGCAGTTTCTTTTAAGAAGACTAAATAAAACATTATCTCTTACCTATTATGAAAATAGGTTCACAACATATTAAAATGAGACCTGAGGGTTGTGAAAATATGAAAACACAGGGAAAGTCTTCAGAACATTAAAACTGGCTAAACTTTCTCTTTCTTTTCTTCCTTCCTTCCCTCCTTTCTTTTCTTTTCCTTCCTTCCTTTCCTTTCTTCTTTGCTTCATTTGAGATAAATGCTCTCAAATCATAGGAAAACAATGCAATAAAAGGCATACTTGGTATTATGAAACTTAAAAGCTTTTTTTTATATATAATAAATAGCACAGCCATAGGGTGTGGAACCTCCTTGTAGCACAAGTTTACAAAACATACATGGCAGGAGGTCAATGTATACAATACGAAAGCACCTTTTTCAAAGAAAACCATGCAAATGGTCGATGGGTACATAAAAAAATTCAGTATTATTGATTATCAGGGAGAAGCACATTAAATCGTAACGTCACATCATCTAACTCTCATAAGAGTGGCAGTCATGAAGAACCAAGGATGGAAAGCGCTGACAAACACAGGGAGAAAAGAGATACTCTAGAGTACAATAGATGTTTCTAAAATAGTAATTAAAATCAGTGTTGATAGATAATATGTGTATGTGTTTAAAACTCAAGGCACTATATAATATCTGACTTAGAATCTCTGATGCATGCACATCACTATATGAGCATACACATTTTTTTTTTCTGTCACTTCCCCTTCTGCTTAAAGTCCTACTCTTCGGGTGGTGCTGAATTTCCCACTTTCTGCCTGCCAGTGAATCCAAGGGGTCACTTTCCATAGAAACACATATGTAATTTTCCATTATATTTATAGCTCTATGAGAATTCAACAATTTTTTTGCCACTGATATTTAGGTATTTTAATTCTACATTTTGAAACTTAAGGATATGGAAATTGAGGTAAAGATGATTATATGACATCTCTAGGTCTCCTAATATATGATGAATAGAAAGTGCCAGCCTGGTACCCAACAGAATTTAAGAAATGATGTCCAAGGACAGGGTTAAAATATCATCAGCCAATGGCTTCTGATTCTGCTGTTGCCACACTCCTAATGTCAGAATATGTTCCAGAATGGAGGTTTTAGACACCCTGGGAAGGCTGGGTACAGAAAGTCAAATTATGAACATTTAGAATAGTCTCAAATGAACTTAAAAAATTATCTTAGGAATATTCCCCTAGTAGACGAAGTATTTAAGAGCTGGAAATAGCCTTGGTCATGAGATTTTACTCTTTAAAGCTGTTCAAGGCTGAGATGTATAATTGCTCAATTGGGGAAATACTTGTTTATAACATGATCATTGTCCTGGGTTTGATCTCATAAAATAAATAAAGCAGGAATGGTGGGATATTCCCATAATTCTAGAACTTAGGATATGGAAACAAAAGGATCAAAAGTTTGAGGTTACTCGCTACTCTGCTGTGAGATCCTGTCACTCCAACCCCCCCACACACAAAAAAAGTCATCAAAGACATTCAAAAGGGGACTGAAGCGAAGATTGAGGACCATCATTTTCTTGGAAGGTTTTTGATATGGGATTCCCTTCTGTATTCTATGAATATGTTTTTATCAACATTGGTTAATAAAGAAGGTGCTTTGGCCTACGGCAGGGCAGAATAAAGTCAGATGGGAAATCAGAACAGAGATAGGTAGAGAGAGCAGGCAGAGTCAGGAAGTTGCCATGTAGCTGTCAAAAGAGACAGGTGCTGGAAACTTATTCATTGGTCACAGCTTTGTGGTGATACATAGATGAATAGAAATGGGTTAATTAAGACATAAGAGCTAGCTGGGAATATGTCTAAGCTATTGGCCAAAGAGTGTTATAATCAATATAGTTTCTGTTTGATTATTCGGGTCTGGGTGGCCAGGAAACAAATTTTTCTGTCTACAGGTTTGCATTTATTTTCAGGTCTTCTTTCTTGATTTTCAACACAGCAAACCACACGACAGTTTAAATGTAAAGAAAACAAAATCTCACACTGAAGCTGTAGTATTAATAAATGTGGCAGTGTCAAGGAGAAGTCACTCACATAACTTCAGAGAAAACTCACGTCTGTACTAGAAATATACCCATGACCAACAGAATGGTATTCAGAAGTTACTAGTTGCTGGACAAATGTATAACACAATGCAGAGGAAATGGAAATAGCATGTCAGACAGATGAAGTATACAGTCAGGAAAATATATTGTTCAAGAAAGGGAAAACCTTTCCAAGTGTGCTTTGAGCTATAAAGAACTTAATAAAAATACAAAATCAATAAAACAACAGGTCAAAGACAAGGCACTAAACGAGAATAAAATGAAAGGGGAAATTTCAGAGCTAGTAAAACAAATCAAGTTCAAAACATCAACATTTATAGCTCTAATAAATAAATTAGAAACAAGACGAGACCAGAAAGAGAGAAGAAAATATTGAATTTCAGCCCTGGGGGGAATATAAACATGGAGACTAAAAAATTATAGAAAATTGGCAATTCAGAGGCCAAAGATGATCTAATATAAGGACACTTGCTATCCGTGGAGGAGAGAATCTATTTAATGGAGGAGAAAAACTATTGAGAAATACAAATGAGGAAGCGTCTACCAAATTTAGAAGATGCAAACTATATCCTAAGCAAACTATAGGTGCAAAGCCCAGAATTCTTCAGACATGTAGAAAAGGAAAAATATCTTTTTCCTGTAGTGGGGAGGGATTGAGGAACCATAAAATATCAGCAAGTTCTTGCATAACAGTCTTCAGAACGCCATCTGGAAAGTATTTAAAATTCTGAGAGGAAACAAAAATGATCTAAGAACATTCATTCAGCTGAGCTATCATTTATTCTAGAAGTGACCTTTGGCAGATAGTCTTTGCCCAAAAAGAACTCAAGGTCAGACAATGACCCTTAGAATGTTTCCTTTTTTTTACCCTGTCAAGCTTTTGTGTTTTTATTTATCTAATTTTATGTGTGTGTGTGTGTGTGTGTGTGTGTGTGTGTGTGTGTACACACATGGAAGACAGAGGACAACTTGCATGGGTGAGTTGTCCCAACCATGTGTGTTCCAGGGATTGAACTCAGGTTTTAAGCTTGGCATCAAGTTTCTTTACATTTTTGTTTTTGTTTATTTGTTTTTTAATATGGCTTTATGATGAAATACAATAATCAGTAAGTGAAAAATGTAAAGAAGGGGCTAGATGTAGAAACAGATTTGTAAGGAGTTTGGTAAACAAAGTTTGACCACATCACCTGGTTTATCTCCTACATGCCATCTTCTGCTATGGCATATTTGTATGACTGTTAGATATAATCACATATTTCTTCCTTGATTAAGTTACTATGTTTATCCACTTTCTGTTACTATAGCAAATACCTCAGATAATGAGGCAGCATTATAAAGAGAAAAGGTTCATTTTGGCTCACAGTCTTAGAGTGTGTGAGTGTATTATGAATGAATGAATTATGAATGAGTGAATGAGTGTATTATGAGGAAGGGAGAGAGAGAGAGGGAGAGAGAGAGAGGGAGAGAGAGAGAGAGAGAGAATGAGAAGAATGAGAAGTTAATGATACCACTATCCTGTGTTTCCAGTGACCTCAAACAGTCTGTTACCTCCTAAAAGAGCTATCACCTCCCAATTGTACTATTGTTTGGGGGCCAAGCCTCTAGCACACAGGACATTGGATCACTTTTCCAAGCTGTAACTGTTTCTAAACATTGACTTAATCACACAGGAAGTTTCTGGATAGGGTTGAGCTTATTACAGTGTAAGATTTTAGAGTGGTACTCTCTGACTGTCTGAAAGCCTTGATACTACATGCCCTTGGAGAGGAATGCTGACTCTGTTCAAATGCTAGCAACACATGGAGGACCTTAACTCTCCAACCATGAATCACTTAGTTCCACTGGATATATGGTAAGATTGGAAAGTTTCTGCTTCCAGCTCAAGACAGAATTCATTCAGCCAGCGCTAGAACCTAATCTTCAGAGATTGAGCCAAATCAACAGCTGAATCATTACTATTTGTCTTACTCATAGCAAATAGTAATTGTGTGCTAAATAAGTTCTGAGTAGTTAAATTCATTTTGATTTGTTGTAGCCATTGGAAGGAAAACCGTGTATAAGTAGTGCATATTGGAAATTTGTTCAGATTTCAGATTATTTTCCTACAAATTAATGTTGTAAAGAAACATATATTATACTGATTTTCTTGACTATAATAAAATTTCATTTCTATATTATATAAAGGCATCATACTGTAAATGATAAATGTTTACAGTAATTATTAAAATATTTATAGATTAGTATCTTAAAAGTATAAGCATATACATAATTGAAATGTAGTTAAAATACACAGGGAAGAAAAAAGAAACTAACTTTAAGGGTAGAGAAATAGTCAAACTGTTATAATAAACTTCAGCTGAAATATAATGGCTTGAAAATATTTAGTATTTACATAATATCAATTGTTATGATGGATTAAATACTCGGTTTATTATATGTGGATGAAGTATTGAGATTGATCATGTACCGTGAATTACTCAGGCTTAGTACATGTGGATGAAGAACTATGAAACAAAGAAATGACAGACCCCATTCATTAGAAGAAGAATCCACAAAGCCACCAGAACTGCTGATCTCACTCATAAAATGCCTTTTTATATGTGGAACACACGCTTCAGCAATCTCTCAGGATAGCTTCATATGCCTTTAAATGAAGTAGAAACCGTGGCTGGTACTCTAGCCAAAATTTAAAATAGAGGCTCTGATTCTGCATTTTTTTTATTTTATTTTTTTTTACAGTTTTATTTATTTTTATTAAAAAATTGCCATCTCCTCCCCTCCTCCTCCCCCTTCCCTCCCCTCCCCTCCACCCATACCCCCACTCCCTCCCTCTCCAGGCCAAAGAGCCATCAGGGTTCTCTACACTATGTTGAGTCCGAGGTCCTCCCAACTCCCTCCAGGTCCAGGAAGGTGAGCAACCAAACTGACAAGGCTCACACAGAGCCCGTCCATGTCGTAGAGACCAAGCCCATCGCCATTGTCCTTGGCTCTCGGTCAGCCTCTACCCATCAGCCACTTTCAGAGAGTCCGATTTGGTCACATGTTCCATCAGTCCCATTCCAAGAGGACTTGGTGGTCTCCCATTAGTTCTGTCCTGCCGTCTCAGTGGGTGAAACGCATCCCTCATGGTTCTGACTTTCTTTCTCATGATCTCTCTCCTTCTGCTCCTCATCAGAACTTTGGGAGCTCAGTCCCGGTGCTGCCAATGTTGGGGCTCTGTCTCTATCTCCAATCCATCGCCAGGTGAAGGTTAAGGCTCACAGTGAGCCCGTCCATGCTGTAGAGTTCACATTCATTGCCGTTGTCCTTGGTTTCTCAGTCCTCCTCCACCGTCAGCCACATTCAGAGAGCCTGGTTTGGTCCCCTGTTCCATCAGTCCATTCCAACTGGACTTGGTGTCTCTCGTTAGATCTGTCCCACCGTCTCAATGGGGAAACGCACTCCTTCACGGGTCCTGACTTCCTTGCTTATGATCTGAGTCTGCATTTTGATTCTTTATTGCCTCTGGCTTGGTATTTCATGGGGAAATGCAAGGTCACAGTCCCAAACAAATCTGGACCAATGTTAAGTCTGTGAACGGAAGAAATAATTTAATTTTGGTGTCACGTGACAGAATTTTTCTGGGGTGGATGCAAGCACTGTTGCAGCAGTGCATGTGCATCTGTCACATGATACAAGATGAGGTGTTTATTGGTGCCGTCAACAGGAGTAAGGGTGAGGGTGACTGACATGATCAGAGAGATGCAGAAGCACCCCAAGGAAGCAAACAAATCAAGTACTTTTTTTTTTTCCTTTCCTAGGATTAATGTTATAAGAAAGAAAGAAGAAAGCATTCTCTAAAAAGGGGAAGAACATTTTTAAAAATTTTTTTTTTTTTTTTTTTTTTTTTTTTTTTGGTTTTTCGAGACACGGGTTTCCCTGTAGGTTTCTAGAGGCCTGTCCTGGAAACTAGCTCTTGTAAGACCAGGCTGGCCTCTAACTCAGGGATCCGCCTGCCTCTGCCCTCCCGAGTTGCTGGGATTAAAAGGTGTGCGGCCACCACCGCCCCGGCTTCAAGGGAACATTTTTAAAAAAGATATTTGATACAAATCCTGAAGTAGTAGCAGTTTGACTATTGTGGGGAATAGATTGAATGGGGGCTGAGTTGAAATATACTGGCTTGGCAGAAAAAGTTCGTGGTGGATGTCTTGAGTTTAGTATGGTCTAATCTGGAGTGTATAATAAACAAAGAGTGAGAGAAATAGGTAGCAATTGAAGTAAGCAGGGCATTAAGGATCGTGATGAATGTTGATGTAAACATAGTGAAGAGAACTGCTGAATTGTTCTGCTAGCATGATGCTAAGTCTTATTCAGGGCCAAGTCCTTTTGGGGAGGTAGAGAGCAATGGGATTACAGGAACAGAGAGAGAAGTGTGATGTGGTTGTTGTGCACGACAGGAAACGACCAAAGGAAATGGTGCTAGGTCAGAGCAAGAATCAGAGAGGGAGTCAGCATGAAGATTTAGTTAGTGTGGGGAACAGAAAAATTATCAGGACTGATTTTAAAATTGTTCTACAAATGGGCTCTTGAGAAATTATAATTTCTAGGTTTTTAGAATTGGCATTACATGCTGGAAGGTTCTTGTAAATGGGAAGAGGATGGATGAGGGACAAAAATGTATATTTTAATGCCACAGGAAATTTATTTTTATTTTATTATTTTTAATTGATTTTTATTGAGTTGCACATTTTCTCTGCTCCCCTCCTTTTGTCCTTCTTTCCCCTTTAACCTTCTTCCCATGGTTCCCATGCTCCCATTTATACTCAGGAGATTTTGCTTTTTCTACTTCCCATGTTAGATTAGATCCATGTATGTCTCTCTTAGGGTCCTCATTGTTGTCTAGGTTCTCTGAGATTGTGATTTGTAGGCTTTTTTTTTTTTTTTTTTTGCTTTATGTCCTAAAAAACTACTTATGAGTAAGTACATATGATATTTGTCTTTCTGGATCTGGTTACTTCACTCAATATGATGTTTTCTAGATCCATCCAATTTGCCTGCAAATCTCAAGATGTTATTTTTTTTTCTGTGTAGTTCTCCATTTTTCCTTTATCTATTTTTCAGTCGAGGGGCATTTAGGTTGTTTACAGGTCTGACTATAACAAACAATGTTGCTATGAACATAGGTTGAGCACATGTCCTTGTGGTCATGATTATCATTTGGATAGATACCCAAAAGTGGTATTGCTTGGTCTTGAGGAAGGTTGTTTCCTAATTTTCTGAGAAATCGCCATACTGATATCCAAGGGGTTGTACCAAGCTTGCACTCCCACCAGATAATGCACAAGACTTCCCTTTACCCACAACCTCGCCGCATAAGTTGTCAATCAGTATTTTTGATCTTGGCCATTCTTACATAGGTGTAAGATAGATCACAGTTTGTTTTTGATTTGGCAATTTTCTCTATGACTATGAACATTCTTAAGTGTCTTTCAGCCATTTTAGACTCCTCTGTTGAGAGTACTCTGTTTAGGTCTGTACTCCATTCTTTTTATGGGATTATTTGTTCTTTTGATGACCAATTTCTTGGAATCTACTTACATTCTTCTACATATTGGCATCCAGTTATGACAGCACAATTTGTTTAAATATGATTTCTTTTTCCATTTTATATTTTTTAAGCTTCTTTTTCAAACATCAGGTGTACGTTGGTGTATACATTAATATCTGGGTCCTTTGATTCAGTTCCATTGGTCCTCATGTCTGTTTTGTATGCCAGTACCAGGCTGTTTTCAGTACTGTAGGGCTCTTGCCATTAGGGTTTTAAATGATGACAATATTGTTGATTTCTAGGTCGTGTGGGTCACACATTGTTGGACATCAGAAGAAAACTTTGTGAAGTGGGATCCTGGTTGATCTCTTGGATAACTAAACAATTGACTTCACCATGATGCTGATGTACATTTTTACACTGTTTGATTTGAAAGACATTGTGGTAAATTAGTGCCATTTAGGCTTTTAACTACTTAGTGGAATTCATTATTGGTATGCTACATACCTGTTGCTTTCCTTTTGCAAAGACCCCTAGTATGGTTACAAATTTCCTACTAAATTTAGGAAACCTTGTTGGCCCTTTCTCTAGTGTGTTATCGTCTAAGGATTGCCTATTTTAAGTGGGTTGAGGAATTTGTGTGTATAATTGTTCATGATTGTTCTTTATTATTCTTTTAATGTTTGTAGAATCATTAGTCATAATCCTTTCATTCCTATTATTAAAAATCTGTGTCTTCTTTTTTCCCCTTAATTTCTTGATTGGAGTTTTGTTGTGGTGTTTAATCTTTTGAAAGAACTGGTAGCTATTGGCCTCATTTACTTTCTTGATGGTTTTCCTCATTTAAATATTATTAATATTACTTCTGCTATAACTTTTATTGTGTATTTTCTCCGGCTTCATTTAAACTTATATTAATTCTTCTTTTACTTAGATAATTGGTGCTAACCCCATCTTAGGACTTCTTTCTTTCTCAATCTCAATAATCTCAATGTCAACTAGATTGATTTGGATGGTAGAGTTGTGAGGTCAATTAAATTCTTATTTTTTTATACATTTTTTAATCAAAAGAGGCAGGGACTCAGATGAAATTGTCTATTTCTCCTTCTGTTTGCAGCAGTCTGGTATCTAATATTTTTTATCCTCTTTTGTACAGATATACAGCTATAATTATTATTTTTATCCTAATTGGCCTTCATCTTTTCTATCATTTTATTATAATCTTTGTCCCTGATAATCTTCTTTGATCTGAAGTCTAATTTGTCCAACATTAACATAGATACTGCTACTTTTTTATTACATTTACTTTTTTGTATATTTGTGTGTGTGTGTGTGTGCGTGCGTGTGAGTGTGTACACAAGTGCAAGCAGACACAGAAGTCAAGATGTGTTTGTGTTTGTGGGTAGGTATTGGTGGCTTTCAAAACAGTTTAGTTCCTCTCCCCTTTTATGTGTGAATCCTGGGGGTTTTAACATCAAAGTTTGTCAGGTAGTAGGTGTCCTTTATCTGTTGAGCAATTCGTGCTTGCTTTTGATTCCTTATTAATAGGTGTACCTTTTCCCATTCCTTTATCTTGAGCTTATTTGAATTTTGTATTAAAGTGAATTTCTTTGTGTGTGTGTGTGTGGTGTATAAGAAATGTTTTAATACAATCTTTTCTCATTTTACATACCGTTTCCCATTCCCACTCTCTCCCATTCTCCCACCCCACCCTTTCACCCATCCCTTATCAATCCACTCCTTGGAAAGGGTATGCATCCCATAGGGAGTCACCAAAGTCTGAACACCTCGCTTCGAGGAAGGGACCAAGGCCTTCCCCCTATATTTAAGCTTAGCAAGGAATCCCTCCAAAGAGAAACGTGCTTCCAAGATGCCAGGTCCAAGGACTAGGGGTAGTCTTCATTGCCAGTGGCCCCATCGACTGCCCAAAGCCTCACAACTGTCCTCCATATTTCAGTGAGCCTAGTTGCCCCATGGAGAATCCTTGTGGATTTCTGGGCATTTCCCTAGTACCATGTTTCTTGCTAGACCCTTTTATTGCTCTGCTCCCTCAATCAAGTTATTTGTCTTTCCTTTCCTACCCTCTCTGTCTTTCCCCCTTCTTGAGCATCCCTACTCCCTCATGTTCTCCTTCCCTTCCTGTCTCCCTTTCCCCTGCCCTTCTGCTCTCCCTTTTGTGGCCCAACCACTCCCAATTTTCTCAAGGAAATCTTGTCTGTTTCTCTTTTCCAAGGGGATCCTGCATGTCTCTCTTAGGGTTCTCCTTGTTACCTAACTTCTCTGGGATCCTAAACTATAAGTTGGTTATCCTTTGCTTTACAATCTAATATCCTACCATGTTATCCATTTGGGGTCTGAGTTACCTCATTCAGGATGTTTTATAACAATGAACAGGGGGCCTGCTTGTTGGGGTGTTTCTATCCTGCCTGGTTCCCACAGCTGTTTAGCCCCAGAAGAAAATCACACAGAGATCTCTATAAGTTATAAAGCTGATTGGCCCATTAGCTCAGGCTACTTATTAGCTCTTATGACTTATATTAACCCATTATTCTGATCTATTTTAGCCATATGGCTCAGTACCTTTTTCAGCTGGCAGGTCACATGTTGCTTCTCCAGTGGTCTGGGCAGAACTGGAAGGAATCAACTTCTTCCTTCCCAGAATTCTTCTGTTCTCATTATCATTTCTACTTCCTGTCTGGTTTTCCTGCCTATACTTAGGCTTGGCCAATCAGCATTTATTTAAAACAAGATTGACAGAATACAGACAATTCTCCCACCTTCAATAGACTATCCTGCTTTCACATGCCTCTTTTCAGCCAGACAAGAAGGGCAGAAAAGCTGGAGATGGACACATGTCATTTCCCTCAGCGAGATAGTACCCTTGTGAGTCTTTTCCTATAACATAGAACACCCTTGTTACTGACTGTGCTCTTGACTTACTTCAGAGTGATCCTTCTTTTGCCGCCAAAGCTCCACAGACAGTTTCATTGAATTGTTGTAACTTTCTGGTGGTGACTTTTCCACTGTGCTACCTATGTGTTTCTAATTGAGCTCTTCCTGATTCAGCCTTCACCAATTGGTGAAAACTGATCCATTCAGATTTTACCAATTTCTTTTTCTTGTTTGTTTCCATTGGTTTCCTGTTTCAGATAACAGCTTTAGGGATTAGTTTATCTGTTTTCTTCATATTTTAGGGGTAATAATTTTGTTGTGTAATAAGTTGGTTGTGTACTCTCTCAATTGTTTAAATTCAGTGTGTTCAGTTTTCTGGTTGTAAAGGGACTTAGGACTCCCAAACTCGAACCATCTCATAGACAAAAGCAGAACTTCTCCATTTCTCCTGGGGGTACATAAAAGTATCAAAAGAGAAAACTGAGTAGAGAGAAGTTATGTTATAGTTCAACTAAATAATCAGATAAGTGTAATGGGATTAATAAAACTGGGGTAGCTATTCAGAAATAGACTATGTTGCCCTATGCCTGTGATGTCATGAAGGAGAAGAAAAGTAAATTCTACTCCAGGGAGTTATCCCATAGTTGAACATAGCTAAAGGTCCTCACAGACTGTGTAAGAAATCCACAGTTTAAATGTGAAGAATGAGTACAGATGGATTGCGCTCTCCCTCTCCCTCTCCCTCTCCCCCTCTCTCTCTCTCTCATGTGTGTGTTGGAGTTTAAAAGGGAAATATTATTAAATTCTATTTTCACAATGAAATTTGAACAAGGAATATATATATATATATATATATATATATATATATATATATATATTCTGACTTTTAAGCTTTGACAGAAAAAAGAAGGACCACTGTGAGATCAATCAGTCAAGAGAGCTCTTTCAGCATATTTAAACCTGAATTACTTAACTTCAGGAAATCTTACTAAAATTCTGTTAATTGCTTATAAATGTAATTTGAGAAATAGAAATCAGCAAATATGACAAACTATACCACTGCATACTGGAGTAGCTGAATATGACATCTGTGAGCAAAATTCTGAGATATAATCTAGAAATTCTCTGTATAGATAACTGATAATTTTATAGAATAAGTTCATCCCTCTGTTAAAAAAGGAAGAACTATGATTCGTCCCATGTAGTTAAGACTCACTAAACACTAAGGTGGCATTGCTGGTATAGATAAAAAATGTTATAAAAACTGTAGCTACCCCTGGAGAAATAGTCCCGCTGTTGTCCCAGGGCATAGTTATGCTTCCTAGCTGCATTTCCTACTTGGAGGAGAAACAGTTAAGCCTCTGCACAAGAGCTTTCTTTTGAGATTAGAACCTAATCAGGCAATTCTGAGGAGGCAGACCATCAAAATCCCAGGTAGTAGATCTTAAATTGCTTTTATATTTGTGCTGTGTGTACTCTGAGCATTCCGTCCCAGGGTAGATCTGGGGTTCAAGATGAGGTTTCTCAATTAAGTGAAACAACTTATCTGGCCTATACTTGAGTTTCATAATAATATTCTGAAGCTCCACTTCTTAGTGTGAAACTGATACATCATCATAGAACAAATTCATCATTCATTAACTCAAAATCAAATCAACATGTTCTTTGCTAAACCCAGGAGCAATATCTTCCCCCAAACAACCAGCAATGAAGTTCTGGCTTCAAGTACAATGCATTATGTCTGAAAAAGCTAATCTGAAATGTGTGCACTGAGCAGTATCCACTGAATTTCAGGGTCAGTCAATCATTCCAATACCCAACTGGAGATTAGAAACACAGAAGGGTCACAATAAGGCAGGAATTAGGATGTATGATGCAGGCATCATGCCTCTGAAGCAGGTTTTCCCCTGTAGTAAACAGAATAAGTCCTGGCAAAGATCAACAATGAAGAAATGAGTAATGTGTGCTAAGGCATTAATAATATTCTTTTGAACATGTAAAGCTGACTTTTCTCTTAAAATATATTTGGATTTTTTTGTGTGTATTTATAGGTGAGTGGGCATGGCTCCTTTCCCCTTGGATGGTCATATTTTAATATTTTAATATGTGTCAAGACAGTATCTTGGTGTTTTTACCCTCTTATGAATTTTTTATAAAGGACTTCCCATGAATAGTTGCTAATATTTCTATGACTCTAATTTCCCCACTTTCTTTATTAATCTTTCTTCAAGCTTTTTGAGTGCTTTATGTTCACACATAGCTCTCTTTTCACCATGTAGCAGTGAAGAGACACTAACACAAGGACTGTATTTCTAAAGAGATTAAAAAATCTATACGAGTAATTCCTCCATCTAAAACATAACTCTAACACGAGCTAGATTTTATTTTGCTGTGGATGCACAAGAGATAAAAACCTCTACACAATTCAAAAGAGAGGATTATTAAATTTTTATCAGCTAAAATCAATATCAGAGGTAACACAAAGAGCCTTGGGAGCAGGGCCATGGCTAATCCACTGGGAAGAAAAGAGATCATTTTATTTGAAGAAATTTGGCTAAGCAGCATTTTTAACTCATTTGCTATATAGTTAGTTATTGTTCTTTAGATAGAACAATAGGTAGAGAGTAAGGAACCCCTTTACTATCCGTCTTTCTGACTTTTATTTGATATCTGCACGATCATTGTGCTTTATGAAATTAAAGTATTTTTATTGTTTAAATTCTTAAAATGTAAAGTAAAACATTACAATTCAAAACAAGGATTTAACCTTTAAGAAAAAACAAAACTTGAAGGAAATATAAAGGAGCCACACTGATATTACGTATCTTTTTTTGCTTGTATTAATTTCTTATTAATAAAAGTGGTATATTTTATCAGTCTTATCCTAGAAAGTCACATCTTGAAGGCAATTAATAACCCAATACTATTTTCTATGTGTAACAGCTTATTCAAAGATATTTTCCCTTATAGAGATAAAGGGAAATGTCAGCAATACCTGAAAACACTGAAATTTCACAGTCAGACAAGGTCAGGTCACAAAAAAAACAAAAATAAACTACTTCTGTTTTTTATGAGGAGTCAGGAAAACAATTTCTTTTCAAAACGTCTTTAGTTTGAATGCCCTTTGGTGATTAATAGCATGACCTCCATATCCAAGCCTCAGGACAGCATTCACGAACACATCTCTGATACCATTGACCTTTGCCTTACAGCTTTAGGACTTTATTAAATGATCTCGGATAACTGAAGGGGTTGGAAATCATTCATCAGTCCATCTTTACATTACACTGACTTATCTTCATGATTTTCTATATTACTGGTGCAATGCTGGAGCTATGAGTTGGAGAAGTTTGCTTTGGAACAGCATGCAAGTCCACAGATACACTCCTTCAACCGGTGAGAACCTGTGCTTGAAGAAGTACCTAGGGACCCAGAGCCTGTCTCTAAGGCTAGGTGGTTTATCTTGGTTAGGGAAATATGTACCTCACAAAATACAAATTGGCAAAAGAATTTATTGACTAATAAAAATACAGTGATAATTGCAAGTAATTTATGACCCCTCAAATGATCCTTAAACAGCTATTCCATGATGCTTTACTTGTTACCCCTATTAAGATGATTACTCTTCTTTCATGTTTTTCTTCATTTTCAATGATTAAGTTTATTTTTAATTTATGTGTGTGAGAGTTTTTTCTTACACATAATCATGCATATCACACACATCCCTGGTTCCCTCCAGAGGCCAAAGCAGGACATTATATCCATGTGTGTCACTGTGTGAGTACTGAAACCAACAAAACCTAGGTCCTCTGCACAATTACCAAATGCTCTTAAGTGTTGAGGTCCAACCTCTCAGCTCTCTCTTCAAATTTTTCTTATATTGTAGTATGTTTGTACAGTTACAGACATCTCTTAAGTATCTGCATTATTTCAAATAAATATGAATCCAAACACTTATCATAATTCCAGATACTGGTGAATAATGAGCACACAAAAGATACAATGTAATATTAATAAGTATTACCAAACATAAGGAATAAGAAAACCCACTTGGCTTCCTGCTCACAATAGAAAAGGACTGTTTAAGGGAAATGTTTCATTTATTATTTCCTCATATTCCTCTCAAATATCTGTGAATTTGGTGTCTTGTCATACCTTTGACCAATAAAATTCAGAAAGGTTCTTATCAGAAGAGTTAAATTGCTTTGTGAAACCTAACAGCCCATGAGCCAGTTCTCATCCACAGTTGGACTAATCAGGTTTCATGCATCCATTTCAGACATAATACCTTGGAATAGGGATGAATACAGTCTCCTCAACTATCAAATAGTCTCTCAGGAAACGAATTATATCTTCTTTTATAGAAATTCCAAAGAAGCAGATACTATTGTTATCACAGTTTTACAGACCATGAAGCAGAGATTTACAAAGATGAAATAGCCTGTTCCAAGGCACGTAGGTTATAAATGTCAAACTGGGATTTGAATGAGGTTTGTGCAGCAGTGTACTGTGGCTGATGATTTCAGCACTGCGGTGATGGACAGTTCCCCATGCTTCGTTTCTTTAGGGCTAGTGCAGACAGAATCTCTGCTTTTTCAAATATCATGAAGCCTGCACAGTTTGGCAGTCATGATTTGCTAGGCATGGATCAGTTAACCTCCTCAGGGATAAACTTTAAGTAATGAATGAAAAAGTTAGGGGATTTAAATTCCTACTAGGAAGCTCTCTCTCTCTCTCTGATTCCTCAAGGAGTTCTTTGAAGAATTGATCTCAGCAACTCTCCAGAATGGGAAACAACCAGTTGTCACTTCCTTAATTAACTTCTCTTCTTTTGATCTCTCAATTACTCTGCTGCTTTACTCAATCAAACCCTAACAAACTCTTCAAACTTAAGCCATTGTCTCATTGTTTCTTTAGATAATGCTTCTTCTTCACATCTCTTCCACGATGTTTTCCTGTCTGTACTTTAAAGGTGTGATTAGGAAATTCTCACATTACAAGTAAAAATATGTGATTTATATAATTTTGTTCTTTTAGAAAATAAACAATAGGCTGCAATAGAAAGAATACTTACTATACAACACTATTTTCGCTATCTCAACACTATTTACTATCTCTACATTTCTACATTTTAGAGGGAAATTATATCTGTTGCTCTGATAAAATGCCGACACAAAACAACTTATGGAAAGGAGGGTTTGTTTTGGTGTGGTTTCTGGGTTCAGCCCATTATGGAGGCTAAGTCACGACATCAGGAGCTTGAAGCAGCTGGTCATATTGGGTCCACAGTCAGGAACAAGAGATCAGCACAGGAGTAGTTCAGCTAGTCTTCTCTGTATTATGCTGTGCAAGAACCAAGCACAGAACATGGTGCCACCCTCTTTTAGAGTGATCTTGCCACTTCAATAATTAATTAGGATAATTCCTTACAGGCAAGACCCCAAACCACCAAAGTCTAAATAATCCCTCACTGGTGTACTAGAATGTTTATGTCCTGGGTGATTTAAGATCCTGTCAAATTAACAGTACAGAGTTTCACAATATTTGACATATTTTCTCATATATTTATATAAATCATTGAAATCTTATAAAATTTAAAATCATTATATAACTAAATTTTTTCTGATATTATTATGCTTATATGTAATTTTAATTTTGGCTTCTGTAAAACAGAATATATAGCTTCATTTAAATTTTCTTTAATGTGTCAAAACATATAACATTAACTAATCCATGCTAAAGAACTTTAATGAAGTACAACTCCAGACATTGTGATAACTATTTAATGTGTGCCCTCTCACTCAAATATCATTAATTTTATAACTGAGAAAGCTGAATTTCAGAGAGCAAGTGGCTTGCTTAAGTCTACCAACTAATCAGCAGGGAGCGGAAGGATAGGAGTAGTGTGGGAGGTCCTTCTGTCTATGTGTTGCTTTTATTGGTTAATGAATAAGGAAACTGCCTTGGCCTGTTGATAGGGCAGAACTTATGTAGGCAGGGAAAACTGGACTAAATGCTGGGAGAAGGAAGGTAGAGTTGGGGAGATGCCATGGAGACAGTGCTGGAAATAGAAGTGCTGAAACTGCTGGTAGGCAACCATCTCATTGCTGATACACAAAATTAATGGAGATGGCTTAAATTAAGATGTAAGAGTTATCCAATTAAGAATATAGAGCTAATGGTCAAATGGTTGATTTAAATAATATGGTTCTGTGTGATTAATTCAGGTTCTAAGGGATGCCAGGAAACACAACAAGCAACCTCCATACAACAGATTGGCAACCAATGTGGGGGACTAAATCATGTAAAACCTGAGAAAGCTTAAAAAGGAATCCTAGACACAAAAGAACAGTTAAACATTTTCTTTGGTGGGCTCTGCTTGCTAGAGTGGGCAGAGGCATGGCTCTACTGGGAGAGGATTCCCTGGTTTGGCCTTTAGCATAAAAAAGCCACACAGTTTTGAAGTGCAGCTTCTCCCGGCCATGTTGCCAGCACAAACTTGGGCTATGGAGCATTTGAATAGCATTTGTGGGTCTAGATGTTTGTGTGGCCACTCAGGGTCAGGAGGAAAGTAGCTGGGACCATGCCCATGGCTCAGTGCTCTCTGCCTGGGTAGGTGGTAGGATCAGGTCTACTAGGCTTGCATAGGCAGAAGAGCATGGCAGATTCCTGCCACCATACACAGAGATATTTCCAGGATTCATGATGTTCTTCATGGCAGATTTAACTGTTACATAAAGAGTTTATGTGCTGCATGCTCATTCTTGGGGTTGGAGTGCTGAGCAAGACTCTTGCTTGGCAGTCCTAGAGCTGACAATGGTGGTGCTTCCACCATTTTAAAAGTGGAGAGAGGCAGAACCAGCATCCAGAGCAGCTGAAACCAAGCTGCTTACCATTTTTTAAACTCTTCAAGACAGTAGAGAATTACAGATAATGCAGATAAAAACAGGTTCAGACATAAAAGAACTCTAAATGGGTCACAGTGTTGGATAAATGTACATAACCTTGGTAGAGAGAAAAGTTAAGGCTTTTTTTTCAAAAAGTCTTTAAAGAGACAGAGTACAGATAGTCATAAAAAGAGTAAAGAAAACTTAGCTGTGTAAATATGGAAAATTCACAGAGAGTCTGGATTATGTATATTATTATGTTTTCTTTGAATTTTTGACTATGAAGGAGCTAAGTACAGAGAGACATTTCATTGTATGGGCTGCTAAGCTAAACCAGCATATCTGTTCTGAAGGTATCATGACTTCCAAATTTGGGTCTAAGGATATGTTGCTTTGGAAAAGAAGTTCTTCTTTTGTTTCTACAGAAGATGAGAACCTGTGGATTGCTTTCAGACCAAAATGGTTTGATAGAACATGACCCTCTAAAGGTTGCCATGAACACCCTCAAAAATTACTTTGCCCAACTGCTAACTGAGATAAACCTAAAACATAGGATACACCATGAAAGGCTTGATTAACAGAGCCCCCAAACAGCAGGAAGCAGTATGGACAGAACTATGCCCATATTCCCAAATATTGTTTTTAATTTTTTGTTTATATTTAAAAAGGGATATGCTAAAGAGATGAATAATTTGCTTTGGTATGGATCTCCGTTTATTAATACAAATTTAAGGTAAATTTTGTTATACTGTATATGTATATTTCTGCCCTTGATTAAGGTATTGTGTTTGTGTAGTTCATTTAAAAATGTAATGTATAATTAAGAAATATAGGTTAATAGATAATCGTCTCTAATAGTAAAGCTTGTAGTCATGTTAGTTAGATTTTCTAGATGAATAGAGATATATTTCAGTTAGATAGGTATTCTTTAAATCTTTCAGAGACCTTCAGAATATGGCATTTAAAATGTTTAAATAACTTAAGACTTTCCATGACAGTGAGACACATCTGCTCCTGGTAGCACCAAACTGCTTCAAGAGGATGATGGGCAGTGAAGAATCTCCCTATGGAGTTGATTAGCCATTCGGGCAAGAACAGTTTCTTGGACTAGACATGCAGGATCCACAGAGAAATGACTGCTGAACTTGCCTAAAGATGAGACTATCCTTTAGTGTTCCTGCTTCATGAAAGAGTCTTCGAGACATTCTGCAGAATAGAGAAGAAAGTGGACTGGTAAATGGCTAATATGGGCAAAAGCTGGGTTCTTATGAAATTTGCTGCTTCATGGAAAAGTCTGCTGGATACTTATGGGCCGGTGAGCTGAAGATTGTATGCCCCAATGGTACATAAGAACACTGAGTGACTGGTCCAGGTAGCAAGATGTCTCTGTCCAATTTTAGAGTTTTGGAAGTTGCTTACAATATACTTCCTGTTTAACTTAGGTAATTATATATCCTTCTGGAGTCTTTGATGAAGTTGAAGAATAGATAGTTATAGTTTTTCTTAGATATAATAAAAGATAAAGTAGATATAAATATTGTAACTGTAATTCTTGCTTGATAACCTGTTTTTGTTATAAGTAATTTTACTATGTAAAAGCCTTTCTTTTTGTTTAAAACAGAAAAGGAGAAATGGTGTAGAGATGGTCCTTTCTGTCTATGTGTTGTTTTTACTAGTTAATGAATAAGGAAACTGCCTTGGCCTGTTGATAGGGCAGAACTTTGGTAGACAGGGAAAGATGGACTGAATTCTGGGAGAAGGACGGCAGAGTTGGGGAGATGCCATGGAGCCACTGCCAGAGATAGACGTGCTGAAACTTTGCTGGTAGGCCACCACATCGTGGTGATGCACAGATTAATTGAGATAGGTTAAATTAAGATGTAAGAGTTAGCCAATAAGAAGCTAGGGGATAATGGGCCAAGCAGTAATTTAAATAATATGGTTTCTGTGTAATTAATTTGGGTCTAAGCTAGTAGGGTGGCCTAACAAGTGACCTCCATAACATAGGAGCGGAGTTATAGTTCAAGGTCTTTAAAGTTTAAACTCTACTCTTACTGTAAGACTCAAGATGAGGAAGAAAAGTTCTGAAAAAAAATGAATTGATTGGCAAATGACACTTTCAATGGATTGAAAATAGCTAACGCTCTGACTGCAATTCTGAGCTCAAAAATTTTGAGAAACTCTAAATACAACTCAATTATTGTTATGCACAATAACAGATGGGCATGGAAACCCAATACTAAGCACAAACCTGTGTTCATAAACAGTCTTTCTGTTTGCATAAAGCTACCCCATAGAGACATTTGCTTTGAAAATGCATGGCATGACTATTCAACTTCACACCTGAGAAGGCAGCAGATTCAGACAAGATAAATTGGAAGAGTTATGCTCAGAATACATAATCAGCTCCTTGGAAATTGTGGCTACTAGTTTTAAAAAAATTAAAAAAAAACGCTGAGAATAGTGAAAGTCATTTGATCAAGATTGGAATTGTATATACATTTTTATAAGCTTAGAATAAAAACATTAATTTGAAAACTAGAGCAGTGCTTACTGTTTCTATGTTTATTTAAATTAAGTTAAAAACAATATTTATCTATGTGTTTGTTTTCCAAAATATTTTAGGTACAATTGACTAATAACAATCACATATAATTATGTTCAGTGTGATATTTTGATATATATTTGCATGGTTAGAAGCCTAAATTGAATTGGTTAACATATACAGTGCATCACAGATGTAAAATTTTTAGGACAAGTGTATATGAGAACAATGAAGATTTCTAAGGCATATTTAAGTACACAATGGTTATAGTTAGATAACATGGTATTCAGTAGATATCTTGATATATATTTGCTATAACGGAATTTACCCATATTAATGTCTTTCTATCTGCTGTTCTTCTGCAATTCACAGAGACCACTTTTACCTTTTATTCATGCAAAATTAACTTTTACAGTTTCAACATATTAATGGTATCATGACATCTTTGTCTTTCTGCTGCATCTGGCTTAATTTGCTCAGCATAATGTCTTATTGGTTCCTCCATATTGTGGCAAAATAGGATCTCTCTCTTTTTCAAATCAGACCTAAATGCTGTAAATGATCCATTTTATTTATCTCCTTTTCTATTGACAGACATTTAACCTGGTTCCATGCACCAGCTACTGTGAGTACAGCTATCTTTTCCACATGTTACTTTCATTTGTTTGCCATATGTCCACTAATGAAATGGATGAATCATATGGAAGCTTTACTTTTATTTTTTAAAAAAAGCCACTTTTGCTTTTTTCCATATAGCACTGATCATATTTTCTACTAGTAGTGTGTAAACACTACTTTTAAAATATCTCTATCACTTAATCTCTTTTGCTTTTATAAAATATTAAAACCTTTTAATGAATATTACTTAAGAAAACTGAAATAGAATAATATTGCAGGCTACTTAAGCTTTTTTGACATTTTTCTTTCATTTTGAGATTATAATATTATTCTATTATTTCTCCCTTCCTTTTCCTCCCTTCAAAGACCTTCCATATACCTTCCCTTGGTCTTGTTTTATTAATTTCTGTTACACACACACACACACACACACACACTCATTTCCCTAAATATAACCTTCTTAGTCTCTAAATGTTATCTGTATATACATTTTCAGGATAGATTATTTGCTATTGGGTAACCAAGTGGTGTGCTCTTCACTAGAACAGTATTTCTCTTGCCTTCTTAATCCCTTTGTTGCCTGTAATTCTGTGTATAAGATTGAAGCCTCGTGGTGGTTGGAATATCCATTGTTCTTGTCCTTGTTCATCTCATAAAAGTGATTATAGCAGTAAGGAGATCCAATTTCATAGTGGTTTAAAAGACTCAACAGATTATAATAAATAATTGATAACTTGTAATATTGAATGTGTTTTCATCTACCCACTGGGCATTCATAAATTTTCTATTGAGAAATATCTGTTTAGTAATTTATAATTGCACTATTTGTTTCTTGTTGTTCAGGTTTTGGAGCTTCACATTCATTTTGATAATATTCCTTATCAAATGTGTAGGCTAAAAATACTTTAGCAGACTCCATAGGCTGTCTCTTATCTAAGGGGTTGTTTCCTTTGTTTTGTGGATCTTTTTAGTTTGATGCAGCCTCATTTACCTATTTTTTCATATTATTTCCTTTTTTATTTTTTTTATTTAAAATTTCTGCCTCCTCCCCGCCTCCCATTTTCCTTCCCCTTCCCCTAGTCCCCTCCCCCTCTCTCTCCAGTCAGAAGAGCAGAAAGGGTTCCCTGCCCTGTGGGAAGTCCAAGGAGCTCCCTCCTCCATCCAGTTCTAGGAAAGTGAGCATTCAAACAGGTTAGGACCCGCAAAGCCAGTACATGCAGTAGGATCAAAACTCAGTGCCATTGTCCTTGGTTTCTCAGCAGCCCTCATTGTCCGCCATGTTCAGGGAGTCTGGTTTTATCCCATGCTTTTTCAGTCCCAGTCCAGCTGGCCTTGGTGAGCTCCCATTAGATCAGCCCCACCATCTCAGTGGGTGGTGCACCCCTTGAGGTCCTGACTTCCTTGCTCATGTTCTCCCCCCTTCTGCTCCTCATTTGGACCTTGGAAGCTCAGTCCGGTGCTCCAATGTGGGGCTCTGTCTCTATCTCCATCCATCACCAGATGAAGGTTCTCACTCAGGATAGCGTTTTCTATTTCCATCCATTTGCATGCGAAATTCAAGATGTCATTGTTTTTTACCTTTGAGTACTACTCTAATATGTATATATTCCACACTTTCTTCATCCATTCTTTCATTGAAGGGCATCTAGGTTTTTTTTCATGTTCTGGCTATTACAGATAATGCTGCTATGAACATAGTTGAACAAATGCTTTTGTAATATGATAGGGCATCTCTTGGGTATATTCCCAAGAGTGGTTTTGCTGGGCCCTGGGGTAGGTTGATCCCAAATTTCCTGAGAAACCACCACACTGCTTTCCAAAGTGGTTGCACAAGTTTGCATTCCCAGCAGTAATGGATGAGTGTACCCCTTATTCCACAACCTCTCCAGCAAAGGCTATCATTGGTGTTTTTGATTTTAGCCATTCTGACAGGTGTAAGATGGTATCTCAAAGTTGTTTTGGTTTGCATTTCCCTGATCGTTAAGGAGGTTGAGCATGAACAATCCAAAGAATCAATGAAACAAAAAGCTGGTTTTTGGAGAAGATCAACAAGATTGACAAACCCCTATCCAAACTAATCAAATGGCGGAGAGAGAACATGCAAATTAATAAGATCAGAAATGAAAAGGGGGATATAACCACAGACACAGAGGAAATTCAGAGAATTATTAGATCTTACTACAAAAGCCTGTATGCCACAAAATTGGAAAATGTAAAAGAAATGCACATTTTTTTAGATAAGTACCATATACCAAAGTTAAACCAGGGCCAGGTGCACAATCTAAATAGACCTGTTAGTCACGAAGAATTAGAAACTGTTATCAAAAACCTCCCTACCAAAAAAAGCCCTGGACCAGATGGTTTCAATGCAGAATTCTATCAGAACTTCCAAGAAGACCTAATACCTATACTTCTTAATGTATTTCACAATATAGAAACAGAAGAGTCATTGCCAAATTCCTTTTATGAAGCTACAGTTACTCTGATACCAAAACCACACAAAGACTCATCCAAGAAAGAGAATTACAGGCTGATCTCACTCATGAACATTGATGCAAAAATTCTCAATAAAATACTGGCAATCTGAATCCAAGAACACATTAAAAAATTATCCATTACGATCAAGTAGGCTTCATCCCAGAGATGCAGGGCTGGTTCAACATATGAAAATCTATCAGTGTAATCCATCATGAAAATAAACTGAAAGAAAAAAGCCATATGATCATTTCATTAGATGCTGAAAAAGCATTTGACAAAATTCAACACCCCTTTATGATAAAGATCTTGGAGAGATTAGGGATACAAGGGTCATACCTAAATATAATAAAAGCTATTTACAGCAAGCCGACAGCTAACATCAAATTAAACAGATAAACTCAAAGCCATCCCACTAAATTCAGGGACACGACAAGGCTGTCCACTCTCTCCATATATCTTCAGTATAGTGCTTGAAGTTATAGCAATAGCAATAAGACACATAAAGGGATCAAGGGGATTCAAATTGGAAAAGAAGAAGTTAAACTTTTGTTATTTACAGATGATATGATAGTGTACATAAGCAGCCCGAAAAACTCCACCAAAGAACTCCTACAGCTGATAAACACCTCTAGTCACGTGGCAGGATACAAGACCAACTCCAAAAAAATCAGTTACCCTCCTATACACAAAAGATAAGGAAGCAGAGAGGGAAATTAGAGAAGCATCACCTTTCACAATAGCCACAAATAGCATAAACTATCTTGGGGTAACTCTAACCAAGGAAGTGAAGGATTTATTTGACAAGAACTTTAAGTCTATGAAGAAAGAAATTGAAGAGGATACCAGAAAATGGAAGGATCGCTCTTGCTCTTGGATTGGGAGGATCAACATAGTAAAAATGGCAATTCTACCTATTTTTTTTGCCTTGTTGCTAATATCATTATATTAAGTTCCAAAAAACATATTGCCCACATAACACCAAGGAGTTTCTTCCTCTGCCAACTTCTAGCACTTTCACCATTTTAGATTTATACAGAGAAGCTTTTAATCCCTTTGGAGTTTCTATGTGATGTCATATAATGGTCTCATTGTCTTTTCTTGTATATGTGGGCATCGAGTTTTAGCAATGCCATTTATTAAAGAGATCCTTCCCCTTGTGTTTTCTTGACTTTTTTACTGAAAATCAATTGACACAAAATGGACAGATTTATTTCTGGGCTTTTTATTTGTTCCTGAGTATCAAGCTGTTTTGATTATTATAAACTTCAATATATTTCCAAACTAAGTATTACATACATGAAGTTCTGCTCACTTTGGGTATTTGGAGCTCTTCTAAATGCAAGTGAATATGAAGATTACTCATCTGTGTATGTGAGTACAGAGCACAAGAATTTTGAAAGGAGCTGATTTAATCTATAGATGACCTTGGGCAGTGCCAGTATGGCAGCAGTATATTTTATTCAAAGCCATGAGTATGGAATATCTTTCCATTTATTTTTATGTTTTCTAAGTTATTTCAACAGTGCACCTGCTGGTTAGTTTTTGCCCAAATTTTAGATTTCCCTGGGAAGAAGACCTTCAATAGAAGAATTGTCTTCATTAGATTTCCCTGTGGGCATGTCTATCAGGCTCAGCATTCTGTGTACAGGGCCACCACTGGAAGGTCATCCTGGGTTGTATAAGACAGCAGGCCGAGCAATTCATGGCGAACAAGCCAGTAAATAGCATTCTTCCGTGGTTTTTGCTTTAAGCACCTGCCTTGAGTTTCTACCTTTGTTTCCATCAATGATGGACTATAACCTGTAAAATTAATCTTTTTCCTTCCCCATTTGGTTTTGATCAGCACTTTATCACAGTAGCAGAAAGCAAAATAGTGCAGTGCACTAGAGTTTCAGTGTATAGATACTTTACTTCCTTAATTAAGTTTTCTACAAAGCATGATATTTTACTTAGTGATAATATAAATGAGTTTTTTATTCCTTTGATTTCTTTTTGAAACAAATTTCTTTTCATGTGGACCTGGCTGTCTTGGAACTCGTGTTTTAGACTGAGCTGAACTTGCATGCAGAGATCTGTTTTCTCTGCCTCCCAAGTGCTGGCATTAAAGGTATGTGTGCCTATACCCAGCTTAAGTGATATTTTTAATGTTTCCTTCTTGTCCTCATCTTTGAATAGACCTAGAACATCATCCAGTGGAAGGAGTTTGTAGTTTGTACTTTTGTAGGCTGTCCCTATGCTTAAGAGGCCAGGAGACTTTATTTACTAGAAGGAGTAAGTGTTCGCTGTTTGTCAACTTATTTAAGATACAAATAAGAATATTTCTTTTTTTTTTTGGTTTTTCGAGACAGGGTTTCTCTGTAGCTTTTTTAGAGCCTGTCCTGGAACTAGCTCTTATAGACCAGGTTGGCCTCGAACTCACAGAGATCCGCCTGCCTCTGCCTCCCGAGTGCTGGGATTAAAGGCGTGTGCCACCACCGCCCGGCACAAATAAGAATATTTAAATTTATAATACTAATTTTATATAAGAAGGTTAAGTAAGGTTCTCTCATGATTTTTAAAGGTTAAGTAAGGTTCTCTCATGTTTTTTAAGGTATGTATTCTATAGGCAAGTGTATATGTTCACATATAAGATTTTATAAGAAAATATTTGTCATGAGTTAGTACTTCTTTGGAAATAAGTTTGGCATACTTATGGGCATACTGTCTCTATTTAAATGTAACAACATATTTGACAATAACTTAGAGGCTAGCACTTTTTCTTTCTGGATGCATTTCAGAGGTAAGGTGATGTATTTGCTCCCTGGTAAGAAGCACTTGTGGATCTGAAACATTCCAAATGCATACTATTTTATAACAGTTAGCTTTCCATGTCTTGTATGTAACTCTTCCACATACTGACTCTTCTCTAAAATCAATACAGAAAAAAAGATTAAACATTGAATTTTTGTGTAGAAAATGAACAATTGGCATCAAGCTTTGGTTTTTATTTTCACGGTATGTAAGACAACAGGGATTCCTTTATCAACAACTGTCTCTATATATAGGGTACCATGTCAGCCTAAGGCGATTGACTAAATGTACCTTTACTTTAACAATTAATTCATCACTTTGGTTCCATTATAATTTTCTTTTATATTTATTAGGTATTTGAGCTTTTTTAAAAAGTCATATACACCTTCTCTCTCCCAGCTCTTCCCATAGCCACCTCCTGCCTCTTTCCTTCTAACTTGGTGTCTTGTTTTCCTATCAATGGCAATTTGAGCTGCTGAAATATTCTTGGATGTGTGGCCTTTCACTGGAGTATGATCGGCTTATCAGGTACTACACTACTACCCTTCATCTCTCAGCAGCTAACAAGTGCCAATTGCTTCACTGTTAGAGGTAGAACTTTGTGCCCAGCTCCTCTCTCCACAATGGGATTTAGTCTGACTTCATTTATGTGTGTGCTGTGGTTTGTAATAAGGCTTTTTGGAAGAAAACTATGTTCTTGATTATATTTAAAGTCTAATTTTATTATTTCTAGTTGTTTATCTTTGCTGCAGGGTAAATGTGGATTATTTGTTAGTTACTCTTCTCATTTTTTATGTGTGGCAAAATGTCTGACAAAGAGCAACTTAAGGGAGGAGAGGTTTATTTGCAGTCATGGTGCAAAGGTAAAAAGCCCATCAAGGCCGACAAGGTGTGACAAGACAGTAAGGTAACTGGTCACACTACAGACAGCTATACAGGAGGGAGAGAGAGAGAGAGAGAGAGAGAGAGAGAGAGAGAGAGAGAGAGAGAGAGAGAGAGAGAGAGAGAGAGAGAGAGAGAGAGAGAGAGAGAGAGAGAGAGAGAGAGAGAGAGAGAGAGAGGAGGGAATGCATTATAGGATTATTTGTTCCCCATTCACTGTTTTATAAGAAAGAAAAGTTACCTCTGTACTTGCTTTCTGGATTATTTCATAACTTAACTACTAAGCAGAGCTGTCCTTGTCAGTGGATTTTGTAATGCATATTGAAACTCATTTGTTCTTTGTCTAAAAATAATCACCAAAATTAATATAGTTGTGTTGACTGAGTTTTCTGTCCTGTCTGGTTTGCACAGTCATTAAGTCCCAAAGAAATCACACAGAGTTCTACATTAGTTATAAACTGATTGTCCTAGTAGCTCAGACTTCTTATTAACTCTTTTAACTTGCATTAGCGCATTATTTTTGTCTATGTTAGCCACATGGCTCGGTACCTTATTCAGCGTGGCAGTCACATCTTGCTTCTTTTGTGACCGGATCACGATTGCAGACTAGGACTTTCTTCTTCTCAGAATTCACCTGTTCTCATTGACCTGCCATTACTTCCTGTCTGGTTGTCCTGCCTATAGTTCCTGCCTGACTACTGGACAATCAGCATTTATTTAAAATATAATTGACAGAATACAGACCATTGTCCCACACCATAATTGTTTTGACATCTCTTTTATTAACAGGTAGCAACAGTTGGCTGAATATTTGTAGCTTTTTTTTGCTTGTTTTAGTTTTGGATTTATGGGTTTTTGTTTTTGTTTTTGTTTTGTTTTGTTTTGTTTTCTTCCCAGACTGGGTTCCTCTGTATAGGCTTGGCTGACCTGGAACTTAGAGATCCACCTGCCTCTGCCGATCTAATTAAAGGGGACATTATATGGATCTTGTTTAAGCTCTAGTTGGCAGTGTGAGCCTGAAAGATCAGGACCTAAAAATGAGACAGACTAAAGTCTCATGCAATAGCCAACTTTATTCAGAGCATGAGGCAATTTATACTCTGAGGGTTAAGAAAAGTTATCTGACTAAAGTATACAATCACAAGGACCAGCAACATGGAACAAAAACACGTTTTTCTGGAGAGGCATATGAATAACAACAGCTAAAGTAAACTCTCTCCGGTGTGCTCCTGGGAGGAGCACTAAAACACATTCCAAGAACAATTCTGTGTTTTGAAGGAACTGAGGTCTCAAGACTCTTGTCTTGTTTTCTTGGAATATTTTCACAAGCACTCAGAATTCTCACACGAATCCATTTTTGGACTTTATTCTGACAGACCGCAGTATTTCTTGGAGGGAAGAATGTTAAAGAAATTCTAAGTTAGTTTTAAAGTTACTGAAATATATTTGCATTTTTTTCTACAGTATCATAAGTCCCCCGCCCCATATCTCCTTAGTAAAACAACAAATGAATTACTGAAGTACAGAATTTCATCATCCTGTTCAGTGCAGGTACAGATGAGCACCCTCAAGGTCAATATTCTTTGTCATGTAGGTAGATTTATTTTTGACCAGAAGATCTGTAAACTAAGTGATCTATCTGACCCTAAAATGCAATGCTAAGACAGAGACATCATTATACCTGATACACCTTGAATGACAACTACTTTCAAGAGCTGAAAGCAAGACATGCCTAGCAGTCCCTCGAAAAACTCTAGAACATGTCTAATCCCAATCCTTGACTTTGGCTAGGGATATACTTCCTGAGAATGACTACCCAGAACTCCCATCTCTGTCCTTGTGGTTTGATTCCATGCCTTAAATCCTCAACCTCTTCCTGTAGTTTGCTTTAAGCTCTTAATTCTGAACTATGTATTTGGGGAACTCAGAAGTTCAAAGCAGCTCAGTTTTTAATGGAGAGGGACACTTGGAAGATGTCTCTTCAGAGGGAATCTATGAGAAATTTAAGGCCTGAGGTTTTGATAAAGGTCTTTTTGCTTAAGACCTCAAGAATATTTTATTATCTGACTGGGGCTGAAGCTCACTGGTAAAGTATTTGTCAAGAATATTTTGCTACCAGAGGAATCTTTTAATGTAAATAGTTTTATTTGGGGACAGAGTGATTTCTATCTGTTTTATATGAAGAAGTTATTTTTGAATTAATTTCTCTTCTCTCATGTTGTAACAGCAGGAAGATTTCAAGAAGCCATTGCAATATTCTGACTGAAAATATCACAGTTAGTTAAATAAATGTCCTGTATTTTATATTACTTCAGGCACCTGTGAGGTAAATTTTTGACTTTACAGAATAACGATCTACTTTCCTTTAGTTTCCAACATTTATTTACCTTCTTTAAGCTCTCAGATTAAGGCCAAAGTTGTTTTGTTTGTTGTTTTTGGATACTGATAATTTAAAATCCCATCTCTTTTATGAGACTGTTTATTGACTCAAAATGTTTTGTAAAGAAATCTTTATAATTGTTTAAGAATAAAATAATATGAACAAAGGATAATTTGACTATTTGTGGAAGCATGATGCTGTCGCTGATCAAATTACTTGAGCACCCTCTTTTCCAATGTGTGTACCTTCTTTTTCTTTTTCTTTTTATATTGCTCTATCTAAGGCTTTGGTCAATATAATGATTAGCAACAGAGATAATGGGAACTCTTCTTTTGCTCTGATTTTAAATGAAGTGTTTTCCATTTTCTCTGCTCAGTATAAGTCATCATATGCTATAGGTACATGTAAAATAGAATCTTAAGAACACCATAGGGAAACCACACTCACTGGTCTAGCAGCTGTTGTTACCTGCATAAAACCTATAAAAGATTAAGCCAGTCAATATTTCAGCCTGGTTTTAGAGGACAACATCTCAGTTTGTTGGTATATATCAATCGACTTGCTTCATAAAAAACCCACATTTGCCTAGCTCTTATACATTAGAACTTGTAACAAACAGTGCCTTGTCAAATTTCATGTTTGTATTCTTCATGTTAATTTCATGCAAGAAAAAATCCTATTAAACTTCTTTTACAGATGAAGATGGTAAGAAAGTTTAAATAAATTGCCTAAGAGTCATGTAAATAATAAATATTGGGACTTATATCCCCTGCTTTCCCTTGTATTAGTAGTATACTTGGCTTTTTATTTGTAAACTGTTATGTTACCAAAACTTTTATTTTAATATATATATACACATATACTTTATTATATATTTATGAAACATGGATTTATGAAAATAATTATATATGAAATATAAACCTAGTATTGTACAGAGGGAGTTCACTAGTATATCATGTTTTCAAAAGTTTTAACAATTTTGAAGCCCAAAACATTTTCAATGAATTGTGATTTGTCTAATATACGATTTTACTACAGGAGATGAGTAGGGGCTGGGGATTTAGTTCTCTTGATCATTTCATTATTCCCTAAAGATTCTTTTAAGGGAAAGTGAAATTTCATCTAAATAAATTTGCACTACTATCTTGTCTTTCCTGGGACTATTTTCTTTCACTAAAATTGTTGATAAAAAACACTATTTTTATGTGGTCTTATACTAAAATTTTTTGTTGCCTTTCAATGTGTCTTTCTGTTTTTAAAAGTAATTTTGAAGAGTTCCAAGTGCTCTCTAAGATCAGTTTTGTGTGTGATTAATGCAACAATAAAACTCAGCCCAACCAATAGAAATGCATGCTATAAATAACCAGCAGCCACATTATCATTTCATTATGAATCTAATGAAATATTATCCTAAGAGGGGAGATGCTATTGACAGCAATGCAAAACAAGACATCAGAGATTCCATTTAAGTGCAGGTGGCACTGTTATTTACTGCCACCCACTCATGTTGCTGCCAGGCTTTTTAAATTTACAGAGAGGGAATAGATCTTCTCAGCCCATGACAGCTGAAGGGGAAGCCATATTGATGGAAATACACTCTAATAAGTGATCAAATAAGTCTTGGTTTTCTTCTTCTGTGCAAATTACATAAAATTGTAAATGCAGAGCATCATTTATTCTGGAAAAATTGGAATTCAGGAATTCCACAAGAAACTTCTTATAAGTGCTATTTTCAAATTAAATTGTTTCTCCCTTCTCATTGCTTTCCTCATCTTGTAAAAGTCTCCACAACCAAAACCAACTTATCAAAAATCAAGCTTTCTATTTCAGCATTTCTATTCTACCTAGACATGCTCTTGCATGTGTGTGCATGCACACGCATACATGAGTTTAAGCAGGAAAATAGCAGGTGGTATTCTCACGCAATTTCCCATCTGAGAACTAACCTGACATGATCGTGCCATGTTTAGCTTTAAGATAAGATTGGGTTCCTTTAGATGGTATGGCCATAGACTGACTAGTATGCATGCATAAGTGTATGTGTGTGTGTGTGTGTGTGTGTGTGTAATCTTTATTAGTTATCCTTTTCCTTTTTAATACACAATTCTTATGGATTATTTAGGAATTTCACATGATGCACTCAATTCCACTCACCTACAAGTTTTTCCATGTCTTCCCCTCATCCCTATAGCATCCCCCCTAAAAGCCTTTCCAAAATCAATTAATAACAACACAAAACAAACAAACAAACAAAAAACCACCTTGTTCCTCCATCTTTACATTTCTTTATCCATTATAGTGGCATTGGGTGCTAAGATATGACATTCCCCACCCACAAAATGTTCATTGCTATGAGTCATTGCTCTGGTACAACGACTCTGGCATCCCATCATCACTGGACCCTCATTGCGACTCCCTCAGACATCCTGAGCTGTTGCCTGAGTAATGAGGCTCCTGCACCTACCATTCAGCAGGACCAGTCCCTTCTCACATTCCAGCAGGTCTCAGATGGGGCAGCAGCTCAGGCCTGGACATCACCATGGCCACATGTGCTAGCAGAGGCCACCCAGATAAGCATGGCCCCCATAGGGACACAGCCTTCAAACACCAACATGGCCACAGATTGTGGACTAGACCATGGGCATGCTTGTGACCAGGGTCTGTGTTGATGTTCATGGCTCCTGATATTATAGAAGGCCATACCAATGCCAGGAGTCTGTTCCCCCACCTGGGACCATGTTGATATCCAGGGGTCATGCTGTTGTAGGTGCAATGCTGATTTGTGTGGTCTGCGATGCCACCTGGGGACATGGTAACATCTTGGCCCTGTGCTATAGGATACCTAAAATCAAAATAATTATACAAAAGCTATATCATTTAAATCACTGCTTGGCCAATGACTTAAGCATATTGCTATCTAGCTCTTATATCTAAAATTAACATATTTCCATTATTTTATATTTTACCATGAGCCCTGTGGCTTACCAGCAAGGTTTCTGCTGGCAGCTTGCATCTTTCCCCTCTAGTGGCTCCATGGTTTCTCACAACTTGACCTTCTTTCTTCCAGCATTCAGTTTAGTTAGTTTTCCCCACCCAGCTCCATTCTGTCCTATCACAGGCCAAAATAGCTTCTTTAATCATTAAGCAATAAAAGCCACACATAGAAAGAAGGATTTCCCACACCATTTTCTTTTTTCTGTTTAAATAGAAAGGAAAGTTTTAACTTTAACATAGTAAAATTACATAACTAAATAGATATCAAGCAAGAATTACAGTTATAATATTTATATCTACTTTATCTTTTATCATAACTAAGGAAAACTGTAACTATAACTATCTATTCTTCAACACCATCAAAGACTCCAGAAAGATATAATATTACTTAAGTAAACAGGAAGTGCATTATAAACAACTTCCAAAGCTTTAGAATTGACAGAGACATCTCGCTGCCTGGATAGTCACCCAAAGTTCTTCTGTAATGTTGGGGCATCCATCTTCAGCCTACTGGCCCATAGTACCCGGCCGACTTTTCCACGAAGCAGGAAATTTCAAAGACAGTTCCACCTATATTGGCAGTTTGTCAGTCACTTCCTTCTGTGTCCTGCAGAATGTCTGGCAGACTCTTTCCTGAAGCAGGAACCCCAAAGGACTGTTTCACTTTCTTTAGGCAACTTCAGAAGTCATTTTTTAATGTGGGTCCTGCATATCCAGTTCATACAGCACAACATCAAGCAGGCCAGGAAAGAACAGTTTCTTGTCCAAGTGGTTAGCAAACTCCATAAGGAGCCTCTTTGATGCCCATCATCCAATTGAAGTAATTGATGCTGCTAGGAGCAGATGTGTCTCAGTGTCATGAAAAGTCCTAAGTTATTAAAACATTTTAAATACCATATTCAGCAGTCTTTGGAAGATCTGAAGAATATCTATTCATCTGAAATACATCTCTATACCTCTAGAAAACCTAAACCTAACTAACGTAACTACATGCTTGATTATTATAGATGACACTTTATTAACCTATTATGTTTCTTAATTATACATTACATCTTTAAATGAACTGCACAATCACAATACCTTAATCAAGAGCAGAAATATACATATAATGAGATTCACCTAAAATTTGTATCAATAGACCAAGATCCATACCAATGCAAAGTATTCATATCTATAGTATATCCCCCTTTAAATGTAAACAAACATTTATAAACAATATTTAGGGATTTTTGTATCTGCCTTTCTCTCCTAGCATTCAGTTTAGTTTTCCCTGCCTCGCTTTATTCTTTTCCATCACAGGCCAAAACAGGTACTTTATTCATTAACTAATAAAAGCAGCACATAGACAGAAGGTCCTCCCATACCAGCCCTACTTGCTACTAGGGACCATTTCTGGGTCTGTGGTTCTACTGCAGCTGGGATCTGTGTGGATGTCCATGGCCACAGAGATAACCTCAAAGACCACAGAGATGCTTGAGGTCTAGTGATCCCACTAAATCAAATTTAGATTTAAGATTTTTATCCACATTTGAAACTGTAGTTATTTTTTAATACCTCTTCAGATAGTCTACAAAGCCAGGTAGACATTTTAGTAATATTTTGTAATGGTAGATTACCTGCAGAGCAGTTCAGATAGATAAGATGCCCTGAAGAGAGAAATATATAGTGGGGTAGTTGGTGAATAATTTGTTTGATACAAGATAGCAAATACTTCTTCTACAGAAAGAAGCAATAGTTTGATTCTGCTGTTTTATCTTAGTGCAGGGCTACAGGAAGTGTTAAGATACACTGGCTAACCAGGTGATCAACTTTAGAGACAGATAAAGCATCAATATAAGTTAAGGACACTGCAAGGCAAGAACCCGTTGTTAGATGTTAGGAATTGGAGTCACTGTGTGTCATCTGGAAGACTTAATGTCCACTTAGGAGAACTATGTGAAACTTGGCTTGCCTTGATGTCTGATAGCACACATATGAAACTCTGACCTTCAGAGACACAGGAGGAAGTTTCAATTCTGGGACCAAGCCTTGGTGTGTGTGTGTGTGGGGGGGTTACCAGACTAGAATAGAACAATGGCTCCCTAGGAATCAACATGAAGACTTGTTAAAATAGTAACTGTATTCCCCTAGTGGTTGGGGGATGAGAACTTATACATATAACCAGGGCACAGATGTCGCTGGAGTAGCTAACATTTGAACAGCACTGAGTTAGGCTTTTAAGCACACTTTTGAGTAGACCCACTTCCAAAGGTCCTCTGATAAAATAAAATAGCCAAAGGGAAAATATGTTTAATGAAAAATTTACTTCTGAATCCAAAATTTATTATCATATAATTTGTTTAATGTAGTAGCAAACTGTTTTGTCTTGGCTAGGAAATGTCTCCCATATATACTTTAAAACATGGTCTCCAGTTGGTAGCATTGTTGGGGTGGTTATGTAAATTCTTCCTAAAGGAAGAGCAGCACTGGGGGTGGGTTTGGGGAAATTATAGCATTGTGTCCTTTACACTTTGTTGTCCCTGCTTCTTATGTGTAGAGAAAATGTGATCATTCAGTTTCTCATCCCTGATTCTATGCTGTCCTCATCAAAATGCATTTTATCCCTCTGAAACTAAAAACCAAAAGAAACTGTGTTCCTTATGTTGTTTCTGATAATGTTCTTTTATTGCAAAACAGAGAAACAGCCAATACACCAAGTATGTCAGTGTTTTGTCGTGTTGTAGGGTGGTGGTAGTGGTTGTAATGATCTGCTCTGACTCTTTAAGAGACAAGCCACACCCCTTCCCTCCCCCTCCCCTACCTGCTGAGGCAGGCTGATCTTCAGCTTGCAGTCTGATTCTCTTTTCTGTCTCCCTCTAGAAGAGGTAGCTTCTGCTGAGGTAGGCTGATCTTCAGCCTGCAGTCTGACTCTCTTTTCTGTCTCCATCTAGAAGAGGCAGCTTCTGACTCTCCCTACTTCTCCCCTGCTCCCTGCGGTGTCTCCCCCCTCTCCTCTTCTTCCCTTCTCCCTCCCCTCTCCATAACCCACTGAATAAATATCCAACCTCACTCTGCATGGCGTGCCTATTCATGTCTCTATCTTGCCCACCGCTGCACATCTCCCTGCCCTAGACCTGCCACCGCTCTAGGACTTGCAGCCATCCCTGCCTGGGACTGGCTGCTCTGAGGGCCTACTGCCTGCTGCCACATGGCCCACTGCCACTGCATGGGGATCTGCAGCTTTTCTGCTGCCTGCCACCACCAGGGATCCTGCAGCATTTTTATTAATTCTAATAATGCTAACTCACTGAAGTAAGAGAACATAGAGACATGTCAGTTGACTAGCTTGCTCCACTGGGCTCAAACTCATCTAGATTTCTATACCAGCCCCTGAACCAACTGCCTAGGGATTGCACTGCCCCACATTGGGCTGTATTCTCTCACATCAATTATTGGATTAAGACAATCTCTCTCTGACATCACCACAGGTTAGTTTGATTTGGGCAATTTCTCTATTGACATTTTCTCTTGCCTGGTGCTCTCAGGTATGTCAAGTAGACAGTAAAGATCCAGCATAGTTCAGTCAGTGAGTACTCAGAGCTTAAGAAAGTTGTTTCCTGAAAAGTAGGGTATTGCTGTGATGGGTTTGACCAAGATTTTTTTTTTTTATTTTTCAGAATAAATTGTGAAAAATATTGGATCTTTGTGCATGAAAAGCCAATGAGTACCCAGAGCTTAACTGGCTCCTTTGGTAAAAGACTGGAAAATAACAATATTAAGAGAAATGAAGACAATGGAGGCCTGGTTTTTGAAGTTGCAGAGCAGATGAAGGATTTAAGAACTGGACTAGGGCCTCTTTGTGTGATGTTCTGGATTAAGATTAAGATTGCTGCTGGTCATTTGGGGCTGAGGAGTCAACTGTGATTAACAAGAGGACAGTACTACCAATATGAAACCTGTGATTTACAAGATAATGGATGCTGGTGAGCTGTGGTTAAGTGCTGTGGGATAATGCTCTTGCACACTGTAAAGATGTGCCACTCCTATTGGTTTAATAAAATTCTGATTGGCCAGTAGCCAGGCATGAACTATAGGTGGTGTAACCAGACTAGGAGAATTCTGGAAAGAAGAAAGGCAGAGATGCAATCACCAGCCAGACATAGAACAAGCAAGATCAGAATGCCTCATTGAGAAAAGTTACCAATCCACATAGTTAAACATAGATAAGAATCATGGGTTAATTTAAGTTGTAAGAGATAGTTAATAATAAATTGAAGCTAACAGACCAAAGAGTTTATAATTAATATAAGCCTCTGTTTTTTTGGGGGGGGAGAGGACTGAGCAGCTGTAGGACTGGGTAAGACAGAAACTTCTGTCTACAGTTAAGGAATTATCTGTGATTAATATTTGATCAATATTCCTGAGGTAACATATTCTGGGATATCTTTCAATAGATTTAACATACAGAAACTGATCCAAAAGGGCCAAGGCTTTGCCTCAAGCTGGCAGCCAATTTTGATACTATTTAATAGTCTTCCACATAGTACTGGTTTTGAAAACATCAAAGCTGAAAGATTAAAGGGAGGATGGAGAATTGCTGAAGTCTGGTACCATGTTGCAGATACAGAGTCCTTGAAGAGAGGCTGAGAGAGGCCTTTGCTGAAGACACCTCAGCTGCAGTGGATGCCCCAGTTTATTAGAGATGCCAGGACTATGGCAGGTCTGCCAAGACCTGTGATAGATATGAAGTGGAGCTGACCTGAGCTTACATGATAAGCTGTGTGTACCAAGGACAGCCAAGTTAGAGAAGTATGGCCAATCAAGCCACCCGAGAGCTGCAGGATTTATGTTTATATTGCCAGATTTTGTTTTTGATGAAATGTGATTGTTTTATGCTTTGGATCTTGCTTTTTGGAATGAGAAAGAATGTATATTAAATTTACTGGAGATCATTGTTAAAAGACCAAATTTTTAACAAGACTTTTAACTTTTAAAATGTTGAAATTTTAGAGTGTTACTACCGTTACAGGTTGAACTGTGTTCTATTATAGTGACTCTTTCATGGTAAGCCACAATCTCTTGGTGAGCACAGATGAATAGAAATGGGTTAGATCAAGATGTGAGAGTTAGCCAAGAAGAGGCTAGATATACTGGGCCAGGCAGTAATTTAATTAATATAATTTCTGTGTGGTTATTTTGGGGGGTTAAGCTAGCTGGGTGGCAGGATACAGCCCGCTCCTCTTACAACACTCATGAAATAAAATACACATATTTTGTCTATTCAGTGTTTGAATACTGTGTATTATTTAGGTCCACATTTCTATTCTTATGGGGAAAATGATATAAATAGCACAGAATAAGTAGGACTCATTGTATGTATAGCATGTTATAAATGATGATACATTTATAAGGCATAAATCTTGAGTACTTTCATAATCCAGTAGGCAAAGACGTTACAGCGGATTTTGCTCAGTGAGAGGTCATGGTACTCATCATAAGAGGTATGGTAGAATACAGGTAGAGGTAAGACCAGCGTGTCTAGTGGTAGGTATGAACAGGCCTGCATGACAGACACCAAAGATGTCTGAGCTATTCTTCTTTTGCTACAATATTTTCATTTCCCCATGAAGTTTTCTGATAATTATCACTGGTAACTTAAGTCTGGCTTTCCAAACTTCAGTATTTACATTTTTGGGCCTGAAATTTCATTAGTTCGTATACAGGAGAGAAGCAGAAGTGTTGGAAGCTGCCACCAGCTATAAATGAGAGCTTAGGTGACAATCAGCCACCACACATCCTTCAAGACTTAGCCCTGAGCTGTGGCTGCTGTATCTCAGAAGCAGCTGTAACACTTCTGTTCTGATGAGTGCCTGAAAACAAACAACAACAAAAAGCTGAAGAACATCCCATGTGTGGAGAAACAGAACCATAGGCAGCACTGAATGCAAGCAGCATATTTGAAAGAAGAGCTTGGAAATTATACCTGGGGGTCACTAGTTCTGAGGGATGCCTGAAAGCAAAGAGATCAGAATTTGGAAGAGAGGCTTGGTGTGAAATGCCCTGAGAGAAAGGCATAAAGACATCTCTTTCCTCAGGCTCCAAACAAATCAGCCATGAAACATCCTGCATTATAAAAAAGGACAGATGCTCTGAACTCCAGGAAAAAACACACACACGAGTAAGAGTTGTAACTCCCAGAACCAAATCCTCTATCTTACAAACTACTGTTTCAGTTGAAGAAAGAGATAGGCTATGCAATCAGTCTTGTTAGTTTGGTAGACTGTTTAAATCAATGGTTCTTACTCTTCCCATTGCTGTGATTCTAATAGTTTCTAATGCTGTGGTGACCCCTCTTTAAAGTTATTTTTGTTGTTCACCACATAACTATAATTTTGCTACTGTTATGAATCACCATGTAAATATTTTTGGAGATAAAGTTTTGTTAAAGGGGTCACGATCCACAGATTGAGGACCACTAGTTTAAATAAGCTCATCCATAAACAACTACATAAATTTAGCATATGCATACTGTATAATATAGCCACTGGTGTTTTTCTAATGATGTATTTATATATTTTAAGGGACTGTGATTAATCAGTAATGTAAGTATTTCTTTCCTTTGATATCTATCATATGGTTCTTCTGCTGTTTTTGAAGGATATAAACTACCCTACTTCAAGAATAAACCAACATGTCCCTGTTCCTGTTGCACATAAAGCTCCTGTGAAAGAGTCCTTTGAATCTTCTACAACCCCTCAAAGAAACCTGGAGTTGAATGACTTTCACTTAGTTTAGGACTTTAGTAATGTTATCAAAGTAAGAATCATCTTAAAATGTGTTCATCGACAAGCATGTGGATCAGGGATGTTTCTTAGTGTAGATGACAAAAATAGGAAAACTTTGGGGATAATCAAAATATGCCAAACTAGATGCAAGTGTAAACAAATAAAAAGCCTGGTCTTGGGGCTATTGTTCAGTGGGAGAACATTTGCCTATCAAAAGGGAGACCAATCTCCAGCAACATGTAAACACACACACACACCACATACTGCAATTCATTCTCAACAACATACGACACATTGTGATTATCTTAAAGTGTATCAGAAAATAGTTGGGGAAAACCAGGAAAGATGGACACAAAATCAATCTTATTGTTACTGCTTGTGGGAAGTCAAGTTTAGTAGAAATCAAAAGTCATACATCATTGGCATGTGAAAGTTATTACAAGAACAAAACCAATGACAAAGATGTAATGTGCATGTTTAAAGAGAACATGACCTACTAGCTTTCAACGAGGTTACCCATACAGGTTTCTTGATTCGTCGTCCCCAAGAAATCTTAACAAATACTTTTCAGTGACAATGGTATTGTGGGTTCCTATGACAGAAAAACAAAGCAGACTAAAGGAAAGATATCAAAGAAAGTCTCCATGTAGTAGACAGGCAGAGGCTAGAGCTGGTGTCATTCCTGTTTCTTTCCCTGTTCTGACCTTTCTAGTGATGGCATGGCAGAAGGAGAGAGGCAACATGCCTAACGCTTCCTCTCTGTCAAGTGGTGGTAACAGCAATCTCTTCTGTAGTTTTGCAGGATATATTGAAAAATATTAGATAAAGAATGTAGGCATGCTTTGGTGGGGAGCAATTGCTTAATGATCTGTCATAATTATTCTTAGCATTCCAGGCAACTACTCAGCTTTTACCAACGGCAGGCCCATGAATATAAATGAGTGAATATAAATAGTCATTTTGCTATAAAATCTATGACCAAATTTTCTTCTAACACAGATTAGAAAACAGAATTCATCAGTACTGGAATTGCAGATGACCTTTAACTGACAGTCAGTCTTCCAGGAAAAGACAGTCCCACCCCTACCTTTAACAATCCCTTTCCAATGGATTCATTTTTCCTCTTATGACTTTGTTGGATCAGCTGCATAACTTATATTTTCTTTTTTAAGCGTGAAAGAGGTGTATTTTATTTTGTGCTACTTAATCAAAAATATTATGAGATTAAAAACTAGTTGTTGCTTCTTGTAGTATTCTTATAAACTTGGTCTCTTCTTAAAAGATGCCATCTCTAAGAAAGGGGGTTTTATTTTTTATGACATATATCTTTAAAAACTCACTGAAATCCTTGTTTACCCTTAGAATGTGTAATAAAGTAAAAATAAGTCAGTTTCCACCAATTTCTACATTCCTTCAGGATTCTTGCTTCATGAAAGAATATGCTAGCCATTCTGCAGGACACAGAAGAAAGCAATTGATAGACTTTGCCATTTCAAGAAAGAACAAATCTTCAAATTTCTTGCTTCATGGAACAGTCTGCCAGATACTATGGACCTGTAAGATGAAGATGGGTACCCCAACATTACAGAAGAACTTTGGGTGACTGTCCAGGCAGCAAGATGTCTCTGTCAATTCTAGAGTTTTGGATGTTGCTTACAATGCACTTCCTGTTTACTTAGGTAATATTATATCTTTCTGGAGTCTTTGATTGAGTTAAAAATAGATAGTTATAGTTTTCTTTAGCCATAATAAAAGGTAAAATAGATATAAATATTGTAACTATAATTCTTGCTTGATAACTATTTTGTTATATGTAATCTTACTATGTTAAAGTTTAACCTTCCTTTTTATTTAGACAGAAAAGGGAAGGTGATGTGGGATTTCCTTTTGTATATACGTTGCTTTTATTGGTTAATGAATAAAAAAACTGCCTTGACCTGTGATAGGGTATAGTAGAGGTAAGCAGGGAAAACTAAACTGAATGCTGGGAAAAAGGAGGCAGAGTTACGAGAAGCCATGTAACCCAGAGGAGACAGAAGCAAGGATGGAAATTTACCCTGTAAGCCTCAGCCATGTGGTGGTGATACACAGATTAATGGAGATGAGTTAGTTTAGAATATAAGAGCAGGCTAAAAATATGCTTAAGGTATTGGTCAAACAGTATTGAAAATAATATGGTTTCTGTGTGATTATTTCAGGGCCGAGCAGTTGGGAATGAACAAGTGGTCTTCCCTCCAACATTAGTAGGACTGAAGTCTACTAGGTGTCTTGGAGTACCTTTGCTCCCTTTTGGTGCCTCCATCCTTCACAGCAACAAGACATCACATTTTCCCCATAGACTTCTTTTGAGTTCTGCCCTCTTAAACATCAGTCATTCTCTCAGTTTCTTTCCTGCAGGATTTCACAAGTGAAAATGTGTTACACCACGAATGTTGTCCTGAAGATTCATTCAGTACTCTGTTCTAGATCAGAGAGGTAGGACACATGACTGTTGGCAAGAAAGTCTTAAGGTTTCCATGCCACACTGAATTCCTTGCTATTCATCTTGCTCCTCCTATCAGCATCTTGAGCCATGTTGAAGTGGGAAAAATCAGTAATGTGCTATTTTTTAATTTTTTTAGATAAGATGGATAATGCATAATAACATTAACATGTTTGTTGAGTCAGTCACAGGTCTTATTTCCCTCTATAATTTTCTTATCTTCTCTCATACATACATCCTGACCAGTTTCCCCTTCCTCCTCTTCTTCCAGTCCCTCATCCATAACTTTCCTCTCACTGGAAAATTAGCTGTAAAATAAAGGCATCAACAGACCCCGAGTGGTTAAGTAACAAGGAGGACTCAAGGGGGTATGATTGAATCTCCTGGTGAGTTCCAGGATGGCTAGGACTGTTACACAGAGAAACCCTGTCTCAAAAAAAAATCAGTGGCAGCTCCTGCTCCCATACTTAGGAGTCAAACAAGAATGCCAACCTGCATAACCATAACACATATGCAGAGGACCTAGTTCAGACCCATGCAGGCTCCATGATTGTCATTTCTGTCTCCGTGAGTCACTATGAGCCCTGATTAGCTTATTCTGTGTGTTTTATTGTAGTGTCTTTGACCCCTCTGGCTCCTACAATCCCCCCTCCTCATCTTCCATGGGATTCCCCATGCTCCTCTTACTATTTAACTGTGGATCTGGGCATCTGCTCCTTTAAGTTGCTGAATGAAGCCTCTCTGATGATGACTATGCTAAGCTCTGGTTTACGAGTAAAGCCGAGTATCATAAGGAATCACTTCATTGTGTGTGTGTGTGGTGTGTGTGTGTGTGTGTGGTGTGCGCAGTCATGTTTGTTTCTTTCCTAGGTCTCTGGACTATGCAGCCTTTGGTTCCTAGCCCTCCAAATAGTATAAGGCATGGGCTACCAAGTGGCCTGGGTCTTAAGGTGGGTCAGTCATTATTTGGCCACTCCCACAGATTCTGCGCCAACTTTACCCCAGCATATCTTGCAGGCAGAACAAATTGCAGGTTGAAGACTATGTGGCTGTCTGGGTTGCAGTCGCCGTCCCTCCCCTGGAAGCCTTGCTTGGTTAAGATTCCCGTTTCAGGCTCTGTGTCCTACATTGCTAGGATACTTTGCTAGGGTCACCCTCATAGGTTCCAGGGAGTTTCCAATGCAGTGGGTTTCTACCTTGCCCTGGAAATCTCCCCACGCTCCACTCATTCTAGTCTGTTCTTCTGGTACTTTCTCCCTCCATCCCCTGCCACCTGAACCTGCCTGTTCCCATCCCTATCTGTCCCCAGTCTACCACTTTTGGCAGAGCAGATAACTTCTGGAAGAGGAGCACTACTACTGAAGGCAATAAGATCAACAACTACTAAATAGGACCTCACAAAAATGAAAAATTTTGTAAAGCAAAGGACTTGTCAAAAGGATAAGATAGCAACCTGCAGAATGGAAAAAGGCTTTCACCTACTCCACATCTGACAGAGGGCTAATATCCAAAATGTATAAAGAACTTAAGAAACTAGACATAAAACTCCCAAATAATTTAATTTTAAAATGGATTACAAATCAAAAGAGACAATTCTCAGCAGAAGAATCTCAAATGCCTGAGAAGCACTTAAATATTCAACATTCTTAGCCATCAGAGAAATTCAAATTAAAACTACTCTGAGATTATATCTTAATCTCTCAGGATGGCTAATATCAACAACACAAATGACAAGTCATGATGGAGAGGATGTGAAGCAAGGAGAACGCTCCTTCATTGCTGGTGGGAATGTAAAGTTGTACAGCCAATTTGAAAATTAATATGGTATTTCCTCAGAAAATTGGGACTCAATCTACTTCAAGACCCAGCTCTTTCACTCCTGGGCATATACTCAAAAGATTCTCCATTCTGTATCAAGGACACTTGCTCAACAATGTTCATAGCATCTTTATTCATAATAGTCAGAATCTGGAATCAACCTAGATAGATGTTCCTTAATCAGAGACTGGATAAAGAAATGTGATATGATAAATTTACACAATGGAGTGTTATTCAGTAGTTTTAAAAAATGACATCATGGAATCCGCAGGCTAATTCATGAAACTGAAAACATCATCCTAGGTAAAGTAACGCAGACTCAGAAAGATAAACATAGGATGTACTACTTGTAAGTGGAAAATTAGCTGTAAAATAAAGGATAACTGTACTACCATCATCAGACCCAGAGTGGTTAAGTAACAAGGGAGGACTCAAGGAGGGATGCTTGAATCTCCTGGTGAAGAGAAATAAACTGATCTTCCTTCCTAAGGTAGGTGCAATCTATTATTTGTGATCCTTGGTGCATGGTATGTCTTTCCAAACCTTCTGGGTGAACCTTTATGTCATTTAAACTGTAACTCAAAAATTATTCATGGAGGAAAACTTTCCCAGATTTGTAGTTCAGTCTACAAACTTCACTAAAGTATTTAGAGTTTTTTTTAACCTTTAAGGGATCTAAATTTTGTATGATAATTATTTGTTCATTCACTTGCTTCGAATAGGTTGGAAAGAGTAGTTTTCCTACCTCTTAAACAGTACATGGCTCTGAGTCAGTACTTAGCTACTCCTTTTTGAAATAAAATAACAACATCAATAAAAGTAGGCTGGGCTTTATCTTGAAATATTATCTTTAAGAAAACCAAAATAAACTTTTTAGCTACAGACATCTAAAATAATGAAGTCATATTTGGAAAAATATTTGCTACTTTCTTGTAAATGAAGATGATAATTTTAATCTTAATTTAGTAAAATTCTATAAAACTAGACTCTACATGTTTAGGTTTAAGTCTTTATTTTGAATTGTGTCTAGTTGAACTCTTTGGAATTTTAGTTTCCCTCTGTAGGTTATTTAGATGCTAAGAAGGTCAAGGAACATTATATTTTAAACGAGGAACTCAGATTATCCAAACAGCAATGAATTCATTTTTTTTCACATGAAGACACAACTTTTATTTGAGTCAATATTTAGGTAGATGAAAGAACCTGTTGAGAAAATATAAAATCTCTTTCCTGAAATTGCAGTCATGTTATTTATAAATTTTTTATCCTTTAACTCATGTAATATATATGGGTCATTTGGGGGGAAAAACAAGACTTCGAAGAGAATGCTTCCATTTCTTCCATTTATCCTAATCCTCCCCCATGAAGTGAACTCTATTTCTATAGCTATCTTTAGTTTTCCAGGACAACTTTAAATCATGGAATTTTAGTTTAAAATGTCCTGATTGACTTCTATTTTCCTATTAATAATTTTGCATTAATTGTGGTGATGAATGCTACAGGTGAGAAGGACGGGAGCTGCACATGAAGTGAGATTTCATGCTGCCTGAGTACAATACAATGCCATGCCAACATTAACGTTAAAAGGAAGTAAAGGCTGGAGTGGAAAAGGAGAAATAATGGCTTCCTTTTGCCATAGAAAGTCACTGGGTTTATTTTAAGACTCCAGCAGAAATTTACATAAACTATCCATCTATTATTCCTGAACACTTGGGGCAGCTATAAAGGGATGCAATCCTGAAAGGAGAAGTTAGTCATTTCAGAACGTCTGTGGAGTGTAGAGACTGGAGCATGCTAAGGATTCTGGGATTTGGAGGCTGAAGTAAGTTGTGGGATTCCTCTTAGTATATTGTGATTACCATTGGTTAACAAAGAATTTGTTTTGGGCCAATAGCTTAACAGAATATAGCCAGACTGGAAAAGATATATAGAGATAGTAGGAGGAATCAGTGAGATACCATGTAGTCGCGAAAGGAGAAAGACACGAGCAACCAGCGAGAGTCTTACCAGTAAATCTTTACCTTTACCTTATCAGTAAACCACGAGCCTCATGATAAAATATAAAATACTAGAAATGGGTTAATTTAAGAGTGTGCTAGAAACACTCTTAAGCTATTGGCCAAACAGTATTATAATTAATTAGTTTCTTTGTGATTATTTTGGGTTTGAGCGGCCGGGAAACAAATGAACAGCCTCCCCCAACAGAGGTCTAGAGTAGAGATAGAGGGGCACGTCCTTGTTTTATTGTCCGTGAAGGAAAACCTTCTTTTTCACAGGGGAGTGGTACCTAAGGGCATTTATTTCACAGCTCTTTCATGGGTTGTCTCAGCTGCAGAGTCACCATTCCATGCAGAACCCCTTCATCATGGCCCACATGCATTGGCTTAATTAGAAAGTGGTCAAAGCCTCCACATAGTGATCCTTTTTAGAACAGCTCTGAAGCTCCCATTATCAGAGTTGCCTGTGGTTCATGAGGTTGTACTACCTGCTTTTTAGTTTAGCTTCTTTATAGATACTGATTTCAGAGACTGCCCTGATAGAATCCCGAGCACTAGGCTGAATCATTCATCACCCATCTGTAATAAAAACTCGGTCACTGGTGGAAGGTAGGCACAGGCAGCTCTTATTGCACGGCAGCAGAGCAAGTCACACTAATGTTTCCACTGGAGTTAATTGAAACAATCTTCCAATTAGAGAATCACACTGATAATGTGATTGCTATTATGATATTTTAAAGTACTAGGAAATGAAGAAAACAAGACTGTGTGACTATTGTGATTGACTGAGCCCTAAAAGGTTACAGTGATTAACCAAGAACAATTTAATGGGAAATGCAAACATTTATTTATCCACAGTTATAGCTCCAGTAAGCAATGTTGCAGGGTATATGGGAATAAGGTGGTGATTTCTCCCCACTGGGTTTATCTAAGAGAGGAGATATACTAGGTCATATAATTTGTTTTCACAGTGGGAATAATCTTTGTATTGATTTCCACAACAGCTGAACCTATCCAAACTTCACCAGAATTTGTTATGTGTTAAAAAACAAAAACAAAACTTGATACTGCCCTCTGTCACAACATGGACATACCCAAAAACAGTGTGCTGGGTGAAACGAGTCAAGCACAAAAAGAAAAGGCACTACACCTCCTCATCTGTATAATTGAAAAGAGATGAAATGTACACAGACAAGTCAGGAACAAGTTGCAGGGGGAGAGTGGGGGCCAAAGGATACGAAACAGCAGCCATCAGAAGAGCCGTTTTGTGCTGGAATCCTCAAATCATTCATCCGACTCCTGCATCTGAGGTAGAAGCTTCTATTAGTCAGCTTTGCCTTCTTATGACAAAGAACATTTTTGTTTTTAAATTGTATCCATTTCTGACTGGGTCAAGATGAAATCTCAAAGTAGTTTTAACTTGCATTTCCCAGGGGGCTAAGAATGTTGAACAAAAAATAAAAGAAGAAAGGAAAAAAAACCCAGCTATTTGTAATTCTTCTGTGAATTCTATTTCATTCTACACCCCATTTTTAAAAATTGAGTTTTTCCTTGATGTTTAGTTTTTTTTTGAGTTCTTTCTATATCCTAGATATTATTCTCTTGTCAGACTTATATCTGGTATTCTTCCCTATTTAATAATAGTCTGTTTTTTCACTAGAATATGGTATAGTTTGCTACACGGAAGCTTATTAGTCCCATGACGTTCCATTTGTCAGTTGTTGGTTTTAATGCCCGTGCTTGATTCCTGTTCGTAAAGTCCTTGCCTGGGCCAATGACTTAAGTATTCTCCATACCATCTCCTGTATCTGATTTAGGGTATCTGGTTTATGGGTTTTAATAACATGTCAAAAAAAAAAAAAAACCCCTACATTTCTTTCTAGGTCAAGCAATGTTCTGATGATGTCACATATTCCTTTGCAAAGAAGTGTGCTCCTAAGTTTGAGTTCTATGCATAATTCTTAGACTAATGTATCGCTTTAAAGGTATTTCTCCTTAGGGCTAGGGAGAAGGCTCTGCAGACAGAGGGTTTGCTACATAAGCATGAGGACATGAGTTCAGATCCCCAGTCTGGGCACAGCAATGTGCATCTGTGACCCCAACTCCGGCATTACAGACAGATGGAGAAGACACATCACGTTTGCATGCATGGATGAGCCCTTGTGCATATCTATGCATCTACTATACTACACATGAACACACACACACACACACACACACACACAGAGAGAGAGAGAGAGAGAGAGAGAGAGAGAGAGAGAGAGAGAGAGAGAGAGAGACTTTCCTTTTAAAAATACTCAGCTTAACTTAGAAATAAATTAAAAGTTTGTCTCAATTTTATATCTTCTTCATATGGAATGAAGGATAATAAGACAAGGAAAACACTATATAGTTCTGTTTCTTAGTAATCAAAAACATGTAGAGAGATAATTTTCTCAAATGATATGTCATAAGAATACAGCCAAAGCATTTTCAGCATACCTAATAATTTACCTTTATCTTTCAGTTCAGACTTCCAAAGTTGTAGATTCATATCTTAAATAAGAATCCCTATTAATTAATGCACTACAGCACAGATCTTTTAAGTTTGGTACTTGTCTCCATACGCCTCTGAATGTGTTGTAATTACTTATCAAAGCGAATCTGCTATTAACAATGCTACATTTTAGTATGAAAAGTATTAGAAAAGTGATGAATGACTGTTTTATCTGTCCCTAGGAATGTATATCTAGTTTCTCATATTCCATTCCAGATCCTGAGCATCATTTGGAGACTCCAGGCTGTTCAGACATTTGAACTCTGGCACATACTGCAAGACTGGGTCACACTGTTCTCTTAAGATACTGAAATTTCCACTCATTTAAAAAAATCTTTTAACCCATGTCCTCAAGATTATTGAATATAATACATAAACCAACAGGAGACCCTTACCTCATCATTTCCATGGACACTTTAAAATATCCAGCTCAATTGAGTTCACCAGTTCATACGAGGGACTTGAAAGAGTTACCTCATCACCATTCCCTCCACAGTAAATCCTGTCTTCGAAATCTTTTAGTTTAAAGTTAGGGCAAAGAAATGTGTTTAAATTATTTCCAGGTAAATTTATGTAGGTTGTTTTCCCTTTCCAAATCTAGATTTCTATGAAATAACAGGTATGTCCTTGTCTTTTTCTCTACACACTCACAATGCACATGCGTATTTTAAAACACATTTTGTAGGGCCAGTGAGGAGGTTTCATGTGCAAAGCACTTGATGTGCAAGTGTGAAAACCCAGGTTCAGATCCTTAGTTTTCACATCAAAGCTGGGCAGGTATGTCACTGAGACTGGCCTGGAACCCCAGTGCTCAGGAGCTTGAGACAGGGGATACCTGGTACCTGGGGCAAGCTGGCTAATAGGACTAGCCAAACTGGGAGGGGTCAGAATCAATGAGAGACCCTGTTTTATTACACAAAGTGGAAAATTATGGAAGAAAAACACTCATGTATACATACGAGCTCACACCACAAACTCATGCACACACACTCAAAATACAAAACAAAAACAAAAAAACTACACACACACACACACACAAACACACACACACACAGAGTCACATTTTTACTATAAGGTGAAAGACCCAATTTCCATGTTTATCTTACTTGTGGGTTTCCAAGGCCAACAGGGTCTTCCCAGGGCAATATCGTTTATTTAAGCTTGTGAGGAGTTTTGTCTGTGGTGAGTGAAGTCCAGAGCCAGAGCACTGAAATCCTTGTGAATTCCCAGAGCGCTTTCTCTGATCTAGGTGACTTTCACCTAACCCTGAGCTGTAACTCTCATGTTTCCTCTTAGAAAACAATCTCCTGAGAGCGCTCACTCATGGCACTAGCACTACATAAAACAGTGGTTTTGGAAATGACCACTTTCTCTACTTTTTAATCAACACTTTACAAATTCCCAACTGATAATTTTGTTCTTAAAAGTTCTTCTGTTGCCTTAGCTCCCAGACATCTTGTTGCTGCTCCTTTTGTCTTTCTTGCTGTCTTTTCTTCATTCTTTCCTTCATCCCCAATGAGCTCAGTCATGGGAAAATGGGTGCTTTGTTTGCCAAGATGAAGTCTCAGGCAGAAAAATAATTTTGATGAACTTAAAATTAGGTTAAAGATGGAGTGACTGGGCATATGTACTATTCATCTATAAAAGTTTATGGAACACTTTTTCAAAAGAAATCGGAGACAGGGTTTATTTTTTTTTTTCTCAGTGAGGATTTATTATTTATTCAGCTGATGTGCAGGCTAACTCTTCACTGGCTTTCCTTGGGGGTTGTGATCAGCATTGTCAGGGAGTCGCACACCCATGCTGTGTAACAGGTTGGAAGCAGGTCCTGCCAGGCCAGCTTGGGAACTGTAAGATTCCAGTATATTTGAAACCAGGTTCAGGTCTACATCCACTGGTTCAATGCAGTCTCCTGCACCTGAGTCTTCCTCATCTGAATTGTTATTTGCAATCTGGGATGAAAGGTCCTTTTCTTGCTTCCGGGTACTGTAGCTTTTGCCCATGCTGGTGTGCGCCAGCTCCTGGTCCATCTGAGCCATGTAGGACTTGAGACTGCCAAGAGCTCCTTTCAGGGACTCGGAGTCCTCAGTTTCAAAGTCCAAGTCGTCATCACTGTCTAAACATCCAAAGTCATCTTCATCTGGATCATCAGGGTCTGACTCTTGTTTTTTTTTTTTTTTTTTTTTTTTTTTTTTTTTTTTTTTTTTTTTTTTTTTTTTTGCCTCTAATAATCTGGAAAGGGAAGAGCACATTGCCGAGTGATCAACCCCCCTAAAATGTCGTTTGTTTGTAGGGTAGTTTGGCTTATAAGTTTCCCTTGTATTATAAACAGGCATCACCTCTCTATTACCTAAGTTGCATAATTATTTCTGCAAACATGAACTAAGAAGCTAAAAACCAGAAAAGACATTTTTAGAGATAATGTTACCATAGAAAGTGATGTCATTCTCCTGTTTCTCTTCTATTTGTGGTGATTGTTATTATTATTGTGAGAAATACCTATCTTTTATGCTTTCTTCGCTGAAGCATCTTTTTAATGCACCATCATCTTTAGACACTTGTTTTAGGTTTGGAGTCCACAGTGATTGGCAGAGTTGCCTGGCAATGCTGCTTATTGACAGCAGGGAAATTATAGGCTGTAAAACAGGTATCTTAGAAAATTGCCTGGAGAGAAATTTCATTCACACATTTGGATACTTACTGTAGATGAAACATTCCATTTCAGAGAAAGAAAATGGAGTGAGTTAATTAAAAAAAATAAGATGTGTATTAATTAAGTTTTATATTCTGTTTCCTGATACTAAATCCCCAAGTTTGGTTCTGATAATATTTCCTGGTGAATTCAAGAAAAGACTGTAGGAGTTACGGTTTTATGCAGATGTTTTTAACTGAAGTGAGGCCTCAGTAACATGGTCACACAGTTTATTGATGCTATGGATCTTGAGGTGAGGTAGCTACTTATGGCTGGTAGACTGGTTCACTGTTAGCCTTCTGGAATTAGTACCCTGTTCCTTCTTATATTCTTGTCAGTGATGGCAGCAGCCCCATCTCACTAAGGTCTCTTCATTCCAGGTAAAATGAAGGAAAACAGAAAATACACATTTATAAATGTTTTATTGGAAAGAACTTAGTCCATGACTATTCTAACCAGGAAGAGGCATGATGAAGTTAAAAGACAAGTATTATAGCTTTTGTAAACTATGTTATATAGGACACACGGTTAGTATGTGAAAAAATTTCCAATGAGGTTTCTTGCAGTGTCTGTCACAAGTTTGCATGAAGCATTTTGACAAAAAATTGGATATATATTTTATAAGTATCATTTAAAATTATAGACTACATTATGATATTGGTTACCATAGTGATTATTATATTTAGCTAATAATTGGAACGTATTTTGATTAAATAGATACATCTGAGTATTTTCTAAATGTAGAATTAAGTAAAAATTTGAAAAACAAGCAACCAGTTCAAATAGAAGGACATAATTCTTGTAATTTCAGTCATGGGATCTCTTCTCTTAGCTGTAGTTTGAGGCATGCTGTTTAGCCTCTCTGTGTTTTCTGATGTTAAAAATAAGGGTAATGGTGTGGGGAAGATGGTTGAGTTCCTAAGAATATTTGGTCTGCAAGCAAAAGGGCCAGAGTTCAAATCTCCAGAAGCAACATAAAAGCCAGGATACAGAAGCCTGCTGTATCTGAAACCCCAGAGTGAGAATGGAGACTCATAAATCCCAAGAACTCATTTGCCAGTCTAATAACCAAAATGAGCATCTTCAGGCTCAGAGAGAGACTGTCTCAAAATATGCAGCTTTAAAGTGACAGAGGAAAACAATCAATGTCAATCTCTGGCAAGGCATCTACACTACCATGAGTGTTCACAAGCAAGCACACACACACACATATTGCACACAAAACACACAAACACACACACACACACACACACACATCCACAAAGCACACACATCCAGGCACACATACATAAACCACACACGAACACTTAATTAAAGTAACAGGGACAATGGTAATAATACAATAAGTTGTAGGATACATTCAAATCTAAAACATGGAAGGTCCTAGAATGGAGTATATTGAATAAGGCAAGTCAGTTACTTTCTTAGTACTACCGACTAAGATACTGTTGGTTATGTACCATCATCTACTCTACTATTATGTTTTCCTTAATCTAAATTCCACCACATTTAAAATATGTGCACTATCCAATTAGGGAGATTCTAGAACAAGCTTTTCAAAGATATAACTAAATATTTCCACAAGACTACACGTCATATAAAAAAAACCTACAGAAACTAGTGATGTGTCTCTGATCAGGTTTTAACACAAAGCTTTTCCATCTATTTGAAAGTAAACTCAGTAGCTTATCATTCAATTTTCTAGTTCAAAGGGTGTGATCAACTCAATTTTAGTGCATATTGCTTACTTGTAATGCAGTTTAATAGAATATGTTACTGGATGTGGCAGCTCACATTCAAAATTCTAGCATTTGGGAAACAGAGACAGGGCTAGGGGTTGCCATGCATTTACCGTCAGCTTAGTGTAAAGAATAAAACCTTGTTATAAAAACAAAATGAAACACACATAAAATATTCTTGATAACATGTCATAGATCTCATAAAGAAATTTCAATGGAGCCATTTATACAAATAATATTTGTTAATTTTTAATTTATTATATAATATATGAAATACCTAAAAGTAGCAGTGAGAGATAGGTTGCGATTGTTTTTAAAAGATATTCTTCAATTTCTCAAGTTGACTGTTTATGAAACACCAGATATGTGTTCTTTGACCTCTGCATAATTTATTTAAACACAAACTAAATAACTTTAAATGCGGCTATCATCACAATGCTTCAAGCAATGGTCAGCGATCTGTGAAGATTCTCTGTGCTGTCTCATTAAACTCAGACTCCTGACAACTCTGACATAAGCACACCCAGACTGCCGCACAATTAGACATACTATCTTACTAAAATATTCACCGCATGGCTTTGACCTCTGTGCTAATTAAACCTCCCTGGCTGTCAAAGCTTCTTCTTCTCCGTACCACTTCCCCCCTCCTTAAATAGGCCTGAATGTCAAATAACTCATTATTTACAAAGGCAGTACCGTCAAATACCCACAAGTGTGCTATTTTCATCCCAGAAGATCTGACTGTTTTCCATAGCAAGCTTTGTGCACTCACAGGTTTGAATCATTAAGAAAGATTTCAGAACCAGGTAAAAGGGTGGACTTTGGAAATGAGATAGTAGGAGAATGGAGCGTATGAGAGAAGGAGGGATGGGGATCTTTCAGCGGAGCGAGCAGGTTAGGGAATATGCAGTAAGGAATAGCTTTCTGGATGTCTGGGGCCATCTGGGCATGTGATCCAGAAGGGAAAACTGCACTGATGGCGAGATGGGATACAGATGGTTACCAATAGTTCCAACTGTTCCATATTCAATCTTGCATGTACAACTTGGCAGTTGTTTATTTAACATACGAGTTTATACTGGGCACTTTGTAGTGGCTAAGGATACCGAAGTAAGCAAGACGGATGCCATTGCTCACCGGAAGAGATTACTGTTAGAAGTCCTTACAAGCAAAACAGAGTATCTAGTCTGAACAGGGGCAGTAAATGGGATGTCCAGTTACTAGTATTCCTATTCTGTGATAGGGACACTGGAAAAGGATCTTGATTAACAGGCAGGAACGTCTGCACATAACAATTAATCTAGTGTGGAAGAAAGAAAGTCACTGTGGAGATCTTCCCTGTGACTTATATTAAACTGTGTTACCTAGGATGCTCAGCATCTTACATTATTTAGCCTTATTGTGGTTCTTCATTTTCCCTCTAGACTGGGAACTCTGCTTAGCTCATTCAAGGTACCCAGTGAATAAAGACTGCTGAATAATTGAATAAGCAGACAAAACCAAGGTAGATTCCTAACAAAGTAAGCTCAGCGAGAAGCTAGAGAAAACTCCTTCAGCTTTGTACAGGAGGGAGCAGTTGGGACCTGGGAGACAATGGATCTGCGAACTTGTCCCTCAGCAAGCACGTACGATAAAATCAGCTATGCCATCAATAGGGAAATGTGATGTCTATTTTATAGAGAGAAGTACAGTAAGAACATTATTGTCTCATGCAGCACAGATGATTTTGTCTCTACTTGCAGGAGTAGATCTATTCAAAATTAAGTTTGTAGGACTGCAAAGAGAAGTCGAATAATGTAAAGGTGTCACAGGTATTCAGGTGGGCCCTGTTCTGTTATTCTGCATGATGACCGAAGTGAGTCAAGGCTGGGACACCTTACAGTTATAATCAGGTCTAATATAAACACTGAATTTTAAAATAATATCAAAAAAAGCCTGTGCGATTTCTTTCTAAGAGCTGTGGCCTTTGAACAGCTCTCTGAGACGTTATCATCAGAGGTTCTGCTATCCAGCCAGCAGGTTCCTAAATGGCTGAGATTCTAGGTTAACTAAAACTGCTGAATCTCTGATGAACTTTACACCGGGGGTCTGCTTGTACCACCCTGGGCAGTTTCAATTATAATAGCACACACTTGTTCCTCTTATCTGACAGAGGCCAAAGTGCAGACAAGCTGGCCTAGCAACAGCTGGAGACCGAGGAAATGAAGCGCCTATGTAACCCAGATTTTAAGCCATTAATTTTTCTTTCAATTTCAAATCTGCTCTGTTTCCTCAGTGGCCTATTTATCTGGCAAGGAAAAGAAGATACTTTAAATATTTTTTTGTTATTTTTCTCTTCATTGTTTGATGTACATTAGAACCACTACCCCACCCCAACACGAATGCTAAGTGTAGGGGGAGGACCTGTGAATTATAGTTTAATGCAAAGCGCAAAGGCTGCACTTGAAGTTGTTGGCACCATACCTGACACACGCTAGGTGTTGAGTTCATGTTTGGGCTGTTACTAAATATAAGTGGAGTTTGAAACTGGTGACCTGATTTTGAGTCCTGGCTCTGATTTTTTATTAGTTGGATGACCTTGGTAGTTTTGCCTTGGCTTTCTCATGGAGATTAGAAAGGGGGGGAGTAAAAGAGGAACACAAGTGTGTAAACCTGGAAAGACAAACCAAAGGTACCTGGGTGGCTAGTTATTATTTATTAAATTAACTAATAAATAAAGGTCTTAGTAGGAAAAATCAATAATCAAAAAATTTAATCTACCTGGGAGCTGTCACAATCACCAACAAATCCTGAGAATATAAAGGCAGTAATTAAGAGAACTGCAGAAAAAAAAGTCACTGTCTGACCAAAGGGAGTTTAAGTAATTTATGTCATGTATCAGAAGTAAAGATGGCAAAAATCAGTTGACTTAACAAAGAGCTGAGTTATGACATTAACAAACTTGTGATAATAATTGACCTGATGACAATTTAATGCTAAACCAAATAAATTATAGCCTACTTTTAAAGTGAGGCTTTCTAACTCACTATTTTGAGATCAGAGCATAAAATGTGACAACTGCCCTGCCACCAGCTTGCTCTCCAGCAGTTACTGCACAAACACTAATCAAGCCCAGAGAGAACATGGACTAATTCAGCATTTGCTTCGCCACAAGTCAAGCATTAAGGTGTTTCAAAAAGCATTACTGTAATGTTATACTGTTTTTAAGACAATGTTATTAATATGGAAATCTCTCGAGATTGAACACACATTTAAAAATACTCATAGACAAAAGAAGAAATAAAATTCTAACTACATAAAAACGAATGCAGAAAAAATCAGAGTATGTGGAAAGCAGCAAAAGATGCTATAAAAATTTTGAAGTTGAGTTTTTAGAAAGTACTGAAAATTATTGAGCCAAGAATATATGCCATGTAATTTAGTAATAATAGATGAAATCAAAGTGGAAGAAGGGTAAGAACTGAAGTTAGTCAAATACACAAGAGTTCGAATTTAAAAATAGATCAAGTTTATAAAGAGGAAAGATACAAATCAAATACTATAAGTGAAAGGCAGTTTTGAAGGTAGGCAGGAAAAGCATCTGCCATGAGAATGTGAGGACCTAAGGTTCAAATCCCCAGAACCCACACTGAAAAGCTGGACGTCTTAGCATGAGTATTGGTCACCCCAGCATTCCTGTGGGAAGGTGGGCACCAGAGCCAGGAGAGTTCCCGGAAGCACACAAGTGGGTTCAGTGGAAATTAAGAATGAGGAGACTATGCCTCAAAAACAAGATGGAAGGGACAAATTAGCACCAAGATTGTCCACTGACTTCCATGTGCAAAAGATGGCATACTTGAATTCGCACACACCACAAACAGTACAGACAGCACACATACAAATACAACACACATGCACACACATGCATGCGCGCGCGCACACACACACCACAAACAAAGAAGTTCTGAAAAGAAGACATAATAAAGAAAAGGATGGATTGCAGCTGTAAAGGACGTAGAACATAGAGCTACTTGAGTTTTATGGCACATTTTGAAAATTTAAAAAAATTATATCTATGAGTAAAAATTTAAATTAAATCTACTTATCCATATCTAATAACCCACTTCATTAAAAATTTCACTAAATATTAGTTTAAATAAGTCACTTATGAAACTAAATATGTCAAATATGTGGCTTAATTGACAAGTTTGAATTGAAGAGTCTTTCCTTGCTCAGTAACAGAAATTAGGACAACTGAAATATTCTGTAGGATTAAATGTAACTCTGTGTAATAAAATCTCTCCCAAAGTGGTAAATTGCAAATGTAGTGTTTGTTTTCTTACAAATGAATCCCTATGGGTATATCCCTCACATCATTCCTGCTTTATTCCAGGCTTTCGCTCTTTATAGCCATCTTGTTTTTGTGATCAGAGATGGAGGCTGGAGTTCCTTTCATCAGCTCCTTGTACCTGGCCCAGAGTAGAATGAAGGGAAAAGGAGAGAACAAAGTGCAAGCAACTGCTCTCTGCTAGGACAGTTTAACAGAGAATGCCAGGAGTACTTGGGTCTACATTTTATTGGCCAAAGCATGATTACATGTAATAGCTTTTAACATGACAATGAGTAAAAACCACAACAACAGTGCTATTAGAGAAGGGAATGGAATAAGTAAAAGACAAATTGTCATTCTCTGGCACAAACAGATGATACATTTACTAGTTTAAATGAGGCTTGACCTCATAAGACAAAGTTTGAGGAGGAACTGATTCTGGTAGGTCATGGTATCACCAGTTCCCCTCTGCATCTTGCAAATTCCTTAAAGAGGATGAGTAAGCATGCCCTTGGAATCCTGTGCACAGTGCTAGAAGGCCACTATTAAGTTGGCCATATCGCCACAGACAGGAAAGACCACCAGGGGTCACTGTGTAGCAGGAGAATGATAAAGCCTTTGAGTTCCTGCCACATGTTGATTTCAGATGGGACGAATTCTGCCCATAGCCACCACACAGTTCTGGTCTCTCTCTCTCTCTCTCTCTCTCTCTCTCTCTCTCTCTCTCTCTCTCTCTCTCTCTCTCTCTCTCTCTCTCTCTCTCTCTCTCTGTCTCTGTCTCTTTTTCTGTCTCTCTCTCCCCTCTCCCCCCCCTCCCTCCCTCCCTCCCTCCCTCCCTCCCTCCCTCCCTCCCTCCCTCCCTCTCTCTCTCTCTCTTTCTCCGTTTCTCTCTCTCCCTCTCTCTCTATATATATATCTGTTATCTTTCTCTTTCTTCCTTTCCCTTTGCTCGTTGAGACAGTCTCATTATGTGGCCATGGTTTTCCTGGAACTTGTCACATAGACCAAGCTGGCCTCACACTCACGGCTCTCCTTTTGCCCCTACTTTCTAAGTGCTAAGATTATTGATGTTCCACCAAGTTCAGTCTTATTTAACACAATTTCAAAAAAAATGACACTTACCCCTCCAAAATAGGCTACATTCAAGAAAAAGGAAGCCTTATCTCACTAGCTTGAAACCATTTGAAATAATGAAAGGTCTACCTAATAGCAAAAGTCCAGGTCTCCAGTGAACTCTAATGTATAATGTAAGGAGAATACAGGACATTTTGTTTACTTCATGTAGAAGAAAATAAAAATTCTAAGCAAAACAGACAACAATAAGGAAAAGTAGTCTAGCATCTGGGCAAGTTGTTTTTTTTTTTTTTTTTTTTTGGTTTTTCGAGACAGGGTTTCTCTGTAGCTTTGGAGCCTGTCCTGGAACTAGCTCTTGTAGACCAGTCTGGTCTCGAACTCACAGAGATCCGCCTGCCTCTGCCTCCCGAGTGCTGGGATTAAAGGCGTGCGCCACCGCCGCCCGGCTCATCTGGGCAAGTTTTAAGAAAGTAAAGTAATATAAAGGAAAAGACAACAAAGATCCAAGACTACAAGTAGACACTATTTAAGTGAAGGGGGAAAAAGACAGGTGAAAGCAATTTTTGCTTTTAACATTCCAAAATGTGGTTTGATGCAACAGCTAACTCACAAATATAGTACCACAGAACAACCTTTTTATAGAGTTGGAAAACAACATCGGATCCATAGAAATGGTCTCTATATTTTTCATGATTAAATTCACAATTCAGATTAAAGCTCAGATATAATGAGAGTAAATGAAGAAGACAGAGGCAAAGGAGTGAAAGCAGAGAATAGAGACAGTTGGATTAACAGAAGCCAAATTAGAAAAGAATGAAGGAAAATTATGAAAATAATAGGAAACAAAATAAGTGAGGTTGGGAGGGAAAAGATGTGGTGGAGGATAGTGGGGATCAAGAGGAGAAACTAGAAGCTGTGGATTTGACTAAAACTTCTCTCTGAATAAATGAGAAGCTAGGCTGGAAATAATTCAAAGGGACTCTGTTATTTGAGAATGTCTTTAGTACTGAGCCTTCAGCATCAATACACATCCTCTCTAAGTTATTGGCACACTGTGATGAAGAGCTCTTTGGCATGTGCCTAGATTATAACATGAGCCACTGAACGAAGAGAAATGAGGAGCAATCTAGTCAGTCTCTGCCGGAAGACTGACCTCTTTCTTCTTCTGTTATAAAGACCTTTCACTGTGAGAGTCTGAAAATGTGGTGTGCGCAGAGTAAGCAGTGCTGTTGGCTGCAGTCCAGACGAGAGATGGTAGTAGTTTGATGCTGTTTGATCAAAGGGCTAACAGTGGCGGTGGTGGAATACTGTGTGAATGTGGAGCCAGTAGGGTGGTGACTTGGATGACTTTGTGTATAGATTCAGGAGTCATACAAGTTAAATATGAATAGTGATTTCATTTTTTTATTTACTATGCTGATTTCTGTAGTCACTCCACCACTTTGAGGAAGGATATTTTTGCCAATATTGGTTGCCACTTGCTATTTTGATAATAGATATTCTGAGAATATCAGAGAAAGAACCCTTAAAAAATTTAATTTACATTTCCATGATGGTAAAGTATGTTGAATAAATTTTAAAATAATTATTAGTGACTTTTATTTATTCTATAAAAATTTGAGTTACCATATATATTATCGAGTTTCATTATGGTACCTTAGAACAGTTGATTTTGTTTATTTTCTTTCCCTATCTTCATCCCCATCGACTCAACCCGTTTGTGTACCCTTCTGTGTCCTTATAATTATTTCTCTTTCATGTCACGAAGTTTCTAATATCCTTTCCTTTGCCCCTTCAACACCACTTTGTCCCTCACATGTTCTCCCTACCAGTTTCAGTGTTTATACCCACGTTGACCACCCTCCCTTGTCCATTCAATTCACTGGCCAGAAATAGTTACTTAGTTTTATTTTGTATTTAACTTTTGCTGTTCTCATATTTTTAAGATATTAATCTCTTGCCTGATGTATAGTAGATATTTTTTCCATTCTGTAAAGATTTCTCTTCATTCTGGTGATTATTTATTTATGTGATGTGCATTTTTTTTGGAAAGTCCTTGTCTTGCTTTACTTCTTAAGCTTCCTCGTCTCTGCTTTTTGAGCACTTTAAAGGTTTTAGTTCTTATATTAAGGTCTGTGATTCATTCTGGGTTGTTTTTTTATATGAAGGGTGAGATATATGACTCATGCTTCATTATGCTGAGGGTAGTTTCTCAATACTGTTTTGAAGAGGAATATTTTTCCATATGTCTTTGACATATTTGTCAAAAATTAATTGGCTATAGATGTATTGGTTGATTGCTAGGCTCTCTATGCTATTCTACTCTATCCTATTCTACTACTGTACATGTTTGTTTGTGTGCCAGGACTATGCTATTTTTATTGTTATGCCATTGTAATGTGGTTTGAGATCAGGTATTGTGATATATTTGACATTACTTTTTTTACTTAGGATTGGTTCTGCTATCCAGTGCATTTTATATTACCATACACATTTAAAGGTTTATTTTCACATTCTGTAAAAATACGTTTTCTAGAATTTGATGGAAATCACATTGAATCTGTAGATCACTTTTGAAAATGTTACCATTTTACATTATTAACTTTTTTCTAATTCAAATATATGAAATATCTTCCCATCTCGGAAGTTTTAAATTGTTTTCTTCAACATTTTTATATTTGATTGTAGAACTTTTTCTTTTTTTGTTAAGTTTACTTGTAGATTTATTTTCTTGTATTTGAAACTGCCTCCCCCTTCTACAATTATGAATGTGAATTTTTCCAAAATTCTTTTATTATTGGTATATACAAAGGCTACTGATCCACTTTTGTGTTGTTAATTCTTGCTTCTGGCCTATTAAGTTATCTACTTTAAAGAATGTTCCATGCTCTGCTTAGAAGCATGTATGTTCATGTCTGTTACACAGATTCTTAGGTTTTGTCTCTTGGTTATATTCAAGAGTTCCTAAATATTGTGTTCATGTTGGTTTAGTGTGTGTGTGTGTGTTTGTGTGTATGTGCACATGTGTGCAACTTGTATGTGGAGGTCAGAGGTGTCTGTCTATACCAGGTGTTTACCTCGTTTTTTTTGAGTCAGTTTCTCTCAATAAACCTGAAGCTAATCAATGTGACTAAGATGTTTTCTTCAGGCCTTGGATTAAATTCATCTTCTTGTTTTCTTTAATCCTCTTTCAGGTTATTGTTCATTTTAATTAGTAATCTTTAAAAATTTTCATCTAGAATTTTACCTATTTCAACATCTTTTTTTCTTCTTTTTTTAATGGTTTATTTTTTTATATTTAAAAATTTCCATCTCCTCCCCTCCTTTTCCCCCTTCCCTCCCCTCACCTCCCCCCATACCCCCCCTCTCCAGGCCAAGGAGCCATCGGGTTTCCCTACTCTATGTTAAGACCAAGATCCTCCCAACTCCCCCCAGGTCCAGGAAGGTGATCAACCAAGCTGAGAAGGCTCCCACAGAGCCCGTCCATGCAGAAGAATCAAAGCCCAGTACCATTGTCCTTGGCTTCTCAGTCAGCCTCCACCGTCGGCCACATTCAGAGAATCTGGTTTGGTCTCATGTTCCATCAGTCCCATTCCAACTGGAGTTGGTGATCAAATGAAGTATAGGAGTTATGGTCCTTTGGAGGGGACACTCATGATATCTAGTCTTCATTGTTAATTTGGTTGATTTTAGAATCATCTAGCAAACACCTCTGACTGAGTCTTGGAAGGCATTACCAGGGGGAGAGAAAAGAGTGCTGAATAAGGGCTGAGGTCTGTGACCAAATAAAAAAGATAAAAGAAAAAATGAGCAAGCCCCAGTACTTACCTCTCTCTGCTTCCTGACTGTGACTTTGTGACCAGCTTCCTCATGCTTCTGTTGCCACAGCTACATCTGCTTTGGGTACCATGTTCCATCTCCACAATGGACTGCACTCTTAAACTGTGAGCCAGACAAACCCTCCCTCCCTTAAGTAGCTTTTGTCAGGGAATAGGATCAGTAACTACGCAGCATGTTATTGTGCTCTCCATGTTTTTTTAATAATTATATTTGTATTTATTTTTTTTATTAAAATTTTCCACCTCTTACCCACCTCCCACTTTCCTCCTCTTTCCCTTCCCCCTCCCTCTCCAGTCCAAAGAGCAGTCAGTTTGTTTAGTACTTTGTACAGGTTAGTTTGGATGTCTCTTCTAGTTTTTTTTCATGGAGGTGACTGTTCTATTCTTTCTGATCCTCGAAGGATAAATTCTAAATAATTTCAGAGAGAGGAGGACAATTGCTGAATCAGCAAAATGAAATTGCACAGCATATGGGAATAAACCTAGATTTGATTAAAGTGCACTAAAATATTACTAATAACCACAAAACAAAATGAAAAACAAATGCAGACAGTGACATAAAATATTGGCTGGGTGATGGGGGCGCACACCTTTGATCCCAGCACTTGGAAGGAAGAGGCAGGTGGATCTCAATGAGTTTGAGGCCAGCCTGGTCTACAAAGCAAGTTCCAGGACAGCCAGGACTACACAGTGACACCCTGCCTTGAACTGGCCCCAAATAAGGTTGCTTAGGGTAAATATGAAAGGAGTAAATACATGAGATAAAGAAAAGAGTCAGGAAATGGGGAAAATCAGGCAAGGGTAGGAAGAGTATTGTGGAGGGAAAGGAAAAATGGAAGATATTAGGAAAATATAAAGGAAGAGAAAAATAAAAGCAAAGTTTTCCAATAATTAGTACTTTCAAACCTATAATTATGTAATTGTATGATTGAAATTAAAAATATATGGTATTAGAAAACAGTAAAGAAAAATATTGCTAAAATACATAGCTATAACATAAAAGGGGGAGCACAAAGGGAAATGAAAAGGGAGAATAAAAGGGAAATAAAATAATAATCCAATAATTGAAAAGTATTCTTGAACAAAACTTGATGAGTGAAGGACAGAATAAAAATATACTTTTTGAAAAATATGATAGAGCCAGGCACAGTGGTGCACACCCAGCATTAGTGAGGCATGGGCAGGGGATGACCCCAAAGCCATCCTCCGCTCCTTATTCATGGCATTCATAGAAACTTTGAGGCTAGCTGCACGAGCTCCTACTTCAAAAAAAAAATCGTTAAAATGTATAAAAGTGCTAAAGTGTAATAAAGATAAATAAGTGAAAGTACAACGTTAAATGAGGCAGAAAGAAGAGAAAATGGGAGGAGGGAGGGAAGGGAGAAAGGAAGACAAAGAGGAGGTAGAGGGGGAAGGAAGAAGCAGCGGAGGTGGAAGAAGAAGGAGGGCAAACAAAGTGGAGGAAGGAAATTTTGAAGCAGCGTCGTTCTGGTTTCTCACGGTTCGGGGAGCCCTAGGAACATGCAAGAGGTGGGAAAGTCTGGTGGACCTGTGGGCTCTGGTCTCTCCTGTGGTTTCTACTGGTTTTAGATTTCTGAGGCATCTCGAAAAGAAGGAAGGAAAGATGCCCCTTGACTTTAACTAGGCGGGGCCAAATTTATTTCCAGGCGGCTCATTCTCACCCACGTGGATGGGTGAGTGAATGCATATAGGAGTAAAGCACTTTTTATTGGGTGCAAATGACTACCATACACATATTGCATTCCTTTCCATAATCCCCCTTTGCAAGAATTGATTGCCTGGCTGCAAGGGAGGTTGGGATAGTTTCAGCAGGAAACTGTCACCTGGTGATGCTTCTGTATTGGCAAGTGTTTTGTATTAATGTTCAAAAGGTGTCTTGACATTAGTAATTTCTCTGGTTCCTATCGAGGGGTTTCTTCTGGTCACCCTTATCTTTTCAGTCAGGACGTGGTTTTTCTCATCCTCTTCAGACTCCACAGATCGTAGCCTCTAAGATGCCTAATGTTCTATCTGGAAAGCGCTTTCTACTTGCATTGGGAATGTGGGAAACAACCCCAGAATGGGGTTTTATGCAGGTGAGGGGTGGGTTTTCGCACTTGGAAGGCCTACTGTGTGTTAAAGACCCCATTGAAAAGATGTACTTCAGAGCATCTGGGCTTTCTAGGAGTGGGTCACGAAAAGTTAGTTCCAGAAGTCAGAGCTATCAAACTTCAAACTCCCATTCCAGTTGATGAGAGGGTCTCTTGGTTCCCTGCGGCAGGGTTGTACTTTCCCTGCTGAGCTTAGCTTTCAGATGTTCAAACATTCCAGTTTATTGCCTCCCAGTGTGCTCTCACTCTTACTAGGACTCCGAGTCTTTGTCCTGCAGGTCTTCCACTTTCAAGATGCCATACTCATGAATATCTTGCATATCACCATAGAACCTTCACCTGGCATTGGATGGAGAAAATGACAGAGCCCCACATAGGAGCACCGGACTGAGCTCCCAAAGTTCTGATGAGGAGCGGATGGAGAGAGATCATGAGAAAGGAAGTCAGAACCATGAGGGATGCGTTCACCCACTGAGATGGCAGGACAGAACTAATGGGAGACCACCAAGTCCACTTGGAATGGGACTGATGGAACATGCGACCAAATCGGACTCTCTGAGGGTGGCTGATGGTGGAGACTGACCGAGGAGCCAAGGACAATGGCGATGGGCTTGGTCTCTCTGACATGGACGGGCTCTGTGTGAGCCTTGTCAGTTTGGTTGCTCACCTTCCTGGACCTGGGGGGAGTTGGGAGGACCTTGGACTCAGCATAGTGTAGAGAACCCTCATTGCTGTTTGACCTCAAGAGGGAGGGAGTGGAGGTGTGGGTGGAGGGGAGGGGAGGGAAGGGGGAGGAGGAGGGGAGGAGATGGCAATTTTTAATAAAAAATAAATAAACTGGAAAAAAAAAAGATGGCACGGGACCTGTGAGGGTGGGAGAGTCAGACAAATCCCTGGCCCAGGTGGCAGTCAGGAAATGGTCTAGGCATCTTATTCATTCTTAAACATTTAAGATGGCCAACTTTCTGAAACCTCTCCTTACTACAGACTAAATGGTGGGCTTTTTCCTACCAGAGGAGCGGGTAATAGGTACTGCAGGGGTTTCCGATAGGAGTAGGGGGTCTACTCTTGTGGAACCTATTAGCTTCTATCATTGCCTGAGTTATCCAATTCCCTACAATTGCCCGAATCAGCCAGTTTTGAGGGAGAAAGGGAACTTGACCGATTCTCAAACATTTGTTTTCAGTTTTGCAAGAGAAACTCACAATAAGTGTAGGTTCTCCAGTCCCACCTTACTATGGGAGTTTTGTTCTCTCCTGTTTTTTATTTATTAACCAATGGTAGAAAAACATCTTCATGGCCTACAGAGGAGAATCCCACATTAGCAGATGGTACAGGGGAGAAGGGCAAGGCTTGCCAGAGAAACGTGCTTGAGTGGGTGGGCTAACATCTCTTCATAGAGTGGGTATTTTAATTAGGTTAGTGGTGTGAAGTTCTTCTGGATATGTGCTGCTTTTATTGGTTAATGAATAAAGGTGTTTCGGCCAGTGGCTTCGCAGAATAGAGCAGAGCGGGAATTCCAAGCAGATAGAGGAGGAAAGAAGGCAGAGCCAGCGAGACATCAGGTAGCTGCTGGAGGAGAGAGACATGAGCAGCCAGGTGGAACCTTGACAGTAAGCCACGAGCCTTGTAGTAAAATATGAAATAATAGAAATGGGTTAATTTAAGTTGCAAGAGCTACCCAGAGAACCTAAACAACAATGAGGACCCTAAGAGAGACATACATAGATCTCATCTACATGGGTAGTAGAAAAAGACTATCTCCTGAGTTTTGGGAGGGGGTTAAAGAGGAGGGGAGAGGCAAGGAGGGGATCAGAGAAAAATGTAGAGCTCAATACAAAAGGAAAGAAAAAATATGCTTACACTATTGGCTATACAGTATTGCAAATAATATAGTTTCTGAGTAATTATTTCTGGTCTGGGCAACTGGGAATGAATGAGCAGCATCTGTGAGCAGCGTCCGACAACAGGTTAGTGAAAATAATGACTTTTGATTGCTGAACCTTAATGTTTTAATTGTTGGACATTGGTGAATGAGTCAGTGACCAAATAAGGCAGTAGACCTTGGCGGCTATGATCTCAACAGTTTTGCAAGGGAGAGAAGGATAAAAAGTAAAACCTGTTGGTGTCATGTTTGCCATGGTCAGGTCTACTAGAGCCTCCTTACTGCCCTCTCATTTTATTTCTTATTTTGATAAAGTATGGCCAAAACAATGAGACACTTTCTTGTGTGTGTGTGTGTATGTGTGTGTGTGTGTTTCAGAGTGGAGAAAATCATCAGTCCTTATAACCTAGATGACCTTGCCACATGGTTATCACTTCTGCCCTGGAGTTACACAGAGGGACAAAATGGGATTCCTCTCCATTGCTGATCTGTCCACTGAAACCCAAAACTGAACTTGAGGCTTCTGAGGACATCGGGATCATCTGGTTGGTAGCACTGCCAGTCCCTTTGTATCAGAGCTACCATGCTAGTATTTTTCATGCCAGGGGACCAGGCTGGGACTCTGTCCAGCATGGCTGATTACTTTTCAACAAATCACTGTGGTTTTCTGAGCACTTTTCAGTATATCGTCCTTTCTTATTCTGACTTGTCTCCTTTACTAGCTCACACAAATTCAGCTTCAAAACCACCATCCTAGCCAGAAATTCCTGTTGTGTCTAGTTGTGGTTTGTTCTGAGACAGTGTCTCTCATCATAGCGCATACTGGTCTTAATCTTGCAGCAATCTTCATGCCTCACCTCCCATAGGGTTGCAAGTGTGTTCCTAGCATACCTGACTTACCATACCTTCAATGATCACTTTGTTCTTTGTAGTTTATTATTTTGCTCTAAGGTTAACGAGGAGTAAAGTGTTGTTTACATGAAATTATTAGATGAATAATTCTTTAGCAAAAGGCTGAAAGAAAAATGAGATGGCAAGCATTACACTGCTGTAATTTGGATGTAGATTGTTCCCCAAAGGTTCAAGTGCTGCAGTTCAAACCCTGAGGGAACTGATGGAGAGGAAGTGGATTTGTAAGATGTGAGTAGTATCGAACATAATTAGCTCATGGGAGAATCACCCTTGGATGGAATTAACGCAATTCTTGAAAACTGGGTTGGTTATCAAAATCATGTCATTTTAGATGTGAGACTATAGTATATGCTTGGTTCTGTCTATATTTGCCTCATCCCTGCTTGACCTCTTTACCTTATTGTGATGTAACTGGCCATCATGCTATTTGGACATTTTAAACACTATAAGGAAGGCAAAAGGTATGCATTATATATCATTCAAGGTCATGTATTTTGTTATAGTAATAGATTGAAGACTATGAAGGAAAATGAATGATATCAAATCTTGCTCTCAGCCCATAGGGGAGATTGGTTTGCTTTGATTCCCAAATCCTGCTGCATCCTTACTGTCTACCATCAATTTGTGTTACGCATGAGTAGAAGCACAGGCAGGACTTTGCTGTGGGTTCATCATTGGTCAGTATTGTTTGCTAATGGCGAAGCTCAAAACCATCCATGACTTTTCTCTAAAAACAGATCTGATTTCACATTGAGTTTAGAAACATTGATTAATGGCCCAACTCTTGCTAATATGTTGATAGTTTATGCTAGCTTGTTAATTGTAAAATAATATCTCTAACATTAAAATCTCAGTAGGAATGTTTTAGAACAGGACCTTGTAAAGGCTTTGTTTGAATTACATCAATCGTGACTGAAGCACAAACTATAGTCTTTCTCTTTGGTCCTAGGATGATGCTACAGAACCTTGACACCTTTTCAAGCTGAAGAGCCTGTGCGTGAATCATGAACATAGAATTGCATTATGTTTAAATTTTCTTTAGTGAAGTTAAATGTTAATTTATCTCAATAGTTGGAATCATTAGTTACATTACCAATGGTGTTGGTTTGCTAGAAAGCAGAGCTACTATCTAGCTACCATATAGAACTATGTTCCAAATGTTAGATTTTCCACACCAGAGTGGAATTTCACTTAGTTCGGAAGAAATTGCATCTAAAATTTATTTTTAGAATTTCACACAGAGAATCCCTCATTCAAAACATATGTTATTAGTTAAATTTTATTTAAAAGGAACTAAATGTATAGTTAGAATTTTATTGGAAATTTCTACTGGCCATATAAAGGTCAAAAGGTCTAAAAAATGTGTCATGGTACAGGATGATTTTCATGGTTTAAAAACAACACAACTAATCAAAGATTGAAAAATGAGGTAATACTAAGGGAGACATCATCTTGTCTATACTGCTGCTTGTATGCCATTAAAATAATAATTCAGAAGGTACACTTTAAATTTCAGTTTGTCATGGGCACTGAGACATTTAACAGTTTGACAAAGTGGCTTTTGGATGAGCAGAGCTCTGAATTGAAGGGACAAGGTGAGAAACACAGCTCTTTTATAATTTCAAACTATCTCATACATTATTTGAACTTCCACTAAATAGTTTTTCACTTCTTGTCTACTTTTAAGATTCAAATGAAAGGCTAATTGTATGTTCAATACTAACAATCCCTTTAAGTTGTAAGTCTGCTTATTCTTTCCATTTCTGTGAGCCAAGAAATAGAACTTGCATTATGAAAAATACTGTTTGTCCAGAGTCTATAAGTGCCTATGAGCCCAGGTTAGTCATTTCTCTGAGTTCTCTGGTAATGACCGTGACCCTCCGGCTCATACAAACCTTTCTCTTTTCAACAAAACTCCCCAAGCTGAGCCCAGTGCTTAGTTCTGGATCTCTGCATCTGTTTCTGTCAGTCAGTGGTTGAAGTCTCTCAGGTGACTATCGGTATCTAGGGAGCCTGCATGGGACTGTTCTAGGACTTGGACATATGTGTGACAATTGGCTAGCTTGATCTATCTGTGAGACTCCTAGTGTGGAAGCAGGGCTGGTCCCTAATGCTTTGACTGGCTTCCAGTCCTACCTAGTCCTCATTCTGGATTGCCTAGCACGACCTTAATAAAAGGGAAAGGAGCTTAATCCTATCTCAACTTGATATGCCATGCTTTGTTGACGCACATGGAAGATCTGCCCCTTACTGAACAGAAAAAGAGGAGGAGTGGATGGGGGCAATGGAATAGAAGTAGAGGATGGAGAGAAAACTGCAGTTGAGATGTAAAGTAAGTGAATAAATTCAATTAATTAATAAAAAGGAAGTACTGTCTGACCTGTGATATGCTATTGAACTTCATGTTTTGCTTAAGTGAACATAAGAAAAACTTGACATCTGAAGTCTTAATTTAACACTTGATAAGAACAGAGATTGGTCCATTTGTCCAGACAGTTCTTAATGGGAGCAATATCAGAGAAAAAAGGGGCAAAGAAAATGAAATGAGTGTGTTGGTGGCATTTTAAAATATTTTATAAATTGGTAAAGTATTTTTTTCCAGTTTATTATGGTGAATACAATGTTAGTCCCAATGTCACAAAGACATTGTGACATGCTGGAACTGAATTATGGCTCTGATCTCCACTCATGCTGAACTTCTGTGTATTTTTGATCTGCTCAGGCTGGCCATTAAAGCCCTTTCCCCATAGGTTAAACTGGCTATAAACAACAGTAGCAAGCGACTGACAAGCTTCCACACATTTTTCAGATGAAGAGCACATTTCCATATGCCATAAATTTTGTCAGATGAATGTGCACTGAGTCTCACCTCCAAACCTAATTAGTGTCACATATTTCATATCTCTTAGAAGAAAGACAACCAAAGCACCCAAAATAATAAAACAAATATTCTGGAAGGGTGCGGTCTTGCAATCAGTGCTGCAGGAGCTGCAGTCCCTGCAATGACAAAATCCCAATAATGCTTTACATATGCGCCTGTAAAATCTTCAAGGACTGGCAGAGGTTGTCCGATCCTATGGAGTCTCTCTTATTTAACCAACTGCTCTCCAAATTATTCTATTATTAAAAATCCAAGATTCCTCCAAGCAGAGATAACACAAACCATTTTTTTAATCTAATGTTTACTTTATTCACTAGATAGTGTGTCCTACTTTGGGATGCTAATATTCCAAACACACCTTATCTAGTCAGTGCTCACAGCCTCATGGTTTGAAATTTAGAATCGTCAGGACCACACTGTCGGTCTAATTCAGTGAAATTCAGGGCAAGTTTGTTTCACAGTCATCAAGAAATTCTTTGTGTATTTGATTACATGATGCATTTCTTAAATGTTTCATATGGACAAAGGTGAGAGTACATGTCTGTGTATGAATGCAGGTACATATGTGTATGTTTACATGTGTGTTCATTTGAGTGTAGAGGGCCAAAAACTCCTTGAGTTTGGTTTTCCAGGTGATGCTCACTTTGTGGAGATAAGGTTTCTCATTGGCCTATAAGTTGCTGGATACATGAGGCTGTCTAGTCAGAGTGCCTTGTTTCTGCTTCTCCAACACCATGATTACAAGTTCAAGTCACTACACTGAACTAACTTCACAGTGTAGGTTCTGGGGCTAAGGTCCATATGTTTGTAAGTTTTTTTCTGACTGAGTCCTGCCCTTTGCTTGTGGATGAAGGCTTTTTTCCATATCACAAAATGAAAATGATGGGGATTAACTATGCCATCTTTCTTTCTAAAAAAAAAGAACCTTACAGAGTTTTGGGGTTTCTATAAGAGGAAATTTCTAATAATTCCACGATATAAATACTGTTTCTTATGGACCCATTTTAATTGATTCTATGATGGAGGAAAGACAAAGAGACTCTTATCTTAATCTCATCATCAGTTAGAAAGCCACAGTAGCATTGCATAACTGCATAACATATGGAGATTACTCATACATTTTCAGATTACAGTAATCACTCTGGCTGAATCACAAGACACAATTTTCCCCTTCAATAGGAGCTAAGAAAAAACACAAGAAGAAAGTGTGGCTTCAATGCATAATAAAGGCAATATACAGCAATCTAACGGCCAACATCAAAGTAAATGGAAAGAAACTCACAGCAATCCCACTGAATTTAGGAATAAGACAAGGTTGTCCACTCTCTCCATATCTATTCAATATAGTTCTTGAAATTCTAGCTAGAGCAATAAGACAACAAAAGGAGATCAACGAGACACAAATTAGAAAAGAAATCAAACTCTCACTATTTGCTGATGATATGATGGTTTATATAAGTGATCTCAAATATTCTACAATGGAATGCCTACAACTTATAAACACTTTCAGTAATGTAGCAGGATACAAGATAAATAAAAAATCATTAGCCCCCCTTTACACAGATGATAAATGGGCCAAGAAAGAAATCAGGGAAACATCACCCTTCATAATAGCCACAAATGGTGAAAAATACCTCGAAGAAACTCTAACCAAACAAGTGGAAGACTTGTATGACAAGGACTTTAAATCTTTGAAGAAAGAAATTGAAGAAGACACCAGAAAGTGGAAAGATCTCCCATGCTCTTGGGTAGGTAGAATTAACATAGTAAAAATGGCAATCTTACCAAAAGCAATCTACAGATTCAAGGCAATGTCCATCAAAATCCCCGCAAAGTTCTTCACGAACCTCAGAAGAATGGTACTCAACATCATATGGAAAAACAAAACAAAACAAAACACCCACCCAGGATAGCCAAAACAATCCTGTACAATAAAAGAACTTCTGGAGATGTCATAATCCCTACTACAGAGCTGTAGTTCTGCAAACAGCCTGATATTGACATAAAAACAGACAGGAGGACCAAAGGAACTGAATTGAAGACCCAGATATTAATCTACACACACTCAATAAAAATACAAAGGGTTCATATGCCTTCCACTTTCATTTATCAGGTTGTATCAACTGATAATTTATGTGACAAATGCTATTTTAAAAATTGTCTGAATATTTTTTCTATATTTTACTTTTCAAAAATATACTGGTATTCATTTACTGTTGGCATGTATTTGTGTGTGTACCATGTGTACATGTGAGTATGATTATGCATTCACTGTCCCTGTGGAGGTCAGAGAACACCTTGTCTTGTCTTTCTTTTTGCAACATAAGTTACAGGATTGACTTCAGGTTTTCAAACTTGGTAGCAGAGGCTTTTACCTATAAACATGACACCATGAAAATAAGTGCAGATAAAATAATGCTAATGCACATTAAGGAAAAAGGAACAGGTTACAGACAGGATAAATGAAGCAAGGAATGATAATAGCCAAAAAAGACATCAAAGGAAATCTGATATAAGTGTAAACATATAACCAGAGTTAAAAGAAGGTTAGCAAGGCATTAGTGCTGTGATTGTGGGAGACTGAAAACTAAGTCCTCAAATTAGGGCCTTTTAAAGGTATCTGGATTTGAACTATTAGAATTCAACAGAGAACACTCCAGTCCAGAAACAAACCAAAAATTTTTGGAGCTAACTCACCATATTAACTGATGGAAAAGACTCCTTAGACTCTGTGCTTTCTAGTAAAACTGTTAAATACCTTATATTAGATAATTTATGTCACTTGCATAAGAATGTTGATTACAGAGGAGATGTTCAAAGCAAGGAGTCTTTTTACAATATTAAGAGGGTTGTAGAAATATTTTGAGAATCTATTAGAACATCAGGAGCTTTAAGAGTTTTCATCTTATTATTCAAGAAATAGAATGTGGTGTGTTGATCAAAGAGTAGACATATACAAACAAGGAATCAGGAACAGGAACCATCCAACCCCGCTGTTGATCACAGTAGACAAGTCTGTAATGAGATGACAGAATGGTGAGGTTAAAGCTGTGGAAACGTAAGGCCTGGAGCAGATTAAGTTTGTAACCAGGTATCATGGAGTGGTGAGTGGTCAGGGATGAGCAAGGTTGGCCATTGTAGTAAATATCAATTCAAAGACCTTTGGAAGGCATGCGCCTTCTTTATCCTAAATATGAAATAATAGAAGATAGTACTCTTCCCAAAGTTAGCATGGAACTATGATTATATGTTCCCTGGGGCTATTTTACTTCTTCATAAACCAGTTTCTCCATCAAAAATAAGAATGAGAGGTCCTTTCATATAGAGTTACTGCATCTAATCTCTTGAAGTACTCAGCATGGCCTCAACTCAATATGTATTAATTAACACAATCCTCAGGATGATCTATCCAAATAGGCAATATAAGTTGTATTTTGTTGTGTTTCAAACTTTGGCATGAAAACATTAGTGACTCACTATATGTTGGTAGTGCTGAGATACAAACACAGATCTACTCCTACTAAGTTATCATGACTAATGTTATATAACCATCATTTGCTTATTATCTTCTCACTGAAACCCATCATTTTTCCTCTATCAATCCTTCAAGTATGATTTTTAATTGTCTCTTCTGTGGCTATAGATAACTTGTCTTTAAACTTTGGTACAGGAATAAAAATAATATTCTATAACACATTTTTTTTTGGTAACAGCTATATTCTAAAGGTCTCAGAAAGATTTGAAGAATACCTATCTATCTGAAATATATTTCTGTACACCGAGAAAGCCTAACTATCATGACTACAAGCTTGACTATTACATATGACTATCTACTAACCTATATTTCTTAATTATACATTACATTATTAAATGAGTTGTACAAACACAATACTTTAATCAAGAGCAGAAATATATATACACAGTATAACAAAATTGACTTTATATTTGTATCAATAAACCAAAATCCATACCAATGAAAATTAGTCATCTCTATATCATAACTCTCTTTGAATGTAATGAAATATTTATAAACAATATTTGAGTATGGTTCTTGCTTAGAATGAAGTAATTTTTAAAGGGGTGTTTAAGGCAACCTTTTAGAAGATCTTGGTCCATTAAACCATATTAGTCTGGAGGCAATCCAGAGGTTCTCATCCTCTGTGGAAACAAAAGAACATCTTTCCCAAAGCAGCATATCCTTAAATCCAAATTCTGAAATCAAGATACCTTTAAAGTACATATGTTGGTTACTTAGCTCCTTCACAGTCAAAAATTCAAAGAAAACACAATAATATTCATAATCCAGACTCTCTGAATTTTCCATTTTTATGTGGCTTATTTTTCTTTATTCCTTTTAATCTAACTATCTGTACTCTGTCTCTTTAAAGACTTTGTTTTATATTTTTATAAACCATTTATTTCCTTTTATAGCTCTCTATACTCATTTTCTTCTCTCTTCTAAGCCTATGCACATTTATCCAACACTGTGTCTCGTTTAGAGGTCTTTTATGTATGAATCTGTCCTACTGTGTTTCTGTAATTCTTTACTGTCCAGGAGCACATCTTAAAATGCTAAGCGCTCTATAAAAACTTAAACTACGCTATTGCTAGGGTAAATATGGCACTTCCTGCTTGTTTGGCCTAGTTCTGCATGGCGGAGCTGTTCTGTTCACTGCCTCTGAGCCAAGCATACCACCCCAGTTCCAAGTATGCAGTGGGGCTATGTGGAGCCATTAAACAGTAATAGTTGTCTGCTCACAAATCCCATTTAGATGCTCCATAGCTGCCACCAGGAAGAGTCAGAGTTTAGATTTGCAGCACTGCCCAGAAAGCTGGTATTTTAAAGCCAAAACTTTTTTTCTGCTACTGCTGAATTAGCAAAATCTCTCTTAAAGGATCCATGCCTCCAGTTGCTTCTAGCAAACAGAGCCTACCCAAGAAAATGCTGCTACCAAACCATGCTTAACTCTGTTCTTTTGTGTCTAGGATTCCTTTTTAAGCTTTCTCAGTTTTAAGTGCATTTTAGTCAACCATGTTGGCGTGCCAATTTGGCTAAAGTTCTGGTGTCTGTCTCTAGCAGGGCTACATGGCTACTCTCTGACTCACTACTTCTTTCTCCCAACATTTAATTTAGTTTTCCCTGCCTACATCTGTTCCCTGCATAGGCCCAGGACAGTTTCTTTATTAACCAATGGTATTCTCAGCATACAGATGGAAATCTCAATCAAGGTTTAAGAAGAGATATAGATGAGTTAAGGACGGTTGGATTGTAGAAAACCACATGGTTTGTTTATCTTTAGAATTGGATAGATGGTATTTTCATCAATGAATTTGGGTATATGGGAAGATGTATGACAGTTTTAGGAAGATAGAATGATAGATTATAAATGCAAAGTCTGAAATATCTATAGGGGCCCAAACCTGGTAGCAATATAAAAATAGGCTAGAATTTAAGAAGCATATTGTTAGTAAGGAGGGTTATGCGGAATTGAGGAAGCCCTGAACGAATCAGTTTTGTTGACATGAACACAGGTACATTAAGGACCTCAATTTCTTAGATCCATGATAATGACAAGGACTTCTGTGGGTCATGCCCAGCAAAACCTTCCTATGGTCCAAGCATGGATGTTACAAACAACTGAGACCATTGCGTGCAGACACCATCAGTCATAGCTTTCTTCTTCCAGATGACTGAAAGCTGAAACTGCTTCCCTATAGAGACCTTCTATAGAAATTTAGCATCCCTCCTTCTCACTGGGATCTAAACAATAAACCCACCTCCCTTGTCAGCTGTATACAATAATCTTACATCATTCCTCACAATAAACCTTGCATCTTTCTCGGTGGCATATAATAAATGTGTTGAGTATCCAGACTACTGATGCATCTCCTTCAGAATGCATGATCCACCCAATGCCAGCTTCTCCATATGTTCATCTGTATGCCCTTTCTTGACTCTTTCAATGTCCCTGTCAGGTCAAATCCAAAGCAGTGCAGGTTATGGCAGAGGTAATTGGTTTTGCTTGGCAAATTTCTCCAGCAAGCATTTGGCATTATACAATTGAAGTTTAGGCAAGTAAGATTTCTACCAGTGAACTACCAATGCTACGAACTCACTCATAAGTAGATATTAGATGTAAAGCAAAAGATAACCAGTCTATAGTCCATAATTTCAGAGAAGCTAGGTAACAAGGAGAAACCCAAGAGAGACATACACAGATCCTCCCCTGGGAAGGGAAAATAGACAATATCTCCTGAGAAAATTGGGAGCATTTTTTTGGGGGAAGAGAGTATGCAAGGGGAGAGGGAGAGAAGAAGGCGAGGGAAGAGGAGAATATGAGGGAACAGAAAGGTCGAGATGGGGGAAGGACAGAGAGGGAGAGTAAGAAAAGAGATATCTTGATTGAGGGAGCCATTATGAAACTAGCATGAAACGTGGTACCCAGGAAATTCCCAGGAATCTACAAGGATGACCCCAGCTAAGACCCCTGGCTTCCACTGTAATCAGATTAATGACTACATTAATTTTGTCATCATAGAAACTTCATCCAGCAGCTGATGGAAACAAATGCAGAGATCCACAGCTAAACACTGGACTGAGCTTCTTGAGACCAGTCAAAGAGAGCAAAGGGCAATAATATGAACAAAAGGGACAAGACCATGATGGAATACCCACAGAAACTCCTGACCTAAGCTACTCATAACTCACTGACTGGACTGGTAGTGGGGGAATCTACATAGGACCAAACTAGGCCCTATGTGAGTGACAGTTGTGTTGCTTGGGCAGACTGTGGGGCCACTTGGGACCAGAATTTATCCCTATTGCTTGAACTGGCTTATTGGAACCCATTCTCTTTTGAGTGATACCTTGCTAAGTCTAAATATAGAGGGGAGGGCCTTGTTCCTGCCTCAGAGTGATGTGCTTAGATTTATTGACTCCCTATGGGAAGCTTTACCCTCTCTGAGAAGTGGATGGGGGTGGGGTGGGGGAAGGATGAGAGGAGCAGGAGGAGGGAATGGAATGGGAACTAGGATAGGTATGTACAATGAAAAAGGATTGCTTAAAAATAAATTAAAAAGTTAAAGTTTAGGGAACAAAATACAACAAAACAAAGTTTAGTTGAAGCTGGACCATGAAAAGTTTTATATGTCTGTTGGTGAGATTTCAGAGAGTAACAGACATCTGAGGACTGACTGAAGCTGTGGCCTGAATAAGATGAAGGGAACAGGTCGCGAAGGAGGCATAAATGAAAGGGAATAAATAAGTTGGAGGAGAAGGCTGAGGTGGAAGGGTGGCACAATGACGCGGGAAACGTGAGGCAAAGTCAGAGTGCAAACTCCTACAACCTCTGTTTCCTTTTTATCTCTATTTACTCTCCAAGAATTAAGAGCTACAGGGGAGTTAAGGTGAATACAGATATTCTGTTGAGAAATAGATACCAGTCCCCAAACGAATCTATAGATCCACAACATCTCAGCTCTGTGGCATTCTGATAGTAGCACTGGACCAGACAGCACCAGATTATGGTAGCCATGTGCTTATGTTTCTAAAAGCAGGGTGAAATTAAACACTTCCAGATGACAGCTCTTTAGATAAGACAGCCTTTGTTCTCACTGGAGCTCCAACAAGGAAAAGCCTCTGACCAGCTTTGTGGTAGAGAGCTCAAAGAGATAAGGTTTAAAGCAAAGGCCACTGTCTTTCAAGACCAGGAAGTCAGTGGTGAATGCTCAAAGGGTAATTGTGAAGAATGGGCCCAAACATTTGAAGCAGCATATGAAAGAGTAGGTGGGACAGAGGAGGCCGTGCCTGCATGCATACTGTTGCACATCTAATAAGATAGAGGAGGTGGCAGGTTGTGGGTGGGTAACAAATAAATGAATTAAAGATATGGAAATTAGAGTATGTTGGTTGGTAGAAAGAAAGGAAATCCAAGCAAGACATTGCAAATTACAGAACAGAAGGACATACAGAATGTTTGGCCTTTGTCTTTGTTATAAAAATAATAAAGTAAAAGTGGAAATAATAGGACAGGAACGTGAGCATGATAAAGCTAGAAATGGATTTGTTTTGAGAACATGATGATTTTCCAGTGTTATTCCAATAACCTCAACATTCCATGTAATGAGTGTATGTGTTCAGCATCTTCTATATTGTCCAAACATTGCAGAAAATGCCCCACCTCCAGGTTGGCGTCAATACTATCAAGTCTGTGTTGGTGTTTTAATTTGGGGGACAAATGAGCATAGTCATTCCCAGATAAACATACTGCACCGGCCAGGTGTCAGCCAAATTGTTTTTCATTTTCATTAGCTTCTCCTTCTGCTCACCGAGTTCACTTGCCCATCAACACAGAAAACCAGTTTCTAATTTCATATTTCTATAAAAATCATTTGCCCTGATTATGATTTTGATGTAACGGCCAAACCTTGGAAATCATTCTCAAAGTCACATGGTTTATCATAGAAGTGGGAAAAGGGGGAGCAGAAAGACACCATTTGTAATCAGTCCCATCTCAGGTTGGAGGGGTTCAAACACAGATGCAAGTGTGGCCCTAAGGGGAGGTGAGGAGCCGCTCTGTAGAGCAGACTTAGGGAGGAGTGTTGAGGACACAGGTCCATCTGAAGAGCATCAATTCCAGTGCTGACAGTTCAGGTTTTGATAATCAGCCTGCTGTGGTGGCCCAGCCCTACTTTCAAAATCCAGTCAGGACTCTGAGTTAAGGGTCCCTGTATTGTGTCATCTTTACTTTCTTAGAGATTCTAGAGCCTTGGCTTGCAGCATACTTGGATTTGGTAAGCTGGCCCCCTGGTCAAAAGCCAGTGACTCAGATTTCTCTCTTCAGTTCATTGTATGTTACTCTTCTCTCCAGCACAATGATTTCTCAAGATGATGTCAGTCAGCATTCTCCCAGCTGTACAGACAAGTCTCTTTCAGACTGTAAACACCACCCCCCCCTCTTCGTGTGTGTGTGTGTGTGTGTGTGTGTGTGTGTGTAAGTATGTATGTGTGCAAGCACACTTTGGTGTGCAGTTCAGAGGACAGCTTGTGGGAATGAGTTTTCTCCTTCCCATTATTTGAATCCCAGGGCTTGACCTTGTGTCCTCAGATTTAATGTCAAGCACTTTTACCCACTGAGCCAGATTGCTGGCCAATTTCAGAAAACTGTTAATTGAAAGTTTTTGTTTTTCTGTTTTTTTTTTCCTTTGAGTATTTCTAAGTGTTGAGTCTTTTACCAGTACCAATAGGAGGACAGGAATCTAACTCAGTGAGTTCCTTGCTCCAGGTTGTAGAACTCCGACATGCCCTGTAGATGCAAGTTCCAGTAAAGCCAATTAGCAACATGGATAGCGTGTGTTTGTCACACTAGTGGTCACAAATCCTCCAAATGTTTGTGCTAGTGCAGTTGGGTTCAGAGTTTGGGATGTTCTCTCTGCCCTATGACAACTATCTGCAATAAATTTTCTCTTGCAGGCTTAACTACAGAGGGAAGAAACTCTGTAATCAAGTCAGATTTACTAACAGGTGCCAATCAATAAGTACACTCACAATACAGAACAAGGCTCCTGCCACTACTGATCCAGCCGATGCTCCCTCACCGTTTCTGCTGCTGCTCTCTCCAAAATGTGTGTTTCCGTGGCTCACTACCAGCTCGCCTACACCCAAGAGACATCCTTCACTGGGTCCTTGCCTGGTGAAGTACCCCAGAGAAGGGCACAGCTATTAGGCCAAGCCGCCCCAATACGATTGGCTGCTGGATCGAATTCCCACAACAGTTACCAGTGCAGATTTTGTTCTGAGGGGAACCTTGTGCTTCCAGCCCCTTTGAGGTTGAAAAGAGCAAATAAGTTTTATTCAAGACAGATTTATTAAACTCTTTGAACAAAACCTCACTGGTGAGGATTGGTAGCAATAACTGTATCTTATGTCTCTAAACCTTTGAAACATTCCTATTATTTACAAAGCAAAATTATATCCTGAGTCTCACTGCCTTCATTTGTATTATAATCATACTCTCTTCAAAATAATTTTTCATGTCTAATTCTTTGTAGTGTGACTTTGCACATACAGACACCCATGAATGCACAAATGTCTGTGTGTACAAACACATATACACACACAGGTGAAGCTCTCTGCTCCTCTGATATTTTCTGTATCTTGTCTTCAGTTTTGTTTAACTGACACAGCCATTGAGCACACCTCTTATTGGGCATCTTTTATACTAAAAATTTATTTGCTTGCTGAATCTTTCACTTTTCCCAGTGTTTGAAAAACCACTTAATTTTTCTCCCTGATAGTTTGTCTTAAAGCAAACAGTGAATATTGTTATATTGTGTTGTGCTATTTTCTGCTGGTGAATTGCTCATTTTCTTGATGGCTGGCATCACAGTGGTATATGAATTTATGGACTGCAAAAATGGAATTAATATTTATATAGCATCTTGACATATTTGCAGAGGGTGTTCTTCTCTCTTAGATCCTATTATAGCTCAGTATTTTCTGCCTTAACTTGGTGCTGAGTACATCCAATTTCCAATGCAGTGTTTCATTATGAAGAGTCCTCCTCCTTGCTAAATGTGTGTGTTCTTTGCAGTTCATGAATATTGGATTTTTGGGTTTTTTTTCACTTTCTGAAAACTGTTTTATTTTCACACAATATACTTTGATCATGTATACCTCTTTTCTACTCTTCCCCACCTTTCTCCTACCCACCAACTTTGGTATAGACACAAGGGACATGGTGTGTGTCTGTATAGTATTCTGAACACTGTCTGACCTTTTTTTTTTCAAGTGACTGAGTGTCATGCTTGCCACGAGCACTGCAATGACCTTTACACACTCCACATTTTCTTAACACTTAGAATTGTTTCTGCCTTATTTTACCTACTTCAGTGTTTGTATCATTGGTTGGTGTGTGTGTGTGTGTGTGTGTGTGTGTGGTTTTACCACAAGTGACCCTAATGACACAGAACACTTGTTAATGTCATTGTTAACATTATGTATCTTCCTTTTTGAAGTGTGCATTTGAGGCTTTCCTCGTTTTTATTATTATCAATTTGTGGAACTTCTCTCTTCAAAAATCAAGCCTGTTATTAAAACATACTTTGTATTTCCCTGCAATTTTTGTGTTTCTAATTCCTGTGTCAATAATTTTTGTGTTTCTAATTCCTGTTTCAATGTCTTGTGGGAAGCAGTTTTTAAGTTTACTCAAGTCTAATCCTTCTTTTCTTTTATGGTTGTCTCTATTTGTAACGTACCAAAATAATACATTGTTATTTTGTCTATGAACATATTATTATATGTTTTTCTACAACATTTTAATTTGCATTTGTAGTGACTGGTTTATCTGCTGGTATCATTTTAGTTATGAATGAGAGTCTTTGTGTACCCATAGTTCCTTTTTCTAGCACCATCACAGGAAAAATACCATCATGTTTCCATAAACTATTTACATTTTTTATAAACCCAAACCATTAATCTACTTTCCTAACTTTATGCTTTTCCAAGTTTATCTTGGTTTTCATATCAGTACTCCTTTCAGGTAGGCAGTTTGAATCCGCAGTATTGTTTTGCCTTCTCAGGACTTTAGATCTCTTGTACTGTCTCATATATCTTAAATTCAACTAGTCAGTTTTTATTAAATCCTCTTGGGATTCATATTTAGAAACATTGATATTTCAATATTGAGTCTCCCTATTCATGATAATGTTCTCAGTTTATCAGTTGATCTTTAATTTTTGCTAAGAATATACTGTATATTTTAGTCTGGAAGACTTACAAGGTTTTTAGTAAATTTATTAAATTTCCTTATGAATATATTTGTAAATGTTACTATCTTTATAGAATTGTAAGTTGAGTTTTGAAGTCATATTTTCCATACCTAGTGATGTGTTCTGATCTCTCCTTTCTATGAAATTTTAAAAAACATGAATTCTACTCTAGGTGCTTTTTCCTTCTATCCTTCATAATATCTATCAAAAGTGTCTGAATCCATAACAGAATTCTACTACAATTTTATACTACCAGAAACTTCTGTTTAGTAACATTTCATCTGTTTCTTATTTGGGATATTAAAAAAAAGTGAAGTGAAGAGCTCACAATCAACACTTTTCCTTCAGTTAATAATGCAGTTATTTTTGTTGCTGGCTTTTGTTTTAAAGTTCCTGGACAGTCTTACACATTATGTGTATAATGAATATGTATTTCTCCTCTCACTTCCCTCACTCTGCCTCCCTCCCTCCACCCTGAAACCCTTATCTTTTTAATAAGTGCCCTCCTAATTTCATGTCTTCATTTTGTGTGTGATCTGCTAAGTTTAATCAGAGTTTCTCCTATGTCTGTGGGTAGGTGGTTATTCAGTGGAACATGGGTAACTTGCCAGTGGCTATACCACTGATTAGCTGACATTCCCTTCCCAAGAAACCACTTGCTGCCATTAAACACACACATGGGAAAGTTAGAGCATCAAAGACCCCTGCCCCTCAGGTGATGAAATGTTGATCCTGTGCAGGTCTTGTGTCTATAAATACAGAATTGAATTCGGGAGTGCACAGGCTATGCTATGTGCAGAAGACATCATTTCACTGTGCTCTTCCCATCTTCTCTCTTATATGCTTTCTTTCACATCTTCTAGAATGTTCCTTGAGCTTTAGAAGAGATGATAAATCTGTTCCAATTAGGCCTAGGCACTCCACCATCACTTATTCTCAGCATTTTGTTGACCAGTTATGGATTTCTGATTTAATCACTGGCTGCTGTAATAAGAAGTCCCCTCATGAAGACTGAGAAAAGCAATAGTATCTGGCTATAAACCTGCATACTAAGTGGGTTGCATATCTTTTTGGTTGGATTTGAGAACCCAAAAATAGGTGGCAGCTCATTCCTGCTTTTTTGATCCTGGTCAAGAACCCTCTGCTGGAGAAATAATAGGCCTTAGCCAGGGAACCTACTCATTTGTATTGTTAAATGCAAATATAAAGAACAGTTCTGATTTGTGTGTGTGTGTGTGTGTGTGTGTGTGTGTGTGTGTGTCTGCTTTATTTTATGTTATTTTTTGAGAACTAGAGTTGGTTTTTATTTTCTTATTAAAAAATTTGTACAGTGTGTTCTGGTCATATAGTGGATTCTGTACTGTGTATTCTGATCCCCTCCGCCAACTCCTCCCAGATCCTCCCCATCTTTTTACTCATCCAACTCCTCTCTCTCTCTCTCTCTCTCTCTCTCTCTCTCTCTCTCTCTCTCTCTCTCAAAAGGAGGTGAACAACAACAAAAACATAATAAGACCTGAGGAAAAAACACAAGAAACACACTCACACACATGTGAAACAAAAATCTATAAAATTATAAAATTGGAAATCATAATATACAAGCAAAGGACTGGTGAGGCAGAAAATGAGTAAGCGAAGCAATACTAGACAAAATAAATACAAATTCACCATTGAGTTTGTTTTGTGCTGACCATGTACTGCTGAGCAAGAGGACTACCCTTACAACTCTGATTTTTTTTTGAAGAATTGTCCATATTTTGTAACATTTCAAGTGCTGAAATTGAAATTTCAATACCGAGACATCCTCTGTATTATATTTCTGTGTCTTCTTTTAGTGTTTATAGATCCTTAAAATGCTCTTTTTTTTACCCATAATGCCAATAGCCTGTTTTCTTATTCTTTGAGCAGGCCTGTTAGGCTTACAAAGAGGTAACTCTGGCTCTGTAGATTGCGTCCCACTATTCTTCTAGGTTTGAATTGGTTTCTTTCCTCCAATTTTGTTTTCCTTTTCATCACTTCTTTCCCTGTTCTCTTGTTACTATTAACTTTTTCATATTTTTCTAAATCCTTGGGGCTTCAGCTTACATCACTAACTTCAATTCTTTTTATTTTATATGATAAACATTAAAAGCCTTAAGTTTCACCCTAAACATTGCTTTAGAAACAACCTCACCACATTCGTAAAATCTTTCATTATCCTTTAATAATATCTTGCTTTTAATTTCTGAATGACTTTTTATGTTTGATCTATAAATTGTTTAGAGATTCATTGTTTAGTATCCAAATATTTGTTGTTTTCAGTTTTAGAGAAATATAAGTGAAAGCAATTCTCATTCTAACCCAGAAAGCTTCATCAAGGTAGTTGAGAAAGAAAGCCATTTCATTGCTGAGTGATCACTAAGTCAGAATGTGATGCTTATCCTGGGAAGTCTCCCAAGAGATAGCACACGTAGAAATATCTGTGAAAATCTACATAGTCAAGTAGATACAACCCAGTATTTACATACTATCCCAAATAGTAAGAGCTAGTTATTAGCCAAGAGGTCTCACCACTACCATTATCACATACACAGCATCCTGGATTCAGGTTGTAGTTGGTATCACCATCTACATGTGCTTTTATCTTTTTTATTTTCCTGATAAAAGATAATTTTAAATTTAGAGCTAATCTCCAATCAATAGATGCCTCCATCCATTCACAGATCTGAGAAATGGAGGAACTACATTCTTCTTGATTTCCTTTCAACTAGATCCTTATAGAAAAGGTAGATCCAAGACTGTAGAGCCTAAGATTAGTGAGAAGCTTACTGAGATCTTTCAAGGACAGGAAAAAATGTACATTTGTAATACTTATAAAAACATTTTGAGAAAAGAGAAAGATTCAAAGCTCTTCCTTCAGTTTCAGCGGGCTCCTGTCTTCACTTCAATGTAGCCATCACCATGGCTTTTCTCCCAAGATAGTAACAGTACAATTTTCCTAGTAGTTTCTTTCACTGTTTCAACCTTTTTGTGTTTAAATTGCAGCTTTCTAAATATCCAAGAAATCTATAGCAGGTAATGATCCCCAGCAAACCTCAGCTCATAGCAAGGAAAATTCCATTCTTGAGTAATTATCAGGATTACTTCCAAATTGAAAAATCATGTTTTTTTTAAATGTTAGCACATTATTTTTTTTTTTTTTACTAGAGGAATTACCTTGGGGCATATACCAGTGATGAGTGGTCAAATGTAGTTCTTGAATTGGATTAATACACAAAAATTGAGTAATACACAAACATTATATCACTAATATAATAATTGTACAGGTTGCAATGACAGCAATATAACTTAAAGTTTGAATGGACAAGTTATCTAAATATATCTATCAGAGTTAGTTCTTCATGAAGCCTTGCCTAACTATTGCTTAAAGAGAGCTTACCTGTGAAGCTTCATTATAAAATTTTAATTAAAGGATTTCCTTGCAGTATTCAACATTTTTTCTCTTTCAGTTGATTACACATCATCATTTAGGTCCATGAGCCATAATTTTAATTTCCCAATTATTTTTCCTAATTGTGAAACACAGACATCAGTGGCTGTCATATAATGTTTGTTTTTCTATGTTGCATGTTTATCTCCAAGTCCATATTGAAGTTTGCAGTATTAAAATTATGTGGCTAATTATTAGTACTGGGATGTACATTATTAATTTAATGTTTGTGTTCTAAACCAAGTAATGAAGATTGCTCATTGCCTCAGAACAATGTGATGATGGTGGGTTAAACTGTCCACTGTATTTTGTGATATGGTCATCTTCAGGACCCTGCCATGCTTCCTTCATCAAAGGATCCAGACCTTTTGGCATTATTCCATGAAGCCACCAGTACATCACTGTCTGATGTGGGATTTCCCTCTGTATGCTGTCATTACCATTATTGAATAAGGAATAAATAACTGCTTTGGACCTATAGCAGGGCAGAACTTAGGTATGCGGGGAAAACTAAACTAAATCTGGGAGAAAGAAGGGCAGAGTCAGAGAGAAGCCATGTAGCCCTGCCAGAGACAGGTAGGCTACGACCTTGTGGTGATGCACAGATTAATAGAGATGGCTTAAATTAAGATGGAAGAGTTAACCAATAAGAAGCTAGAGCTAATGGGCCAATCAATGATTTAAATAATACAGTTTCTTTGTGATTATTTCAGGTCTGATCTACTGAGGTGCTGGGAACCAACAAGAGGCCTCCCTCCAAATGTCTGTGTGCAGCTGTAAGCAAGCACTTACTTTGGAACTCCTCTGCAATGTTCTGAGACATGAAAACAGTGGCCTTTAAATGAATTCTAACAGCTGGTAGGGAAGGCATGAGAAGGAATGAGAGTCCTTTGTGGCTACTCAGTGGTTGTAACTTTTTTGATGATTTATAAAAGACAGATTTTCCCTCCCCTTTAAAGAACAAAAGTGTAATGACATGACATAGTTTCCCTCCTCTTGTTGACATTCATCAGATTACCACTGTTTGTTTTGCTTTTTCTAATTGATTAGTACTCTTCCATTCTGCTGTCTTCATACAGAGACATAATCATTTACCCAAACCCTCAGTTATTTTATAATCAGGTTTCTCTTCTATATCTACTTCCTATCTTCAGGCTGTGGGGATAAAAATGGGATTCTTGGAGGTAATATCTGTGCTGAGATATGATGGGAATACAGAGTTGAACCATAGACACGGCTTGTATCCTCAAGCAGCAGGTAACTCATTACCAGCTAATTAAGTTGTGCTTTTATTCCTTTTTGCAAAAAAAATCATGCTGATAACAGAAATATCCTTGTCTAAAGATTATCATCTGCCTCTTCTTTCAAACAAATTGAGGCAAAGAGGAATAAAGCAGTGAGTCGGAGAGAGGCAATAGAGAACCAATGGAAGAGAGTTTACAAAAAGAAAATGCCTTAATTCCATGTGCTTCTTTTCCTTCAGTTTTTCAATAGTTTTGTCTGCACATCCTTCTCACTTTGTTTTTAAATTTATTTAAAATGAAAATCAACTCATAAATAATAACAGCTAATTTGCTTGGGAGGGCTAGGAGCCTCTACTAACATATTGATTTAAGCAAATAAAAAATAACTGTCTCTTGACCACTCAAGACTGGAATCACATAAGCCCATTCATTCTAAGGATGACACAAAGATGGGTGCTTTTACTGGGTAGTTTTATAAAGAACAAGAAGTTAGAGGTGGGGCATTATAGTTTAAAATCTCCTTCTTAACTGTGCTAGTGTGGTCACATGTCTTCAGCTGGCTCAGTGTCAGATCATTGACAATGACATGTGGCTATACATGTTAAGTGTTCTTTCTTCCCAGTGCTAGAGATGGATTAATTGCCCCTCCTATAAAGCTCTCATTTGTGTAGAGGGCATCACTAATTCTATCATGTGTTATTGCAAACATAACTATTCTTCCTCATAAGGAAACTGGTAAACTTGCCCTTTTATCACTAATCCTAATAATTATTTTAGGCTCTTTAATGAGGCGTTTCTCTGTAAGTTGCTAGCTGGCTGAATCCCTGCTGCATGTGTTCTACAGTGTCTGTCTTTTCCCACGTAGTTAGACCATTTAACCATACTCCTGCATTAGCAGCAGGGAGCCAGTGTGGTCCTGTTGCTCCCCATCCTTCTTCCAGGGAATCATATGCCAGTGCCACTTGAAAACCCTTGCTGAGTGACAGAGCTGGGGAGGATGCTCAGTAGATAAGAAAAATATCTGCAGAGTTTGAATCTCCAGTAGTTATAGGGGAAGGTGCGTCTGTCTAGGTGTGGCTAAAATCCCAACTCTGGGGAGTAGAGACAGGCAGTGAGCAAGAGAGGAAACCATCTGGCTACCTTTCCTAGCTTCCTTATAGCACAGATAGTCAACCCCTTCATTACCCATTATATGCATGTACTATATACTCATGCACACATACATTTAAAATTTTAAAAAGGTGACAAAATTAAATTTCTATTTCTCCAGCTTGGTTGAGGACTGTAGTTTTATACTGACAGACTGTGATTTCAGTCTGTAGAGAGGTATGGTTGGGTTTTTGTTGTTGTTGTTGTTGTTTTGGGTGGGTTTTTTTTGAAAGAATAATATTCTTTCTATGAACAAATTTCCTGGAGTTGAGAAGATAGTTCACAAGAAATTTTTCACAATATTAAGGATGTATGTTCTTGCTATGGCTTCTCTTAAATGTTAGACTTGGCCTATTTACATATTTATAGAACATTAATCTAATAAAGCTATTTACATATTACTTTCAGGTGTTTGTTTTTAAAGGTGACTTGTACTAATGTGTTGACAGAGATTTCTGCCCCACCAGGTCCTGCAGTCATTCAGTCCCAAAGAGACACACAGAGGTCTACATTAGTCAAAACTGGTTGGCCTATTAGCTCAGGCTTATTAACTACTTCTTACATCTTAACTTAGCCCATTATTTTTGTTTATGTTAGTATGTGGCTTTGCACATTTTATCAGTGAGGCATTATCATCTTGCTTCCTCTGTGTTTGGGTGATGACTGCAGACTGACTGTTTCCTTTTCCCAGAACTCTCTTGTTCTCATTGCCCTGCCTCTACTTCCTGCCTAGTTGTCCTGCCTATACTTCTTGCCTGGCTACTGGCCAATCAGTGTTTTATTAAAACATTACAAGACCATTGTTCCACAGCAATCCCCCCTTTTTCAAAACAAGAACTCTGAATCTAATCTCCTTTGTTCAGCTTTCTTCCTGACCATTATCCATAAAACTTGTAACTAAGACTCTAAACAAAGAGAAACAACCATAATCCATTTTTTGTTTATGTGGGTGTAGTTTTCTAGGCTTCTTCCTGCTGATTGGGGGTGATAATCTTAATGGGACCTAAAGAAAATGTTGAATTATGGTGAAGTCCTGACTGGAATATTTTGTGAGATGTGATTATCTCAGCCAGCAGTCTTGAAACTGTTCTTTTTTTGATTTTTTTTGTTTTTTTTTGTTTTGTTTCCAGTTTATTTATTTTTTATTAAAAATTGCCATCCCCTCCCCTCCTCCTCCCCCTTCCCTGTCCTTCCCTCCACCCATACCCCCACTCCCTCCCTCTCCAGCCCAAAGAGCCATCAGGGTTCTCTACACTATTTTGAGTCCAAGGTCCTCCCAACTCCCTCCAGGTCCAGGAAGGTGAGCAACCAAACTGACAAGGCTCACACAGAGCCCGTCCTGTTCTTAATGTAGAAATTAGACATCTGGGCCATCCGTTCCTATTGGAGATTTCTTCAGGGAATCTTTCTTGATTAAACCTGATTTTTCTTAACCCAGAATGAATCTATAGTCTCTCATTTCCTGTGGAAACAAAAATAAAACCTCTTCTCAGAAGTAACATATCTTTTGAGTTAAATTTTGAGTCAAAGCAATTTAAAATATATGTGTTGTATTAATCCAGCAGCATTTGTGGTCAAATATCTTTTAGCAGCTGTTGTTTCTTTCTCAGCCATCAAACTATTTAAAGACAACACAATAACATACAGTATTCAGACTCTCTGTATTTTTCATCTTTATGTGACTTTATTTTAAACTCAATTTCTTTGGCTGTCCTGGCACTCACGTTGTAGACCAGGTTGTCCTTGAACTCACAGATCCATTTGCCTCTGCCTCCCAAGTGTTGTGATTAAAGGTGTGTGCCACTACATCCAACAACTCTCTCTTTTTCTTTTTTCTTTTAAGGACTTTATCCTTTTTCATTTCCCTCTCAAGCCTACATATATTTTTAACACACTGTAAAACATTTAGAGGTTTTCTTAATCTGAATCTATCTTTAATGCATATCTCTCTTTTTCTGACCACATGAGTCTTTAATTTGCTAAGCGATATGGCTAGGATTAAAGATGTGGCTTTGATGGCTGGATCTACCCCATTCATTAGCTTTCTGAAAGTCTAGCCTCATGGTGGAGGTACTGGCCAGAGCCATGTTTATTGCCACAGCTCTATGGCATTTTATGGTCTTTGCCACCACTAAGGAGCATGCCGCCAGCTATTCATAAACACTGCTTAAGTATTTTCTGACAGTTCTCTTATAACAGTTGCAAGGTTTTGGTAGCTAAATCTGAGTCAGGAAGCCTATCTTAAATGAATGCTTGCCTCTAGCAAACAGAGCTCAACTGAGAAAATGCTGCTACCAAGAAGCCATGCTTAACTCTGATCTTTTGTGTCCCAAATTACTTCCCAAGCCCTCTCAAGTTTTATGTTGATGTAGTTTCCCCAAGTTGAGCACTATTTGTTGACAAAGATTTCTGTCTCACCAGGTTCTGCATTCATTCAGTCAAAAAGAAAAACACTGAGGTCTAGATTAATCATAAACTGGTTGGCCTATTAGCTCAGGCTTCTTATTAGCTAATTCTTCCATCTTAAATTAGCTCATTATTCTTGTCTATGTTAGTCACGTGGCTTAGTACCTTTTATCAGTGAGGTGTTCTCATCTTGCTTCCTCTGTGTCTGGATGACACCTACAGACTGATTGTTTCCTCTTCCCAGAATTCTCCTGTTCTCATCACCCTGCCTCTACTTCCTCCCTGGTCACCCTGCCTATACTTCCTGCCTGGCTACTGGCCAATCAACCTTTTATTAAAACAATACAAGACCATTGTCCCTCAGCACTAATGGTTTGAGATCTTTATTCCTTCTGCTTAGACTAATCCCTGAGAATGACAAATGACCCACACTCAATGTCAAAATTCTTCTCCAATTAATTTAAATTAGGTAAACATTGTATGCATTATTTCTTCTTAAGGAGGAACCTTTAAAATGGGTGAAATAATATCTATGCATAAAATAAGATGCAGAACCCCTCATGATTCTATGACAGAGAACAAGAGAAAACATCTCTTATTTATCTTTTATTTTCATTTGACCTATTTTTGGTTAATAGCTAAATTTACTAATAAGCAATCACTGTGTGGTGGTTTGAATAGTATGGCTACCAAAGACTCACTTTGGCACTCTTAGGATATGTGGCCTTGTTTGAGGAGGTTTAAACTTTTTGGAGGAAGTGTGTCACTATGGAGGTGGGCTTTAGGTCTCATATGCTCAAGCTATGCCCAGTATGACACATAGACTCCTCTGGTGCCTGCAGATCATGATGTAGACTCTTAACTCCTTCTCTAGTACCATGTCTGCATGCTGCCATGCTTCTTGCCATGATGATAATGGACTGAATATCTGAAAATGTAAGCCAGCCCCAATTAAATATTTTGTCTTTATAAGAACTGCTGTGGTCACGACGTCTCCTCTTAGCAATAGAAAACCTAACAAGACACTAAAACTAAAACTAAGGTGGAGAGAATCACAAACCTTACTTGCTGTGATAAAAGAATAATCCACCACAAACTACAGAGAGCAATGCACATATGTATTACTGCAGCTATATCACAAAAGCCATATCATGTAATTAGTATAGGTGTCAGTCATCAAAGGAATGGCTAAAGAAAATATTGTCTATGTGCAACAGAGTTTTATTCAGCCATAAAAAGAAAGGAATTATGTTGTTGATATAAAAATAGAAGCAACTATAGATCATCCCATTAGATGAAATAAACCAGACTTGAAAAGACACTTATTGTGGCTGTTTTGCTTTAAGGAATTAAATTTTATATAGATTAATGAAAATGAAATGAAATTTTTGCCCTGGCAATACTGAAGCATGCATGGGCAGCCCATATATGTTGGTTCTGTTGAACTTGTCCATATTGGGTTTTAGAGTCTAAGTTGAAGAGGATGACTGAGCAGGTTTCTTCCTCGAAAGGGCACCAGATATCATTATAGATGGTTGTGAGCCAACATGAGCTTGCTGAGAACTGAACTCAGGACCTTTGGAAGAACAGGCAGTGGTCTTAACAATTGAGCCATTTTAAAGCTACTTATATATGCATCTTACTAGTAGAACCAAAGTTGAGAGAATAAAGGAGACTAGCTGTGGGGAAATAGTTAGAGGAAAAGGAGGGAGTGAACATCACCAAGTATATGATACACTTGCACAGAGTTATTATTATCAAGACTATTACTAGGGATAGTGAATACATGCAAGTGAGAGAAAGAGAAAGTGTGCTTAATTCTGGATTTTAAACTAAAATAGAAATTCCAATGAAACCAAGTAACACATTTTTCAAAAGCCAGATTGGCAGATATACATGCACTTAATAAGTACTTGTACCTCCTAAGATGCATTCATGCTAGCCATGGTTTTTACTCACATAGTCAATGAATATTTCAAATTAAAGCAGTTGGCTCTTGAGCTAGGTTAAGTGGAGATCAATTTCCATTCTTTCATTCTTTTCCTCTTGCAGTTCTTAAATGTGGAAGAAAATGACTCAATTTCTTTTTTACTATAAATAGAACAATCTGGTTATTGAGAGTTAGACAGTTTCATAGGTACACTGTATTCTTGTTCTTAGACTAATTATGTTTCTGATAAAAATTTTCATGTTACATTTTGTGTGTGTGTGTGTGTATGTGTGTGTGTGTGTGTGTGTTTGGCAATGAGAAGGATGAAACTCACTCATATCTACTTTTGTAGTAATTTTTCCTAATTAATGATTTTGAAATTATGTACAATGTATTTTGGACATATTCATTCCTTCACCCAAGTGCTCACTCTCCTTATTACCCTTTCTCCTTTCCCATTCTTTCTCACCACCTTCAAATATCTTCCTTCCCCCCACCCACATATCAAGTCCATTTCTTATTGCCTGGCTAGTCTTGGGACTCGGGCCAATCCTTGTGTATAATCAACCTACTAGGGGACACATCTTTAAATAAACATGGCTCTCCATCTTCTAGCAACTGTCAAATGCCAATAGTTCCTCAGTTAGTAGTGGGTTTCATATCCTTCCCTCCTCTCCATTCCATGGAGATATTTTCCTATCTCCCTTAAAAGCAGCTTCACATTTAAAACCCTCCAGTGTTAGGAAATAAATTATTGTTTTACAGTGTATCTTTTATGACCATGACATTAATTCTGTATTCTTTTCATTTGCTTACATATTTTTATTTATAAATGATTTTGGGTGACACCTGAAAAACTTCTAAACCTGTAATTTAACATTCAATGACGGTCATGAGACACAATAGTTCATGACTGTTAGAAAAAGCATTTGAAGGATATTGGATTGCATGAGGCCACATGGACGCTCTAACAAATAAGTAGGCTGCAATGGTAATAGTTCATTTTCCTGTCAATGTGACAAAACACCATGCCTGAAGCAAACTCACATGGAAAGGGCTCATTTTGGCACATGGTGAAGGGTGTATCTCAGTGTGGAGAAGTCCTGGTCTACAAATTTGAAGATGCTCTTTGTTGTGTGCTCTCCTTTCTCCGATTCATAATCCCCCCCTCATCGATCTTCTCTCCATCAACTCTCCAGTGCTAAGAAGTTTTTCTTGTTGCATTTGCAATAAAAATTTTCTCAATAAAGTTATTACGTATCCATTTCCAGAAGACCTGGGGAGTAAAAAAATGGTAACAGGAGTCTAATGAAGATGATACACTGTCTGAGTACCTACCATGCTTCAATACTGAGGTTACAGGGTGGACTTCACACACACAGCTTGGATCCAGGACTCCATAGACCCACAATTCCCCAAATCCACAGTTGCTTTATGTGATTAATGCCATTAGTTTCTTCCTGAATCTTGATACTCCTTTTAATGTAACGTGTGACAACAGTACCACAGATCTAACGGGAGACCACCAAGTCCAGTTGGAATGGGACTGATGGAACAGGGGACCAAACCGGATTCTCTGAATGTGGCTGACGGTGGAGGAGGACTGAGAAACCAAGGACAACGGCGATGAGCATGAAATCTACAGCATGGACGGGCTCACTGTGAGCCTTGTCAGTTTGGTTGCTCACCTTCCTGGACTTGGGGGGAGCTGGGAGGACCTTGGACTTGGCATGGTGAGGGGAGCCCTGATGACTTTTTGTCTTGGAGAGGGGTGGAGTGGGGGTATGGGTGGAGGGGAGGGGAGGGAGGGGTGAGGAGGAGGGGAGGAGATGGAAATTTTTAATAAAAAAATGAGAGGAAAAAAATCTGTTTATGTTATATTACTTCTATTGAACTCTCCCATTGCTTTCAATGTAAAAACATCTTTTCAAATTAAAGTTTGTCAGTTTTTAAGTCAGATGATTATGAGAATATCAGATTGCCCTTGTATTCTGACTTACAGAAAATTGAATTCAGGGCTGATAATAACTTCACGCACAGAAGGCTGTGTCTTGGAAACAAGTATCTTCAGACACAGCCTGTCACTAGAGAAAACAGCTCTACACTGTGCCTCAATCCTTGCACATCAACCTGCTCTCCATGTACTGCACTGTTCTGTACGCTAAGAGGTTTGTATTCATGTCCAAGAAAATAAGTCACACAATGAAAGCCAGTCCTCGAGAGTTCATTGCATTCAATTTTTTCTGCTTAAACCTTTAGAGGAGAGAGGAGTGAATAAGGCATGGAGGGAGAAAGGTGTCTGCAAACAGAGTGGGTTGTTTCCTTGCCTTGGATTGAAAGGAAATATTTTGACAACACATCATTAATATAAACCACCTAAATTGGCTGGAATGGTGCCAACCACTAAGAAATATGGCAATAAACACTTCATCATGAGCAGGATAAAGAGAACAGAGTCTTAGCTCTAGTTAAGGAAAAGCACAATCAGTTTTGATTGTTTGAGCATTCTCGGCTCGCCCTTCAAAGCAGAATATTCACCTTCCAGTTTGTGGAAAATACTTTTCATTTTGCCAGATGATATGTTTTGCTTTTTTTCCCCCCTAGGTCTACGAAGAATAATCCTGAGCAAACAAAGCCCCAAAACATTGCTAAGTGCTTTATTTCTCTGAGAAAGCATGGTCAGTGCTCACAAATATTTCAAAGTATGTCTTTCAAAATGGTGAGTTTTGAGAGTAACATGCATACCTCGAAAAAATCCACACAAAATGCATTCTAAGTTATTTCCATATCAAAGTCTGGACCCTTACCCTACAATGCAGAAAATCAACTCAAAATTAATTAAAGATTTAAATGTAAGATCACCAACTGTAAAGCTCCTAGAAGAGAACAGGAGGAATTGGTACTCACAATGACTTTTATGGATCTGTCACCAAAAGAGGTGTAGCCAATGAAAAGATAACCAAGTGGAACTCTGTCAAATAGAAGTCTGTGCAGCCAAGGAAACCAGAGTAAAAATGCTTTCAAATCATATCACTGATTCTAGGTAAACTCCCCAAATCTGCAAACAACTCATATGAATCCAGAGTAAACAAAACAAAACAAACAGAAAAAAAGCAAAAATCTCACTCTTAATCCAATTTAAAACAAGCTAAGAGTTATAGGAGACAATTCTTCAAAGAGAATATTCAATGTGTGAATGTATGACTTATGCATGAAAAGAATGTTTCCAATCTCTAACCATCTAAAAAATCAAATTAAAGTTGCAAAAAACACATTGTATAAGCATTCCATGCTGTTTGCATAATTTTTACAAAGGCAACAAGTGCTGGTAGGGATGGATAGTTTGGAAGCCTTGTACACGGAAGGTGGGAGGCTCATTGGTGTAGCTATGCTGTAGGAAGTCTTACAGCCAGTGGTTACCTGCCCACTGGGGTGTGGCCTCTTATACTATATATGCTGATGTAGAGCATGTGCCTGGCCTCTTTTCCTGTTGCAGGATTCGGTTTCCGATCTCCATTCAAGCAGAGGTTCTGATTTGTGAGTCTACCCTTAAATAAATAACCGTCTATTTTTCAAGGTCAGAGATGTTTACATACCTGCACCTCTGGTGGATGCCCTGTGTCTTTACTTTCTTCATTATATTACATATTAATTGTTATTTCTAATAGTTATTACTAATCGTTATTAATATTGTGTTACCAGTATCATGTTACTATACTGAGCATGCACTTACTTTTTAAAAATATATTATTCCCAATCCCAATGCAACTTTTATGTTGTAATCTTTAAAACTGTTCAAAACTACATTCAATTATAATAATCACCATGACTAAAACCCATAATATGCAAGCCCTATACTGTTTACCATTGGTGTTTAATTAACTTTCAGAATGAGTCAATAAAAGTAAACTATAGTTTATTTATTTTTTTGGTTTGAAGCAGAACTGGAAAGTTTAATTGATACTCTCGGAGTTGATTTGTTTGCAAGCAGCAATATGGATTTAAGTGTGATTTTTTTCACTTAGTGATCATGCTGTGTTCTCCTGATTCATTTTCTCTTAATGTTTTGGTGTTTTAAAATGTTGATTAGTCTTTTTATCTTTAGAAAAGATGATTATATTTTATGATTTCAGGTAGATTTTTATAGTAGTAAAATCATTCTGCATCTGAGAACAGGTAATTTAAAATAGGGAGTGAAATTTCTGTCAAAGTTAGAAATCACAGAAAGTGAACAGTACATTCCAGAAGAGAGCTGGAGGGACATGCCAAGAAGTTTTAGAGTATTTTTAAAGCACAATTTTATAGATTGTTATTTAAATCCATTTTTTGATACTGATTTTCATTTTTCTAAGTTGTGCTTGCAATATGCAAAATGTTCTATTGAACATTTGAATGAAACAAAATTTGAAATGTACTGTTTCTGACCTGATATAGTTCACATTCCTATGAGAGGGATGAAGCCAGCTAATATGAAAACCGTAGTGCAATCAATTCTCTTATACAGATGCAAGACGAGAAGCCAAAATTGGGACCGTCATAAACATGGCTAGGTATTTGCATTTATTCATATTTCTCTCATTTGTTCCACTAAAATGAGAGTTGAAGAAGGAATTGCCAAGTATAATATTTCAACTTTGCATATCGAGAACATGCAGCTTGGGGGGTGATGTAAAGGAACATGGTAAATAAGTAGACACCCAGAAGGTGTTAGGAGAAATGAGGAGAAAGTCACCCAGTATATCAGTTATAATTAGAAATAGATTTTGGTTCCCCTTTGCTTTGTATTCTAGTAACATATCTATTTTCCATTAAGTGGGCCAGAATGAAACTGTTCTCTTCAGCCATCAATCAAAAATAGAAGATAGAGTGTGAGTTTTACAGCGAGGATAGATATTGATCAATTGTTTCTCCCTCTGTGGTCCAGACAGATGACAGAGGCAAGCAGAGCAACTACACAAGGTATTTCTGTCTGCCGTCCACCTCCTGCCAAAAGTCCCAGTCACATGACATGCTCTTGTTTGCCATAAGAAACACCAACCATTTCCTTACAGAACACTTATTTTTGCCACAAATTTGTATTCTTTTGGAAAAGAACTACCATCTTAAAGTCTAACATTAGACAGCAAATGAGTTGGAGTGAGAAAATTAGATATTATTTTAAATTGTTATGGGCTTTAGTTCAGTCCTGCTAAATGGATTTCTTTTTGAGAGAGAAAAAAATAGGTTGGAATGTTCTAATATGAGTCATACTTCACAGCCGGAGGTAATTTTGTAATCTCACAAACAGAGAACAAATTGTGTTAAACATTCTTCACCTTCCTTTGTCCCCGCTGCACATCTTAGGATGTGACCTTCAGTGAATATTAAGCTGCGCTGTGCCAATGATCATGCTTATCTCTCAGAAGCTCTGGTGAGCACAGACTGCACTTAGCTTTTTGCTGAAGCAGCTAATAAATAGAGTATGCACCTGTCTATATATAGAGAGGGTTCATGGAGTTTATAGCAACATTAAAGAAAGTATCTTTGTGTAAAAAAACAGGGTTTATTGTGACTACTAAACATTAAAGGGGGAAGAGGTGTGAATTATGAATGACTCTTTGCTGGTCGAAGTAATAGTTAGCAGTAGATAACCTGGTAGGGTGAAATGGGCTCTTGATGTGAGCTATAATGATTTGAATTCTGACTCTCTCACTTTCTGGCTTGGAGATATAGGACCCATGACCCAAAACATTCATGTGGCAGTTTCCTTACATGCCAAATGGCGAAACAGTAATATGTACCCTCGAAATAGATGTTAAGTTAAAGAGCTTGTACATGGGAAAACTTAGAACTTGTCTCAAAGAAGTTACTATTTGAGATGATGGTTAATCCTGATTGTCAGATTGATGAGATTTAGAATCACCATGGAAATACATCTCTTGATATATTGGTAGCATATTGCCTAGAATAGGTTTGTTGGGACAGGGATATCCTCCTTAAATGTGAGTGATACCTTTGTGTTCTCAAATTGAACAAAAAGCAAAGCCAGATGAGCACAGCATTTACCATTGTTTCCTGATTGTTGATGCAATGTGACAGCTTTCCCTGTCACTGCCGCCATATTGCTCTAACATGATGGATGGGAACTGGGACTGGAAACCAAGACAATCCCTTCCTTCCTTAAGTTGCTTTTTGTTACACAGAAAGGAATCAAGTAACTATTACAGTATGCAAATTATATCTATGATAATCCACATCACCATGATTTATATTATTGTAAATATCAAATGATCATGAAAAATAAATATCATACTTTTCTTAGGGATTCTGATATTAGAATGATAGCTTTCCTATTTTTATATTTTCATGTTATATAGAGTATTTTTGTTTATAAGAAGCATATATTTTGAAATGTAGCAAGCCAAAGAAATTTGTTAAAATTATTTTAGCTATATATGATGTTTGATTATTAGGAGCTGATACATAATGCATGTAAAGTACATTGTTTTTAGTGTAGCTGTTGTAAATGTTACTGCCATAAGTATTCCTTTTATATGACATTATTTTAAGCATCATATACTTATTCAGCAAGTATTTTTGGTATGTCAGACTTTATGTTATTTGAGGAGAAGAGGCTATTAAATTATTAAAATAAGTTTTATACTTTTCTTAAGCTATTTCTTGCAATCAGAGATTTAATGACTAATTGATTGCAAATAAAAGAATCTCCTATCAGCTGATCTAGCTGCCCATTCTATTTCACAAGCACTCAACCTGTGCTATCTGATTCATCATTCATCCTATACTTATGTCCCATCATCCAAGGGTGACCCAAAATTCTTACAGAGTGGTGATTCTCAACCACCATGATACAGGTCATCAGTGTTACTGTGACCAGTGATGAACTCTGTTCTTAGTGTTTAATTACAATAAAACACTAAATTTGGCTATTGCTTTATGACTGTTTTTCCTCTGCAGATTCAAGGTCACCTCTAATAATAGCAGTCTCCTTTACATTTTCATCCATTGTCTTAATACAGAGGAATCTGACATAGTCTTAGAGCTTATAATTACACAGAACTCAGAGTATGTATGTACACAGGGATGTGCTATCTATGCGAAAGTTATCTCTACTATTTTTCAAGAAAGATGTGAAGTTAAGGATCTTGGAGACTGTCTTTTAATTACAAATTATCATAGAAACCTAATAAACTGTAGCTACTACTCTAGGTATCACATAAAGGAGCCTTTCTACTCCTTAAACTCTTGCTATTACAGTGGGCCATATGAAGTGTGTTTATGGGATGCCCCAGGTCCTGGTGTGGGACTCAGTCCTGTATGTTGTGAATATGTTTTGTTACTATTGGTTTATAAAGAAGCTCCTTTGGCCTATGGCAGGGTAGGTTATAAACAAGCTGGAAGGGATATATAGAGAGAGTAGGCAGAGTCAGAAATATGCCATGTAGTTGCCAAAGGAGACAGATACCAGAGAACATTACCAGTAAACCACGAGCCTCATGACAATACACAGATTAATAGAAATGAGTTAATTCAAGATATAAGAGCTGACAGATAAGAAGTCTGAGCGAATAGGCCATGGGGTGTTGTAATTAATACAGTTTCTGAGTGATTTTTCAGGTCAGGGCAGCTGGGAACAAATGAGCAGTCTCTGGTTACAAAATGGCTCCAAACGTGGGTCAACTACATTTACATAAAACTTGAGAGTGTTTAAAAACAAATTCTAGACACAAAAGAACAGAGTTAAACATGACTTTCTGATAGCCATATTTTTTTTTCAGATTTTCTCTGTTTGCTAGAGGCAAGCAGAGACACGATTCCTTTAAGAGAAGGCTTTCTGACTCAGAGGTAGCAGCAAAAACTACGTGGCTACTTTAACGCTTCCTGGTTCATGATAGTTGCACAAACAGCTCTGGCTCTTTCAGGAGGCTGAGCACTTGAATGGGCTTATTTTGGTCTGCATGCTGCAAGTTATCTGGTGATAGCCTGGTCCAACTGCTTACCAGACTTGAGGTAGTGGGCACAGCTCCTATCTGGCAATAGCAAATCTGGTAGTAAAGGTATTACCACCATGTTGAAAGGCTAAGAGAGGTGGAACTAGCACCCAGAGCTACTGTGACCACACTACTTACAATTTTAAAATGCTCCTTGTCAGAAAAGGATTTCAGATATGCAATAGGACAGATTCAGACATCAAAGACATCTAAATGAGACACAGTGTGTCCAAAAATGTACATAGGCTTGGGACAGAGAGAAAAAGAATAGAAACAGTTATAAAAGAAAAAGTAAATGTTTTAAAAAAAGAAAACAAAGCCTTCAAAGAGACAGACTACAGGCAGTCATAGATTAAAGGAGTAGAAAAATAATAAGCTACGTAAAAATGAAATATATGGCCGGGCGGTGGTGGCGCACGCCTTTAATCCCAGCACTCGGGAGGCAGAGGCAGGCGGATCTCTGTGAGTTCGAGGCCAGCCTGGTCTACAAGAGCTAGGTCCAGGACAGGCTCTAAAAAAGCTGCAGCAAAACCCTGTCTTGAAAAACCAAAAAAAAAAAAAAAAAGAAAAGAAATATATGCAGAGAATCTGGATAATGTGTATTACTGTGTTTTCTTTGAAATTTATGACTACAGAAAGATATTTCACTCTGGGGGCTGCTAAGATAGCCAGCATATAAATTTAAAAAATGTCTTGACTCCAAAATTTGTATCTGAGAATATGTTAAGAATATGTTACATTGGAAAAGAGGTTCTGCTTTTGTTTCAACAGAAGATGGGAACTTGTGGGTTCCTTCCAGACTAATGTGGTTTGATGAAACAAGACCACCTGAAAGTAGCCTTGAATCCTAAAAATAATTTCCCCTTTAAACATCAGGAAGCAGTTTGGAGAAAGCTGTGCCCAAATTCCCAAAATAATTGTTTAAAAATGTTTGTTTTCATTTAAAGGGGGATATAATATAGAAATGAATACATCGTATTGGTATAGATCTATTCTATTGATACAAATTTAATGTTGATTATATTACACTATATATATATATATATATATATATATATATATATATTTACTCTTACTTAAGTATTACGTTTGTGCAGCTCATTTAAAAATATAATGTATAAGAAATATATGTTAATAGTCATTTATAATAACCAAACTTTTAGTCATGTTAGTTAGGTTTTCTAAATATAGAGAGATATATTTCAGCTAGATAGATAGTCTTCAACTCTTCAAAGGCCTACAGAAAATGGAATTTAAAAGGTTTTTAAGGAATAGAAATTTCTTGACAGTGAGATATTCTGCTTCCAGCAGTACCAATTACTTCAGAGAGATTGCTTTGCATTGAAGAAACTCGTTATGGAACATACCTTCAATGTGACCAGGCTATTCATTTGGGCATAGAACTGACCTTTTCTGGACTGCTTGAAGTTATGCTGTATGGACTGGACATGCAGGACACACAGAAAAGTGACTATTGAACTTTCCAAAAAAATCAAATGTTCCTTCAGGATTCCTGATTCACAGAAGACACTGCCAGGAATTCTATAGGAAACAAAAGAAAGCAACTGATGAACTTTGCCATTACAAGGCAAAACAGGTCATTAAATTTCTTGCTTCACTGAAAAGTCTGCTGGATACTGTGGGCCTATAGGCTGAAGATGGATACCCCAACATTACAGAAGAACTTTGTGTGACTGTCCAAGAAGGGCAATGTCTCTGTCAATTCTAGAGTAATGGAAGTTGCTTATAATGCACTTTATATTTACTTAGGTAATATTATATCCTTCTGGGGCCTTTGAAGAATTGAAGACAGATAGTTATAGTTTTCTTTAGTTATGATAAAAGGTAAATTAGATCTAAAACTTTAGACTCACTAAGATAGGATAGATGATAGAGTATTTTCCTTAGTATTCCAAATGTAAATGGACTAAATATTGTAACCATAATTCTACCTGTTTTGTTATATGTAATCTTACTATGTTAAAGTTAAAACCTTCCTTTTCATTTAGTCAGAAAAGGGGAGGTGATATGGGATTCCCCTCTGTATACTGTGAATGTGTTTTATTACCATTGGTTAATAAAGAAGCTACTTTGGCCTATAGCATGGCAGAATATTCCCAAGCTGGAAGGAATAGAGAGAGAGTAGGCAGAGTCAAGGAGATGCCATGTAGTTGCCAAAGAAGTCAGACACCAGAGATCCTCACTGGTAAACCACAAGCCTCATGTCAATACACAGATTAATAGAAATGGGTTAATTCAAGATATATGAGATAGTTAATAAGAAACCTGAGGTAAGAAGCCAAACAGTGTTATAATTAATACAGTTTCTGCGTTATTTTTTGGGTGTGGATAGCTGGGAACAAATGAGAAGTCATAGCTTGCAAAAGCCCCCACCTTTGAGAAGTTTTATCTCAAGCTGAAATAAATTCAAAGATTAGATTAAACCCAAATGATGAGGCCAAACAAAGTATGTGGTTGAGAATATAAATTTTGCCTGTATTTCCTTTTGACAGAAAACAACCCTACGTGAGGTCATGGGACAGTGGTAATACAATGATAGGCCCCAAAATGGCTTATGACCTGTGTAGGGCTAAACAGGTTTTTTTTTTGAGAAGCTGAACAGAGCCATGAACATTCTTGTGTGAATCTTCTAGTAAATCTTTGCAGAGTGATGTGTTAGCGGGTATCCCTGAGCAACACTGGTGTACTATAGATAGTTGAGTCAGCAAGCATTCTTGATAAATATAAATGGCTTTCAAAGCAGTTCTAATTTGTCTACCAATCAGAAGTATAGGTGAATTATCATTGAAATTTCAGTTTTGTTCAAAATTAGCATTTACATGTTTATTCATTGTTGTTCCTTATAGAGAATAGTGAACTCAATTACAGTCAAATTCCTGATTCTTTTCTGGTGTCTAGCATGTCCTGTATCTTAGATCATTTAGATGTTTCTTTCTTTTTCTGTTCAGATGCTTTACTTATTGATTGGGCGTGATCTCACAAAGACTCTGAAAGAGGCAGTGATTTTACCCTCAGAATGACAATGACTAGAGCATGGTCCTTGAATTCAATGTATTTATTTAAACCCTCTAGGCTCTGAATATGTTTTTCCTCTATTTTTTCCTACATGGACATCTCTGTATTCAATGAAATACATCCTTATAAAACTTATTTTCCCACTCTTTTAGCCAGGTTTCTAGATTAAACTTTGTCTCCACTATTACACTATCATGACATCTGAAATTTGCTGAGATACTATGCTTAATTTTAATAAATATATGTAATAGAATAGTAAGGTGAATGATAAACTCAAACACACCCATGCACATGTGTACCTAAACACATACAGACTTTTGCACGTGTGCGCGCACACACACACACACACAAACACACAGGGACTTTTATTCTAGCAAAAGAAAAGAAGTCAGTTAATTTTGTGATGCTTACTAGAGTTGGATTTGAAGGGTTCAAATAAGAAGTTAACTTTCCATTAGCTTCCTTATACGTTAATATTTCATGTACTGAGATTTGCCTTATGTAAACTGATTTTCTGGGTTAAATATTACTTAAATTACTTTTTCTATTGCTGTGTGAAAGCACAATGGAAATTAACATAAGGGAGAAAGGTTTTACTTTATCTTGCAGTTTCAAAGGGACTCAACACATCAAGGTGGGGAAGGCATAGCAACATGCAAGGAGAGCACAAGGTGCTGTGTGACAGTTTCTGCAGGAAGGTAAACAACTCAAAATAGCTTCAGGAAATTCCTGAAACTGACCAGATGCACAAGGCTCCTCCCTGTCATGGTAAGCAATAGAAGCTGAGTTGCAAAGAAGACTGAAACCAGGCCAGCTTTCTGGGAGAAGCAGAAACCATCATAGATGCCTAAAGAGGATAAGGCCAACTGAGGCACCTGGAAGGAATACTTTTCAATCTGTTGAGTTGCCTGTAGGCTGTGCAATATGCTCCAGGTTCCATGCTTTGTGAGCCTTCACCCATGGGTTGGGTCTTAGTACTACAATTGTCTTTGGATCATTTCTGCTCCTGTAAGTAATCCCAGTAAAACTCTTTAATTCACCAAGTTGGGCTTTGGTGTTTTGTGTACTTTGGTATGTTCCTGGAATGCCTATCTGTGTAAGTAGGTCTGTATGTTGTATCTCCACAGGAAAAGTTTTGTTGCATGACAAATGGTAGGAGAAGGAAAGAGCCTGACTGGGCACACTGAATCTGTACTCAGGAGATAGAGTAGACTGGATGTAGGATGGACTAAATGTTTCAAGGTCTATCTCCAGTGATCCACCTTTTCCAGAAAGCCTCCATATCCTAAATGTTCCACAATATTCCCAAATAGTGACATCAACTAGAATTCAAGTTTTCAAAGAATCGAGCCTGTGGGGCATATTTCATATTCAAACTACAACACTCAGTCACTTGCTCTCATTGAACTAGGTTCAGACTTAGTGAACAGAGCTTCTATAATATATAACATTAAATAATTAGTCACTTATACATTAAAATTAAAAGGAAATTGTATTGCATGTTTAAAAAATTTCAAGGGTATCATTGTTAAGGTAAAAGGTAACTTTAGGTAAACTTGGAAAGAATCAGCTTCTTTATCCTTAGAGTGGTCTTCACATATTTACTACTGTGTTGTCTTTGAATTGTATGTACTTGCTTATATCCTCTTCACTCAGGATGTGTAAATAAATAGTGTACATAATTCAAGATAAAATAAGGTATGATATATGTAAAAAAAATCACTTTCCTTGACCACAAAAGGAATTTAAAAAGACTTCCAATATCCATTATACCATTAAGGCATGATGGAGGACTCTCATTGGCTAATAAAGAAACTGCCTGGCCCATTTGATTGGCCATCCATTAGGTGGGCTGAGTAGACAGAACAGAAGGCTGGGAAGGGAAGTTAATAAATCACCATGCCTCTGCTCTCTGAGCCAGACCGCCATGCCTCTCCTAAGTTAGACAGATGCGATGAAGCCAGCCACCAGGTCAGACATGCTGAATCTTTCCCAGTAAGATACCACTCGTGGTGTTACACAGATTATTCAATATGGGTTAGTCAAGATGTGAGTAAGAGGCTGAAAATAATGGGTCAGGCAGTGTTTAAAAGAATACAGATTCCATGTAATTATTTCGGATAAAGCTAGCCAGTGGCTGGGAGCCGGGCGGCGGGAAGCCAGCCCACAGCTCCTCACTACAAAGGCACATCTAATGCATAGGAGAAAGTCCTGATATATTTGATAAACATCAAAGAATATTTATGATATTGTATTCAAAATGTTCTTGTCCCTTTAGATTACAGAACGTGAACAGATATTACAGGATCCAGACAGTCCTACTAGTTAGTTAGAGATGTCTTTTGGAACATACTTGTAAAGGGTTCAGGGAACTCTGTGGAAGAGAAAGTGGAAGGATTTATTTTCTTTTCCTCTTTCCTAAGGCTCCTGAGATTTTTCTAAGTAACATTGACAAGACTTTGGGGCAAATATACCTCAGTGTCACTTTCTCAGGCAAAATGTACAATGTACTCTTATTGTGAACAAGAAAGAACTGTTCTTATTTTTATCTTCTTCATTGAATTCTCCTGTCCTAATAAAATAGCTTCAAATTAAAGAAATCAGTTCCTCGGTATTTCCTTGAGCAAATAGGTGTACCGAACTTCAAGGTGACAAGCTGTGGTTTGTGTAGTGTTATCAAGTACTGAGTGGAAAGAATCAGTTGGGCTGGCAATAGGAACCCACTCAGTATGAATGGTGAAGATGGAATTAGGCATCACATAGAAGGGGAAATGAGCTTGAATATCTCCAGACTGTTATCTATTATTCTTGAAAAAATAACAGAAGAATTAAGAACAAAATAAAACAAAACCCTTTCAATTATGAATTATCTACATTATTGCTACCTCTAAACAAACAAAAATATACTCAGCTATCATCAGTGAAAATATACTAAAAATGCACTAAATCTGTTGACTCCATGCAGTTTTAATTCACAATGGGAAGAATAGGACAATGTGCTTGATAAATGTTTCAAGAGTTCATATATGTAATACTGATAATCCCGAGCCTGAGAAACATCAGTAGTACTTGGGACAGTTTACAATATATCAGAAATCTGACTGTGTGTGTATCCATATTCTACATGTAAACCTCTTTTTCTGTGTTCAAAGCCTCTGACTGGTCTATCAGTCCATAGTTCAGTCTTTAGTTATATCACTGAAATTATCAAGAACCTTAAGATGTTTACTAAGAGACTTGATGATTGCCTTCCACCTCATGTATAATCAGTACCAGATTTCTTTCTGCTGTTAAAGATGTTTACTACCTCAATCTACATATTTACAAACATTCTGGTTTATACATATTCAGTTGTTGGCATGCTTGGATGGCTGTTTCCACAGTGTTAATTCACAGGTGCACTGATAAGGAAATGTATGCCCAAATGTAAATCAAAGTAACACATGATTTAAACATTAAATTTCATTTTTGAGTGTAAACTTGTTGCTGGTATATTTTTACTTACTTATTAGAAGCATAGCTGTGTGCCTGAGATTTTTGTAAAGTTCAATGACAATTAGATGAAAGATGTATATAGGAAGAAAAATTTAATTGAGCTAAAAAATCTTGAGGATCATTGTTTATAGAAGACCACAAAGAAAAACATAAACCAATTTAGGGTAGGTCACAAGAAGAACTTTGTCCTACAAAATTCACAAAAATGACAAAATGATTAAGAATGCCCTTAAAATTGGTGAGAATGAGAGCAGTGACGGGTCTCACATATGCCCATGGATGGATGCCATTCTATGACTTCCGTAGACAAACCAAACTTTTCAGAAAACGTCAAGTGATATAGTCTTACCATGTTAGTGCTGTAGTTTGCTCTTCTTACTCATTTTAAAGAAATTGTAAGTTGTGAATATTGTCACATCCTCCTCTTTTTCCTGTTCTATCTGAGACAAGGTCTGGGAAGCTAAGAATGATCTCAGGTTTACCAACCAGCCTAGAAGTATCCTCTTGACTACCTCCCAAGTGCTTGAAGGTTCCTCTTGCATCCTATAAATGTAGCATCCTCCTTCATTACTGTTCATATATTGCTCTTTTCCCTTTATTGCTTTTACAGGGTTGTCTCCTAAAAGCCCAATATAACTCTGCCCACTCACAATCATTCATAAGAGTTGTCTCCCAGGACTGTTTTTTTTTTTCTTTGTCTAGACAGTATAAGAGGTTTTGACATTAAAAATACATTGAGTAAACTTGATTTTTACATTTACATTTGAATTTCTTTAGTAAAAGCATTTACTATGCAATGTTTGAGACATACTTAAACTAAAAGTAAGCATTATTTACTGTTCCAAAACATGAATTTATTCTCTATTTTACTTGCTAAACAAAGCAACCCTACTGGTATAGTCATTGCAACAAAGTAACTTTAGATAGCAGATTTCAACTATGATATATCTTGAAGAATAGCTTTCCTCAGTGGAGAGGGTCACATGGTAATTATCAATATTTCTAGATGACATGACATTGATTTGTTTCCCATAAGAGATCTGAACTCATCTTGAACAGTTCGTTAGCTATTCAGCAACTAGATGAAGCAGAGCTCATGGCATTTCTAGTTATTTTTAAGCAACCCTGAAAGTTTTGATTACCTTTATGTACTGAAAAGCAGTTTTGGAACAGTGGCAGCTTTTTAATCCATAGCTTTTCCTTCTGCAGCCGAGGCCTTCAGAAGCTTTTCCCTCGTGGGAGCAGGAAAGACCAGACAGCCTCCTCACATCATTGTTCCTCAAGTCTCCAAAGACTGGGATACTTTAATTTGAATGTGGAAAAAAGTCACTATAGGTAAAACTTGATACACTTAATAGTATTCCAGGACTAAATGAGTGCCCTTGACCTTCTGCAGCATTGCCAAATGCAGCAGTCAGATTCCTAAAGGACACATTGGAGACTTGGCACTTGCTTTCTGTTTCCATTGAGGAGTTCCCCTCTCCTGGATGCTCTGCCATATTCCCTAGTTTTACATCATGCTTTAGCACTAGGATTGTCATGATACTCCCTCAGCTGGTTTCAGCCATGAAGCTGGTCCTTAGAACACAATGGATGTGTGCCCCATGTCATCACCTTGTAAGCACATTTTACCACAGGGATACTTTTTACCCTTATTTTTGGCAAACACTCCAAGTGAAGGCTGTTGCTACTGTTATTCTCTGTGTCACTACAGTAATTGTCCTTCAGATAGCTATGAATGGGCCAGTAGCCTTTGCTCTGACCCAAGGCTTCTACAGACAAACTTCTAACCTTCTAGTTTCCCTAACTACTCCACCACCATCTCACAACCCTCTCTCCAACAAGGAAAAGCCATTCTGTTTTTGAACTTCACATATGTCTTATCATCTAACTCCAAAACTTTATGTATTCAATGTAGATAAGAAACATTTTGAAATATGTTGGGAGTACTTGGACTAAGAAGATTGTGCCATGGATATGGGAAGAATAAGTCAAATTAACTAAAAGACTGAAGTCAATTGGAGAATTAAACCAAAGATAAAAAATGTTTGGCTTTCAAAACATAATTAGATGTGGTTACCTGGAATCTTTAAGATTTATGTAATTATCAGGTAAATGTTCTGAATTTAGGTTAAAATTGTGAGCTAAGGCAATATCATTGGATACAAACTATCCACTGAATATTGTTCTTGCTAACAAAATAAATCTGCACTCACTGATCTATGATTTGGCTTCATCACCTTCTTCCGTAAAGGTAGGAAGACAATTAATTTATCAATTTGTGCTTATAAAAACACAGAACATAGATTGTTTTCTAAATAAAGGATATTTAGATGAGGGTTATAATACACAGAACAATTTCTAGTTCATTGGCCTTTTGTTGTCAGAAAGGAAACAAATCAGTGTGTAAAGTATCAACTAGCACATTGGCATTCATAGCAAGATGCTGGCATTAACAAAATTTACAATGTTTTTGAGACGAAGTAATGAGAGCATCTCTGCAGTTTCAGCAGCTATGAAGAAGACTGCACGATGAAATACGGCACTTTAATTTTTAAGCATCACCTCCAACAGAGGTGTTAATCCCATGGCAGACCCTGTAATTTTCTAAGTATTTGGAGTGAATGAAAAATTATATTCCATGACTTTCATAGATAGATCATATCTCATGGAGGATCTAGAGAGTAGACAAATATATTCATGTGTTAAAGACTAAGGCCATCTGGAACAATATGGTTGTTTTACAACTGAATGGACATTAAGTAATAGATTTTCATGTTAGGTTTGGAATTTCAGAGCTTGTTCTACATATAACAATAGAATAAAATATAAATATTAATGTAAAGTCATATTTACTTTAGGCATTATTATAGTGATTACATTAATGAATGTATTGAAAATTGGTAAACACTTGGGATTGCTCTTTTTTTTTTTTTTAAAAAAGGATAATATTCTTGGTGTTCAGGAATTCCTGAAGAAACATGGAAGTGGGTTTCTTCTTCTCTTTATTGATCAATTTTACTGAGCTTTATAATTTTCTCTGCTTCCCTCCTTTCTGCTCCCTTCGCGTTCAACCCTCTCCCATGGTCCCTATGCTCCCAATTTACTCAGGAGAGTTTGTCTTTTTCTACTTCCCATGTAGATCAGATCCATGTATGTCTCTCTTAGGTTCCTCATTGTTGTCTAGGTTCTCTGGGATTGTGATTTGTAGGCTGGTTCTTGTAGTGATGGAGCTGTGGGCAGGCTGCATTCCGCCACCCAGCTCCCGGCTGTCTGGCTCCTGCACGGCTAGCTTTACACCCGAAATAACAACACACAAATTGTATTCTTTTAAACACTGCCTGGCTCATTAGTTCCAGCCTCTTACTCACATCTTGACTAACCCATACCTAATAATCTGTGTAACACCAAGAGTGGTGTCTTACCGGGAAAGATTCAGCATGTCTGACCTGTCGGCTGGCTTCATCACATCTGGCTCCCTGAGGAGAGGCATGACAGTCTGCCCCAGAGAGGAGAGGCAGGGCAATTGTCTGAGTCATCTACCTCACTTCCTTTTTCCTGTTCTGTCTACTCCACCTATATAAATCTTGCCCTATAAAAAAACCAAGGCAGTTTGTTTATTAGCCAATAAGAATCCTCCATCAGGTTCTTTGCTTTATATTTAAAAACCACTTATGAATTGTTTCTCTCAGTGTCTGTGCTACTGGGGTTATATTTAGGAAGTGGTCTCCTGTGCCAATGCATTCAAGTGTACTTCCCACTTTATCTTCTATGAGGTTCAGTGTGGCTGGCTTTATGTTGAGGTCATTGATGCATTTGGATTTGATTTTGTGCATGGTGGTAGATATCAGTCTATTTTCATTCTTCTACAGGTTGATATCCAGCTATGTCAGTACCATTTGTTAAATATGCTTTCTTTTTCCCATTTGATTTTTTTTCTCAAAAATCAGGTGCTCGAAGACATGTGGGTTAACATCCACGTCTTCAACTTGGTTTCATTGGTCCTTCTGTCTGTTTTTATGCTAACACCAGGCTGTTTTCAGTACTGTAGCTCTGGAGTAGAGTTTGAAGTCAAGGATTGTGATGCCTACAGAAGTTCTTCTATTGTACAGGATTGTTTTGGCTATCCTGGGTTATTTGCTTTTCCATATGAATTTGATTACCATACTTTTGAGGTCTTTGAAGAATTTTGCTGAGATTTTGATGGGCATTGCATTGAATCTGTAGATTGCTTTTGATAAGATTGCCATTTTTACTATGTTAATTTTACCTACCCAAGAGCAGGGGAGATATTTCCCTTTCTGGTGTCTCCTTCTATTCCTTTCTTCAAAAATTTAAAGTTCTTGTCATACAAGTCTTCCACTTGTTTGGTTAGAGTTACTCCGAGACACTGAGAGAAACAATTAACAGAAACTTCTATAAAGCAAAGGACATGGTCAACAAGGCAAAATGACATCCTACAGAATGGGAAAAGATCTTCACTAACCCCACATCAGACAAAGCTCTGATCTCCAAAATATACAAAGAACTCAAGAAATTGGTCATCAAAAGAACAAATAATCCAATAAAAAATGAACTACAGACTTAAATGGAGAACTCATAACAGAGGAATCTTAAATGGCTGAAAGACACTTAAGAAAATGCTCAACATTTTTAGTCATCACAGTAATGTAAATCAAAATAACTCTGAGATTCCTTCTTACACCTGTCAGAATGGCCAAGATCAAAAACACTGATGACAACTTATGCTGGAGAGGTTGTGGAGTAAAGAAAACAAACACTCTTGCATTGCTGGTGTAAGTGCAAGCTGGTTCAGCCACTTTGGATGTCAGTGTGGTGAGTTCTCAGAAAATTAGGAAACAACCTTCCACAAGATCCAGTAATACCACTTTTGGGTATATATTCAGAAGATGCTCAATCATGCCACAAAGATATGTGCCTAACTATGTTCATAGCAGAATTGTTTGTTGTAGCCAGAACCAGGAAACAACCTAAATGCTCCTCGGCCAAATAATAGATAAGGAAAATGTGTTACATTTACACAATGGAGTACTACACAGCAGAAAAGAAGACGACATTTTGAATTTTTCAGGCAAATGAATGGAGCTATAAAACATCATTTTGAGTAAGGTAACCCAGACCCAGAAAGATGATTATAACATGAACTCTCTCATAAGTTGTTTTTAAACATAAAGCATAAATCAACCTACAAATTACAATCCCAGAGAACATAGACAACAATGAGGATACTAAGAGAGACTTACATAGATCTAGTCTACAGGGGAAGTAGAAAAGGATAAGATATCCTCAGTAAATTGGGAGCACAGGGCCTTGGGAGTGGGTGGGAAGGAAGAGGAGAGGCAGGAAAAGGAGCAGAGTAAAATGTAGAGCGCAATTAAAATCAATAACATTAAAAAACCACTTATGAGTGAGACCATATGATAATTGTCTTTCTGGGTCTGGGTGACCTCACTCAATATGTTTTCTAGTTCTATCCATTTGCTGCAAATTTCAGTATGTCATTATATTTTTTTGTGCTATGTAGTACTCCATTGTGTAAATGTACCACATTTTCTTTAACCATTCTTTGGTTGAAGGGCATTTAGATTGTTTCCAGGTTCTGGAGATATCAGAATGGTGATTTCTCAGAAAATTAGGAAAAACCTTCCTCAAGATCCAACAATACCACTTTTGGGTATATACTCAAAGGATGCTCAATCATACCACAAAAACATGTGCTCAACTATATTCATAGCAGCAAGTGGGTTTCTGGTTAATGATGTCAGTGATGAGAAACTCTAGCTGTTGTTCTGTTGGAAGATGTATGTCTTGTTCCACTATTTTGTAGAAGACAATTAAATGTTACTTTTAGAGATTATTGTAGGGAATCAAAAAGACTACAGCATTTATCATTAAATTCCCCCCCCCCCAAAATTACACATAAAAGCTACAGGTCACAAAAATCAAAGGCAGTGTAAATGGCACAAGGATGGACTGACCTAAGGACTACTGAAAGGTGGTGTTGGGGTGGAGACAAAATTTTTTCTTTTTCTTTTTATCCCTTTATTTCTTCCTCTCTCTCTCTCTCTCTCTTTTTCCCTCTTTTTCTCCCTCCCCCCCCCTCCCTCCCTCCCTCCCTCTGTCCCTCTCTCCCTTTCTTCCTCTCTCCCTCCCTGTGTCTCTCTCCCTAGTCTCCTTAGTTTGCATGCATGGATGGTGCTGGGTACTGTTCAATTCAGAGCCTTGCAAATGCTAAACTAGTGCTATGCCTTGTCTCCAGTTCAGGGAGAGATGTTTGATTTATTTTTTTCTGGAGAGAGGAGACAGAACAAAGGAAAACATATAAGATGCTTCCTTTGGAAGCTTACAGAGCACTTTCTGGCACCATGAAAGCTAGTACTCAGGGAGAAGGCATTCAGGTCAATTCTACATCAGGATCCAAGAAATATGGGTGTCTTCATCAATATAGACTTACTTTTCACATCTGGGGGCCACCAAGGGTAAAAAGTAATAGGTTGAATGATTGGGAGTCTATTGAATTACCCAAACCAACAACTCAAAAGAGGGGCATCTCATGTGTGGAACTAGGGATTTTGTTAGGTGGTCTTTGGCTCTTGGGGGGGTGTATGGTCAGCGTAGACTAGAAAAGTTTATTTCAATTGTATATGCATATTTATACACAGAACTGTATTATTATAGTTCTTTTTTCCCTGTAGACAAATAGTTAATAGTATGATTTATTTGTTCTCTTCCTTGGATAAACAGATGAGAAAGCTATCTTTGAACTGTCGATCTATGCCCATTTCTTTTTCTAAAATGTCATCTCTTCATATTTCCAAATGCAGAGAGCATCTGAGTTTTGGTCCCACCTCAGCTTCATATTTGATCAAGAAACTATAATTCTTAGTTTTTTTCTCCCAAATATTTAGACTTCACAATTTGTCAAGGACCTCAGTCACAAGCTTTTCTGTGAAACTCTCCAAGCACTTCTAATATTGTATTAGAATAGTAATCAAAGTTCTGGATGATGATTAAAGTAGATTGGGAACTGATAAAATCTGTATTTGAAACATCAAAACTGTCTTTTCTGAGGTGGACATATAAACACATGGTAATTGTTGTTTAATAAGTCTTTAGTATTCTCAGAAATATGTCTTGCTCAGGATGATCTGTGACATCAATTCCAGATAAGAAATGAATAACAGAGACCCACATCCTCATCTCCAACTTTCTTATTTTAAAGATTTCAGTGCATAATTGCAGATGAAAATTAAAAGCTCACATACTTTCAAAGAAACTTATGAGAATCATCAAGAAAGCAGTCATTGGACCTAGAGTGCAATGCCATGCCTTACCTGCAGCAATGAGGGCAACTCTGAGAATTGGAAACACACTGGAAACCCTTAGCAAGAACAATCACTAGTTATCCCCCACTGACCAGGAGACCATGAGGTCTAATACCCAGGATTGTTACAACCTTTAACTTTGAAAGCATTCAGAATTTAGATTTTTTTGTTAGTTAAAATTTCCATTGTTGAACATTAAAGGCAAAAGAAAATGTTTTATTTAGAACAACAAGTCTCTGCCTGCCCTGTGAGATGCTTAAGAGCAATAGTTTGCACTGAGGTGGAGTGGCAAAATATGTCTTGGGCAGATGCTTCAAATGATCAGACTCCTGGACAGCTGGCATGACATTAATCCTTGCTCCATAATGCAATCCTTGTACTTCTTCTTCTTCTTCTTCTCTTCTTCTTCTTCGTTCTTCTTCTTTCTTCTTCTTCTTCTTTCTTCTTCTTTTCTTCTTCTTCTTCTTCTTTCTTCTTCTCTTCTTCTTCTCTTCTTCTTCTTCTCTTCTTCTTCTTCTTCTTCGTTGCTTCTTCTTCTTCTTCCTCCTCCTCCTCTTCCTCCTCTTCCTTCCTCCTCCTCTTCTTCTTCTTCCTACCTCCTCTCCCCCCCCTCTCTCTCCCTCCTCCACAGCCCTTGCGTTGTAGGATAATTCAAAGCAGAACATTCTGAAGAATCTGCCATTTACTCAAGCAAGCAATTTTCTAAATGAGAGTACCATCCAGTTACATATTGTGTCTCATTGGAAGGAAAGAAGTCTGAGAGGTTATATCATGGAGTTGCTTATACTCATGTGATAAATATAACAGCATGAACCCAGTTACTACCTGTGAGTTGTGTGTTCAGGTGCTTATTTGCTGATTTGGTAAAATTAGTTGGATACTGTGAATGTCTAAGTGTCCAGGGGAATAAAAGCCAACATATCCGGGTAAAGAATCTAAGACAGAAACAATGCTTGTTAAAGTAGCAGTTCTCTGTCTATGTTAAGAACAAATACTAAGCATAATTTTGAAAATAATACAATTATGTTTCAATGTTTTCCAATATAGTTTTTCATACTACGTGGAAATATAGCATAAAAATAAAGTGGTAATTCCCGTTGCAGGAAATGTGGCTTAATTCAATTCCTCTTGAACATTTCCTGGAGTTAGTGACTCACTTTGACCAAATCAAGACTGGAAAGGAGACAACACATGCTGGATTTGCCATCAGCAGCAAAATTAAGGGAAACATTACTAGTATCAGTAATGTTGATAGAGTAGCGTATTTCTGGTGTATTGGCATCTTATCTCTTTGGTAGTAATCAGATGATTGTGACCCAAAACCCAAACTGACAAATACTTAAGAAAACAAAGGCAAAATTGCAGAGGGCCAGAAAACAATGGAATATTGAAATGCTGCCACCGACCTGAGGAGACTAAGGATGCTGTGTCTGAATGTTCAGATGCATCCAGAATTGAAACAGAAACAGAAAACTGTGGGGAAACATGGTGACATCTGAACAAATTCTATGATCTGTCTAATAGTGCTCCGCCACTGCTACTGTCTTAATTTGCCAAAAAGGAAAAAATGATAACAATAATAATGGTTGATGATGGATTAGGCTAAGATTGGGGAAGTGGAGTAAAGTGGATACGGAAAGTCCCTCTATGTTTTTTCCAGTTCTGTACTGGATTTCAAATTGAAGAGTTTCTTAGTGGAAGAGAATACTCTCAAACACTAGTCTTAAATGCAGCATTTGATGAAAATGTTTAAGCTAACCGAAAGAGACCTGACTTTGTCACATCTACACACCTTCACCTTCAGAGCATACAGGGATGCTTCAAGTAGAGGGAAACTGTTTGGAATTGCTAATGCTACATAAACATAAGTTCGTTGAACAAATAAATCAGATCTGGTTGCTGTTTTAGTTGCAAACTTAGCACCTGGAATGTTCTTCCTGTCATTTGTTTGCCTAATTTGGATTACTGGGCATTATTCAAAAGCATAGAGCAAATACATGACTTGTGCTTTCAAATACACACAGAAGCCTTTAGGGGTCAAACCGTATAAGCAAAATAGCACTTAGAGATAATATGATGACAAGTTCATTATAAAAATTTTAGCATAAGATTTAGAAAATGAAATAAGACTATAGACAAGTTCCTCTGTAGGCTAGTCTAAGCACAGATTTATGCCCATACATAAAAGTAGAGATTATTTTTAATTGCCTGTAATTCTTATTTAGGAATGAGTTCCATTGAAAGCTATCTCTCCCTCAGGCCAGCTTGATTTTAAATGCATACCTTGTAATCTTACTTTGGTAGGAACAGTTTTATTATTCAAATATCTAAACATTGAGTTTCTTTAGGGAAACCATATTCTATCTGAATGGATGTTAAGTGAGCATTGCAGCTGGTCCCCCCCCTTCACTGTTTTTATTGTGGCTGTACCCTTGTGGAAAGGGTATTGATGGGGATTTCTAAAGTTTAAAAAATCTCAGATTTATTTCTTTGCTTATTCTTAGCGAAATGAAATTAGCATTGGAATTTTTGTCTTTGACATGACTGTGAATTAAGAAAAGCATTCCCAGAAGAGATTTGTATTTTTCAGACACATCAAAATTTTAAACTGTGATGAGAAAATTACTGTTTTGTATGGTTCTACAAAATTTGCTGCATTTTGCCTCATCAAAAATGTGATTTTAAATCTGATGGAAACTCCATGTATTGGAACAAAACATGATTTAAGTTGCAGCAAGTGTAGCTTGGCTGTGTGAGTGTAACTAACACTAATACCACTCCTGAGAAAGGTAGAGAACAGGAGGAAATTGGGTGGGAACTGCAGGTGACAACCAGAGGTTCATTTACGCCTGTGATTAATGCTCCAAAGCAACTGGAAATTAAGGTGTGTAATTCAGGAATTAAGAAGAGCTATACTAAGAAGTTATATTTTGCCAAGAATGACTTTATTATGGCTATGAAAAAAAAATTCAGCAATTTTTCCGTCCACCTTTTACTATTGAAAAAGACAAACAAACATAACAAAACTCAAGAAGATATAGAATGCTGCCTGCATTGTGTAAATGTTTGAAGATCAGCTCAGTCATTCTAGATGAGAATATTGATAGATAATATAACATAGGCTCAGGGAAGAGCAGGAGCCCAGGTCTCCATACACTGATGAGGAGGCTGACTTTTCCCATTACAACTTTCAAGAGATGTTTTGTCTCTGATTCTCAAGACACTAAGAAAGGGCAGTGTGACTGAGTCCACATTGATTAAAGAAACAAGGGAGTGAAAGAACTGTGCAGATGCCTCAGATGGGAATGGTACTCTTCTGTAGTTATGGCTAGAATCTCATAGATAGAGAACACTTTGTATTCCAAACCTTTGGCAGCAGGCATTGTCTAGGAAGAATATCCCAAGTCCATCACAAAAGCAAAGAAACCTCAAGACACAGACTTTCTTCTGAAGAATGAGAAGATTTAGTAAAACAAACTGTATATGTAAGAAACACACTAACCTATTTCCTTGGCTAATAAAATAGTTGAGAGAAACATTTGAAGGTATGAGTAGAAACAAAGAAAGGAAGAAAAAGAGTGAAAGAGAAAACAAGCAACAATCAGAATCATTTTAGCGACTCAAATCCAATTATTGGAACTAAAACAAACTTACCTCAAGGCCTAAAACATGGCTCCCTGTTTAATAGCTGACTTGAGTTCCAGTCTGTTGCCCGAATTATCAACTGTAGAAATTCACTTCATGCACTGAGCCCAAAATGTATAGATTTGCTAGCTAGGATGAAAGGAGGAATCCTGGAGATAAGAGCTCTCAGAAGGAGAATAAAAGCATTGAATCAGAGAAATTTTTTAAGCACACAAGGAAAGTAATAATGTAATCCAAATAAAGTTCTAAGCCTGAAATAAGAGACATACAACTATCTCATCATTATCATAGTAATCATCATCACCTTTAGGACTGAGAATATCTGAAATATTTCTGAAAATTACTTTTTATCCCTTTTATTGAAAGATGAATCCAAGCACCTCTTTTAGAAAGTGTGAAGTATACCCCAGTTGCAGAAAAATAAGATCATAAATTGAGGCTACAATAAAAATGTTATGTAGTTTCTATCTCTAGTGGCTCCATGAGCCTTCATACTTCATTCCATGTTAGCATCTCCATTTGTATTGTCATTGCTCAGGTCTCATTTAAGTGGCCCTGTTGTTGAGACTACATGGGTATAGCTCTCTGATATTTCTCAGCAATAGGAAAAAGAATCGGCCCAAGAAAAGCCCTCTCCCCTCCTCCTTAGTTATTTATTACTAAGCTGTGAGTCTTGAGATCTCTCTCCTCTCTCTCTCTCTCCATCATACCCACACATTATACAAACTGAGGAGGTTATATTTATGTATTTAAAAATATATATTATACACACTATGCAATATATAATCATACAATTAAAGAAAGGAGGATATAATTATAGAGAAAGCAAGGGGGAAGGTATATGAGAGCAGTTTGGAGGGAGGAAAGGGAAAATGATGTAATTATGTTGTAATTGCAAAACACAAAATTTATAAATTTAAAAAGATTGCTAATTTCATCCCTTCACATACCACACTCTCTTTGTGGTGTGTGTTATATGTGTGTATTATATGTGGCGTTTATATGTGTGTTTGTGTGTATTCTTTCTTTCAGAACTTTGTCTTCTTAAGTAAAACGTCTTCTTGCTTCCTGAGGAAATTTGCCCAGGAAGAGGAAGCTGCCTGAGGAGAGATTCTGTTAGATATCCTGTTTGACTTTACCAATTATCCACTTCTAAGCTTCGTCAGTGTTCCATCCTGGACAGCTTTGTCCTGGAAACCTGCCTGTGGTTGCAAGGGAATAAAGAAAGACAAACACACATCCAGAAAAGCTGGGGTTAGGTGGGCATTGTTCACTCTGCTGGAGCAGCAGCTACTTCCTAAACAGCCAGGAACCTCAGCATGTTGATTATGTACAGCCAAGAGGAGGGGTTGACTAGTCCTGGTAAGGGGTCTCTGTAGGTGAGCAGTGTCAGGTTGCAGCCATCCTGGGGGAGGAAGCTGTGGTTGCTAGTTTTCCACAAGCTGGTCAGTCATAAGTAAACACTAATACTTGAACACACTGTCTTCAGACCAGAAGTTCCCCTGAGCCTCACATAAGAAATGCAGAGAAGATGCTGTTCCCTACAGAATATGGTAATGAAATGTCAATGGGTTAGCAAAGAGTACAGGAGTTAGCAATATGCCATGTTGGTTTTTATATGTCTTGAAAACTTTTATGTTCAGCTATTTTGTTCTCATGGATATATTTTAAGAAAATATGCTTAACTCTTTGTGAGTGACTGCAGATGTTATATATACTCAAAAGTACTGCTGTCCCTCATAGCTAAAAGTATATTGATTCCGAGACAGCATAAAAGTTTCCTGTGTTGTCCCTGCATTACGGAACATGTTTTCCATTATAGATAAATAAAAATCCAAACCAAATTGTAGCGAAGACATTACCTCACTATTTACAAAAATACTTTTCCAGGAAAATTATTCATAGCAGGCTATGTTCTTGATTTATGACTCATGGGAACTCCAGGAGGGGGAGGAAACTGACATGACTTGTATGCTTCTCTTTCTACGATTCCCTCCTTTAACATAAAAGCTATGAAGGTAGCATGCTAGACTCTGCCAGCATGTCCAGAAAAGGCATGATGGCAGAGGTGTGTGTGTGCACGCAGAGGTCTGAGAGCTATTTGTTTTTCTGATGAACATCACTGGGGGGCTGGTTGGGACAAAAAAAAAGGCATTATACTTATTTTAAAATGAAAAGATGAAGTCTCCGGATTGAAATGGAAATATTAATACCTGAATGTGACATAAAAAAAAAACAATAGTCCCAGAGTGACTTTTCTCTAGATATCAAGGGCCATCAGTGGAAGAAGAAAGGGGGTGGACACCAAAGTTGAGTCAGGTGAAGTTTCTGGGATAATTAAGTTGCTCTGTGTTTCTACCCACATGAGTTAAAAGCAGTCTGTAGAACTGTTATGCTTAGTTGCACTCTTTGCCATGATTTGTCTCTTTGCTTAAAAAGTAAGTGTAAAATTGTGCTGATAAACTGTAGTCTGGAAAATGGGTTCTACTGTTTGGGAGTTTTATTAGCCATTCATAAGTGGCAATGATATCTGCAGTACATAGATGAATGGCTCGCAATACTAGTGGAGTAAAGGGAGGTGCTAGGAAGAATGACCTAAGTAGTATACAGAGAGCTGCATAATTTTGTGGAGGAGCAACTTTCAGGTTTTAAACAGCAAAAACAACAAAAAGGTAGCAAACAGACTTCAGAGATAAGTGTTTGTGTGTGCAATGATACAGCTCTCTTCAAGGTAAGTGGACTAAATGCAGAATTAGTGTTGACGTTTTATCAATGACCAATTACATTTTTTATTGCTGATACAAATCACCCTGAGGAAAAGCAGCATTGAGGAGTGAGGGTTTAGGTTAGCTTGTGAATTCACATTAAACTCCATTATTTAGGGGGGTGTCAAGGCCGCAGGAACTTGAAGCAGCTATTCTAGTCACATCTACAGTGACAAGCAGAGAGAAAGAAAGGCATTCATGCTAGCTTGCTTGTGCTCAGCTTGATTCTTTCATTCTTATTCAGCCAGAATCATCCTGCCTGGAGAATGTTGCTCTATCCAGTGGTAGTGGGTTCTTCCCACGTACGTTAAGTTAATTACGACAGTGTCCCACATAGTAGTCCACAGGCCAACTGAATATTGACAGCTCCTCATTGAGACTCTCCAAGTGATTTTTAGGTTGTGTTAAGTCAACAATTAAAACTAAACATCACAATCAACTGTTACATAAAATAATTTAATATTTAACTCCAAGGAAATGGTTTCTACATTGGTAATAGGGTATATCTATACTTGGGCTAAAACGGTAGTATTTTTAATTTTTTATTATTTTATTTTATTACTTTAAAAAATACCAATCCAAATCCCCACTCTTCCCCCCATCCCACTCCCTCCATACACCTCCCACCCCACCTCCTTCAATCCTAAGAGAGGACAAGGCACCCTGCCCTGTGAAATGTTCAAGGCCCTCCCTACTATATCTAGGTTGAGCAAGGTATACATCCAAAGAGAATAGGATGCCAAAAAGCCAGTACATGCAGTAGCGACAAATCCCAGTGCCTGATAGAGGACTTTCATTGGTTAATAAAGAAACTGCCTTGGCTTTTTGATAGGGCAGGATTTAGATAGGTGGAGTAGACAGAACAGAATGCTAGGAAGAAGGGAAGTTAGTCAATTGCCATGCCTCTTCTCTCTGGGACAGATGCCATGGATCCAGCCACCAGGTCATACATGCTGAATCTTTTCCAGTAAGCCACCACCTTGTGGTGCTACACACATTACTAAATATGGGTTAAAGCAAGATGTGAGAATTAGCCAATAAGAGGCTGAAACTAATGGGCCAAGCAGTGTTTAAATGAATACAATTTGTGTGTTGTTATTTCGGGGAATAAGCTAGCCAGGCAGCCCGGAGCTAGGCGGCAGGAACACAGCCCACTGCTCTTACTACAAGTGCCAATATCAGTGCCCCTCAGTCTGCCCCAAATGTGAGCCACGTTAAGAGTGACTAGTTTGATCCCATGATCATTCACTCCCAGTCCAGTTGGAGTTAGTGAGCTCCCATTAGCTCACACAAATTGTCTCAGTGGGTGAATCCCTCATGATCATGACTTCTTTGCTCATACTCTTCAGCTAGATCTTGGAATCTCAGTCCAGTGCTCTAATGTGGGTCTGTCTCTTCCTCTGTTTCCATCTGTTGTTGGACGAAGGTTCTATGGTGATATTTAAGATAATCATCAGTCTGACTACAGGGCAAAGCCAGTTCAGACACCCTCTCCTCTATTGCTTAGGGTCTTAGCTGGGGTCATTCTTGTGGATTCCTGGGAATTTTTTTAGAGCCATGTTTCTTGCTAACCTGATAATGACTCCCTCAATCAAGATATGTCTTTCCTTGCTCTCATATCTGTACTTCCTCCATCTTGACTATCTTATTCCCTCAAGTTCTTCTCAACCCTCCCCTTCTCCTCTTCTTTCTACCTCTGGCCCCATGCTCCCAAATTTTGTCAGGTGATCTTGTCTGTTTCCAATTTCCAGGTAGGTCTATATATGCTTTTTGGGGGGTTCACCTTATTACTTAGCTTCTCTAGGATTATGAACTATAGGGTCAATGTCCTTTGTTTATGGCTAGTATCTATGAGTGAATACATACCATATTCATTTTTTGGGTATGGGTTACCTCACTCAGAATAGTGTTTTCTAATTCCATCCATTTGCATGCAAAATTTAAGATGTCACTGTTTTTTACCGCTGAGTAGTATTCTAATGTGTAGATGTGCCACACTTTCTTTAACTGTTCTTCAGTTGAGAGGCATCTAGGTTGTTTCCAGGATCTGGCTATTATAAATAATGCTGCTATGAACATAGTTGAGCAAATGCTTTTGTAGTATGATTGAACAAATTTGGGTTTATTCCCAAGAGCGGTATTGGTGGATCCTGAGGTAGGTTGATTCCCAGTTTTCTGAGAAACTGCCACACTGATTTCCAAAATGGTTGCATAAGTTTGCATTCCTATCAGCTATGGAGGAGTATTACAATAACACCACATCCTCTCCAGCATAAGCTATCATTAGTGTTTTTGATCTTAGCCATTCTGAAAGGTATGAGATGGTATCACAGAGTTGTTTTGATTTGAATTTCCCTGATAGTTAAGGAAGTTGAATGTGTACTTAAGTAGTTTTTGGCCATTTGAAATTCTGTTGAGAATTCTCTGTTTAGTTTAGTACACCATTTTTAATTGGGTAATTTAGAATTTTAATGTCTTTCTTGAGTTCTTTATATATTTTGGAGTCAGCACTTTGTCTGATGTGCAGTAGGTGAAGATCATTCAGTATTCTGCCTTTTTGTCTTTTGCTTTACAGAAGCTTCTCAGTTTCAGGAGATCTCATTTATTTATTGTTGCTCTTATTGTCTGTGCTACTGTGGTTATATTTAGAAAGTGGTCTCCTGTAGTGTGGAGCTGTGGGCAGGCCTGCTTTTCATCCCACCCAGATCCCACATGGCTAACTTTATACCCGAAATAACAACACAAAAACTGTATTCATTTAAACACTGCCTGTCCCATTAGTTTCAGCCTCTTACTCACATTTTGATTAACCCATATCTAATAATCTGAGTAACACCACGAAGTGGTGCCTTACCAGGAAGATTCTAGTGCACGTCCATCTTGGGCTGGAGTTTCATCGCATCTGTCTCCCTGAGGAGAGTCACAGTGGTCTGACTAACTTCCCAGCATTCTGTTCTGTCTACTCCACCCACCTAAGGGCCGGCCTATCAAATGAGCCAAGCAGTTTCTTTATTAACCAATAAAATCAACTCAAACAGAAGACCCTCCCACATCAGTCTCCTGTGCCCATGCATTGATGGTCACTTCCCACCTTCCCCTCTATCAAGTTCAGTGTGGTTGGATTTATGTGGAGGAATTTAATCCATTTGGATTCGAGTTTTGTGCATGGTGATAGATATGGATATATTTTAATCTTTTACAGGTTGACATCCAGTTATGCTAGCACCATTTGTTGAAGATGCTTTCTTTTTTCCATTGTATAATTTTAGCTTCTTTGTCAAAAACCAGGTGTTCATAGCTGTGTGGATCAATATCTTGGTCTTCAATTCGATTCCATTGGTCAACATCTCTCTTTTTATGCTAATACCAAGCTGTTTTTGCTACTGTAATTTTATAATGGAGCTTGATGTCAGGGATGGTAATACCTCCAGAAGTTCCTTTATTGTATAGGATTGTTTTAGCTATCCTGGGTTTTTTGTTTTTCCATGTGAAGTTGATTATTGTTCTTTCAAGTCTGTGAAGAATTGTGTTGAAATTATGATGGGAATTGCATTGAATATACAGATTGCTTTTGGTAGGATTGGTATTTTTACTATGTTGATCCTGCCTATCCATAAGCATGGGAGATCTTTCCATTTTCTGGTATCCTCTTCAATTTTTTTCTTCAAAGACTTAAAGTTCTTGTCAAATAGATCTTTTACTTCCTTGGTTAGAGTTACCCCAAGATACTTTATAATATTTGTGGCTATCGTGAAAGGTGATGTTTCTCTGATTTCTCTCTCTGTTTCTTTATCCTTTGTGTATAGGAGGGCAACTGATTTTTTTAGAGTTGATCTTGTATCCTGCCACTTTGCTAAAGGTGTTTATCAGCTGTAGGAGTTCTTTGGTATAGTTTTTGGGGTCGCTTATGTACACTATCATGTCATCTGCAAATAAAGAAAGTTTGACTACTTCCTTTCCAATTCGAATCCCCTTGATCTCTTTATGCTGTCTTATTGCTATTGCTAGAACTTCAGGCACTATATTGAAGATGTATGGAGAGAGTGGACAGTCTTGTCTTGTCCCTGATTTTAGTGGTATGGCTTTGAGTTTCTCTCCATTTAATTTAATGTTAGCTGTTGGCTTGCTATAAATTGCTTTTATTATATTTAGGAATGAACATTGTATCCCTAATCTCTCCAAGACCTTTATCACAAAAGTGTGTTGAATTTTGTCAAATGCTTTTTCAACATCTAATGAAATAATCGTACGGTTTTTTCCTTCAGTTTATTTATATGATGGATTACATTGATAGATTTTTGTATGTTGAACCAGCTCTGCCTTTCTGGGATGAAGCCTACTTGATCAAAATGTATAATTTTTGGATGTGTTCTTGGGTTCAGTTTGCCAGTATTTTATTGAGAATTTTTGCATCCATGTTCATGAGTGAGATTGGTCTGTAATTCTCTTTGTGTGGTTTTGGTATCAGGGTGACTGTAGCTTCATAAAAGGAGTTTGTCAATGACTCTTCTGTTTCTATTTTGTGAAACACATTAAGGAGTATAGGTATTAGCTCCTCTTTGAAGTTCTGGTAGAATTCTGCATTGAAACCATCTGGTCCAGGGCATTTTTTGGTAGGGAGGTTTTTGATAACAGTTTCTAATTCCTCATGACTTACAGGTTTATTTAAACTGTTCATCTGGTCTTGACTTAATTTTGGTATAGTGTACTTATTTTAAAAAGTGTCCATTTCTTTCACATTTTCCAATTTTGTGGCATACAGGCTTTTGTAGTAAGATCTAATGATTCTCTGAATTTCCTCTGTGTCTGTGGTTATGTTCCCCTTTTCATTTCTGATCTTGTTAATTTGCGTGTTCTCTCTCTGCTGTTTGATTAGTTTGGATAGGGGTTTGTCAATCTTGTTGATTTTCTCCAGGAACCAGCTTTTTGTTTCATCGATAGTTTGGATTTTTTCTGTGTTTCTATTTTGTTGATTTCTGCCCTCAGTTTGATTATTTCCAGTCTTCTACTCCTCCTGGGTGAATCTGCTTCTTTTTTTCTAGAGCTTTCAGGTGTGCTGTTAAGTCTCTAATATGTGCTTTCTCCATTTTCTTTATTAGGGGCGCTTAGTGCTATGAACTTTCCTCTTAGCACTGCTTTCATATTGTCCCATAGGTTTGGGTATGATGTGTCTTTGTTTTCTTTGAATTCAAGGAAAACTTTAATTTCTTTCTTTATTTCTTCCTTGACCCAGGGGTGGTTCAGTAGTTGACTGTTCAGTTTCCATGAGTTTGTAGGCTTTCTGGGGTTAGAATTGTTGAACTGTAGTTTTATACCATGGTGATCCGATAGTACACAGGTGGTTACTACAATTTCTTTGTATCTACGGATGCTTGCTTTGTTACCAATTATGTGATCAATTTTTGAGAAGGTTCCATGTGATGCTGAGAAGGTATATTCTTTCCTATTTAGTTGGAATGTTCTATAGATGTCTGTTAGGTCCATTTGGTTCATTACATCTGATATTTCTCTTATTGCTCTGCTAAGTTTCTGTCTGGTTGACCTATCCATTGGTGAGAGTGGAGTGTTGAAATCTCCTACTATTAGAGTGTGGGGTTTGATGTATGCTTTGAGTTCTAGTAATGTTTCTTTTATATAACTGGGCACTTTTATATTAGGGGCATAGATATTCAGTATAGAGACTTCCTCCTGATTAATTGTTCCTGTTATGAATATAAAGTGACCATCTCCATCTCTTCTGATTGATTTTAGTTTGAAATCAATTTTGTTAGATATTAGTATAGCCACATCCGCTTGTTTCTTTGGTCCATTTGATTGGAAAACCTTTTCCCAACCCTTTACTCTGAGGTAGTGTCCTGTCTTTAAGTTTTGAGGTGTGTTTCTTGTAAACAGCAGAATGTTAGGTCCTGATTTCATATCCATTCTCTTAACCTGTGCCTTTTTATAGGTGAATTGAGTCCATTGATATTAAGTGATATTAAAGACCAGTGGTTGTTAACTCTGATTATTTTTTCTGGTGGTAGAGTTTGTGTGTTTTCCTTCTTAGAGTTGTTCTGGTGGAGGGTTGTCAGATGCTTGTGTTATGGGTGTTGTTGGCTTCCTTGGTTTGTGATTTTCCTTCTAGTATTTTCTGTAAGGCTGGATTTGTGGCAACATATTGTTTAAATCTGTTTTTGTCCTGGAATATCTTGTTTTCTCCATTGATGGTGAATGCAAGCTTTGCTGAATATAGTAGTCTGGGCTTGCATCCATGGTCCCTTAGTGTTTGCAGTACATCTATCCAAGATCTTCTTGCTTTCATGGTTTCCATTGAGAAGTCAGGTGTAATTCTGATAGGTTTCCCTTTATATGTTACTTGACCTTTTTCCCTTGCAGCTCTTAATATTTGTTCTTTATTCTGTATGTTTTGTGTTTTGATTATTATACGGTGAGGGGATGCTTTTGTTGATCCAGTCTATTTGGTGTTCTGTATGCTTCTTGTACCTTCATAGGAGTATCTTTCTTTAGGTTGGGAAAGTTTTCTTCTATAATTTTGTTGAATATATTTTCTGGGCCTTTGAGTTGTAACTCTTCTCTTTCTTCTACTCCTATTATTCTTAGGTTTGGTCTTTTCACAGTGTCCCAGATTTCCTGGATGTTTTGTGTTAAGAATTTGTTGGATTTGTTTTGTTCTTTAATCAGTGAGTTTATTTTCTCTATAATATCTTCAGTGTCGAGATTCTTTCTTCTATCTCTTGTATTCTGTTGGTAATACTTGTCTCTGCAGTTCCTGTTCATTCATCCAGATTTTCCATATCCAGCCTTCCCTCGGTTTGTGTTTTCTTCATTACCTCCATTTCATTTTTCAAGTCTTGTTTTCCCTTACCTGTTTGATTGCTTTTTCTTGTTTTTCTTGGGTATCTTTGAGAGCTTTGTCCATTTCCTCAACCTTTTTGTTTGTCATCTCCATTTTTTTATAGCAGTTTTTCACCTCCTGTTTAAGGTCCTCTAATATTTTCATAATGTTCCATTTAAAGTCGATTTCTTCTATTTCTTTGGAGTAGGGTGTTCAGTTCTTCTTGTTTTGTGATCCCTGGTTTCTGGTGATGTCATGTTGCTTTCAGGTTGTTGGAGGAATTCTTGCATTGGTGCCTGCCCGTCTCTTCCTTCAAATGGAGCCAGGGGAGTCTTGGTGTCTTGCTTCAGTCTGCTGTGACTGATTCTCTGGGTGGCTCTCCTCAGTGCAGGAGCAGGAACTGTTCCTGTCCCTCTGGCTGAAACTCCTCAGCACTGAAACAGGGATACCTGGTATTCCAAGGCCACCTCAGACACAAGGCCAGACGCGGGACCCATCTCTTCTTTCACATTAGGATAGCAGTGTCTTGGTGTCTTGGTCTAATACTCACTGTGCCTTAGATTCCCTTATTATTGAAGTAAGCTGGGTCTGTGGGTTCCATGAGCTCACAGGCAAACAGGCAGGTTTGGGGGTGGGGTGGGTTAGGGAATAGCCCAGCCACAGGAAAACTCGCTGTTGGCTGGCTAGAGAATCCAAGGGAGTTGGGGAGGGGCCTCTGGGTTTTGTCCCACTGGAGAGGTCCCAGAAAGTGGGGTATCCAGTTGTCTGGTCCTGTGGTTGTTGACGCACCTCCCAGGTCCTCTCAGTATTGGAGCAAGCTGTGTTTCAGAGTTCCCCGGACCTTGCAGACGAAAAGGTGGATTTGGGGTGGGGTTGGTTGGAGGATAACCCAGCTACAGGAAAACTCCCTGCTGGCTGGCTAGATCAGCTGAGAGAGTTGTGGAGGGGCCCCTAGGTTTTGTCCCAGTGGAGAGGTCCCAGAGAGTGGGGCATCCAGCTGTCTGGTCCTGTGGCTGCTAACTCACCTCTTAGGTTCCCTCAGTATTGGAGCAAGCTGTGTTGCAGGGTTCTATGGAGCTTGCAAGAAAACAGGTGGGTTTGGAGGCATGGTGGGTTGGGGCAATGTTAATATTTTGTATTTGAATATAATTAACATTTTTGAACCCTTCTTATTAGATGGTTTCAGACACTTGTCAAACCTTCTATTGTGATACCTGGTGTATTTACTTGCACCTAACTAATATCTTAATTTCCAGATTAGTTCCTCTAGAGTGGATACAGGTACTTGCTGTACAAGTTTAAAGATCTTACTTGAGTCCCAGCTCCAGAACCCATGGTGGAAGAAGATAAACAACTCCTGAAATCTGTCTTGTGTCCTCCCAGTGTCTGCCCCCTCTTCCTCTCTTCCTTTCTCATACAAGTACAGCTGTTTTCTAATATCCTCTAAGCCAAATATTTCAGCGGCTGCACTATTTTCATATAAGATGAACATTAGCAGGAATCTCACTTTAAGGCAAATGTCACCAAAACAACTTGGTAATGATTGTCTGTAGTAAATATTGAAAGTAAAGCAAGTTTTTTTTCCAGTTCTGAACTTTATTGCTGTGTTGATATATGTACTGATTTCCAAATTATGAACTTCTCAGTGATAGTACTTTAAATGATGTGTTAAAGTCAAGGGGAAGATAAAGACACACCAGAAGAAGGGTGGCACGCTGCATCTTATTACTGATGCTAAGAATCTTAACCTAAAGAATTTACCTTCAAGAGTGCACAGGCAATCCTGATGATTTTACCAATATTATTTCAGGCAGCATAGAATTTCATGTGCAGTGTAACTAACATTATCTATGTATGTGTGTGTGTGTGTGTGTGTGTGTGTGTATGTGTGTGTGTGTATGTATGTGAAGATTTGTAAGAGCTCATTGTGGAATTTTCCTTGAGAGCTTAATTTAAGTCAAATAAAATGATCAAATTTCATAGAAATAGTTTTAAACAAATAATAATATCTAAAACACAGCAATAATAAATTTATTTCTAGATAACCAGCAACAGTGTCAGAAAGTTCTCTGGAATACTGGAAAGCAGAAACATTGAGAGCACATAGAATAGTTCATCCCTTATTATCTGTTCTGTCACTTTAAGAGACAATTCACACCCACTCCCTCGTTGCTTGCAGCCTTGGTCTTCTCTAGTCTCCTTCCAGTCCCTCTCTCAGGAGGAAGCAGCTTCTGCCTTGGTCCCCCGTTCTTCCCTCCCCCTTCTCTCTCCCCAATCTTCTCCCCTTTTTCCTTCCCCTACATAAACCACTAAATAAATATCCATCTCTACTCTATATGGTGTGCCTATCTCTGTGTCTCTCCCAGAGACTTCTTGCGTGGTCTCATGCACCTTGCCTGCTTGGGACTGGCTGCTTACCGCAGCTGCCAGGGACTCTCAGCAAACCCATTACACCTACTTGAGGATTTGATGTTCCTAACCTTCCCTGCTGTACAGTGCCAGTTGTTTCTAGATATTGTTTCAATATTCTTTTCTCTGATATGAGAAAATCATTCAGAAACACTGTTCTGGCCTTATCACTTGGTGTTTTAATACTTTTTGTGTTTCTCTACTGATCAAAAGATCAGGTTTTGCTTTCTTGTCTTTGGTGGTATGGTTAGGCCACCTAACTTCGGTCTTTCCTACATTAGATGCAGGTGATATACTGGAGAAATGATCGTGCTTCAGCTTCTGCACCTGTTTCTGTATCTGAAGGTTCATCCTCCTGAATCCTTTTCTGAGATAGAGTAGTTCTTGTACATTTCTGACATTCTAGGCAGTAATTATGATGGGATTATAGAAATATGTTCTTCATATTCAAAATAGTTTGTTAGATTTTATATTGTGCATGATTATCCTGTATCCATATCCATCTAACTTTTTTTCTCTGTTGTGTAACAAATTATTGGTTTGATAAATAGTAGCCCACATTTTCTCATTCATAACTATTGATTTCTGTGTAGCTAATTTACATTTTTATTTACTTGTGTCCTTTCTCTTCTTTCCATTGACCATTTGCCCACACCTCAAATTGAATTTCAGACACATGCGAAAACATACAATAATACAGGGAAATTATTTCCTACCTCTACTTCCTGAAACTGCATTTCATTTTTTATATTTAAGCTACAAAATCTTGACCTTTGAACCTGAGGTCCATTATGGGATTTCAATGAGCCCGACACTATTATTAAACAAGTATCTGTGGAATGAAATAGAAGACTAAAATTTCCATTCAATCAACAGAAAAAAATGTGTTAGCCTGTCCAATATCCAATCTTTTACACTAAAGTTAAAAAATTTCCAGGTATTTAACTTCCTATATGTGAATAAATTGATGTAAATGAGATAAAAGTGGATGAATAGATGTTAAATAGCTAATAAATAGATATATATTTAATAGTAACTATCTACATGGCTAAAAGATCTCATCAAAGTTAATTCATTGACTTTATCCTTATCTTCATTTTGATATAGACACAAATGAAAGGTGATATATTGATGCCTGGACCTGAAAAGATAATTACACTGTTTAAATCTATGATTAGTGCCCAAGTCATAGTCACTAGCTATAATGTTCTTGGTGCTTTTCAAAGGCAGATTACTTTTTGTAATCTGTAAACATATGCAAAGTACATAAATTGTGCCACACCAACATTTGCAGTAAAGAAAAGAAAGCAATGACATTAAAAAGTAGAAGACTGTTCAGGAGAATACCAACCCAATTGTAATTAAATCAACTCCTCAGCAACAAATTATACTTTTTTTATTTTCTTTTTTTATTTTTATTTTTATTAAAAATTTCTTCCTCCTTCCCTCCTCCTATTTACCCCCCCTCCACTCCCTCTCCCTCTCCTGTCCAGAGAGCAGTAAGGGTTCCATGCCCTGTGGGAAGTCCAAGTTCCTCCCACCTCCATCCAGGTCCAGGAAGGTGAGCATCCAAACAGGCCAGCCCCCCCCCCCCCCAAAGCCAGTATGTGTAGTAGGATCCAAATCCAGTGTTATTGTCCTTGGCTTCTCAGCAGCCCTCATTGTCTGCCATGTTCAGGGAATCCAGATTTATCTCATGCTTTTTCAGTCCCAGTCCAGCTGGCCTTGGTAAGCTCCGAATAGATCAGCCCCACCATCTCAGTGGATGGGAGCACTCCTCGCAGTCCAGACTGCCTTGCTTATGTTTTCCCTCCTACTGCTCTTCATTTGGACCTTGGGAGCTCAGTCCGGTGCACCAATGTGGGGCTCTGTCTCTATCTCCATCCATCGCCAGATGAAGGTTCTATGGTGATATGCAAGATAAACATCACGGTGGAGGAGGACTGAGAAACCAAGGACAACGGCGATGAGCATGAAATCTACAGCATGGACGAGCTCACTGTGAGCCTTGTCAGTTTGGTTGCTCACCTTCCTGGACATAGGGGGAGCTGGGAGGACCTTGGACTTAACATAGTGAAGGGAACCCTGATGGCTCTTTGGCTTGGAGAGGGGCAGAGTGGGGGTATGGGTGGAAGGGAGGGGAGGGAAGGGGGAGGAGGAGGGGAGGAGATGGAAATTTTTAATAAAAAAATGAGAAAAAAAATTGGGAACTTGGGTGTGGGGTGGGGTGTGGGCAAGGGGAGATGGGGAGAGAAAAACGTGAAGGGGAGGATAGGGAGAGCTTGGGGGAATGGGATGCTTGGGATATAGGAAGGGTGGATATGGGAGCAGGGAAGCATATATCCTAATTAAGGGAGCCATCTTAGGATTATTAAGAGACTTGACTCTAGAGGGGTTCCCAGGTATCCAGGGAGATGCCCCCAGCTAGTTCCGTGGGCAGCTGAGGAGAGGGAGTCAGAAAAGAACAAATTATACTTTTATTTCCTATGCAAATAACTCTTAATTTTCAAATTATAGACTATTGAGGAATATCTGGATACTAAAACATTTAAAACACTAATACTTCATGATGAGAAATGCGAGAGATGAAGATAGAACGCTAGGGTGCTGATTTTAACAGGTGATGCTTTTTAACTTTGGCACAGTGGGTGCACCTTACTCTCATGCTGTTTCAGCCAACAATTGAGACTCTGAAGTAAAGGCCTATTTCTTGCAGTGGCCTGGCTGCCCAAGACCCAGCCTGGTGGGAATTTGGCTGCTGCAGGCACTGGCTCTGCTGCTGGCAGGGAAGGTAGCTTTAACTAAATCTCCATAGTTTTAATTATAAATAAAACTTGGTGTTCAAAAGCTGGGGTGAAAGGAAGGGTATGCTTAGAAAGGTCAATCGTACCCAGTTAACCTTCTTTCCTTGCTTGCTTCTCCCAAAGAGCTGTTCTTCTGCTCCACCAAACAAACAAAAAGCCTAACAACTCCAGATCCCTCCCTTCTCCTTCACTACATCTCTCTATCTCTTCCAGATACCCTCTGATTCTCTATGATTACTCTCTGCTAACTAATTGCTAACTCACACTCCTGTTCAAAGTTAATTTTATTTATTTAATTTAAATGCAAAATCAGGAGTTCAGAATGTAATCAATTATCCCCCCAACAAATGAGGAGAAAATTAAAACCAGGGAAAGGTAAAAAATACTCTGAAAAAAATGGCACAAAATGACATACATATTTAAGTTGGAAGATACTTTCTCTCCCTTCATATGCACAAAGATTTTAGTGTTTCTTACACTTCTGCACAGTCAACAAATTTTGAAAAAAATATTCAATGTAGAAAGGATTTTGCAAAGCCCATTTGAAATTATAGTGAATTTTGAAATTTTTGATTTGTAGTAGTTGAAATATGAAATATGAAAATAGGGTTGATTAGGAACTGTATAGTGCTAACTATACATGAACCTTCACCATGGATGATCTCTGAATCCGGAACAGTTATAAAGATCAATTGTCCGTTCATGTTCATATTTGTGTTTTAGTATTAATATAGCCACATGAGCCTTTAGAGAGAGATTGTCTATGTCTGTGTCTATTGGATTCTTCTTATATGTGTGTCTTCTGTTTCTAGCATAGCAAGCAAGTACCCCAAATTTTAGGATAATTTTCTTATGCTTGTCATTTGTGAGGAAGAAATATGACTGGAGCCACACTAAATGACAGTTTAGTTTCAAAGACAAGGTAACAGATTCAGTATTTAATATGAAAAACTCAATAAAATTGAATATCTAAGTCAGTGTGGATCATGGGAAAGTTACTCATGACTTGACACATTCCATACTTTAGAGGTGAGTGGTTTGGCAGGTGTTTGTTCTTTTTATCAGAATAGGAAATATAAACAGAGGAGGCTGAAGCTTCTATGAGGAAGGGTATATTTTCACTAAGGTAACCAAAATAACTATCTGAAGCGACTCCTTTGATCTGAGTAACAAGCCAAAGACTTGCCATGAAGACATAGCTCTTGCTGTCAAGCAGCATATGGAAAGGAAACCACAAAAAATTAATGGAGAATAGACTATCAAAGGAAGGTCTAACTTGATAACAAGCATGATCACATCATTTTTAAAACTTAAATTAGAACTCCTAAGCTTTTTCTTTCCAGAAAGCATCTGAAATATATATGTTCAGATTTCCTACCTGACTTTATTATTCCCTGCCATAGGACAAAGCAGCTTCTTTATTAAGCAATGGTAATAAAACATTTTTGCATTATATAGAAGGGTATCCCACATCAACTCATTATATTACCATGAGTCAAAATATGAGTTCATAAAAGCTGAAGCATCATGTATGGGGCCTGCACAGGTCTGCACCTGGTCATCTGTGCATGTGCTATGGCTTTCTGTTTAGTGGTTTTATGGATTCCTATGTGAGTGAACAAGTGGGTTTCTCATTTTTGTGCTTTCTCTCAAATTCCTTTTCCTCTCTTGGTTTATCTTACTCAATTGCGATGTAATAATTTTTGTTTAATTTTATTTTACTTTGTTATGTGAGAAAAAAAAACATGAATGAAGGGATGAAAACCTAGCAACTAGAGTAAAGGTTAACAACTGAGCTATTGCTTATGCCTGCTGGAACAGGAAAAAATCAGCTTTCTCCAGCAGAGTGACACTGGAGCTGTCAACCACCCTCGGCAGGTCTCATGTTCAGGAGTAGTTGAGGGCTAGTTAACCAACATAATTTGACTTTACAGGTTTTTGTTTTGTGTGTGTGTGTGTGTGTGTGTGTGTGTGTGTGTGTGTGTATTTGGTAAAGTTAGTGTTTTTTGTTTTGTCTTACTTTTCCTTTTTGTGTGTGGTTTAATTTTGTTTTCTTGGTTGTGGAGGTTTTGTTTTTTTATTGTTTTAGAGAAAGAACGTAGAGTTGTACATAGGTGGGGGAAGATCTGGAGGAATTTGGGGAGGGAAAGAAATTTTAAAAATGTTTTAAATAATGAGAAATATAATAATAAAAATTGTCAAGCTCATTATAAAATTAATATGAAACTGGAAAACAACTAAAAAGAACCAAATTGAAAAGGGGATAATGTTTAGGAGGGGTCAATATTATTTGATTTCATAATTTCACATTAAATTACAAAATCTAAGACTGTTATTAATCAAAATTAAAGAATATATGTTAATTAGGTGTTGTAGAATATTGTAAATATGCGTTCTCATTGCCAACTTCTTTTGGACAGTTGAAAATCCAATATCATACAAATGTGCTTGCTACAAGAGACCCATCCGAGGCCTTTCTCTGAGTTTTGAATAACCTCTAGAAATCCTGCATTCTGTTTAATAAGTCTTAAGCTTCTAGACAACACAGAAGAACATATTTGTATTTTGAGTTAGTTAAATATTTGTGTATAATTTACATACTATTATTTAGCCCTGGTAAAAATAAAAAAATGATGAAGCCATTTTAGGTAAATATATTTGGTCAGTTTCCTAAGACCTCAAAAACAGATATAAACCAATGTATGAAACAAGTTCAGTCTTATACATTTACAACAAGAAAGTAAATATTCATGCAAATCAATTTTAATGAACACTGCTAATAGTATTATCCATCAGGGCTCAAAGGAGAAGTAATCTGAATAGACCTCAAGTGGGAAATGTACAGTACAATGTATTATGAGCATTGCACTATTCAACAATAACTTGAATTCATGTCCCAAGATGCTGCTGTCATCTAGTTTGCAAACTCACAGTACTTACGCATTATTTTATACTACTGACATTTAATCTGTAGTTGCAAAGTTTTTATTGTTATTTTATTTTACTAAGTAAAATAAAATTTTATTCCTATAACTATACATAGAAAGTTTTAAAAATTATTCATTATTGTTTAAGTGCCTGCATGCTTGTGCAGGTGATTTTACTACACTGTATATGCAGACGTCAGATGACAACTTTATGGTACAGGTTCTCTCCTTTCACCTCAGTGTCCTCCTAGGGATTGAACTGAGGTCTCTGGGCGTATGCTACCAGAACCTTACCTGTTGATCTGTCTTGCCAGCCAGTTCATCAATACTACAATTTTACTTTATAGTGCCAAAAAGACAATTAAAAGACTTAACCAGTTTAGTTGTGTTTTACCTATACATTTGGATTTACCATTAATTCTATGGGTGAACAAAAATGTACTGGAGAGGTGTTCTGGCTTCTCTATAAAAGTGAAGACCAATGTTTCACACATCCCCTCACAGAGAATTCCATATTGAATTGAAGTTTATACAGAAAGCCTTCACCTTTCCTTTTGTACATAGTTTCTCCATTCCATCACATTTTCAGGGAATCTTTGTACACATTGAATATCCAGGGTGGGGGGGAAAATTTGTTATGGGATATTTGTAAACTGTGTGAAGATACATTGCTGTGGTTGATTTAATAAAGAGCTGAACAATGAATAGCTAAGCAGGAGATAGAGACAGGACTTATGAGCAGAGAGAGGAAGTAGGTGCAGGAATCAATGCACATAAGAGAGATGCTCAGAGATGCAGAACAAGCAAGACATGTAAGAGGAGAGTCATGAGTTATATGCCAGCAAGGAGGTTAATAAAATTGGTTAATTTAAGTTATAATAAGTATAATACCTAGTTAGGAACAAGCCTGAGCTTTAAGGTGAGCTTTCATAATTAATAATAAGTCTCAATGTCATTATATGAAAGTTGTCAGTCCAAGGGAAAGTCATACTACATAAGGCATACAATGTGGAGACATATATTTCCACATAGGAACAATGAAAGTTTTATAAAAGAGACTCAAGGCTGTCTAGTCCTGCAGTCTCTTAGGTAGGTCATGGTATACAGAGATGCCAGTACCATGTGTGGAACTGTGGGGGTGGATTTAAGGTTTGGCTCACATTGGCAGATAAGGTTGCAGGCATACAGTAAAGCAGTCCTGATCTAGAAAATCTTTAAACATATATATTTTAAAAATGGGTTTAGAGAGCCATAGAAAAAAATAATAGTTTAAAAATAATAAAGTAAAATCTTTAAATAAAGAGTAAAGTAATATAAAAATAAGCTGCATAAGGATGGGAAACATACAGGACATCTGGATCCTGTATGGTAGTATTTTGTTAATTCTAAATTTTTGAATGCTGGTGAGTGAACAGCAGTTGCTGGGGGATATTGATTATGAAAAGGACAGCTCAATTAAACCAGCATATATACTTTAGAGAGGTCTTGGCTCCAGAATAGAAGTCAGGAAATGTGTTACATTGGGGGAGAGGTTATACCTTTGTTTCCATAGAAAACAAAAACTTATGGTTCTCTTCAAAATTAATAAAGATAAGATTTGATTAGGGGAGACCACCTGAAAATATTACATACATACATGAAGAAAAAAAACCAAGGAAGACTACAGAACAGGTAACATACATGTTGATCCCTCTGCTATGGGAGAAGTTATGAAATTGGATAGGACATAATCTTGTTGGCAACAGAGTCCTCATGACTTATTATTATATTTTATCTTTTCATATGGCATGGATAGAGATTTATATTACAAGTTTAGTTACAAAGTCTAAACAGGTTTATAAAATTGAAAGATGTCTTTTGCCTGCTCAAACATAAAACAATCACCTTTAACTGACTTGTGTACACCACACATTCCACACTTGTGTTAATGCAGATGTAGGTTATCTTTAAAAGTTTCTATGTTTCTAGAACAAAGGAACTGATACCAACGAAAGCAAGTAACCCAGGTTATCCAGTCTCTCAGAATGCTTGTGTTATGTAGTGTGAAGCGGCGGGACTGCGTCCCGCCACCCGGCCACCGGCTAGCTTTACACCCGAAATAATTACACGGAAACTGTATTCTTTTAAACACTGCCTGGCCCATTATCTGTAGCCTCTCACTGGCTAATTTTCACATCTTTTTTTAACCCATATTTAGTAATTTAGGTAGCACCACGAGGTGTGGCTTACCAGGAGAGATCTTAACCTGTGTCCATCTCGGAGAGGAGAATCATGGCGACTCCTATGGCGACTGCCTGAAGCGTCTCCCCCACTCTACTTCCTTGTTCCCACAATTTTGTTCTGTCTACTCCACCTACCTAATTTTCTGTTCTTAAAGGGCCAAGGCAGTTTTCTTTATTAATTAACCAATGAAAGAAACATAGACAGATAACTCTCCTCCATCATTTCCCCTTTTTCTGTTTAAACAAAAAAGAAAGGCTTTAACTTTAACATAGCAAAATTACATATAACAAAACAGTTATCAAGCAAGTATTACAGTTACAATATTTAAATCTATTTTATCTTTTATCATAACTAAGGAAAGCTATAACTATCTATTTATTTTTTAACTCTATCAAAGACTCCAGAAGGATATAATGCTACCTAAGTAAACAAGAAATAAGTAACTTATAAAACTCTAGAAATGACAGAGACAACTCGCTGCCTGAACAGTCACCCAAAGTTTCTCTGTACCGTTGGGGAATCCATCTTTAGCCTACAGGCCCATAAGTATCCAGCAGACATTTCTATGAAGCAGGAAATTTTAAAGACAGTTTAGTCACTTTCTGCTGTGTCCTGCAGAACGTCTCGCAGACTCTTTAATGAATCAGAAACCCCAAAAGGCCATCTCACCTTTAGGCAAGTTTAGCAGTCCTCTTTTTGTGGGTTTCTTGTGTCCAGTTTATGCAACAGTCCAGGCAAGAGCAGTTTCTTGCCCAAATGGCTAACAAACTCCATAAGTAGCCTCTTCGATGCCCATCTTCCTCTCGAAGTAGATTGGTGCTGCCAGGAGCAGACGTGTCTCATTGTCATGAAAAACCCTAAGTTATTAAAACATTAAATGCCATATTTTGCAGTCTTTGAAAGATATGAAGAATGTCTATCTAACTGAAATATATCTCTACATATCTAGAAAATCTAATAACATGACTACAAGCTTAACTATTATCAATGATTATCCATTAACAACCTATATTTTCTAATTATATATTACATTTTTAAATGAACTACATAATTACAATACCTTAATCAAGATCAGAAATACATATACATATAACAAATTGACCTTAAAATCCATACCAATGTAAATTTATAATTACACGGAAACTGTATTCTTTTAAACACTGCCTGGCCCATTATCTGTAGCCTCTCATTGGCTAATTCTCACATCTTTCTTTAACCCATATTTAGTAATTTAGGTAGCACCACGAGGTGTGGCTTACCAGGAGAGATCTTAACCTGTGTCCATCTCGGAGAGGAGAATCATGGCGACTCCTATGGCGACTGCCTGAAGCGTCTCCCCCACTCTACTTCCTTGTTCCCACAATTCTGTTCTGTCTACTCCACCTACCTAATTTTCTGTTCTTAAAGGGCCAAGGCAGTTTTCTTTATTAATTAACCAATAAAAAAAACATAGACAGATAACTCTCCTCCATCAGTGTTATAGTGTCCTCAAAAATCTGTGTCCAAAACAATTTTAAAGCTGCTAACTGGTATGGTCAAGCTTCACAGATTACTTCAGTAAAGATTTCAGATAAGCTCTACACTTTTCTGTAACACAGACACTAAACAAAATATAATACAACTAACTCTCCAAGGACTGGACCTTTTTCCCAATTTTTTCAGGGTTCCCTAAAGATTCTATTGCCCTCAGAAAACAGAAATCTATTGAAAGAACATCACACCAACATTCTGTTTCACAAAAACTCTGATATATATATATATATATATATATATATATATATATATATATATTAGGCTTTGTCTGTTAGCATGCTTCTTCCACAAATAGGAAAGCTATAATTAGCAGAGGAACCTTGGGGTGATTGTCCAGTATTTGTCATTTCTAGCTCTAAGGGAAAATAAATGTAATAGGAAGAAACTCTCCCAAAAGCCAGAAGATATGTACTTAGATTTTACACAAGTAGGAAAGGTTGAGCATGTTGAGGAGAAAGAGAATGATATAAATAATATTGTTGAGATGAGAACATGTTGGGGGTGGCCTTACAGAAAGACTGTTCTGTAGAGCATTCACAGTAAGTTGGAAGAGAAGGAAATTATGTGCCTGTGAAAGTTGAGTTGAGTCTTGAATACTTAGATAAAGAATGTAGGATTCCTCTTATCTGAACTTGAAAGAAATTTTCTCTTAACTTGGTGAAAATACAAGTCATTTAACAAGTAATTTCTGAGGTACTATTATGTCCCAGGCCAAAGGGACAACAATGGTAAGATAGACACAAACACAAGGGAGCTGTCGCTATCATGAAGGTAAACTTCCAACTGTATTTGAATGACACTGGGGAGTTTAACATAAGGGGTGGGGAAGATACTACTGTCCAGGTTAATAAAATATTTTGGCTTATCTGTGGATATAGTCACTACTTTGATTTACTCAGAGGTGTTAGACTTAAGATTAAAAGAATAACTAAAAGAACACAATAATAGAAATAGTATAATTACCATGAAAGAACCAAAACAAGTATTGAGATAAAAAAATAACTCGGAACAGAAAGAATCTAGACTTGCATTTTATACACAAGCAAGTACATAGCAAGCATGCCTGGAAAAAGAACTTGTAAGCATCAATTTAAAGAATAAGTATAAAAAGTCACACTGTGAAGAGTCATAATAGATAGGAGGCTTCTTGGGAGTCATTAATTTATGTGAAGACTACAGCAAAAGAAACAGAAAAGGCTCTCCCCTTATCCCCACCTCACCCCCACCCTCGTGCTCCCAACCCCTGCCCGGCAATTTTGTCCATTTCCAATATGCAGGATGATAACAATATGTTTCTCTTTGGGTTCACCTTCTTATTTAGCTTCTCTAGGCTCATGAATTATAGGCTCTATGTCCTTTATTTATGGCTAGAATCCACGTATGAGTGAGTACATACCATATTCCTCTTTTTGGGTTTGGGTTACCTCACTCAGTAAAGTGTTTTCTATTTCCATCCATAATTCAAGATGTCATTGTTTTTTACCGCTGAGTAGAACTCTAAAGTGTATATGTGCCACACCTTCTTTATCCATTCTTCTATTGAGGGGCACCTAGGTTGTTTCCAGGTTCTGGCTATTACAAATAGTGCTGCTATGAACATTGTTGAACAAATGCTTTTGTAGTATGATTGGGCATCTCTTGGGTATATCCCCAAGAGTGGAATTGCTGGGTCCTGTGGTAGGTTGACTCCCAGTTTCCTGAGAAACTGCCACAGGGGTGGTTGGGGGAGCAAGGAAGTATATCTCTTAATTATGGGAGCCATTTTAGGGTTGGCAAGAGTCTGGACTCTAGACGGGTTCTGGGGTGTCTAAGGAGATATTCCCAGCTTGTTTATTGGGCAGCAGTGGAAAGGGTGCCTGAACTGGCCTTGTCCCATAGCCACACTGATGATTATCTTGCATATTACCATAAAACCTTCATCTGGTGATGGATGGAGATAGAGACAGAGACCCACATTGGAGCACTGGACTGAGCTCCCAAGATCCTGATGAGGAGCAGAAGAAGGGAGAACATGAGCAAGAAAGTCAGGACCATGAGGGATGCGTTCACCCACTGAGACGGTGGAACAGATCTAATGGGAGATCACCAAGACCAGTTGGAATGGGACTGATGGAACATGTGATCAAACCGGACTCTTTGAATGTGGCAGACGGTGGAGGCTGACTGAGAAGACAAGGACAATGGTGATGGGCTTGAACTCTGCAGCATGGACAGGCTCACTGTGAGCCTTGTCAGTTTTAATGCTCACCTTCCTGGACCTGGGCAGAGTTGGAATGACCTTGGACTTCCCCTAGTGTAGGGAACCCTGAGGGCTCTTTGGCCTAGAGAGGGAGGGAGTAGGGGTATGGGTGGAGGGGAGGGGAGGGAAGTGGGAAGAGGGGAGGAGATGGAAATTTTTAATAAAAAAATAAAAAAAAACAGAAAAGGCAATGCCATATGACTGTGGCATTTCCTCCAGGTTACTGAAGGAAAGAAAGAATGTCTCAGACTCAGCATTAAAGAGATAGCAAAGGTAAATCATGTAAAGTTTATGGCCATGATAATATTAAAGACACTGAGGGATTTATCAAGTACTGGGCAAAATTTTGGTTACTATGTTAAATGTTTTTGAGATACGATGGAGGAGTGTCTATGTGTTACTTTTATTAATAAAAAACTGCCTTGGCCCTTTAAGAAAACAGAAAATTAGGTAGGCGGAGTAAACAGAACAGAATGCTATGTAGCAGGAGTGGGGAGACACTTCAGGCAGTCGAGATATGCAGTCCCCATGCTTCTCCTCTCCGAGATGGATGCAGGTTAAGATCTCTCCTGGTAAGCCACACCTCGTGGTGCTACACAGATTACTAAATATGGGTTAATCCAGATGTGAGTAAGAGGCTGAAACTAATGGGCCCGGCAGGGTTTTAAAAGAATACAGTTTCCGTGTAATTATTTTGGGTAAAGCTAGCCGGGTGACGGGACGCAGCCCGCCATTCCTTCTACAGAGATACTGTGTTAAAATTGCCCACTACTCTGTGGAGAATGGCTTGACTGTGGAAGCAATAAGAATTTAGTCTCTTTAGTAAGAGGTGGATTTTGGCCTGGCTTAGGTTTGTAATAACACAGGGCTTGTAACATAATTTCTCAAATAGTGCTCTTTCCAAGAAATCAAAGAAAAGTGACTCTGGAGACAAGAGGTTTCCATTCAAATATCCGTTCTTATACGTGTGGCACCTAACATTCAGTGTATACATTTATGGGAAAGTGTGCTAGTCCAGCGAGTATGTCAGAAATCTCTAGGGTTCTGACTGTGTGTTTGCAAGCTTGAGAAAAAATTTACTCTGCAGTCCTGGACAAATTACCTGGATTCTGTGGGAGTGGGATCAACATGACAGTTCTTTTGGAAAGAATAAATAGAATAACATATATATTTTATATGAGATAGTAGACAGGTCCAATGCACTAAGTATATTGATAACAGGAGTATGAAATATGAGTGAACACTATTGGTGTTAAGGATAATATATATTAAAAATCCAATTATAGATTACCAGCAAAGTCAATAAATAATTTTCTTTCAACAAAACATATGCTATGGTGTTTGACCCCCAAAGTCTTACTTCATTAAGGAGAATTCTAGGCTAATTAATAATATATCACTTTTAAAATGTATGGAAAACTTTTACAGGCATGTGCCAAAATGTTTTTGAGATAGTATCATCATTTTTGACATATTAAAGGTCATTTAATATTATTATTTAATATGTTTATACTCTTTGTAACTTTTTTATTTGGAAATTTTATGCATATCTATAGCATTTTGATTGCTATGACCCCTTTCACCTGCTCCTCCCTGTAATTCCCTTTCCCAATCCATATCTTTTATTTCTAGTGATAATTAAATACAAATTTTACTTCTGGAAAAGTTGGGAAAAAACACCTTACTGGTTAACAAGAATGGTATAGAGAGGGAGATTCTTTATTACAGATTTTCAGATCGTTTGTCCTAATCTTAGCAGAACTTTGTCTCCTTTTCCCATAACCTAGAGCCCATGAGTGGAGAGGAAGAAGCAAAGACACCAGTGGGATCTTGTCACCAAATAGAAAACGTAAGAACTTCTCTTTTTCTCTTTGGCTTACAACTCAATCATACCTATGGAAGTATGAATGGGAGCCTCACTACACAGGGCTTCATGAAGGTCTGGGCACCATACAATGTTGAATGTGGTAACTATTAAAATCAGTCAATGTGTCTTCTCAGAAAGTGTCAAGAGAAGAGTAACTGGTTCTTCCACATTTGTAGTATATCCAGAAGTTGTATCTGGATGTATTATAGGGATTCAGGAGGAACAGTGCTTGAGAAAAGAGTAGGACTCAGAACACACTGTGGATGGTAGAGAGAGCAGGGAAGAGAATCAATGGAGAAGTTGGGAGGCGGGAAATAGTGTGGGACTCTGTCTAACTGTGCCCTTATTCACATTCGAATACCACCACCCACTGTTATGCTATGGAAGGGTATTCTTCCACAAGAAAGAATGAAGGTATGTCATTAGTGGTAAAAAATTCATAAGACTCAGAAAAACGGTATTGTATGTTTTCTAGTATATGTAAAATCTATGAAAACAGAATAAATGAGGAAAGAAGATCAAAATTGAATATGTAAGTAGGGCATAATTCTGGTCAAGAGGGGGTTGAATGTGGTCAAAGCACATTATAGTTCTGACATGCAGAAAAAATCATAAAAAAACCGATTGCAAGCCGGGCGGTGGTGGCGCACGCCTTTAATCCCAGCACTCGGGAGGCAGAGGCAGGCGGATCTCTGTGAGTTCAAGGCCAGCCTGGTCTACAAGAGCTAGTTCCAGGACAGGCTCTACAAAAGCTGCAGAGAAACCCTGTCTCGAAAAACCAAAAAAAAAAAAAAAAAAAACAAAAAAAAAACCCGATTGCTTTATACAATTATTATGGGCTAATTCAAAATCAAAGAAAATATATTGAAATCAGTCATATTTCTGCTACTTTGACTTTGATTTCTATCTCTACCCTCTTCTCAAAAATACATACGTGTGTGTGTGTGTGTGTATGGTTCAAATGTTTTATCATTCAATTCATTCAATGTCATTATTCATTCAATGACTACATATTGAGAGTATAATTTAGGTTCGGTGCTGTTGTATAGTTTGATGATGTCACTGAACAACAAAGAAAAATCTCTATTAAAGCAACACTCATTTAAGGAAGATGGGTGGATAATGAACATGATGGACATTAAAAATATATAAGAGCAAAGATAAAATAAGTAGGAGAGGAAGGGGAAAGCATTATATATCTGTTAATTGTATAAAATATGGATGTTGAGGTCTAGAAGGATCTCACCGAGAGAAAGTCAAAACATAAAACATTGTGAGGATGAGGGCAATACTGGAAGTGGAAAGAGCAGATGCAAACACCTGCAGGGAAGCAGCTCAGTGTCTATAGTCTGTTCAGGAGGCTATAGAAAAGCAGTATAAGCTAGGTGCTTTGTAACAATAACAACCCAGCTTCACAATCTGGAGAATGGACAGTCCAAAGTCTAACATGTTAAAACTCTGGCAAAGGTCTGCTTCCTCCTCATAAATGATACCAGGGGATAATGAGCTCTCTGGAGCCTCTTTTTCATTTTTAAGGAAATTAACATCTTTTAAGAAGATCCTACTTTGTGAACCAACTGTGTTCCCCAAATCCCAAACCGTAATAACATCACCTTGAGAATCACACTTTCAATAAACAAAGTAGTTACTATATTAGTGTACCTCCCAGTTCTTACACCATCTATTAACCCCCACTCCCACTTTAAAACTTAAGTTACGAGCCAGTGAACTAAACATAATTGTGATTTCATATACATTCAGCATTTTAGGGCTCAAGATCTAAATTCATATTAGTGTTCATTTTAGTAAGTGAGTCCCATGAGTGTCTAGTGAAGAGGGATTCTCTGAAATGTGTCTTTCATTTTGTTGGATGAAGGCTGTCTTTGAACTGCCTTGCTGATCCTGGTGCAGTTTATAGCTTCCTTTCCTTGTCAGACTGTTGGCTGTGATGTAGAAGAAATAGATTCTGGGATATTTTCATCAGGGAAGTCTAGCATTATTAGTATATTTCAAGGGGTGATTACATATTGATCTTCTGTCTCAGTTTTTTTTTAATAGGCATAAGCTCTTTGCCAAGGCATAAGTTTTCACAAACCCTTCATGCTAATTAATGACAGACCCAGTTTAATGCCATTTTCCTATAAACTCTAGCTAGAGCAGGGATACATGCAACAAAGCAGTTGTTCCCAGCAGCGGCATTTCCAGAGGTTTATGAGAGTCTTAATTTATGAAATTTTATTTTAAATATAGCATTGTATGCAGACACTATAAACTCTGTTTTCCATCTCCCAGTGGAAACATATAGTCACTGAGGTTTGAAATATCTTAATTTCAAAGAATCATAAAATGGTCCACACAGTGACTGCATGAGCTGATGGAGGAGAGTTTCTGATCAGTGAAAGTCAGAAGAGCATCTGCAGCAGAGTTTGCAAAAGATAGTTTGCTCGTCTAGTTTCTAGGACACCAAATTCCGATAAAATCCAATATAATACAGACATAATTAGAATATAGTTTTCTATTTCCAGTAGAAATTTGCTTTTAAGGAGTTCGGTTTGGGAATGTAGACTATAACATGGGAACGCAAAGCTATGCTTTACTTTGAGCTCATAAAGTAGCAGTCAATATTAATGCTATTCTTCTGAAGACAAGAAGATAGGATGAAGACTTTTTTTTTTTTTTTTTTTTTTTTTTTTTTTTTTTTTTTTTTTTTTTTTTTTGTTTGTTTTTCGAGACAGGGTTTCTCTGTGGCTTTAGAGCCTGTCCTGGAACTAGCTCTTGTAGACCAGGCTGGTCTCGAACAAGACTTTTTTTAATTATTTTTTTTTTTAAAATTTGAGGTAAATCCCTTCCCATGCTTTTGGACTTTTACCTTTTAAAACCTTAAACGTTATTATTGCCAGCCGCAGGCATGACGGGCAATGAGCAGGTGACTAGCCAGTGGAGCAGCCTTCCAAACCTCCTGTGAGCTCACAGGCTTCTGAAAGTATCTCTGTGGTCCACAGAAAGGCTGGAGAAGTAGCAAGGCGACGTATCAGCTACTGTAGCCTTAAAACAAAGCCAGTGTCTCTATGGACTTTAAAATTGTTCCTATGTAGCTTAATTTATTTTTGTTTAATCAATAAAGAGAGTCTTCCTGTGGGGGGGAAAAGATAGGATGAAGGAATGACATATTTCCAATAATTTATTTTAAATCATAGCTACAGCCGGGCGGTGGTGGCGCACGCCTTTAATCCCAGCACTCGGGAGGCAGAGGCAGGCGGATCTCTGTGAGTTCGAGGCCAGCCTGGTCTACAAGAGCTAGTTCCAGGACAGGCTCTAAAAAAGCTGCAGAGAAACCCTGTCTCGAAAAACCAAAAAAAGAAAAAAGAAAAAAAAATCATAGCTACAATAGAATGGATTTGAAGTGGAGGCCAATTATATTTGGTTACAGAAAGCACTTGTATACTGTGTATATAAAACACATCAATTTATGTGTTTGTTAAAATTTTGTTCCCACGGGTCTTGGAGGTCTAGGCCTGGACTTCTAGCTATTTGAGACAGTGAGGCAGGGAGTTTGTGAGTGTGCATCTTTAATAGCTACAGAGTGAATTCAAGGCTAGCTTATGTAACATAGTGGAAACCTATTTCAAGATAAAAAGGAAAAATTAGGATGCAGGTATAGTTCCATGATAGGTCACGTTCCCAGCAGGTGCAAATGCCTGGGTTTAATTCGCTGTACTAAAAATGTGAAAAATAAAAATATTATGCTCCCACCTTTAAAATGGGAAAATATGAGAAATATATAAAAACAATAGGAAGAGGGCTAATGAAGCTATTATACTTAAGGCACCAATAAAAATTCTAATAAATATGAAAGAATTTTAGAGATATGTTTTTCATTTTGTAGTTAACTGGATTTCCAATATTTACTATCTCAGAGAAAAGCATTATTTGTTAACATTTTGTGGATAGGCGGTATTTTATTATATCTTTTTCAGCAGTTTCCACACCTGGATTAGAAACATTTAGGTAAACGATTAAAACACACTGGTGCCTGGATATTTCTCAGACCATGTAATACAGAAACTCACAATAAAAGGAAGGCTCTGCATGTTCCAAAAGGTGCAGATGAGTCTAGGGCTGTGAGGGCTGGAAATCATGAACACATTATATACTGTTCTTCATTCTCACACATCTATATTTTTCTAGTTCTGTCATCAATGAATGTAGTGAATTGTTTATAACCTTTTCTATTCCTTCATGCACATCAAAATTACATTATATTGGATTTCATTAATCTCTAAATCACCCACAAACTCCTAGCTAAATTCACTGTAAAATCTGAGGCCCATAAGAACTATGGGATAATTTATAAACCACTGTTTCATACGATAAATGAGGATAGAGAGTCTGATTGGCATGAGGTGGCTTGGATGGGACCTGTGGTGAGCTGGGGACACTTGCCCTCACTTGCTTGCCTCTATTGTCCAGTGTTCTTTTCAGCAAATCTTCCAAAGGAAGCATGTTTATGGTTTTTTGAGTGTGCTTTTTTCTAATCCATTTAAAAATTCAGCATCTGTGCTGGGTGTGCACTGTAGATCAGGAGGAGGGACAGGCACACGCTTTCTCTAATCTACATGTTTTTTCCCTTTCTTCTCAATCCCTCTCATTCAGGCTGCTGTCCAGTGTGGCCGCTGAGCCCAGCTCTTCTACTTCAGTGGTTGTATCCTCTGGTCCTCGTGTGTATCTTTGCTCCTTCTTCTCACTTTCAATAGTGGCACTTCACATTTTAACAATTTGCTTTCTTCACACATTTCTTTATACTCATGACAGGGAACGAAATACCTGCTATTTTAGACATAATGATCTACAATTCTAATCTTCTAGGCTAACCAGTAAACCTTTGTTTATTCATGTTTTGTTGTCCGATTTTAAGACATCAGGCCAACTGAAAGATATGAAAATTTTCACATTTTGTTCAAACTCATGAACCGGATGTGATTTCATAAAGTTTTCTTCCTATATAAAGTTTAAGCGCACAAGAGACCCAACTCCTCTCACAACTTCAAATTTCCTGCATTTCATTAGCCAAAACTATTTTTCTGTTGTTGCTTACCATATTCCCATGCTTTGGGGAATACAATGTAAGCTCACTCTGCTGATCAAGTAAGTACCTAGAAATCCCATATTTATTAAATCAAGGATTTCAGAAGCTACTTTATTCGTAGAGTTACAGTTCTATATTGATCTTATGAAATTAATCCACATACTCAGTTTTTTAAAGAAATACTTTTTGAATTTATATTTATATCAAAATAACTGTGACATTCCTCATTTCCTCTTGGTCTGTTGGCCACCAGGTTGAGAGGGGAAAGAGGCGGAAGGGGCTACAGAAAGCTTTGTATATGGCCCATGAACGTGGATGGAGGGAGGCCTCTGAGAGACAGACTTTGATGAATCAGCTCAACTTTATTTCAGAGTACAGGAATATATAGGATGAGGGAGCGGGGGGACAAACACATTTTTGCATTAAGTGACATGTTCCTATCACAGGGCTTAATAAGTAAAAATAGGGTCCTATAATAGAGTTCTTAGCATAAGACTTTTTTACCAGAGCTCTGTGACAAGGTTCAAGCTAAAGATGAATCAGACATCTAGTTTAGAGACAGGTTTTAGATAAGGTCAGGCCTCCAGGCCCAGGGACATTCTTCAGATAAGGGCAGTAGAGGCGAGGAGGTTCTGCTGCAGGGAAGGAGCTCCATTTAACTGAGCTATTAAGGTAATCTGCCAGGCCATGGCAGATTGTGACCTCTAACCAGTTAGTAATGTATTCCAACAAATAAGCAAATGTGTTAACATGATAAAATCAAATTAGAGGGTCAACAAACAATATACCTAAAAGCCATGTATTTACAGTATTTAATAAAAATAATAGTATTTACAAAATTACTTATATTTTACTATTTTCTCTTTAAGCCACATATTATCTGACCCTGTTATTTAGAAAGGATCATGTTGGGCTGAATAACAAACTCAACTACAAGTCTAAAGTCTAGACCTTATGCTAAAGTTACTTGAAAGAAACTTGTAATTCTAAGAGCAAATAGTCTTTATTGATTAATGAAACAAGCACAAGTGAATTGAGCTAGTATATGAAAGAATATCAGAATAAACACACACTTTTGCCTAAGTATGGTGATGAATGTCACCATTCCAGAAATGCAGCTAGAGGGACAGGAAAATTGCAAGATGGAAGTCAGCTTGGACTCCACTGTGACATCTCCTCAGAACCAAATACATTAGCATTCAGCACCAGGAATAACTGCAGGAACTTCTACTTCTTTATCTTATCTGTCACAGTTATGGGATTTATTCAGCAAAGTATACTCTGTTTATTTTAATACACAATGTAAAACATGACAGATTTTTATAAAGGGAACATGTCTGTTACAAATACACAATCGAGTAAAATGACATTTACTAATCGCTATCCATATGTTCCTCAACCTACAATATCTTGTGTCATAGAAATCTATCACAGTCTGAGAAGATCTGACATCTCTTAGTAATCTTGAATATGTTCGCTTTCATTTAATTTGAAGAAAATCCTCCTCTTTTCTAGCTTCTGTGGTGATTGTTATCTGCCAGTTCATCACCTGTAGCAATAGTAAAACCCTGCCAGATAATACTGTAAAAGGGTTTAATTTCCTTCTGGAACTTAATCGCTAGAATTCTAAAATATCACAATTAGCTCAAAAAATTCATTTTCTTCTATCATTGAAAAATGTATCCTGGCTTTATTTCACAGTGACAAAGGAGATTATAGCCCAGAAAGAGAAACTATAAATATTCCCATTGGCAACATTTCCCTTCCAATTTGTAACTGTGTTCATTTGTATAACTATGATAAAAATAAAGTTAACGTTGTGCTGTTTAATCTTCCTGACTCTTGGCAAGAGCTTCAGGAAAGCAGAGAATTTCTAATGCATTTATTATACCTAAATGTGGTTCTGATTTTGTTGTTGTTGTTGTTGTTTGGTTTGGTTTGGTTCTTTTCCTTGAAGGCTTAGTTTCCTAGGGCCTTCAGCTAGTATTTCAAATCACCAATACTTAGATTTCAAAGGCGAAAACCTGCTCTTATTCTTTTGGCTGTTGTGATCTTGCTTATTTTGTTCTCGGCACCATTATGTCTTTCTGTCTCTCACATGGCTTCACTGTATAAATTGAACTCCTTTGTCAGTTTCAGTTATAGAAAAAAATCTATCTAATAACGTCTCCATCATTAGCCTTTGCTTCCCATTAGCTGTGAGTGTATATTCTTGTGCCACTTTCAAAGATTAGTCTGTAGAGTTTGCCGTTTGTCTCATTCTCTTCCAGCCTGATCCATCTTGTTTCTGTATTCTTCCCATTCTCTCATCTCCACCAGTTTTACTTTTCTATGAGATCATTCCTGTGAGATAGCACCAGGATAACAAAGTAGGAGATATCCTCTCTCTCTAAATAAGAAGGGGGGGCAGGGAGAGGGAGAGAGAAAGGGAGAGTGAGAGGGAGAGAGAGAGAGAGGAGAGAGAGAGAGGGGGAGAGAGAGAGAATGACTTTTGAAGAATTCTCGAGTCTATTTAAGAACCTCAGGATATGTGGCAGCATATTGCAGAAAAATACTAGTGATTACTCATAGAAAATATCACTGTAGGATGGAGAGTGGGAGAGGGAGAAGGAGAGAGAGAGAGAGAGAGAGAGAGAGAGAGAGAGAGAGAGAGAGAGAGAGAGAGAGAGAGAAACAGAACAGAGAAAAAAATAGAGAGGTACAGATATACTAAGAGTCCAGGGTCCTTTCAAGGTCATGTGCCCATGCATTTTACATTTAAAATCTTCAGCTACTTACTACATCTACTTAGGAACCAAGTCTCCATCAACAGTGAAAGACAGTCAACACTCACCCCAACAAGTGCATCCCACTTACACGAGAAATAAACACACACCCTCGTTCTGCATGTTGCTCCCTCTCATACTCAGTAGTGTCCTCGGCTTCACAGTCTGCGTTACATGTAGAATATTCTCATTAATGCTTCACTACACATGTCTCTTTTCTCTAGCCCGTCCTGTAGACCTCCTACTATTAGCCCAGCATAAAATGAGGTTGTCAGAAAACCAAACACATTTTGACTTGTAAATTGTAAAATCTTGCTATGTTAATTAGGAGCAGTTTTAATATGTACACATACATTCACAGCCTAAGTGCATTTATAGATAAATATGCATACACTCATTTCTATATACACACACATATACTCCTTGAATTTAGTTTCTTTATATTTTCCTTCCTTTTTATGTGTTCATATATTACCAAAAGCAAATTTAGGAGGTCTCCATCAGGTTCCTGCCCTTGAACATAAGGGAACACCTCACAACAGGCAGAGGAAAGACTGTAGTAGTTAGAAGGGATGGAGGACACCAGGAGAACATGATCCACTTAATCAACTAGGCAGGGCTCATGTGGGCTCCTGGATATTGCAGGAAAAAACATGGGGCCTGCATAGGTCTACACCAGGCCTTCTGCATACATGTTTATGGCTGTTAGCTTGGTGTTTTTGTGGGGCTCCTAACAACAGAAACAGATGTTTCTCTGACTCTTTTTGCCTGCTCTTTAGACTCCTTTCCTCCTACTGGCTTGCCTTTTTCTGCCTTAATAGGAGGGCTTTTTGCCTTGTCTTATTGTATCTTGTTTCGTCCTGTTTGGCTATTGTCTCTTGGAGGACTGCTATTTTCTGCAGAGGAAATAGAAGGGAAGTGGATTTAAGGGAGAGAGGAGATGGAGATTAACTGTAAGGATTGAAGGGAGGGGAAACTATGGTTGGGATGTATTATATGAGAAAAAATCTATTTTCAATAAAACTAAAAATGAAGCAGATTTAGCAGAGTGGTTTTTATTTGGGGGAATCTCTCATTCAAATCACTGAAGTTTTCTTATTTTTATATAAAAAGAACATTTTTGAGGATATAATTTTACAAAACTCACATATACTGCTGTTTATACTTATAGTTTGTTAACCTACTTGAAATTAATTTCATTGTTTTAGTTCATCAATTAATTTACCTTTTCTCTACTTTATGCCACTCCCATGTTTTCACAAATAATATTTTCAAGTTGTGTTTGTACAGTGGCAGAGATACAATTAGATCCTTTACATCATCATGAATCATAAGAAGAAGACTATTCAATCTGGACATAGCCATTGGTCTGTCATTTCTACAGTGTGTACTACAGATCACTTTCTTAGCATATCTTCAACCTTCAACAGGCATGTACTTCTGTAGACCAGTTTGGAGTCTCTGTTAGCATTCAATGTAATAATATAGTGTCAGAGGCTAAAATGAATATATTTTAAAAGTTAATATAAAATTGTTTTCCCTTGTAATTACTAGTTCCCTAGAAATAAGAACTATTTATACACATCAACATCCACAATGGTATTCTCAGGTATCTTCACTTTTTAGTCAAAAATGAATTTAATGATTATAAAAGTCATTTTATTACTATTATAATTTGTTTTTCTCTCAGGATTTAAGGTTAAACATCTTTTCTTGTTTAAAAACCATCTGTATTTGGTTGTGGTTATGTTTCTGTAAGTCCTTTGTCCATGCTTTAGCGCTGATTTTTAATTGGCTTGTGAAGGGCCCCTGTTTTATATACTATTAATAAACCATGTTGCTGTTATAGGTTGCAAGAAAATTCTTCTAGTTTCAAACTTACTTCTTCTTTGCTATTGACAAATATAACTTCTCAGTTTTATTGCAGTGAAATAATTATTTTTGCATTTCTGGACTCAAATCTCTATATTTCCCTGAACAATATAATCACTATTTAGTGATAATTTCCTGTATGTTTTATACCTGCATATTTTATAATATTGAAAATGACTTCACATTTAAGTAAATTTTCACTTAATTTTTGCTTATATGTCAATTATTGTTGAGGATTAATTTTGAATTATGGATTATCAGATATTTCAATGTTGCTTCTAATAAATAATTCATTATTTTTCCAAGAATATTCTAAGTTAAATATGTTGAGAGCGATGTGTATATGGAAGCGTATAGCTGATATTAATTGGTTTATTTACCTCTTCCATATTTCCTTTATTTTTTTCATTGTCTTTATGCACATAAGTGCTTTAGTAACATGTGTGTATGTACAACATGTGTGGTTTTTTGTGCCCCTAAAGGGCAAAAGAGAACATTGAATCCCCTGGAACTGGAGTTATGGATGGTTGCCAGTCATAGTTGGGTACTGGGAATGAGACATGGGTCCTTTGCAAGAGCAACTAGTGCTCTTAAACACTGTGCTCTTTCCACAGCATTGCATTCTATTATCTTAGTGACCAACCTATTAGCTTATTGCAGAGACAAGAACCTGACTAGATAGGGTAGACTGGTCTTGAATTTGCTGTGATCCTCCTATCTCAGGCTCTGATGTGCTATGATTACAGGTACACACTACATACAATTCAGATAGGTTTTAATTAAATTTATGAGCTTTTTTTCTTCACATTGGTGCTGACATTTGTTCTGGTTTAGTATGCCCCATTCATTCCTCAAAATACCCCTATTCCATATGTCCTTTGAAAAGCCTATTTTTCAGGACCAAACTTCAAAATTTTTCCTTTTTAATTGTTCATAGGAACTGTGTCCACTTAATTTAACTAGTATGTTCATGGATAGGTAGCTTTTCTGGTGAAGAGAAAAAAAAAGCAATTAAATGTTAATATCCCTTCACCTAGTACTGTTACCTGGGCCAACAACACTGGGCTTTGTATATTATAGATACTGGAGGAAAATGTGACACAACGTTAAAGTGTCACCTAGATATATGTATTTTTGTTCCCAGAGATTAATGCAGTTCTCAATATCTATCATGGAAACTTCTTCTGGCCGTAATCACTAATTAATACAGAGATCCAAAAATGGCCAATATGCAGAGGATAAAAGAGTCAGGATGGTTCTGTCCAAAATGGGACATCAATATCATACCTGTCCTTCTGAAGGCTCAGAGATTATCATAGAAGAGAAAGTGGACAGATTTTATGAGCGAACAATAGTGAATAACTGTAAAGAAATATCCTTCTGGACACAAGAGAGCCACACAGGAACTCACAACAGGTGTGACTGCATGCTTATAGGTCATACACCAAATCAGGTAAAGTCAAATACATATGGAGGAAGAAATTACACACTTTTTAAAATTATGTCTTTAATTGCCTTTCAAGATAATACATTTTTGTTTTATTTTTCATACTCTTTTCATTTTGGCTAATCCTTATCTTTGCCATCTCTTCCCTGTTCCCTTCTTAAACATTTCCAAAACCAGTTTTCACCCCCTTCTATTTTCATTTAAGGATGAGATAAAACATAGAAAGAACATAAATTCTTGGTTAATTATGAGCTCTCATTTTCATTTTAAAGATATTATTCTACTTGATCATGTCAAAATATAATTACAACATATTGAACTTTAGCTGCAGTTGTTATATTGTGTAATATATTCATACAGCCCTTGGTCATAGTACTAAAAAAGGACAGTGAGTTTCAGACTATTCAGGTTTTGGCAGTATAGGGTCACCTCAGTAGAAAGCATGTCTTTGTTGTAGCATGTTTGAAGTCTAGCTGATAGGAGTAAAGTATATGATACTCCACACTAGTAGAAGACACTCTAGAAGATGTGCATATTTGTGCTGTAGAGAGGGTGGTTATTAGTGGAGTTATTGCTCCACCCTAGTAGAACAGATTTTAGACGCTGAGAAAAGTCATGTTATAGAGGAGGTGGTCCTGAAGAGCATCATTGTTCTCAGGGTAAATAAAATTTTACAGAGAACAATCTTGGCAAAGATAAACCATACTGAGAAAGATAAAGATAAGAAACAGCAGTCAGAAGTTTCGTTTCTTCCCTTTTAAAAATAACTTTCACTGAACTCCTTCTTAGAAAACTTCATGTATTTATACCGTAATTCTGCTTCCTGTAATGCTCCACTTCCTCTGATCTTTCTTTCACCCTTTTTACCACCTACTCAAAATGTCTTAGTTTTCAAATATATATTTTTATTGAAAATAGATCTTTTTAATATGATATATTCTGATTATGGTTTTCACACACCCAACTTCTCATTGATCCTCCCCTCTTTCCTACCCACCCACCCCAATCTACATACTTTTTTGCTTGCTCTCATTAGGAAACCAACAGGCATCTAAAAGGCAATAAAATAAAACAAACCAACCTAAATAGGCCAAAACAAACAAACAGACAACAAAGTCAGAAAAGAAAAACAAAAAGAAAAATAAAACAACCAAATCCCAAGGGAAAAAAAACCCTCAAAATATAAGAAACATGGGCACTATGACACGTTTTGGGATACATCTAAAACCCCTAAAATCATAAAACCATAAATCATAATCTATCCACAAAGGACTAGTAGAGTAAGAAAGAAAAAAAATACCAAGACAAAGCATTATGAAAGAAAGAACATCAAAAAGAGTCATCAAATTCATTTTGTGTTGGCCATCTACTACTGTTCAGAGTCCTGACCTTAAGAATGGTTTGCATAGCTAGTGAGACTCCACTGGAGAAAAACAGCTTTTCAATTCTGAGTGGTTGTCAATTAGAGACAGCTTTTGAGTTAGGGGTAGGGTTTGTGTCCACCTTCCCTTCTCAACACTGGAAACCCATCTGTCCTAGACCTGTGCACACTGCCATAGCCTCTGTGTGTTCATGTGTGTCAGTCCTGCTGTGTTCAGAAGGCCTTGCTTTCTTGGTGTTCTCCATCCTTCTGGCTCTGACAATCTTTCTACCTTTTCTTTTGCAGGGTTCCCTGAGCAATGAAGGGAGGAACATGATATAGACATCCCATTTAGGATGGAGTGTTCCAAGGTCTCTCACGGTGTGCACATTGTTCACCTGTGGGTCTTTGCCTTTACTCCTATCTACTTAGCAGCAATATTATCTGATGACGGCTGAGCAAGACTCTGATCTATAAATATAGCAAAATGTTGTTCAGGATCATTTTGTTGCTAGACCCTTTAAGTAGAATAGTAGTATTTGATTTCCTCTAGGTCAATGACTTATCTAATGTCAGGTTCTTGTCCATCTGAACTATGTTAGGGGTGGGTTCCATATCATGGGATAGACATAAAACACAATTAATACAAATACTGGTTAGTCCCACCATCTTTGTGCCAATTATGCTCTAGTCTTTTCATCAGGCAGAACACCATAGTATATCAAAAGGTTGTAACTTTTCTTTTTTGGTAATGTAAAGAGTACCTTCTGCTACCCAGAGTGGTAGTCAGTCATCCTGGGTTATAGTTCCATTTAAATTGCTTCTCTGATCTTAATTTAACTTTGGTAGGTAAAGCAGGTCAAGAAACTTAGCCATTTCTCTTAGTTTTTAATTTAATAACTATACACTTCTAAAGTATGTGCTTACGATTATCTGAATTTTTACCAGATTATCTGAACTTCATTTTCACCCCTACCTTTGTCTGTAATTGTGTTAGTTTGAGTCTTATCCTTCTCCTTTTTATTCCATTTGGTTAAGGTTTTGTCAGTCTTATTGATTTTCTCAAAAAATACTCCTTTATTCATTGATTCTTTGCATTGCTTGCTTGTTTCTGTTTTATTGATTCCACTCCTGAGTTTGATTTTGTTTTCTTGTCATCTATTCCTTTGGGACATTATTTATATTTTTTCCTATGGAGTTCAAGTATACCCTAAGTAATTAAGATGAGATCTCTTCTTTTTTATTTTTATTTTATTTTAATATAGTCATTTTGAGCTCTGGACATTTGCCTTAAATTTGCCTTCATTGTGTCCCATAAATTTGGGTATGTTGTGTATTAATTTTTTTCAATTATAAAAAAGGTTTTAATTGCTTTCTTGACCTATTTTTCATTTCTTGGTGAATTGTCCAGTTTCCATGAGATTATAAGCCCATTGTTGTTGATATCCATAGTGGTTAGATAGGATTCAGGGCCTTATTTCCATTTTTTATATATGCTGAGACTTTCTTTGTGTCTAAATATGTTGCTAATTTTGGAGAAATTTCCAGGAACTCCTGAGAAGGTATATTTTCTTGTCTTTGGGTGAAATGCTATATAAATATCTGTCAGTTCCATTTGGTTTGTATTTAGTTCCAGTAGTTCTTGTTTTTTGGTTTTTTTGGAGGGGGGGGGCATCTGGATTATCTGTCTATTGGTGAGATGGTAAGAGCAGGGAACTGGTATTCTGCTATCACTGTGTGATGGTCAATTTGTGACTTTATTTGTAATGGTGCCTCTTTTATGAACTTGTGTACCCTTGAATTTGGTGCATAGATATTTAGAATTGCTCATGCCTTTAAGCCCAGCACTCACAAGGCAGAGGCAGGTGGATCTCTGTGAGTTAGAGGCCATCCTGGTCTACAAGAGTTAGTTCTGGGACAGGCACCAAAAACTACAGAGAAACCCTGTCTCAAAAACCAAAAAAAAAAAAAAAGAATTGCAGTATTTTTTGTTTTTTTTTCCTTTGATTAGTATGCATTGTCTTTAGTATGCATTGTCCTCTATCTCTTTAGATAAGATTTTGCTTAAAATCTGTTTTGTCAGATATTAAAATAGCCGCACTGACTTGATTCTTGGATCCATTAACTGCACTATCTATTTCTACTCTTTTACCTTAAGGTGATATCTATCCTTGGTTTTAAGGTGTGTTTTTCTTGAATGCAACAACAGGATGGATAATGTTTTCATATCCAGTGTATTCATTTGTGTGTTTTTACTGGGGAATTGAAACCAGTAACATCATTGAAAATTATCACTGAGCAGTAATTGTTGATTCTGTGATTTGTTGTAGTGGTAATTTTAAAAAAATTCTCTTTTTTATGGTTGTCTGAGATTATTGATTCTTTGTTATTTTGTTGGTGTGGATATCCTCCTTAGGTTAAAGCATTCCTTCTAGCTCCTTCTGTAGAGCTGGATTTTCAGACAGATACTTCTTAAATTAGGTTTTACTGTGTAATGTTTTTCTTTCTTCATCTATTGTAATTGAAAGTTATTCTGGGTATAGTGGTCTGGAATGGCATCTATGGTCTCTTAGAGTTCATAGAACATCTGTCAAAGCCCTTCTAGCTTTAGCATCTCCATTGAAAAGTCAGGTGTTTTTATGGTAAATCTATGCTTTTATTTATTTTTATTACCCTTGTAGATTTTAATGTTATTTTATTTTCCTGTAAATTTAATATTTTGTTTATTATGTATAGTGGGAAATTTGATTTTTATCTTATTAAACTTTGCTAGGCATCTTGTTTAGTTCATGGAATTTTTTCTATAATTGTGTTGAAAATACTTTCTGTGACTTTGAACTGGGTTTCGTCATCTTCTTCTATTTCTATGATTCATAAATTGTGTCCTTTCATTATGTCCCAGATTTTCTGGATATTTTGTGCTTGATATTTTTAGATTTAACATTTTCTTTCTGAGGTTCCTGTTGAACTTCCTAAATTTTTAATTTCCTCTTTTCTCTCAACTTGGATTTTATTTATTGATTTTACTACTACTTTCATGCCTTAAATGGCTTTATCCATTTCATTCCACTGTTTGTCTGTTTTCTTAGATTTCATTAATAGATTTATTCGTATTTTTATTTTTTATTAAATTATATAATTTTACAAATTTTCACCTCCTCCCCTCCTCCCATTTCCCTTCCCCTCCCCCCTACCTCGTCTCCTCCTTCCTTTCCAGTCCAAGAACAGTCAGGGTTCCCTGCCCTGTGGGAAGTCCAAGTTCCTCCCCCATCCATCCAGGTCTAGGAAGGTGAGCATCCAAACATACTAGGTTCCTACAAAGCCAGTACACACAGTAGAATCAAAACCCAGTGCCATTGTCCTTGGCTTCTCAGTCAGCCCTCCTCATCAGCCACGTTCATAGAGTCTGGTTTGATCACATGCTCCATCAGTCCCACTCCAGTTGGGCTTGGTGAGCTCCCATTAGGTCAGTCCCATTGTCTCAGTGAATAGACGCACCCCTCACAGCCCTGATTACCTTGCTCATGTTCTCCCTCCTTCTGCTCCTCATTTGGACCTTGGGAGCTCAGTCCAGTGCTCCAATGTGGGTCTCTCTGTCTATCTCCATCCAACATCAGATGAAGGTTCTATGGTGATATGCAAGATGATTACATCAGTGTGGCTATAGCACAGGGCCAGTTCAGGCCCCCTCTCCTCAGCTGCTCAAGGAGCAAGCTGGGGACATCTCCTTGGACACATGGGAACCCCTCTAGAGTCCAATCTCTTGCCTACCTTCAAATGGCTCCCTCAATTAAGATATATACTTCCCTGATTCCATATCTACTCTTCCTCCATCCGAACCGTCCCATTCCCCCAAGCTCCCCCCATCCTCCCCTTCTCACTTCTCTCTCCCCATCTCCCCTTACCCACATCCTGCCCCCACCCCCAAGCTCTCAATTTTTGCCTGGCAATCTTGTCTACTTCCAATATCCAAAAGGATAACTACATGTTTTTCTTTGGGTTCACCTTCCTATCTAGCTTCTCTAGGACCATGAAATATAGGCTCAATTCTATGGCTAGAATACACTAATGAATGAGTACATACCATATTCATCTTTTTGGGTCTGGGTTACCTCACTCAGGATGGTGTTTTCTATTTCTATTTATTTGCATGCAAAATTCAAGATGTCATTGTTTTTTATCACTGATTTTCTTTTATGTCCCTAATCATATTCATCATAGCTTTTTTGAAGTCTTTGTCTTGTGCTTAATCTATTTTTCAGATTTCAAGTCCTGCTGGGCTCTAGTGGAGATATATTGTCCCAGATAGCATCTAGGCATCTGGGTCTGTGATGGTTGTAACTCTATGTGTGTTGATATCTGGTTAGTTTTCTGTTATTTGGTTCTTATACAAAATTTATATAGTATCATACTTGATCTTCTGTTTAGAGCTGTGGTATTGGCTAAAACTTCATACCCAGAAATTAACAAAAATCACAGAAATAAACACAGTTGTGTGACCAGCTGATCTCTACCAAAAATATGCAAGGAAAAGCATGGTTGTTTCAAAAAGTGGTGTTGCGAAAGATATCCACAGAACAAAAGAATAAAGTCAACTTTGCTAAAGAATTGCTAGTCTTGTTAACATTTTCAAAGAACCACCTTTTAATTCTTGATGTTTATAATGTGTTTTTCTATTTCACTTGTTAGCATTGATTTTTATTATCTCTTTATATCTACTTTTTAGGTGTCTATTTCCCCAACCTCAAGACCTTAAGATGCTTCATTAAGTTATTATTTTTGAGATAGTCAACATTTTCATGTAGACATGTGGGACTATAAGCTTTCCTCAAGACTGCCTTCATTTGGACCACTGAGTTTTGTATTTTTTATTTTAGTTTTAATAAAAATCAAGGTTTTTAAAAATTCCCTTCTTGAATCAAAGAAAATATAGAATTCATGCTGGTACTGATCTCAAAGCTTCATTCCTACTGGCTAGATTTCATATCTCTGGAAAGTGTTATATACACTACCAGGAGAGAAAATTAGCCATCAACCTTGCCCAGGAATGGCATTTTACTTCATTAATTAAAATAATGCCTGTCCCGGGAAGGCATAACTAATGTTGAAATAGTTATATAAATAAATTATATTAAAACACTAATGCCATTGATTTTATTTAAGTCCTAATGCACAAAATGAATCTGTCACTATTATTGTGGCCCAAGATCCTGTGGCTTAACAGTAAATAAGCCCTATGAAAGAAACTATTGCAATGATTCTTATAAATAGACATAGTATTGAAGTTACTGGCAACAGACAAATGCTGGGATAGAAAGAGTGAATATTATTTAAGAAAGTGGTCCCAGGTAAGTTGACCATACTCCAGTATATAGTTGTACATCCAAAAGTTTATGGAAATCACAAATTGGACTTGATGTTTTGTTGCTGTTATTTTTGTTTTGTTTTAAGGCATACATTTATGTAAGTATTGAACATTAGTGGTCTGAAGTAAGTTGCAGGAAGAGGTAAATATCATCAAAATAAATTGTATGAAAATCTACAAGAACTAATAAAAATTAAAGCCACATCATGACAAAATCTTTGTCACCTTATATTGAACTCATTAGGAGTAGTCAATTTCCATTACCCATTGTGTCTAGAAAATGTCAGCTCTCTATAATGAGCTTTTAGTTCAGTGTGAAATAATGTTTAGTTCAAGACTAACTTTCAAATGCCACATTGCCCAATACAGAGCAGAATGTGAGGAAGTCCAGATAAAGGATCAAATCAAAGCCCATGTGACTGAAGGTCTGAAGACATCCTCAATTGCTAACACAGTGAGACTTTATTCATGCCATCTGTGTCAGACCAGTCATCACAAATCTCCTGGCTCATAATTTCTTTCTTGTATCTATATTGAACTCAGCTTGAAAAATGAAAGTTTCATTTTCTTCAAAGGAAGACATAAGAAAACACATTATTGTTTATGTCCCCTTTTCTAAAAGCTTCCAAGACCTCCCTGTTTTTTCTCTTGTGGTAGAAAGTTAATTCTTTAGTCTTTGCATTGCTGGTGTTTATTGTCAACCTGACAGGGTATAGAATCATCTATGCGACATACCTTCAAGAGTGTTTTCTAAGAGGGGGGAAGGACTGATAGAGAATTTGTTGTCAAAGACCAAGAATGGCTAACATATAGAGAAGTCAAATAAAAGCCAGGATTTTTTGTGTGTGTGTGCCTTAGCCGGAGGACTTGATTCTCCAGTGTACCTTAGGTTCCAGCTTCTTTGTCCACCAACTATACTCTTCTTTGTCCACCAACTATACTCTCTTCTTTGTCCACCAACTATACTCTTCTTTGTCCACCAACTATACTCTTCTTTGTCCACCAACTATACTCTTTTTTGGCCATCAAATCTACTCTTCTTTTATGTCATAAATATATGAACTCAACAAATTTCTAAAGTTAAACTGAATTCTGTATCTGCCAAATTCATAGAATAAAGTTGAAAAAAAATTCATGATATGGTCTAGACAAAGATAAATTAGATTTGACACCAAAACTACATGAAACAAAACCAAAGACTGATAAATCTAATTACATCAAACTAACAAACAGGCTTCTGTATGGCAAAGGATGTGACCAGCAGGATGAATGAGCAACCTACACACTAGAATAAATGATTACAAGCCACGAATATTACAGGCAGTGTTATCCAAGCTCTGTAATGGATACCTACATGTCAATAGTAAAAATGAAGAGCAAAGGACTTAAAATAGAAACACTTCCACATGTTTGACCTCATACATCCAAGAAAAATATATGTGTATGAATATATAAAATACATGTGTAGGAATGTATTAACATGTTATTGTGATTACTTATGGCTGTGAATGCACAGTGAGTAGGCAAAGAGTGAGGCTGGAGTATGGAGTCAGAACACAAAACAAGATGAGAAGGAAGCTCTAGGCTTGTACAGCACTGGAAGACTGCGTTTAAGAGAATGTTATAGAAAAAATAAGAGAGAATTTCAGTCTCTAGAAACAGAAATGATGAAAGAATAGAAAAATCTTGTCATTTTCATTGTGAACATTTGGTTTTTTGTTTTATTTGGATTTACTATCATTTTTAGTTTTTGTTTTTATTGTTCAAGGGAAATAGATGAGTGGAAGGAGAGAGAGAGAGAGAGAGAGAGAGAGAGAGAGAGAGAGAGGAAGAGTGGGGTGGAGTAGGGAGATAGAAAGACAGAGACCGAGATAGAGTCAGAGAAATTGAGTCAGAGAAATGATATGAAGTTTTGTGTTGGGAGGTTTGGAGGTAATGTGAAAGAATTTGGGGGAACAAAATTGATTTTATATTTTTTTAAAACAAAAAAATCTAACTTTTTCATTGGAGCAGTATGTGTATGTATGTGTTTTCAAAAATGCAGTGGACTTCAGGAACACAAATACGAGACATTAATAATAATTTGATAATCAGAGAGAGAAACAACACTAAACCCACTAGTTTCAAAACCACAATAAAATCACACCTAACGTCTTATCAGCTGGGTGATATATACAAACCAAAGATAGCTTGTACCAGAGAAAATAGAACTTTTAATAAAAATACACATGTATGAATTATAAAATCCTTATGATTAAAGGGTTGTTTTCAATAACATTAAAAACATAATTAGCTATTGGTCAATTACTGATTGGTTGCTACAGCCTATTATTCTATTTCTGAATAGAACAAATGATATTGTCCCCATTTTTCCAAGAGAAACAGACACACAAACATATGCACACATATACAAATAAACACACATGTACAAACAAGAGAGATGTGTAGCAAAATACTAAAACTCACGACTGTAAAGGTGAAGTTTGAATTTTGACTGCTATGTCCACAAAAGCTCTAGATATTGTTATTTATGTATACACATGTTCATAACTCAGTGTCACATGTTACTCAGTATCCACAGTTGCAGATCCAGACTTGTTTACAATAGAGTTAATTCAGAATAAATTGTGTGTTTCAGTAAAGCATTAAATTTAAAACTCAACATATTAAAATTTGTTTAATGACAAAGTTGTAAAATGTTTCTTCTAATACTGATAATTCTATAAGTAAATCAGGGTAGTCTGATTTCATTAAAATGTAAAGCTGGGCCCAGTAAGGTTGCTCCATAGGTAAAGGTGTATGCTACCAAGTCCATTAACCAGTGTTTAATTCCTTGGAATTTCATGATAGAAAGAAATTCGTCTCCTTCTCTGCACAAGTGTATCTTGGCCTGTAGTATGTGTGCCCACAAATACCCACACATGCACAAAAATGAATAAAAATGTAACTAAAAATTAAATTCAAACTCTAAATTGTGGCTATGTAATTACTAAAGTCACAGACACACAAAAATATGCACACACACACATACAGAGATAGCAGGCATACACACCAAACACAAGTATACACATATATGCACACACACAAACACACACATATAGGTACACATACATATGCATATACACATAGTAACATAGACACATACACACATACATGCAAGTACACAATGTGTGAACACACACTTATAGAGACACCACATACACAAACACACACACACACACGAGCACAAACATACACATGTACACATGCAGAGAGACCATACACACATATCCACTAATGATCATGCACAAACATACATATGTGACAAATAATGACTATTTTTGAGATGATCAAAACTATTTCTTTTTTAATTTTAACTGATAATAACTGAGTTATACAAGACTATGTTATATATATTAATATTTAAAGTATTGACAAAATACAAGTTCTTCATCTACAGATTTAATATGATATAGTTTAGTCAAATAACTAGATCCCTATAGCCTGGTTCAAAATCCAGTTTGATGTACATCTGTTACTACAAACACTATTATATCTCAAGTCACAAATGACAGGTAAGTGGCATGATCAGACACCAATCACAGTCAGTTGGTTGTTGATTGCTACAATCTACCATTTGTTCCTGAACAGGCAGTAAAACAAGCCCCTGTTTTATTTTCTCTTACAGAAGAGTTCATGTGACATTTAACATATATGTATGCACTGAAATAGGAAATTTCTTATTATAATTATGTATTTACATATAACTGAAGTAGACATTTTCTAACAAGAAGGGAGTGCAACAAAAATTAAAACTGACAATAGCAAAAATGAAAACTGGATAATATAGAAAATATTTGACCATGGTAATAGTCACTTCATATGTAGGAAGACCTGTTTTAGAGAAAATGAACTGACTGATATAAATGAGGAAAGTGTGAGGACAGAGAGGAAGATTCCCAGAGGAAGCTATGCGAGGAAAGCTTCATTTAAAGTCTTGTTCAGAGACACTCCAAGACCTCAAAAGTGCTAACGATAAATTACTTGAACCAGTTCCAAACTCATAAAAAAATGTACTTCTCATCCCAGTGCAGGGATGCTCACTTCACATTAGATGGATGGAATTAGAGAAGTAGCATTCAAAACCCTTTTGATCAGTGCTCTACAAAGAAAACTTCAATTCTCCCTATTTCTAAAGTTCTAAAATTAGTGTACTAACCATTTTATACTCATTTATTATTGGCAGTAAAAATATCAATCTTTACACAAAATCCTTTCAAGATCAGGGGACAAATCCGTGCATGTTTTGTGGGGCTTCCACTAACATCACTGCATCACCTGCCCCACTCTCTGGGCACTCCCACATCATAGCACAGTGTGAGCACCTGCTGTGTAGACACCGGTCTCCCTCCCCATCAAGGCCCCTGTTTGTTCTGTTCAGTGGACTGTGTGTGCTCATTGTAACCCACCATTATGGTCCTCTTTGCTGTAGCTTAGGTCCATCATACGTCATAGGATCAGCACCATCCAACATGGTGCTGATCAACAAATGCTTTTTGTCTGAATTATGATGCTTAGAACCACTGCTGAGATTCCCTTACACTGGAGCAACCTAAACTATGTCATTTGGTTCTTTTAATCTTTTATGTTCAAATGTAATTATTTATATGCCCACTTTAAAATAGGCACGCCCTCTAATTTATATGAATATACTTTTAATTTTGGGCATAGTGCCTTATTATTCAATCTATGCTAGCCTCAAATTCAGCCTTCCTAGTTTTGAGATTACAAATATGTTTCTATGCTGACTGACTAGTATTTTTTAAATGTAAATAAACTGCTTAAAACATTTTGTTCAAGTATTCAATTTCCACATATGTTTCATTTCTTTTATACAAATTTTTAAAAGTGGAATTAATAGACCATGGTTTGAATGGAATTTAATGTATTTTAAAAGTACTTGAATAAATATAAATTTTAAAAGATTCACAGTTTACATCTCAATCATTACTTGATATCTCTATCTTTTTAATTAGTCATAATTAGTGATACTCATTGGTGAAATGTAGTTTTTTTCTTTGAAGGGTGAAAAGGTAAGTGTATTTGCACATTTATCTATTTGGTGCTTGCCTATCTTATGCTCAACAAGCCAAAGCGATGATTTTTGAAAACATACTGAAAACAGACAATTTCTTCCAAATATTTTTGCTTCTTGACATACTTAGGAAGTTGTGCAATTACACAGCATATAGGAATAACTGAAAGTATTCTCAATGGCTTGGCCACAAGTTACTGTGCTACTAACCTTCCACGGTAACAATAAAGAGGCTACGTTCCGTCACTCACCTTGAAGGAGAGGCAGCATGGAACTTAAGTGGAATCCTATTTTTACTGTGAATCATGGAAAGTACTTTTTAGCAGTTTGAGGGTCAACTTACTATTTTATATTTTGTAAATCTCATTTTGAGGACATTTAGAAAAATCAAAATATATGAAATATGGAATATCATGCGATTATTTTTCTTTAAAATCTCCTGGAATAGAAATGCCAGGTTGTTTTCTATGTACTGTAATAGACAACCATAAAATTAAAAAGTTAATACATTAATTTAATTCACATGTAGCAAAATAGGCCAAGGAGATTATGTTGATGGTTAGGGATATATATATGTGTGTGTGTGTGTGTGTGTGTATTCGTTTCAATTAACTAGCATAAATGTCCTCTAGTAGATAATACATCGAAGGATAAAATAAGATGTTATCAATTAAGGTGAATAAAAAGGTAGCTTTACTTAAACGACATAAACATATCTGTTGTCAATAAAATACAAAAACTTGGGTGACACATTTTACCTATCCCAGCCAAATAATTTTTTGTATGCGTCTGTGTTTAATTTTTTCTTTTGACACTATATTACATCATTTTTCTCTTCCCTTTATCCCTGCAGAGCCTTCCATATATGCTCATTGCCCTCTTTCAAATCCATGGCTTCTTTTTGAATTGTTACATGCATATATGCATATGTATAAACATTATAATCCTCAATACATAAATGCATCCTACTCAGTTTGTATGATGTTACCTGTATTCATGTTTCTGGGATGGAGCCAAGCCCTAGTGGATATGTCTACAACACATTCCTGAAGGTTCAGGGAACACTGGGGAAGAGAGCATGAAAAGATTGTAAGAACCAGAGGATCAAGGAGTTTGCAGTGACATTGTATCTCCTAGTAATGTCAGAAGCTACATTCATAAAGCCTCGGCAGCATGACTACCTAAAGATGAACTGAAAAAGGACAACAATGGGCTTGTTAAGTGGGTGGGGGAAAGCCCACAAGTATACAGTCCTCCACAAAGAACTTCAGACAACTAGGAAAAGCCAAGGAAAGAAGAAATCTTCTTCAGGAAAGAGCACACCAGCCGACTTTTGGCACAAACTGAGCAATGTCCCAAATGAACTTAGGCTTCTGTTTTGTAATAAGCCACTTCTATCAGCTTCAGTAAGCCTCATCTCATTAATAGGCAATTGGAAAATCTATATTACTTTCAGGAACATCATAATTTAATTAAAGCATCTAATGATTTAAGTACACTCTGCAGACAGTTATTTATTTTAAATTAAAGTTTGTTCCTACCAACATAGAAACTCAAAAGGTAAACTTCCTCCTGAATGTATTGAACTTGGATGACCCATAATTATCCTTTATTTGCTACCCAAAGAATTTAAATGGAAAACTAAAGTTGACAAATATAATATACATTCCACATTAAGTAGAAAGCTCTTAATATATTCCAAATGTATCTATACATCTGTATTCTATAACACCTCTATAAATATTCACTTCTCAGTTAACAAAGTGACTGCATGGCTCTCCAGTTGTGCTGTGGAGCTCATGTGCGGTAGGAGCCACTGCACATGTTTCTATGGAGAAATGTGATAGCTTCTAAAAAAGGAGAAGGCACAGCTGTTCTTCATGTCTTCAGAAGTTGTAGTGTGGGCCTGTTAACACGACACCGTATAAACACATCTGTTTTTGTAAACTGGGCCACTATAGTTAGTAGCACAACAAATTAGGCCAGAATAAGAAATCAACCGAGCAAAACATTGGTATTTCTAGTTCCTTTCATATTATCAGACATATTAGTTTCAGTATTTTTTACAGAATACCTCAAGAATATTTATTTCTCCATTATAAACTCATGTAGTCTATTTGACTTTATTTTATATACTTGAACAAATGTAATCATAATTTTATTGAACTAACATGAATTAATTTTCTACCGTACAATTGAACAAACAGTTTCCCTAATAGTACTACTAAATAATAGTATTTGGAAGCTATTTTATTTGGAGGTAGATTTGATGAGATTTTGTGTTGTTTTAAATTCAAATAAATGTTGAAAATTTGGTCAACAGTTACAAATAGCCTTTAAGACCATGAGTTAAACAACTGTTGCATGTAGGAATGATATCGAGAACTCTGACTCTTTTGCCTTCTCTTTGGCTTCTTTCCTTCTGTTTGTCTTGTCCAACACTGATGTGGTAGGTTTTGTTTTATCTTATTACATTTTATTTTGTTATATTTTTATTATTATTCTTTAGATGCCTGTTTGCTTACTAAAGAAAGAGAGTAGATCCAGAAGGGAGGGGAGATGGGAAGGAACTGGGAGGATCAGAGGGAGTGAAAATATTATATCAGGTATATTGTCTGAAAAAGAAAAAACTATTTTCAAATAAAAGGAAAATATAACCCTAATAAATGTGAATTCAGTATAGATATTAGTATAACCAGCTATAAGAAATTCTATCTGGGGGTAGCCATGAAAACACTGAATAGAGAATAAGAGTAGTGTAAGCTGACTCTTTGACAATATGAAGAAATCTGAAAAATTTCTTAATGGGCACTAATTTTGGATACTGACTAAATTTAAGAATATTTTGAATTTATATAGATGTAAGAGGGAATAGCAAATGATAGATGTAGTGTAAAATACATGTTATGAATAGAAACAAAGAATGGTTATAGTTCTAGACATATAGAAATAAAGCAATAATTTTAAATAACATGAAAAAATAATGGTTATAGTGCATTGGCACTATTTTAAATTTGAAAATATTCACAAAAGGTTAACATAAATAATTTAGAAATACAAATATAGGCAACCCTTACCCTAGCGCATCCTGTTGTCAGGACAGACTGTAGGTTGAGGGTTATGTGGTAAGTGTGGCCTAGAGATCGAGAGAGTCACCCATTAATGACTAGTCTAGTCTAAACCCCATGCAAGGAGAGCAAGCTCACCCCTGACACTGTCTGAAGCACCAGGACCCACCGGCTGAATGGCCCGAGACTTAGATCAAGCATGATTGGAGCAATAATGTCAATGTAATGATGCCAATGATATTCTGCTATACACATAAGTTGGCTCCTAGCCTGGTTGTCATCAAAGAAGTTTCATCCAGCAACAGATGGAAACAGATGCAAACCCACAGTCAAACATTAGGCTGAGTTCAGGGAATCATGGAGAAAAGTGAGAGAAAGAATTGTAGGAGTCAAAGGGGTCAACGACACCACAAGAAAATCCACAACATCAACTAACGTGAGCTCACAACAATGTGAATCAACTACCAGGGAACCTGCATGGGACTGACTTGGGCACTCTGTTTATATGTCACAGTTGTGTAGCTTGGTCCTCTTGTAGAACTCCTAACAGTCAGAGCAGGATTTGTCTCCTATTCTTCTCCTGGCTTTTCAGACCCTACTCCTTATACTGGGTGTCCTTGTCCAACCTTAATACACGGGGAGGTTCCTAGTCTTACTGCAACTTGGTATGTTGTGTTTGGTTGATATTCATGAAAAACCTGCCCTTTCTTAAACCTAAAAGGAGGAAGAGTGGCTTGAGGGTTAGGAACAGAGGGTGTTGGGGGAATGGACTGCAAGGAAACAAGGTAGGGGAAACTGCAGTCAGGATGTAAAAATAAGTAAATATAAATAAATGTATTAAAAATAAATACAAATATATATTAAAACACAGGAAAGGGATTAAATTGTTTGTCTATTCCAAATAAAATGGGAACTGGACCTTCAGATTAAAATAGAATGAACAAACAAACGTAACGAGAGGGCATTTATATTTGTTGGTTATAAAATTGTTCCATAAGCTGGTGTGCATAATTAAATATGAGGTTAAAAAGTAGAAAAAATGATAAATATCTTTGTAAGAGTTTGAAATCTGTACGAATTGAATTTTGGCTTGTGGCAGATATACAAAACAACCATGCAAAGTGTCTGAAGTCAATAAGATCAAATCATTACATTCTTGACACTGTTTCATAAATAAAGCTTTGATAAATAACAAAGCTTCAAATACTTTTCAAAAGTAAGATTACTGAAATTAATAAATTAGCAAAATATTAAAGAAAGTAACTCAAAGCTCAAGAGAAGAAATTTAAAATGGCAAAACAAATCACATACAAAATTTTGAAATAAAAAATTAAATATAAAATAGACCAAGGTCCTGATGACATTGCCACTTATAACATGTGTAATGTAATTATGAAGACCTGTGTTCAATAGTTAGACCCCATGTAATATAGCATGGTAGAGTGATTCCAGAACTGAGGGAGTAGGAAAGACTAGGTCCCTGGGCACGGTAGTCAGCTTCCTAACCATGGTGAGTCCAGGCCATTGAGAGATTCTCTCACAAATTGAGGGACACATCTGGTTTCCCAACATGTGTGGGCTCATATGTGCATGACAATCACAAACCCACATACAGCCCAACTCATGTGCATGCATACATGCGCAGAGCAAAAAATAAAATAGAGAAATCACCAGTAAATCTAAACTTGTAAGCAGGATGCTCCATTTCTTTAATCAGTAAGTGAAATTAAATTGATTTTCCTTTTTTTAAATCAGAATTTGAACCGAAAGCTAAAAAAGAAAAAAATTACTGTATGAGAAAGGGTGATTACAATCACACACAAATTCTAAATAGATAATTTATTATAGGAAAATGTGATTATTTCTTCAGAAGACAGAAATAAAACTAATGCCTATTAAAATGCTACAGAGTAAACAATAAAAAATTGAAAATATTTTCTGAAGCATTTCGTCATTGAGATATCATCAGATAATTTTTAAAAAATTATTTAAATGAAGAATAAAATAAGAAATAAGAGGTAACTTATACATGCATATAAAGTATTATTTTGAAATGGATGGATGCAGTATTTCACATACCCGATATTCTAAATTCTGTTTTATATGTTTTATAGTATATTATCATATATTATATAAATAGAAAAAAATAAAATTTTATGTAGCACACTAAAGTCAGAAATTGAGTTAATAGGTAATTTAAAGCCTTTCAGTATTTTATGTGAAGCATAGAAAAATATGAAAATGCATAATAATAAATATAGTAAGCAATACCTATGGGAAAAGGAAATGAAAAACATATTTGGGCAGATGATTAGTGTTTCCATTTTTAGATAATAATATCGTAAAAGTCAACTACTGAAGATTTAAAATAAAACAAAATGTAGCAAAATAATTTATGTAAGAAGGATACAAATTAGTGTACAAACTAATTTATTAACATACAAAAATTAAAAATCCCATAAATATAAATTTAAGATAAATTTAAATACCTTATAAACTGTATTTAGAAGCAAAATTAAGTTTAGAATATTTTTAAAATAATTAATAGGCATGATCAATTTATATATTTGTGAAATGAAGAAATGAGCTGACATTTCTGTTTGTCAATAGCTTGATAGTAACAAATATGGTGGTCTTCTCTAATTTAATGTAAGACAAGGGTGTATCTCACCTAGCATACACAATACCTGGATTCAATTGCCAATGTGATGAAAAAAAGCCCACATGAACTTTTAATTCAACATTAAAAATTATTATAATTCAAGCTCAGTATTGTACCCAGCTTTTCTGAAGATAGAGTATTAATGATTTTACAGTATCCAAAAGCTTACAAACAAAAGAGGAATGAATAGTGACTTTCCCTTTTTAAAAAATAATTGGTTTATTTGTATATACCATTTATGAGTATATACATGGGAAACATTCCACAGTGTGTGTCTAGGTCTCTGTGTTTATAGGTCACAGGACAGTTTGCAGGAATCTGTTCCTTCCTTTCCCCATGTGGGACCTGAAAAGTAAGGTCATTATGATTTGTGGCAAGCAGCTTACTCACACTGAACCATTTTGTCAGCTCTAAAACTTTTCCTTCCATGTGTAAAAGCATGCTATAAATATTACAGAAACTATATAGAAAAGGTAGTATCATAATTAAATATAAGATTCTTTATTTGAAATAAGACCTCTTTCTCTGAGTTCTAGGAATAAGTGACTACCTATTGCTCGTACCTAAATGAGAAACATTGCAGAAGTTAAGGCAGAAAGACTGTCAGATCTGGAGGAGGGGTAGCAGTGCTGGGAAACACGCTCTGGGCCTGACATAATCATTGCCTCATGCCCAAAGTAGCTGTGGTTACCTCCTCAAGATTAAGCCAAGATGATCAGTGTATATTTCAACAGGGAACTCTGATTGGAGTCAGTGGAGAGAGAGAGAGAGAGAGAGAGAGAGAGAGACAGAGAGAGAGAGACAGAGAGAGAGAGACAGAGACAGACAGAGAGAGAGAGACAGAGACAGACAGAGAGACAGAGAGAGAGAATAAATATGATGGAGGATGGGGAAATGGAAAATATTGATGGTTCATGAGGGAGTGCACTAGGGTTGCAGAAGTGCATATGATCCAGTCACACGCACACACACACACAAACACACACACACACACATATATGAAAATTACAAAAGTAAATAAAATATATCCTATTCTTAAAACCAATTAAAAGATAGTTACCTAAGATGAATTAACAATACACTTAGTGATTCTAACATTAACAGAGAAAAAAGTCCCAATAAAAAGGCACAAAACCAAGAAACAGTGAATGTTGCTATAAGTTTTGATTAAGTATATGGATGTTATCATGTAACTTGAAGGAAGATGGAGAGAACCTTGATATATATATATATATATATATATATATATATATATATATATATTTTATAATAAATATTATAAATTTTAGAGATAAAAGCATCAAAGTTAAAAAAATAAGTAAAGAAGAAATAAGAGAATCCCAGAAACATTCAACTAATCACAGTAAGATGAAACTTAAATGTGAAGAGCAATCGACATATGGGAAATAGCCAACAAGGTTTTTGCTCTAACATATTGATAAATATAATAAATATACTTTGCCTGGGTTTGGTAGCACAGACCTTTAATCTCAGCACCAACAAGTCAGAAAGAGGAAGAGGTATATGAGTTCGTGGCCAGCCTTTTCTACCTGGTGAGTTTCAGTATAGCCAGGGTTATTTAGAAAGATTCTCTGTCTCTGTCCTCTGCCTCTGCCTCTCTCTCTCTCTCTCTCTCTCTCTCTCTCTCTCTCTCTCTCTCTCTCTCTCTCCTCTCTCCCTTCCTCTCTCTCCCTATTGCACACACAAAACAAAAGCAAAAACAAAAAACAAAAAAATTAAAAATTAAATATAAGTGGACAAAGAGTTCAATTAAAATTTCTATAGTATATATATATATATATATATATTATGTATATATAAGCAAGAAGAAACTGTGGAGAATGTCTAAGAATCCCATTTTTAAATATAAGAACAAAAACAACACAAGAGATTTGGAAAAATAAAACAGGGTAAAACTAATCCAAAAGAATTGTACATACAGGGAGTAGTTATCCACTGCCATCTTACCTTGAGTGTGAAAGCATACCAGAGCATCCATCTCACTACTTCTTTCAACCCAGGGGCTCACGTTTGCTAGGCAAGCCTATATACGAGCTATACATATTCTTGCACAGATTTCTGCCTCCTTAAAAAGATGCAGTGTTTCCTGGACTCAAGCAGGCAGTTGTACATATGAGTTCAGAGTAAAGAGCAAACATTCATGGCTGGTTTAGGCCAGACAGGATTCTAGCGCGGAGAGGGAGCTGGGCTCATGAAGTTTCACACTGATGAAAATGAGAAACAAATTACATTTTTATTTATTATTTATTTATTTGGAAGTGGTGTGTGTGTGTGTGTGTGTGTGTGTGTGTGTGTGTATGTGTGTGTGTGGCGTACCATGACAAAAGTGCAGTGGTCAGAGAACAACTTGTAGGTGTTGATTCTCTCCTTTCACTCTGGGAGTCTGGGGACCAAACTCATTTTACCAGGCTTGGCAGCAATTGTCTTTTCAAGCCTGAGCTTATGACTTAGCATCCACTGATAACTCTTCTCCAGACCTCCTTTCTCCCTTCTCAGTCTAGGCATACACTAAAAAAACTAGAAAGAAGACTTTTTAATGTCCATCCTCAAAAGGAAGTTTGCAGAAACAAATGTTTCACCAGATATGAATATTGTACAATATATAAAACCTCAAATGAGCACATGGAATCCCATTTATGTGTATAATTGTCTTTATCAATTGCAATTGACTTTAATTAATAAAATCTGGCATGATTACAATAATATCAGGTAGATCAGATCCAGGAAGATATATTAATAGCAATAAGAAGTGGAATTTCATCATAGTAGATTCAGAAAGTAATCAAGAGTACATAAAAATAATGACATGATGTACCTCATAAGAGACCTTAAAAATGAATGAAGCTGCATGAACATAAACTGAAGATGTTTCCAATAGCAACTGGAGACCACATTAACTCTCTCAGTGAAGGATAAGAAACCATACACAGAAGGTGAGCAACAGTATATAACACTGAGTGGTGTAGCAGGGAAATGAATAGAATTAATTTTACATGATATTTCTTAAATGTCTAATTTTTCAAAATGAGAATATTGTGGAAGAAAAAGGATATAATGTGCAGTCAGTGGACAGGATGGTAAAGTTGTGTTGGTTGGATTTTTTCACAATTGTAGTAAAATGTATACAATGTTTGCCATTTAAACCACTTTAAGCCTATAATTCAGTAGCACTGAATACATTTGCATCATCATTGTACACCTGGTATCTGTTTCCAAACCCTTTTAAGTCTTTCTAAATTTAATTACATTAGTTAATAATTTCATTTAAAGCATAAAAGTTTATTTTTGACATAATCCAATTTATTTATTTTTCCTTGTTTGTTTTTGACATTTTGCCAAAGAATTTACTACCAAATCCTCAGTCATGCAGCTTTGATTTTAATTATATGTACCAATCCAATCTTGTGTTTATCATATTTGTGTGTTTGTGATAAGGAACATGTATATGAATGTGTTTATGTCTGCTGAGAGGTCATAGAGATAAATACAGCCCAGAACAGTATGCACACTTAATTACGAAACTGAGTTTGCAAGTTCTCCACTAAAGATGTGCAGACACTTGATGAAATGACTAGGTATATATTTGGACACCAAAAATGGTGAGCTCAAGCTGTTCTAGCAAGCGAGAATTTCTAAAAGACTGTCAATTCTTGACAAAGGACAAGGCTCAAACTTCAAAGTGATATCACTGGTCAGAATATGATATCAAGATGTAAAACAGTATTAATGGCAATGATTTATATGAAAACCCTGTATAAAACAGGTTAGAATAAAACAGGATGAAATAAAAAGCCTTTTTAAAAAAAAATACACTATGCTCCTTGTGTATATATCTAGAAGGAATATAGTACCGTCCCCCACCAAAGAGACTATGGCATAGAGATATGGGTTCCACGTAGGCACCAGCTTGACTTCTCCATGTTCAATGAGTTGTATCCTCAGGGATGGGCCCCCTCTGTCAGGTAGTAGAGAAAAGCCTTTTGTCTTAGCAACAGCCTGCGTTGTTAGGGGATTTTCAGGGGGCCCTCTTGGTCAACAATTCAAATGAATGTCAGCTAAATTCTACCACTGGGAGCCTCTTCTGGCTTGAAGAGATTGCCATATCCACTCACCAATATTTGGAATCCTCATTAGGATCACCTTCATCGATTCCAGGAAGCTTCCATTGCCCTAGGTTTCCACATCACTCCCAAATATGTCCCCCCATAATTCCATCCATCTTTCCCCATACTCTCTCCCTCCACCCCATTTCCTCCCCTTGCTTTAATCCCCATCCATCCCCATAAAAACCTATGTTCCCTTCCCAGGGCAAACCCTGTGTCCCCCTAGACCCCTACTCGTTATCTAATGTCTTGGGGTCTATGGATTATAGTTTGGTTATCATTCACTTAATGGCCAAATATCTTCTTTTAAATGGGTACATGCCATATTTCTCTTTCTGGATTATCTCACTCAGTATTATATTTTTCTAGTTACATTCACTTGTTTGCAAATTCCATGATATAATTTTTTAAACATCTGAGTAATACTCAATTATGTAAGTGTACCACATTTTCTTTATCTATTCTTCTATTGAGGAACATCTAGGTTGTTTCTAGTTTTACTTATGGATAAATATCTTTATTTTTAATAGTTAAATGCTAAATTATGGATGTGGTTATCATTTGTCAAAGGTTTAGATGGGTTAGCACAGAAATGTTAAATAAGTGGTGTGGGAGAATTGTCTGTATTCTGTCAATCATGTTTTAAATAAATGTTTATTGGCCAGGCAGGAAGTATAGGAGGGAAAACCAGACAGGAAGTAGAAATGATGCAATGATAACAGGAGAATACTGGGAAGGAGAAAGTGGATTCCTCCAACTCTTGCCTAGACTCCGAAGAAGCAAGATATGAGCTGCCCTGCTGAGAAAGGTACCAAACCATGTGGCTAGCATAGATAAGAACAAGAGCTAATAAATATCCTGACCTAATGGGCCAATCAGTTTTATAACTTCTGGAGATGTCTGTGTGATTTTCTTTGGGGCTTGATGGCTGTGGGGAACTGGGCGGGACAGAAAACCTCAACTAGCAGGCCCCGTTCATGTTACAGATAATGCTATAGCTGTGTGCTTAAAAATATCTTTCTTGCTGTTCTTTCAAGTTATGTCCTGGTTTAAAATGGATACCATATTTCAGCAAGAGAAAGAATTTCAAACTCATGTACCCTAGCTCCCTTAGAGAGCACAGGGTAATTACTTCATCTCTTTTTTATCTATGGTAATTGATATCAAGAATGATAATGAAACCCACTCAGCTGGATTTAAGAAGTGCTATAAATGACATGCATGGGTGTCACAGAACACTGCTTATCACTTGGAAGGACCTCAATAGATGCCTATTTGTACAGTGAGATTTACTGGCAATATTATTGACATATTGGAGTTTTATTGCTTTCAGATTTATGTACAATGAGTCTTGAAAATTAGTCATTTGGAATCAGTCTTTCATGCTTTAAGTATGAGACAATAGAACTACAAGAAAGAAAATATTACAAAACAGAATTGATTTTACACGTCTATAAATAAATTTCATTGTCTCATAAAAGGTTGTCAATAAAATAATAAATCATCTTCTAACTAGGCAGCTGAGAACCCCTCCTAAGCTTACGATGTTTAATGCTACAAGTGGAAAGACCATCACCACAGCCTTCTCGGAATCTGTCGGCATAGAAGGCACTGTCAGCAACCTCAGAAAGTGTTCATGAAGTGACCCCACTGGAGGCCTTCCAGCCAAAGGGCAATTAAAGTTGGGCTTCAAGCCATATGTGAAAAGTCCATTTTGTCCTTTTAATTAACAATGCAGTGCTGCCCCGCCCTGCTCTAGTGTGGGGCCTGGCAGAATTATACCACCATAAACCACATTAGGCAAGTTTCCACCAGCAGTATGGCTAATGCATAGTTAGTTTAACTTTATGAGGCAATAAATACAGACCATAATATTGTCGAGTATCAACATTGACATTTTCACTGTATAGCAAGGAGGCAGTTTACAGAACAGGTATTTACAGCGTACTCGGAAGAGCTTTGGTCCCAAAGCTGGTAATAACTAGGGGGAGTTTCTGTCATCCGCCACCTATTTTCTATCACATGGATTCTGCGCAATTTAAATTTATGTTGCATAAAATGTGTCTGTACCAAATCGGTTTTTTTTTTCATCACTGAAGGGTGAGAGAGAGATTCTTTAATATCAGGAAACATTTCACTTTTAGTGTTTTCATTTGATTCAAAGTCATTCACATTAACTCAGAGAAAGGTATCTATGCCATCTCAAGCTGTATCGCCAAGTATGATATTTATCGAGGATGTTCGGGATGTTCTTCACTCCTTCTAAGAATCCTGTAACCAGTGAATCCATGCGTCTATATTGCTTTATCAGGCTTGTTTGATCAGTATATTAGTGTTGTAGTGTTATTTTTTATTTTAAGCTTGGCTGATATATTAGATTTAGCCTATTGTTTGAAACAAAGCTGTGGAATGATATTTCCCTAAAGGAAAAAAAATAATGTACAGTTAATTCTGTGCAGATAATCCTTTTGTTTGAAAAACATAAATTTCTTTCAGCCAGACTGATGTCCCATAACCAATGAAGCAATGCTTTTCATTGCTTATGTAGGTCTATTACAGATGAAACACTGGATGACTATAGATGCCCTCACCCAGCTGAACCAAACTCCATAAGAGCGCATGAGATTCACATACATACACATCTCAACACCCACCAGATTCCTCAGTTCACAGTCAAGTGTGTGTCTCAGTGTGTGTAAGATGGAAAACAGCCCAGCATAAGTTATGTTTCTTAAAAGATGTAGTAAATTTAGAGAGAGGTTGGGAAAATGGAAGAAGAAACATCAAAGAGAGAGTGAAAAGAGATTCAGAAAGAGTCATCAGGGTAATAAGCACAATTAACAGCTTAATTGCTTCTTAAGAGTAAAAATCAACCTTCTATAAGGCAATATTACATTCAGTGTAACAAGGATTGGTAAGGTCCAAAATGATATACCATTGTGGTCATGGAACTACAGCAGTATGTCAGTTTGTCAGCATCAAAGTGAAAACAGCCACTGAGAATCAGCGACAAATTAAGGAGCTGTAAGTCATAAGAAAATGGAACGAGTCTGAAAGACTTGAGAAAGACAGAGAAGGAGCATTGTGAATTCTCCCTTCAGTGCCCAGCTGAAATCAATTCATGGCAGTACCCCGATGCTGTCCTGCCGTCACCATATTAAATGATGTAGTACTAAACTTTTTCCATGTCATTAAATATTATCACCTCACATTATATTTCAAGACTGCATATAATTCATTTAGCTGAAATTTTATTGTTGGGAATTTGTCACCTTCCAAATGCCCCTAAGTTAAATGGATACCCAGCTCATCTATGTTTAACAAAAGAATCATTTTCAGAAAAATCACCGGAAATGGAGGTGCTAGATTCATAGATAATAGCATTATTTGCAGTGTTTATGTGTAAATGTTTATGGTGTGTGTGTATGTGTATGTGTATGATGTGAGAACATGTGTGACACATATATGAAGGATAGAGATGATCTACTTGGAGATAGGTTCTTACTTGCCAGCTTGTTTGTGGCAGGATCTCTTTACTCACTGCTGTGTGAATGGGAGCAGCTGTGCCAAACCCATGCCCCTCCAAAGCTGTGAGCCACTGGGAATTCTCCTGTTTCCACTTTCCATCTCACAGCAGAGACATGAAGAATACAGACATATCTTAAGGTGCTTGATTTAAGTGATTTCTGGAGACCGAAACCCAAATCTTCACACTTTTATGGCCCACACCTGCTGTGAAACATCAGATCCCTTTGTCTTTTACTCTCATGTTTTCAGCTATCATTCTTTCTGTTTACTTTAAACTTTAAGTTATCATTATGAACTATTTGTGTAATAATAATTCTTTTTTATACATATTTTGTTATTCTTTTGTGGAAGGGAGGCCATTTTTTTCCTGAATTCCTTGATGTTTTATTATATTGAGTTACATTTTAACAATTTTCTCCTCTTATTTTTCAATGTCTCCTTTTTATGAAAATTATTGTACACACAAACACACATGAACACTCACACAGACACACACACATGCACACACACTCACACACACATGCACACACACACATGCACGCACGCACACGCACTCGCACACACATACACACTCACACACACACACGCACACACTCACACACACACGTACATACACGCACTCGCACACACACACAATTTCCATTGCTTTATCCTACTTCCATCAGCTCTTTTCTCAATTTTGTCTTCTAGATCTTGGAGTACAAGTTTTACTTTAGTTTCTGAAAATTTTGTTTTCATGCTGTAAGTGCCCTTCTCTCTAGTTTTTCTTTTTGCATTGTTCCATTTGCTCTGAATTTCTTTTTTCTACTGTTCTGATTATTATATTGAATCAGAATCTTCTCTCCAGTTCACGTTAGTCCTCCACTGGCTGTCAAATTTGAAAACAATATTGGAAGCATCCTAAGTATGTCGTTCTCGGTGTTTCAATATGAACTTTGATCTTTGGGGATTTAGGGTACTGGGATTATAGTGGGTACCTAATTATTAAGCAGATGGATACTACATAGTTAGATATTTTTGCTCTGTTTATTTGTCTTTGTTAGTTATTCTGTATTTCCTTTTTGAATAGTTGATTACTATGTGGGAACTACCACAGATTTTCTTAAGTATTTGTAGTTCTATTTAGACTCATTTTTGTAATGCATCCTATTTCCATCTTTTCTGTTTCCTTTCTCCCATCTTCTCCCCACCCATCAGTTTCAGGTCATTGTGACACAATATTTAGTGTGTGTGTGTGTGTGTGTGTGTGTGTGTGTGAGTGTGTGTGTTTACCATTGCGCATACCTGTGCATACCTGTGTGGTTATTTCTCAGGCATCACACATGGTTTGTTCTTTGGGAAGTGGGGTGTGTCACTAGTTTGGAACTCAAAGGGTAGACTAGGCTATGTAGTTACTTAGTTTCAGGGATCTGCCTTTCTCTAACAGAGCTGAGATTATATACCACTGGGTACAACTAGTTTAAATATGGGTTCTGGGAATTGAACTCATGTCCTCATACTTATGCAGTAAGCCCTGAGCCAACCAATTCATTTCTCCAGCCCTAAGGTCAAAGGTATAAGATTCCAGATATCAAGAATGCTTGTGCCCTCTACAAAACATGTTTCTTCCTCTTCTCAAGCTTTTAACTTTATATTTAGTTTTGAGGAGTCCTACTATAATGTGTGTCAGTGTTTTCTTTTTCTAGTTATGATGATAGTTGTTTAGATAATAATGAGCCTTTAATTTTCTATCCTTCATCAAGTTAGTGAACCAACTGCTTTGTTTTCTATAAAACTTTATTTGCTAAATTTATTTTTTCCATATAATAAATTTTAATTTTTAATTATTTTTTCTATTTAATCTAAGTTCTTCTGTTTTTCTTCTACCTTGCAAAGTTTAAAGTTTCTAGATAGAATTAATCTCATGTTTAAAATTTACCTAATATTATTAAACAGGATAAACCTTTTTTAATTTTTAAAATAATTTTAACAGAGATTGAGAAATTGTATGAATTGACACATTCAGTAGTTGGAACCCATAATCTCACAGGGAGTAGCATTAGGAGGTGTGACTTTGCTGAAGTGGGTATGACTTTTTAGTGTGTCACTGTGGGGTGGGCTTTGAGGTTTTGTGTGCTCAGGATACTGCCCAGTGTTTTAGTCAACTTCCTGTTGCCTGCAAGCCAAGAAGTAGCCAGCACTACTTCTCCCTGCATGCCATCGTGCTCCCCACCATGACAATAAAGGACTGAACCTCTGAAACTGTATGTGAGCCACTCCCATGAAATGTTTTCTTTATTAGAGATTTCATAGTCATGATGTCTATTTGCAGCAATAGAAACCCTAACTCGGAAAGAAGTTGGTACCAGGGACTGGGGTATTGCTGGGATAGGCTGGACCATGTTTTGTTTGGAGTAACGTGAACTTTGGTAATTTGGGTTAGGAAAGCAGTGGAATGTTTTAAGCACTACTTAATGGGGTATAACTAGTAGAAGTGTGGAAGACAGTGGTGCTGAGTGTGATTTGTTGAACTGTGTACATCAAGAGGTTTCAAAGGTGAAGAATGTTAGTATGTGGCCTTGAGACTAGTCCTGTGATATTTTGTTGAAGAAGGCAGCTGCTTTTTGCCCTTGTCCAAAGAGTCTGTCTGAGGCTAAAATGAAGAGTTTTGAATTAATTTTATTGGCAGAAGAAATCTCAAAGCAGCCTAGAATAGACTCTGTTGCGTGGTTATTAGTGTTACTCTAGTGAAAACCTATAAGGAAAAGGAACAAAGTGTGAGGGAGCAGTTTGTGTCCAGATGGTGCCCTTAAAAGACAGGGACTCTGAGAAATGAACCCTAACCTTGTGGTCATTTGAGCAGACCTAGTCTCTAGCATGATAGACAATAAATAGCAAAGTCTTTGCTAACCAGAAACCTCCAGAATTGTCCAAAAAACCCAAGTAATTGCTTGATTCCTGCTCTTTGCAGACACACTGTCAGGACATACTACTTCCCATATACCCTCAGAGGACATGGGTTCCATGTCACTTGGATTCATTGGACAACAGCACCATATGTCCTTAGCTGATTGGATAAAATATGGATATATGCTAGTGAGCACACACTTCAAACTAGATCTACACCCCAATGCTTGTCTCCCCAGTCTGCTTCTCAGGTAATTTGTTGCCCTCATCCCCAGCTGGCAGAGCAAAAACCCCACAAAAAGTTAAGCAGGGAAAATTACAAAATGTAAATTTGAGGAGAAAAAGATCACCAGAAAATGGAATGGAGTTAAGTCTTATGTTCAAAGAGATAAATTTATTAAGAATTGGAATAAAGGGAGTGGTGACTTTAGGGCAAGATCCTACCTAGTTATGTTTCCAATTTGAGAAAAGGAAATAAAAGCTTAGAGCTGGGTGTTGTGGGAGCACACCTTTAATCTCAGCACTGGGAAGACAGAGACTGGTGAATCTCTGAGTTTGAGGCCAGCTTGGTCTAGAGACCCAATTTTGTAACAGACAAGCTTAGGCAGTGAAGGACAGAAATCTCCTGAAAACATAATTGAATGAGAGGGCCATGTTTCAGCCCCAGTAAGAAGCAGAACTTGGTAACATTGGTTACATGGTTCTGTCTTTAGGAGTTAATGATAGAAGAAATGGGTTATGGAATTTTCCTATGTGCCTAAAAAAAGCTGCTGAACCCAGGCCTGTGTCAAGGGTGTCCCTGAATGGAGGCCTCTTAGATAGGCTATGATATGAAGCTGTGAGTTTGAAGACTAAATTAACTTGGCAAACCCAAGATAGTAGAGATGCCAGAGTCATGGTATACCTGCTGAGGAGAGCTGATATTAAGGAGTGAAAAAAGCCCAAGAGAAAGAAGTGTGGGGCAGTTCACAAAACTGAATGGAGTTGGAGATATGAAGTGATACAGGGCCAATGTGGAGCAACTACATCCATATAAAACATGAGAGAGTTTGGGAAGGAATTCTAGCAAGCTCTTACTTTGTGAATTAACCCATTTCTAATCTGTGTGCCACCACAAGGCTGTGGCCTACTGGTAAATTCTAGCAACTGTTTCCTTAAGCAGCTACATGGCGTCTCCCTGACTCTGTCTTCTTTCTCCTGCATTAAGCTTAGCTTTCCTGCCTAGTTCTATTCTGCCCTGTTATAAGCCGAAGCAGCTTCTTTATTAACCAATGGTAATAAAACCTGTTCACAGCATACAGAGGAGAATCCCACAGCACTAAAGAGTGCTTTGGTATCAGCCATGAAGATACAGAGTTTCAAGTTTGCCCAACTGGTTTTCAGTTTTGTTTTGGTCCAGTATTTCCTAATTGTGCACACTTCCCTACACTTGGGAGTGATAATGAATACCCTGTGTCATTATATATTGGAAGTATATGATCTGCTTTTGGATTTTGATTTTACAGGGGAATACAGTTAAGAAATTCTATGAATCACAGAAGAGATTTTGAACTTTGAACTCAAAAATATTGTTAAGACTGTGATAGACTTTGGGAACTTTTGAAGTTGGATGAAATGAATTTTATATTATGATTATTTTTGCAAGTTTTTGGGGCCAAGAGAGTGGAATGTGATACTTTCAATGTAATTGGCTCCCATAATCTCATAGAGAATGATACTATTATGAAGTGTGCCTTTATTAGAATGAGTATGGCCTTGTTGGAGGAATTGCTTCACTGTGGGGTGGACTTTATGGTCTTATATGTTCAGCATACTGTCCAGTGTCTCAGTCAACTTCCTCTTGCCTGCAAGCCAAGATGTAGCCAACACCACATCTGCATGCCACCATGCTCCCCATCATGATGATAAGGGACTGAACTTCTGAAACTGTAAGTTAGCTACCACTATTAAATGTTCTCTTTATAACACTTATATGGTCATGGTGTCTCTTCACCTATAGAAGCCCTAAATAAGACAGTTCAGTTCCTACAAAGATTCAAAGAGAGTATCAGTAACACTGGAACTGGAGTTAGAGGCCACTGTGAGTTGCCTGACATGGGTAAAGAACACATGCTCACGTCTTTTGGAAGAGCATAGAGTGTTTTTAACAATTAAGCTATTTCTTTAACTCCTTTTTGTGTTTCTGTAGCCATAAATTTCTAATTTATCCTGTTTTGTATAACTGGAGATTTAACCTAGGGCCGTGTAAACTGGCTCAAAGCTCTACCTCTGAGATGGACCGCAGTCCTTCTTTCCGTTCTGTGTGTTCATCACCATCTCAGCCTCATCAGACATCTCCACATGGGCTCCTCAGGACATGTCTCCTGACACTGCTTTACATCTTGAGCAAGATATTCTTGGAAATTATGTATACATTTATCTATAGATTTATATGCTTTTATAAATAATGAAAAATGAGGCTATAAGCTTGAAAAAGAGCAACAGGCATTACATAGGAGGACTTGGAAAGGAGGAAAAGGAAGGGAGAAATGTTGTAATTATATTGCACTCAAATATTTTTTTATTTTTTTTTATTAAAAATTTCTTCCTCCTCCCCGCCTCCCATTTACCCCCCCCCCCTCCACTCCCACTCCCTTTCCTGTCCGAAGAGCAGTAAGGGTTCCCTGCCCTGTGGGAAGTCCAAGTTCTTCCTCCTCTATCCAGGTCTAGGAAGGTGAGCATCCAATCAGGCTAACCCCCCCCCCAAAGCCAGTATGTGTAGTAGGATCCAAATCCAGTCCCATTGTGCTTGACTTCTCAGCAGCCCTCATTGTCTGCCATGTTCAAGTCTCTGAAGTATATTTAAGTGAAATTCCCCATTTTTGATATATCCTAGACATTCTGATTTATGAGTGTAATGATCCTATTATTGTATGCTTTTGCAAATATTGTTATGGTTTATTTAATTATTTTACTTTGTTGTTAGTTAACTTGGTTGAACTCAAACTTCAAGCTCCATCTTCTTAGTCCCAGTTCCCAGCTGAACCTTCTTTTATATCTTTGTCTTTAGTGAGGTCCTTTGAATTCACTCTGTTCATATATAATTCAACAATTGCTGTTTATTTGCTTAAGGCTTATGAGCAAAATATTGAGTTCTGTCTCTGTAGCTCTGTCGTTTCTTTGTACATTTACCAATTCCCAGCTGCTTTAATGTCCTCAGATCATGTCCCTCTGGTTCCTCAGCAAAAGTTGTCAGTGTCCTTTCTGAGCTCTGTGTGTTCTTGTAAATATGGATTTGAAAGCACTTCTGTGCTCGAAGCCATAAACTGGAATACACCCTGTATCGGTGGTTTTCTCAGTTGTTGACTTGACTGCAGTATCTTTCTGGTTTTGTTCACTTTCCAGTACATTCAGAAAGTTACTTGGATTTTTGCAACTTAGAAAAAAATTCCTGTTCAGAATTTATGATTATCATTATTGGGGAATGCTGACATGATGCAAGAGATTGTGCCTTTTCCAAGACATTGCCACCTCAGTGTATGGTACCATGTGTGTCTTGTCAATCAGTTTTCAAAATTAAAGACTGTTTCAATTCATTATCTGCTCTGTTATTCCATTTTCTCTTGTTGCTTTTGTCATTTCTTTCATAAAAATATGTCCTTAGTTTTGTCGGTGTGTTTCTTCTACTATCTTCTAGTCTAAATTATTGTCTTGTCTTGGTTATTGAATATAGAGAAATCAAGGTGGATCTGAGTTGGAAACTATCTCCCTCCTGGCTAGTGTTCAGAGTGCCAGAGGAGCTATTCGGGGGGGGGGGGGAGTGTTCATTGGAGGAAATACATCCCTGGTCATGGGCCCAAAGTGAGAACTTGGATGATTTCATTTGATGGGCTGCTAGAGAAGCAAAGTCACTGTTTTGGGTTGAGTAGCCATTTATAAGTTCTCCATTTTCCACTGGATGACTCCACACTCATACACATATGTGCATCACAAATTGGACACAGTATGTTAAAATATAATTAATTAAGCTCAAAATTAGAATAGGGACTTGGGATGAAGAATTAATGGCAGAATCTGGAGGCGAAATGGAGGAGAGGATGAGTAATGAAAATGACCCAGACAAATTTTCATACATGGTAGTTTTGAAGCATAAATTTTAAGAAGAAAAACCAAAAAATTTAAGAGATAGAGAATGTGTAAGCGTATTTCACATCAGCTATACATACCTATACAAGATGAGGACTTGTAATTTCCTGTATGGGTAGAGGAGTTGCTCAGGAGGCTCTATTCCTTCCCGGGTATCTAATGATGTTTACGGGTTACCATCAGAGGAAATATCATTTTCTGTATTAGTGCTGCCACTGGAAGAGCAGGTGAGAAGGACAGGTTCAGAGGTTAAGAAAGGGATATAGCAGAGGGAGGGGCAGGAAAACATAATCACAAATCATTGTATATGGCTGTGAAACTCATAATGAATAAATAAGTTTTTAAAAATGCACAAAATAGGTTTTCATAACAAATTATACACATATAGCATTATTTTTTTTCATGGTCATTCTTTATTAGCATCTCTTGTCAACTATTAATTCCTTTTCCACAAATAGCTCCCCTTCTACTTTAATGCCACATGCACACAAATACACACACACATGCATGCACACATACACGCACACATACACACATGCACACACACATACACACACACATAACCTAGATCATGCATATGAGAGAAAGCATGCAATACTTGTCTTTCTTTCTACTCCTTCCTTTCTTCCATCCTTCCCCTATCATTACTCCATTTCTGTCCTAAATATTCCATCTTCTACTTTCTCACACACACACAAACACACATGCACACACAGATGCAAACACACACACACAGAGAGAAAACACATAATCACACACAGAACATATCACACCACATACACATGCACATGCACAGAGTTCACATACACAACACCCCACACCCTTTCCATTTGTTTCTTTACTGCAGCAACATGTTTAGAATGCAGAATAGTCTCTTAAAGGAAGAAATTACTTAAAAATATCTTTCTGCTTAAATCCTGCACAAGTATGCTGTCATTCAAGTAGCATTTCATGTCTGCATTATGTTCTTAAGTCTTTATGGCCTGAGAAACGTCCTTGATTTCTATTCCTAACTTTCCCAACTTTCACATCTACTTTCTTGCTTTTTTTTTCATGGTTTATTTTTTTATAGTTAAAAATTTCCATCTCCTCCCCCTTCCCAACCCCTCCTCCTCCCCCTTCCCTCTCCTTCTTCTCCCCATTCCCTCCCCTTCCCTCCAACCATACCTCCCCTCCCTCCCTCTCAAGGCCAAGGAGCCATCAGGGTTCCCTACTCTATGCTAAGACCAAGGTCCTCCCAACTCCCTCCAGGTCCAGGAAGGTGATCGACCAAGCTGAGAAGGCTCCCACAGAGCCCGTCCATGCAGAAGAATCAGAGCCCAGTGCCATTGTCCTTTGCTTCTCAGTCAGCCCCCACTGTTGGCCACATTCAGAGAGACGGGTTTGGTCCCATGATCCATCAGTCCCATTCCAACTGGAGTTGGTGATCTCCCATTAGTTCTGTCCCACCGTCTCCATGAGTGAACGCACCTTTCACGTTTCTTACTTTCTTGCTTTTGTTGGCATGCTTTCCTCTTCCTCATATTTATTTAATTAGAAGTGACCATGTTCTCAGCTTTTGGAGTCTACCTAGAACATTCTTCCACAAACACTCGCAGCAGCCTGTGATCATTTCTGTCCTTGACCTCAGAGTAGTCTTTTTCTGGGAACATTGTTGAAGACAGTAACCTCAGTTTCCTTTGTTCTATTCCAATTTATTTTCTTCCTCCAAGAACAAGCTCTTAGTTAATCTTATTTAGTGTTGTCCTTAAATGTCTGTACATGAATGTGCTTAGAGAAGATAAATTTTAAATGAGTATGCAATAGAAATATGTTTAATCAATTGTATGCTGTTGTATGTCAGTTCACAAGTCTTATGAATTTAGGTTAGAACCTAGTTATTTTGAATGGCTACTTAGTTATTTTTAATGGTTCAAAACCTATATTATTCAAAATATATAATTATAATTTATTTATCTTATTTTTATATTATGTTCAATTTTGTTGGTAAAGTATATTGAGACAAATTATTATTAATCCCTTATTAACATAAGGATATGTATATTTTTATTAATATCAGTTTGCTGAGATTATAGCTTAATTTGTCTCACCATTTTATATAATATCTTTGAATCCCAAAGTTTAATTTCAAGTATTACTAAAATGCTGTGTTAATGTATCTGCTCATCTAGTACATCAAATGTCCTAAGGACTTTATATGAAGCATACTCTACATGCTTAGGTCAACTCTAAATTCCCTGAGGCACAAAACATACTATCAAAGCTATTGAGAACTTTCAATAATTATTATGAATTGTTGTCCATAAATAGCTGTTTTACTCAAATTAAGCAAAAATCTGTTTTGTCTATAATGCAGGTATCTTTGTATTTATCTTTGAGAAAATTATGTGGAAATAAATCCTGTAGAGTTTTTAAATGAAGAAATTATTAAAGACACAACATGTATTATATTTAAATTTAAATTGGGAACATCATGTAACAGGCACCCAGACCTTCATACAACTTACACCATGTTAGACACTCTGACCTTAAAACCAAGCACGTGTGACTTGGCATCTGCAAAAATGGAATACCTTACTTTTGCCTGATTTAAAAGCAACAACAAAAACAACAACCCAGCATTGCTTTTGTATTTCGGAGTAGAGAGAAGTTTGGTTTAATGGCTGTTTGACAGCTTTCCTAATGATGATAAAATGAAATTGATCAACTATACATTAGAGATTTTAGACGGCAGAACATTCAGCAGTGAATGGGGAATTATTTCTGAATAGTATATGATTTGTCAAAATGACTGCATGAACAGCAAGACTGTTCCCATGAAAGCTCCAGTCTACCTGGATCAGGTTGTGCCACTTCTTTTTTATTTCTGTTATTTCCAAAACACTTGCAATGCCTCTGATCTGGGGTTGTTGTCCCATGAGAGCTGGATACTTTTTACTTCATTATGTGCAGATGAAAGTAGGACTGCAGATGGGAGCTTCCAACTCAGGAAGCATGTGATTTGTTCCCATATAGAAGGAATTCAGCACCTCAGTAATTTCTTGCAGATTTTACCTGAGTCGTACAGTCATTATACAGAGAGAAACAGACTACTTTATTTGTCATGCACATATGGTTACACATAGCTATATTGCCAGGGGAACATATACATTTAAAATGATTAAAACTCATACACATATATAAGCATATACACATGTATGTATATGTATACTATATGGATACTATACATAATTTTATAACATATATGCCATACATACTTTATCTTGAACCTGAAGATAAAAATTAGATTTGATAAGCAAAGCATTTTTATTAGTAAAGTCTTAAATTTTGGGACATTGTAATTTCTGTAAGATTTTTATGAACAATGCTTTATTGGTGTAGACTGATGTATGGAATTTTACAGAATATACATATAACTTCCATTTCTACACTTATATATACATTATTCGAATATGAGTATATGTAGGGTCATGCATTGGAGGTCAGAGAACAACCTGTAGAGGTTGGGTCTTTTCTTCCACTACATTAGGTCTTGGAATCTAACTCAGGTTATCAGTTTTGACAATAAGCACCTTTATGGGCTGAGCCTTCTCACTGCTCATAACAATTATTTTTAACAAACAGCCTCTGAAAGGTGGGCAGGAGTCTATTGTGAAGATTTCCTCTACTTATGCTGCCGTCTTAATGCTTTTACTTCCCATTATACTGACAAAGTCACCACATTAACACAATTGTTTGTATCATGACTGCAAAATTCTGGTGCTGCATCAGTAGAGCACAAAGAAACAGTTCTATTAGTAAAATATTTTTTTTTTTTGCCGATTGAATTGTTATAGCATCACTTCTTATAGAAAGAAGAAAGGGCCTCTTAGATGAAAGCATGACAAAATACTTCCGGAAGAAATATTTTGTTTTTATTGTTGATAACTGGGTAATTATTGACATCACAAGGGTAATGACAATCTCCCCCAAATTTCAGGAATCTATAATATACCTATTTGTACACAGTCTTGAGGACTGTGTGATTGCCACTAAATCTAAGCGGTGTTGCTTATTTTTTCCCCAACAGTCTCTCTCCCATGTCTCATGGGAGAAATTCACAAGCGCATGAGAGTATAGTAATCTTAGATCATACTATATCGTGGTCTTCAGAGAGAATATTGAAGGCAACTGATTAAAGAAAATCATTCAGAGGGAGTTAGTTTCAGCAATATAATTCCCCAGTGCATAAAAAATGTTTCTGATTTAAAAAATAATTTCCATATTCATGTAAACTCTGGGCATTACAGTCACAGCACAATAATGCCACACTACAGTGAGAACAGGCTGATGTGTTTGTATTTGCCTTCACTTATTTTTTCTAATAAAAACACAATCTTCCTCAGTGAATTTTTGATAGTGGCAGTTATACTTATCCACATATGTATATATATGTGTGTATGTGTGTGAACATTTGCCTTGAGTGTGTCAAAGAAAATTATTTAAAACAAGAATTTGCTATCCTATTTGAAGCCTGCAACAGAAAATTTACTCCTGCTTGTGTGCATCAGTACCACAGACCGCAGCCAACAATCCTCTCACGTTCTTGTTTCAGTGCTAGTCTTAAGTGGGGTGTTATCAAAGAACTTAGGTACATATCACACGAAATTGGTATTCCTCAAGTAAAAATCCTCACAACTAGGGAAAACTATGGCCTTAGAGTAAATATTATGAGGTTTTACAATAACGTACTGTCATTAAAAATGAAAGTAGTAAAATGATTTATTCTAAAACTTTTTTTAACCTGTCAATATATAATGAAGGCACTGCTTCTAACAGACAGTGTGGATATATGTGTTAAAGATTGGATTTGTGTGATTTTTTTTTTGTGGAAGAATGGATGAAGAAAGTGTGGAATATATACATATTAGAGTACTACTCGGCGGTAAAAAACAATGACATCTTGAATTTTGCATGCAAATGGATGGAAATAGAAAACACCATCCTGAGCGAGGTAACCCAGGCCCAAAAAGAGGAACATGGGATGTACTCAATCATAATTGGTTTCTAGCCATAAATAAAGGACATCAAGCCTATAATTCATAAAAAATCCTAGAGAAGCTATATAAGAAGGTGAACCCAAAGAAAAACATATAGTTATCCTCCTGGTTATAGGAAGTAGACAAGATTGCCGGACAAAAAATGGGAACATGGGGGTGGGGTGGGATGGGGGGATGAGGGGATGGGGAGAGAAAAGGGTGAAGTGGAGGATGGGAAGAGCTTGGGGGAATAGGATGGTTGGGGTATAGGAAGGGTGGATATGGGAATAAGGAATTATATATCTTAGTTAAGGGAGCCATTCTAGGGTTGGCAGAGACTTGACTCTAGAGGGGGTTCCCAGGTGTCCAGGAAGACGACCCCAGCTAGTTCCTAGGGCAGCTGAGGAGAGGGTGCCAGAAATGTCCAGATCCTAGTGTCATACTCATGAATATCTTGCATATCACCATAGAACCTTCACCTGGCATTGGATGGAGAAAATGACAGAGCCCCACATAGGAGCACCAGACTGAGCTCTCAAGGTCCTGATGAGGAGCAAAAGGAGGGAGATCATGAGCAAGGAAGCCAGGACCGCGAGGAGTGCTTTTACCCATTGAGATGGTGGAACAGATCTAACGGGAGACCACCAAGTCCAGTCGGAATGGGACTGATGGAACAGGGGACCAAACCGGACTCTCTGAATGTGGCTGACGGTGGAGGAGGACTGAGAAACCAAGGACAATGGCAATGAACATGAACTCTACAGCATGGACGGGCTCACTGTGAGCCTTGTCAGTTTGGTTGCTCACCTTCCTGGACTTAGGGGGAGCTGGGAGGATCTTGGACTTAACATAGTGAAGGGAACCCTGATGGCTCTTTGTCTTTGGAGAGGGGTGGAGTGGGGGTATGGGTGGAAGGGAGGGGAGGGAAGGGGGAGGAGATGGAAATCTTGAATAAAAAAAAGAGAAAAAAAAAGGATTTGTGTGATTTTAATGTTTCTGTTTTCTTAACTTTTCAGATCTTTTGCTTGTCTATTTTTCCTATTTTTATGGGCTTTCTTTGTGTTCAAATGTGTCTATATCATTATCTATATATGGTTCTTGTATTGTTCATTTTGTTTTTTTCTTGTTGGTTTGTGTGTTTTGTTTTATTCTGGTTTGTTTGGTTGTTTTTTTCTTTATCTCATTCATTTCACTTTATTATTGTTGTTTTTATTGTTATAATCATTACCAGTTTTGATGCCTATTTGTATTCTGATGAGAGAAAAATTGTATGGATTTGCATGGGTGGCAAAGAAGGAATGACCTTGGAAGGAATGGGGATGGGGAGACCTGGGCTCATGCACTAGTCAGTCAGTCTGCATCTCCCGCTGTCATGTCAGAACGAAGATTCATCAAAGTTAGAACAATTGGCACACTGAAGTTAGATCCAACTTATTTCATGTTACGTTTTCTTTGTGTTGTTCATGCAAGGTTCCGTTCAGCAGTCCATGCTAGCCTCAAGCTCACATTGATTCTCACGCCTCACTTTCCCAAGTGACAGGATTACAGGCCTGTGTCACCAGTGCCTACCATAGTTTCCCTGTACTGTTTAAATTACCTAGTTTTGTATTTTTGAGTGTCTCATGGACAAGCATTTTGAAAAAATAAATGCTTCTCATAATCTGATAACTCATAATCTTGGGAGAGAAACCTTGAAAGACTAAATTCCCTAGTATAGAATCACAATTATATAAGTGAAAGAAATATTTATTTCAACAGAGGAACTGGGGAAAAGTAATGAACAGAGGTGAAGTTTCAGCAGGAACATTAGGCAATGACAGACCAAAGATACACATTGTTTAGTTGGACAGCAGAGATATGAAGAAGTGTAGATTGAGATTTTTCTGTCCAGCCCGGTTCTGCAGGTGTTAAGTCCCAAAGAATCACATAGAGGTGTACATTAGTTATAAATGATTGGCCCATTAGCTCAAGCTTTTATTAACTAACTCTTATAATATACATTAGCCCATAATTCTTGTCTGAGCCACATGGCTTGGTACCTTTTTCAGCAAGGCAGTCACATCTTGCTTCCTCTGAGCCTGGGTAATGACTGCAGACTGAAACTTCCCTCTTCCCAGAATTCTCGTTGCCTCACCTCTACTTCTTGCCTGATTGCCCCACCTATATTTCCTGCCTGGCCATTGGCCAATCGGTGTTGTGTTAAAAATAATACGAGTGACAGGATAAAAGAGCTTTATCTCACAGCACTGAAAATCCATTTAGAATATTGACAGATGCTCAGGAAACTGGTTTGTGTATACCATATGTACCATAAGGAAAGTGTGTTGAAAATAAAGATAGATAGGTAAGGTGAGAATTATAATAGGCTTTAGATGAACCACGAACAACCTTCTTCCAGTTACAATGAATGCAAGTTGACATTTGGGAGGTGGGGTTTAATTGTCACTTGCCTAATTTAAAATTCAAATCTTACTGCAGAAGGTCAAATTTAGGGAACTGAATTTTCATGAAACTCCAAATGAAGAGATGATACTCAGGTTTAGTGCTTATTCAGGGATGATGAGGGTATAAACGGTATACAAACATGAGACAGGGTTTGAGGATGAAGCTAGCAAAAATTTTTGAGTGAATTCAGCAGTCAAGTGAGGGAGAGACAAACATGACAACGCCTGTTTTTTTTATTATTCAATATGCATGGAAGGAGAGATATATTTCCTGAGGAAAGTTATTCATGTTACATGCAGAAAAATACCACCTTGCTCTAAGTAACATTTTTAAAACAAAATGAAACAAACCAATTGGAGAGTAAATTGTGCCAGTTCCAATTTCCAGCTTTCTTATAGATCTTGTTTATTTTTAATTAGGGTGGATGTTAGTTGTCTTATTGCTGGGACCAAATTCCTGACAGAGCAATTTAAAGAAGTGTTTATTAAAGAAGTGTTTATTTTGGCTGATTGCTCCAGGTGACATGGTCAATCCCCTCTGGAAAACCCAGCAGCAGGAGAAGGAGTAATCCACAGGAAGCACAGGCAGATGAATGTAGGTGCTCTGCTGCTTCCTTTTCATGCATAGTGGGAGATATAGTCTTCCCCAAGAATGAACACAATTGGTTGTCTAATACCAGGTAGGCAGCACCGAGAATGTACCTGTAAGTGGTTTTGTTAAGACTGAGAAGGCTGTATTTAGGAATATATGATTGTACATGTATGCATGTAGCAACAATGAATTTATGGGGGACCAAAGTAAAGTATCTGGAGGGTTGGAGGGAAGAAAGGGTCAAAAGAAATGATATAATTGTATTATAATTGCAAACACGTAAGAAAAAAATGAAGGGAATCAAAAACACTCAAGCAAGCTACAACAATAACAAAAAGGCAAAGAAATCAACTTACATTTTGGGTAACTTTATTACCTTACATTCTACTATAGTCCCAACTCCTTTCAGAGCATGCAACCCACAGATCACGGGTTTTCCAAGTTTATCAGACCGTGCTTCAGGAAAGGAAAAATCATTGTGCTTCAAATCAGATCCTACATCCTTTGTCACGGGGCCTATATTCAAGCCTCTGGAACACTCTAGGATATTTTGCCCTTTTATTCAAAGGATACATGTGAAGGTTAAATGAGAAAGGACACTCCAATATGCCTTATATTTTGAAAATTCATGAACATGCAAGCATATCACTTTAATACAGAGAAACCATTTTAACTCTTCTTTTATCATAAAATCCATGTGATAACCTATCATAGAGACATAGCTGGAGCTCTATGATATGTTCCACACCTTGGTAAGGCTTCAAATGTAACAATAACTTTGATATTGTGATCTGTTAGTAAAAAAGAAACAAGTACTGTTTCTTTAATGTAAGTAATGCTCACTCTTGCATTTACTGGTAAACTCAAATGTGCTCTGGATTCTTGTTTAATTGGCCCTGTTGTGTGACTTTCTTTGGGATATGTGAAAAAACAAAAGCAAAAACATCTTTTTGCCCTAGAAAGGTCACTGACAATTGACCACAGACTAAGGAAATAAGTTTAGTTCAGTCTAGTGAATCATGACTCTTTTCAAGTTATTTGAGGAAGTATTGGTAAGGGCTTACTTACATGTACATGAATAACTTGAAGTAGCTGTATCCACAAAACACTCACCCTGGCAGGCAGAATGACTTAGAAAAGCTAAATCTCTGGAAATCCTATAAAACTTACAGGAGAATCCTGCTCTGTTTCAGGAACATTATCAGTTTCATCTTTCTGTGGTTAAGAAACTTTCTTTAGTTCCAAATTTTTTTTTATTTATATCTTTTTTCTTTTTCCCCCAAGCTCTTCCCATCCTCCACTTCACACTTTTCTCGCCCCATCCCCCCTCCCCCCATCCCACCCCACCCTTATGTTCCCTTTTATGAGGCTCTCTTTTCACTCTTTGACCAAATGCTTCAGTTCAGAGGGCTCTCTTTGCTCAGTCGTTTAAGTCTCTTTCTTGAAAAGCTTAATCTTTAATACTATGGTAATAATTATGAAACTCACACATATAGGTAATTTGTGGGAAAAATAAATAGAAAATGACTACACATCTAAACACAACTTTAAAACAAACATTATCAATCAGGCTAGAGAGTGGCATCCCTTTGACCTGTAACACTGTTCATGTGCAGAGTCATCTGGAGTGATAGAGAGGAGAGAATTCAGAGAAGAGAAAATGATGTGATGTGCATTGAACTGATGGACAAAAGATTGTGTAATTTTAGAACACATTTAACATTTTACCATATTTAAATAATAAAAAATTGTCATAAATCTTTTCACCCTTTCTGATTTCCATAAACATAATTAGATATTCCTTTTTTCTTCTACTAGTGATTTGCCTATGAATTTTTGAAAAGAATTTGAATTTGTGATTAAATCCTTTCAGTGATAACAGTACAAAATGAGGGTCAGCAATCCCAGAAGAGCAGTTATTAAACTATTTTAATTTCTGCTTAATTGCTAATACAAGGTAGAGAAACTTAGAGAGATGAGTTGTCTTATGAGTCTATCAAATTGGAAAAATGGAGACATGAAAACCAAATGATATGCAAATTTGACAATGTACAGATAATAGAACAGATTATAATAAAAGAACAGCATTTCAATTTTTTTCTATTCCAAAAGTTTTAGAAACTCATAGTAGAAATAATTTAGGAGAGAGCAAGTACTTCATTAACAGTGGTAGTGTTTAATCCCAGAACAAGAGGCTAAACTAACTTCTCTCTAAAGGTATCTGTCACTGTGTAAACTGAGTGGTTGTGTTTCTTTATTGGGATATTCTTTGACCTCCATGCGGCATGAAATTAAAAAAAAACACTAAAAGTGAGATAAGAGAGAAGAGTTTCATGGACAGAAATCGTTCTAAGGGTAGAGATCAACAAGCCTAAAAGTAAGTCTTTGGAAACTACAAATAGCTTTCAAAAATTCATTTCAAATACATTCTCTTTTTGTATGTAAGACTCACCCTCTTAAAAAGTGCATTCCATAAAAATAGAGAGAAAATTATCACCTTTCCTCCTGGAACATTTGATAAGAGAGATAAAACCTGAAAATGCTATCATAGAGATGTCAGTGAGCAGCCATTTTTAAATTATATGGCTTGATTGACTATGTAAGTTCTTTGACCAAATGCGCCCGAACATCTTCTACAATTCGGCACTTCAATAAGTCCATTCTGGTCTATGTCATTAAAAGAATAACATGGTAAAGCATTCAAATATGGCTTACCCAAGCCATAAAATAGGGAAGGAGGCATGCTTCTTCTATACATATAGATGCAGTATGTTTTCTGCCCAGGCTTTATTAATTGGATAAATCATAATTGACTAAATTAGTGCATTGATCATATTGGAGTAATTTGACGCTATCATTTCTCAGGAGAAAATGTTATTCTTCCACCTAGCTAAGATTAATTATCACTAGAGACAAAATAACTCTTGATAGCTTATAAAAAGGGCTCAATGGGAATTTCACGGGATTTAGTTCTCACACTATCTAAATTTAAGTCCCCTCGTTAAAAATGATGTTCAAGAACTATGTATTCCTATATAATTTAAGCCCCCTTGTTACAACTGATGTTCAAGAACTATGTATTTTGTCTACCATCCTTTGTCCTACTTCTTTCTAAGGTTCATTTTGATAGGTTAAGACCTATTACATTCTGTGAAGACTCATTCATGTTCAGTGACCTATGGCCTCTTGGCCTTTTGTTCAGTAGTTCCTCGCAGTTCACTGTACCTGTAGCACATGCTTCATGAGTATGTACTGTTGTGTGTATCTCTTTCCATCCATAGACTAGTCCCTGCTGCGTCCCAAGCATGACATTGATGTGAATCTCTCTGTGTATTTAGCACAAGGCTGTGAATAAAAGAGAGAATAAATAAATTTACTGTTATGTGTCATTATTCAAATATGGAGAGTTTAGTATTTGGGCAACATGTTTTCTTGGTGACACTACACTCCTGTAATCTACTGCAATTGTTCACCACTCTTTTCCTTTTATTTTGAGAATTTCATGTTTGAGTGTTATTTGAAACTACTTTTTTCAATTGTTTGGGCACTTTTAGGGGGAAGAAATAAGAATTCCATAGATCCCTAAACAACTAGGGCTGATACTAGGGCAGATGGTTGCACTCTGAAAACTGACAATGGGGTCCCACTGCTGAGGACAACGTCCACACAGCTCATTGAATGTACATATTATGAGCTGGTGCCTGCCTGGAGTCTTTACCCCTACATTCTAGTCTCTTTGGCATGGGATGGTACTCTGCAGGCTACAGAAAGAAACCAGGGCACCAGCCCAACCCCCAAATCCTGCACCTACAATCTGTCCTGTCTGCATGATGTGCTAGAGCAATGGTGATGCCTGACTTGTGGGAGTTGCCAACCAACGTCTGGTTCAAATTGAGGTCCATGCCTCAAGAGGGAGCCCATGTCCTACACTGCCTGGAAGGGCAGGAACCAGAAACCTAGGGTAGAACCAAACAGGGCAGGATAAAACAAACAACAGCATCATCATCAACAACAACAAAAACAATGAAATTGTTCCCAATGATATTCTGCTATACTCACAAGGTGCCTTGCCCAGGCAGCTGTCATCAGATCAGAGAGGCTTCCTCTGGCTACAGAGACCCACAGCCAGACTATGTGGAGACTAGGGAACTCCACAGAAAAGATATAGGAAAGATTGTAGGAGTCAGAGGGTTTGAGGACACCAGAAGAACATGACCCACTGAATCAACAGAGCTCACATGGGCTCACAAACAAGAGGCATCCATGGGTCTGCACCAGGGCCTCTGCATATATTCTGGAAGTTAGATTGGTGTTCTGGTGGTGTTTCTAACAGTGGGAGGGGGTGTGTCAATGACTCCTTTGCCTGCTGTTGGGACTCTTTTCCTTCTGTTGGGGTTGCCTTGTTCAACCTCAATAGGAGCGCTTTACCTTGACTTACTGTATCTTGTTCTATCCTGTTTGGTTGCTGTTTCTTGGAGACCTACTATTTCTTAAGGGAAACAGAGACAGGAAGGGGAGCAGATCTGGGTGGGGGGAGCAGAGTGGGGAAGGGGAAACTATGTTTGAGTTGTACTGAAGGAGAGAAGAATCTATTTTCAATAAAAAACATCAAAAAGGAAAAAGAATTCTTTAACAGTCATTTATATATCTAAATGACTCAATTAATCATTTTAAAATAGATACCAGATTTGGCAGATTATGGAATGAAATATTGTGGATTACGAATAAATTTTGTACAGTACTGTGCAGTAAGAAATTTGGACTTGTCCTTGGCTCCTCGGTCAGCCTCCACCATCAGCCACTTTCAGAGAGTCCGATTTGGTCGCATGTTCCATCAGTCCCATTCCAAGTGGACTTGGTGGTCTCCCATTAGTTCTGTCCTGCAGTCTCAGTGGGTGAACACATCCCTCATGGTTCTGACTTTCTTTCTCATGATCTGTCTCCTTTTGCTCCTCATCAGAACTTTGGGAGCTCAGTCCGGTGCTCCAATGTGGGGCTCTGTCTCTATCTCCATCCATCGCCAGGTGAAGGTTAAGGCTCACAGTGAGCCCATCCATGCTGTACAGTTCACATTCATTGCCGTTGTCCTTGGTTTCTCAGTCCTCCTCCACCGTCAGCCACATTCAGAGAGCCCGGTTTGGTCCCCTGTTCCATCAGGACAATGGCGATGGGCTTGGTCTCTACGACATGTACGGGCTCTGTGTGAGCCTTGTCAGTTTGGTTGCTCACCTTCCTGGACCTGGAGGGAGTTGGGAGGACCTTGGACTCAACATAGTGTAGAGAACCCTGATGGCTCTTTGGCCTGGAGAGGGAGGGAGTGGGGGTATGGGTGGAAGGGAGGGGAGGGAAGGGGGAGTTGGAGGGGAGGAGATGGCAATTTTTAATAAAAAAATAAATAAACTGGAAGAAAAAAAAAGAAATTTGGACTTGTTTTTAGAGAATGTTTGCCTTTGACTTATGCTCTTATAAAATAATCAAACCACCTAGAATTTCTCAAGTGACAGGAACATCTTTCTTAATCACTCCACACCTGCTAATTTAATCTAAATAAATGATTCAGTGATGACCAGACATACTCAGTCATTTATGTTTGTGTGATAGTCATTCTTGAGAGATCAAATATGGAATTAGCTTTTTGGAGTATTCAGCCTTGTGCCTAGCTCTGCTTTCAGGAAAGATGTTAGAGATTGACCATATCAACATCGACAATGTATCAGTCATCTTGTCTATGAAATGTAATGTCAATAAAAAATTTTCAACACACCATTTTATAAAACAGAACATCTGGAATGAAAATGATGCAGGGTTTGGTCATTTGTCTCTACTGCTCTTTGTTCTTAACTTTTATTTATCTCTTATTACTTTGGTCTGTGATATAGCTATGGATATCTGTTTATCTCATGAAATAGAGGCATTTTCAAATAAATAACAGCTTTATATTAATTCAGTGCTACATACCAAGTTCAAAGTAGGTGGTCAATGATACTGAATTAATGAGTATCTGGAATATAGCAATTTTAAACAAATTTGCTCAATTGACATATCCAGGTGCTCTCATCATGCAGCTACATTGTGATTTTGTAGATTTTATTACTATGTGACCTTTCCTCAATAATTGTAAATATTTCATACATTAACTTTAGAATACTCCTATGGGGCTAGTAGGAATTACATTTTAATTAAGAAAACAGTGATTTGGGAGACAGAATAATTAGAAATATTTTGAGCTCTGTTATTTCATTTTGCAGTCTCAAGGAATTTTCATTTTGTAGTCTCAAGAAAATTACTCATTTAAGCTTTTATTTCTTTCTTATAAAGTAGAGAATTAGTCCATATTTTCTATTGCTATATATACAACTATTTATTTATTTAATATGTATTTATTTATTATGCATACAATATTCTGTATACATGTATGCCTGCAGGCCAGAAGAGGCACCAGACTTCATTACAGATGGTTGTGAGCCACCATGTGGTTGCTGGGAATTGAACTCAGGCCCTTTGGAAGAGCAGGCAATGCTCTTAACCACTGAGCCATCTCTCTAGCCCCATTTTTTAAATGAGTAACAGACATTGGTACTTCATTCCACTTTCTCCAAACTTATAAATTAGACATATATTTTGAGTGTATATGTGTAAATTTTTAAATATTTAACACATTCTATTTCTTCAGTGCTATATTATCATAGCAAGGTAGATGATTACTAACAAAGTATTTTTAGTTCAAATCAACAGTGATTAAATATATCACCTTTTCTGGTGATTTTGCCCAAGATATGCTATCTGATGGGACTTTTTCAATGCAAAATGTATACATGATCAAAGTCACATTCAGAAAATGCTTAAGTTTGATTCACAGTGGCACCATTATAATTGAAAGTCTCTTATTTGCAGGTGATCTTTCTGTCTTTATGGAATATAATGCCAGATTGTTTATTAATTTGCTCATTTTACATCTACTTGTTCAGTGAACAAAATGCACATTGGGCATCCATGTGCCTCAGGTAGGTAATGGGGTTACAAAGATGAATTAGGTTGCCCTTTACCTCAGGAAATGATCAAGCAGTGGTTCAAGTTGCTGACTTTTGGGGAGCTTAGATGCATCAATAATAGCTTGTACATAAAAGCAGACTTTCTTCAGAGTTTATAACACCTTGTGAGGATGTTTAGAAAGGGAGACCAAGAAAAGCTAAGAAGGTTGAGCTCCATTGCAAGACCCAGTGGAAAACTCTCTAAAAAAATTTCTGACAACTTCATCTTCGTCTATCAGTATTAATTGTGCTTGACTGTATCTTAAGCAGTCCAGGAGGAAACAAGGCTTAATTCTATCTCGAGACTGGCTTTCCAAACAAGTTTAGTGCAGTCTCATAAATACAACTCAGCAACAGCTGACTTGGATCACAAATGTGTGTTATACAATATGGCACTTTCCTTGGGTGTGTTCTAAAACAAGTGCAGAGAACCTGGGTTGAGTAGAGACCACTTGAGGGGTAAAAATTGTACAGCAAAGCATCTCTTTTCTCTGCTGAGGGCCTGGTTTTGCAATAATTCTGAAGAAAATGATATCTCTCAGAAAGACGAATGCTGGATTTTAGTAGCAATAGGTTTATTTTTTAATCCTATCTTTGAAGATTTATGGATTCTGGCATCTAAGCCATATAAAACTACTTAATAAAATTTCTTTAATTAATTTATTATGTCATATGGATTCACTAACTTATTTTTAACTACACTGATCATGTTAATTCTATGATTTTTAAAAAAGTACATTATCGTTCAAGTTAAAATTATTTTTATAATTAAATGAGATTTGATGATTATATGATAACTATAACTTTCCAAAGCAAAATGTATACATTTGGAGAGTTTGCAAAGTTTTTTTTTTGTCGCCATAAAGACAAAAGTTTACAAATAAAGACAAATTGTAAAATTACACACACACACACACACACACACACAAAACAAGAATAGCTAAGGAAATTAGACTTTTATAAAGGTTCATTAAAGTTTTCAATTTATTGCCCAAACATACACATATCTGTTACACTTGCAAGGATATACTAGCAAGAATGTATAAATAACACCTAAGGGATTGTAAATATGCTTTCATAAAGTCATTATGAAAGAAGATAAATCGTCTTATTTAATTTAGTCTGCACTATGGAAATGTAAATGGCCTTGTTTTGGATTAGAAAATGCTAACAAAAAACAGTCAGCTTGCTCTGGTGACAAGAGAATGAAGTACCCGGTCAGATGCTATTGGGAACAGAGACTTGAATTCTCTATGAATTCTTGTCAAAATTCTTTATAAGGAGAAATAATGAACATCCTACAGTGGGGCCAGACAGGTGGCTATATGACATTCCGCCAAGAGCTGGTTGGGTTTATCAATTATCTTTCTATAAAATTCTTCTAATGTGCAGTATTTTAGATCTGACAGAATTCCTAGAGCATGCAAGTCTAGTCTCTCTGCTGAGATTCTAGTTCATAAGGATATCTGCATGGTTACAGGCGAGTTAATCATCCCTTCCTGTTGTCATTGTTCTAACAACAGTGGATAAGGTGGAAGGAAATGCAGTAGAAGCCCACAAGGAACAGCAGTGCTGGGAGGAGAGACCGGTGCATATATGCAGAGTGTGTGTCAGCAGGCGTTCTCAGCAGAGGCATCTCTGCTTTCCCTGTGGAAATGAACAGAGAGCCTGCAAAGTGCCCAGTCAGATGCTGTTGGGAACGCTGAGGCCTCCAGCCCTTACCTCTCTCTCCTTAAAAATGCTTTGACTTTCCACGTCCATGCAGTTACAATAGCTGAAGAGAGGTAAAATCTGAGATGGCATGGTAGGCCCAGCTGACCTTCCTCAGCAGATCAGGATCGTTGAAAGGGACTTCCAGCTAAGGGGGCACTTGAAAGGAGATCATATGTTTGTTTTCATGGAACTAATTTTAAGGCAGGCTGGAATAAGTTATTGAAATCAAGAACAGACAATCATTCATTAGTATCTTTCTGAAATTGGAATGCATGAAAAGTAAAATGGTTTTAGCAAAGACCCTATGAAAATCTGAAATGTGCCTGAAAATGTATATTATGCTTATCTATGTCTATAGCAAACATACAGGAGTCTACTGAACTTGATGTCTCAATCCTTAAATGTTAAAAATCAGAGTCTGTCCATGCCCAGTACAATTAAACCCATACTCTTATGAGGCCTGGGCAATCAGGAGCAAAGGAGCCATTTTTATATCCTTGGGTAGTTTAAGAGAATTATATTCTTAAGACAAGTCATGGCAAAGTTTATAGTCCCTTCCTTATGGTAACTTCCTTTTGACATGGAATAACACAAAGCAAGGTCACCAGATCTGCAGGCTTACCCTGAAAGAGAAGCTGTGGGGAAAAAAAAGTCACATTTTTCAAGGGACCAAATACATTCTTCATTTTCCTGACAAGGTTTCCTAGAAATAAATCAGCACTGCGAGACAAGGCAACAAAGCCAAGTGCAACTAAAGATGAACGCACTGGCGCAGTGGCACAGAGGCATCGACCTTGTATCTGGACAAGATGCACTCGTTCTGTGCTGCCCTTCATGGTGCCCCTTATCCCAGTGACAAGACAACTGGAGGTGGCTCCACCCGTGCTTCCGCGCTGCTGCTTCTTCACCGCCTCATAGGTGCAGAAGTTTACTCTAGCTAAGAGAGTCCAGGTCCCGAGAGTGCAAGAGCAGATGTTTAAACACGAAATGGAAAGATAAGGGAAAGAGTCATAATTTCTGTCTCAGTGACCTGGCTTTGTTCTACACCATGTCAACAGGAAGTAAGCAAAAGAAAGGAAGGTTGAGATAAGTCAACGTGTTACTACATCCCAGTCCTAGCTTTGAACTTGAAAAGTTCAGACAGTCAACTGGAATGAAAGGTGGCTATCTTGTTTATTACAGTATTGAATACCCAAACAGGGAATTTTAATAAACTTATTTCTTTTGTATCATCCAGCATGATGGAAAAACTGAAAAGAAAGGAAATATTGGTGAAAACTTACCTAAACTTAGTAATATGCTGCAGTTAGAGCTATTGCCATTAATTATTCCATAATAGAATTTCCACAAAATTCACACCCTTTATTCCCAATGTAGGAGAAAAATGAGTAAGATAATCATTCCTGAGCTTCTTGTTCCCAAACTCAATTGGTTTATGATAAATTTCAATATATTTTGCTTGTTGGAAAAACATAAACATATCAATTCTGTGACTTACCCACACTGAGAAATTCTTCAGTGTTTTGAATTTAGAACTGAATTATAAGTGGTATAGAATAATACTTATTTTTTACAAATATCATTCCAAGGTCAGTCTGTTATTGTGAACAGCTTTCTAAACATCCCAAAGGTATGATAATAGCAATGTCGGATATACAAACTGATGAACTGTAAGGCATCTACCCTTTCCTTAGTAAGCTGGGCTTAATTTGAGACAAAGATGTTTCTTGTGGGCAATATGTAGGTGGGGAGGCTCAGCACTTCTACTGAGCTATGTTAATGGCTTTATAGCTACGTTAGTCTTTAGGTTGAGGTCTGAATTCAGTCATTTGAAAATAAATGCTCTCTAGGGAGATCATCATGAAGAAATAACTAAGCAATTGTTTAAAATTGAAGGCTGTTTTCTGAGTTAATGAGGCAACTTGCATTATGGTCAATCTGAAAATTGCAGGGTATTACCTATCTCTCTGTTGATATGTCTTAATGAATGTGTAATATCTTGAGAAATGGGGACTTTCTAACAAATGAATTTACCTGAAGTCATGAGTACAACAGGAAAAACCACAAAAGCTTAGACTTTTAGATCAATTTTCTTATAAATTAAATATATAATATTTTTCATTTTTTATATTGTATAGTTACATCTAACTGATAATTTCCAAAATTAAAAATTTAACACTCAGTAGTTCAAAGGACCTTAACAGTAAGTAAGTATACATAAACTCCATTGATGGGAACTTGTGTCCCTAATTATGTATTACGTTTGGAAATTATTTCCCTTGATCCAAAAGTACTTTCCTGTGTTGAATATCTTTCTCTCTTCTAGACAAAGTTCTTGTTATTTTTTGCTTTCCAAAATCAGGCTACCATTTCATTTTATTATAATTGGATTGCAAAATTGACTTTAAGTTTCTATTGCTATTGTACTCTATAATTTTATTTTTCCAACAGTACCTTAGTTCCATCTTTTAAATGTTTCTTACATTACTTTTCATTTCAAATAATGAGATAAATATTTAAATGTCAGATTTGATGGTATTTACAATGAGATGGATGTCCATATGCTAAATAAGGAAACTAGATCCTTACCAACAGTGAAATATGGAATGGGAGAAAGTATTTGTATATCAAAAATATGATAAGGATTAATATCCATAAAGTAAGCAACACAAGGAACAGCAAAGGAATAATGATTAAAATAGAAAGATATTTTTCAAAACGTGTGAATACCTAACAGGCTCGCAGAATAAGACTGAACACTACTTTCTAACTTAGTGAAGTGAATATTAAATCCATAGCATTGTACAAACATACCAGCCAGGAAAAATAAGTTTTGTCAATGAATTATGGAAAACAAATGTGTCAATAAAACTGGTTTAATCACTATGGAAATTAATGTGGAAGGACCTCAAAATTAGACAAAGTTCTGCCATATACTTCAGAAAGTACCACATAGTTTGGAATACATTAAAAAATAAAGTTAACTTTCTCAAAGAGATTATCTGGCTAGTTTTATGTAAACCTGACAGAAGCAGTATATGAGAGGAATGATTTAACTGAGAAATTGTCTTCTTAAGATCAGGCTGAAGGCAAACCTAAATATTATTGTTTTTGATTAGTGATTAATGTGGGATGACCCCGCACTTAGGCTGCTTGCCTTGGCTGCACTTAGAAAGCAGATAGAGCAAGCCAGAAAGAAAGCAAGAGTTTTTCTATGGTCTTTCCATCATGCCCTGCCTTCAGGATCCTTCTCTGTTTGAGTTCCTGCCTTGACTTCCATCAATGGACTATAATAAGGGGTATGTAAAGTCAAATAAACTTCTCATCAACTTGTTTTTGGCCATGGATTTTCACCACAGGAATGGCAATCCTAAGACAGAGAAAGATATGTTGTGTGTTCACTGAAGCATCATTTATATATAGGACACAATTTGAAATGTCTATCAATGCTGAGTGGTTGCAGACTTTTATATATGGAGAGTAGAATATCATCCGGACTTAAAGGGCTACCTACCTCATATAAAAACCAGAGAAGAACATAAGAAATATGATATGCAAAATAAACCCACTATGATCTCAACCATATATGAAGTCTAAAATGCCAAACTAAGAATGAAAGACTAGAAAGGTAGTTACCGAGGCAGAAGGGTGGTGGAATGTGGGATTGGCTAAATGTATTTTTAGCTAAATGTAGCAAATTGGGTCTGGAAATCTGTTCCTTAACATGCTTGTTTTGGTAGTCATAATGCCTTTTCTATTTAAATATTGCAAAATGTATAGTTCTTACACTTGACCTTCTCTGTATTTTATCATTGCCTTATTTATTCTACTTATTATTTGTCTACACAACCCTTCTTAATAAATCTGATCTAAGGTTTTTATCAAAAGCCTCAATTTCATAATTGCTTTGAAAAATTACATTTATAAGGCAGGAGAGATGGCTCAGGGGTTAAGAGCACTGGTTGTTCTTCCAGAGGTCCTGAGTTCAACTCCCAGCAACCACATGGTGGCTCACAACCATCTGTAATGTGATTTGGTGCCTTCTTTTGGCCTGTAGGCATACATGCAGATAGAACACTGTAAACATAATAAATTAATATAAAAAAGAAAAATTACATTCATAGAATTAAAACATGATCAGTGAATATTATATTCGATCTTTGTATAAGCTATAACTTGTCTTAGGAAGATGCTTGTATTTCTGAGCTAATGAGTGAAGATGTCATGAGTGTAGAGGTCATAGGTAATGTTGTCTTCCTTTAGCTTTATTCACTGAGATCTGGATCACCTCTCCAGATTCGCCCAAGGCTCTTAAGCTTCTTCCTTCATATAATGTACAGATCTTGTCACAAGTATTTCACCCAAGTCTATTTTAATTCCACTTTGTTGTTACAAACTAATCAGCTGTGCAAACTATAGAACTGGCTTTCTGTTTTCATTAAATATACCACCACACTTAGTGTATCATAAAAATGTTGCAGGGAAATAAGATTTTCCCCTCTTTTCTACTTTCATCATAGCAAAATACTAGTCTGAAAAGAGCAGAGACAAGAAATTTCACCGCTTTGGGCTTAGTGTGGTGATTGGAATGGAAAGCCATGTAAAATCCACAAGGATATGGCTTTCCAAGAAAGGCAGAGTTTGTGGGAACCTTTTACATGATGGGATATTTAAGTAGGGCCTTAGAGGTCCAGCTAAGAAGGCAAACCACCAGAGTTCAACACTTAGCTGGAAATTGCTTTCTGTCATCCAAGTTGGAAGTAATCAGAAGTCAGACATGAAGGATTAAGTCAAATGCTTTGGGTGTGTATTTAACTTCCAAAAGTTAGAACTTTATCCTTTTCTTGTGGGCCAGGACAGTACTTGCGTCTCTTTACAATATACAGAATTAAATGGCTCCCATGATAATTCATTTTAAAAAGTCAGAGAACCGGATGTACTCATTATAAAGTCAATCTTCTGCGTAGTATCATTTCATTGGTACTTTAATGAATAAAGCTTGCCTGAAGATCAGAGAGTGAAACAGCCCCACTGGTCAGCCTTACACACCAGGCAGTGGTGACACACACCTTTAAACCCAGTAGCCACACTAGCTGCTGTAGAAACCGGGTGGTGCATCCCTTAATCCCAGTGGCATATGCCTTTAACCCCAGCCCCAGAGAGGAATAAAATTGGAGGGAGACAGCTCCCAGATACAATCTCATTCTGAGATTCCTGGAGGCAGGATCACCATTTTGGACTGAGGTTGAGGTAAGAGCCAGTGTCTAGCTGCTTTGTTTTTCAGATCTTCAGGTTGAACCCCAATTTCTGTCTCTGAGTTTTTATTAATCGTGCATCACTTCTGGTTTTACAGGAGCGCAGAATAGAGTGCAGCGCCGGCACTGTTTCATCTGAGGAATCAAACTCTGAAAAGGGTTTTAGGAACATTTAGTCCTAGACGATTTGATTGAAAGAAAGATGAGATATGCAAAAGGAAATTGACAGCCCTTTCTCCATGTTTTTATCCCTGTGTCCATTGTATTTCATCCTGGGCTATAATAATTCAGACTGTATTATTGCACTGGAGCAAAACCACTAAGTATTATGCTGCCTGGTCAGGAAAAGACTCGTCCCTGATTAAAGGCAGAAGCCATAGCCAAGTAGGCATCTACTCAACTCTCCCATCAAATAGTCGTTGCAGCAGTGACTTTTAGCTTGAAAACAGTCTTCAGACTGATGGTGACTCTCACCAGATGCCTTTGATTTAACGTAGCCATTTCCATCAGCTTCTTGCTTCTTCTAGAACTTTCAGTTTTTAAGGTACCATTTTTTTTCTGGGAAAGAATGTCACTCTACAATATAATTGGAAGCTTGAACCTCCTCTAATGAGTGTTGTGTAATATATTTCAAACTTTTCTAAGGCGTCAGTCATTAGGAGCAGCCATTTAGGAGAAGCACTTTGTTAACACTTTTCAGCTTGTTATCACAACTCTATGAGGTCCACACCATTCCTGCAGAGGACTAACAAGAAGACTGGGGCTGAGAGGTGGGATGTAACTTTCCATACTCAGCAAAGACTGATAGAGCCCTGTTACCCTTAGAAAACTTTTTGTGCTTTGTTCAGGGATCTCTTGGATCCTATTCTATATAATTAAAATAAGACTGCTCTTCTTACTGGCTCTGGATTCCTACTGCCATATAAAAGTGTATGGAGCCTGGTAAAGGAGTTTGATGTGAATTAGGGAAAAAGAAAGCCTCTACCTTTCAGACCCACCTGGTTGTAATTAGAACTAGACAACCCAGGAAGTTTGCTAGGTTATCCTCTCAACCGTGTGATGGACGGAGAGAATGGATTCAGGAAGGAAACATAAGAAATTGTACACTACTTTTGGTCAGTGGAAAGGCCTGAAAGACCTCACTGGTTAAGAACATCAGATGACCTATGTGACTTCAGGACCTCTCCATCCTCAAGTCTCTGAATAAAGTTGTCTCTCCACACATAAAAGATAGGAATGAAAAAAAAAAAAGAGGAAAAAAGAGGAAAAAAAGAGGGAACCTTGATAATAGCATTTGAAACCTTGGTAAAATTTTTATTCTTACCCCAAAAATATGATGAGTCCCTTGCTTTTTAACAAAAATCTCATATGTTCGATTTTTACCAATAAAGACTTGGTTGCCAGATGCTAGGGTGAAAACTTGCTAGCTCAGAGAGGCAGAAAGAGCACCTGGTTGACCTTCCTCCTCCACAGATGTCTCAGAAAAGGCCCTTCTCCTATATGACCTCAAACAAAAACTCCTCATACCCCATGCACCTGTCTTCTACTTCCTGTGTATCTATTTGTCCTCCTGACTCCCTCTTACTCTATGTTTTTTTTCCCTGTCAACAGGCTCCTTGCTCTGCCTCTTGACCTATGGTTGACTTTATTTAATCCTGTTTAGAACTAACTGTTTAGAACTTAATAGCAGAAAGCTCTTAGATAAATGGTGTGTGCTAAGGATGAGCCACAACACACCTAGAACCAGGTTTTGTTTTTTGTTTTTGTTTCTTTTTTTGTAAGTAACACAATCTCAGGGTTGACAGTGTGATAAAATATCCTGCAGCAAGTCACAATGCTACAAACCCTAATTCCTCACAGTGCCTCTTGACATTTCATTGAAGCTCTATATTTGAGTCTTGTGGGAGGATAGAAGCCAGCCTCTCATAATGGTTGCCTGTATTTTCAGAACAGAGCTAACTGTAAGCTTGCATATGATTTTCTCACTCATTTCCTCATATTTCTATGCCCCACACATGCCAGTCTCAATTCTACATCAGATGGTTTATGTTTCTTTTGCATGGGACACTATTTTGTAGGCCTCCTCATGGCTCATTTTCAGACCTCTGTGATGTCTCAATTTTCTACGTGTTCTTGCATCTCTCCATTTTCATTCTCTTGTCCTCTTTCTAGCTTATATTTCTTCCTCAATCATTTTTTAGGTCAGACTTTTTACTATTCATCACTTCTTTCCTTATCATTGCACAGAGGCACACAATTTCAAGAGATCAGAGATTTTATTTTGTACTATAGTCTCACCATGTAGTTCATTGTACCTTGTAAACAGTAAGTAATAACAAAAATTTATAAAATGCCATTCTATTTTGCTTAAATATGGAAAGTTTAAAATAGTTTTAAAGGTATACCTTTGATGATAACCAAGCGATTATTAAACCATGTGTTCATCTTTAAGTCAAGACTCAAATAAGTCTGTTTCTTCATAGGGCTTGGCTGTCTCCTAGAGCACCACTAAATGCTTTTAAGGTTTCCCTTTTCTCAAAGACCAGGGAAAAATAAGAATGTTAAAACATCTCATGATGATGGCTGGAAAAGTATTTATATATAATTGCATATTTATTGTTGCTGACACAGAAGGCTATATTTCATAAGAGAGTCTAGATAATATGTAGTAGTTTCATGTGTAATTGACTACATGTTCCTGAAAACAAGCTTTTAAAACGGCCTTAAGCCCTCCCTCAAAGCAGTTAAGCTGCCAATAGCCCAGTCTGAGGGGCAGAAAATTCAAAGCACAGAATTACTGGCTATACAACCCCTAACACCAGAGCAGAAGTCCCAATTATCCTTCTACAGGGCTTTGAAAAGTATTATTTTACTTAATTTCAAGTCAATGAGAAGGAAATCTATTAATAAAATTAAATTCTGTTGTAACAACTGAAAATTTCATAGACTATGTTCAGCACATAAAAAGGAACCAAAACATATTGCTTTAAGCAATTCATCTTGAAACCATGAAGACTCTTATTGTTAAAGAATGACATACACATTAAAGAAAACTCTACTTTCACTTAACGTAGAAATGTTTTTATAAGGCTCATACTAAATAATAAGTTAAATTTGCTAAATAGATTATGAGTGAGTTTTAACAGCTATTATAAGTATTTCTTATTAATATTTATGTTCAGCTAATGGGACTGAACACAAGTATAAATTCTCAATGTACATTTAATGTGGAGAAATTTCTGAAATGTGGGAAGACTGACTAGTAGCTCAGAGCAATTATACTCCTGTAAAGGACACTTGAGAACCAGGACATTTCCCACACTTTGGCACTGGTCTGGACTGTGCAGAACAAACACAGACCTACCTACTCAAGCAACTCCATGCTGTTTTTTTTGTTGTTGTTATCTATGACTCTTCTACAAATATGTTTAAAATTTTACTTTAAAAATTATATTCATTTATTTTATGTGTATATATTTTTTTGCCTTCATGTACGTAATACTCCATGTGTATGCCTGGTGTCCATGGAGCAGAGGGAAATGAAGCAGATCCCCTGGGATAGCAGATGGCTTTGAGCCACTATTAGGGTATTGGGGATCAAATTGAAGTCCTCTGCAAGAGCAATAGATATTCTTAACCATGAGCCATCTCTTCAATATTTTGTTTTGATTTTTAATTATGGGTAGTTTATGGGTCTTTGTTGATTTATGGTATACATGAGTGTAGTGTCTCTGAAGAACATAAGAGTGTATCAGTTGGAATTAGACGCAGCTTGACTTTGGTGCTGGGAACCAAACTCAGTCCTCTGCAAAAGCAATATTTTCTTTTCATTGCTGATCTGTCTCTCTAGCCCCTTGCAATCATTTTTCAAAGGTTGATTATTATTTAAGGTAAACCTTAACTTTAGAACTATTACAAAATTGATGTAATGTATATTTTAAAAACCTCTGTTTTTCTAAAAGAAAATTATGGTTCAATTAAATATTGTAAACACCTCATTAGATCTTAAAATGATCCTACTTAAATATTTACCATCATCGTCAGGGTATTGATGGCAATTTTCCCAGGATTAAAGATTCTTCTTCCATTCCTAAAACTTTAATTTAAATCATTATCCTACAGTTGTCGCTTTATTCTTTATAGAACAGCTCAAGGTTAGTGCGTACCTTCTTTGGCAGAGCTCATTTGTGGATTGTTCTTTGTGTAATCAGTGCTCACGGTCACCAGTGTTTCCCTATCCGTGAAAATATTCTATGTTTAACAGCTTGAGTTCTCTGTCAATCACATCCAGGCAAACATATACCTAGAAGTGAGGCAGATATGTGGATTTATTTGAAAATCAAATGAATAATATCATTGTGTCTCAAAAGCAGAGACACTTGATAATGTTGCTGATGATCAATACATCCTGGGCCCAGGACAGGTTTGAGGAAAAGAATGTATTTAAGTAAATATTCATTTTTCTTTCTTTCTTTTGCCTCACCTTTGTTTAAACTATTTGGAGGAAATCAGGTTTTCTTTTTTTTCTTAATTTTCTTAATAACAGTTCTTTTTTCTATACTTACTTTGCCAACACCTCTGTTTGTACATGTCTCATGCTGCTAAGAGTGCTGATACAATCCTAAAATGTGAGTGTACCACTAAGCTGCCAAGGGTGAAGCAATCCTGCCCACATAGGGCAGGTGCCAAAGACCTTTAAATGCCAAGGCTAGAGAGGCTTTCTCAACCGCTGTGCCATTTCTTTTAGTCCCTTGAGAACCTCTTAACAATCAGGGCAGTCTTTTCTTACACAATAAGATATGGCAATGGAAATACAGCTATCTTTGGAGAGTCAACTTTGGAGATTAAATTCAAGCTAAAGCCTTCATGACTGATAACATCTGCATCTTTGGAAAGGAACAGAGTGTTCACTTGATCAGGATGACCTGAGCCTGCTCTAATAGCAATGACAAAGTCCAAACTATGGTTTTAAAAACAATAATGATTTCTTTGTGTTCTTTGTTAAAATTCTGTCCAGAAGTTTCAGCATCTTCTCATGAACCATTACTTAGGTCAGGTTATCTAAATGAAAAAAAACAGACAGCAAAGTCATGTTTTTATTACAAGAAGGGAGGAAGAACACGTGAGGGATGAGGTAGTATCCACCATTTGGGCAGTACTGCTGGCTTCCTTGTGTGGTGAGAGTGGTCCTTTAGCTGTGACCGTGAGACAGCCAATGAGCATTAGAAATCTGATATACTAAGCTCCAATCTTTTGGGAGCTTGGTTTCTGTTTTAACTAAGAGGCAATAACATTCACTTGCTTACTGTACAGGCTTAATTTTCATGTTCCATAGTGTGCACCAGAAGCCAACATTATATATTAAAAGTTACTGAAGGAAACAAACAGTTTCTTCAGTCAGAAAGCAGTGGATTTGTTAATGCAGCAACAATCCAGGTTAAGAAGGCCGGTAACCTGCTCAAATTCTTGTCCACAAGACCTCTGGGTAAAAGGCCTAATGATATTTGCTGGAAGGAAGAAATCTTGTTTCCAAAATGCCCATAGCAGAAGTCCCTAGGTAAGAATTACTTCCTGTAAATAGAACACTACCTCGCTGAGGCACAGGTCCCTAAAGAATTCTACCAAGAGTACAGATCTCCAGGAATAGGGAAACAACACTATAGCATGCCCTGATTGTCCCACAGGGACAGCAAACTTGCAACCATCATCTATCCTGGCCAGGGTCTGGGTGAGTCTCACAGCCCTGACGGTTTTTCACTTCTGAGTCATTAGACCAAATGTGTCCTTAGAGTTATATAGCTTGAGGGCACAGATAGTTAATTTGTAATTATTTGATTTAATACTATGTTAGTAAGTTTGTTTAAGGTACAGTATTGGGGATCCCTATCTGTCCTTCTGTCTGTCTGTCTGTCTGTCTGCCTGCCATCAATGCTCATAGAAACTTAAAATTTTACATAGCATTTGAGAAAAGTGGAAATTTGACTCAGAGCTTCAGATGTACTCCCATCCTTCTAAGAAAACACCTTATCATCTTTGTTAATGTCCTCTCTTGTGTATCTTACAGAAATTTAATTTCTACTTTCTGTTTTAAGAAGCTTTATATTTGTGAATGGTATGCTCATGGCTGGGTGTGAGTGTAGAGAGGCAGCAGGAAACACCAGTAGAAACGAACTCCTCTGACTCACTGCCATGAGCGCAAACTCCTCTATCCATGTCAACATATCCACGTGTGGACACGGGTAAAGGGTACAGACAGCATGGCCAGTGGTTAGGGTGGTGAGAGCTTTAAAAGGAGAAACATGGTTCACTCTGAGTGACTGGTAGCCTTAGGTTACTGACAACCCTACCTCTGTATTGGAGCTTTTAGGCATGGAAGACAGTGTGGGAGGCAATTAGAGATGACACATATGTCAGAAGCAGAAAATCTTCTCTGTCCTTATCATCTTTAATGTTTACATTACTTGACTATCAGGTTGTTTATGCTTCCCTGGCCCTGTCAACCCAGTTAATAAGAGAAATAAGACCTGTATGAAAACAGCTAGCATATATTTTTTGGTATAGAGAATATCCCAAAAGGTAGGCATTGCTCTAAAATTTTCTCCAACCCTCTATCTTTTCTGTCAAATCTGATAAAAAAAATAAGGGAATAGGAGAAAGAAGGAGTAAAGTCAGGATAATGATGGGTTTTGTTTGCTTGCTTACTTGATTTTTGCTTTGTTATCAAAGCATTTGATGAATGAATCTGGTGTTCTTTTAAGATGGTATTGATCGTGAGGTCACATCACTACAATGTTGATATATGCCATTGTGGTACTCTAACCTGATGCTGTTTTGTGTGGTCATGGTACTCTAATGTAATACTGACATAATGTCCCAGTTATGTTTGGAATGTCACTATGGTACTCTAATCTGAAATTGACCTGATGCTCCTGTGGTACTCTAGCCTGATCCTGATCAGAATGTTCCTTTGGTGCTCTAGGTCATGGGGATACTTTAGTCTGATGCTGACATGATATCCTGGTAATACTCTAGCTTGATATCATGAGAATGTCATAGAGTCGTGTCATGTATGGTTTGATAACCTCACCTCCGTGAAGGTTCACTCAACAGCGGGTCAGGCTGAAGGAAAGAGAAACTTTCTGAGAAACAACGTCCATGGAAATCCATTCAGTAACAAAAGATGAAGACAAAGTTGAAGCTTATGACTTAACTCCTGAGAATATACTTGAAAAGGGTCACTGAGAACAGAAAAAAGAGAAAAAAGTAACAGGATACACAGAGAAAGTGATGTTTTTTCTGGGTCACTTGGCGATAACCATGGCCTGAGAACACTAAAGCCACAAGGACAGGTGACACAGAGGAGTTTTGCTTTGTGATCCACTCCGCATTTAAACCTGGACATTCTAGAACTATAAGCTATAATCTTAAGAGATTGATGGAGTGGATAACTGATAAGCTATTAAACCCAAGGGATCTTTGATATTTTGATTATTCCTTGTGGAATTTTTATCACAAAGGAAAGCACTTTCAGCAGGAGAATGTTCAAACTGAGTTTTGGAGCAATAAATTGCAGTCTAGGTAGTAACCTTATACAAGCACCAATTATTCTTTTTCTATCCTGGATGACCTGAGGGGCCTAAAGCCTCCTCTCACACCATGTTACAAGCCTAGTTCCTCAGAGAGGAGATTGAAGCTGAGTATTTCAGAACTTGTGAGCCGATTAAGGACTGTAATGGACAGCTCCATGTGGAACATCAACTCCATGTATTCCTTTCAAATCCCCTTCTTCATTATGTGTATTAATCCTGTCCTTTCCACAAAACCTCCTATAGAAATCTGACAACTATTTGTTAAGTTGATGCAGGAGACACAAGCCTCCTCCTTTGGTATGCCTTTTGAGTTGCTCAAGTATGGACATAAAAAAGCATACATAATGGATGAGGAGATGGCTCGGTTGTGAAAGTATGTGTTGCACAAGCTTGTGGACCCAAGTTCATATCTCCAACATCCACAAACCGAAACAGCAGAGGTGATACACATCTGAATCTCCAGCACTGCAGAGGCAGAGAAAGAAGGATCATGGAGTTTCACTAGCCCATAAGTGAGTGACCTACATAGTTCTAGCCGATCCATGAACTACAGATTGAGAAATCCTGACCTAAAAACAAACAAACAAACAAAATGGAAAGCAAAGAAGACAACTGTCACTGATCTCTTATCTTCACATGAAATACGTGCACCAGCGCACACCCCCCCCAACACACACGGTAAAAACCAAAGTCTTGAGCCTTTTTAAGACTTGTAACTAAAACTGTGTCTATTGCCTGACACTTTTTAGCACAAGGATTTGCACATGAGTTTCTTAGGTGTTTTTTGTTAACTCTGGTAGAGCACTTATGAGTCAATCCATTCACCGCTTTACAATTAAAATTCAAAATGTATCACTATCGTATATATTCAAGGTGTAAAACACATTTAATAGTTAAATAATATTATCAAGTGGAAATATTAATCATTGACCAATGGGGCATGACTTCTTGTTATGGCTCTGCCTCAATTACGAAAAGGCATTACAAGCAATAAAATGGTAGATGTTTCAAAATGAAAAGGAACCTGTTCATATCAAAAACATTATTGATTTCTTGGCAAAACTATAAACCTTATTTCTGGCAACTTCTTACTAAACCTGTAAAATAAATGGTTTTCTAGAATGAGTTTTAAAGTTTCTGTTAAGATTGTTTGGGTTTCTCTGGAAGGACCAGAAATGCATTTATTATTAATTGGCCTCCTTAGCTCAAGGGGTAAGCTTGCAGAGATTAGAACTCAGTTGGGCCAGCCAACAATAAATAATAAATAACAACAATAATAATTTGCATTTCTCCAATACCCTCTAGCTTTGGGAGTCAGAGCAGTTCACAACCATTAATTAAGCTACACAAGGTTCCAGCAAGGGAGGTAAATAATGCCTTCCAGATGGGACAAGTCAGAAAGTTAAGTACCCTTTTGAAGGTCATGCAGAAGTTAATAACAGCATCAGAAACCATCCCTGTGCTTTTGTTTTCCATCCAATGTCTTTTTGTTAATTTGACTAACTTCTGCTTCTATATTTATTATGTTTTACAAATATTAAAATTAGCACTTTGTAGACAACAAATTCTCAAAGTGCATCTTGTCAGAACCACTGAGTTACCAACCACTCTTCGCTTTTTACTATGTGTCTGGTGTACCATGTGCCAGTTTCCACGGCTATTGAAATATATGAAGCAACTTTTCTCTGTACCTTCTATGGTTGTCTCTTAACTCAGAAGGAAACTAACTCTAGGGAAAAATAATGCTTCAGCAGTTTTGAAGGCACTGATTCCATATGAGGCAATTAAGTTGAAATCTGAAATCACTAACCTGGATGTGGTGTATATGTCTGTGATATGGACACACAGAAGGTGATCGTAAGAGTATAAGGGCTTCACGGCCATCCTTGATTACACGCGGGTGGTAAGAACAAGAAAAACAATCAAGAAACTCTTAAGGATAAAATTTTCATGTATCCAAAGTAGAGTCCAGAAATACACATATCATTTGCTTCAGGGAGTATGTGATCTAAACATAGACACTAATGAGTATAATGAAATATGGTAAACAGTAATGAGTATAATGAAATATGGTAAACAATGTATAGATATTAGAATACCATTTTCATGAGACAGAAAGGAGTTTGGCTTAGTTGTTCTTCAAAATAAATTACACAGTGGTCCTGGGGGTCATCTTTAAACATTGCACTTGAAAGGACATTGTTATTAGGGATGTGAGAAAAGGGGGTGGGTAAGACATGATGTCAAAAGAGCACACATACAGAACCACAAATCCCAAACCTTCAGTTTCATAACACAACACTAAATGTTTCAGGGAATCTGATTTTGTTAAGGGATGCAGAGCTTCTAGCACATGGGTGCTTGTGCCCCTTCCTTTAGCTCAGATCTCTGTTAGCAACTGCTCCCAAGACCTGTTCTCAGTCTGAACAAGGGCATGTGAGATGCTGAAACAGGCAGAGCCCGCATTTTGGTTCAGGCTAGTTCCTTCCTGAGTATTAAATGCCCCTGAATTTGTCAAGGTAGGACATTGTAAAATTACATATCCTAGGTGTTTCTCCTGATCTCAAAGAAGTGAAAGTTCAGCGGCTTCCACAGAACAGATGGTATTTGTTATAGCCAGCCAAGGCAGAAGGATACAAAGCCACATACAGTGGAGTGTTTGAAAAGTGGTAGGAAACAAGACTGTAGAGTCAGAACTGAGACAGAATTCAAGCCAGCACCCACGTGTCTTAACGGAATACTCAAGTGCTGGACTAAAGACAGACCTTTAAGTTTCAGAAAAAAAAATAATTTACTTTATTCCTAACTTTTTGTCAATAGCTGAAAAACTAATAAGAATCAAAGCAAAATCTGTCTTAACATATTTATTTGTTTGCTGTTTAGTTTATTAACTTTGGTTGCTTGGAGTTTGACCTCAGGATCTCTCAGGTGCTAGGCAAATCCAGTCACAAGCTACATCCCAGGCCTTTTCCTATGTTAGATTTTGAGACAACCTTTCACTAAGTGGCTCAGGCTAAGCTTGAACTGCATTTTCAGGCTACGGGAGACTTTGACCTTAATATCCTCCTTTCTTAGATGGAGTCAATAGCCCATGATACCTGTCTAGGCAAAACACAAGCTTCTAAGTTTCTCAGAGGTTTAATGCCGGACAGTAGACCTAAATTCTTGTGATCTCACTTTCCTTTCCAGTGTTGGCCAATGTAACAGAAGGTTCTCTTACCCTTTACTAGATTTTTTTTTTTTTTTTTTTGTTTTTTTAAAACAGGGTTTCTCTGTGTCACTGGTCTAGTTGACTTAGAACTTGCTCTTGTATACTAGGTTGGCCTTGAACTCCCAGAGATCCCCTGCTTCTGTCTCCCAAGTGCTGGGCTTAATGGCGTGCACTACCACTGCCTGGCATCCTTTCCTAGATTTTTAACAAGAACCCTCAGCAGTGCCTTCAATGCTGAATACCTTAATACACATACAGGAGTGTCTCACACTCGGGCAATTATTGCCCATCCCACTAAGGAGAATTGGAATAACCAAATAAATACTTGTCACATGGGACTGTGAATGGATCTATAATCACATTTCATACTTTCTAAGGCATGTCATAAAATCTTCTGCGTGGAGTGTGGCATGTCTAGAATTTCTTAGAACAGAAATCTCAGGTACTGCAGAGACTGCTGAACAAAGCTTTCAAGTCCGTTCAGTGAAAGCCGAAGAGGGTGAGTCCCTATAGAGACACCATCTCGCCCCCAGATCTTAGACTCTATTCTGACATGCACAGCCTCACACACTTGGTGAACCTCAGCAAAGAAAACCACTCAAGGACCCCGAAGGCTCACACATTGCCACATGTGATTTAACCCAGTAAGATAGCCAGCTATTGTTGAAATTGGAGAAATATTACTAATCAAACACAAGTTGAATTCACACAGTAACTGAATTGAAGGCAGGCAGTGTGATATTTGCATTACGCAATGACATACCATATGACATTATCCATACCGTATGCCATTCATCAATCAGTTCAGAGAGTCAGTATTACTTGTGTAAGTATGTGTATCTAATGAAAATATTTAAAATTTAATGTTTGAGCCAATTCACCATACATAAAATAGCATTAACATGGCCACCAGCTGTGCACTGAGTCACCTGAGCTCATTCATCTCATCACTGAACCTGTGATCCACTTCTCCTCATTTCCACAGCCCATAGCCTCTGGCAAACACTGTTTATTCTATTCTGCTTCTATGACTTCAAATTGTTTATGTTCATTATTATATAAGTAAAAATAATACAATTCTTGATTTTCTGTATCTAGTCTATTTACCTAGTTATACTGTCCCTCAGGCTTATTAATGTTGTCACAAATAGCTGGACTTGTTCTTTCTATGGTTGAATAATTCTCCCACCCTCCCTCCCTCTCTCTGTCTGTCTCTCTCCTCTCCACCTACATTCCTGGTCCCCTTTCCCTCCCTCTCCCTCCTTACTCCTTCCTTCCTACTCTCCATTACTTCCCTGTATATGTGTCTGTATGTGTGTATGGATATGTGTGTGCTCCACACTTTTCCTTTATCCACCCATCCTTGGCTTCTTAGATTTCCTTAGAAGTTTCCACACCTTAGCGGCTATAAAGAATGCTATAAAGAACAAAGGTGTACACCCTAGGAAGTACTGATCCAATTTCTTAGCTGAGTACCCAGTAATATGCTCAATCACATGGGAGTTCTACTTTTAACTCTTTGAAGAACTCACTTGTCATTTTCTGTATGCATGCAAGAATTTATGTATGTACCCATAGAGAAAGAAGTATTTATTTTCTCTACATTCTGCCAGTAATTTTCTCCTGCATTTTTCCATCATAGGCATCTTCACAGGTATAAAGCCATGTTTAACAGTTTCCTTGAATTTATTTACTTGTTTTTATGTGCACACCTGCCCATCATGTATTTGTGCCATAGTGGGTATGTACTGCTCTAGAAACAACTTGTGGAAGTAAGGATTTAATTCATGTCATCAGGCTTGGTAGCAAACACCTTTCCCCACTGAACTGTCTCACCAACCTCATATTATGGTTTTGGGTTTGGAGAGATCCTTTTTGAGTGATGATGAACAATCTTCACACCCTTGTTAAATACACATTAAAAAAATTTATTCAAATCTTCCATCTTGTTTTTATGTGAATTGTTCTGCTGTTGATGCATGAGTGAGCATAGTACATCACCTGTGTAATATGCTAACTTTTATCTTATGCGTACTTTGTAAATCTTTCTTTCTATTCTGTTGGCTGCCTTTTCATTGGACTACTTCTGTTTTGTTGTTCTGGGAATGGCTTTAGTTAATAATTTGCATTTGGTGGACTATTCCCAGGTTGCTTTAGAAGATCAGTATGTCTAGGGTCACACACCCTATCCTTCTTCTAAAGGCTTCTCTCCATATCTTTATGGTTTCAGTTCCTACATGTAAGTCTATAACCAAAGTTGAGTCGTATTTGTGCCTGCATAAAGTCATAGTATAATTTCATTTTTTATTGTAGAAACCATTTTCCTAGCACTAGTTATCAAAATGACTATTATTTATACATTTCATATTTTTGAAGCCTTGTCAGAGCAATTGACAACGGCACAGTTCCTAATTTAGTCCATTAACTGCATTTTATCTTTTTCTGTATTTATTCTTTAAATTATTAACACTAGGGACATTTTATTGATTGTTTAAAAGCATCTTATTTCCCCTGGACATATAGTATCATGTTGATGACCAGGGTAACTACTCCCTACTGTCACACTGCTGACTTATTATATTTAGTACACAGTATCCAGTTAATAGCACAGAAGGCAAGTCAATTTTCAAACTATTATCGTATTTCAGAAAACCTCCTTTATGTTTTCAACTATACAGAATTTGGAATCCAATTGCTTTAAGTGTCTTTTCATTATCTTCCACAAAACTACTTTTACTGGATGTATATAAATCACCATGACATCTTATTTTCCAAAAATAAAATAATCTATATTTAGGGAAATATTGATTGATTTCTTTAGGAAATGAATTTAATTGAATTTACATCAGAATAACAATAAATGTTCTTAGTATTTACCTTCCGTTCCCTTCCTAGAAGAGTTTATTTTCTTTTAAACATTTCTGACAGTTTCTTGTTTTATTGCAAAATACAAACAATTTAGTAATCTCTTCAGTATTTTAAATTCTACTTTATCAAACCATTCAAACAATTTTTCATTGTTTTGCATATACACTCAGGGAATGAATATCTTAATTTTTGTAGCATATTTTATTCTGCTTGCCATCAAGCTGGTAGATGTCTTTGAGAGATGGCCAAACCCACTTGCCACAGTGCTTTGAATCCAAAGAAATAATTCTTGAACCACAATTGAATCATGATTTAAAAATTAATATACTTTAAAAAAAGCCATCCTTGATGTCGTTATTGCTCACGCCTGTAGTTCCAGGCATGGGAAGCTGATCCATTAGGAATATTGAAATTTTGATGCCATTCTAAGCCTCATTATGAGTTCCAGACCTTTCTGGGGTTTATGGTGAGACCTTGTTTCTATCTTCCCTCCCACAAAAGAAGTAAAGCGATTTGCCTTTAATGTAGATCCTGCTATTAATAAAAAATTAGTATCCCATAGTCTATTATGAGGAGGAAATATTCTATATAAAGAGAAACAATTATATAGACAATTATCTTAAAGATAATAAGTTCAAAATCTATAAAAAATATCAATAGCAAGATCACTAGAGTTCAATGGACACTATGCGAACATCTTTAAGACACTGTAAAAGAAAACCTCTGTCTCCAATTCTGTGTGTTTCTGAATTGTAATTAAATGGTAAAAATTAAATCAAGTTATTTAAGTCAGTAAAATAATGGTCATTTTATCAAATTATTTAATAATAAAGAACAAATATATAAAAATAGAACAAAAGGACTCAGAAAGTTAAAAGAGATGTCAAAGGGACTAATGAACAAAGAAATTGGTAAACGTGAGTAAATCTATATTAAAATGGTTTGAAAACACAAAACTACAATCGGTTTATTCTTTAAGCTATGTTGTAATATTTATATATATAGTACACTGGGCCAAATTTATTTTACATATATATGAAGCTCAATTTATGCAAAACTATTCTTTTTACCTGAATAGAGGAGGAATCAGATAAACTACTATAACTTTGATAAACCATGTAAGAAAAGGACCTTATTTCCAGGTAGGCAACCACTAAATATTGGGACTTTTAAAGTCTTCTCAATCTTAACAAGAGATTGAATAAAGCACTACTCCAATGGCATTTCTTCCAGAAAGAGAGCAATAATACTCAAATTGATCTCAAAATATAAAAGTCTATAACTAGCCAAAGCAATTCTGACTAAAAATAGTAGGACTTGAGATATTGGAACCCTTGACTTCAATCAATACTACCATAGCCAATGTAAATAAAGCAGCACATTAATGTTACAAGAACACCTAACCCAATGGAACAGAACAGGTGAAGCCAAAAATAATAAGATCCCTCATCTAAAATCATATGATTTTTTCAAAATTGCTTAAAACAATTGGAAAATGTATAGCTTTTTAAAATAAAGAATGCTGGAAAAACTAAATAGCTATGTGTATAAGAATAAAACTGTATCACTCAGTCTTTTTCAGTACAAAAATACAAATCAATCAGAGACCCTAATGTTAGTCCAACAACATTGAAACTGTTTGAGGAAAGCAAGGAAAACCAATTCAAGTATTAAGCAAAGACATGAGTATCTGAATATGACTCCAATAGCCCAGGAGACATTCGGAAAGATTAGTTAGTGGGACAGCATGTAACTTCAAAAACTTCTTTGTGACAAGGGAGAGAACTACCAGACAGAATATACAGCCTACAGATGGCATTACTATTTAACTCATATAAGCAACTTAAATATTAATCACCAGAAAACTAATAATCCAATCAGTAAATGGGCAAATGAACAAAACAGACACTTATCAAGTGAAGAAGTACAAATGACCAATACATGCATAAAGATGTCAATATCCTTAGCCAACAGGATACTTCAAATTAAAGATACAATGAGATTTCACCTTACTCAAGTCCAAATGACTATTATTAAGGAAATAATAAAAAAACATGTTGGTAAGGGCAGCAATGGGGAAGTCTTATATTGTGCGTGAGAATTCAAATTAAAACAGTCACTATGGAAATCAATACAGTAATATCTCAAAAAATTAAAAACTATCATAAGACATGCCTGTACTATTAAAAGTCACCTGACTATGGAAGTATCATTATGCACAAAGGTCTAGTTGTGAAATCAGCTTATGCTGATTTCATTAGATGAATAAAGCAATATGGTTTCTTGTTCCCCTTCTGTTACTGGGACAAAACAATCTGGTTAAAAGCAGCTTGTGGAGGAAAGGGTTCATTTGGCTACCACTTCAGGTGTTAGCCTTTGCTTGAGTAAAGTCATGGCAGGAACTCCAGTCACAAACTTGGAGAGAGGAACAATGGAGGAATTGCCACTTCACTCTGTGACTCACTCACTAAGGTATTTAGAAAGCTCAGAGATACCTGATCAAGGATGGTGCCTCCATAGTGGGCTTAATCCTCCTGCATAAATCAATAATCAAAGTAATCTACCATAGACACATTGAGAGCCCAACCTGATTAAGACAGTGATTCAGTTGAAACTCTCCCATCTAGGGGATTCTAAGCTGTGCCAAACTGATTGTTAGTACTAACTAGAAAGTCTTGTATTAGATATGCAATAGAGATTTTTTAAGCAATAAAGAAAAATGAAATTATGCCATTTGTAAGGAAGTGGATGGAACTGAGTTCATAAGTATTTACTTATGAGTTCATAAGTTATCTTAAGTAAAGATGTCAATACTATCATTTACAGATGGTGGTGAGAGGGTTGCAATAAAGGAGACTTTTAGGGATACGGAAGGGAAGGGGAGAGCAAGACAGTTGAGGGTAGCAGAGGGGATTGACTTGACAAGGAACATTTTACATATTATGTATGAGAGACAGCGTTATAATTATATCCATTATCTTGTGCAATCAATATAAGTTAAAAACAAATCAAAATACATATAAAATAAAACTAGTTAAGGTTATAGATTTGTTATTGGCTCATTATTTGCTATGCAAACATGAATCAGAATATTATACCCCATAATCATATTTAAATATTATTTGTTAATTTAAATATTAAAAAAGAGAAAGCTTTTCTGTATAATCAAGCAAGTGCTTCTTGAATATTACATCTTTAAGTGTTCTAAATGCCCATAATGTAAAAATAATTTAAGTATTAAGAGATTTTTGTGGAGAGAGTAAATGTTATGTTTTCATTTTCTGGTGCAGCCAGGTAAAGAGACTTTCTGATGAATTCAGTAAATTTTTTTGCAAGAAAAATCCTCCAAGCACTAAAATTGAGAAAATTGGAAGCATCATTCCACCAAGGGGAGCTGATAGACACTAGATGAGGTGTGGAGATTCCTCTCCTATGTTATGAAACCATTTCCATCAGAGACAAAGTAAGCAAGATTACTTGTCCTTCTGTGTAACACAACTATAAATGTGAACAAACAAGAAACAAGGGTTTTCAGACACTGAAAATCAAATAGCACCAGGGAGTCCTTGCTCTAACTTCTAAAGGATGTTATGGCTTCGTAGAAAGGAGCTGGCATGAGATACCCTTCATAAATGCTGTGTTAGGAGACTAGCACTGTCACTGTGAAAGCGAGCCACAGTGAGGTCCTGAAAGGTGAGAGCAAGACTTCAGGGCTGAAGAAGAGCCTCCTTTGGAGAGATAGTGTGATACTATCCTTCAGTTTTGAAGGAAAAAAGGAAATTACTTGTTCTTAGAGGTTTCTGGGGGGCTGGAAAGTTCCATATCATGAGACTTTGCGTAACTGCCTGGAGTCAGAAGTAGGAAAGTATTAGATAGAAGAAAAAGTTGAGATTCAAAGTTGTCTTGGGCCTCAGGATTGGAAGCAGGGCAGGGCTTGCAGCTGCACTGGGGAGGGCCACTGCTTGGTCACTGGGTGCTGGCTATCATCTTTCTGTAGAGAGAAGGCTGCAGAGGGTATGTTCTGATTTCTAGAAGGGGAGAGAGAAAGACTGTTGTCTGATGGTGATCACAGAGGGCAGACACAAATCAAAACTCTTATAAGAGCTCAGACTCACTGCCACACGTTGAAGGAGCAGACAGAACAGTAGGAAGCAGGGTTCTGCCTGGATGGAGCATAAAGTAGGGTGTAGGTTGGACAAAGTAGCTAGACTGCAGGACATAGTATCAGAGAGAAGAGAGCTATGCAGGATAAAATGCCATAGAGCTACAGAAAGTCTTTGTAATTTGATGAAGAACTTTAAAACATTGATTTGATATAAAGAAATATCTGAGGCTGGGGAGAGAGCAATCATTAAACACATGAGCTTTTATTTATTATTTTCCAAAGTTCATGCTGGAACTAACAGTCACTGATTGCTAGTACTTATGCAGGCTATTGGCTCATGGAGAACAGCGGATGATGTTTTGTGTAGCTTCTTGCAGTAAAAACTACATTTTTGAAATTCATCGATGTTATTTTCAAGAAATTTCTGCTGTACACTACTTTATTTCATAAAAATGCTATAGTTTCTGTCAGAACCAACATTTGTTTGGTTTCCTGTTTTGTCAATTATACATGCAGCTTTACTTTTTCTGTATTTTTTAAGTAAAAATATTTAAGCAATTCTGATGGTAATCTTCCAGGGAGTATCATTTCTGGCTTTCATATAAACTGTGGTGTGTGTGTGTGTGTGTGTGTGTGTTTAAAAATATATGGTATAGTTTTTTCCCCAGCAAGTATATTTCTTAAAGAGTGAACTGGAGTCTCAGATGCTACTCTTTAATACTGCTTTTGTTTACTTCAGGAAGAGAAAGGATACATAGTCCTCACATTTTGGTTTTGAATCCCACTTTATATGTGTTGAACAGACCTTCACATGTGTGTTTATCATATGGATCTCCTCCATGTGACATCCTCCCTATTTTCCTCCTGGTATCTGTGTCAGTTTATCACTTGTTTGCATGCTTTGTATATGCCCCAAATGCTTGCTTATTTTGTGATAGATATTGAATCTCTTTTTCTACTCCACTGTTTATCACCTCACAAAATACTTTGATGAGCTTTTAATTTCCAAGCCATTTTTTTTCCTGCTTAGTAGCTGGCTTTGAAAAGTTCAATAGCATCAAGGGCACTCTGAGAGAAGGCCTAAGTGAGAAAGCTCACTGAGTGTGTCTTTCTCTTTTCATTACAATCTTAGCCCTTTGATATTTTGGTTTGGGGAGTCATGACTCTGAAACACAAGTTTTATCTCTTCTCAATTCTGTTTATTCTCTGAAATTTTCCTGCAATGATTCAATGTTGTTTATCATGCAATGATAAAATCTATCCACTTTTACCCTGCTGCCACTCCTCCTATTGTTTGCTACCCCATCTCCCTCCCAACTGCATGTGTTCCCTTTCATTGTTACTAATAAACCTCTGGATGCAGGTAGTGCTGCTCACATGTTCCTAAGTGTGGGTCCACCTACTGAGGCATGGGCCACCTAGCAGCAGCTCCATCTGATGTGGGAGGGTTTTCTATCTATTTATCTATCTGTAGCGAGGGCTGCGGGCAGGCCTGCTTTTCGTCCTGCCTGGCTCCTGCACAGCTAGCTTATGCCTCGAAATAACAACACACAAACTGTATACATTTAAACACTGCCTGACCCATTAGTTTCAGCCTCTTATTAGCTAATTCTCACATCTTGCTTTAACCCATATTTAGTAACGTGTGTAGCACCACGAGGTGGTGTCTTACCGTGAATGATTCAGCATGTCTGACCTGGTGGCTGGCTTCATGGCGACTGTCACAGAGTGGATAGGCATGGTGATTGCCCAGAGAGGAGAGGCATGAAGATTGACTGAAGCGTCTTGCCTCACTCCCAGCATCCTGTTCTGTCACCCACCTATGTTCTGACCTATCAGGCCAAGCAGTTTCTTTATTAATTAACCAATGAAATCATTAGATAGATAGAAGCCACACCCACATCATCTATCTGTTGCTTTCATTGGTTAACTAATAAAGAAAACTGCTTGGCCTGATAGGTCAGAACATGGGTAGGCGGGGAAGACAGAACAGAATGCTGGGAGGAAGAAGGCAGTGAGACAGACGCCATGGAGCCAGCCGCCAGGTCAGACATGCTTAATCTTTCCTCCTGGTAAGCCACCACCTCGTGGTGCTACACAGATTATTAGAAATGGGTTAATCAAGATGTGAGAGCTAGCCAATAAGAGGCTAGCACTAATGGGCTAAGCAGTGTTTAAATGAATACTATTTGTGTGTTGTTATTTCGGGTGTAAAGCTAGCCATGCGGAAGCCCGCTGCTCATCACTACACCCATCTCCAAAGAAGAGTGTTTCTCCCATCCTCAGCAATCATCAATTGTCAATAGCTTTTACTCTAAGAGTGGGGACTCACCTTCCCATGTCTCATCATTGTTAGTGGTGACAGGCATTGTATGTTCTAGGCATCAGGGAACAGAAAAAGATCTTAAGGTTTTTGCCATTAGAAAAACAAAGCATGTTTTTAATTCTTCAAGAAGTACACAATCGCACTAAATTAAACTTACTCCCATTTCCAATATTAAGGTAGTTTTTAACTTAAACTGTGGTCCATCTACATTGGCAATGGTTTCTGTCCTGCCCAACCCCACAGCTGTTCAGTCCCAAAGAAATACACAGAGGTCTACATTAATTATAAACTGGCTGGCCTATTATCTCAGGCTTCTTATTAACTCTTACATCTTAAATTATCCCATAATTCATATCTGTGTTACCCACATTACTTGGGACCTTTTATCAGTGACGTGTTTTCATCTTGCTTCCTCTGTGTCTGGCTTCCTCTGCGTTGACTGTAGACTGACCCTTTCCTCTTCCCAGGATTCTCCTATTCTGGGTCACCCCACCTACACTTCCTTCCTTCTGGCCAATCAGCATTTATTAACCCAATACAATAAACAAATCATTACAGGATACAAAACCATTGTCCCACAGCACATCTAAGTAAAAGTTTATCCTAAATTAATTTTCACTTCATGAGTATAGATTGTTTCTGGAGTTCCAAACATATTCATATTTTTTATAAAATTTCTAGGCTTTACATTTCTTTCTGTATAGTTTTGTGCATTCTATATGTACTTTTAGGATGTTTGCCTGCCTAGGTAAACATTAGAATGTTTGTTTTTGTCTTGGATCTTTACCAGTCTTAGTTGAACTGGAAAAATTTCTATGTGAGAAAGCTTTTTCCCCCTTTAGAAAATGCTCACCTCCAATCTTTATTCGTGTAACTATAAAACAAAGCAAAAATAAAAATAAAAAAGACATTAGTAGGGGTTGTAGAAACTTTTCAATAGGAAAGAATACCCGATGATCACATCTCATACTGTAGAAACTTTTTAATGAGAGAGAATACCCAATGATCTCATTCTGTCACCACATGAACTTGCATGCATGTGCACACATACACACAGACACAAACATGCAAAAATAAGAAGATTATTCTTAAAAAAACCCACAATTTCATTAAATCAGACTTTTTAAGGACTAATTTGTCTTCTTTTCTGAACCAGACTTGTTCTTTTGAATTTCTCATCTTGTGGTACTGTTAGTGGAGTCCTACAGTATTTTTGGTAACAATTACTTGTGTAAAATACATTCACAGGTCTAGAGAAGTAGCCCAGTGGGTAAGAGAACTTGCTGTGCTTGAAGAAGGTCTGTGTTCTTAAAGGTACTTAAATGGTAGTTTGGATTCATCTATAACTTCACTTCCAAGTCATCTGATTCCCTCTTCTAGCCTCTGCTGGCACTAGGCCAGTACATGGTGCACAGACATACATAGAGACAAAACATTCATACACATAAAATAAGAATAAATTAAACTTTAGAAAGTATATTTATCTCAAACTTAAAATAAAAAAAAACTTACTTAAATGGAAAGGTATGAACATCTATATCGTGAATAATTTTAAAATGAAATTTTTATCAATGTTGCATAGATATAAAAATATATTTTTCTGTAAAGGGAAAATATATGTATAATATTTTTGTTCCTATTATTAGTTGAAAAAGAACATAAAAGTATGTATTATTTCAATTGAATCAACCTACTCATGTTACCAATTACAGGAATAGTTGTATCATTGATATAAGAATGTACTTATAAATACCATGGAACTACAAATATTATAAATATTTTAAGTGTTCATGAGAACTATATGTGAATTACTGATTACCCATATCTCCAGTATTCTACTTATTTGAATAAGACTTTTTAATTCTGAGAAGTTCATTAATATTCCCCCTTACAATATTCAATTTACCTTTACATCTCTCATTTAAAAATTCTTAGAACCTGCTGCCACTTTGTAAGTTCAAAAATGAACACACACCAAACATATTCTCTTGTGCCTCGTTTCATTCACTTACAACAACTTTTAAATTCATAAGAGATGTTGTGTATATCCGTGGCTCATTGCTTTCAGTTGTTGCATTGTGTTCAGCTGTGTGTCTAGATGTGAAGACAGTTCATTTTCTTATTCAGGTGACTGTAGAAATGGTCAATGTGTACAATTATTAACCAACATGAAGACAGTGACTATAATCCTTAGTGGTTTCTCTTGGATAAGAATGATTAAAATGGTTGAGATTATGGGTAATGTATATTTACTCCCCCAAATTTTTGTAAAGAGGGATTCTGTTGAAATTAAAGGTGTATGCCATTAACGACCGTGGAACAGAAATCCTGACAACAATTGGTACTAATGTGATGGACTAAATCCATTTAAAAGTCCGAGAGATCTTGGGAAGTAATTCTAGACAGAAAATAATAGAGTAAAGCATGTTTCTTGGTAGCAGCAATTTCTTGGGTCTTCTTTGCTTGCTAGAGGCAAGAAAGTGCTCTCATTTAAGAGAGGCTTCCTGACTCAGCTTTAGCTGCAAAACCTTAAGAGGTCCTGCCACAAAACACTTAAACAGTGTTGATGAAAAGCTGACTGCATGCATTTTGGTTTTCTGCTGTAGCAGGAAAAAAGCTGCACCATTTTAAGATGCCGACTTTCTGGGCTATCCTGCCAGTGCAAACTCTGACTCTTTCGGGCAGCAGGTTCAGCTACAGAGCATTTGAGTGTGGTTTGTGAGCATACTGTTGCAGCTTGCTTGGTGGCAGGAACCTTGAAATGCCATAGAGTTGTGGAAATAAACATGGCTACAGATGGTACCTTTGCCATGAGGCTGGAATCTCAGAAAGCTAAGGAATAGACTGGATCCAGCCATTAAAGCCACAGCTCTAATCCTCTCCATATTGCTTAGCAAATTAAAGACACACATGGTCAGAAAAAGAGAGATATACAGTAAAGAGAGATTCAAAATGAAGAAAACCTCTAAATGGTTTACATGTGTTAAAAATATGTACAGGCTTAGGGAAGAAAAGAAAAAGGTTAAAATCCTTAAAAGAAAAAAGAGAGTAGTTGGGTGTGGTGGCATACACCTTTAATCCTAACACTTGGAAGGCAGAGATAGACAGACCTCTGTGAGTTCAAGGTGCGGTGGCATATGCCTTTAATCCCAACACTTGGAAGACAGAGGCAAACAGACCTCTGTGAGTTCAAGGCACGGTGGCACATGCCTTTAATCCAAGCACTTTGGATGCAAAGGCAGGTGGATCTCTGTGAGTTCAAGGACAGCCTGGTCACAGAGGGAGTTCCAGGACAGCCAAAGATATGCAGAGAACCTGTCTCAAAAAGCCAAACATTAAAAGTAAAAATAAAAGAAATAGAGGTTAAAATAAAGCCATGCAAAGGTAAAAAATACACAGAGAGTCTGGATACTGTATGTTAATATGCTCTTTTTGAATAGTTTGATGTTGAGGAAGTAGCAACTGCTACTAAAAGGTATTTGCTTATAAATGCTGCAGAATTAATCCAAGATGGGTATTTTAAAAATACCTTAACTTCAAAGTTCAAGTCAAAAGGTATGTTACTTTGGAGAAAAGGTTTTGCTTTTGACGGGAAGTGAGAGGCTGTGGATTTATTCTGAGTTAAGAAAAATCATGTTTGATCAGGGAAGATCACCTGAGAAATCTCCGGTAGAAACAGAAAGCCCAGATGTCACAGTTCTACACCCAGAACAGATTCAAGATGCTGCCTGATATGATCAAGTCTCACAGGATACTCCAGTCAGGACTTGATCATAATTCAAAATTTTCTTTAGGTCCCTGTAAGATTATCACCACCCCAACCAGTAGGAAGTAGCCTGGAAAATTATGCCCACATTCCCAAAAAAAGGACTATGAACATTTTCCTTTGTTTAGAATGTTGTTTATAATTTGTTATGGCTAATGGTGAGGAGAAAAGCTAAACAAAGGATATTAGATTCAGAGTTCTTGTTTTTATTTTTTTTAAAAGGGAGGAAGAAGTGCTTGGGGACAGTGGTCTGTATTCTGTCAATTATATTTTAAATAAACGCCGATTGGTCAGAGGCCATGCAGGAAGTATAGGTGGGACAACCAGACAGGAAGTAGACGTGGGTCATTGAGAACAGGAGAGTTCTGGGAAGAGGAAAGCTTGGTCCACAGTTGTGAGCCCACCACAAAAGACTGCCTCACTAAAAAAGGGACTGAGCCACCTGGTTAGCATAGACAAGAATAATGGGAAAATATAAGTTACAAGAGTTAATAAGAAGTCTGAGCTAATGGGCCAATCAGTTTACAGTTAATGTAGACCTCTATGTGATTTCTTTGGGACTTAACAATTGCAGGAACCAGGCAGGACAGAAACCTCCTTGCAACAGGATTCTAACAATATTGTAATGATTTGATTGGTCTGTATACTTATCAATCATTAATGTGGTCAAATTTTTAAAATTTGTCCATTTGGGATTGCTTATTTTAAATTGGGTACATAAGTGAGACTTCATTGTCACATATTTGCATTATCTTGAGGGGTGTTGAGCATATCAGATATTAAATTTGTAATTTTTTGTTGATTTGTACTTAATTTCTCCTTTCTTAGAAATCATAATTTTACTATATTCCTGTTATATTGAATTCCATGAATTGTATACATACCTTGAATGTAAAACTTTTATCAGGATCATACAATGTGAATATTTTATCACATTTCATATTATATGCTTTTTAAATCTGATTACATGTGATGTTCAATAACTATCTTTAAATTTGATGAATGCTAATTAATTATATTTTGCTTTTATGATGAATGGTTTTTGTGTCTTACACACAAGTTTTTTTCTACTTCTAACTCAGAAATAAATTTCTTCATTGGCTTCTTCTACAAGATTTATGATTTAGATTTTACATTTAAGACTATGTGTCTCTCTCAATTATTGTTGACTATTATACAAGGACCACATTACCATTAATTTTCTCTGTCTACTAATCCAATGTTGTAGTGCCTTAGGTTGAGATAATTTCCTTTTAATAGATTTACTTGGAACTAACAAAATTATTTGTAATAAATATACTGGTATTTTTGTGGATAATTGATTGGCCATATATATTTCAATCTTTTTTTAATTTCTATCCTACTTCTTTATTCTATAGTTTTATGTTATCAGTAATAGCATGTTGTTTGATTATTGCATAATAAGATTAAGGCATTTAAAATTCCTACATATAATTTGTATTTTAAAGTAATGTTCTAATTTTATTTTATTTTGATTTTTTTGAGACAGGGTTTCTCTGTGTAACAGCCCTGGATGTTCTGGATTTCACTTTGTAGACCAGACTGACCTCAAACTCACGTCAATCCACCTGCCTCTGTCTTTGAAATGCTGGGATTAAAGGCATGTGCCACCACTGCCTGACCTAATTGTGTTTTTTATAACTAGATTATAAGCAAGTATACTTTCCAGTGATTGTATTTATCTACCTTGCCCCAGTTCTCCCAAATCCACCTCTCCTTCATATATACTCAACCTTTTTTTTTCTTCTTTTGAACCTTTCATAATCAACAAATTTGTTGTTCCCAAATATTCTTGGAGACTACCAGTGTAGTATCAGATAATACATTCTTAGAGAAAACTAACCCCCCCTCCACTTGTAGTGGTTTCAATAGGAATGGTCCACAGATTCATGTATTTGAATGCTTGGCCCATAGCAAGTGGCACTATTAGGCTGTGTAGCCTTGTCGGAATGTGTGTGGTTTTGTTAAGGAAAATGTGTCACTGTGGAGTGGTCTTTGAGGGCTCATATATGCAAGCTATAACAAGAGTGACACACAGTCTTCTCCTGCTTCCTGTGGATAAAGATGTAGAGCTCTTAACTACTTCTCTAGCTCTCTAAATCCCTCTGCTACCATATCTGCCCGCATGCTACCATATGTCCTGCCATGACAATAATGGACTAAACTTCTGAACTGTAAGCCCTTCCCAATTAAATAATTTCCTTTATAAGATTTTTCATGGTCGTAGATACCCTAAGACAACCTTCCCAACAGCTAACAATTGACATTAGACCCATAACTGTGAGTGAGATTGTTTGCCCAGCTCTCCTAACCAAGCTGGGATTTTACTTGATTTGACATTACCCATATTTTATTCATAGTGTTGCAATCACTATGAGTTTAACTGCGCAGCTGCCATGCCATGCCCAGAGAATGTTCCCTTGTAGTCATCTACTGCTTTTACAATCTTTATGTTCCTACCTCTGCCATGAGCTTTGCATGGGGAGAGGATGAGTTATATCTCTTCCACATAGAGCTGATAATTCTTAAGCCTCTTAATCTTCATTCTTTGGACAGCTCTCTGTCTCTGTACTAATCACCATCTACCACAATAGATATTCTATGATGAGGATTGGGAAATTCACTGATCTCTGGGAGATAAAAATAGTCCACTAGGAATCAGTTTACTACTATTTTCATTTAGTAGCCTGATAATAATTGGCTCTCCATTTAGACACATGTCCTGTCTGACCATGGGCTTATGGCCAAATAATGGTAGCAAGTATGACTTTCATCTTGTGAAGCAGAATTTAAAATGGGATCAGCCATGATGTTTCTGCCACTGCAGCATGCTTTGATACTGCAGTTTTTGTGCCTTGTTATGCTTTTACAGAGACTCTACCTTCTCTCAGAGGGAAACTGCAAAGTGGACGAGAATGGTCTCAGTCTGTACTTCTGGTCAACTCAGGTTCTGTCTCTTTAAATTTTTCCTGTTTTGGTGGTGCTTGAATAAAAAAAGTTAAAAATGAAACAAAAAAACAAAAAAACAAAAAAAAACAAAAAACAAAATGCAAAGCTAGCCTGAAGCTCACGATTTCTCCATTTCTCTCTCCTTCTCTTCCTTTCTTGTTTCCTGCTTCCTTAAGTTTCATTTGTGAGTGGATATTGCACTTTCCTAGCTACTTTAGAAAGAATTTAAAATATTTGCTATGTGCATATGCCATATATGTACATATGCACATAACACACACACACACACACACACACACACATATATGTCATATATTTATCTGTCTAGAAAATGGAGAAGAGCTATTTAATGGTGTCATTTTTAACCTGGATCAAATTTGGGAAACTTATTAACCTCTTGACTAACCAATTTCACCCCTTTGTATTATTACATTTTTAATGAATCAGCATATAATTCTGAAAGATGATCAACTCAATTTTCTTTTCTTTACATTTTGTCTGTGGAATAATCTTCCTTATCTTAATAATTTACTCAGCAATATCTGTAGCTTGATTAAATATCACTTTACTCTCAGGAGAAAAACTGCAATATTAAATGACTTTATTCACTTTAGAATATAAATGACCCACACAAACCTTATTTCCCCATCAGAGAGTAATAAGAACTTTTATAATATTTAATGAGAAATATACAGGTTGTTTAAAATTGTAGGGCCCGGGTCTGCCCTTGTTCCTGGGGCTCACCTTGAGGACGGTTTCTGGTCAGATGACTAAGCATCCTGTTTGTTCCTGTGCTCCCTCTGCCCCGCCTGGTGATTTGTTGTAGGGCATTGTTGACTCTATTGTTGGTATGGTAATTTCCCACCTGCCTAGGTGGAAGTCCTTGTGCAGCAGTTAGATATGGTAATTTCCCACTTGCCTGGGTGGAATTCCTTGGGCAGGAGTGGGGTATATAAGATTTTCCCCAAGGCTAAATAAACGGCATTTGGCTGATCTCCTTTCGAATGACCCAGGTCTCTTTGTGTGTTCTTTCAATCTCCAGGCCCTTGTCCGACTCGCGTAAGGTACAGTGGCGCGCGAACTGTACCGAGGGGTAACACAGAATCGGGTGTTACATAAAATTATTTTAAAATATTTAATAGTATGGTGAGGAATTTTACTGTATGGCTCTTATTAATTAAATTTCTGTTTCAAAATTTCTCCCTATCATAGATCATAGTTTCAGCTTACTTCTTCCCCTCCACTTTTATCTACATTATGATATCCTGCAAATCAGTTATTGGTCAGTTCCACTATTTTCTATACCAGCCAAGCAAAATCTGTTTTATAAAACAGCCATGGTTATCTCATTTACAATCAGCATATGCATAAAAAATGCATACATAAAGAAAAAATACTTTAAAATATTTTGGAAATTTCTCTTTGTTTTTGTAGAAAAATGGGGATACTTTATTTCCACGATATGTTTTTCTGTATTGAAGTAGTCAGAGTCTCAAGACATTTGAGTATGCAATACTTAAGCCTCTATTATGATGTCAAATCAATGGGTGGCCTGTGTTGGAGGAGTTTGTACAGAATATTGGGATTTGCTTTCATTGGTCCATAAGGATTTCAAAACTATGCTTTGGAAAAACCATGCTTAGAAATTATGGCATCAATTTATAAACATCACTTCAGATGTAGTTTTCAACTCTACATACAATGTCAACATATGTTTCCATAAAGCAACTCTTTCATAGTGAAACCATTTAACATTTTTGCTCTCAATTCACTGAAACGATGTATGATGTAACGATGGCTAAAATAACATATAAAGTATGCAGCTTGAAGATAGTGATGCTTTTGAACAACTTGAGGATGTTTACAGACCCTATCACAGAATAAATATTAGGACAAGGAAGTCAGTTTTATCTTGGGTAATAGATTGTCTGACAGTTCTTCAAAATAATATTTAAGACTGCCACATCTGGAATAGTACCACATAATGTATTTAGACTTAATGGGAACATACTCGAATGCTTTAAATGCCATCTAGCTAAATAAATACTGAAGATGAGCATATATATATAACCCGTGCATACCAAGAAAAATTTCCATCAATATCACTTATTTGAATCACCTCCTTTTAGTACTCAATACTATTACAGTTAATATTCAATATGAAAATGAGAAATAATGACCTCATATTTAAGTCATACAGATTCAAACACAATACTCTGATTTTGGATTATTAATCTTACTATCATTAACCATTTCTCACAAACAATAATGAAGTTGTGGAGTAGAGTAAGGATCAATGGATTTAAGTTAGGTTAAATGTATCCAAATACCCAGGTTATGAAATCTCTACTTGCACTGTTGACCTAGTTTTCTACAAATACCTGACATGAAGCATCATTGGTCTCGCAATTCTCTCAAATTCTCCATGAAGCAATGGGATTTGTCTCAAAGTATCTTTTTACTAGCCTTTTAAATTTTAATATAATATGTTATACATATTTTCTCTCTCTACACTATCTGGTCATACTCGCTGTACCAAATTTCTACTACAAAAATAATGTTTAAGTTACTGACAATGTATTATTGCATTTCAATGTAATGATATTATTTACTCATTTGTATTAATGGATTACATTTCTGATTTCCTTGGACTATAGAAATTACAAAAATTACCAAACTGACTTCATTTCTCTCCTATTTACACCTTCAAACCAGATCCCTTTCCTCCTAGTTATCTTATTTTATGAATATTATCAAATTCTCCATCTCACTTAATATCCTCCCGGGAGCTATCCAAACTCTACCATCTTTTTCACAGGTGAAAGAGTAACAATTTCATCTCTTTATCAATTAAGGATCTTAGACGTGTCCCTTCTTTTTCTTACTTCCAGTACCTCCACCTTGATCCAGTTCTTTTTTTCCCCTTCATGTAGATACCTGGAATTGAAAGGAGACCTTATCTGTTCAGATATATTCATTTATTCAGCCACTATTCATTGAACTCCTCTTTTGTTTCAGATTCTGGACAAATTCTGAGAAAAAGAGAAGAAAATACCTGCATCTTATGTTGAAAACCACAGTTTTTAGGTAGAAATAGTAAGAGGGATTTACTGCCCCTGCAATAGAAACCAGAGATTTCCCTGTAGTAAATCACGACAAAGGATCTCCAGACTGTCCTTATCAGTTTCTTTCTAAAAGGAGATTAAAAGAACTCTCTTCTTCAAGCATAACATTCAAGCCCTGGGTTTGGCTTCAGTGCCTTTTGTTTTTACACTATATGACTCAAGATTAATTTGCAGTGCTTTCTTTTTTATACCTTTATACATTTAAATAAAGGATCCAGAAACCCCAGGATGCTTCCCATATTGCTTCTGGTCCCCTCGTGAGATCTGATTTCCTTCTTGGTTGACCCTGTATTTCAGCTGCTCTAATTTAACCTCGGAAAGCCTCAAGAAATATGCCACTCATTCTGACTGTCTCCTTGGAAACCCAATTTATACGCAGAAGAAAACAGTACTTTGTAGGCATTCCAATGATACTCTTGTGTCTTTCAGTTTTAGATCACAGAACCCCATAAAAAAAAGTAGAGCCATTTTTACTGCTAAATCCCATATTTCCATATCCTGCTATGGAGAATATCTTTAATAAATTCTTTCAACAATCTCAACCAAGAAAAGGAGTTCTAAAATGGCTGCAATCTGCAATTTGCCCATTGAACGACATGTCTCTGAAACCATTCTCTGCCTTTCTTCATCACTTCGTTTTGCTTAAACTTGCTGTCTTAGGAGTTCGATTACTTAGATAAGATGTCAAGACCAAAAGCAACCTGGGGAGGAACGGATTTCTTTCTGCTTACAGTTCTGCATCACAGCCCAAAGGATGTCAAGGTAGTAAATCCAAAGGGCAGGAACTGATGCAGATGCCATGCAGGACTGAGCTTACTGGCTTGCTTCCTATGGCTTGTTCGACCTACTTTCTTAAAGTACCCAGGACCGCCACTCAGGGGATGGCACTGCCAACTATGACCTGGGAAATCCCACGTCAATTATCAATCAAGAAAATGCACCACACTTTCACAGGCCTTGTTCACAGGCTAATCTGTGGACGCAGGGTGGGGGGCATTTGCTTACTTGAGGTTTCGTCTTCCAAAATGACTATAGCTTGTGTCAAGTTTAGGGAGAATATATGCCAGACTCACTCCTTCTCACTTACAAACACAGCACACTTATCTCACTGCATTTCCCCTGATCCCTTCCCCCATATTTTGCATTTTATTTGCTTAAATCTTTTCACAAGATTGTTAGCTAAAAATCTCTGAAAAAAAAAATCCCATCTACAACATCACACTCAGGTCTAGCTGTCCTATTGTTATCTAGCATTGGGCTCTTAATCTTCTACCATGCTAACCAGCTATTACAGGGAACACGAATGGAACAGGGAGATAAAGATGTGGAAAAACACACAGGCAAACTTTATAGTAACTTTTGGTCACTCAAGTAATGTATTCCAAAGTTCTTTAAAGTGTGAGCCTTCTGAAATTCTAAATACCTCAGCAGTTCTGTCTTTTCATCTTTGTTTATGACTGGAAATTTGACAAAGCCTCTCATAGAGAACCAAGTAGCTTTAAATGTTATAACATTTACTATCTGTCACTACACTACTATAATTGTAGATAACTACTGTGCATTTTTCTTAAACCTTAGCACACATTATATTTTCTTTGGAAAGTTCATCTGGAAAAAGAAAGTTCCATCAATTTTCTTATCGAAGAAGAAATAAATACAACAGTACCTACACATTTGCTGGGTTTTAGTTCTTCTCATGCTGAAAACAAAACAAAACTAAACAAAACAATCAAAAACAGTGAACAGAAGAGTTTGTGAATAAAACTGACTTCACAGTATATTCAGAGGAAGCGATAAGTTGATTTTAAGGGACAGTAAAAAATCTATTAGTTAATTTAGTTACCATTATAAACATATATATATATGAAATATATATATATATATTTCATTCATATTCATGCTTTTAGAATTGTGAACAATGTTTCTTGATGTATCATTTATAGAAAATTGTATTTGAATAAGTACTAAAAGGTGCTATGACTAGACATTACCTGAAAGGTTTTGAAATGGTCATCTCATTCTATAATGGAAAATTAATAATGATAATAATAATAATTATTATTTTATACAATTTCAACTAAAACTAGTCAAACCCTGCCTCTAATTATAGTACTATCTCCCACTGAACATTGTCTGGTCTCTATTCTCATGGGCAGCCTTCTAAAAATGATCAACACAATTATCTACATTGTAGGTAATGATCTCTATTGGTAACCTCAATACCAATTAGACGTTAATTATGGACTCAAGTGACTACTCTAACTTTATAGAGAGTCATTGAGTTGTCTAGTCTTTAGGTCTAGTTAACTGTGGTGTGTGATTTTTTTTTTTGGTTTGTAACTTTTTAATACTAAATTTGAAGTAAATTAAAAAGCATGTGGATTCCTATAGCACTCTTTCTATTGGCTGTTGGAGCAACTAAGGAGCTGAGCTGTGCCTTGGCGCACCATGTTCTTCTTGGCTGCATCCTAATGACTGTGCAGGTGACAATCTTGTTTCAGTTACCAAAGAGTAAACTTAGAAGGGTCTGAAGGCTATTTCTTGTAATAAAATGAATGCAGAAGTAAAGATGAAAGGCTCACAACTGTTAATTCTACCCCAAATATATCCCAAGGTACAGCACTGTATTATCATGAAGGAACTTGGCTTCACGTAAGAGAAGCAGAAAACATGGGTGTGAGCAAGGGCCACTTTTGTCCATGGTAATCTTTGGAATATAGTCCACAGATCAAGGCTTTTCTCTGATGTAGAGCACTTTTACCCTGTAGCCAGAGCGAGCAAGACTGCTCCTGCTGAGCTGAAAAGCATTCAAACTGGTTGCTTTCTTCATATCCCTTTAAGTGCTATTCATTTTGCTCTTCGTAAGCAATGAATTCCCTCGACTTGATTTATAAAGATTATGTGAGTGGTCGAAAATGCATGAGTACTAAAAAGGAATTGGGTAAAACCAACTTGTTCTTTCTGATTTCAAAAGATCTTTTTACTTGGTACCAAGAAAGCACTTTTGGAAATCTATTTTGTTTGTCAAGGGTGGATGCAGTTTTAAATGTGTCAAAACAGCTGTTTCCTATCTCCTTTGTCTTTTCAAAAAGCATAATCACGGAGCCCTGCTGAAAAAGAGGCAAAGCAGGTGGGAGCCATCATCATTCCTGTCCCTCCATTTACCCTTGCTGTTGTTCAAGCACACCTGGGGATGCTGAGGGAGCTATTAGAGATGTCAAACAAAGGTCTCAGTTGCAAATAATATATGCAAATTGACTTCTCTAATTTCTCGCTTGTCACTACCCAATCACCCATGGATCTGGAAATTGACATTTTTATGTAACTAATTTTATGGGTATTTAGGGGAAAATAAGAGAAACAGGAAATGCACCCTGCACTTCCAGGCTTGCTCAGCATTATTTTCAGGACGTTGGATCATCTTTGTAGAAGATAACATAAACCTTAATAGCAATTTTCTAACCATAATAAACAAAATTTTCAATATACAGAAGAGATTATTACAAAATAAAACTTTATAAGTTAAGCATTTTTGTCAATAATGACATGTCAGGATTGAATTAGTAAACTGGTCTGCTGTAAATTCAGCCTTAGGAGAATGCTTTTCAAGTGTTAAGTACAGAAACATTACAGCTGATAATATCACTAGTATTTATCATTAACATGTAACAACTGTTGCAAACAATGACCGATAGAAACCTCCTTTCTCCAAATAATTGAATGATAATGATATTCTAGGTTCCAACCAGTTGCTTGCACGCAGAGTAGCCTGTTGCCGCTGCCTACTGCAGTCCAGAGTCCTCTATCACAAAAGACTGTTACTGGGATTTTGATATTCAAGCTTTTATTGATTGATGATGACAGTTTTCAAACTTCAATATGCATGTGTACATTGTCCTTGTCCGCTGGTGTTATCCACTGTTGATATAAAATTATTATTCAGATAAAGAATTGAGAATAAGCTTCTACAATTCTAATAACGTCTAGTTGTTGCCTCTCTTTCTACGGAGCTAGAAAACAGCCACTATGAATGTTAGTGAAACGAATACATAAAATATTGAAACATATTGAAAGAACAAGAAAAAAATAAGGATCCTAATATTTTCAAATTCTTCACCATTTAAACAGAAATGTATATCTTGCTAGGTCTCTCTCATGAATAAGGATATCGATCTAATATTTTGCATTAGATTTTGCTGGATTATAAGATTTTCTTTTCCTTAGAGTGCCTTTTAATTGTGAGTTTTAACTATTTACATACCAAACCAAATTTATTAGTGTTTTACCAGGATTTCTATATGATCCTGAATTTTGGTATGACATCTGTGCCACTGAGAAATCTTATTATCTGTCTTTAATAAATGAAATGTTCCTGGGTCTTGCTATCAACCTGACTTTCTAGACACCATCTGATGTTGTGATGATATATGTATTCATGTTTCTAACAGAAAAGATATTAAAATGTTAGATATGTTTTGTTACCCCAATTATATGTAACTGAGAAACAAATAGTTACAACTTGTGTTTATACCAATGATATTAAAATTTTTAAAACTAGAATGCTTCATAAAATAATTCTAGAAAAATATAGGAGCTATGAAAGAATAAAACTTTTAAATATAAAACCTTTTCAACAAATCACAGATACTTCTGAGACATATTAATTAAGAGAACATTTTATATAAACATTGGTAGAATGTAATGTAGTGATTGGGAGCAATGGGCTGCATTCCCGCCCAGCTCCCAGCCACCTGGCTAGTTTATACCCCTAAATAACAACACACAAACTGTATTCATTTAAACACTGCCTGACCCATTAGCTCTAGCCTCTTACTGGCTAATTCTCACATCTTGCTTAACCCATTTCTAATAATCTGTGTAGCACCATGAGGTGATAGCTTACCGGGAAGATTCTAACCCACGTCCATCTTGGACTGGAGATTCATCATGTCTGCCTAACTTCCCTTTTTCCCAGCATTCTGTTCTGTCTACTCCACCTATCTAAATCCTGCCCTATCAAAAAGCCAAGGCTGTTTATTAACCAATGAGAGTCCTCCATCAATGTAAGGATCTTTTTGTGAAACAAAGACAATATGCAAGAGTAAAACTATAAGCCCATTTTTAAATTTTTAATCTTCCATTATGTGCAAGGCTCTACTCCTGGTGCCTCAGGTGATCCATGAGTTGAATGACACTTGTCTTACCTATACCTCTTCATGAAGATGCCCTAACAACAAAATAGGGGCAGCTGTAAACTTAATTTGAGAATTTGATATATGTGATTGAAAAGTACATTGCTGATATAGTAATCAATAATGTATATCGTTATAATCAATTTCAATTTACTTCTGCATTCAATTTTTTCACTTACTGGGCATCTGATATGTATCATCTGAGGTGGGATTCCCCTCTGTTTGTTGTGAATGTGTGTTATTGATGAATAAAGCTAATTTGGTCCTATAGCAGGGCAGAATAGAGTTAGGAAAGAAAACTAAGCTGAATGCCGGGAGAAAGTAGATGGAGTCAGAGGGAAACCACATAGCTGCCCAAAGAGAAAAATGCCTGCAGAAGCTTGCTGGAATCTTGCTGGATGGCCACGACCTCTTGGTGATGTACAGATTAAAAGAGATGGTTTAACTTAAGATATAAGAGCTAGCTAGAAATATGCATAAGCTAATAGGCCAAGCAGTGTTTTAATACAGTTTCTGTGAGATTATTTTGGGTCTGGGCGTCTGGGAACAAGCAAGCAGTCTCCATCTATAGGCATCCATTTCATGGTATATACAGAAATAATTAAGATGGTAAAGATTGACTGACTGCCTAACACCTACTTGTAATACAGTGGTAATGATAGCAGTGATATAGGGCATGAGGGACCAGCAGAGATGACACCAATGTTTAGTCAATGTAAAGCATCAATGCTAAGGTTTTGTCAAAGACTCAAAGGATCCAGAGCATTGACTGAGAATTAGAAACGTAATAGAAATTATTGGGGCATTTATTCAGTTGCCTTTGCAAATGGAAGAGGACATACAAGTCACAGGTGATACACTGATGTTGGGCGTCAGAGAATGCTCACAAGAATGAACCCAGGAGTTGGAAAGACCACATAATGGTCTTATTCTTTGCCGGAACAATCTTGGATGTCTTATTTAAAATAACCTGAAGAAAGAAGATGTAAGAGTAAACCAGGTGGTGAGTGAAATTATAGACAAGGAAGTCTGCAGTGTTTCTAACAAATGAAAACAATTAGGATCAATCCCCTGCTCTGGTGCATTGTGAAGAAGAAACAACAGGAGCCATGCTGAGCAGTAACAGCACTGACAGGAATTGTGGGCTACACAGAAAAGTAAAGTGGAAAGAGCCAAGCATTCCTGAATAATTCTGTCTGCAAATAACAGAAAACCTGACCAACTGTTTCTAAGAGAAAAGAGGGTTCTTTTCTCCCCATAATGTGCCTGGAGATAAGGATTGCTGAAGCTCAGCCACGCCATTAGCGATCCAATTTTCTCCAGCCTTCTGCCTTATGATCCTTGGCAGACTTCCCTCTTGCTCTTGCTGATGGCTCATAATCACACATTGACTATTCTAGGCCTCACAACCGTGCTTTATGCTAGAAGAGGAGAGGAGAAAAGTGGGACATAATACATTATATTCTATGTCATTGGCTCACACTGTATCACATGATTACCTATTGTAAAGGAGGCTGGGAAATCAGGCATTTTAAAAGACAAACAGAAAGAAAGCCAAGAATTGAATGGGAGATGTTATCTGGCAACCTATGGTATCCACTCCATAGACATATAAGGAAGTGCCTAATTCGTGAAAATCCAATTTTGAATATATGACAATGAGAAGCATAGCATTGGAAACAATTAGTGTTAACATTCCAAGCCCATGTTCATCAACAAAGATGAGTACCAAATAAAAACAACATAAAACCAATAAAGAAACCTAGAGAGTGCATTCTAATCTAAAATATGGCTCTGTCATTAGTTAGGCAAATGACTTCAATGCAAAGACTCTTCCATTCTTGTGTTTTTTATTTCCTGCCTCTGTCTGTGCTTTAGAGTGAATATGTGCTTCTGAGGGCTCGGAAAACAAGCATTAATACAATTTATTTTCATCTCATTACACAGGTAGGGCCTTTCCTTCTAATAGACAGCACTTGAGTTACATAAAGCCAACTGTGCACAGTAGTTGCATAAAGCATGTGAAATAGATTTAGTGAAGAGGGGGAAGATCGCATTATGTAAAGAAAACAAAGTCACAAAAGAGCCCAAGCAGAATGCACTGTGAATGATATTCCCTGGTGAGAGACAGTGTGGCAATTCTAAGCACAGCAAGCACAACAGTCCTCCAGAGGGAAAGGACCCCGGCTTTTAATTTCAACAATTCTTGTATTTCCTGTTGCTCAGCTCACCCACTTAGATGCTATTTGTGCTGTTCATTTTTTATTGCATGGTAATTAGTACTAGAATTCTGTACAAGGATGTAAAAAGAAAGCACAGTCTGAATACAAATAGCTATGCATGACTGAGGGTTATTCTGAAGGTTTAGCTCTCCTGCTAATCATGGAGGGGAAAACGTGCATGGCGACGTTGCCTGTGCTGGTGTGTGCGGAGAGGGCATACCTTTGAAGGACATGCAGTGATAACGTTTTCATTCCTCTCACATTATACAAGTTGTTTCTGTTCTAGCACTGAAGAATAGTTAGGAAAGTTGATTTGGTTCTAGGCTACTGAGAAATGAAAAAAAAAAAAAAAACCTTTCGAAAGCTGAAAGTGAAGAAAGCATAGCCTCCATACGATAGGTTTCTAAGTGCAAATTAAGATGAACGATACCGGCACTGTGGCCACATAATATATATTATAAAGAAGAAATATAATATATAAGTCAGAGTTATAAATGTTGGTTGTTAAATGCCAACTAAAATGCATGGACCTTACATGCACAGTGACCACCAAAGAGGAAATAAAATATATACTCAGAGTTGTAAACATTATAAAGGGCAATCATTTTCAAAGAATAAAATGTTGAAGAATGACCATTCCTTTTGCAGTGATTTAGAGATAGTCTTGCTATCTGCCTGTCCTGACTGCAGTAGACTTTACAACCCTTTGGCTTCAGGGTCCCTATCACTGGAACTACACATGAACCATCACACTTGACTTTGATTCCTAGAAGTGTTATTGCTTCGAATATTCGCAGGCTGTTTTATATTATAAGTAAATGCATGTCCCTACTGTAGTTATAAACACCTTCATCTATATTTAACTACATTTTAAAATATTCAGCTTACATGCAAGCAGCGTTTGTGGTTTTCTTTTACTAGCACTTCCTCTCTGCTGTATACTGTGTCCATACGGAGGAAAACAATGAAGCAATTGGCAAAAGAACCCAATACTCCACTGTTGTTTAAAGACTAACCGCTTTTATTTCTTCTTGTCTTTTTATATATTTAGCTTCAGAATTTATAATTTTAACTTACTTTGGTGACAGGCAGGTATTTATTTGCCTAGTATTCTTAAGAATTAGAGGGCTGGAGAGGTTGCTCAGTTTTAAAGAACATACATTTGCTGTGTTATGAGAAGACCAGTGTTTGTTTCCCAGTACCAGCATGAGGCAGCTCACAATTATCTTTATCCCCTCCTCCAAGGGACACTGCACCGTCTTCTGCCACCCTGATGCATCTGTGTACACACACACAGAGAGAAAGAGAGAGAAAGAGAGAGAGAGAAACTATACAAACACATGAATAAATAATAAAATTAATATTAAAAAAACCTTTGAAAAGGCCACAGGTAAACCTACTATTGTAGAAGCTTCCTAAATATGTACATATACAGACAGAAAGGGTTTACATAGATTAACTCTGTAACAGGGGACAATGTCTCTCAAAGACATCTATCAAATAAAATACTCAGTAGCAGGTATCTGTTGTCTATTTTGGAGTGGTTGCACAGAGTGGTCCCATAAATACTCTAGTAGTACAGTTTATTGGCATTGCTTTTCAGAACATGGTGATGAGGTCCTTCTGGTGAAGACACCACATATCTGAGTCACAGATATGGAAAAATCAAGCTTATGCTAACATGGAAACTTCAGCCTTAATATTTAGTTTACATAGTGCATGCTACCAGGAGAGAAAAAAGTTATTATCAGTTTTACCCAACTGTAAACTCTGTGAATGGTAATAACCACTGGAAGGATATGCCCACTGATACAATAATGGCATAAAATTTATGGGAGTGGCCAACAAAGTATTTCCTTGGATTTAAATACACTCCATGAGATAGGTCACGTCCTGGGTACTATTAACTGCCCCCTTCCAAAATGGCTGGCTATGTGACAGGTCATAGTGGTGAAACTATTACTATTCACCTAAATGGACATCGTTATTTTTATACACAAAAATTAATACATCTTTGATAAGAAAATCTTCTTTTTTGCAGTGGATCGTGATTGACACAGAGATGTATAACCAGTCAATGTCCAGAGAATAAGAGACAGTGAAGTACTTAGCTCTAAGTGGAATATCTATATGATATCCTCTAATTTCAATCTTCAAGGATCATTGTATAAGAAGAGTAGAATGCTTATAAGAGTATATATCTGTAAAAAATCATCATTTACCATCTATGACAGTGTGTTTTCCTATATAAACACACAACAGCTGAGAACACATGCATAAGACTTGTACAAGCTCAAAACCACCAAAATCCCACCATGGATGAGATGGGGCATGAAGTCCCACCTCTGATTGAGGAGCTACTGGCAATAGATATTTTCTGTGAGAGGAGACTCAGTTTTCTTTTGGGTGGGTGGATCCATGGAGGTTATCCATGCTCCAGGCAATGATCTCACACACATGCACATATAAGTAGCAATAAATTGACTCAGTGGATATTAAAAAAGGAGAGACAGTATATGGAAATGCGAGGAAAAAGTATAGGTATGGTGTAAAATAGGGAGGAGTAGGAGGGAAGTGAATACAGATTGAATTTGATCCAAATACATGAAATTTATGCCTTGGTATTAAATACACTATTTTAAAAGATGAACTGATGGGAATTACAATGGAAATGATATAAAGATTGTAAAAATCATAATTTAAAAAAACAACTGAAAATTTATTAAATAAAGAAAGCCGGGAGGCACAAGTCCCTAGTAGAATAGACAAGTAATAGTGTATACCTAATAAACTGTGGGATATAAAATACAAAAGCATGACTTATACCTATCAATCTGTGCTACTCCAAACCTTGGTTAGCCATGCTGAATTTTGTAGCAGTAACGTATGGACTCATAACTGAGAGCAAGTTATTGTATATGCTCAGCCCTAAATGGGGCATCAGATATCTACTCCTGGGACATTATGGAAGAGTGACTGAAAAAATGTATGATTCTGAGAATAGAGAGGAGTTCTGTGAAATGTACTTCTGGACATGACATGGCCATTACAATCACAAACCCACAACAGGATAAGATCAAACCAGCCAAGATTCCTACACGAGAGGTACACATGAGGCCCCACCAGTGACTGATGAAATACAGGTATTTGATGCCTGATGGGTGAGGGAGAAACCTATTGCTTTGTGAGCACAGCCACTGGGAGACTGCCCCATCCCAATGCACATATGAGTGCATAAGGGCAGCAATAACTGAGACTGTTAAAAATCATCCTTAATTACACAGTAAGTATGAAGCTAGCTAGGGAAACATGGCTCACTGTGGGATTTAAAAAAGAAAGAAAGAAGGAAGGAAGGAAGGAAGGAAGGAAGGAAGGAAGGAAGGAAGGAATTAAGAAGACATAGACTTGGAGTGGGATATGTTAGTAGGGGAACCTGAAATGTAGAAGATTTAGAGTATTGATATAGAATATAAAAGGCTGTCTGGAGGGTTGATATCATCGGCAATCATTGCACACACACACAAATAAAATAAAAGGAAAGTTATAAAAAATATTTAGATGTTTAAAACCTCATATTTCTTTCCTGGAATTTCTTTATTCATTAATGACTTGAAGTATGTCACCAAAAATATTATTCATGTTTTATAAATGATCCTCTGTATGCAACATTCTAAAGTTAGAATTACTGAGGGAATAGCTCACAAAACCTGGTTTTGTCTTTTTTGTGTCTCTTCCAATAGTTGTAAGGTGTTCCTTGCATTTGAGTTGACATTTTGCCGTAAGGCAACAATATATTTGATATGCAAGAATAAAGATATTAAAGGATTACTGTTCCATTTGAGAAATTATTAAAAATATTGTCTTCCCTTTAATTTTCATTTCTACCATTCTAATTTCTTTCTTTGTGACTATCATTCCCACTTAGTGATGTTTTAAATTTTTTTAAATCATTTTCTGTGGAATTTTGGATTCCTTCCCCAATTTTATAGTTTAACCTTTTCCTCACTTTTGCAAATACGAAGTTTTATTTAGCCTTTAATGTTTTTATCAAAAACATTTTTCATTTTTGCCTACTAGCCTTTGCACTAGTAAGAACCCCAATCATCTTTTGGGGAGTTTTGTCTGTGATAATTTAACTCTCTACTAAGTTTATTGAATGTCAACAGAAATTTGCCAGTAATTCTAACAGAAAAAAAGTCATATAACATGTTGTTCATGAATCAACATGCTGTTGTCACTTACTAGACTAGCCACTTGAACAGAGACAGAGCTGTTAAAATTTGATGACTTTCAATTTCCAATATCTGATTGGCATTCCTCTCTATTGGCTGAGGTGGGATTTTTGTTATTTGTTTTGATTTGTTTTGTTTGATGCATCGTTAAATTGCTAATTATACAGCCTTTGGCTCTCTATGAAGATAAATATGCTTTTCACTGTATTTCTGTTGATTTCAGTAAATTTCTTCAAGTAAGTTTGCTGTTCCAGACTGCCAGGCTTGAGTCATCTTGAACTGGATGGATGGAAATACAGAGAGTAATGACAAAACAGCCATTTTCATCCTTGCACATTCCGACTCCCTCACAGGCCGGCACCTGAGTCAGCCCCATAATTTCCTAGCATTATTTATTTTGTCTCCGTCAAATATGTAGGGAACATTTTAAATATACACTATAAATGAGTGTGATTAATGAAATTTTATATTGACCTTACCATGATGTTTGAAATATTTATTCAGAAGTTGTCAATAAAGATTTTCCCAGTTGGACCTGCAATCAGACTTTAGAGAATTCAAGGAAATAAACATATTGTTTCTATCTATATGCCCTCCTGGAACAAGAAGGAAACAACCAAAGGCTTTTAAGAAAATTGCGTCTCCAAACTTATTTGTTGTATATGTTTATTTTGAACATATTTTGAAACACTACAGTATACTTTAATAATAAAAAAATATTTATTCTGTGTGTAGGTATATACACAGGTGTGTGTGTTTGTGTGTACGTGTGCATGCAGGTTTAAAGAGGTAGTTAGCTCCTTGTCAGGGGTACTGGGATCAGGGGCTCTTGCTGTTGAGTGGTCTCTCCAGCCCCAACATAGGACCCCAAATCATCTACAATCATCATAAACAAAGACATTGTAGAAGAGGAAATGGAAACAGGTTTAACGGTTTCACCAGGATCACTAAACAGATGTAAGAAGACATACAGCCAGTTTTTTTTTCTTTTAATCTCAACTAATCTTTCTAAAACTTCACGTTTTTCTACAGAAATAAGTTTTATCTCTGAAGATAATGAATGGACACAGGTTTTGTTTCTTAAGTTGCAAACAAAAAGATTTAGAGAGTATTCTTCACATAGAGGGACAGACAGCATTTAAGTTAATTGTGCTTTTGTTGAGTAGCATGATTAATTTATCAGCCCTTCCAGAAGATCATAATACATAAGTATTCAATATGGGTATCTTTTCTTTTTTTTAATAAAATCTATGTTTCATTTTGCATATTGTTTTGTTACAGAAAACTATGGCATAGTAGCCAGTAGAAGCCAATTAAAATTTCTCTGTTTTCTTAGGAGACGTGCTTCTAGATTCCTTCACTGAATATCATTCTGTCTTCAATTTCTTTGCTCCTCGATTAGATGATCTCAACTTCTATTTCCATTTAGCAATGTTTGATCTGACGATTGCTATTCAGTAGACTTGGTTGCTTTCTAGAGGAGTACAGTCTCACAGATAAAACCAAATGCTCATTACTGTTACTGTTTTTCATAATTTCTCATATCTGATGAAAACATGGGGCTTGTGAAGAGAGAAAAATTAGTGTAGTAAAATAGAGAAAATATTTTGTATACACAGGAAATTGTTGGGAGATATTCAATCACACTGTGAACCCCGAGTTTGCATTTGTGTTAATGAAATAAAATTAACCTTGGGTCAGGAGGCTTTGTTAGCAATTAGTTGATAGAAAGTAATCAAACAGTGCTGAGGGAACTCCTTCAGCCAATAGCCTTTAAGATACTGGCACACTCTCTGCGTGGCCACATGAACTATATAAACAGATGTAGGAATGTGTGCAGCGCTTTTGACTGCTGGATTCAGTTCCTGTTCTCGGCTCATGCAGAGGACTGTCAATCTTTGAATCTACCCCTAAACAAAGAACCCTTTATTACACTCCCTTCTGAGCTAATGTGGGACTACTTTATTATAATCGTCTACATCTGACACCCACTGTGGCGGGGGAATAGGGTGAAGCACGAATCATGTGGGATGGAGCAGGTACCCCTGCCTGTGTGGCTTGGAAGCCCTCTGCAGCTATAGAGCTTCTGAGGGCATCTGAGACAGATGGAGAAACACAGGAAGTAGTAGGGTGGGATTTGGAATGGCACAAGTTTTCTTGGTTTGGCAAGCTGACGTCTTCCATGATGCCAGCAATGAGAATTAGCTTCTCCGATCTCACAGGTTATCATCCCGGCCTTTCAACTTCGAGTCTTATTCATAATTAGAACAACAGAGATTTAGTTATAGCTACCTTTAGCGGTAGCAACAGGGCCAATGCCCTGCCAGAAGCAGAATTCTTACAGACTGTGTCCTGAGTGGCTAGGCCACTGCTAGAAGCAAGTCAGTAACTTGGGCTTGCAGTTGCTGGCTGAGAAAGCAGTAGATTCAGGCAGAGCCATGTGCCAAAGATCAACACCACCAAGAAATACAGGAGATAAAATTTTGTCAAAAGTTTGCATTAAATCTGAGACTGCTCATCTTCAAATGAGAGGCAATCATGCAGTGATAAGGAACAGACTCCCAAAGCAAATCTATGAAGAACCATCCAGAGTCTGGAATGCAAGCAGCTGAGGCCTGTAAAGCCTTGGGCAGTCCATTTAGTTCAAATTTTTTCACTCGCTTTCTTTTTTTTTTAACATTCATTTCCTTATTTTTATTTTTAAATGTTTTTATTCATTTTACATACCAACCACAGTTCCCTGTCCCTTCCCTCTTCCATAACCTCCCAAGTACCCCCCCTCCTTCATCTGCTCCTCAGAGAAAGTAAGGCATCCCATGTGGGGATGTCAACCTAGCCTGGTATATCAAGTTGAGGCAGGACCCCTGCATCAAGGCTGAACAAGGTATCCCACCATAGGAAATGGGCTCCAAAAAGCCAGTTCATGAATCAGGGATAAATTCTGGTACCACTGCAGGGGCCCCACAAACAGATCAATCCATACAATTGTCACTCATGTTCAGAAGGCCTAGTTTGGACCCAAGCAGGCTCCCAAGCTGTCAGCCCAAAGACCATCAGCTCCCACTAATTCAGGGCAGCAGTCTGTAGGTTTTTCCTATCATGATCTTATACATGACCCAAAGATTGCCAACAAATGATATCAAGAGAAACACATAGTATTGGTAGCTTTACAAAAATGCTGAGACTTGTAATTATCTTATGTCTCTAATCACTACTAATGGGTCCATAAGATATTTTACAAATTACTTACCCAAAATGTGTTTTCTCATTAGACAGACATTTGTCATAATACAGAGCATATGTCCATACAAAATGGAATTTCTGGACAGTTGATGCTGAAATAATTGCCTCTAATTGATGTATTTTATACTTTGTTAATAAATGAATGATAATGTCACTGCAATAAATACCATTCTTGAGAACCAAATAATTGTAGAAACATTCCCATGTGCATTTGTTTAATTTTTTGGTTCATAAGATTCTTAATTATCATTTATCATATTCTAGAAACATTGGCATGCAATAGATAAGACAATATTAAAATTTTACTACAGATTTATAATCATATTAACAGCTGTTTGTTTAACTTAGGGTAGTAAAAAATGTGATTGATAATTGCTTTTCCCCAGTTCAACTTAATCCTGAAATCTGCTTTTTTTTTGTCAAAATACTTTGCAGTTTAATATAACAACAAAAGGAACAGAAATTTCACCAGTCTATGCCATGTAATACTTTCATTTAGGTTCTTGAGATTCTCATGACTTGACTCTGTAGTCTCTCTATTTACCATACCAACAGCAGATTTACTTTTCCTAGAATACATGGAATGTAGTCTGTCTTGCTCAAAGCTTTTCGCTACATCCCTTCCTGCCCCTGATAGAAATTCCTTCAGTCTATTGTTGACCCTTGCATGATGGAGAAAATATCTTCATTTTTTTTTCTAATTTGAGTCTTTCTGGTCTCTGCACTTGTGCCCCCCTAGGAATACTATGTCCAATTCCCTGAAAGAATATTAACGCATATTTTCATGTTCAACTCTTAGTTCATTAGAAAGCTTCTAATTTTCTGTTCTCACAGGCTACTATGAATGAACTCTTGCTAGTCCTATGTGAGCTACCTGTGGGTGCTGGGAATTGAACCCAGGTCCTTTGCTAAAGCAACTTAGTTCTCTTAACTACTAAGTCATCTCTCCAGCCCCTTACCATTTATATTAAGCATCTTTCTTCTTCTTTTTAAAATGCTTTATTGATAATAGTTATAATTTATCATTATTTTATCTTATATTAAACTGAATTGGATAGCTTTATTTTGTTCTTTACAGCTCAGAATAGGGGCATAACTGCCAAGGATTATAAGTTCTATTATTTAAATCATCTAGTCACAAACAGTAGTACTTAGATAAATTTCTTAATACATGTAGAAACATGAAATCCATATATCAGTGTGCTTGTGCTTTCTTCTGTACTTTTAAACGTATATAATCTTTACAAAATGATAACATATGGTACAACTATTCACGGTAAAGACCTCAATAAGTTTGTATCTTTAAAATAATGTTTTTGGTTCTTATTGCTCACATGTTCGTTCAGCAAAATATCAGCTGTCTAAAAGAGACTCCCCAAGTCTGAAATGTTCACTCTAGTGCATTTTTTTCTTGCTCATGTATAGATTCCACTTAAGCATTACTCAGAACTAAAAGGAAGTGCGGCTTCCTTATCTCCAGTTAAGCCGTGACCCATGAATACAATGTCATTTTGACACAGGGATGGCCAAGTTTATTGTGGACCATTACTGTGTCTTGTAAGAGAGAGAATGAGAATGGAACAGGAAAAACTGAAAGTTTCTAATAGGTTGAGCTTCATTATGCTACAGAGAAAATTCTGACTATGTTCCCTCACCTCAGGTTCAGTCATGTGACTGCTACCTATTCCACAACATGGTTGGGAATGCAACTCCTTTCTGTGCGTTTACCCCCAGGAAAACATAAATCTGTACACGTAAGCTATAAGGAACACAGATTTTTGACAACTCTGTTTATTCTCTGCTATGGTGTTCATCTCTCAAGTCCATAAAATATTTGCTATTCAAATACTGCAAATAATAAGCTACTCAAAATTCAGATTTTTTAAATGATGCTGGAGATTCAAATACATTAACTTCAAGTAAGCTTAGACGCTCTTGTGCTTCATTACAAGAAACTTAAGATCACTATTCAGTGTTTTGTTTTGGCAGTTTCACGAATCTTACATGGGCTGTAGACCTTGCGTTTATGGGATGTTCTCTTTTTAGAACAATGATAGAAAGCGTTCTCCGGTTTTTTTCTGCTTAAAATAGATGTTTTTGAAGGTACTTGGTTACCTAAACGGCACAAAGAATGCACATAAAAGCCCCTCTTGAATTTAGATTACCTTTGTTAGGGATCAACTCCAAAAGCTCTGTAAACAGTCATTTCTTGTCTTTGTACCCAGTAGGGTCTCATTCCCTCAGTCCTTGGGAAATTACTTTCCCGCCCTCTCCCTGCTGTGGTAATTTATGGCAAGTTAAAATTAGGGGAAAGTACTTGAAAGTAGGAATAGCAACTAATTCATAAGATATTAATTTGCCATTATGAAAGTGATTGATGTCCTTGGCAAAGGTGACATATCTTCTTTTTTAAAGGCCTTTTAAGTAATGAAAAGCATGATAATTCACTGGCCTCAAAAGATGATGGGAATATCTTACAGGATTGCAACCCATATTAACAAACAAATAAACTGATGGGCCAAACTTAGTGATCATTAGAACCATAAACATGTGCACATTGTTTAAATCTTCCAAATAAGCATGGTTCACCAAATTCTAAATGAGAATTTATAAGAGGGAATAGAGGTTCATCTGAGGAACGTTAAATGAGGCTTGATGAGAACCACTAACTGTCAGAGGATGTTTTCAGATACTGCCACACAAAATTTTATAAAATTAGGGCACCACTTATAATAGGCACCAATTCTACTAGACTCATTATATTCAGAGAGGGATCATAATATACTTCCTTCTTTTATTTCCCATGTTTAAAATGCACCAAGTCAGTTTACTGAGTAGTCCAATACTAACAGGGGACATTGGTTAAAACCCATCTCTATAAAACACTGTTTTGACAAATTTATTATTTTGTTAAGTTGTTTTATCAAATTTTGTCAATTAAGTTTTTTTCTCTTCTGTTTTCCAACTGGTTAGTAAAAAGAGCAATTGCATTCTTTATAGCAGTGGTTCTCACCCTATGGATTATAACCACTTTGGGAATCATCAACCCTTTCACAGGGGTCACCTAAGACTTTTAGGATAGCACAGATATTTACATTATAAGAGTAGCAAAATTATAGTTATGAAATAGCAACAAAAATAATTTATGGTTGGGAGTCTCCATAGCATGAGGAACTGTATTAAAGTGTTGCAGCATTAGGAAGGTTGAGAACCACTGCTTTATAGGCTCTAATGTGCTGATGAAATGAAGTAGAATGCCATCTGTTTTTCTAAAACACAGGCTCTGTGATTGTTAAAGGATGCCAGAAACTTTGTGTAAGCATGAGTTCTAGTAGTCTCAATAGTAAAAGCTCAGAGTCAGATCTTGGGGAAAATGCTGAAAAGTAGAGAGATGAAGGAGCAAAACCATGGCCACCTTACCTCTTATTTCCCAGCCAAGAAGAAACTGAGTTCCAATTTCTTCCTACTTTATCACTTCCTCTCTCTGCCCAGTCATATCACTTCCTGTCTTACTGTACAGACCTCCAGACCACCTCTATGGTTAGCTAGTGGATAGCTCTGCCCTATGATTTTCAGGTACACTTTGTTTGTAAAAGCAAGATATCACTACATTTCCATATTTTTATATTTCCAATTTTTATGTAAAAATTAAAAAAGGTTATAACTAATATAAGCAAAACTATATAAATAAATACTATAACTAGACATAATATATACAGGTAATAAATATATCAACCATTAACAAATTCATATCTTTACTATCTTGGTGAGTCCAAAAGCTAAACCTAATTAACTTTTTATTCTAACGTGCATTATGAAAACTATCTTTTTATGTCTCTTAACCTTATTATATACTTTACATTCCTTTAGTGAATTTCTTTTCTGAGTCAACTAACAAGGAAAACCCTAACTATAAAGTTTTAACTTTCATAAGAGACTTGAAAATGAAAAATAATATTAACTGAGTAAGCATGAAATATGAACTTCCAAAATATTGGGAAATGGCAGAAAACAGCTGGTGCCTGGACAGGTCACTGAAGGTTCCTCTGGAATATTGAAACATCATCTCAGCCTATAGGCCTAGCATACCTGACAGACTTTTCTGACATGAGGACAGAGATTTTTGGATTTTACTTTAATAAGCATGTTCGGGTCTTAGAGAAGGAGAGAGTCACACTCCAACTCTAAAGCCATCTTTAATATTTTAATTGAACTAGACTAAAAACACCCTTTGCATTATATGTTTTGTAGAGAACAGCAGCGAACCAACCCTTAAGATTTATGAAATTTTATCCTGTTGGAAATGTTAATACACCAATTGGCCAATTTACTCTTTTTTCTTGGTACATTTTTCTTGACAATTTGTCCCTTTTCTTCAGAGGGCTTTGCTTTCCTTAACTGGATGCCTTTATTTTCCTGAAAAAAATAACAAAAAACCCTTTACAACCCTAATTTTTGGGAAGTTTCTTTATGGCAAGTTATATGTGATCAAACATTTGTTAGTTTTAAAGTTAGTTAAGATTGAATACAATAGCTGAACTTTGTCTAAACACGGTGGGGTGTTCCTTCAGGATTCCTGCTTCACAGAGGAAAATGTCAGACATTCTATAGAAACCACAGAAGAGTGACTATAAAAGGTGACATGTATTATGCTGTGTGGCATGGAAATGTCTCCATTTAGCCCCTTCCCACATGAATGGTTTCTATTTGCCCATCAGATCCCCATAGCTCTCTCTTATATAAACTAACCCATTTCTACTGACCTGTGAATTGCCACATGAAAGTGGTACTACCTCTGTTCTTACATCTTTCTCCTTAGGCTGCTGTTGGCATCTCTTTTCTTAGGTGGCTACATAGCATCTCCCTGACTCCACCTTCTCTCTTCTTTTATTATTATTTGGGACTTCCTGCCTAGCTATATTTTGACTGTCCATTGGCAAAACAGCCCTTTATTCATAACCAATAAAAACAACACATATATAGAAGGACCTCCCCACATCACTTTTCTTCATCTGATTTACTTCAAGGATTTTAGTCCTCCCCTCTTTGACTGGAAGCTTTACCTTTGTTTTTTCATTAACAAGTGATAGGAACAATCAGACAATTTACATAACTCCATCCTTGCCGTTATATTACATACAAGTCCTTTTTCCAAATAGTATCTGAAATAAAAATTTCTAAGATGATAAAGTGGTCTTATTTTTGAAAGAGACACCTAAAATAAATTAATGAAGTGATCTTTGCCATGTGCACTGACTGAGGGCAGACAGTTTTGTAGAGATAAAAGATTATGCAATATTCAGGGTATACCACAGCTCAATGAAGAAAGAAAATCCCCTAATGTTTGATCATTATTGTCCATATACCAAATGTAACATATGAAGTTCATTTCCCCTCCTTTTTTTACTTTCATAACTGAGATTTAAACATTGTTGCTTATTATCTAGTAAAGATTAAAATATGGGTTAAATGATAGAAACATACTCAAGAGTCTTTAACAATCAATACTATAAACCTCAAAGAAGCTCAGTTTGTTTAAAACATAACTTATCATGGGTTTTATTTTCTATTTCCCAGAGCACCTCCAAAGGAGCAGTAGTCCTGTGCATGCCCTCAGTTAACATTTATATAAAAGAATGTGTCTGTGACATTTCTCAGAGGCATGACTCCGAAAACTATTAGGAACTGGGTAGATCAAATTGGTAGAGAGCCTGCTATGCTTTGTGGGTAAATATTACTCTAATCCATCCTCTGAGCCTAATCACCAATGTGTTGTATTTCACGAAGGCAACACAACTGCTATTTGGGCATGGATGCACATTAAATCTCTGTCTGTATGGATGTAAGAATGGAACTGGCATCCAAACATCCTAGAACTTGAAATTAGAAATTGTCCATTCAGTTGTAATAAGCTAATAGAAAAAACTGCACATGCCCTGGGAAAGAGTTACAGCCATTGGTGCTATGACATGCTTGTCTGTAACTCCTTGCTTTTCACTGTAGGCCCTCTTTCCTCCTTCCTTGGGGAACAGTTTAGAACACTGTGGAGCCAGAACAACCTGCCAAATAGTCATGGCTGCTTTCCCCTGTCAGAATTAGAACCAAAAGTCAGATTAGGTGGATTTGAGTATAGGTTCTTAAGAACCATGGGTATATTTCATCATGCAGATAAAAGTAAGAAACTGCCTACACAGAGATAAAGATGAACGAAGGAAATATACAATAAGATGCAGATGACTATCTAGGCAAAGCCCTCCTGTTTCTCTTCTTGGATATCAGTGTTGACTGAATGACTGTTCTTCAGGCCAAGCAACTGCCATTCTGAAGGGTAGAGTTCAGCTCTACCCTTCCCCTGCAGAAGATTTTCTCAGCTGTGCTCATCTATGATTTACACCCCAGCAAAGAGGGGTGACAGTCTGTTAAAGGGGGAGAACCAAGACCCCTGTAAATAACCCCTCGTCTATGCTCTATAAGGAAGCCTAATAAATTCCCAGAGTGACCTTTGTCAGAACTATGACTAGATTTGTTGTTGGGACCTATGGGAAGGGATTTTAGCCACACAGCTCCAAATTTTCTCTTGAGAATCCTGTTGTATTTATCTGAAAATTCGTGTTTCCCTTCATCTTAAACTATCTATAGTTGGCTCTTGTATGCGAGCAGGAATCCTAAAGTAACACAGGGCTTCTTTATATTTTTTTCCTTTCATCTTTTTAAAGAATAGAGACTATTAGGAAAAAGAAAGACAACATAATAGGAGTGGGTAAAAATTATTATCAGTATCTGTAAAGAAATAGAAAACCAGTCCCAAGAAGCCAAAAAGTGAAACCTAATCCATGAAGTAGTGTATAGAACTCTACTTTCCTCTTCCAATTCAGCAAAGAGAATGCTTAAAACACACTTTAGACATTTTCTTAAGGTCATGTAAAGCACAGCAGCTTTAGCCAAGGCAAAAAAAAAATAGCTTATGAAGTTTTCAGATCCAAAAGTGATAAAAATGACCAAGCTTTATTCACAAACATGTTTGTCTATGTATTTGACTCAGTCTGCCATTCTAATTGGTTATGCAAAATACAATAACATGCATATCCAATTAGCAGTCTTCAAGTGAATACTATGCTCAGTCTTTAGACAGAGTGCATCACAAAATAGAAAGGCACTCATACGAAGAAATATCTCCAGTTTAAGAAAACAGAAACTAACTTTAGTTCAAATCTGGCTGATGGGGTTCATTTTATATGTTTTCTTCCTTGTTCCTGATAACTGCAAAAACTGAATACTGTCAACTTCCTTTTACTGCTATAAGAGAATCCACAATCGAATTCTTCAAAGTAATTTAAATTCCTCTACCAAAAGTGTCTGTATTAATAAGTAAAAAAAATATGAATCTTAACGTGTTGTAGCTGTTTCTCTTAATGAAGTTTAGCATTTTAAAATGTCACTTGTCTGATAAGAGAAGAATGTTTCATATCTATGCGCACAGATAATCACTTCCAATTGTATTTAAACACATAGCTAATTGGATGTCTAATTGTTACCGTATCTGTTTCTTTTCTTCTGAAGTCTTTGGTACACCCACCACCCCAGCATCTTACATTGCGAGCTTCAAGTATAACAAGAAGAAAGCTTGCATTTAAAAATGGAATTATTTGAAATCACTGATGTACATCAAACCTAGAGTTCAAGATTTTATACATAGTTTTTGTATTCAAATGTAAGGCACACATAATCATTGGTATTTGGCTTGAATAGATTTTTATAAATTCCATAGTCATAAGATGGATTACAGTAATTATTGCCAGGGTGAGACAGCTGTCCACTGTAGATGATACCAACAAGTAAAGCATCTGGGACTTTCTCTTAACCATGTTCTTTCTCCTTCATGTGATCTCTCGTCATGGGGCACCCTCTGCCTTGTTTGGTTGTTGTTAAAAGTTCTGAGCACATTTCTGTACCTTGACACTGAACTGTGCACGACAGTGAGAAATACTTTGTATCAAAAGACAATGTGCGGTGACTTGTTATATTACCAGAAACCAGACTACAGCATCATAACACCACAGTGTAGACAGACTATTGCTTCTTAGCCACTCAGTTTGTTTATTTTTGACTCCTCAGAGTCAACTAGTATTCTGACAACACTTCATATATAAATATTAAGAACAACCAACTCCAGAGTGCCTTCTTTCTCATGTCTAGATTTTACCCAGTCAATGTCATGTGCCCTATCCATGCTTTTGTGTCTGTTTGTAACTTCATCATTTGCATTAGAGCATGGTAGCCTATCTCATGACTATCCTACATTTTATCATCTATATCTTTTTTTTCTTTTTCGCAGTCTCTATGATTGATCAACATTCATTATTTCGCATGACTCAGAATATCCCATTTCAGCACTATCTAGTCTCAAATTTTCTAAGTAACTAAAATATTGAGCACTAATTACTTTGTAGGATTTACTTTTAGAAATTACCTGGAAGGCCAGTGAAGTACCAAAGCAGGTTATGACTTCCATGTCCAGTCTCCAGTTCATGGGAAAGAGTGGCTATGATTTCTTCCTTGAATTTACTGCCAGCACAGATAGTGCTGTGGGCTGTCATTCTGCTCAGTTAAGTGGGTACTGACAAGCATAACGTTGATCACTGTTGCATCATTAGAAAACATTTAAAATCTGGCTGTCTCCTCTCTCCCTAGGTGATATGTACTAAATACATCATCAGAGTTTCAACTTCTGGTTTGTTTAAAGTATCTATCAGCATCATAAATATACCATATTTTCCCCTATTTTTTTAAGGAGAATCAGTTTCTGATTATTTGATAATTCTATATTTAGTCTTCCTTGTTTTTTCCCAGTGAGGTTTAAAACATTTTATTATTTGTCCTCCAAATGTTTTATTTAACATTAATAAAATTACAAAGTTGTATAGGCTATCCAGTGACTTTTATAAACAAACTTAGAACTTCAAACTCTAACAATCTCATTTAATGGTCATTAGAAGAAATCACATACAATTGAATGAGCTTTTGCCCACAAAGAAGTTTCATATCTCTATTAGAGATAAAAATATTTCCACATCTTTCTCTTCAAGGACCACTTTGTTTTGAGAACGTATTGCAGTGATACATCATTCCTGATGTCAGCATGGGATACAGTCAGAAAACAAATAATTAATCTAGTTCGTCAAGTTAATCTATATGTTCCAAGCATTGACAACAGAATGTTTGAAGCAGCATTATGTAAATGGAGAATGAGTTGATATTCAAATGAAATATAGGGGAAATGGTAGGAAAGATCATCTCAGGCTGATCAATGAGCATTGGAAGGAACAGATCAAGACCTAATATGTATTCTCAGGGAACTATCCTATTGGTCATTACTCATAATCACTATTACAAATGCCACCTTTGTAGGTCTCAAAGAAACCCAGGACAAATGGCTAACTGAGGTGCCTGTTTAAAGTATCAGCATGGACTCTGACTGCCAGGTTCTCCCAGAATCTCTCAGCATGTCAAGCATCTGTAACAGAGTCATTCTGACTGGCATACCTTGCCCCTACCCTAAACTTCTCCAGCCCTGAGCTTTACCTCTCTTCCCCAAGATGCTATTTTGGCTACCCATCCTCTTGATTCTCACATGCTGTCTTGCTCCCTTGGTTCCTCTTCCTTCCTTTCTTACCCCTTTCCCATATTATTGCCAGATTCAGTCTTTACCTTTCCTAATGCCTCTGGCTGTATTCTCCCTCATATCTGCAATAAAAATTATCTCTTGAAAATAGATGAGATGTCCTGAGTAAACTGGGGTTGGATGAAATAGAAGGGAGAAAATGGGATGATCAAGTTGGAAAGATCAGGAGAGTGATGAAAAAGATATCTTGATAGAGTGGGTCATTGTGGGATTAGGGAGAAATCTGATGTCAGGGAAACTCCCAGGAACCCACAAGGATAACCCCAACTAAGACTCCTGGCAGTGTGAAGAGGGTGCCTCAACTGGCCTTCCCTTATAATCAGATTGGTGACTACCCTAATAATCATCCAGTACCTGATGGAAGCAGATAAAGAAATCCACAGCCAAGAACTGGGCCAAGCTCTGCGACTTAAGAGAGGGAGGATCAATTATATGACCATGGGGGCTTGGTTAAGATCTTGATGGGAAAGCCCACAGAGACAGCTGATCTGAGCTTGTGGGAGTTTACACACTCTGCAAGTGGGTGACAGTTGTGTAGCTTGGTCTTCGGTGGGGCTCTCAGCAATGGATCTAGGATTTGTCTCTGATGTATGGGCTGGTTTTTGGAACCTATTCCCTATAGTGGGGTGCCTTGTACAGCCTTGATGCAGAGGGGAGGAGCTTGGTCCTGCCTCAGCTTGATTTGCTATGCTCTGGTGATTCCCAAAGGAGACCTTACCCCATCTGAATGGGGATAGATGAGGAGTGGATGAGGGGAGGAGGCTATAAGAAAGGTTGTGGGGAGGGAACAGGAGAAAAGAAGGGAGGGGAAACTGTGTTTGGTATGTAAAATAAAGGGGAAAAAATCTTTCTCCTTAGCCATTCCTATGAGCAATCATGTCCTCTTTTTTATTCTTTCTCCTTATACTCATTACACAGCTCCTAGAACTTGCGGAGCCCAAGAACACATTCTGACAGGAACATAAAGCTTTAGTTTAGTCTCATTCTTAGAATACCCTGACTGGAATATTATTCAGTGTAGAACTTACTTAGTATCTTAGGGGTTATAGTTTTTTTTTTTAAATTTAGACATAAAATAACTGCTATAATATCATTGAACAAGAAAATTGTGCTTATTTTCCACATATAAGAATTGTGGTGGAGTAATAAGTTACTGACAGCATATAGCTACTATGAGAACAAAACAAAGAATAAAAACAACAATTTGTACTAGCTACATTCCTGAGACACAAGAATTTTGCACAAATTGTCTGCACCCAACTTCATTTGCTGCGTATCTTGTATACCAAGAATGAGCTCCCCACTTCAAGGATCTCTTTCTCATGGCAGAATTTAGAATAGTAAAGCCATGATAACTTAGACATATTAATATTAGATGTATTTATCCCAGCTGTGGTTAGTTATATTTTATAAGCAACCCAAATCCCAAGCTTTTTTTCATTTATGATGGTAAAGACCTAATATTGGCTCTAAGTATATTTTAATACAACTCTATTAACTTCTAAAATACATCCCAATCCTTAAATATCTGCTTCTTCCTTATATATTCTTATTCTAATGTTTTGTTTTTATCTGAAATCACATCTCATCTTGTAGACCAGTCTGGTCTATAACTCATTATTTGGTCTAGGTTGGCCTCAACTATATGTTGGTTCTCCTTTCCAAGACTCTTGAATGCTGAGATTATAGGCATGCATCAACTCACCTGACTCTTATATCCTTGTAACTCCAAGAAGCCAATACAATAAATATAGTCAAATTTCATTTATGAAGAACTGTGGCTGTTTCCATATAAGAACATACTTCTGTGCTGAGAGACAAGGTCTAGCAAGTTAACTAATGTACCACATATTTAGAAATTACGAAGTCTAAGTTTTGGTGGGGTTAAATGGCTCATTTACAGAGTTTGCATCACAGCATGGGAGAAAGATCTCTTTCTTTCATGAAAGTAAGAACTCTTTTTTAGGTTTCTTGGGAATTATATCACATTGGTTGTCAATTTTGAAGTCTCTAGTACTGCTTTTAATGTTGCTATCGCTTTACATTTTTGTTGTTACTATAGGATAATTTTTTATTAATTATAGATCACTTTTAATGTACCAGAAACAATGGTTGATAGACTTTGTTTTAATAATTGTAAAAAAATCACGAGACAATAACTGTACCAGATGCTAAAGAGAAGAGTTGAGGACTCAACCCTCAATAAAACATACATACCATACTGTCTAAGGTTTAAAAACTGCTTCATAAGAGGATGCAGAAAGAATGCAAGAATTAGAAGATAGAAAGAAGGGCTGAAAAATGTTATTTTCTAGACATGACAAGGTCATTGCAAACATGAACTTACAGTAGATAGAGCTGTTGGCATTGGGCCTGCAGATGCTGGAAGTGTCAACAAACAGTCATGGATGGTAGAGGAGCTCATTGGGTCCTAACCGTTCTTTCTGAACTGTTTTCTACTAGTGGATTCTGGGAGAGGGAAGTCCTTATCTTCAGTTGTGAATCCAATAGGAGGACTACTGTCTCCAAAGCATAGTCCAACAGAAATTCCTGGTTAAATTTGGTGGGCCATGAAACAAAAACTCATGAATGTCAGAAGGAGATTTGTAGGATGGAAAGGAGCGCTAACAGAGACAAGAGGGAGATGATGGAGAGGGAAGTGTAATTAGAATGCCTTATATGTACACATGAAACTGTCATGAAAACAAATTAATAATTAAAGACTCATGAGGTAAGATGCTATTAGATTTTTTTTATTTTAGATTTTGTGTCATATGCTTTTGGTAGGTAACTGAAAATATTCAAAATTTGTACTTCTCATTAAAATGGCTTATTTTTATAGTTTCCTCTGCAGCTTTATGTTTTAGAAAAATACCACATAATGGCAATTTATTCAGATATGCTATTGAGCAGTTTAGCAAGCATACACCTAGCTTATTAGACACTCTTTCCAGTTATTTTGGGATTCTCAAGAACAAAACTGTATTAATGATGTGGCTTTAATATCCCCTTTTCCCAGAGGTAATGAAAGCAGTAATCCATCATCGACTCATTTGCCGCCCCCAGTAACTTAATTTCCCACTCCAACTTAGAATAGTTTAATTTCTTTCTCCATTGATCCTTTGTTCTTAAGGAAAATGTATTTAACATCACTGGGAGATAGTTTTGTGTATTTCAATGGCTACTTATTAGCTATTTACATTTTTCTCTCATTTAGAACTTGTCTACTCACATATATCTTATGTGTTTTTTTTTAAATAGAATTCATTATTTTTATTATATTTTCTCCCTTTCCTTGCTAAGCACAAACCTCTAGAAATGCACACCAGCACAAAATAGATTCAGGAAATGTGATATTTGCCTTACATCCTCTTGAAAGGAGCCATCTTCTCTTTAAATTGATGTAGCTTTTGTTCTTTCCAATAGGTATGCTCAATTCATCAACATTTGACTTTACTTATCTTTAAGGTTGTTCATTCTAAAGTTATGAAGTTTGTTTTGGTACTAAGTATCTTGCAGTTTTGATTTCTAGATTACTATATGTCAAATTTAATCATAATACTGTCAGCTAGTCAAGCGGCTCAACTACATTTTTCTACTTCACTGGTTTTTTTCATCCATTCCAGTTTAAGCCATCATTTCCTGTAGGGGAATTGACAGACTAATTCCCAAAGCATTGGATAAAGTCATCATTCTGATATTTGTTTTAAGATGTGCCTCCACGTCTTTAAACTGATATAAAGATGATTTATATTTTCTTATATTTTTGTGTTTCTGTCTTCACTTGTTTTTATTATATAGAATTATTCAGAAAATAGTTGAGAAATTAATTGATAAAGTTAAAATCCTCCTTTGACATAATGTTGCAAGGTGCTGCTTATTCGTCCTGGCCACCCAGAACCAAAATAACCACACAGAAACTGTATTAATTAAAACACTGCTTGGCCCTTTAGCTCTAACTTCTTATCGGCTAACTCTTAAATACATATTAATTAAACCCATCTCCATTAATCTGTGTATCACCATGAGATTGTGGCCTACCAGCAAAATTTCAGCATGACTATATCCGGCGGTGGATCCATGGCATCCCTCCAACTCTGCCTTCTTCCTCTCAGCATCCCTGCCTAGCTCTGTTCTTTTGCCCTATCACAGGCCAAGGCAGTTTCTTTTCATTAACCAATAAAAGCAACACATAGACAGAAGGACCTCAACCACCAACATATTGATGTAGAGAAGGTGATTTGTAAGGCCAATCAAGGAAAATTTATTTTTTAAGTAAGTGGTATTTGCTTTTGCTTTCTAAGGACTAATAAGAGAAGCATAATCTTATATTTGTTATAATTATACATAATTAGTTAAATATTGGCAAGTAATTATGGCTACTGAATAATGAAGCAAATCTTCCAACAGAGGCAACAAACATTAGGCTTTTCTTTCTTGTAGTTTCTTTGAAGCAGAAGGGAGGGAAGTTATCAACTACTCACTTATTTGAATGTGTGTTTGTGTACCTGAAACATGTGAGGAGTTGTACCAGAATACAATGAAGCTGGAATTGGCCTGGAACCTCCATTTATCCAGGCACATTCAGTGCACTCAGACACTCAGTGTGTCTGGATGCTCTTCCAATTCCATATTCATGCTAGGCAGAATATCAGGAGCAACACAGAGCCAGTGATTTGGGAGACTGCGTTGGTGTAGATGCTGAAGTCTTTTAGCCTTGCAGCTTATATCTGCTGGTGAAAAACTCATTCTGAAGACCATATAATTTTTGTGGTCCTGAGAAATATTCTGGAATATGCTGACCTGTTCAGCTTCTCTGAACACCTAGCCAGTGTCTTTAGCCTGTCTGTTAGTTTTATGAAGTTCTCAGTGCTTTCTAAGCAATTGCATGTTGTTTTAGATTGTTTCCAATTAGAACTGTGACGAGCAGTGCTCTTACCCTGCTTCTCTCTCTGTAAATACCCTCCTGAATGTCTGCTGTTCCTTCCTTGGATTGGTTTTGCTGACGTTGTTTCACTGCTGCTTCTTTATTTTAATTTCCCGCACCAGATGTTCTAATCAAACACCCTGTTGTGTTGTGTTTTTAAATTCTTTCTTGTAGCTGAAGGAACTTATTTCAACCTAGAACTCAGAGATACCCAATAAGGAACAAATAATTTTGGAATAAGAAGAGTGATGTTATAAATTCAATGCATCCAAGGTGTATGAGTGAAAGATATATATTATATATATATATATATTATATCTATATATATATATATCTATTAGTTTCTTCCAGTAATAGAAGGCATTGACCTTCATTTCCACTTCTTATATCTTTTCTTCACTTGTTGAGATGTATGTAGAGTAGTGAATCCATATGGAAAAGTATGTGGAGTTTGGCATCCTAAGGACAATGAAAAGGGTTTCGTGGTAGGTCAGCACCTTGCAAATTGGAACCAAGTTATATTCTTCTCCAGTTCTGAGGTGATGGGGCCATCCCTTGAGTTAGGACACAATGCAACATCTAACCGTGATTAAACATCTCTGGCAGGTTTAACAGAAAATATGGTTACTCTTGATTGCAATGCGACTAGTTTTAGAATTCCCTAACAACACAGACTTATGGGCATGTCTGTGGGTGTGTTTACACGGAGATTCAACTAAGAACCCTATCCTGAACATAGGCATCATAAACTCAGGAGCTTGGAACTCATAGTTGAACAAGTAGGGGAAAGAGCCTGCATTCCTGTTATGCTTCTTGTCTTAGTTACTGTTTCTAGTGGTGTGAAGAGACACCATGACCACAGCAGCCAACTCTATAATAGAAAATATTTAATTGGGGTGGCTTACAGTTTCAGAGGTTTAGTACATTAACATCATGATGGGGCACAGAGGTGTGTGGGCAAGATTATGGTGCTAAAGAAGAAGCTGAGAATTGATCCACAGAAAACAGGAAGTAAAACTCTTGTTCATGTTGAACATTGTTTGAGTATAAGAGACCTCAAAGCCCATCCCAACAATGACACACTACAATAAGGTGACACAATACTAGTGCTACTTCCCTTTGGTGGCCATTTTTTTTAAAACTGCCTGAGATGTAAGCAAACACCTGCCTCTACTCTCTCTCTCCTCCATGAGTGTAGACAACTTTTTATCTTATTTGCCAGCTCACAAAAATTTACTACATGTACTTTTATCTTTAATTATGATAACTCAGTCTATAGCTTAGGCTTCTCCCACCAGCTCTTATAACTAAAGTAACCCATTTATATTATCTACATTTTTACCTCATGGCTTTTTACCTCTCTCCCATTTTGCAACCTCCTGTTTCTTGTCTGTGTCCCTTGCATCTCTCCCCACCTAGATTCATCACTTCTCCCTTCTTGCTTGGAAGTCCTGGCTAACATCTTCCCATCTAGTCATTGGCCATTCAGCTCTTTATTAAACCAATCAGAAGGCACCTTGGCAAAGACACATCTTCACACTGTACAAAAAGAAATTATTCTACAAAACATGAACACACCATGCCTCTCCTGCTATGGTAGACTATACTATGGAACAGTATGTGTCGTTCCCCACTCAAGTTTCCTCTCCCAAGGTATGTTGTCACAGCTCCTCTCCCAAGGTATGTTGTCACAGCAACATGAAAACAAACCAACACAATATGATTTTCCTTTGTTCTGAATATGAGTAATTTTTGTAAGAAACTGTAGTCCCCTGCATCACTCCCCTAATCTCCAGCCCATGCCTAACTCCCTTCTATACCTGAGTGGTAGGAAGCACACCTTTTCATTGTGCTAATTTACATTATATTTTACTTCTATTTACTCTTGTTTGTGTTGCCTGCCTCTTAGAGAACTTTACACAAATACTTTATTTGAAAATGACACTGCTCTGTATATACTGTTCGTTCTCCTTCCCTTCTTGGCAAGATTGGTCTTTTTATCACTAGCTATTTCTTGTTTCTTTGTGCTTGGTTTTCTAACCCTACAGAATATCCAAATGTTCACTTCATTTGTAGTTCTTCAATTGTAACTTCTTAGCCTCTTGACTTTATTTTGTTCCTTCCTTTGTGCGTTATTTTGCTACTACCCATATTTACTTTTGAAACTGAGTAAAGTGATCTGAATGGAAGTGAGGCAAGGCCAAAAGACACAGAAATTATGGTAGCATCATAAAGAAAAGGAGTGTCTTGGAGTTTGATAAAGGACTTTACTGCCTAGAAGCAAGGGTTCCAGCACCACTGACATTTGCTGGAGAGGCAGCTGACGTAGAGTCAGCATTCCATTCATATATTGATATTGCATATTAAAGTAGCAATGAAGGGCTAGAGAGATGGCTCCGCAGTTAAGGATTTTGGTTGCTCTTCAAGAGGACCTGGGTACAATTCCCAGTATCCACACAATGACTGACAAGCATCTTTAACTAGAGTTTCATGGGATCTGACACCACTCCCATGACCTCTCTGGGAATTGAATACACTTACTAAACAGGCATGCATACAGACAAAACACTTATTAGATTAGCAGTGACACAGGTGTAAAACCTGATATATTCGACCTCAGATGGGACCTGAAATAAAACTTGACATTGTTTGCAGTGGGAGGTCCTGAATACCTGTGGGTTACACTTTTGCCTTATCAAATCATAAGTGTCAGTTGTTACTTAGGAAGCACCCAGTTAGATGTAGCCACAAACCCCACTAAATCTTATATACATCTATTGCAGAGTCAATGGTCTGTACTGTCCCATAAGTAGTTAAACCCATACCTCATTACTGACAGAAGAAGTCTCAGATTTTGTAAGTAAAAAAAAGTTATAGCATGCTGATGAGCTCTAACAAGCACAGGTACACCACCGATGCCATCCATTCTATCTGTCTCTTTGTCTCTCTTTCAATTAAAATTTGGCATGTTCTGTATGCTGTATTTCCTAGGATATAAACAGAATTACCACAAGAGCAACCTAAATGCTCACATAAAGAGGGCATGTTGGGTTCACTGTTACTTATGATTCCCTTAGTATATCACAAATTTGTCTCAGGATGACTAGCAGATAAGTACCCCAGGTGACATGCTCTGGTGATGGAGTGCTGGCCAGATTACATTGTAAATCGTTCATAGGTTTAAGAGGTTAGATGGATGTTCTTAATTATGGGCATATTGATTATTAATATTGACCTAGTACCAGTGATTATTTAATATTGTCTACAAAATTTGAAGTACTTTGGTTACCTCCATCCATACAGTAGAAAATTGTTGGTATAAAACAAATGTGTTCCACTGGAAAAAATCACTACTAAGAAATAATCTTATTTAAAATCATATAAAACATTTCTTGAAATTTAAAGATAATTATCTAGTGAACACTTATAACATAAGGAAGGATTTGACACTTTTAGAAAAAAGTTATTTGGTGACAGTCTCTGATGAAGTTTGAATGGAGTAGAGAGGTTTAATTTTTCAAAATAATGATGAGCATAGTTGATTAATAAGTTTAACAATGCTGGGCCCTAAACGTTAAATAGCTGTAGCTGGATTGCTGATTGGCTTTACTGGATCTGAGAGGGACCTTTAATGTACTTAATATTTTGCTGAAACATAACTCAGTCTCAATGACTTTGAAAGGAAACATTAATAGTTTTTCTGAAAATATAACCTGAAAATTAAATCCATTAATATTTCGAAGATTATGGATGAAACTGCCCTGTCAAATAAGTCATTACATTAGCTAATGAGGTTGCGAGGGGCGGTTATAAGGGGGGATGGTGGGAGGGGAAACAGCAAGCCAAAGGTACTTTGTTACCAACAATTTGTCTAACATTTAACCAAAATGACCTTTTAAAGGCATAGCTGAGGGGTCAGGTTTATCATTACTTTTGCAGCCTTGATGGTAATATATTTCTATTTAAGCAGAACAATTTAATGAAATTGCTGTAGTTAAGAATTCTGCTTCTTTCCAGCACCCTTACCTGTATACATGCGGTCTGAGATGAAGCAATTCCAAGAACAGAGGTTTGTAGCCATGCTTCCCTGAAGTTAGAACTCTTAAAGTAACACAGGGCTATATGGCTACACTCCCAAAGCAGGTAGGTCATTAAAAATGCATCCTGGAGCATGCATACACTGAAAAAGAGAAGATAAAGATGCTAAAGAAAACAGCATGTTGTCAGTGTTGGCTTTACTGAGGCTGCCAAATGTCAGGTTGCCTGGACATCCTATTTTGAATGTGCTTTTTAAGCCTGTGCAAAGAATAACATATACACAAAATCATATAAAATATTCAGCTGAAGATACTGAAGTCATTGAATGCACCTTTTTCATTTTTGGTATTTAAAGGATTTCCGCTGGTCACCTGGATACTCTTTGATATGAGAAATTCTTTTAACTTTAAGGACAGTGGAAGGAAATAATTCACACTTGGTATCTGAAAATGACAGCCATTCAGTAATTGTTTGTGAGTGAATAGTAAATGTATGTGCACTGATAACCTTACAAATAAAACACAGACATTTGTGTACACAAATGATGTTAGTTAAACAAACAACAGAGAATTCATCTTGTATAATGAGTTAAAATCATTTTTTAAGATTTCACTACTCTGTGAACTGATATGGAGAGTATCTCCCCTTTCTGTGAGTGACCTCATGAAACCTCAGCTTCTTTGGTTCATCTGTGGCTTTTAAAGGAGGGCGTCACTGAAACTGGTGCAGTGCACTATAATGGTGCTGATGATGGGAATAAAGGAGCTATGGACAGGTGGTTCTCCTAGACCTTATTGTCAGGCTATCCAGGTAAGAGGTACCTTTGATGAGAAGAAATGGATGACAGATCCGTGTTGGTCGCAGGTACATTGCATCAATATGTTCCTAAACTGAAACTTCATCTTGAAGCACTTGAAGCATAGTAAACATTTTCCTGTGAAATGTAAAACTATAGAATAAACCAGAGGACAGAAGGGAAGGTCTAACACAACTGGATAATAATTTGGAGAGGATGTAACCAGGACACCACTCTTTCTAAAGGGTGGTGTAGCTTGGAAACTCAAGGTGTTTCGGTAAGACAGAGCTATACTGCACAAGCTATAAATAGACCATTAGGTTATATAACAAAGGAAACAGTAATGAGAAGAGAATAAGGGCATATTAAACTTTACAATGACGTGACACAAAGTGTCTTCTGTATTTTGTGTACTGTCACTAAACTGACACTCTCTTGTGGGTTTGGGTTTTCAACTAATACAACAAAGTCACTAAAATTATTAACTGTGTTAAAATTTATGATAGTTTGTCTAAGATGTCTGAAATGCCAACACTATTCTCCTTTAATCTTTCTGTCCACTATCTCCAGTTAAAAGATAAAGAGGAGAATAAGGGATTGAGCAATGGTGACCAGGGTGCTCTTTCACCTCTTGAACATCTTATAATCTGATGAAATAATGGGGTTATTTTATTTAAACCTGGAAAAATATGCATAAATATTTTCTCAATTCAATGATATACCAATGATCTAATCATTTTATATAGTCCCAAGAACGCTGTTTCAGTTAGAGGATCTGAAACAGATTTTTCCAAGATCACAGGAAACAGACCTTTGTGCTAGTATTGGTTGTGATGCAAACCATAGAAGCTCTTTCCAAAGCTATAATGTCAAGAATAAAGTATTCTTTGAAATTTCTTTCTGATTACTCTTTGGAAGTATGAAAGTATGACCAATGAGCATTCTCTGTACATAAGAGGACCCCTAACAACAAGCAGAATGTGGGAGTTACTACTGCTTTCTTAAATAGCTTCCATTTGCACAAACTTGCAATACCTTCTACTAGATGATGTTATTCATAATGGATACTTCTTACTTTGAAAACAGTTGGTATTTCATTTTATAATAATTCATTATTTTGCCTAATAATGTAGAATTATGGTATGAGAAGAAATAAACTACTTTCATGGTATGCAAATGATATTTGGGCAAAACTAAAATATCATTTCCTAACTCCTCCAGAGATATGTAGTGAATCCAGTACTGTTCCTGTAGTATTTTGCAGAGAGTACCATTTGCTAGAAATCTGGAAACACTTATGGATGATCAATATAAGCTATTAAAAGAACTGAATGGCATTTTATTTTATTACCGTAAAGGTACAGACTTAATAAGGGTTTGCTTCTTTTTCATAGTGGAGAGGAATACAAAAAAATGCAATTTATTGAGTTTTCAAAATGAACCTGAGAGAATCCTGAATTAGTAGTGGCTAGCCTGCTGGAAAGAGTTGCATGTCTAGAATTGAGAGATTTTTCCACTAGGAAGTAAGAGAAAGATGGTTGCTTATGTTATAATAACTTGTGACACTAGTTTTATAACTTGTCAAGTGAATGTGACATAATGACCCCTTTTGTATGCTGACTAACCCAAATAAGATTTTCAACCCACTGTAAAACTGCTAGGCAATAACTACCCTTCTCCAGACAAAGTACATGACTAAGTTCTCTTCAGAAGAACCCATTTGCTTTAGATAAAATCTCTAGTTCTTATTTTATTTTATAATGTTTTATTGAAAATAGAATGAAATGTAAAATAAATAAATTCAGAAAAAAATCATTAGTTGCTACATTACTTACATTTAAGTTTCATTCTAATTCTCTATCTTGTTTATATTTACAACAAAACTAACAACCATGAACCTTAATCTTACACAAAAACTACAGGAAACTGAGTAAAGCTGGGAGCAGGTGGTCTTCTGGAAAAAGCATACCAATTGGTTGTCCAGTGACAAATGATCAGCCTTGAAAACATTTATACTTGAAACCTTATGTGGATTGGACCACTTATATTTAGGAATACATTCGTATATACATATATGATGCAATAAAAAAAAGAGCTCATGAATTTAAAGGAGAGCATGGTATCAAAAAAAAGGTATGAATATTTCAGGGCTGGCTCAGTGCTTAACATTACTGGCTTCTCTTGTAGCAGATCCAAATACCATTCTCAGAACTTGCATGGTAGCCATGCAGGAAGAATACCTAAAAGTTAGAAAAAATAAAAATATAAGCGTGAAAGTCTCTTGCTTCTTATATAGAATTTCTCATTAGCTAAGAATAAGGAAATTACTTTATAAATTGTTGGTAGTAGGCTCTAGGCTTAGTTACTGTATTATTGCTGTTGGATACCATGACTAAGGCAGACGTTTCCTTTCAGTTTTAGAAGGGCAGGATTCTCAAGAGCAGGAAGCAAACATGCATGGTGCTGGAGCAGCAGCTGGGAACTTTACATCCTGATTTTTAGGCAGTAGGTATGGAGAGAAATGCTGGGCCTGACTTCGGCTATTAAAATTCCTAACCTAAGCCCACTCAGTAGTGACACACATCTTCAAACAAGGTCATACATACTTCCTAATCCTTCTCAAACAGTTCCACTTTCTGGTGACTAAACAGTCAAGTACATGTCTCTTGCCCCACTTAGCCTTTAGCCATATAATAATGTAAAATACATTTACTCAAGTTTCTAACGTTCTTGTAGTTCAAGTTCTTTTCTACTGAAGGCAATCTCTTAACTATAATGCCCTTTAGAATCAAATCAAAAAAAGAAATCACATACTTCTAACATACATTGATACAGAATATACATTACTATTCTAAAAGGGATAAAGGGGGAACATAATTAGGAAATACTGAGCCAAAGTAAGACCAAAATCTGAAGAGCAAACTCCTCATCCTGCATCTACATGTCCAATGTTGAAGTGTTCTTCAGATCTCCAATTCCTTCCATCTTTGCTGTAAAATACTTCTTTCTCTTAGGCTGTTTCAATACCCTATTAGTAGCTCTTCTTGGCAGTTATCCCATGACTCTGGCATCGTCAACATCTTAAAAGCCTCCAAAAAATCCAGTTTTTTACCTTTACAGCTTCATGCAATGCCTCTCTGTGCTTCCATGCAGGGACTTTCCTGCCAAACAACACCTGACTTCAGCAGCTTTCTTTAACCAAGAAAGAACATTCCATAACTGCTTTTCTGTGTTCTTGACTCTAAAGTGAGAGAATCATGCAGCTGAAGGTGTCAATTTCATGTGTTTGCTTGCTTAGGAACCTGGCCCCTTCCATTACTTGTATTTACATAGAGCAAGGAAGTCCCTCAGGCTTGTTCCTTTCACAGGTTGCTGGATTATCTGGTTGGTGTTTTGTCCTGAATTTATCACTGGCTTTATTCACTTTAACATCAGGCTTTTCTTTAACCTTTATATTCCCTGCCCCCTTGAGCTTAGGACTTGGATCAAACATTATATTTTCTGGTGCTCTTTTTCCTCCTAAAACTGTGTATTTTGTATTTTTATTTGTCTCATTTCTTTCTTTTCATTGTAGATCTATGTAACAGTGATCACTACTAGCCATGTGCCAATAGCCATTACTAGTTTGTCTTGAAATCCCATTTGCCGTTGACATTAATCCAAAGCTTTCCAATTTAGCCTCTGGAAAATTATTAGGACATGTACAAAAGATGGTTACATTCTTTACCAAAATATAACATAATGATCTCTAATATTATTCTCCTCTGGTACATCTTGACCTAGTCCATCAATAATCTACAGAGCTCTCAGCACTATTGTCTTCCAGGCTTCTATTAGTATGACCCATTAAGTCCTGCTTAAAGCATTTAATACAGTTTTCATGCAACATCCTGCTTTACCATGCTATTGTTTAGAGGAATGTGGAACCATGTCACAGCAATAACCCAGTCCCTGTCAAAAATTTCTGTCTTAATAACTGTTCTATTGCTATTAAGAAAGAACATGATCAAGGCAACTCTAAAAAGAAAGCATTTAATTGGGGGTGGCTTACAGTTTTACAGGGTTTTGTGATCTTCATGACAGGAATCAGATAGGCATGTCATTAGAACAGTAGTTGAGAGTTTTATATCTGATCTTAAGGCAACAGGCAGAGAACAAAACTCTGGGCCTGGAGTGAGCTTTTGAAACATGAAATCCCACCTTCCAGTGGCATACTTCCTCCAATAAGGACAACCTCCAGCTGGCGAGAGATGGGGAAGGTGACTGAGCCCCACATTGGAGCACTGGACTGAGCTCCCAAGGTCCTGATGAGGAGCAGAAGGAGCGAGAACATGAGGGAGAAAGTCAGGAACGAGAGGGGTGCGTTCACTCATGGAGACAGCGGGACAGAACTAAAGGGAGATCACCAACTCCAGTTGGAATGGGACTGATGGATCATGCGACCAAACCCGTCTCTCTGAGTGTGGCCAACAGCGGGGGCTGACTGAGAAGCAAAGGACATTGGCGCTGGGCTCTGATTCTTCTGCATGGACGGGCTCTGTGGGAGCCTTCTCAGCTTGGTCGATCACCTTCCTGGACCTGGGGGGAGTTGGGAGGACCTTGGACTTAGCATAGAGTGGGGAACCCTGATGGCTCCTTGGCCTTGATAGGGAGGGTGGGGAGGTATGGGTGGAGGGAAGGGGAGGGAAGGGGGAGAAGGAGGGGCGGGAAGGGGGAGGAGGAGCGGAGGGAGGGGGAAAAAATAAATAAAAAAAGAACAAAAAGAAGAAAAAAAAAAAGGACACACTTCCTCTAACAAGGTCACATTTACTAATCCTTCTAAACCTTTTCAAATAGTTCTACTGTCTGGTGACTAATCATTCAAATGTACGAGCCTTAGGAGACATTCTCCTTCAAACCACCACAGTTCTTTTCTAAGATCTATGATCTCACTAGCCAGGTATCCAGTACCAGGCATGGGTTTTCTTCCTGTTGAGTGGGTCTTATGTTCAATTAGAGTGCTGTTGCTTACTCTCAAGATATGAATGCCATGACTGCATTCTTAGGGTTACCATGTCATTATTGTGTTTCATAAACATCATAGCTGGGTAGAACTAATTCCCTACCACAATTTAACATTCAGTTGTATATTTATAGGTAATTATAGATCTCATCTTTCATCAAAGAACTTTCTCTTTACATAAACAAAGACCAGTACAGAAAACTCTAACTGGTCAAAATACAGAGAAGAAATGATTACGCAATGCCCAATTTCAAATATATATATATATATATATCAGTACTAACCACTTAGTATCAAAAAACTAATGAGAGACCAATTCTCTCAATTTCAACAGTCCTTAGTTCTCTATAGTTCTTTGTCTGGAGGTCTCTTGATATTTCCCTTCCATTTTTAGCTTGTTTGTTGGTAGTGTTACTATTCAGGTCTTGTTTAGGCAGGCATACTGTAGCTGTTATCACAGGTAAAGCTTCTCTATAATTTCTGAGAGACAGAATCTCACATATTTTCTGGCCAGCCCCTATTTTGTTATCTTATTTGTGATATATATATATCACACACACACACACCCACACATATATATATATATATATATATATATATATGAAGCTAGGGAGTTACATGGAAGAAGTTAGAGAGAGGAAAGGAAAGGAGACTAATGATGTAAATATATTTTGATTAAAAAATTTTAAAGTAAATTGCATGTTGAAATAATTTGTCTTTAACCTCACCTTAGAAACATAATGTTCTATCTTAACAAGTCCCAAATGTTTCAAACATTCAAAAATATCCTTACATCACAAAGAAACCACTACACATTAAAAAGCAAAACTAATTTTATTGAGATAGAATTAAACATTAACATGAAAACAGTCATCATGTTGAAAATTAATCAACAGGATTTTATGTAAGCCACAGGGTTAAAGAGAAAAATCTCAAGATAATGAAAAATTTTGCAATAACCAAAAATAAATCCTATGTATCAAATCCTGAGTGGTATTAGCAAAGCACTGCACAAATGGATATTATAGTACAAATATTTGTATTAGAAGAAAATATATGTAACCAACCAAATACATATTTATATCCAATTAAAAGAGGAGCAAAGAAAATTCAGATTTCATAAAATCAAAAAATAATGAGAATGAAATCAATTTATGATGGAACAGCTGTACAGTATGGGAGTAAACAATAAAATTTGTAACTCTTTCTTTGAAACAGTGTAGGTGATGAACCTCTTCACAACTAAGGAAATTTTGTCTGAGTGATGAAAAAATATGTCAACATAACTTCACAGCTATCTAATGTTAATAGTGTGGACAACTTCAGGCTCATGTTTCAGCAATGTGGATACCAAGCTCATTTTCATATGAACAGTCAACATAAGTTCATATGACTATAAGAGAAATTATAAGAGAAATTAGGTAATCGATACAGGACTGTTCTCAAAAGTAAACCACTGACACATTATTTTATTTTAAAAAATCATTTCTGCTTTTATGAAACTATAAGGTATTTTTTATAACTTATTCCTTTAAAAGGAAAATTTAAACCATGATGAAATATATGTGGTGGTATATATACCATAATGCATAAGATAATATATTATTGTCATTTAAAATAGATGAAGGGATGCTGACAAACATATTCCTTACTGATTATTAAAATGTAACATGGTTATGGTTGAATCTCCTTGACAGCATCTGGGCAATTCCTAAAGGTTGTATTTGCTATGTGATTCAGTCATTCCACCCATCGGTATTTATAGAAATAAAACCAACAGAGAGAGAGGGAGAGAGAGAGGGAGAGGGAGAGAGAGAGGGAGAGGGAGAGGGAGAGGGAGAGGGAGAGGGAGAGAAAGAGAGAAACCTAAACACGAAAAGGAGGACTACATGAATAAAATGAGACACATCTGTTAAAGGAGGATACAAGACAACAATTAAAATACCGTCAATAATACTAAAAAATAATTGGTACAAGCAGTATCTTTTGGTGAATATCAAGACATTATGCTAACTGTAAAGAGTCTGTAATGTTTACAATTTGTGACTTTATTTGATTTAATTTATTTGACTTTATAGAAAACCATAGCAATGAAGGGGAGAACCAGTGACCAAAATGAGACAATAGATGATTGTGTATGTGTGTCTGTGTGTGTGTCTCTCTGAGTGTGTGCACACACACACACATTTCCTTTAATAATGATGGATATGAAGTCATTTGATATTCTGATTTTCAAATTACAGTAAAAGTATAAGTTTTACCACATGATAAATAAATATGTAAAAATAGGTCATTTATTCCTATAATACATAAAGAAAATATACGAACAAAATAGATTACTTTTGTTACTGTACACAAATGACATAAACTATATGATCCTTGTAGGAATTATTTCATTAAATCCTGAAGTTTTCATTTGGAAACTGTTATAAATTAATATCTGTTCAGTTTTAATGAAAGGGATTCTGGCTTTCCATTTTTTGAGACTGCCCTAAAATCCTGAACAGGTTCACCCATTTATTATCGATAGGTTTGGAAAGATGATTTTACTTCTTTTGTAGCTGGAAAGCACTTCTTCCCTAGGCCATGTAGCAAATTGATTTGCTCTTTCTCAAAAGGTTGCATACTGAATTAGCATCACTTAAAGACACAGTGAGGCAAGTAAGAATTGCAAATGTGAGCTTTGATCTTGTGATAGGGCGTATTTTATTTTGTATTATATTGACTACTCAGTGGTTTTAATACTTACCTTGATTTTAATTATCTTGAAAACAGGTATTATACATTATATTTCTATGTCCAATAGCATAATCAGATGACCCATAGACAGCTATAAAATTACTGAAAGAAGTAAAGAAGAGGTATTTTCAAAACTCCTGTGAGGATTTTCATGTGTTTCTTCCCCTGAAATCCATATTACAGGAATTCCCTCTAGGGTGATTTGGGACGTTCTCTTCTGTTTCACTTGTAGTAACATATTAAAACATAAGGCAACATATCTGCTAAATTACTCAATTGTCAGGCAAATAAAATTTCCACACTGGTTCTTTAGCATTATGACAAGTTCTCCCAATATTTCTATAAATAAGGACACATAATATGCCACAGGGATAAAATAAAAATGTTATTCTGCTTACAGTTGCCTTAGAACATCATACCCTCAACCAGGAAGAGGGGGGAACATATTGAGCTCACAATGATTTCATTTAAATAGAATAAACAGCTTAAAATTTTAACATATACAACAAACACATTTTATAAATTTTTATTTTATGTTAGTGATTGTGAGTGTATGTGTGTGTGTCTATGTGTGTTTGTGCACACACAGAGCATTCTGTGTGGTGGTAAGAGGACAATTTGTGAGATCTGGCTCTCTCTCTTACAATATGTAGGTCCTTAGGATCAAACTTAGGTCATCGGTATTAGGAACAGGTACCTTTACTTACTGAACCATGTCAGTGAGCCTTAATTTCTTTACTCTATTAATTTTTTTCTTCAACCTGTTCTCAAATTGGCAGCATTTTATTTCTAAATTTCTATCCCAAACTGCTAAAGAGCACAAGCAACAGGATATTTACTTGAAGCACAGTATTTAGTTTTAAAGAAGATAAATTACATCCGTGGACTGGTTTTGATTCATATATCAATCACTTGTGCCCTCTGTTGAGGTCAAACAATTGCATCCTTAATGCTGTCTTTCACTCTAGCTTCTAATTTGGCTGACTAAATTGGGGGCATCATTAAGAAAGCCTAGGGAGAGAGAAAAGCATATTTGGGATTTATTTACCTCCACTGTCACTATGCAGTGTGATCCACTGTTACAGAGAGGTATAGCCCATGATCACAGTGGAACCATGGTCCAATGTCATGGAGTAATTATAGTCTACTACTGTAGCATTCTTACAGCATACTCGATTCCTTGCCATGGTAGAGATATAGTTCACTCTCTCAGCACAGCCATGGCCCACTGCCATCGTATAAGCATGATCTAGTCTCAGCACCTCTGTGGTCACCTGTCATGGTACATCTAGGGTATACTCTCATGATGCCAGTATGGATCAATGTAACTGTGGTGCAACACCATGGTATAACCATAGTTCACTGTCATCGTTCACTCTCGTGGTATGGTTGTGGTCTAGTGGCACAGCATAACAATAGTTTACATTCATAATGTAGCCATGATCTGCCAGGAAATATGGTTCACGATAGTGTTTTCTATACATAGCAGGAAAGCTACATCAATAAAATCTCAACAATATGTTCACTTATACAAGATCTAAAAGTTGTGAAGAGTAGCTGATTGCCAACATGGGTGAATGGGATTTCATAAGGCCGGATTACTAGATGAATAGCTACAATCAACTGATAGTTCTTTACTTCTTATTTGCACCTTAGAAAATAGTTTCTTCATTGCATTTTCTTTATCTACTCCTTTAAATATATCATTTCTGATCTGAATTTGATCTAGTGGATGTTTCCGGTTATCTATCATGCTTAATGATTTTGACTACTATAATAAAATCACCTTATTTTAATATAAAATATTTTTAATGTATTTGATTAGATTGTGGTCTAATCCAAATTTTATTTGCTATTTCAAATCTACTAGATGGGAAAATTGTTGCAATAAATCTGGAAATGATGATAGTTCTAAGAAGCACAAAGTGGCTTCACATGGATTGCGAGCATTTTCTTTTACACTGGAGTAAAGTTGACCTTTTGTTAAACCTTTCTCTAATGGATGACATTACGAATAAAAGCATCTTCCTTCTCAAAGGGCACTGTTTGGTCTGTTCTTCATTCAAACAGTATAGAGTCCAGGATGAAAGCAAACCTGGCACTTTTACCTGAGCCCATTTGAGGGAAGATGCCATTTAATCTATTGGCTAATAATGGGAAGAGGTCCCAGAGTCATTTCCTAGAATTAATGAGAAAATGACATGAGGACATAGCAAGTTCCTCCCTTATTTATTTTGTTTAATTGGCATGCACGTTTGTTTTGAGGAACTTAAAAAGGCAACTTGGCAAAAGATATGTGACCACATCAAGAGATTGAAGCTTGGATTGCTTACTCTTACAGGAGAGTGAAAGCTGGCAGAAGTACTAAGTTGATTTTATAGCAATTAGCTGGAGACCAGCAAAGAAAATAAACCTTCCTTTTATATCTTGCCAGCTTAGTGTGTTTTCTGCTAATATGCATCAAAGACTAGCACTGCCCTTTGGGCAATACCATAAATTTTTAATTTGTTATTAATTTAACTGTTAAATTAAAATAATACAGGTTCTTCATGACACATGCAATAATATTTCTGTGGAATTTTTATGCAATTTTCTCATGGAATTTTCTTATTTAAGAGGCACCCACTTAGGAAAATAGGTGGTGCATTATTGATGTTAAATCGGATATAAAGTTATAGAAAAATACATAATGCAACAATCTATATACATATATGCTTTATTCATATATACAAGGAAAGTTGGATATTCAAAAGTACTGGTAAAATATTTCACTATTCAATTATGAAAAACTTCAGGTATGTTACTTAAAAGTAGAGAAGAACTGAAATAATTATCAGTGAATACTCCTTAATAGGCAAGGTTTCTCTCCCGTACATCTAACGAAGCTAATTAAACCCATAAATACGAGACCAGAATGGTAATACTTCCAGTTGAGCTCTCTGCCGGTATGATTAAAAGGTTCTACGGGAGGCTAACCTTCAGATATTAAACAGGGGACAGCTTTTCAAAGAGACGGCAGTGATAAGGCTGCAGGAGAGAAAGACAACACTAGAATAAAAGTTCAACATACCCCGAAGGATTCTGACAGTGCATGATGACTGGAGGCCAAAAAGCTAATAAAAGATAAACTTTCTACACAGGAGCTGTCAAAGAGGAAAGAGGAAAAGAGAAAAGAAAGAAAAGTGACTAAGAAATAGCCCTGAGAAAGAAAACTTGTGCAAGCTCTCTTTTCTTAGCAAAACAGAAAAGATTAAAATAAAGATACATTAAGCCTTCATACAGTTTTCTGCCTTTTAAAATACATTTCCTAGAACTGACCTTTACAAAGCTGATTTCTATTTTGCGGCAGAGCAAGGAAAAGTGAATGATCGCTGATAGAGCTCCTTTCATCTTCCTTCAGTCTCTTGTAAAGGAGGGAATAATGAGAAAAATGTTTTTAAATACATATTTGGAAAACACATTTTTCTGAGACCAATGGAAAAAGTTATAGAATGGGTAAGGCGGACATGGGGTCACCCATCTCATCCATGTAGACTGGCTAAATACGGTCATCTTAGCTTGATATGGAGACTGAGAGAATGTACAGTTTTCCAGTCTTGAATCTTAGAATATCATCTTCATAGAAGTAGAAATGTTTCATGTGTTATTAAAATGGAAGGACAGCAAGGCAGCAGTGGTGCACACCTTTAATCCCAGCACCCCAGCAGTTGGGAGGCAGGGGCAAGCAGATCTCTGTGAGTTCGAAGCCACCTTGGTCTACAAGAGCTAGTTCCAGGACAGGCTCCAAAGCTAAAGAGAAACCCTGTCTCAAAAAAGCAAAACAAAATGAACAAACAAACAAAAAGGGCAGACTGGTCTCAAGAAAACTTGCTTTACTTGCTTTGGATTTGAGTGAGAGAAGCTGGTCTACCATGGATAGATTAGTGAAAACCGACCTCAGAAATGCTGAAAAAGCCAAGCCAGCTTTGTATGCAAGTTGTGAAATTCTGTATGTCTAAAAGGGTGTTGTGATTTAAGGCCCTGCTATCTCTTGAATGTCTTAATACTTCTCCAACAATGGTCTTCCATTGCTATGCTATAATTGATCCTGCAAACAAGACAGACTCTGTGTACAAGTGTGTGCTTCCACTAAGTTGACATATCCTAACATCCCAGACTGTTTAAGAGGCCTTTTTCTCCTCCTGTCTAACACATTTTTGTTGCCCACAATGGAAGAATGTGACTAAAGCAGTTCTCTAGGACTCTTCTCCCACTTCACTGAGCCCTCTAGCATCTGCTTAGGTCTGTACTGGCTGGAAATCCACGGGGAGATAAAATCTTTAGGCATTCAGGATTAAGCTGTAGGGTAGCAGCCCTTCTGTCTAGCACATTGTAGCGGGTATGCGATACAGATCTGAGAAATCACTACACTCTCTGTGGAAAGTCACATTCCTGTTAGAGCTAAATGAGAGAAGAGGCAGTCAATAAGAATTTATTGATCCGCATGGGCTGTTCAATACACAGCAAGTACTAGCTCTGACAGTTTATACTTCCTTTTACTATGGCCTTTTCTTCTGACTGTTTTATAGTGCCATAAAGATTTCGAAAAGTAACATGGCAGTGGAGCGCATTGGTCAAGAGGACAGACTGTGTACTCCAAGACATGAATACGGTTCCTTCAGCCAGCACTTCCTTAGGCAAAACCTTGATAACATAATCCTTTCTCACCATCCCAGTATCTTCAAATACTAAAGAGGCAAATTTCAGTGCCTAATCTGTTTATTATGAAGCTTAAAATGCATTTTCAAAACCTCTTTGGCTTAGCTCATAGAAATATCGCTGTCATGGAAATTTTACTCAGGAGTTTTTGATGTTTTGGAGATTCAGATTTTATTCAGCTAAAAATACGTGTTAAGTGGATGTAATTTCTCTACCTAGAAAAAAATACCCCTTTAAAATAAATACCCATGACAAGACTGAGTTATGAAATATAATTCTTACTACAATATTAAGACAAGCATGCTTCTTGAACTTTTGTAGCAGCAGACACAGTAGTTGAAGAGCTGTAGTTCAATGGCAAAGTGAATTCATGGTCCTCTGGAGGGGAAAATAACCCACAAGTGTCTCTTTTACCAGTCGGTGGCCTATAATTGATTCTAATTAGCAGTTTGCACAGGGCTGTATGGGTAGGAGGGTCAAAGATTACCAGGGAATCTTCTACTGCTCAGTAGCAAATGGGACACAGCTGCAAGGGAAATAAACCAGTGCAATTAAGCTTTAGTCCTTTTTGTTACTTTCTTTAAAAACCATAGTTCCAATTTTCATGTCTCTAAAGAACTAGAGAAGAAAAATCCACATGCTATCAGCAAAAGGAGACTTTGAATGACACACTCTTACTCTTCCTGGATCCCATGCCTGGCTACCACCATTTTCTTACTTATTTAATTTTGACCTTCTCTTTGATTGGGAGTTGCTCTTCAGGAACACGAATATTTAGAGAATTTAGTAGGAGATAAAGAAGGAAAGGAAACCCCACCGCTTCCCACAGGTCTTTGTTCCTTTCCTTGCCACTCAGCTGGCAACCAGCACCTGCTGTTGTTATTTCTATGGAGACAGATCAGAGGATTGTACACTGAGTGTGTATGCATCAGGTAGGTCTACAGGTCCCTTCTCCTTCCCCCAAACTTCACAGTTTCTCCCACAACATGGCAAAGATTTCTTCAGAAAACCACACAAAATATTTTCATATCATTAAATATTAAATTTCTTATACATAGACGAGTAAATTTTTTAACTCTCCAATGACTCATACAAGACAAGTAAATTATATAACTCACCAGTGACTTATTTTGTTAACTCTCCAGTCCAGAACTCCTCTTGCTTCAGTATTCTAAGACTGGAACTGTCCCGTTCCCAGGATCACCAGTGATATTTATAGGTCTCGTATGTATTTAAAAGTAATATATGTGATGACAATTCAATTAATAAGCAAACTGTAGGTGGAGTTTTCTGGGTCTCAGCAGTAGATCTCAAATAACCACAAGAAACCTAATATTAATTATAAATGTTCAGCTAATAGCTGAGGCTTGAGTCCAGCCAGCACTTACAACTTAAATTAACCCATTTCTATTAATGTATGTGCTGCCCTGAGGCTCCTTTACCTCATTTATCAAAGAAGCCCATATTGCTTCTTCCCTGTCTGCCTCAAGACTCCTCAGACTCCTCCCTTCTTTTTCCCAGAATTCTCTCTACCCAGAAAATCCTGCCTAGTTGTTAGCCAGTCAGCCTTTTGTTAACAATGAGAGCAACACACTTTCCCAGTGTACTGGAAGATTATTCCACAACACACTGTTCTTTTCTGGAGAATTAATTGCTTGGTAACAAACATCTTAAAAATCCTTATAGCTATTGTTGGATATTAATTTTACAAGCTTCTTTTGTTCTTATTTTAATGGTAAAAACAAATATTATAGTCAATTTAAATGCTTTCTACCCCTTCTTAAAACAAAACATTAAGAAAAATAAATATAATTTCTCTGGCTAGAGAAAAATGCATTTATTATTGAGTATATTTGTTTACATATGCACACATATATACACACAAAAGTATGCAGGATTTATAGTGAGCTTATGAAATATTTTAAGAGTATATGATTTTACTCTATGCTATTAAGTGTCATACTTTAGCAATTATATATTATGGAAATTGCAATATGTTAGATGAAAACTTACATACAAAGCAATGTTTGCACAGTATACATGAGCAGGAAGAGATGTTAAATAATTGTTATTTTTTTAGATTAGAACCTCATGTATTGTTGAATTATTTTCAGGAGAGTTCAGTGGATATAAAGATTTTAATTTATGAGCTTTAAGAAAAGCTTATTTCTCTGGAGACAAGGGTAAAATTTCCATAAAAGAGAAGTCAGTTTGAGACATCAGTAATCTGATACTCTAGCTACAGTTCTTCCTTTTCTGTTGCTTTGTAACCCAGCTCTTTGTTTATCTGTCTATCTTCCACTCCTTTTCTGCTCCATTTCTATCTCCATCTCCTTCTTCGTCTTGATCATCTTCTCTATCCCCATCTCCTCCCTCTCTTTCTCCTTTTCCATTTCCATCTCTTCCTCTCTACATTTCCTTCTCCATACCCTGTTCCTTCTCAATCTCCTTCTTCTGCTTCATCTGTGTCTCCATTTCTGTATCTATTTCCTTGTCTGTCTCTGTCTCCACCTCTGTTTCTGTCTCTTTGCTTGCTTCAAAAAAAAAAGTTCTAAATGAGGTTATTATTTTCCCACCAACTTGTGTTTCTTAATAAAAACGGTACAAATTTTTGACTCTATTCTTCTGGTAGGAATACTCCTTTTATTATTCAGTTTCCCTCTAATGAGAAACCATATCCACCGAGTATTCATCTCCTAAAAGAATTATAGATTTTGGGTCCAAATCCAGTAAGTTTCAGTTCTCAATATATTATTTCTTGTATATAAGTTGTCTTTTACAATCAAAATAGAAGTAGGAATGTGACCAGAGTAACAAAGGAGGGTGACTACTTATCTAAAAATCGCAAGCTGGAGACTAATTATGGCTTGATGAATGTTGATCAGAGGAATTTTCCATAAAAATTGCACCATGTCATCGAATTCCATCTGGAAAGGCCAAACAAGGCTCCAAAGAACTCTTGGCTATAGGCTCTTTTTATTTTCAATAGACTTTAGTTTTTTTTTTTTTTTTTTACACAGGTGTGAGGTTCCCAGCAAATCTAAACAAATTTCACATAAATTTCCAAAGTGAAACCACACAGTTATAGCTATATCTGCTATCAGCAGCCCGCACTGGAGATGCACAATTGTTACTGTTTGTAGATTTCATATTTTTTAAAAAGGAATTTGATTATGGAAAAATTATTTTTCAATTTCTAATAACTATTTTAATATGAACTACCATGCAATACCATTATATTGAATACACGTATGAGTGAACGCTGATTCCCTTAGTCATTCTGTTGTGGACACCCAATTGTCCAATTGGCTGTGTGCATCATTGTGCCCCTTCCTCTGTCACCACACACCCTAAAGCTCCTGTACTTTGGAACACATGTCAGTACCTAGTACTTCCCAGATGTTCCAGCAGACTTTGTAGGACTTCACTTCTCTTCTTAGAAATCTGACTCTCCCCTGTGGGCATTCACTTTTTCTTCTGAAATTCTTAGAAAAGGAGGGAGGTTTTAGTCTTCCAGCTTGCACCTTTTGCCCTGGAGGCCACACCATTGCTTATGTTTCCTTTCCCGTGTTTCTTTTCATTTCAATAAGCCCGCAGTTTTAATTGCATGTAATCAGACTATACCCACACTACACAGTGATGTAACGGAGATGAAGTCCCAGTTGCTTCTCCCAACTCGCTTACTCTTGGTTAATACCTGTGTCTTCTGCTGTTTCCATATTTAGTGATTATTGCTCTTGGAGTTGGTGTTTGCAGCACTCCCAATCCTGATTCCCTTTCACTTCTGTCTTCTAATGAAGAAGCTTCTCTGAGTTTAAGAGGCTAATCTCCATGGCTGTGGCATCAATGGGTCAGTGACTACACATGCAGCATTTCAATATCGAGCTTCCTGATCACCACCGACTGCTTTCAGAGTCTTTTTTTTTTTTTTTTTTTTTTTTTTTTTTTTTTTTTTTTTTTTTTTTAGAGCTAATGGGCCAAGCAGTGTTTTAATTAATACAGTGTCTGTGTGATTATTTCGGTTCTTGGTGGCCGGCTGGGATGAAAAAGCAGCCCCCCTTCCTCCAACAATTGGTCCTCAGCAGCAGCCCTAGTCTGGATGTCACCATGGCACAGGTGGTCACAAAGGTCACCCTATGCTTTATTAGATGTTCTTGGTGATCCTGTTATTCCAAGATTCCTTTGGTCTCATTTGACATTATTGTTATCATTCTTGTTACTTCCTCTCTTATTAATCATTCCTCCTTTACCCTACTATCACCACTACTACCATAGTCATTCAGCATAATCATCTTATTCCTTCTTTTTTCTGCATCTCTCATTTCCATGACCTTTACACTTAATGTCTCACAAAGTATTAGAGAAAATACAGAAGGAAGACAGGGTCTTTGCTTGATAGTAGTATGGATTTTTTTGTGTTCGCTGATAGTACTCATTCCCATCTGAAACATCATCAACATACTCTAAGGAGGCATATTCTTGTCAGCACTCTGCTCTTCCAGCCTACCAGAGTCTAATATTAAGCTTTACTTTCAGTAGCCTAAGATGTTTCACATTTGGTTCTCCAAAACTGTCCAATTGTCTGTGGGACAACAGTCTTGTACCTTTAAAAGAATTGCCACTTGTATTGGTTTAATAAATGCTGACTGGCCAGTATCCAGGCAGGAATTATAGGTAGGGCAACCAGAATAGGAGACTTCTAGGAAGAGGAAAGGCTCAGTCTGTAGTAGTCACTCAGACACAGAGGACACAAGATGAGAATTCCTCACTTATAAAAGGTACCAAGCTATGTGGCTAACACATACAAGAATAATGGTTAATGTGAGATGTAACAGTTAATTAATAAGAAGCCTGAGCTAATAGGGCATCCAGTTTATAATTATTGTAGGCCTCTGTGTGTTTCTTTAAAACTGAATGGCTGCAGGACCAGGTGAGACAGAAACCTCTGTCAACACAAATGCTTCAAAATCATTCCACAGGTATACCACAGAAATAGTCCAGGTTCTAGTACCAATTTTATAACAAAGTTCTTTATAAAGGTTAGGGAGAAACTTGGTGCTAGGGAAATTCCCAGGAATCCACAAGGATAAACTCAGCTAAGACTCCTAGCAAAAGTGGAAAGTGTATCCTAACTGATCTTCACCTGTAAATATATGGGTGAATACCCTAACTGCCATCATAGAGTCTTCATCCAGTAACTGATAGAACCAAATGCAAAGATCCACAACCAAGTACCAGCTGAGTTCTGGCAATCCATTTGAAGAGAGGGAGGAGGGAATATATGAGCAAGAAAGGCCAAGATCATGATGGAGAAATCTACAGAAACAGCTGAACTGATCTCATGGGAAATTATGAACCCTAAACTGACAGCTGTGGAGCTTCCATGGGACTGAAATAGGCCCTCCATATTTTGGAGACAGTGGTGAAGTTGGGACTGAGAGACTCCTGGCATTAGAATCAGAATCTATCCCTGATGCATGAGGTAGCTTGTTGAAGCCCTTCCCTTATGGTGGGATGCCGTGCTCAGCTTTAATGTAGGGGGGATGGTATTGGTCCTGCCCCAACTTAATATGCCAGACTTTGTTGAAAGGGAGCCCTTTCTTGTTGAGAGGAGTGGATTAGGGATGGATTGGGGGTGAGAGGGGTGGGAGGAGGGGTGGGGGGGAACTGTGGTTGAAATGTAAAATAAAATTAAAAAATTAAATATATGTGATAAAATGTCATATTAATATAAAGATTTGCTTTTTATTTCAGTTTCAAGACAGTATCACTTGCTTCCATTTTGGGGAGCCAAGATGAGTCATCACACCATGGTGGGATTATGTGAAAGAGCAAAGTGGCTTACTAATGGTTGTTAGGAGGCAAAGAAAGATAAAAATGTCAGAATTTCATTACACAATTCAGAGATATATGCAGATTAATATAAAAGCATTCATCTTAGAGCTAAATATTCATGGCATATTAAAGACTGTAATTGCTTTGTGAGGTTCTCACCTTCTCTCACAAGTGGTCATTATCCAGAGACCAAACCTTCAAAAAATAGGTCTCTGGGTTCATTACAGGTCTAAATTAGGATAATTGGAAAAAGATACAGTTACAGTCAACCCAAATTCATGATTGCTCATGAGTACCTGTTTCATCTTTGTTTTAATTGCACACATCTTGCTCATTTCTCAAAGGTAAAATTTACAAAATCTCATCCAGGTAAATTTTACTTTTGCACTCAGAAAAATGTAGAAGAGATCATGCACATTACAGTTATTATAGTGTCTACCTTCTCACCTAGACCTCATCGTAGATATACTTTCTTTCTTATTACGGCAAAGAAAAAGTGGGTGGTCTTAGCTATGTTCAGATCCATTTTCTAGTGTTCTATTCAGGATGTTGTTCTTTTAATCTTTACCCTCCAGACAGTACAATCATTTTTAAATTCTAAAATTAATAACTCAGCATGCATATTCAATATTTCCCCAACTTTAAGGAAAAAACAAAAGAAAGACAATATGTGATTGTAAATCTTACCTTGGTTGTCAACCTAGAATGAACTAAAATGCAAGCTATGGGCAATCATGTGAGAGATTTTCTTGACCAGATTTTGTTAAAGAAAAAAAATATTATTTTATCTCAAAATGATATAAAAGAAGGGAACTTTGACTTTTACCTGTTGACCTTCACTCTTGTTGGCAGGTTCATCTATCCTGATGAGGTAGCATTTGTTCATTCATAATACATTCAAATTCTTTGGACTTCCAACATAGACTAGAAAATAAGCAGCTCTATGGGTGTCATGAAAACCTAGAGTACAAGACTGGAGTTGCTAAAACAGCCAGCCTTGTAAACTGAGCAACTCCACAATTCTCAGCACCTTTAGTGGAAGAAAGTCATTAATATCTGGATGACATCCTACAGGCCAGTCTAATGAACTCACCTCTAACACACACACACACACACACACACACACACACACACACACACACACATGCCCACACTCATACACTCACTCACACATGTACACACACACACCAATTACACCATGTGTCATCATCTTTTAATATTACATTTCTTTATTTCGTGTGTGTGTGTGTGTAGGTGTTTGTGTGTGCATGCTCACACGTGTGTGTAATCACATAGAAGCTAAAGTGCCCTACTGTTTTACCTTGTGAGTTTCAGGAATTGAGCTCAAGTTGTCAAAATTGGCTGGCAGGTTCCTTTGTTCACCAATCCATCTCACAAATCCCATGTGTCCTTGTCTTAAGTCTCAGCACGGATTAACTCTTAATAGAAAAACTCCTTTAAAAGTCTCCATTATTTTTCCCATCTAGACTCAATTATTTCTTGGTGTTTTCATCCTAATAAAATGGTACTATTTAGACTCCTTACTTCAATGCCAGTGTGCATCTTTCTTGATGAGTTCAATGTTCTTGAGTCTAGAAGTTACTAATAACTTTTTATGATTAATAATTCAATAGAACTTTGAGTCAAGATATTTTCTTCACCCACATAATCATTCTTTTTGCTCAAGGGTTAATCCATGACCACCATGGCAGGAAGCAGACAGGCATGGTACTGGGACAATAACAGAGGGCTTTATATCCTGACCCATAGACAGTAGGCAGAGATGGAGACACTGGGCCTAGTATGGGCTTTTGAAACCTCAAAACCTTCCAGTGATACACCTCTTTCTACAAAGCCACATTTACACCAATACTACACAGACTCCAGCAAGGTTACACCTCTTAATCCTCTCGAAACACTTTACTAACTGGAGACTAAGAATGCAAATACATGAGCCTATGGGAGGCATTCTCACTCAGATCACCACAGCATGTTAATGTGAAAAGAACTATACTGGGTCTTCAAAGAACTACAGGCTACCAAGGATTCCAGAGAGAAGAATTAGTCTTCCCCCAGGATGGGGGTGATACCACTAATTGGAGTTCCACTACCAAGAGGTGTGCCCCCAAATTGTATACAGAAAAGAAACCTTGAACAGACTCAGTTGGTTGTATATGCTTATGTGTGTATGTGCATGCATTTGTGTACATGTAATAATAATCAGAAATTTTAAGAAGACAATATATTTGAAGGCTTGGGAAAGGTGGGAGGGAGAGGACATTAGAAGTACTAGAAGGAAAAAAATAATGTAATTTTTAACTACAATTGTAAAAATTAAAAAATTAAAGGAACAGTTTGATATCTATCTCCTATTGAGATGTTTTAACCATCTCAATTCTCAATGAATTGTCACAAAACCTTTTTATAACTTATATGCAAACCAGAAAGGGAAAAGTCTTTTCCTTTTACAACCTATGTGTTCTCTAAAATGAACTTTTTTTACTTATACAATAGCTAGGGCATTTTGTTTTGTCTGTGATTTTAAAAGCTTTTCTCTGATTACCATGACTTCCTATTTTATTCAAAATTTTATACTTCCATCCATTTAGGATTTTAATTTAATTTTAATTTTAAATCTTATTTAAATTGATCTATAATGTAATTTTTGAAAACATATGTATATTACTTGTATAGGAGAGACTATGTATAAATATTATGTAATCTATAATTTTTATAAGCTATGGAAAGAGCATTTTGTTTCTATTAAATGTGGGTTTTATCATTATTTAATGAAGAATAGTTTTTAATCTCTGAACACTCATTTCGTCCATTTTGATTGTTTACTTTTTTCTCTTGAAGAATGAAAATCTCTCCCTGAATTTTCTTAGCTCGTTTCTCACATGGCTTTTTCAGAAAAAAAAAAAAGTATACACTAAACAGATAGTGCCTTGAATTAATGAGCCACTGATGAATTGAGAACAAAAATCTATCTTAAGGTCACAGTTAAGATACCAAAACCCAGATCTCTGTGGTTATCACCAAACACCTGTGCGTCTAAATCATTAAAGGCTTAATGTTAATACAAACTTCCCTAAACAACTGGAAAAGTGCACTACTATAGAAAATAAACTAAAACTCTCTCCTATGGAAGCAATAGCCAGCACATCCATTATTTCTGTGACTGCTGCTCACAGTGTGTAACAGAAATCTGCCTCATCTAAATGCAGAAGTAGCATGCTACGTGAGTGAGTCCAGGGACAGAATAAAAGGACTGGGTGGAAGATATTGTTGGCACACATGCTATGGAGTCCCTCAAAGTATTTTGTGCACAGTGCACAACTGTCCTTACCCTTTGAAAGTCAGTGTAAATAATTCTTCATCAAGGCTGATAGAAACTGCTTTACATCTGTGCACAGAGGGACAAATTTTCCTGTAAAATTACTTACTACCAAGGCTTTTAGCCAGCAACTAAGGGGCTCTCTCTCTGTCTCTGTCTCTCTGTCTCTCTGTCTCTCTCTGTCTCTCTCTGTCTCTCTCTCTCCTCAATATGAGCAAATGTTGTTGATTTTAGTGCAACCTCACATGATATTCATGTGCTTCTTCCCTTCCTTGTTCCTTATTTGCTTACCTTGTATATACAGATGTTCTGTCTGCATGCACATCTAACTTCACACCAGAAGAGGAATTTGATCTTATGAGACTACAGTTATAGATGGTTGCGAGCCACCAGGTGCACCCTAGAATTTGAACTCAGGAACTCTTTCCCACAGAGCCACCTCTCCAGCCATTTTCTTCCCCTATATCTCTCTGTATAAAATTCCTTTGTTATTCATTCCCAAGACTTCTCATTTCCTCTCCTAGGTACCAGCAGGTCCTCAAGCTTTCCTTACTCATCTATGTTCCTGTAGTAAGGTCCATGTTTTCCAGGTAATCCTGCTCAAATTCGACCTAGCTATTGGATTAATAGAAAAATGAAGCATCAGATCTTGAGAAAAAATTTACCAGTTTGTGTGGTATGTGTCACCACTGACTCTTGTGTATGATTTTTCAGATAGATGCAGTGCCGTCCTATAGAACTCCATTCAGGCCAGTGAAAAAATAAAATAGTCATTAGTGCACCCACTGAAACATGCATAGCTTCTGTCTCAGAGTCCTGCCTCTTCTCTAACTGGAATCTAACACTGACATGAAAAACTCATTGAAGATGAGAAGTTAGACATTTTTGTGCTTCTGCTATTCTTCCTACCAATCAGAAGACTGACGTCCTTGATCTGGTCCCATGATATTATTAGGATGACATTTCAAAACTTCAGCAAAGTGCAGACTCATAGTAAATGAAGTACTTGTACCAAAAATTCCCTAGCAACATGATGTAGATCAGACATAAAAGTGGTCCAATTATGACCTCCTTCTCCGGGTTTCTTTTATTGTTTTCCAGATAAGGCTCAGAAAAACTTTCATATATATTATAAAGAACTATTTGGTTTTGAGGGCAAAGACAAGATTCCTATTTGGGGGGGGGGGGTATGAGCCCTTTCTATGAATTGGGGCTAATAGCAGAGGTCACATTGATAAAATTGGGCTGATAGTGAGAACAGCAAGATTCCAGAATTCTAAGGGCTAAGTGCCAACAGTAAGCAATAAAACCATGGGACAATCACCTCATAGCAGTTCCTGGAAGGAGAGCCTACACCTTACAAAGGAGCATAAACATAAAGAAAGCTGCTCTAGCAAGTGCACGAGACAGAATTCTTCCTCTTTACCAAGTCATCCTGTTGCCATTTATTCAAACTGTCATATCAGATGTGGTGTCTCTGACTTGAACTTTGTATGGGAGTTGAATTATATTATTTTTTCTTTCTTCATAACCAATATAGAGAAAGCTAAGTAATTTTGATATGCTTGGAAGAGACATTTATTGACACTTACCAACTTTGATGGATTACAATTATTTGACCCTTTTGTAAAATTCCATTTCTCCTCTCTCTTATTCCATATTATTGAGCATATTTTCCATATATCATTTTTCATGCATACTAATATATGATAAGCACTATTCTTTGGGGATTAATTTTAGAAAATTGTCCTAAATCAATTTTAGAGGAAATAGAGCAATGATGAAGAAGTGGGAAAAGAAGATTATGTCTTTCTAGATCATGAAATATTTCTCCTCCTACAAACTAGTCATTGTACTTGTTTTAATGAAGTATTCATTTTTGTTTGTTTCATCTACCAGAACAATGTCTCTAAATAAAGTCCCTGAGAATCGAGGAGGTCTTCTAGTATTGTAACTCTGCTGACTGGTGTTTCCTCTTCTTATATATCCACGAAACAATCAAACATACAAAACTTCAATAGTCCATGAGTTCTTTTGAAACACAAAAGAACTCTCCTAATTAAAAAAGGAAACCATGATGGCTTAACAAATGACCTGACAGTGGCTTTGGTATTTTTGGTGAAGTGGGCCTCATTTGTCAATGGCAATCTATTCTACGGTGAAAAGCGAAAGACAGAAAACAGCAAAAGGTATTGACTATGACATCCTTGTGGACCCAGCTCTCACAGTTTGGTGGTTTTGGAAATGTCAGCTTAGTATATCTAAAAACTGCACAAACAATCCAGCAGAAATGTTAAGTGAAGGTTTCTGCATGACCAAAGCTAAGAGCCAAATGTATTGGCATTTTTTTTCTTTAAGATTTCTATGTAGTATAGCCTCTAGATACTCAGTGATATTAATTTTCCATTTATTTGACTCATTTGACTTAGCAAACAATATCTCTAAGAAGATAGCAGGGTAACTGTGACCAGTTATTTGTGTCATAGAGACTTTTACAAGGAGTTTATTACATTGGACTTTTAACATAAGGTGACATGAAGTTTAGTATTATCTTTCTTTCTCCTCTAAAAATTCATATCTTTTATAACTTGAAACAACTGATACCATTTGATGTGGGATTCCCCTCTGTATGCTGTGAATATATTTTATTACTATTGGTTAAAAAAGAAGCTGCTTTGGCCTATGACAAAACAGAATATAGCCAAGCTGGAAGAGATATATAGAAAGTAGGTGGATTCAGGGAGATGCCATGTAGCTGCTGCAGGAGACAGATGCCAGAAATTTACCAGGGGTCACAGCCTCGTGGTGATTTATAGATGAATAGAAATGGATTAACTGAAGATGAAAGAGCTATCTAGAAATATGCATGAACCATTGGCCAAGCAGTGTTGTAACTAATATAGTTTCTGTGAAATTTTTTGGTCTGGGTGGCCAGGAAACAAAATGCAGTCTCTGTTCACAACCATTTAGATGGTTAGGTGGTGAGTATTAAAACAAGGCAAAAGCTTGTATAATATTTGCAAGTTTTAGGAACACAGTGGGATTGCAGTGACTCTTAAAAATTAAAACAAGTCTTAGAAATTATATATAATCACACTGTATCTAAGTGTTGGATCAGTTTTTCACTAGGATGATTGGTATAGTCCAGAGAACTTCCTGGGTTTTCCTGGCTTCCTCCGAACTGCAACTGATTGCACAGACTTTAATTAAAGAGCATACTACTTGAGGAATGGGTTTCTACTGTGTTAGACTTCAGACTCCAGTCAAAACTTGTCATTCCTTTCCTGACTCAATGGTTTCTTCCTGGCCCTTAAGATAAACATGAAGTTTTATCCCTGATAAGCAACCACAGCAGTAAATCCACACCAAAGCTTTTCTATCTGTTTTGTCATAAACGAATTCATTTCCTCACAGAAAAGAAAATCCTGACATATTTCCAGTTCTGATGCATAAGTGATTCTGGTTTCTACTTCATATTTTTTATGCTGGAAAATATGAAGCATTGATAATTGGACACAAGCTTTTCATTGACAGCAGTATTTATCGCTTCTTGGAATTGTTTACCAGTATTTAATTGCACTGTGGATTTAGAAAGGTGAGGAATTTATGTTTTTGTTTATTGGTTTTTAGGGTAATGATCAATTAAGGGAAAGTTAAAAAGGAAGAACCCTTTCCATCAAACATCAGCTTTCTGTTGGTTACTGCCACAGCTGTAGTTAACTTCTTTATCAAGATAAATTTTCATTTTGTCAGAAGCCAAAGGATGTAAGTCCTGATATTTAATCAAGAAATATTAAAATATTTAGAATGTATAGCATGTGATATTTACATTCAGACTTAGTTTAGTTTTTTGGAGGAAATTTTATATTCATAATCTTAGTCATAGCCTTCAGAGGAAGATAGCTAAGTCCATAAACCATAAGAGCTTGCGAGCGCATTCTGATCAACCAGGGAGACAGATAAGGAGAGACAGTGCCTGGCTGCACTTAGCAGCCTCTTCCAAAGTGATAGCTTGCTTCTGCATGGAGCAGCACATCTGCCTACACTGCAAAATGGGTAAAAATATCCAAGCAGAAAACTCATCTTTGTTTTCCTTCCAGATTGCACAGTTTATCTCCAATAGCACACACATTCATCGTCACCAAAGCTCAGTGGAATAATTACCCATATTTACTGAATAGGCCATGCACAGCCATATGCTGCTGGTGGAAAGAATGTGGAAGAGATACTGAAAACTTACACAAATAATGAGACTGCAAAGTCAGCCACTTACAGCTGAGCAGTGTTTAAAAATCAGACACAAGGAGAGCAGCCTAAGTTATGAACAAAGAATTGGATTTCCATGAGGTGGGAGCAGTGTGATGGAAAGGGTAAGAAATTCAAAACTTCTGTTCCAAAAGTAGAAATGGAGACAAGACATCTTATCTTGAACATAAGATACAGATAGATATATAACATCCCTACAAGGAAATACACACACACACACACACACACACACACACACACACACACACACCTTTTGATTTTAAATGCTGAAGAATTTAAAACAAAGCACGTCTGAGGATGTGGTGGAGATAATCAATGTACATGAATGTTAAAAATAGCATACACACCAGCACGGTAAATGCAGTTCTGTACTTGTATTGGTTTTTATTTTCAATTTTATTTTTTAATATCTTTTTTACTTATTTATTATGTATACAACATTTTGTCTGTGTGTATGCCTGAAGGCCAGAGAGGGTGCCAGACCTCATTACAGATGGTTGTGAGCAACCTTGTGGTTGCTGGGAATTGAACTCAGGACCTTTGGAAGAGCAGGCAATGCTCTTAACCACTGAGCCATCTCTCCAGCCCTTGTATTGGTTTTTAGTTTACAAAACGGTTCTTGACATAGGTTCTCAGTCCATTTCTTCAGTCATTACTGTTTCATATTATGATCAACCCCATTTCATGAAAAAGAAGATAGATTCATAGGATTTAATTTAATTTTTTAGATTTATTTAATTGATTTTATGTATATGAGTGTTTTGTCTATATATTTGTCTGTGCACCACATCTGTCCTTGGGGCTGGCAGAGGCCAAAAGAGGGTATTGGATTCCCTGGAACTAGAGTTAGCGTAGGCTGTGAGTTGAGATATTTGTGGTGGGAATTCTTCCAGAAGAGGAGCTGTTCTCTTTATAGCTGGGCCTTCTCTCCTGTCCTAGGATCCACCGGATTTTAATGTATTTGTTTATGGTTATAAATTAATATGTAAAGAGTAGACACCACCAAGAAATTTGAAGTCTTCACATTGAAATAGATTTGATAAGTCCACATTGACTGAACTAGGAAGAAAGTGATTAGAATTGAGGGTCTATACACAATGCAAAGATGGATTTTCAACAACTATGTCTGGTGTCTGCAGAGCACAGAAGAGGGCATTGGATCCCATGGAACTGGAGTTTGTGATCCATGTGAATGCTCGGACTGATTTCAGGTCCTCTGTAAGAGTAGCAAATGTTCTGACTACTGAACCCTGGCTTCAGCTCTCATCTTACTTTTTTGAAATTTAACAAATAGGAAACAGACAGACGGTCCTTAGTAATCACATAGTTATAGATACAGTAAATTCATTAAAGCTACATTTTTTTTCTGGTTTTTAAAATAATTTCAACAAGTTCTTATATATTTCAAGCCATTTTATTTAAAACTATGAAATATTTTAAGGAAAGCCTCTTGAGGTATTTATATTTTTCATCACCGTCCCTTCTAATTTACTGTATATGCATACATTGATATCTAAGTCTTCTATTCTTTTTAATCATGACTATAGTCTAGAGTCTTGGATGAATTAGGTACTTATTAAGTATTATTTAAATTTATAATGCACTTTTAATGCATGAATGCGGTTAACCTTTGACCTGTTATTTCTTCTTATCTCTTTCTCTATGACCTTTTCTATATTTCTTGCTCCTTTCATTAGATTATTCTATAAGACTTAATTTCCTGCACCAGGATTTTTCTCCTTGCTTTTCATTGGCAGTGCCAGGTCATAATATATTCCCATGTACTTTTTCTGCTATTTTTTCTTCACTCTTGTGTTCATTGTTGTATGTGCTCCGCTATGGAAAATGCTTTGCTTATTTTTTTACTAATTTAAAACTTTTAGATTATTCAATACAGCTAGCTTGACTAACTCAGAAGTTCAGTTTTCATAGACAGCCCTAGGATGTCACATACATCATCTTACTTTGTCACTTATGGCTCCTGGCTTCAGTCTTACCACAAGTGCCATCATGGTGTGAGAACATGCCATACCCTTTCTTCCTGCCTGCACACATATCTTTAATCACCAAAGCACTTTCCTGACCCATAAGTGTGGGGGAAGAGAATGTCATCAGAAGTAGAGAGGTACCCCAGGATTAGCAGCAGATTCAACATGGTGTATTTCTCTCCATTCTTAAAACTCTTAACATTACCATTCAGGGCTTTGTATATCATTATTCACCCAATGTGTGATATTATAAAAACTGCAAATTTTGATTATTCATGACTGTCAGAGATAGCTATACAACATCATTTAAGGATGCTTTTAGTTTTTTCTCTTTTAATTTTTTTTATTTAAAAAATTTCTATCTCCTCCCCTCTTCCTTCCCCTTCCCTCCCCTCCCCACCCCCATACCCTCCCTCTCTCCCTTTTCAGGCCAAGGAGCCATCGGGGTTCCCTACTCTATGTTAAGACCAAGGTCCTCTCAACTCCCCCCTGGTCCAGGAAGGTGATCAACCAAGCTGAGAAGGCTCCCACAGAGCCTGTCCATGCAGAATAGTCAAAGATCAGCGCAGAATAGTCAAAGATCAGCACCTTTGTCCTTGGCTTCTTCATCAGCCTCCACCGTCGGAAGAGATGCCCAATCATACTACAAAAGCATTTGCTCATCTATGTTCATAGCAGCATTATTTGTAATAGCCAGATCCTGGAAACAACCTAGATGCCCTTCAGTGGAAGAATGGATGAAGAAACTGTGGAATATATACATGCTAGAATACTACTCAGCAGTAAAAAACAATAACATCTTGAATTTTGCATGCAAATGGATGGAAATAGAAAACACTATTCTGAGTGAGGTAACCCAGACCCAAAAAGATGAACATGGGATGTACTCACTCATAATCGGTTTCTAGCCATAATTAAAGGACATCGAGTCTATAATTTGGGATCCTTGAGAAGATAATAAGAAGGTGAACCCCCCAAAAAAGATATAGTAATCCTCTTTTAATTTTTAATTAAAGTAAAACACCCACAAGACAAATCCATTGGAACTTCTCAGATTTACTAGGAAATGTCCATCTTCAGATTTTCTGCTTGGAGGAAATAACATTTTCTTAGTATATCACCCTTTATATCCATCCCTAATATGCTCTCAATTTCCAAAAGAAAAATTAACCTTAATGTGTTGACTTAGTGTTTAATTATACAAATAAAACTTCTCAGATGATTAAAAAATAGAAGGAAACAAAAGCTCTAAACAAACATTAACAATCAAAAATGTTAATGTTTATGTAGTCATTGTAATTAAAGAACTCCCTCAATTGCTTTATTTTGCATTGTTTTAAATAGAAGGTTAACATCTCCAACTCAGACCTTAGTTCAGGGATGCAAGAGATTGATGCTCATTAAAATTTAGCAGCAGCACATTATTGGAAACTGTGAAAGTATTACCCATTGTCAGGCTACAGGTAGAATCATTATGTCCAGTCAATGTCTTTTGAATTATTTGTGAATTTTATTCACTTATTTATTTTATAGTAAATGAGTTGAAATATGTTTACAATTGAGTTGTAAATATGTAATATTAAGTGGTAATTTATAAGTCTTGGTGGTTCACATAATTTCTCTGTATTTGCTGCTAATTTTCAATGAATCATTCTTTGTTCAAAGATAAATCATATTCCTCTATGAGCATGTGAATTAATTTTAGAAGATCCATCCAACTTATAAAGAATTATATTTCTGGTATAATTTTATTTTTCACATTTTAATCAATTATATACTATTTATAATCGTATAGCAACTTCAATACAAGGGAACTTTGTTAACAGAGCCTTATAGGAATTGAAAAATCAATTTCAATTTATAAATATAATTTAGTCGAAGACAAGTATGTTAGAATGAGTATCATAAGATGTTCATTCATAAAATGCAATATAATGGGATAAACTTCTGTTTAGGAAATGCCGTACAAATGTGAATTGGCAGGAGATGATGATACAGCATTGACTGAAAATGGTACCAGGTTCCCCACTCCTGAAAATTTCCTTGGAGTACAAGTTAGTTCAGTGGTATTATTCTCACCTTCTCATAAGGAAATTTTAGATTAAAAATTATTAAATTTCTGATAAGGTCAAGTATCTTCCTTTTTGGGCAGGTGTTCATTTTCTCACAGGATTGAAGACATTCTAGTGAGGAACAGCTGATTTGCCATGATTTTTTTATTAAATACTGACATTCATATCCAGAATGGCAACTGCAATCTATCTATGTAGCTAATCCCTAATATGGCTGTTCTCACTACAGGTTGAAGAAAATAATAGAAATTGTCCATACAACCTATGTTAAATATTCAGGAGATGGTGCTGCCTTCTCATCAGGACAATGGGATGACAGAACTCTGTTCTTGTAAGCTGCCACCAAGCAAAACTTTTAGTAAGCTGCAGCATAGGTTCTGGAATCTTTATAAAACAGATGCGACACAAGTGTCTATTAACTATTTTTCTAGTTACTATGCTAAAATAACTGACAGGAAGACCTTCAAGTGAAGATGGATTTATTTTGACTTGGCATTTAGAGGTTATGGCACATCATGGTGAAAATGGAAATATGGAGTCGTGGCTCCTTTTATATTAGCATATCAGGAAGCACTTAGGCCAGAACTGGGAACAAATATCAATCACCTTCATGGCCCATGTCCAACAACCTACCTTTCTTACCCAAGCAACATTTCCAAATGTTCCCAGTACTGCCAACAGTAGAGAAGCAAGTATTTAAAAAACATGCAAATGTGTTGGGTATTTCATGTTCAAACTGTAACATTGTTCCCATGAACTCAATGGGGTCATTGACAGGTCATAATGCAAAATTTATTCAGTCTAATTTTATAAATTCCCATAGTCTTAACATATTCAACAGTGTTCAAACTACCAAAGTCTCTTGCAACTGAAGGCAAATTAACTGTGAGCCCCTAAAAATCCAAAGGAAATGTAACAGCATGAAGTGAAGAAAAGTGTCCATTCCAAAATGGAGTAACAGGGATATATCAAGAATAAACTGTACCAACACTTGACAAGACAGTCTTTAAACCCTGAAACTCCATATCCGGCATCCTGGGCTTTCAGAGAACTCATATAGGCATATGTAGTCTAACTCATATGGCCCTGGTACCTAAGGCACATAAAGGTTCTTTCTTGAGCTAATTTTACTTTGTACCTGTGGTTTTCCTTTACAAGAATATACCATACTCCAACATTCTGGGGAATCCATTGCTATTTAATATGTACCTTCACAACTGCAAGCATAATTCTTTAGGAGCTAAACACAGATTCCAACCTAAGTATACATTATCTAGTCCTGTATGCATTTTCTCTGGATGTATGGTACAAGATCCTATGACTACATAACTCATACATTCTACATGTATGCAATACCAGTATCCTATAGGTAACACTAAGTTCTATAGTAAAATCACAATGTATCTTGTCCTCAGTCTTCAACTACAGCAATCTCTCAGTACTTCTGCAGTTCACCTGGGTTAACATCATAGAAGACAGTGTTGGAAAAGTGGGGCCCTGTGACTCAGTCTTCTCAGATATTTTCTGGTTTAAGATTTAAGATGGGTTTCAATTTTCATTCTCTTGAGACTTTGATGGAATAAATCTTGCCCTCAAGGCATCATTACTATTACTCTTTTGGAAAAATACTCATGGTTTCTCTAATGCATTGATCTTCTCAACAATTACTGTGAACTTGTCCCTGCTTGCCTTATATATGATTATATATGTGCATTTAGCAGCCAAAATATACTATGAATGTGAAAGTGAACACGGAGGGCTATATGTGAGGGTTTGGAGGAAAGAAAGAGGAGGAGGATATAATATTATAATTTAAATAATAAAAAAAATACTTTAGGGCCCAGTGTCTGACATTAGCATTATTTCTGGAAGCTGTGTACACTTCCAAAGAAGGAAGCAACCTCAATAAATAATCACAGATGTTTGCAGAGCAAATTATCATGGTTTAAATATACAGTGTCTTCCCCAAAGGCTCATGCATTGAAGGGCCCTATGTGGTGGTAGCATTTACTAAAAAGTTGATCAACTGAGTCCATGCTGAATGGCTTTTAGTGGGTAGAGCCTAGTTGGACGAAGGAGGCCTCTAGAGAGCTTGCCTTTGAAGGGTACAAATACAATCCTGAATCTCTCTCTCATTCTCTTTGCCTCTACCTCTCTCAGTCTATCCCTCTCTTCTTTCCCATGTTACTTGTTGCCTGTCTCCAGATTTCATACTATGATATTTCTGCTTTGATTCTGGACCAATAATCAAGTGAAGCAAAATCTGTGGACTGAAACCTCTGAGAATGTATTGTAAAAAATAATCTTACTTTCCTCAGATTGAATAGATCACTCTGACACTGAAATTTTTTTTTTTTAAAAAGGAACAGAGGTCTTTGAAATCATGTGAATGCTGGTTGTATAAGTTGGCAAATGACATCAACTTGAAACTGTGATGGAAATGAAGAGAATTGAGATCAGCGCAACAGTTGCCTCTGATTCTTCTTGGAGATTAAGACAGAATACACAGACAGTTCAGCAGTTGAGAGTACAAAGAAGACACAAAGGTCTGGAGAAGATCTTCTTTTGGCACTTTATCTTAAGGTCACTTCACACCTACAGGAAGAAAGACTCTCAAGTCTGTAGAACCAAGGTGGCAGAATGTGGTCAGCCCGAGAGATGCGCTGTTCACCAGTCAGGTCAAGGTATTGATATATCAGGGCTGTGGTAGAATGCAGTAATGTCTTTTCATTTGTGAGAATGAACCTGCTGACAAACCCGAAGAGCAAAACCATCCTTTTCCTCAGATACGTTATAGCATTTCAGGGATTAAAAAATAAACCTTGAAGAATATTTATAGAACTATTTCACAAAAGTGAACTTAATGATATCTGTCATGGAAACTATTAGTTGTTATTGCTCCATGAGGAACTATCACAAATCTGATGAGCAGAAATAGTTTTTGCAACTCAGTGATATGCTAAGGGTGAGCTCTAGTCTTCACATCAGCCTCTGGTGCAGAAACTAAAATCCAGGTGTTGGCTGGATTCTAGTAGTTGGAGATCTTAACAAAGGAACACTGCCCAAGGTTGATGTCATTCCTGGAAGGATGTTGTACACCAGGACCAAATGTGGTGCTTGCCAGGGGTTGCTATAGCTTTTGTGTTGCAATTTTACACTGAGATAGTGGAAGATACTGTGTAGCAGGACAAATATTATGATTCCTCTCATACCCTTTACTCAAAGCCTTGTTGACCACTATCGTAAACATTACGTCAACAAACAAAAATAAACAAGCAAATCAAAAAAGGTCTTGATGGCTAAATCAATAGAGGAGAACAAATAGAATCATCCACAACATGCATCTGATCCAAAAAGAAAATGGAAAGATATTAAAAACAGAATCCAATCAATAGTAAACTTTGTACAGTAGCTTTGCCAAGCACAATGGGGTTACAGGGATTGCATTTCCTTTACTGCCTTACATAAAAGAGCACTCCATGAATCAGTGGATAGCACAGTAAAGAACAATGTCTTCTTGGAGACATATAGTGGAAGTATCAGGGGCCTGTGAGTTCCATCTTCAATACCCCCATGGGTTCTGACAGAAAGCTTACAGCTAGTGAAAACTGGCTTAAAAGAGTCTGAGGGTGAACAAATCAGCTCATACATGTCTTGTTCTTGTGTTACTTTATTCCTTTCTGTTATTATTATTATTATTATTATTACAAATTTTCACCTCCTTCCCTCCTCCCAATTTCCCTCCCCTATTCCTCTTCCCCCTCCCTCTCCAGTCCAAAGAGCAGTCAGGGTTCCCTGCCCTGTGGGAAGTCCAAGGTCCTCCCCACTCCATCCAGGTCTAGGAAGGTGAGCATCCAAACAGACTAGGTTCCCACAAAGCCAGTACATGCAGTAGAATCAAAACCCAGTGCCATTGTCCTTGGCTCCTCAGTCAGCCTTCCTTGTCAGCCACGTTCAGAGAGTCCAGTTTGATCACATGCTCCATCAGTCCCAGTCCAGCTGGCCTTGGTGAGTTCCCATTAGATTAGCCCCACCGTCACAGGGGGTGGGTGCAACCCTTGCAGTCCTGATTTCCTGGCTCATGTTCACTCTCCATCTGCTCCTCATTTGGACCTTGGGAGCGCAGTCTAATGCTCCAATGTGGGTCTCTGTCTCTATCTCCATCAATCGCCAGATGAAGGTTCTATGGTGATAAGCGAGATATTCATCAGTGTGGCTATAGTGTAGGGCCAGTTCAGGTGCCCTGTCCTCAGCTGCTCAAGGAACAAGCTGGGGACATCTCCTTGGACACCTAGGAACCCCTCTAGCGTCCAGTCTATTGCCAACCCTCAAATGGCTCCCTTAATTAAGATGTATACTTCCCTGCTCCCATATCCACTCTTCCTCCATCCCAACTGTCTTATTCCCCCAAGCTCTCCCCATCCTCCCCATATAGTTATCCTCCTGGATATTGGAAGTAGACAAGACTGCCAGGCAAAAATTAAGATCTTGGCGGTGGAGGTGGGATGGCGGTAAGGGGAGATGGGGAGAGAGAAGTTACTTTATTCTTTAAAAAATGTTTTGCTCCCCAAAAGGCTTCCAGTTCATATACTCATACAGACACAATTAGCAATTTTTTGGTGATAGCAAAGATACCAGGCATGCATTTCACAGGGCCAGGAAGACAGACCTGTTATCTCACTTATGTCTCAGAGAGGGCATGGCAGTAAGATGCCCCGGCTGATTCTGGGAGGATTAATTAAGGAGGGAGCTTCATATTTTTGTTTTTATTGAGCTATATATATTTCTCCCCTCCCCTTCCTTCTTTCATCTTCCCCTTCTAGCCTATCTAATCTTCCCCATATTCTCAATTTACTCAGTAGATCTTGTCTTTTTCTACTTCCTATGTAGATTACATCCATGTGTTTCTCTCTTAGGGTCCTTTTCGTTGTCAAGGTTCTCTGGAATTGTGAATTGTAGGCTGGTTTTTCTTTGCTTTATGTCTAAAAGCCACTTATGAGAGAATACAATACACACACACACACACACACACACACACACACACACACACACACACATATATATATATATATATTCTGGGTCTCAGTTACATCGCTAATTATTTAACTATGATGTTTTCTAGATTTATCCATTTGTCTGTAAATTTCAAGATGTCATTCCCTTTTCCTCTATGTAGTACTCCATTGTGTAAATGTATCACATTTTCTTTATCCATTCTTCCGGCAGAAGGCATTTAGGTTGTTTCTAGTTTCTGAATATTACAAATAATGCCGCTATGAACATAGCTGAACACATGTCCTTGTGGTATGATTGAGCATCCTTTGGGTGTATACCCAAAAGTGGTATTGCTGGGTCTTGTGGTAGGTTCTTTCCTAATTTTCTGAGAAATCGCCATACTGCTTTCCAAAGTGAGTGTACCAATCTGCACTCCCACCAGCAATGCAGGAGTGTTCCCTTTACCCCACAACCTCTCCAGCATAAGTTGTCACCAGTGTTTTTGATCTTGGCCATATCTGACAGGGCTACTGAAAGTTCTCTGCTCAGGTCTGTGCCCCATTTTTTATTGAATTATTTGTTCTTTTGATGACCAATTTCTTGAGTTCTTTGTATATTTTAGAGATCAGCCCACTGTCTGTTGTGAGGTTAGTGAAGATCTTTTCCCATTTTGTAGGCTGCTGTTTCATCTTATTGACCCTGTGTTTTGTTTGACAGAAGCTTTTCAGTTTCAAGAGGTCCCATTTATTAATTGTTGCTCTCAGTTTCTGTGCTACTGGGGTTATATTTAGGAAGTGGTCTCTTGTGCTAACGCATTCAAGTGTACTTCCCACTTTTTCGTCTATGAGGTTCAATGTGTTCGGTTTTATGTTGAAGCCTTTGAACCATTTGGACTTGAGTTTTATGCAAGGCAATAGATAGGGATCATTTTTTTTATTCTTCTACATGTTGATATCCAGTTATGCCAGCACCATTTGTTGAATATTCTTTCTTTTTCCATTTTAATTTTTTGCTTCTTTGTAAAAAATCAGGTTTTCATAAGTGTGTGGTTTGTTTTCTGTGTCTTTCGTTCAATTACATTGGTTCTCCTCTCTGTAATGTAGCAGAAGTCAAGATTAACTCAAAAATGACAGTTGCCCTACTTTATCCACATGATAAATGGGCTAAGAAAGAAATCAAAGAAACAGCTTCTTGAAAATAGCCACAAATCACATAAAATATCTTGGAGTAGCTCTAACCAAACAAGTAGAAGACCTGTACAACAAGAACATTACATTTTTTGAAGAAAGAAAGAAAATGGAAAGATCTCCCATGCTTTTGAATAGGTAGAATTAACACAGCAAAAATGGCAATATACAAAAAGGAATCTACAGATTCAATACTATGCTCAGCAAAATTCTTCACAGACTTCAAAAGAAGAATATTCAACTTCATATGGAAAAGCAAAATACTTAAGATAACAAAAACGACCCTGTACAATAAAGGAACTTCTGGAGGCATCACAATCCCTGACTTCAAACTCTACTACAGAGCTACAGTAATGAAAACACTCTGGTATTGGTATAACAAAAGGAGGGAGCTTTAAATAAAATAGAATTCTGAGAAAAGGGAAAAGGTGGGTTTTGTGTACTAACTATATTTCTAAAGTGTGACTAGTTAAGATAGAAGTTTGTAATTAATAAATGTAGCAAAAAAGGAAAGAATGCGGAAAAACTGTGAATTCTCTGAGCAATTACTCCACTTCCTTCTATGGCTACTGAGAACACAGTATTGTGGTAACCATGGCATCTGCGTGAACTATAAGAGGAATACGAATGGTGCTTGATTTGCTTTGGCATTTTCAACAAATGCTAACTGAATTAAATTTCTTCATAGTAGATCAAAATGAAAAGCTGTGACTATGTAGAATCCAGAGACTGTCACTCCCAGCCCTTGGCTAAGCAGTTGGACATTCATACTCCCTGACACTGAGATGAGAAGGGATTCTTTTCTCTGGAGTCAGTTTAGTGATCCAGTCTTTATCCTTTATCTCTAGGGGTAACTCCACAAACAGCTAATTTCCTAATCTAAGATCTTGTATCAAATGAAATCAAGGTGAAGGCAAGTATAGAATATTAGTAGCTTGTTAGGGTAGAGCAGGGCCAGTAGATTACACTTTCATGGCTTGGCTGTTAGAGAATTCAGGGCCACCCAGACCTGTTTATCAGGGAGGGCAGACATGCTGTGTCTTCTACTCAGTGCCTGATTTTTGAATCTCCAAATGTAGTCTACTTGCAAAGCTACACTCCTTGTCAGGTGTCCTGCCATAAAAGATAATTGTTAGGACCTAACTTTCTGTAAATTTGACTATGAGAACTAAGGTCTATTTTAGTGAGTAAATGCATTTACAGCAGGGCCACACATGTGGGGAAATGTCATCCAGTTAACAACACAGCAGGGAGATATACTCAATAATTGACTAATACACTGATGGGATTTTTTTTTTTTTTTTGCAGGGGAGAATCCCACTATGGAAAAGGGGTGCTATGGTTTCAAAAGGGATTTACAGCGATGACAGTGATTATTCAAAAGGCAGGTAATCCCAAAGCTTTGCAAATTGGGTTTCCTCCAATGGATCTCCAGGGGTCAGCCTGGAGGTTGTGACAGCTGTACTCTCAATGTATAATGCTGTGTACCAAACACAGCACGAAGGTGGTGAATGTTTTGAGAGCATTTGCAAACTGTGTTCCAGGTATGGAAACCTGAAGGGGAAGCCTAGCCAAAAACCTTGTTTTGTAAGGCGTGTCCCCCTTTGGCTAAAGGCGTGTCCCCCTTAGGCTAATATTGACTTATAAAATTTTGCAGGCCTGCAGCCCGCTTGCTCTTTGTTTTCCTGCGCTCCTCGCTGGAACCTTGGATTTCTAAGTTCCCTTTCCTTTCCTTTATTAAAACTGAATTATATATATTAAAGCTTGTCTGGTGAATCATAACTGCCGATCAACCACGCACCTTCAGAAACCTTGAACAGAACAAGGGAGATATACAGGGTAAGGATGCAAAATGGTCAACATGAAAAATGACAATGAATTAATTAGCTCCAATAATTGCTGTTTGCCATGGGTGCAGAATACAGGATCAACATGAAGTGATTATATTTCTATATTCTATCAGTGATCACATAGAACCTATTTTTGAAAATACCAATGCATAATCATTTGAAATACATGAGAGGAAATCTAAAACAATGTGTTTAATAACTGAACAATTAAAACTTCAGCTATTAGAGTGAAAGTTAAATAAAGCCCAAAATTCAGAAATATGTCCAAGATGCCTCAGAGGTCAAAAGGAGATGAATTGGTAAAATAGTTATTCTCTCATAATTGGTTTCTTGCCAATGATAAGCACAAAAGGCTCCTTTGCATAATTTGGCAGTTCTGATTACTGGAAATGCAAAGGACTTAAATATCTATCCAAAACATTTTTAAAAAGAAAAAGAATATATTTTTGACATAATTTTTATTGATTCTTTGAGAATTTCACATCATGAATCCCAATCCTACTTATTTCTCAGTTCCTTCCTATCCTCTCTTCACCCTTGTAGTGTCGCTCCTAAAGAAAAACTAAAAAAGAAATAATAAAAATAAGATAAAAATTTAAAAATTAAAAAAACAAACTAAACATGCAAGTAAGACTCTAAAACAAACAAAATGAACAAAATTAAACAAATAACACAAAGAGCAAGCAAACGAAACCACTCTGCTCATGTCTTTTCCACCTCTCCACTGTCTCTTCATTGGTCCTGGTGGTGCTGGGAGCTACTGTGTATTCAAACATTTGCAGCTTTACTTGCAAATGTTCATTGCACAATGCACTGGCTAGGACAGTAATCTGTAAGTTTTCCCCTTAAATAATAATCCTTTTATTAATCATAATTCTAAACTGGTGTGGGATTGTTTTGTGACTTATGTCTACAAACATCCACCAGAGCTTTGAAATCTTCTTTGTTTTTTTTTTTTTTTTTTTGGTTTTTCGAGACAGGGTTTCTCTGTGGCTTTGGAGCCTGTCCTGGAACTAGCTCTTGTAGACCAGGCTGGTCTCGAACTCACAGAGATCCGCCTGCCTCTGCCTCCCAAGTGCTGGGATTAAAGGAGTGTGCCACCACCGCCCGGCCAGAGCTTTGAAATCTTAAGTCTTTATATGAATATCTTAGCCCAGGAAGTGATAATTTTAGTCAAAATTAACTTGGCTCTGTTGATTCTTGTACATTTCAAACATACTGTAAGTCCATTTTTACAGTATGGCCAAAACATAATGTGTATACATATTAATGAAGTTAAGCTTTAATGTGAATAATGGTCTTGTTTATGTGGTTTTTTTTTTTTGGTTTGGTTTGCTTTATTTCAGAAAACTACATGTCAGGAAAAGTATAATTTCTCTTAAAGCAAAAAGTAACAAGAGCAAGCATGGTGTGTATCAATCAATAGTAATCATTGGACTTTACAGAGTTTAACATGGGAATGACCAGCCTACTCAACAAATGAGAAATATGTAAATTATTTAGTGTAATTAAGCAAAGCACACACGAAAGGGATATTGGAATTCAATCCAATAGCATTTCCTTAGATAGGTACTAAACACTTGAATAGTTAGAATTGTGTGACTGTTGGGTAGCCTTCTGGAAGTGTGTGATTTTAAGTATTTTCTATAGTGATTTATTTTTGAACCTTTGCATTGTAGAAACATAGAAACACCTATAATCTCCAAGACAGTCATTTTTTACTTACTGACAGTAAGTCAGCTTTAAAGAAACTGATCATATTTAAAATCTCTAGTAAGCTTCCTAATTGCCTTGGCTGTGTTGATTCTTGCATATTACAAACTCATTATAGTCCACTTTCAAGGTGTTGTCATAAAACAGTGTATCTGTATCCTCAATGAAGTTGTGAAAGTTGCTTTATGTTTCAGTTCATCTAGGGATTTTAATTTATAATTATGTGAAATTCTCACACATATTTTTTTTCTCATGGTTTATTTTTTTTTATATTTAAAAATTTCCATCTCCTTCCCTCCTCCTCCCCCTCCCTCCGCTCCTCCTCCCCCTTCCTTCCCCTCCTTCTCACACATATTATAAATGGTTTTTGATACAATTCTAGCAAATGTCAATTCAGCAGAATTCAGTGGGCAGCTTTGTATTTTTTAATCAAATAATACAAATGGCAGATTCAAAATTAAATAAGAGACTTATACTGGCTGTATGAATCTTTGATTTTCACTATAATTTATAGTTAAGCAAATAAATGAGTCTCAGATATTCTGAATTAATGATAAAGCTCTCTTTTTATATGGTTACAAATAATGTGACAGGCTATTATTTGTTTCAATGAATAGTTGGTAATTATGACGGTTAAAAAGATTGGAATGTAATCAGAAATAGGAACATCTAACAAACAATGACGGTGGCTAATAAATGATACTGCGTGGTCTTTGGAAGGCTGCTGACCTGAGGACTAGCTGAACAGACTCAGGAGCAGTATGAGTAAGAAGTTCATCATAAAAACTGTCATTTTGTTATTGCGTTGGAGGCATAAGCCAATTTCTCCAATGACAATATCTCTATGTAATATGAAATGTTATATAGTAAAAATAATGAATTGCTCTGTTGTCTTTGTATTACCGGGTCATGTTCAAAGAAGTAAAACTAGAGAAGGCTAAGTAAAGAATGGGAAACGCATTGTTCAGAGGTCAGAAGAGTCTCCTTTATTCTTTTTAAAATCTGCTCATATAAAAATGAGGTTGATTTGTATTACTGTTGTAAAATTCCTTTAAGGAGGAGAATAAAGTATTAAAGCTGCTTATTTGAGCATATCCAATACCTATCTTAATGTAGGCATATTTTATTTCTTGACTAAGTCCATATTTTCCCTCATTACCTTTGGAGGATCTTCTCTAGATGACAGCTTTTGGAAGGCCAGTGAACTGACAGCTCATCACAGGTCTGTCATCATCTCTTCAAATACACTTTCTGAAGATATTAAATATTTACAGGGATGATTTCAAACCCTATACGTTTTACACTTAAAATCCCATACTAAAATATATTAAATGATATGAATATGTTATGTATGCATCATACACATGGCCTGAGAAGAATTTAAAATTAATTCTGATAATTATTGATAATACAAATGAACATAATAAACATTAACTGTGATGCCTTTGTAGTTGCATTAGTTCTAAAATGCTTTATTTAATTTTTACTTTCCTTGTTAAATAAGTCATTTTATGGGAATTATATATATATATATTGTTCTTAATATACCCGGGTTATGGCATTGAGTATCAAGTTGTTACTAATACATCATAAATTGAATTTTTTTTTTTTTTTGGTTTTTCGAGACAGGGTTTCTCTGTGGCTTTGGAGCCTGTCCTGGAACTAGCTCTTGTAGACCAGGCTGGTCTCGAACTCACAGAGATCCGCCTGCCTCTGCCTCCCGAGTGCTGGGATTAAAGGCGTGCGCCACCACCGCCCGGCATAAATTGAATTTTTTAAAGATGTAAGTCAATTTCTATTCATGAAAGCCTCAGTAAAAATTAGTAGGTCACTGGGTTCACCCTCTTGCTTCTCAAACCATAGATGAATTCTGGGTACATAGGACTGCAATGTGGTGTGGATTTGATATAAATAGAATTTACATGGGTTGGATCCTTGCTATGAAAACATAAAATATATTGCAAACATTTTCTTGATGTAAGAGGATATTATGCAGCATGAGGAAAAATATACAGGCTAAAAGGAAGTCCAGAAAACTTCTAGGTACAATGACCTTGGTTCTTTGCACTGAAGATAGTTTTATCTTTTGGTTATGAAACACCAAAATACATACAACATACTGAAGAGTGAATCTAATTAATCATAATCAATAAAAAATAGGGAGTTAAATATCGGGGAAACTTGGAAGATCAAAGAACTGGAATCAGCTGCCAGTTGCTTCTTTTCTCTCTCATTCCTCAGTTCAAAGGGCTGAGATCCTGTCTAAACTTGCCTTATTATTTTCCGTCTCCACCTCCTAGGGCTGGGATTAAAGGTGTGAGCCACAAGGTGTTGGGATTAAAGACATGAGCCACTCCTATCTGACTTCTTTAGTTAATTAATGGCTAAGTCTGCCCTCTGATCGCCAGGCAAGATTTATATCTTGCCAGAACTCAAGCAAAATGTTACACAACAACATACCATGTTCTCAACAGAGTCAATGTACGAGTTTACTAGGGTTTGTTGGTTTTGACTTATAATTTACTATTTTGTATAAAAATAATAAACCATATGGAAAACAACAGTAGGTAAATTTCCAATAGACAATGTAAGTGACTAGTGCAGAGTAACTTCAGGGTATAACAGATCTTGAACAGATTGTCATAAAACACTGGCTGCTATATTTTTTTCTTTGTTGCACTAACGGTCATTTTCACAGATGTGTACAGTCTTGGAAAGGAGAACATATTGAGTTGAAACCGGCTTCCTCACATCCAGTATACATCCTATCTGAAAGAAGGCATTCTATGTTATGATGGAGGAGAGTTATCTGTCTATGTTTCTTTCATTGGTTAATTAATAAAGAAAACTGCCTTGGCCCTTTAAGAACAGAAAATTAGGTAGGTGGAGTAGACAGAACAGAATTGTGGGAACAAGGAAGTAGAGTTAGGGAGACGCTTCAGGCTTTCGCGATAGGAGTCTCCATGCTGCTCCTCTCCGAGATGGACGCAGGTTAAGATCTCTCCTGGTAAGCCACAACTCGTGGTGCTACCCAGATTACTAAATATGGGTTAAAGGAAGATGTGAGAATTAACTAATAAGAGGCTGAAACTATGGGCCAGGCAGTGTTTTAAAAGAATACAGTTTCCGTGTAATTATTTCGGGTGTAAAGCTAGCTGGCGGCCGGGTGGTGGGTGGCCGGACGCAGCCCCGCCGCTTCACACTACAATGTTAGCGTAGCATCATCTCCATATATGACTATGTCTATATTTAGGGCACATCTTAATTTCTCAGTTAAGCCTCCCAAAACATCCTCCTAGATGCAATAAGAAGTATAACTCCTAGGTGATTTTAAATGCAGTCAAGTTGACAGTGAAGATTGACCATCACAACTCTTCCCCTATCCCTATGACACCCAAACACATCAAATAATGAACTATAAAGTCTCACATTGATCTTGTAATGTTAAATACATTTAAAATACCTCAAGAGTCATAACACTATTCAAAAGTCCAAAAATCTCACTTAAAACAAACTTTTAACTAAGAACTCCTGTAAAATTAGTAAACATCCTGTAAAATTAGTAAACATCCTCATTCAGCATTAAGGGAAAAAGACACAGCAAGGACAAAACAGAACGGAAAACTGCAAGAGCAAGCACCAAACCCTAAAGCATCAAGTCTAACATCTGCTCTCTATGATAATGTCACATAGGCCCCAACTATACACCTTCCCTACGTTTCTGTCACCTGCTGTGATAGTTTCTTGGTGGTCAGCTTAAATACTTGTGGAATTAACCAAAACTTAAACTGCTGGAAATGCCCGTGAGGGAATTTTTCTGATTGAGTCATTTGAAGTGGGAAGATCCACCCCAATTCCACATCTTTGAAGGTGAGAAGATCTACTTTTAATCTACCCCAGACCATGTAGGAGCAGCCTATATAAAGGACACTGAAGCTTGCTCTTTGCTTGCTTGCCCTCATTCTCAATGGCAAGTTCATTCCTTCAGTGGTAATAGAGGCTCCTCCGGGATTCTGGGGCACACTGAACACCAAGAGAGAAATCCAGCCTCCATGACTTGTGTGACAAAACTTTCCCTGGGGCAGTGCTACACACATCTATTCACCCCATATAGGGAGCTCATGACATATAAAAGTACAAGTAGCACCAAAAGTCTAACTTGGCTAAACAATGAGCTTTTAACTGAGGTTACTTACAGAAGCAGAAATGATTCACAGACAGCTACATCACAAAAACCCTACCCACCAAGGACAGGTGACAGCTTAAACAACAACAACAACAAATGTAAACCTAGAGAACTTTGTGCAGCCTGCAAGCAGCTCAACAGGTTAGAGAGTGTCCTTTTCATGTGGCTCTGGTCTAAACATCTCCCAGGCAGCTCCGTTGGTTTCTTCTTCTTTTGGGTAGCTGGTCTGGTCTCAGAGTCTTCTTTGAAGCTGGGATTCTGCTTTGCAGATTGGTTCTTCTGAGAGGTACTCAGCATTTACTGTCAACTTTGGCAGGGCGGGGTCTACTGAATCAGGTCAGATTCAGGGACTTGCTGAAGCTATTTTGAGTTGTTTGCCAACCTGCTTAAGAAGTTACTGGACCAATGGACTTTCTAATATGAGCATGAATAATCAGACCATAACCTATAAGGCACTCTAATGAATCCAGTTTTACATATTTATATTTATCTCATTCTGTTTGTGTTAAGCTCCACTTCCTATTACATCTATTATTTTCATAAACCATAAATTCAAATTGACATAACATAGATTATTGACATTTTTACAGAATACAACTTCACCAATTAGTAGCAATAGAGAATTTTCCAAAGGAAAACACATAAGTATATGCACACAAACAAGTTGCTGAAGACAGGGACAGGTGGACAGCTTTAGAGTTATCTACCCAAATTATTTGGATACATTATCATCGTTGGCTGTTTACATATATACTATAGGTTTCAGTCTACTTTCTCAGTAAGGTGTGGGGTCTCCAAGAACAGAGACTTTGTCCCCTTGATCATTGTCACATCTTTACATTTAGTGGCATAGCTGCTATAAACGTGTCACCTCTGAATAGATGTTAGATACCAGAAAACATAAAATTCTTGACCTTTCTCTTGTCTACTGGATATAACAGAGAGAATGAACACAAAGAAGGAAATGTCTATAATGATGACTATTAGAACTGACATTTTATAGGTGTTGTAAATAGATGAGCATTTGTTCCTCATTCTATTCCAAAAATATGAAATGATAATCAATGCCAGCCCCATCTTGGCCATCCCGTTCCCTCATTTTCTCCACTCCCTCCCCTTCTCCCCTTTCCTCCCTCCCCTTCTACCTCCCCTCACACTCCCATTTTTTGGGGGAGATCTTGTCTATTTCCCCTTCCCAGAGAGATTTACTCTTAGGAGTCTCCTTGTTACCTAGCCTCTCTGGGGCCATGGACTACAGGTTGGTTATTCATTACTTTATGTCTAATATCCACTTATGAGTGAGTATACATAGTGTTTGTTTCGTGGGTGCTGGGTTACCTCATTCAGAGTATTTTTTTTCTAATTCCGTCTATTTGCCTGAAAATGTCAAGATATCATTGTTGGTTTTTGTTTATTTGTTTGTTTTTTGTTTTGTTTATTTTTTTCCACAGAGTAGTACTCCATTGTATAAATGTACCACATTTTCTTAATCTTCAGTTGAGAGGCATCTAGGTTGTTTTCAGGTTCTGGCTTTTATGAATAATGCTGCTATGATCACAGTTGAGACAATGTTCTAGTAGTATTAGTGTACATCCATTGGATATATGCCCAAGAGTGGTATTGCTGGGTCTTGAGATACATTGATTTCCAATTGTCTGATAAGCCACCATACTGATTTCCAAAGTGGCTGTATGAGTTTACATTCCCACCAGAAATGGAGGAGTGTTCCCCATACTCCATAACTGCTCCAACAGAAGCTATCATCACTGTTTTTGGTCTTAGCCATTCTGACTGGGTAAGATGGTATCTCAGAGTTATTTTGATTTGCATTTCCCTGATGGCTAAGGATGTTGAACATCTCCTTAAGTATCTTTTGACTAGTTGAGATTCTTCTATTGAGAATTCTCTGTTTAGATCTGTACCCTATTTTTAATAGGATTATTTAGTATTTTGTCATCTAGTTTCTTGAGTTCTTTATATATTTTGGAGATAAGTCCTCTGATCAATGTGGGGTTGGGAGAGCAAGGAAAGAAATGGAGTGTTCATTGAGGGAGCCATTATGGGGCTAGCAAAAAATAATAAGAAAAGAAAAGAAAAGAAAAACTCACAGAAGGGAAATTCCCAGGAATCCATAATGTGATAATGTGACCCTAGCTAAGACCCTAAAGCAATAGTGTAAAGGGCACCTGAACTAGCCTTCCCCTGTAAGGTAATTGATGACTACCTTAATCGTCATCATAGAACCTCCATCCAGCAATTGATAAAAGCAGAATCAGAGATATACAACTAAGCACTGGGTCAAGCTCCCAGAGTCCAGTCAAAAAGAGGGATGAGCAATAATGTGAGCAAAGGGGTCAAGACCATGATAGAGATACCCACAGAAACAGCTAACCTGAGCTAATGGGAGCAATACCTTGATCAGCCTAGATATAGCGGGGAGTGCCTTGGTCCTGGTCCTGCCTCAAAGTGTTATGCCAGAAATTGTAGACTATACTTGTGAAACCTTACCCTCTCTGAGGAGTGGATGGTGGGGGTGTGGTGGAATGAGGAAAGGTGGGGGAAGTTGGAGGAGAGGAAAGAGTGGGAACTAGGATTGTTATATAAAATGAGAAAAGATTGTTTTAAAATAAAAAGGAGCAAAAGAAAGAAAGAAAGAAAGAAAGAAAGAAAGAAAGAAAGAAAGAAAGAGAAAAGAAATTCAATGCTAGCAAATAATTTCAACAAAGTAGGTGATAATAATAAAAAGCCAAGGAATACAAGGTGAAAAAAAACAAAAGAACAGTTGATCCTGATAATTACCAAAGTGGGAAAATGGATTTTGAAAGAAACATTCTTATTCTTTTTTTTATTTTTGTTTAAACCAAAGGTCATTGTCTTCAAAAAGTAAAATTATTTTGTAAGAAAAACAGCTTGTAATGTTATTTCATTTGTATTGGTGTGGATTACTGTCCTCTAAGTACACTGCCTAAAAGTAGATTGCTAAGCAGCAATATTAATATATAGATGATAGATAGATAGATCAATAGACAGATGAATGGATAGATAGATAGATATATAGATATGTAGATAGAAGAAATAAAACAGAAAGACAGGAAATTGTCATATGTCATTATGAAAAATATTGTTAAAGAAAATCTATAATTCACCACCTGCAAGTTGGAGACCAAGATGTTAATAATCTATCTCAGGACAAGTCCCGCCATTCCTGAACCTCCAAACTTGTGTGACTGACTATAACATTCATTTGGAAGATGAAGGTCTGAGAATTTGGAGAATGGAGGTTAAGACTTTCTCAGAATACAAAGGCCAGAGACTTTGATGTTCAATAGCATAAGAATATTACTCCAGATGCAGGAGAGAAGGCAAGAATCTGACTTCTCTCTAATTTTTTAAATTCTATCTAGATACCTGCTGATTGGATGATATCTATCAATGCTAAAAGCAAATTTTTCCTCTCTTGGTAGTCCATTGACTGCTATGACAACTTTCTCTACCTCACAGTCACACTCAAAAAATAACCTTATAGAAGAGAAAGTGGGAAGTATATTTGAACACATTGGCACAGAAGACTACTTCCTAAATATAACCCCAGTAGTACAGACACTGACAGAAACAATTAAAAAATGGGACCTCCTGAAACTGAAAAGCTTCTATAAAGCAAAGAACATGGTCAACAAGACAAAACGACACCCTACAGAATGGGAAAGGTTCTTTACTAACCCCACATCAGACAGAGGTCTGATCTCCAAAATATATATAGGACTCAAGAAATTGGTCATCAAAAGAACAAATAATTCAATAAAAAAGATGGAGTACAGACCTAAACAGAGAACTCTCAACAGAGGAATCTAAAATGGCAGAAAGAGACTTAAGGAAATGTTCAACATCCTTAGTAACCAGAGAAATGCAAATTAAAACAACTCTGAGATTCCATCTTACACCTGTAAGAATAGCCAAGATCAAAAACACTGATGACAACTTATGCTGGAGAGGTTGTGGGGTAAAGGGAACACTCTTGCATTGCTGGTGGGTATATATATATATATATATATATATATATATATATGCAAAATTAATCTCAATATATAAAATTTGTATACATATACAAAATTCCAATCCAAAGTAAAATATTCAAAGCTAATAGTTGCTTTTTTAAAGTAGATTCAACAATTCATTTTTTTATCTTATTAGATCTATATCTTCCCTTTTTTCTTTTTCAGAGTAGATTCAATAATCCATCCTTTTAATCCTATCATATCTACATTCTCCTTTTTTTTCTTTTCTTCCTTTAGCTTTTTTTTTCCTGGCCATTATCCATATAAACTTGCAATTAACACTCTACACAAAGACAGGCATCCATAATCCTTGGTTATTTTTTTTTTTTTTTTTGGAATGTGAGCATAGTTTTCTAGGCTACTTCCTTGTGATTGGGAGAATTGATATTCTAATGGGAAACCAAAGAAAATTTAAGATTATGGTTAAGTCCTAAATGGGTATTCTGCGAGACTAGGCCATCCCAGCCAGCAGCCTTGAAGCTGTTCTGGGTATAGAACACATAGGAAACTGCAACAGAGGTGCTCTAAAACATTGGGTCATCTGGGCATTTCATTTCCATTAGATATTTTTCAGGGAGTCTTTCTTGATTAAACCTTATTTTTCTTAATGAATCCACAATTTTCCACTTCCTATGGAATCAAAAGCAGAATCTCTTCTCCAAAGTAACATATCATTTGACTTAAATTTTGAAGTTAAGACATTTTTAAAAATGTATAGATTGGATTAATCCAGCAGCATTTATAATCAAATGACTTTTAGCAGTTTTTGCATGTTCCTCCACAGTCAAACAATTCAAAGACAACACAATAACAAACAGTACCCAGATCCTCTCTGTATTTTCCATCTTTTCATGGATGGAAGCTAAGCAGGGAGGGATATCCAGGAGCTGGGAGCACTAGTTTTTCTTCTGAACCCAGGTGGCTAGGTTAGGTTCCAATTCCTGGAGCTGGAATTCCAATCCCAGCTCTGGACTGGACAGGTAGCTAAAAAGACTCAGGCAAATGGCTTTTTCATAAATTTGTGCCCCAAAATAGGATACCAAGTAATATATATATATATATATATATATATATATATATATATGAAAAGATTGGTTTATCTTTTAGACAGCCTGTTTTTTTCTCAATGCAAAATAATTCAATAGATTGCTTTACTTTTCTGGTCTTCAGGTTGAACCCCAATATCTGTCTTATAAGGGGCAAACTCATAAAACAGGAATGAATAGTCCAGGCTCAGCTGCATAGTGCATGAACCACAGAGAGAGAGAGAATGAACCTTGGTCTGCCTGACAATTTTTTTGGAGAGGGTACCCAGAGGTCACAGCTTAACCTGATCCAATTCCTTAAAGGCCATTGGCTGACAAATTTCCCCATCAACAGTCAGCTACTGGCTCTTACTTCAACTTAATTATAAAAATGGTGATCCTGCCTCCAGGAACCTCAGAATAATACTGTGACTGATAACTGTTTCCTTCTGTTTTACAATCCTCTCTAGTCCTAGGATTAAGGGCATGCACCACTACCACCTGATTTCTATGACAAATTAGTATGTCTACTGGGATTAAAGGTGTGTGTTGTTGCTGCCTGGTCTGAAATGGCAGTGTGATTGTTTTACTTTTCTGATCTTCAGACAAGTTTCATTTATAAAAATATAAATGAAATGGCACTACAATTTTGCTATTTATAAATGTAGTTATATAAAAAGTTTATGTTTATAATTGCTTCTTTTCCCCCAAATTATGCAGTATTGAAAGTCTGAGAGTGTCACCATGGCTGGAAATCACAGTATGTCCTTAATTCCGCCAATGTATGAGCTTTAGGGTTTTAATTCCATCGACATTGCATTTCACATTCATCTAAATTATAGGTTAAAGGAAGGCTCAAAGCAGGTTTATTATATTTCTATGTTTCCAACAAGGTTAATGAAGTTCAGTCCTTCAGCTGAATCTAAAAATGAATGAATAAAGGATGATTATTGTAGTTTTATTTTGAAACTACTGCACAGAGCCAAGAAAAATCATTATAATACACATGCCTATAAATAAACCCATGCTAATCACATGAAATTCCTTCCTTTAAAAAATATCAGTGTGTTTTGTGTTTGGTACTCAATGTTCAGTGGCAAATTAGTCTCAAATATTAAATGTTGTATAGAACAAGATGGATGTTCTCAAAAATGTATTCAGAACAGCAAATAATTATCCTCTGCCTCTTTTATTCAAATCAGTTTTAATGGGGTCTCTGGAGACACTGCTTCAACATATAGTGTATAATGTATTTGCTCATCATGGAACTGTGATCTAAAAGAATACTATGAAATGTGTGTTCATTTAACTCATGTTTCATAATATCAGTTTTAAATAAATAAGGGTGGCCTATACTTAAGCTTCACTTATAAACTTATTATAAAAATGTAATAATTAAGTGGATACAGTAGGGTATTTGGTAGAACAATCTATAGTGTTAAAACTCCCCTTTGTTGAGTTTATATAACAAAATTCTCACGAGCAAAGGAGTCACACACAGAGTAAGCCATCACATATGCTCTTCTGTCAGGAAGAAATAACAGATGCTTTCTGTCTAGCATGACTTCTTTCTTGCTTGTCTAGAATTCAATAGGATACTAGGGCTTTCATCCCAAGAACAGACATCAGTACAAACCAACAGAAGTTGAATAACAATAAATCCTCTTTCACAAGTGCAATTAAGATGTTTTCTAAATAAACTCATGTTTTATTTCTTTCTCAGTGGTTTGATATCGTATAGAAATCCAGAAAGCCAAACACAACATTATTTCCTTTTTACTGTGTATATGTGTATGCATGCAGACACACATGCACATGTCCATACACATGTACCACAGAGTACACGTTCATCTCAGGAGATGATGACCTGTTGGAGTCACTTCTGTCCTTCCACCACATGAGTCTCCGGCATCAAACTCAGGCTGTTCAGCTTAGTGACAGATGCGTTACCTGTTGAGGGATATGCCTGACTCTTATTCGCTGTTCCTTTTTAGAAACTGTCCTGATATTTATTCTTTCAGTAATTTCAAATAACATACAAATGCTGAATAGGATATTTAGGCTGATAAAAATTGGCAAATCAGTTTTGTACCTGTAGCACATACCTTTGCCTTTTGCTTAAAAATACCACTATGATATTTTTTCCTAAAGTAACTTTAATATGGCCTAAAATATTTAAAAGAAAATAACAGTGTTTTGAATCAGCATTTAAGTAATATAAACTGGTAATGTGTATGTGTGACAGACCTAACCATAGGTTTATATGTGGATCACAAAGATCTTCATGATATTCTATTTCCTCTTGTATATATTTTAAATCATCTGTGATAACCCATTGAAGTTAAAATGTTTGTGATAGAAGCTGGTGGTTTAGAGTCTTGATTCAGATGGTTAACATTTTTTCCCTACAGTTATTGGGCCCTGGAAAAGTTCAAATAATTCAGCATTCCAGATGATGTTGAAAATAAAAAAGAATTGACTGAAACATGGGAAGGATTCTGAATCATAATAAAATCTGGGATGGTATCCTTGATCAAAGGACATGCATTTGAGCAGCACTGGACCACTCTATCATTGCTGCACATGTATGATTTGTTAACATATAACTACTTTAAATGTTTAAATTATAAAACAGCATATCACCTTGTTACTAAAAGATACTTCAACTTAGAATAATTACTGCATGCTAAAAAAAATATGGGCTCAATGCTGTCATCTTCTGATTTTCAAGAAAAATCTAGAAACTGGAATTACATCAAATTTTCTAATTTATAAATATTGTCAGTGTCAAATATTATTTATAAAATTAGGTAATAATTAACAATATTTTCTAAGATGCTGGTATATGTACTTAAAGAAATTTTATTGTTTCTTGGAAGTTTTAAAATTTTATATATAGTGGAGAATATCAAAGATGCAGTTTTATTCCCCAAATACAAAAAAGGCAAGACCCTCCTTTGTACCATATAAAGTTGATACATACAAGCTTCCATATCAGTCATTTTCTATTTGGTAGTTGTGATAATTTAGATGTATAATTCTAGAGTGCAAATCTTTATTTAACCAGTTATTTTGAGCATAAGGACATAGTTTGTCACATACACAGAAACTAACACACACACACACACACACACACATACACACACACACACCTTAATAAATACTAAAGTATTATTTCCATCTCAGGAAATTGTAAATCAAAAATATGAAAGTGGAAGGAGGGGAATGAAATACACCAGCATTTCAGTGAACATAAGAAAAATGAATTATGGATGCCATTATATATCATTCATGTTTAAAAGAACTTTTGTACCATGAATATTCAGTTGACAAAGCCTTGTTATAAATCAGCCATCATCAGTGAGAGATTTATCTTACTTTCTGTGTGTTACAATAACTCATAGCTTTATGGTGAGAAAACTAAAGAGTAAATTGCTATATTCATAAAAACTTAATGTTATTGTCTAGGATAATACCAACTGGTTGAAACTGCCAAGATATCTAATGTTCAATTATTTCACAATGAGATACATTATTGGTTCTTTGTTAAAGAACAAATAAAGATGAAGTTACAACAGAAAAAAATGATGCCACACTAGGATACCAATTTTTATAGTTCAGAAAAAAAGTTTTGGAGAGTCTGTACAAGCTATATACAAATAATATTTTCTGAGTTGTGGTGGTAAAGCACCAAGAAGAAATACAGCATACAAAGAATCTTAGCAATGAGACAGCCCATGAATACATTGCCATATTTGGATTTGGTCTAATAGCAAAGCATCTGAAATCTTATTCTCTCACCTTTTGAACTCAGCGAACCCCATAATATTTCAATATGCAAGAAGAATGTAAAATCTAAAGGGCAGGTTCTTTTAATGTATTAGAATAAATAAATGGGAGACCAATTTCTTTCCCCAGTTTACATAGTACAAGTGACATTTATTGGTCATTAAGAAAAATACAACATTAATCTACATGGAGATGTCCAGTTTGACTAGCACCATTTGTCAAAGATGCTCTATTTTTTTTTTTTTACTGTGCTCACTTCTGGCTTCTTTATCAAAAATAGGTGTCCACATGTATGTGTAATTTTGTCCAGGTCTTCAATTCAATTCCACTGATCAATTTGTCTGTGTTACAACAATACGATGTAGTTTCTATGACTATACCTCTGTAGCTCAGCTTGCAAACAGGACCGCTGGAGCACTCAGCAGCTCTTCTATTATTGGGATTGTTTTAACTATCATGGGTTTTTCCTTTTCCATAAAAACTTGATAATTGTCCTTTGAAACTGTATGGAAAATTGTGTTAGAATTTTGGTGGTGATTGCATTGAATCTGTAGATTTCTTTTGGTAGGAAGGCTATTTTTGTTATGTTAATCTTAGTCACCCACGAGTATGAAAATATCTTGTGCTATCTTCTTCAATTTCTTACTTCAGATACTTGAATTTTTCATCATATACTTCTTGCTTAATTAGAGTTACCTCAGAATAATTTATATTACTTGAAGCTATTATGAAATGTGTTGCTTCCCTAATTTTTTTATCAATTCATTTGTAATTTGCAAATAGGAAGACTACTGACATTTGTGATTTAATTTTTTATTCAGCTACTTTACAGAAAATATTCACCAGTTTTAGGCATTCTCTGGTGGAATTTTTATGGTATCATATATACTACATCTGCTACTAACGATACTTTGAATTCCTCTTTTTAAATTTGTATCTCCTTGATTTCTTTTATCTGTCTCATTGCTATAGCTAAAACTTCAAGTTATATTAAATGAATATGGAGCGAGTCGGCAACATTGCCTTGTTTCTTATTTTAGTGGAATTGCTTTGAGTCTCTCTCCATTTAATTTGATGTTGGCTATGGGCTTGGTGCAAACTGCATCTATTGTGTTTGCATATCTCTCTTATACCCCTAATTGTTCCAGGACTTTTATCATGAATGGGTATTGGATTTTTCAAAGACATTTTCCTGCATTTAATGAGATCATGTGATTTTTTTTCTTTCAGTTTGTTTATATGGTGAATTACATTTGATGATTTTCATATGTTGAACCATCCCTACATCTCTGGGATGAAGACTGCTTGATCATGGTGGATGATCTTTTTGGTGTGTTCTTAGACACAGCTGCACAAAACTCCAGTTCAAGTGGAACCTCAACCAGACACACTGGTCCTGACAGAAGAGAAAGTGGGGAATAATCTTGAACACATTGACACTTGAAACCGCTTTCTGAATAGGACAACAATCATGCAAACGCTAAGAGCAACAATCAGTAAACGGGAACTCAAGAAACTGAGAAGATTTTTTTAAGTCAATGGACACCATAAGAGAAAGGGGCAGCTTACAGAATGGGAAAAGAGTTTTCTTTAACTCCTCATCTGACAGAGCGCTAATATCCAAAATACAAAAAGAGCTAAAATACCTATATATTAACAAACCAAACAGTCCAATTTAAAAATGGAAACAAATCTAAGCAGAGAATTCTCAGCAGAGGAATCTCAAATAGTTGAGAAACACTTAAAGGGATGTTCAACATTCTTAGTCAATAGGAAAATGCAGAGCAGAACTACTTTGAGAGTCCATCTTACACCTGTCAAATGGTTAAGATCAATAATTCAAGTGATAGCTTATGGTGGTGGGGATGTGGAGCAAGAGGGAACATTCTTCTATTTATGTGGAGTGTAAGCTTGTACATCAACTATGGAAATCAATATGGTGTTTCCTTGAAAAACCTGGTATAGATTTAATCAAGACTTAGCAATACCATACTTGGACATATATACTCAAAGGACACTCCCTCCTTCCACAAGGACACTTACACAACTGTGTTCATTGCAGATTTATTGATAGTAGTCAGAAACTGGAAGCAATCTAGATGCCTGTCAACTGAAGAATGATTGAAGAAAATGTAGTACATTTACCAAATGGGGTACTACTCAGCTGTTAAAGAATGACATCATGAAATTTGTAGGCAAATGTATGGAAGTAGAAAAAAAATCATCCTGAGTGATGTAACACAGACTCAGAAAGACAAATATGGTATGTATTAACTTATAAGTGGATATTAGTAATTAAGTAAATTATAACCAAGCTACAATCCATGAACCCAGAGAGATTACATAAAGAGGAGGGTTCTAGAGAGTACACATGGAACTCCCTGGGATGGGGAAAATAAAACAGATTTTATTGGCAGATTGACAGCAGATGGCAATGGGAGTGGGGGTGAGGGAAGATCCAGTAGAGGTAGAGAATGTGAGGAGAGATGGATGGTATTGGGGAGGGCATGTGGGAGCTATGTAGAAATCTTTTGTAGAGCAAACTTTCTGGAATCTATAAAGGTGATCTAAATAAGGACTCCTAGTAATGGGGTCTCCACTGGTCATCTCTTGTAGTGAAGCAAGGCTTTCAGAAGTGGGATTGGGTTGCATTCATTTTAGTAGTTGGCCAATGGGCTACCATGGAAACCTCTAAACAACCCAAGCTGTTGGAAAGACAAAAGGCTGCTCCCTGTAAAATGACAGTCAAGTCCCATTGCTGATGACAGCACCCACATAACTCATTGGATATATAAAGCTGAGCTATTGCCTACATGAAGTCCTTACTTCTAAGTTCCAATGTCTTTGGAGAGGGAAGGTACTCTGCAGGCTACTGAAAAACCTACATGGACACCAATCCAGCCACAAACCCTGCGATCTACAATCTCTCCTACCTGAAAAATTGTGGTGAGCTTACAAGTATTATACCGTAAATGCTCTGCTGACAGATCTATTAGGCTAATCCATGGGAAATGTATGTGCATACACGCACTTGGAGTAACTCATTTTTGCAAAGCTATGGGGACAACTGTCTTTTGGACCAGTCACTGTCAATTCTGTAGAAATCTTGTGAAATCATGGCATTTCTCCCTCTTATAGTATCCCAGCAATGTATAAACCTAACTTTTTCCCTAAGGGCAACTGTCTCCCACACCATGAAGCCATGTGTGAAATGCATTCATTCAGTCAAACCTTTGTTCTCACAGCCAAAATCTGCTCCCTCACAAACTTTCTTTGTTGATAGTACTCACTGATAAGAAAGGAGCCTCATACAGGAGGCAATCTGTCTGCTCTAACAGCTTAACCAGGAGGGTGTAATCCTGGTCTTCTTCTCTGACTTAACAGGCTAATATTTTGTACTTATCCTTCATCTTGGTTTCAGTTAACATAAGATCACAGCCCAGGAAATTAGCTGTTTATGCCTGAGTTCCTAAAACTAGCTTCAGAGAAAAAAAATTCTCACTTGGGCACCCTGCTGGAGTCAAAAGCAAAGTCTCCTTCCAGAAGAGATTCCTTTTAACTCAACCAGCTAGATGCTAATGCAAATCAAACCCATAGGTTAGCATTGCTATCAACACTGTGTTCCCAGCCAACAGGGACCTTCACAGTCACATCCCTCTGAGACATAAGGTGCCTCCTTGCCAGATTACCAGGTTTGTGACTTTGTGAAAATACACGCTTGATAAAATGCATGCATGCTGCTTATGGGATTGCTAACCTGTCTGGGTTGACTATATAAGCTCTTCCTCTTCTTTATTCTTATTCTTCTTCTTATTCTCTTCTGATTCTGCGTATTATGGAGGAGGGTGCGCTAAGAGTAGTACTACGATAGGTACTCAAAGACGCCCTAACACGCCTCCTCCTCATCCTCTCATCCTCCTCCTCCTATTATCTCTCTTCTTCTTCTTCTTCTTCTTCTTCTTCTTCTCCTCCTCCTCCTCCTCCTCCTCCTCCTCCTCCTCCTCCTCCTCCTTCTTCTTTTTCTTCTTCTTATTCCTTCTTTGTTTCAAGGGATAAAGAGCATGTAGTGGTAATATACAAGAATTAATTTAGTTCATTTTACCCTCAGATGCAATTAGCCAGGTTTCTGCCTGCCATCATGAATCTTTCTGGACCCTGAGGGGTTTAATGGACCTAACCCCAAAATAAACCTTGATAAAAAAATATGATAAGGCAATGGTGGCACAGAACTTGTGGGAGTAGCCAGCAAATATGTTATTTGACTTAAGGCCCACTCCAAGAAAAGGAACCCATACCCTAGACAACTTGTGTAGTCAAATACCAGAAACTAGATCACCCTGAGACCTAGAGTAAAACCAAACACCACTGGCCTAAAAGAAAGAGAAAAAAATGAAAAAAGACAATGAAATGATTCCTAAGGCTATTTATTCTGCTATACCCACAGATCCATGAATTATCCAGTCATAATAATTTTTGCACCAGATGGGAACAGATGCAGAGATCTGCGACCAAATATTAGGCAGAGAAAGTGTCTAAATTGGAGGTCTTCATCAAATCCCTTTCTTATTATCTCAGAGAATCCTGTGGAAAAGAAAAGAGAAAGAGTGTTAAAGTCAGAGGGGATGTCAGGGCTTTCTAATCAACTAAACAATGAATATATGAGCTCACAGAGACTGAAGCAGCAAGTACAGGGCCTACACAGATCTGCACCAGGTCCCGTGTGTGTGTGTGTGTGTGTGTGTGTGTATTATATAATAACTTTTATCTTAATGTTTCTATAGGTCTCCTAAGTGTGGAAACGAGTGTGTCTCTGATTATACTGCCTGTTATTGGAACTCTTCTTTTGGATTGCTGTGTTTGACTTTGATGAAGTAGACTTTGCTCCTTACTACATCTTATGTTCTCATGTTTTGTTGTTGGAAACTGGTCTGATAAGTCAATGGTATTTGGTTCACTAGCTCTTTTCTGCTTACATGGCCAGATAGAGAAGAAGGGTAGAACACGCCCTCTGGGACAGTGAGGGAAATGGCAGAGCTAAAACTTGGAGTTCCTCTTGGCCCTAAACCAATGCAATATAGTGGCAGAGAGCTGGTTCCCCAGCAGGATCAGTGAAACCACTGGAGAAGCAGCCCAGACTCCTTCTTCTGTTCCATAATATTATGCTCAGATTTGATTTAATAAAAGGTAAAACAGTCTTAAGGATTGCCTCTTTATCTGGTGCATAGTCAAAGATGTTGGGCATCTAGACTTCTAAAAAAGACAGGAAAAGCTATCAAAAAACTATTACCAAGTAAAGAAATATCTGTCCTAACTGTATAATTATTCTCTACAAGATAAAATCTCCCTATTTAAAAAAGTAAAATCTCTTTACTTCTCAAAATATTTGTAGTCTCAATTCAATTAAAAACTAAAGATGGCTTAGAGCTGCAGATTCTCTAAATCTGAGCATGTTGTTAAAAACAAAATTCAGAAAATTCATATCTTATCAGAAGAGTCACATGGTGTAGGGCAGAAGAAACCAAATTCTACGGAATATTTTTGCCAATCTTTTTCACCTAATACTTAATTTTTTGCTCTCTCAAACCTTTTTAAAACAGGTTATAATATTATCTGAAAATTTAAACTTTCTGTTTTGATACTAATAATATTTAAGTCTTCCATGGTGAATCATAAATTTTCCTAATGCTGATCTCTGAAGTCTCCAAAAGGATGATGGGATCTAACATCAATGATTTTATCTGGATCATAACAATAACGTTGAGTCAATAAACACAACTCAAAGATTGGCTTTGGATTACGAACTGCTCTGGACAATTCCAAGGTGGCTAGCTAAGATGGGTCACTCTAGCCAGAACCTCAGATAAGCTTTACCCATTACGCAGAGACTGTCTATAAGTTTTACAGCTAGTCCTCATGAGAATTAACCACTGTTTTAGTTTTTCTTTACAGGATCCCATAGAGATATTATTACCCTCCTCCCAAACAACAGAAAGTAGTTCTAAGAAAACGATGGCCCCTTTCTCAGTAGGTGGGATGGATGGTCTTGCTTTTCCTCACAGTTATGAATAATGGTTATCTATAGGGGGTTAATAATAAGTTGCTAAGGTTTGGGAGTAGAGCAATACAGATTAGACTCAGGGATCTCATGTGGAATAGAAAGAAGAGGGATAGATGTCACATGATAACAAGGTAGATTATTATATCTACTTATACCCTAAAAGAGCAACTGTAAGTTTTAAATAATTAAAATTGGGATAGATTCTTGTATATTGATACAAATTCAAAATTATTTTTGTTATGTTATATATATATATATATATTCCTACTTCTGTTCAAAATATGTTTATATATTGATAGAAATGTAAATATATTTTGTTACAGTATATATATGCTCCTACTTCTGTTTAGGATATTTTGCTTATTGATGCAAATGAAGGTTATTTTTGTCATATTGCATTATGCATTTTTACCTCTCTTTAAGATATTTTATATTGTCACAATTTCAAAGTAATTGTAGCTATAGTGTACATTTGTTTATAGATTTTTTAATATAATGTGAAAATTTAGTCTTTAAACTATATAGGTTAATAAGAATTTTAGGTTAAGAGTCACCTTTCTTTGTCAAACTTATAGTCATATTAGTTAGCTTTTCTAGTTGTCCAATGATATATTGATTCCATAAAGTTTAAAAAATCTTCAAACACTTCAAAGAACTACAAAATATGGCATTTAAATGTTTGAGTAACTTAGATTTCTCTTGACATGAGACACAACTGCTCCTGACAGCACTGATCTACTCCCTAGAGAATAATGAGCACTGAAGACACTCCATATGGAGTTTGTTTTCTTCTGGAAAAATCTGAGCCTATTGAGCAAAATACTGTCCTTGTCTTGACTATTGCCAGTAAGCACACTGTCCATTCTGTACTAGCAGAGGAAAAGAGAATGTTAAACCTTTTGAGACAGAATAGGACAGTCCTTCAAACTGTCTGCTTCTGAAAATGATCTGTCCGATATTCTAGGCCTATAGTCAAAGTTGGATATCCCAACATTGCAGAGAAACCTTGGGTGATGTCCAGATAGTCAGTTGTTTCTGTCATTTCTTGTAGTTTTTGGAAGTCACTTGCTTGTTCTTCCTCTTTACTCAGGTAATAATACTTTTCTTCTTAGATGTTTGATGGGGCTGAGGAATAGATAATTACAGTTGCAATCCTGTTGAATCTCAGCTGAGGACATATTAAGTGCAAGATATCAACTCCTCAGGAAAGTAAAACTTGAAATAATCTCTGTAATTTGCCAGTTACCTGTGGTCTGGATGTAGAATGTGTTTCTTACTCGATGTTGTTCTTGTTTGTTGTAGTTTATTTTTCATTTATGGTATTACCTTTTCTTTCTTCTGGGAAATACTTGATAATTATTCTAATAAGAATAATTTTATTTTAGGATTAGAACCTTCCTAATTAGACAAAAGAGGGAAATATTGTGGGAATGCAGTCCAATAAGCAATGGTATTAGGGTGCCTTAGCTCTATGGACATGGTCTTCTAAGGGTATGTAACACCCTTTCTCTCTGGGATGGTGAGGAAACTGACAGAACTATGGCTTGGAGTTCCCCCTGGCCCTTGAGGAATAAGGTTATGGTGTTGGTTCCCCAGTGTGATCAGTGGAGCAGCTGGTGACACTACTCAGACCCCTCAGTCTCTCCTGTAAACACTGTGAATGGCTTTGATTCAATCAAAGGCAAAATAGTCAAGGATTCCTACTTTAATGTTTGATTGCTATCCCTGAAAATCCTGTTCTCTTCTAATGAGAGACAGAAAGGGAGTGGAGCCGTAGCGTAAGGGAGGTGGGAATGAATTGGAAACAGTTTGGTGGCGATGCTATAATCAAGATCTCCTGTACGAGAAAAGAATCTATTTTCTCTTTTTTATTTGAATAAACTTTCTTTTTACTGATTCTTTTGTGTCTTTGTGATTGTTTTGTGTCTTTTACATCATACATCTCAATCCCATTCCTTTATATCTGACCTCAAATGAGCTCTGTTTAGTTTATTCAAAGTGACATGCTCTCGTGGTAACCTCCATCCCTTCTGACTCTGACATAACCTTCCCACCAGCTCTTTGTTGAGATTTTTTGAACTCAGAAAGGAAGAACCTGCTGGAGCCTTTTATATTAGACTCTCTCTTCATAATATCTAGCTGTAGGAAGAAACCACATCTGTTCCCATCTGGTACCTAAGGAAGCCTCTCTGATGATGACTGAGCAAGAAGACACCTATCTATGAGGACAGCAGAATATCATGAGGAAATACTTCATTTTTTTAAAAGCAGTTATGATTGATTCTGCCTTAGGTCACTGGGCTATTCAGTCTCAGGTTCCTAGCCATCTAAGCAATGCTGGGCATGGGCTCCCTCTTGTAGAGTGAACTTCAAGTTAAATTAGACATTGATGTCCACTCCCATGAGTTCTGTGCCACCATTGCCTCAGCATATATTACAGGCAGGAAAGATGGTCGATCTGGCCCTTAAGTCTCCCACTTTAATGATGTTTGTGCCTGCGAATTCAGTTTTTTAAGTAATACATGTCCTCAGCCACAGCTTGTTGGAAGAAGGCAGCTTGTTGGTTCCCGGCTGCCCAGAAACCTGTAATAATCACACAGAAACAGTATTAATTAAATCACTGCTTGGCTTATTAGCTCTAGCTTCTTATTGGCTAACTCTTACATATTAATTTAACCTATTTTATTTATTTGTGTATTGCTACATGGCTATGGCTTACTGGCTAAAATTCCAGCAGGGCTATATGGCTACATCTCTCTGACTCAGCCTTCTTTTCTCCCAGCATTCAGCCTAGTTTGTCCCCGCCTACCTATATTTTGCCCTGCACAGGCCCAAAGCAGTCCTTTATTAACCAATGGTATTCACAGCATACAGAGGAGAAACCCATATCAATAGCTTCTACATATACTATGTTCCTTATCATGCCTAAGTTTTAACAATCTACTAATAAAGAAAACTTTAAAAAATAAAATACAACATTTTAATACTTGTTTGGTGAGAGTGCTAGGCCAGAGAATATAGATTATCGGCAACTTTACTTCTTATAATTATTTGCTTAAGTATTTTGCAATAATTCTTTACTTTCTCAGACATTTATATTTGGGAATCAATGTAAGTTAAGATCCTTATTATCAAGACAGAATAATGAAAACTGTCTGCACTACTGTGAACTTGCATGTGGATTTTAAACAGTTTATTGGTAGGTCCAGTGACATTCTCATGCTTGTGGATTTATCGTCCAGCATATTAGTGGGTATGTATCAAAAAGAAAATTGCTTATTTTCTGTAGTGATAGTTAATAAATTTCAAGGAAGAAATTATAAGCATTTTCCAAGTTTAGTCATTTACCCCTTGACAAAAATATATTTATCCTGGAAAATAGGTTTTAAAATATACAGTAGAAAGATTAATGGTTATTAATGAAGAAATATGCATTTCTTAAAAGATATGCTTTTCTGATGAAATCATTTAATATTCTCTCTTAAAATTTCAAAGACTATAATCATACAATCATTAGCATCACCCTCTGTACAAGATTTCTTATATTTTGTTCACTGTCCTACCTTAATTTATGTACCCTTTGGCTAACATCTTCTTAAACCATTCTTCCTCTAACCAAATACCTCTTGGAATAAATATATCACTACGTATTTTTTGTAGTTATTAAATGACATTTTAACCTATTTTTCCAGATCAGTCCTTATAAGGGAATACAAATGTTGCTTATTTTTCACTGTTGGCCGGTGCTATTTGAATAAAGTCATATTTAAATCAAAGCGCTTTGATGAAATTAACTGCTATTTAGCTGACATTTTTTGTTTTGTTTTATTTTGTTTTGCGAGACAGGATTTCTCTGTGTAACCATCCTGGCTATCCTGGCACTCACTCTGTAGACCAGGTTGGCCTCGAACTCACAATCCTCAGACTCACAGAGATCCACCTGCTTCTGCCACCCGAGTACTGGGATTAAAGACATGCACTGTTAATTCCTGGCATGGCAGACAGTTTTGTGAGCCCAATGTTTCAATAATCTAATACAAATCATCTAGTATTTTATGTCATAATTTTTCTTTTTCAGTTTTATTATTTTTATTTTGCATAAAAATATGTAGAATCTAATGTTTTGATTTATATAGCTACTGGGGAGTGATAATTTAGGACATGTACACATCCATCAGCTTAGGTTTTTTTGTTTAGTTACAGTAAAGGCATTTAAAATTTTCTCTCCTATATAAAATGCAATATAATTATGATATATAATGCGTTATTATTACTAATAACAATATTAATTTTAAGTTCAGTTTGCTGTGCCATTGTAGCCCATAGTAATAAAATCAGTTTTCACCCTTTCGTTTTTCCTCCAAATTCATTCTAGTCTCGGGCAACTATGATGTACTCTTCCTATTCTGGGACATCAGTTTTATTAGATTTCTCTTTTGAGTGAGATTACATAGCCATTTCAGCACTTGCCTCACTTCCCTTAGCATATTAACATTCAAGTCCATTTATTTTTATTTTATTTTTTCTCTCAAGATTACAATCAATTTTAAATTTATTGGGTTTGAAATACGATATTTGAAATTTTCTAAATATATGATCACAACGTCGTTTTCAAAGAGTTATTTAGTTCTCATTTGGAAGAATATTATTATCATTATTGCTAACTTATTTCTCTGTCTAGGGCTTCTGTGTACTCTCTAGAACAGAAATGACTTAAGGAAGCACACTTGTTCTGTTTGAGATCATACGGTTGTACAGTGTTTGACTTGCATTGTTCCACTGTGAACTATCAAGCATATTGATTTATGTTTATTGATCCATGCTTAAATGCCTAGAATAAATATCATTTAAACATGAAGGGTGATTTTCTTAATGTGCTGTTGAATTTTATCACCTGCACTTTTACTGAGGCTGTATGAATGTACATTAGTTCAGCAGAGATTCTGATTTGAAATGTTCTGTGTCTTGCCTGGCTTTGAGATAAGAATAGTTAACTCATAAAATAGTTTAGAAGAATTCATTGTTAGTAATGTAGTTTGGCATCTAGAATGCAATTGCAGTGATATTGAGGTTCTGTTCTCAGCACCAAGGACAAAAAAACATATATACAGTGATAGAAATAGAGACAGTTTATTAATAAAGAGAAGAGAAAATAATTTTCAAAAGTAAAAGTGATCCAGAGAGTCGGGCTATTTCTAAGGCTCAAAGCATCTTGTCATCAGAGTTCTGATCTTTCATATGTCATTTGCATAGTATTTACTATATCTCATATACAGTTGTTATGAAAATATTATCTTACATACTTTATTACATGTAACCCAGGTGGGTAATATTATGTCTTTCTGTCATATGGCTTCTAAGATGCAGAATTCAACACCCATGTCTCTACTTTCCTATCACATTTTATTCAATTTTTTCTCAGAGTATTGAGCAAGAACTAACCATGTTCTTCTTTGGATGTTTGTAGAATATCAATATTTGCATCAAAGTTTGCATCAAAGTTTGCATCAAAGTTGGTGTTTTTTCATTGTAGTTTTTTAAGTGGAAGATATTTTTATTAGCACTGTGTCAATTTCCTTAGTTAAAATCTGTTCAGACATTATTTCGTCATTCTTCAGTATTGATGGGTTGCAATTATCCAAACATGTGACCATTTTTTATGTTATAAATTTGTTTGGCAAATTATCATTCCTAATAACCTTTAGGTATTTCTGTAGCATCTGATTTAATGTTTCATTTCTTATTTTATTTATTTGAATACTTTTTCTTTTCCTTAGTTTAGCTCAAAGTTTTTGTTCATTTAATTTCTATATGTTTTACTTTTTCAAAGATAGTATTGTTATTTTCTTTTCATTTTCAACTATTATAATTTGAAAATATACAGGATGGTGTATCAACTTTGACTTTGTTAAGACTTGTTTTTGTGAATTGATCTATCCTGAGAGATTTTCTTCTACACTTGAGAAGAATTTGGGTTCTTTAACTCCTCATTGAGTATGCTATATATGTCTGTTATTTCCATTTGTTATAAAGTATAAACTAAGCCTAATACTTGACTGTTGATTTTGTGTTTAAGTTTTCGCTCATGTGATGAAAGGTGGGCTGTGAGAGTCATTGCTTTTATTTTGTAGGCCATCTTTCCACTCCATATTATTAATACACATACAAATATGTTGCAGTAAGGACATATATACATAAATATATTCACAATTATTATGCACTGTATCTGAGATAACACCTTCATTATACTATAAGACCTCTTAAGCTCTTTTTTAAGTTTAGTTTTTAGTTCATTTAATCTGATATAAATCTAGACATTTCTGCTTTGTTTTTGTTATCAGTTCATGCAATATTTTTCTATTTTTTTCACTTTATATGTGCTTCTATACATGATGTGAGTCTTATGTAGGCCTCGTGTAGTTGAGTACTATTTTTTAAATATTCCATCAATTTAGGATCTCCTTGTGTTTTGGCTAGAGTACTTAATGAATTTATATTGAAGGAAGTGCTAATAATAATGTATTAATGGTGGGGGATGCAGAGATAGCTCAGTGATTCAGAATACTTGTAACTGTTGCAGAGGAACTAGGTTTGGTTCACAACACCCACATGATAGTGCAAAGCTGTCTCAGGCAGCTCCATATGTTCCAGTGCCCTTTTCTGATCTCTGAGGGCACCAGACATAAACATAGTACACATGCACGCATGGAGGCAGAACACTCATTCATAAAATAAACAAACCTAAAAGGAGAGATTTATTCATAACATTTAAAAAGTTGTTTTCTATTCTCTCACTTCCATCCTTCCTCTCTACCCCTTCTTCTCTCCCTTATTTTTTTCCTTCCAGTCTACCTATGAAAGAATAAGGAATTCACCACTCACTTAGAAAGCAAATGGATGAAAGATTCAGAGATCAACAGGGATCCTTCAAACTCATATTGTTTCTTTTTTCATATTAAAGAGTCTCCTTTCCTTAGAGTATATTGTTCCATAAACACCATGGTGAGATGTGAGGATGTTGCATCCTTAAGTCTTGCCTCTTTTAGCCTAACCAAGTATCTTATTTAAAAGAAACTAGATATAATTTATTTTTGCAAATAATTCATTATTTTTCAATATAGCTTGACTGTTTCTGTGTCTCTCTATCTCTTAGCATCAGAGTCTTTCCTGTACTAATCTTTTACTTAGCCTGTCTGCTTCCATACCTACTCCCCTACCACTCACCCTCTTTCCACCAGAATCTCAATGTGTTTTATACACAACAGCCAATGCTATTCATAAAATTTTAAATCTGATTGTAAGTGTTTCTTGGTTAATACTTTCCCATTCATGTGAACTGGTTCTTATTAGACAGTGGGGTTGGAGAGCGGACATTTCAAGGAGGAAGATTTAGTTTAAACTCTGAAATTTGTGCACTGAAAAGGTTGACTGATGAATTACAGATAAGATTTTTAATAAAGCACTTTAAAGACAAATTCAAAGACTTTGGATATAAAAATTTTAACTAATAGAATAATGCGTATGAAGACAAAAACATTTAGGACTTTTGCACAATCAAGGAGACATTTTAGTGGCCTCCAGTTGCTTAGTTCTCTGTTCTTTCATCCCTGAGATAAGTTACATCTAAGTTAACAATGAGAATGTTTGTATTGCTAGGTATGTGAGATCTCACATCTCCAGCCTGATAAATTCTCGGTGTGAAATCTCACACGGTAATGTAAAAACATGTCCCTCATATTCTTCACAAGTACAGTGCATTTGCTTTTGATAGACAATTTTCAAAGCAATAGGTACTACACATTGGAATGTCAGTTTCTGATTGGCAAAGGTGCTATAAACAACAGCATGGTGTCTGTGCTCTCCACCCTAGCAGCGCTTTAGAACATAGAAAGCACTGGTGTTGGCATGGAGTTTGTTGTTTAACATACTTTCAGCAATGCCTCTTTTAGTTGATTTCACTAGTGTAACTTACATTATAAAGTCAATATTAACTGCAATCATGACGACTCTAGGACTAAAGATTTTGAAAGGTAACTGTACTCTAAGACAGATATTTTGCTGTCTAGCTTTTATGTATTGATTTTTGTTTAGATTTGGGACAGGGTCTTGATATGTAATGTCCTCTTTCTTATAGTTTTGTAAAATAATTTTCTTTCTTGTAATGGCTTTCGATGTTGAGATTTCTTAAACACTAGGCAATTATTTTTACAACTAAGCTATTTCCTCAGTCTTTGTTTTGCCTTTTTTTTTTGATGAAGAGCACAGATTTCCCCAGACTGGCCATGAACTCACTCTTTAGCTGAACATATCTTGAACTAGTAATGTTTTTTCCTCAGCCTCTTGATACTGGGAGTGCAGAAACTGAAGTCCTGAGTCCCCAAGGCCCAGTATATTATATATCCTTTCACCTTGTTTTTTGTTTGTTGACAAAAGAAAATATACTCCTAGCTGGCCTCTCACAAGTTGTGTAGTCTTGACTGATCCTAAGACCCTGATGCTCCTGCTTCTGCCTTCCAAGCTGTGTACATTTTTATTATTATTAATAATTTTTTATTTATTTTACATAACAAACAAAGTTTCTCCTCCCATATCTCCTACTGTCCCTTCTGTTTCCTATCTGCCCTCCTCCCCATCCACTCCACCTGTCTCCTGTCTCCTTTCAGAAAGGGGCAGGTGTCCCATGGGCTTCAACAAAGCATGGCTCATCAAGTTGAAGTAGGACCAATCTTTTCTTCCTGTATCAAGGCTGGGCAAGGCAACCCAGCATGGGGAATAGGTTTCCAAAAGTTTGCTCAAGCACCAGGGACAGGTCCAAGCTACATGTGCCTTCATAATCAGCCTCACTAAAATGAGTAAAGGAGAATTGTAAGGCACTCTATGTTTTTTTTAAGTTTCAGCTCTTATGTTTGGTGAGAAATATTTGTGATTATTTCAAGGATTGCAAAGAAAGCAAAGTTATATTTTAGATTGCCTTATTTCTTATCAATTGCATTAATTATTGAATTGACACCAACATTTTCATTTTTCTTTATATTTTATGTATAAATGTCAGAAATGGAAAAGATGCAGGTGCACTGACTGAATAAATTAGTTTCTGTGGGAAGCATGAAGTTCAAGCCTGCCACTTCTTATTATGTTAGTGGTTTTGCATTACTGTGGTGTGTGAGTAGACTGCTGTGTTTGGGATTAATAGCCACCACTTAAAGAAGAGACTTGGGAAGCTTTTCCACTCAACTGACCTGCCTTCTGAAAGCGATTAGAAGTTACACGTAATCCTGTGAGATTTATCCACCTTCCAATTTCCAAGCCATTTTCCTATCACTCTCAGTGCTTGAGCAATTTAATTAGAGTATTTAAAAATACACAATTCTAATGTCAGAAGAGATTCCCTGGTATAAAAAAAGATGGGCAAGCCAGAAAACTATTTCAATTTTGGGAAGTAATAAATAGTTCTCTACCTATCTATTTCAGATTTTGACTTTTCTATTCCCCTAATTTGGGTAACTATAGATTTATTTAATTCAAGGGGTTACGGTGAAGAAATAGGAATCTATATAAATCAGTATCATTAAATGATGTGTTATCTTTAATCCTAACCATCTGGTAACTACTCACTAAGTGAATATATTTATCTTATTCAACATGTGGTCACAGTGTATAATTCTATTTTCATCTAGAATCTTGCCACTTTTTTCTGAATATATGACCTTTGAAAGTAAATTTATCTACCATCTTTAGTCCTATGAGAAAAATATTGATGGGATTATAAACATACCACCACCACCACCACCAAAGGCTTGTTCCTTGGCTGAGTTCAGAACCTTTGACTTGGAATATAATGCATGCTGATGAAGTTGCTTCACTACCCAGGCTAGACCTTTTTAGTTGATAGCATGATTCATGGTGAGCACTGGTTTCTCTCTGAATATTGAATTTGATTGTGCTACCTGTGTTGCATCCTTTAATATAAACTTTGGATTCTGTGTCTCAGATAAAGATCCTGCATATAAATAGTGTACTTTGCATCGGTGGGCTAAGCAGAACACTGTGTATCTCTTTTGAGGGCAGCATAGAGAGCTTGAGTAGATCTACCTACCACCTTTCTCTGTAGAAATCCCTGTTTTTCTCTGCTTTTAATCCACCATTTTTAATATAACCACTTCTGAATGTCATAAATTCTCCTTGAAAATCTTCCACACAGGTCCTCTTGGGTTCTCCAGCCTATGTAATAATGGTGCTAGAACTTATTAAAGTGGCTTCCACTCACTAAAGCATGATTGCACAGTGATTTGTGAAAAGGTAAGAGGTAGAGATGATGAAGTCCTATATCCTGTGGTATAGGAGACCCTTTTATATTTGTGTTGCTTTCATTGGTTGAATAAAGAAACTGCCTTGGCCTTTTGATAGGGAAAAAACTGAGGTAGGTGGAGAAAACAGAACAGAATTCTGGGAGGAAAAAAGCAGAGACAGGCAGACGCCATGGTTCTCCTGCCCATGACAGATGCTGGTTAGACTCATGTGGGTAAGCCACAGCTAAGTGGCGATACACATTAATGGAGATGGGTTAAACTAATATGTGAGAGTTAGCCAAAAAGAAGCTAGATATAATGGGCCAGGCAGTAATTTAATTAATATAATTTCTGTGTGGTTATTTCGGGGATTAAGCTAGCTGGGCGGCGGGACGCCACCCTTTCCTCTTACTACTATCCTGGGGTTAAATTTTTAATTATGTGTATATGTGTTTGTATGGATACATGTACTTCTATGTAGGTGTCTGTGGGAGCACTGGTTAGATACATCAGGTCCCAGGGAGCTGGAGTGACAGATTGTGAGCCACTGTATGAGACCTGGATCCCCTGGGAGAACACTTTATGTTCTTCCCTGATGAGTCACTTTCCAGTCCTAATAAAAATCATTGAAATGTTGGGAAAATCAACCAACCATAAAAATGATTTACTTATTTGCCTAACCCTGTTCAAGTAAAAGTATCTGCCCTCTAAGAGATATGCCTATATACACTTCATGGTGTAAGACTTGAGAATTATGAAAATGTTAATATAAAGTTGAATTATATGAATAAAGACAACAGAAATAGAGCATTTAACAGCATACAATGTAAAATTTAATCATCAGTTTTTATAAAATTTATATTAGCATCAAATAAGACACAAATTTGTATCCACCTAGAACATATATTGAGTTACAGACCTTGAAATCATTATGTAAAGAATTGGATTGTAATGTTATGTATGCAAGGTAACCATAAGTTCTTCATTTGTAAGTGAACTGGCAGAGAACATCAGAGCATTGAAAATTTGCCTGAAACCAATTTGTCCCATTGTACTGCTTTCTGTAGAAAAAGAGCAATAAACAGATTTATTAAAATGTACAGATAGAAACTATTCTAGAAAATATTTGATGTTATCATCAAGTTAGTATTCCAACAGTAAGATTCTTCTTGCCTTAGGCTCTTTGCCAAGTGTGTAACTGCATGAGAACTCATTCACAAAAAAATCCTGTTTTAAAAATGGAGAATTTTTTCATATTAAAAATAATAAAACTTTAATTTTCATGTTTCATAATTAATTTCATATTTGATGAATCAGTTTGGAATCATCTATATTGAGCACTAAGCAAATACTGAATCTTGGCTACAACTCTTAAGCAGTCTTTGTAAATAATATTGATCTAAAATTCATCATATTACCTCGAATAATTCATAGCATTCTCACCTTTGTGACTTTTGGGAAACTTTAATTAAACATTCATTGTCCTTTTGAGATATACATGCAAGAACTTTCATGATTTGAACTCCACAAGGCCAAATAATTTGAGATTGGTGTGGGTCAAGAAATATCCTGGCTTAGAATCAGAATGAAACATGATTCAGAATGTGACAATTTCTTCCCTAACAAATCATGAGACTTTCGCTGTCATCCTTCAGGCAGATGACATTGCTCAGCTGGATTATCACTCTCAGGCTTCCTGCCAAAATAAGATTAGTTCTTGAGACTTGTTGCAGTAAGAAGGCTGAACAAAATATAGAGGGTGAAAAGAAGAGAGGGTAAAAGATTTAAAGTGTTTGAGAAAGCTTCCCCAGGCTACATGGATACAGGAAGGGTGAGAATTTAGCATTTTCCTATAACTTGGGGTGAAAGAGCACCTTCCAGAAGATTGTTATGAGATATACTCCTGAATTGGGTGAGGAGCTCCTAGACTCTGCTGTGATGACTAATTCTTTAGCTTTCTAAGACTAATCTTGAATTTTAAACATTAAAAAGAGGTCATTGAATAATAAGTTTATTAATACGGGCTCACCAATAGGATCAATCTTTGTGATCTTTATGAATGTGAGAGATTTCCTTTACTGCTAGAAGGTTATTAAGTTTAAAATTTTGAATCATTACATATTAGGATACCTGCATTAATAAATTTTCCTTTAAAAAACAAAGGATATAAATATAATGCAAATGTTGGGAAATATATTACATTACATTGAGAGAGTCAGAGATACAGAGTGAGACAGAGAGATAGTGAGAAGAAAGGGGTTAACTGTGTTTCACAATTTTACAATAGTAATTGATATTCATTCACGTTTCTTTGACAGTAAATAATAAAACATTCCCTCAGACCCCTTCTAAATCTATTTTAGACAAAAATAACAAAAGAAAAACAAGGTGAAATTAAGGAATTATTTCAAGAGATATTTGTTTAAATTCCATGGGTTTGCTCACTAATTTCCAAAGATAAATCGCATAACCAAGAATGACAGCATTTAGATACATAAATATAAGATCTGTCATCATTATAATTTTTACTATGACTACTACTACTGAATAACTCCAAACTTTGTCACCATTGTTAAGTTGGGACAGGACTGAGAAATTAATACTGTGTACCTCATTTGATTCTTTCTCCACTTCTTTCTGCGTCCTCTTTTTTTCTCTCCCCCATTTTTCCCTGCATCCATTCCTCTTTTCTCTCAGTTTTCTCTACTTACTACCCTCTTCTTTCCTTTGTTCTTCATTGCTTCTTTTTTTCCAACTTATTCTCTTCTTAGCTCATTCTCTTCCTTTCCTGCCTTAGTTACTTGTTCATTATTGAGTATAGTTGACAAATACAAACTGTGTGCATTCAAGGTATAAAATTTCATGTTTGGATATATATGTGCCTTGTAAGATTATTTTTGTATTCAAGATGATAAACATACCCATCTGATCCAGTTACCCATATGAGTATGTGGTAAGAATACTTAAAAGCCACTAATTTTAAAAAATTCAAGTAAACTCTATATTATGATAGTCCCTATATCATGCCTTAGAACTCTAAACACTACATCTTTTGAGTGAACCTTTGTACCCTTTTCCCAATAGCCTTAGATACATTTCAGTCACTATGATAAAGACACCTAGACCAAATGCAACTTGAGAAGGAAAGATTTTATTTAGCTTCTACATCTCTACCACAAGCCATCATTGAGGAAAGTCAAGGCAGGAAGTGAAGCAGGCTAGGAACATGAAAGCAGGAACTTAAGCAGAGACTGTGGGAGAACACTGCTTAATGGTTTGCTACTAATGGGTTCTTAGCTTCCAGCTGAATCATCCAGGAACACTTGCCCAAGAATGGCACCACCTCCAGCGAGACAGAGTCTCTCACATCAATCATTAATCAAGATAATGTCCTACAGAATTTCCTATAGGCAATCTGATAGGGGCATATTCAAGCTGATGTTTCTCTTGCAGGATGACTAGATGGGCAATATCTAGAAAAAGTTAAACAGGACACAACCCACTTCTTATACTGACTCATAGGAGCCTCTTCCTTAGCTTTGAAATTTTAAGATTCTACATATATATGAGATCACATTTTTCTTTCTCTATCTGGCTTATTTCATTTAACATAACCCTACAGATCTGTACATCACAAATTATTCAATATATTTATTTCATAAAGATAAATAATATTTTATTATGTATGTGTGTGTTTCTGTGTATCAACAACCATTCATTAAATTACAGACAAATAATCTTAGGTGCTGAATTTTCCAATGCATAATTTGTACCTGTTAGTGTTTATATAATTTTGTCTCCTGTTACATTAATGTGATGCATAAAGTATTGATGTGTATAGGATGAATTGTCCTTGTACCTCAGAGATAAATTTCCTTTTTTCATAATGTGTGGTAATTCTAATAAGCAGTTGAAATCAGTTTGTCACTATTTTGTTTAGAAGCTTTTCATCTGTGTTCATCAGTGACATTGGACTGTGGTTTTCTTTTGCTATAGTGACCTTGAGTTGGTCTAAGTATAAATATCATCCTCATCTCATGAAATAAGTCTGGAGACTGAGTGCACTGGCAGCCACTTGAAATCCCCACATTCGAATAATTGAAATAATAGAAGAACACCTGGGTCAAGACAGCCTGAGTTACACGGTGAGGCAATAATAAAGTCCAGAAGTATTCTCTCTTCAGCTTTTTGCTATTTAATAATTCTTATTAAATTTTGGGTGAAGTCAGGAGTAAAATTTAGGTATTAATGTTTTCTGGCCTTAATGTGATGACTCGTAGGGAAAAACCTCTCTGACTTCATTAGACTTAGCAGTTGTCTGCCTCCACCAATCCTAAAGCAATGGATGCTGGAACATAGCAAGGCCTTACTTAGATACAGCCTGAATACTTAATGCCCCCACTAATATGTTTATAAACTGTATTGGCTTATATTTTGTCTTGAGGCTATAAAAACTGATGTAGCATTTTTCCGAATGGAACATAGTTCACTATAGCTTGAATTTCTGCTTCTGGGCTATGATCATTCATACTAGGATGTGATCAAACTCTCTCCTGCTTCTTTTGAATAAAGTCTGTTTTGTATTACTAATTCCATGTAGAACTTGCAAGTGGGCTCTAAGAATTATTTTGTTGTCAAATATTAAATTGCTTTAGTGAGAGTTTTTGACACCAAGAAAGAGTAAAGATGATAAATGCTTTGTATAGCTGCATTTCTTATTAACTACAGGGAATAAAGTTTCTGTAAATCTGTTAAAAAATACATAAACAAAAATCAAAATTGCGTTACTTGAAAGCATGTAAGTTTTGAAATTGATTGTTAACATCAATAAAATTTAAACATATTATGCTTATGGTGTGTATATAGGAAAATCTATAAGTAAAACACAAAAAGCCATAAATATTAATCATTCTAGAAATTTTCATCAGAATCAAAGACAAAATAAATTTATATCATATTTCATTTTATACTGATTTCATCTGTCTTAGAAGTTTGTCTGTATATTATATTTTGCTTCCAAAGTATTTTTGAAGTAGAACTGGAATTGATAATGGGAAACATTAATAACATAGAATAAACAAATATTTTATTGACAAAGGAATGAGTTAAAGAACATTTTTATAGAGGAATGATAAATTTTTATTAGTAATTATTTATTGGCTTGCAATATGTTGATTGCTGCTGGCCTAGGAATAACATTACATTAAAAAGTTAAGTTTGAAAATGTAGAATAATAGATATTCTTAAGATTTTTCAAATAAAGATTCATGTTTTATACATAAATATTAGAGAAGATGGCTCTAACACTACAATAACAGGTCAGAGAAGACATACCTATCACTAACAATACAATATTTCAGTGCAGCCCTGTATTTTGCAATCTTCTATTTATTGACAGACTTAAATAAGTTGAAAATACAACACGAGGTGGAGGGTTGTGGTTTACACCTTTAATCTCAACATTCAGAAAGCGCAAGGAAGAGAACGCCAAGTTTGTAGCCAGTATGGAGCTTCGTGACAATATCCTATCTCAGTCACCAAGTGCTACATGTCATTGTCATTTATGTGTCATGTGTGGGTACTGCAGTGGTTAGAATGAGAATGACCTCTCATTCTAACAAGTATGAGTACTTGGCTCCCAGTTAATGGAATCATTTAGGAAGGATTAGGATGTGTGTCCTTATTGGGAGTGGTACGAAACCAGGGTGGGCTCTGAGATTTCCAAAACTCATTCCCAGTGACTAAGATATGAGCTCTCAGCTACAACTCCAGTGTCATGCCATGTCCTCTTGTCTGCTGGCATGCCCCTGCTGTGACAGTTAGTGTGTCCTATCATAGCAGAAAAATAAAAGTAACTAAGACATAAACTTTTATCATTTTCATTTGCAAAAAAATATAGCTTATTTAAAGTGTGAGACATGTATATTCTGGTTTCTCTTCATATTGTACAAATTTTTATACTGTAGGACACATACTTTTTCTGTAAAGGAGAATAAAATGAATATTCCTTAAATGAGGAGAGTAATTTAGATATTGGTTTTATTAGTATTGATATATAATTTGAAGTATGTCACACTGAGTAGCTTAACTATTTCATGGCAAATATTAATGTACATTTTGAAAAACTAGTTTTAAAGGCATATTTTCTGAGAACAAAATGTTTATATAAAATCCACACTCTTATTTTTTCAAAGGGAACGTCAATTAGCAATTCCTTGTAGACTTAGATAATCCATTTCAATTCACTGGTAGGAATATGAACAATGTATTCAACTAAATGTAACAATAATTTTATTTTTCTTATAGATAGCTGAGGGCAAATCAATACTGTGTTAATAAGGCTTTCTCACTCAACAGGGGACACAATCACTGATTAATGTATGGCTCAGGACACCCCTTTATTCATACACTCTGTTTTTCTTAAGAAGCAAAAGTTGTATGTAATATGAAGGAAGATATTTTCTTAAATACTTCCACAAAGGCTTTTCAGGGAATAATGACTGTGCTACTACTTTTGTTGTTGTTGTCATTGTTATTGCTGTCTGTCAAGAATGAAGCATATGGCAGTCAAAATGAAGTTGATGAAGTTGATTGCAATAATTACTCACTTACTGAAATCTCTAGAATTAAGGCAGAGATGACTCTTCAAGGACAAGTTAGAAAATCCAGATAGTAGGATCCACTTACTAGAGGGAACTTCATGTCAGCAACATATTTATCATTAGAAAATTATGTGGTGGTAAGTAAAACCATTAAAGAGCAATTAAAACCCAGCTTGAGAGCTGAACTACTGTCTTCTTGATCCTTTTGTGGAGGGAGAGTGTAAACTTTAGTTTTGTTTGTTCTGCTAATTGTAAAAGAAATCCCTCAGTTCTGTCTTTGTTTCCAGTCTTCCTCTGACTTAATTTCCCTTTGTTCATAGGCAGTGTAGGGAAAGGCAAAGAACAGACAGGAAATCAGTCTTCCTCTGACTTAATTTCCCTTTGTTCATAGGCAGTGTAGGGAAAGGCAAAGAACAGACAGGAAATTGATACTTCAACTGCAAATAAAGGTTGCTTAGGGACAAAACTAGGGGACAATCATGCTATTATTTCTTCTTTAATTGTGAAGAAACATTATTTTGAAAATTGCTGCTTTTATAGTTAGTGCATTTCTCTACTTCATTTGGTTTTTTTTCAAAATACACAATTTGCTGATATAAATACTTGACTTTATTTTTTTTCTCATTTTTTTTATTAAAGATTTCCATCTCCTCCCCTCCTCCTCCCCCTTCCCTCCCCTCTCTTCCACCCATACCCTCACTTCACCCCTCTCCAAGACAAAGAGCCATCAGGGTTCCCTTCACTATATTAAGTCCAAGGTCCTCCCAGCTCCCCCTAAGTCCAGGAAGGTGAGCAACCAAACTGACAAGGCTCACAGTGAGCCCGTCCATGCTGTAGAAAAAAAAAAATGAAACAGCAATGGCTATGAGCCCAATTATTCCTTGGGAGCCTGAAACTTAAATAAGTTTTCTCCTGATTAAAAAAGAAAACTCAAAAAAAAAAAAAAATACTTGACTTTAGAGCCATTCAGACCTTAATTTGAGAACCACCAGTGTTAGAGTAAAAAAACAAACAAATTAATAGGATAGAGTCTCTGGCCTGAGTGGAGACCTGACATTCTAACTGGGGTAGTTCATTCTCTTTAGCTATGGGACTTCCTGTAGGAAGGCTGGCTCATCTTAAACCATGCTAAAGATTTGTGTGAAATAATTATTAGTTCTTTAATGAGACATTATATTTTTCCCCCATTATCCCCGCCCTAGTGTGGAACCTCAGAGGCCACAGCTTGGCAAGAATCTTAATTCTGTCTACTTTTCTGAATTACATTTTTTTTCTAAGCATGCCTTTCTTTTGAACAGTTTGGAATCCACAATCCCCACCCTTTACAACATTTGGGACTTTCCTATTCTTTCTTTCAGGTGTCCCTCCACATTATGTGACTGCTTTTCTGTCATTTCCATGTGTGAAATCCATGGAAATGCCAGCTTAAAAGGCTTGCTACTTTCATGTCTGGCCTCCTCCTCCTGTTCCTCTTCTTCTTCCTCTTCCTCCTCCTCTACTTCCTCTTCCTGGGAGCATCTAAAGCTCACTACTTGCCAGTCTCACAGCTTTTCTTTCACATTTTTTTTCATGGTTTATTTTTTTATATTTAAAAATTTCCATCTCCTCCCCTCCTCCTCCCCCTTCCCTCCCCTCCTCCTCCCCCTTCCCTCCCCTCCTCCTCCCCCTTCCCTCCCCTCCCCTCCACCCATACCTCCCCTCCCTCCCTCTCAAGGCCAAGGAGCCATCAGGGTTCCCTACTCTATGCTAAGACCAAGGTCCTCCCAACTCCCCCCAGGTCCAGGAAGGTGATCGACCAAGCTGAGAAGGCTCCCACAGAGCCCGTCCATGCAGAAGAATCAGAGCCCAGCGCCACTGTCCTTTGCTTCTCAGTCAGCCCCCACTGTTGGCCACATTCAGAGAGACGGGTTTGGTCGCATGATCCATCAGTCCCATTCCAACTGGAGTTGGTGATCTCCCATTAGTTCTGCCCCACTGTCTCCATGAGTGAACGCACCCCTCACATTCCTGACTTTCTTTCTCATGTTCTCTCTCCTTCTGCTCCTCATCAGGACTTTGGGAGCTCAGTCCAGTGCTCCAATGTGGGGCTCAGTCATTTTCTTTATTTTTTAATGGTGTCAATGAGATTTTACTTCAGTCCACACAAATACTTTTATTGATGAGAATAAGAGTTCCCATTTTTCCCGTGCATCAGCATTATTAGGTCTCACCCATAGAAACATTTGTGCTATGCAATACTCTTTAAAGTTTTGCTAGTTCATGCACAAAAGTGGCATAATGATGATAATCATTCTATTTTTTAAAAATCAGATATTATTGTTGTAACAACAGTTAACTTAGAATTTCATTCATAATAAATATTTAAGTAAATGTTAACTTTTATATACTGACTGTTGGATGATTGCTTAATTTACTACCAAATTAATTTTATTTCAGGAGTATAACTTGGATAAAATATACATGTAAATATTTACATATATGTATGTAAGTATGCATATATATCATACATGATCACTACAAGTTACAAGATAACCAATTTTAAGCCAACAATGACTTTCTTACTTTTTTAAAATAAAAATAATTAATTATTATTAGTGGTGTGTATGTGTATATGTGTGTTTACCTGACATATCTGTTGATGCTCACATCAAGAATACATGTGACAGAAGACAAGCTATGGAGTCAACTGTCATCTATTTAGTGTGGGTTCCAAAGTTTGAGTTTAGGTTGTAGGAATACAGGGTACGTTCCATTACCCAATGAGCAGGCCTAAGGATGGCTTTTTTAAACTTCTTCATTGAATCTCTGGGGGATTTCACATCATACCCCCAATTCTGTTCACTTCCTGGCCTGCTGTACTCCCCCATCCCTGTTGCACTCCCCATGAAAGAAAATGAAACAAAGTAAGCAAGAAAACAAAATCAAGAACAAAAAAAGAAAGAAAGATAAGAAAAAAAACTATTAAACCAAAACAACAACAACAAAAGCACACCTGAAACAGCAACATCTCTGCTTCTGAGGACATGCATGCAGGAAGCTGACTCTGCTACTGCACTCAAGGCAGTGTGGACCTAATGGCTCCATCTGACTTTTCTGGCTAACACCTGGGCTTGGGTTGAGCCACCCTAGCTGGAGCTTGTGAAGGGACTGGTCATGTGGAATGAAACCTGCAATATCTCTAAGACCCAGGATATCCCAGAAAAATTCCAGTGAAGATCCAGTGAGGATGGTGTACCAAATATCAGAGGCCTTGAACCAGACCAATGACTCACTGAAATGGACAGTGGCCAGTCAAGCTGATGGGAGAAATGATCATACTTTATGATACACCGAAGTCTCCAATGCCTTCAGGATGAGTGAAGAGGTGATGGAGAGGCAGGAGTGCAGTGGGAGGCTGCTTGATCATTTCCCAACTTCCAAGGCTCAAAATCATCACAAATAACTGTATTAATTAAAATACTTCTCAGCCAATCACTTAGGCATATTGGTAGCTAGCTCTTATCTTTATTAATCTGTGCATCATGATATGGTCATGGACTACCGGCAAGGTCCCAACAGGCTCCAATGTGTATCGTTCTTCTTCAGCAACTACATGGCTTCTCTTTGACTCTGCCTACGCTCTCCCTACATATCAGTTTGGATTTTCTACCTAGCTTTTCTCTGTTAAGCCAAAAACAATTTGGCTGCAAACAACTTGGTTGCAGCAGCCCTGGATGCTGGCTCTGCCTTTCGCAGCCTTTTGATATGGTTGGGGTAACTTTACCGCCAGCTCTGGGACCATCAAAAGGGGGAGGTGATGTGGGATTCCTCTCTGTATGCTGTGAATACCACTGGTTAATAAACAACCTGTTTTGTGCCTATTGCAGTACAGAATAGGGCAAGGCAGGAATTCCACATCACAGAAGAGAAGAAGTAAAGAGGGCTTCTTAAAAAACAATTCAGTTAAAAAAAAACCATAAAGCAAAGAAAACCAGCCTACAAATCCCATAAAACTTAGACAATAATGAGGACACTAAGAGAGACCTACATAGATCTAATCTACATGGGAAGTAGAAAAAGACGAGATCTTTTGAGTAAATTGGGAGCATGGGGACCTTAGGAGAGGGTTGAAGTGGGGAAAGGAGAGACAGGGAGGGGAGCAGAGAAAAATGTAGAGCTCAACAAAAATCAATAAAAAGAAACAATTCAGTTAACAACATCAGCTTTTCATCCCAAACATATGCTGACACTTAGCTAATTCTTAAGATGCACCATGCATCACAAAAGTTTTTACAGAAAGAACAACAATTACGTGTGTGTGTGTGTGTGTGTGTGTGTGTGTGTGTGTGTGTGTGTGTGTGTCAGTCTTTTTCTCTCCCTCATTCCCTCAACTTCACACAGAATATGGGGTATAAGGGATTTGTTCCTGGAATTATGCAGACTGGATGCACACTCAGAAGTGCTGATGCACAGTTTGTTCAACCTCAAGACTGATGTCAGGAGACTGGCAACATAGAGCTTAGACAGTGAGATAGAAAAAGCAAATCTCTCTGACCTAGTCTGTTACTCTATTTAGGTCTCCTGATAGCATTGGGTGGTACCCAGTCACATTGGTGATGGCAATCTACTTTATTCAATTAGTTAATCTAAATGCTAGTCTTTTCTAGGCTTACCCTCAAAGACACACTTGCAACTTAAAACATAACTGAGCAGGTCATTGCACAGTCAAGTCGACACACAAAAGTCATCATCATAGATTGTTACTGGAAACCCAATGCCCTTACTTTTTCCCAGCTCCTATAACCAGGGTTAATTTATAAATAATAATGAATACGTTTGTATGATTATGTTAAAGCAAAAAAATGCAAGTTTTACAAGATAGCTCATTCTGGAGATAAAATAAATGATTACAAGATAGCTCATTCTGGAGATAAAATAAATGATTACAAGATAGCTCATTCTGGAGATAAAATAAATGATTATGACACAGACTCAGGTTAACCCAAGCGCAGGGTTCCAGTGTGGCAAAAGTTTCATGATCTTTTAAAAATATTTACAGAACAAAAGACGGTTATAAATCAAGGTTCATCTCTAATTCATCAGTAGGTAGGTTACTTGCCCCCAGGAAAAGAAAGTTCTGATGTTTTTTAAATGACACTTTTAACCTATGTGTTGGTAGAAGTTAGTTGTTTGTTAATAGATGTCAAAGGTTTTACCTGATAACCACAAGAGTATTATATCTATAAAGATGTAGACAATAAATGGCTATAAATTAAACTGAAGATGGCCCAAGACAATTTGGAGTTGGACCTGCAGCATTTCAGCTCTCTACTATAAAGATGGTTCAAGGCAAACAGCCTTGTAGAATTTTTATGACAGATGTGACACTGTTTTGTGTGTGTGTGTGTGTGTGTGTGTGTGTATGTGTGTGCGTGTGTGTGTGAATTTCCATTCACCATCATAGTCCTAGCTAGTATTCTGTTATTTTCAGATTTAGAGTATTTTTTCTATAACTAGTATTTTTGGCAATTCAATAGAAAATGGCATTTCATAGTACAGTTTAAATTATACTTTATTTGAAAAGTTTGGAAAACGATGTATAGTGAATTCGAGCTTTTTCTCCCTCGACTTCAAATATTTGTCTCTGTCTCTCTTTCTCTCTCTCTTTCTCTATCTTTCTCTTCTCTCTCTCTCATACACACAAGAAAGAAAATTTAATATTTTAAATTTCACTTTCATTTTGACCATGATTTATCAAATGATGTCAAGGATAATATTTTATACTTCTATTTCCATGGTAGTATCTCCAAAAGATTTTATTTTGAAACAGTTTGGGTTTATTTTTTGAATTAAGTTTACCCACAGTATTTCTCACAGTCATGGGCCAGCTTTTCCATGAATAAAAGATGTTGAATGATTATTTGTGTTGTATATTCTGGGAACCAAACCCTAGTCCTCTTTAAGATCAGCAAGCTTTCTCAGCAACTAAGCCAACCTTCCATCTTCCTACTACTAAAGATAAATCTCAGGTTGAGGGTATAGTTCAATAGGTAGAATAGCAGCCTACTATACATATATGATGATGGGTTCAATCTCTAGCAAAACATAAACCAGGTGCAGTGGTGCACACATGTAATCCTAGAACTCAGGAGTCAGAGAGAAGAGAATCAAAAGTTATAGGTTATCCTCAGGTACAGAGTCACTTCAAAACCAACCTGAGTCAGGTGATACTCTACCTAAAATAAAACAAAAGGAGAATTGAATTAAGAAGCAACTATTAAATCACTTTTGAAATGAAATCAATAAATTCCTTCAATTTGAAGTATCTAATTTTATACTCATTATCTTTTACAAATTAGCAAATGATCTTTATGTTCACAGTCATCTTAGACCCAAACAAAAAAGGGACTCCAATAGGATTATCATCTAATTTATTCATTTGGGAATAATGTAGATATATTCTAGAGATTTATGAGAAATCAATAAATTCAGTCATATCAGTTGTAGAAATGAGTTTCAGGGTGCCATTTATTTTTTCCTTTTTCTTTTTTTTGGTTTTTCGAGACAGGGTTTCTCTGCAGCTTTTTTAGAGCCTGTCCTGGAACTAGCTCTTGTAGACCAGGCTGGCCTCGAACTCACAGAGATCCGCCTGCCTCTGCCTCCCGAGTGCTGGGATTAAAGGTGTGCGCCACCACCGCCCGGCATTCAGGGTGCCATTTAAATGTCAATCTATTCAACACAAGCAGTGTGAGCTAGAGCAGGTACTGTAATGCTCACCTCATGATTTCCATATCTGTTTTTCCCATAAAGCAGTATTCAGTGGACAAAAGCAGAGTTGGATCTTCCATACTTTTGGTGAACTGCAACAAAGTTTTGTGATTCTCAGTTATCAGACTCACCCACTACTAAATTTCTTACAGAAGCTGTCCTAAGAGCCATATTAAAATAAAAATTGCCAAGTGAAGCCACAAAGGCTTCCCTATGGAATGGAGATAGAGTTCATATAACATGAAATTATTACATAGCATTGGGTAAAATGAATACTATCAGAACATTTTCTGAATTATGAGCAAAGCCATATTTTCTGTCAATCTGTTTGTGATCTTTGCTTTTGAGATATTTATTTTAAAGGCACAAAGCTCGCAGCATCATAGAAGCATGATCTAACTGTCATGTGGTGTCTTAAACAACTTGATATTATAAGAGTATTCTCTAGTGACTAGTTTTGAATGGAAAAATGATCCACTTTATATACCTATTATACTTGAAAGGAAAAATTCCAGTATTAGGATCGCATGCATCTATTTCTTACCTTTTCCTAGAAAGCTCTTTCGGTTTTTATATAGTTTTATAAAGAATACATATTAGAAATAATTCTTACCTACAATTGGTTGTTACAGTATAATTTATCAATAAAATACTCTGTCTGTGTTATTTACTTAAAAATAAAACTTTCTCTGTAGATTGTATAAACAATTCTGAAACATAAAACATTTTTGACAACATTCTGACTCCCATATAGGCCTTTGGGGATACAATATTTCCATAAATGCCTTCATATATCCATCATCCATTCATCATAGGTTTGCATTTTCTGCAGTTTTACTTTTTTACTTTCAAATTGTTTTTAAAAAAGTTCACAAAGATGGAGTTATGAAAGGGAATAAATGACTCAGTAAAAGATGATTCCCAGGGGGATGTTACATATCCGCCTACAATGGCAATAGAGAATGAGAAATGGTCCCAACTACAATGAGTGAATAGAGAAACATCTTACAAAGAAAATCATAGATTATCTGTGACTTGGAGAAAGCCCACCTAAGTCACTAGAGATGCAGTCCTGATACAGTTCAAGACGGGTGCTTTTCAGCCTCTCTCCACATATTTGGTGAAAAGTGCAGATTATTTATATAAATGAGACCAGTTCTTTTCTTTGTGCAAGTTAACAGCATAAGAACTTAATAGAATAGAAGAATAAGTAATTATGGAAGGAAAAACAATCTCAAAGGAACATATAAGTTAAGCACATAAACAGTAACCACTAAGGTTGGAATTAGAAGGTTATAGGTGATTAGATCATAGGAAAGGGAAACTTACGTTATTTCAGGGTCTTCATGAACTATGAGTTCTCTAAATATGAATTTGTTTTATTTAATTTATGTTCAGGCTTGATAATATTTTCAATATCAACATTTCATTTTTCTTCAATTCTTTAAAAAATTAAAAAGCTTGGGTCAACCAAATGACTCAGGGTTTGATAAACTACCTTTGATTCAAGACATAATTTCATCTGCTTGGCCTTTTAAAATTTCATGAATAAGCCTGGTATGTAAGATGGATATGAATTATTGCCCTGACTTCTGTTTTTCCACAAGCATCTTCTACATTTATTCTTTTTTATTAAGATGCAAAATTCTTGTTTCATCTTATGAGAAACATCACAATATACAATGCATTGATTGTATTACGTTATTCTTCATGCTGCCATAATGTTTAGACTGACAGCTTAATGGGTTCCATGTCCACATTTTTATTAACTTTGGGTACAAAATTAAATCAGAACAAAAAAAAATCCAGATGTTGTAGCAAGCATCTCTCATTTTCCAAAAGCATTAAAAATATCACAAGGCTGACACTGAATTTATGAGCAGAATTGAAAGAAAGTACCATACTGTGGAACTGCTTTGATGGAGTCATGTTTGGTGACTGTGAACATTCAGCCTATGGCATCTCACCTCTTCTATCAGAAACAAGTTCTCAGAGGGTCACTGAAACCTTGGATGATGCTGATTTTCTTTGAATTATGCTGTGCTTTGACAGGAGCTATAAGAAGCCACATTGTAGATGACATACCTTTGTAACTACTGTTATTCACTCATTGTGACCAAGACAGTGGTGGTCAGGGCTCAGAAGCTGACTATGATACATCCATTCTACCCTAGCATACCTAGAAGTGCTCGCCTGTGTCCACAACTCCAAGAATTGTTTCTAAATCTTTGCCTTTTTTATTGTTGTTGTTGCTGTTGTTTTGTTAATTGAGACAGGGTTTCTCTGTGTAGCTCTGGATGTTCTGGAACTCCCTCTGTAGACCAGGCTGGTCTTGAACTCACAGAGATCTACCTGCCTCTGCCTCCCTGAGTGCTGGGAGTAAAAGTGTGTGCTACCACTGCTCGGTTAATTGTTTTTATTTATACAGTTTCTATGGAGGCATGTGTTATCTACCATAGTGGTTTCCAGTATTCTGGAACTGTAAGTTCAAACAAAACATTTCTCTCCTAACTTTCTATATGTCAGAATATCTTATCACAGCAAAAAAAATAACTAAAGCAGTTTCTTTGTTGTTTTTTGATTATGTAACATAAATTTGTTACAATTACTTAAGTATTGATAAAAGGTAATTAAACAAATATTTTTATAATTCTTTAAATTAAAAATTATAGTAAATGTAAACTAATTATAATTTTTTAGACATTAGTTCTTAAAATGAACATTTAGCAAAAATTATAGAAGATTGATGTATTTCTGGTCTATATAAAATTTTTAAAAATGGTAATATATGTTAACATGTCCACTTAAACTTATATTTTTAGTCTTAATATATGTTAAATTAATTGATTATTCATTGATGATCACATCTCCATTTATAGACATTGTAAAAAATAACTTGAAACAAAAATAATTTTTAAAGAATTGCTGCAAAGGCCTTTTCATAAAAGCTCTTATCTTGTGAGTTGACAAGACATATTTTGAGCAGAATTATTCATCCTATCAAAGGTGATCATTCATGTTAGTTGACACCTTGGGCTTTCATTAATCTTCAACTGTAAAAATGTTAAAAAACTTTGATGGCAGTGAAATCCTTATGTATTTTGTATTCCTAGAAGAGGAACAGAGTAAAGCTGGTTCAAAATAAATGCTTTGTGATGAATTACAGAAGGAAAACAAGCCTCGGGTTTATTCTTTCATTCAATCTTAGCAAAAGGTATTCCATAAAAATGTGGGAAAGATAAAAGAAAATGTCTCCATCATTTTAACAGGGAATTAACCATTCAGTAATAAAACTAAAACTAATTGCCACTCAGCAGGTTACAGGTGAGTCTTCCAGAAAGAATAATTAATTCATAGAAAGCTTACAGACATTTTAAAAGAACATGTCACTAAAATTACATGTCATAAGAGTATAAAAAGGTAATACCAGCTTTTAATAGACAAATGAGACTATAAGGGACTAGATGATATCTAGTCCCATTTCATGCACCTGGAAGATTTATCTTTAATTTAAACTGGCACATAAATTGAACATTTCTGAGAGGTCAAATTACACCTCTGTGAAGACGGAAGGAGAGATAAGTAATAATGATGATCACACTTTACATTTGCACGGCATTATAATGCCATTTAATCTACTTTTATATCCCTAGCTCCAAAAGAGAAGAAAAAGATTTCATAATCTCAAAATTATGATCCGACTTTATCTTCCTCATACCATACTGTGCAGCTTATATGAGCACCACACTGTCTTAGACTCCTAGAAATTCCAGAGACTCATAATCCTCAAATTAGTGCATGGTTCACAAGTCAAACCCATGATTTTGAACAGTGTAGTTTGTGAGACTAAATATAACTTTTTGATATAATTATTAGTATTTGGGATGAAATAAATATGTATATGTATATTTTAATATGGAAAACTAAGTAATAATCAAACAAAATCCTACATTAAAGGTAACACAAATTCATATATGATAATGTATTGACAACATAAAGTTTTCAAGTATTCTTTATTTTTTCTTTCCCTTTTTTTTTGACAGAGTTTTCCTGTGTAGCCCTGGCCAGCATAGAAATCTTTCTAGATTTTGTAGACCAGGCTTTCCTAAAATTCACTGAGATCCACCTGCCTCACAAGTGCTGAGATTAAAGGTGTGTGCTGCCACTGCCCATCTGTAAAGTCGTTCTTTTGTTCACTCATGGAGACGGTGGGACAGAACTAATAGGAGATCACCAACTCCAGTTGGAATGGGACTGATGGATCATGCGACCAAACCCGTCTCTCTGAGTGTGGCCAACAGCGGGGGCTGACTGAGAAGCAAAGGACAATGGCTCTGGGCTCTGATTCTTCTTCATGGACGGGCTCTGTGGGAGCCTTCTCAGCTTGGTCGATCACCTTCCTGGACCTGGGGGGAGTTGGGAGGACCTTGGTCTTAGCATAGAGTGGGGAACCCTGATGGCTCCTTGGCCTTGAGAGGGAGGGAGGGGAGGTATGGGTGGAGGGGAGGGGAGGGAAGGGGGAGAAGGAGGGGAGAGAAAGGGGAGAAGGAGGGGAGGGAGGGGGGAGGAGGAGGGAAGGAGATGGTAATTTTTAAATATAAAAAAAATAAACCATGAGGAAAAAAAAAAAAAAAAGAAAAAAAAAAAAAAAAAAACTAGAAATAAATAGTCTTTGTCCTGATACCTCTTTGACAGCTTACTGTCAATACTCAAGCACAGCCTACATTTGCCGGAGCCCTGGGTACAATGATAAGAATCCAAAAGCAAGCTGGGTGGTGTGCACATGCCTTTATTCCCAGTACTCGTGAGGCAGAGCCAGGTGAACCTTTGTGAGTTTGATGCCAGTCTGGTCTACAAGAGCTTTTCCAGGACAGGCTCCAAAGCCTGTCTATAGAAACCTTGTCTAGAAAGAAAAAAAAAGAAAGAAAAAGAATACAAAAGCAGAAAAGCAGAAAGGATGTGAGGTGAGGACAAGTAACAGCTTGTTGGTAATCCCAAAAGTTAACAATTTATCATTTCAATAATGTGCTTTTAATAATGAATAGAGAGTCAATCACCCCATGTATTTACTATGTACAACATTCATGATTACTAGGCATTGGGTTTCAAGATCTCTTCATTATAGTGGCATAAAGTAAAGACCTACATTTATACACATTTTCTAAAACTCCATGGAGTGTTTTTAATCTTGTCATTGCTAACAGTCTTGCTATAAATGTGTTTAAAATATTTATTTCCTTGGGGAGGGTTGAAGGAGAGGGGAGATGCAGGAAGGGGAGCAGAGAAAAATGTAGAGCTCAATAAAAATCAATAAAAAAGGAATAATATTTCTTTCCCTATATCTCAAGTTATTCAGTGATCTGATACAATTCTCTTGAGAATGCTGGGGTTAAAATGAAAGTTTCTTAAAAATTAAGAAGAGCTTTGTGTGTGGCCTGCTGTGGGATAATACTTTTCTACATTGTAAAAATTTGTCACCTATATTGTTTTAATAAAACATGGATTGGATAGTAGCCAGACGGGAAGTATTGGTGGGATGACCAGACTAGAATTCTGGGAAGAGGAAAGGAAGAGATGCAGTCACCAGACAGACATAGAACAAGCAAGATCAACATACCTCACTGAGAAAAGGTACCAAGCCACATGGCTAAACATAGATAAGAATTATGGGTTAATTTAAATTGTAAGAGCTCATTAATAATAAGCCTGAGCTAATAGGCCAAACAGTTAATAATTAATATAAGCTACTATGTATTTCTTTGGGACTGAATGGCTACAGGACCAGGCAGGACAGAAACTTCTGTCTACACTGGTCATTGCAGAACTACTGCTATAAATGTGACTGAATTGTGTGATTTTTTTCTTGTAAATATGTAATTATGGCTATCAGGTTGGGTAATTTCAATATATCTTTTGTAATCTCAATGTTTTTTTTTTTCAGTGTAGCTTGCAAAATTTGTCTTAGAGATGAAAGTGCAGGGATGGGGAGAGAAGCAACATCAACAATCTGAGGAAGTAGTGGTGAATAGGACTCTCCTTACAAATATTTCAGCAAACAGTACATACCATTAAACAAATACCCCCAAACACAGACTCTTAGCATAACACAAAGGAATGGCATTTAAAATTTTAAATTAAACACAAGTATTTTACAAAGCAAAGCAATACCAAACCCTAGTGAATTTACCCCCCTATTTTTCTTACCCTGTTCAATAACATATAAAGATTATACTAAAGCCTCCACATATGTTTGGGGTCACTATAAGAAAATGACATCACCATAAGCACAAAATAAGGAAATCGTAGTTCTAGCATACCTGAGAATCTCCTACCCTAGGAAAGGTGCCAAAACATCTGAGTAGCAAACTATTTTGGAGAGCCATCTTTATTCACCTCTGTCAGAGTAGTTTGTCCTCTGTGGAGAGGTACCCCATAGTCCCACCTTAATATCATCCCACTCTCCCACAGTTAACACCATCTTTAGGAAGGACCACAAAGATATCATGATCAGGCATCATAGAAAAAGAACAGCACAGATGTCTGAAAACTATAATGTAACTGAAATTGAAATCTATGGTAGCTATGTAGGACTGCATGCCCACTGAAAGCAGAAAACAATTCTGCAATTTAAACATTTTAAGTAACAGAAATCTAAGATTTTCTAATATAAAGCACCACATTCTCAAGACAGTAAAAAAAAAAAAAAGAAAGAAAGAAAGAAATGTAAGAAATTCAAGGGAATTTCAAAAGAAATACAAAAGATAAGCACTTTATCTCAGCACTAAACTAAAGCATAAAATGTTGAAATAAACTGAAAAAAGATTTCTTAATCTGATGTTGACATGATACTTTCTTTGGCTTGATTTATTTTGCATTTTGGTATATCATTTTTAATTCATTATCATTTTAATGTATATCCCCAAAAAGCATGTAGAATTTTTTATTAGCCATTCTAAGAACCAGTTCAATAAATAATATTAAGTAATTATTATTCATTTTGCACACTAACATATTCAAATTAATTCTTTATCATTTATGTTTATATTTTCTGGACAATCTTGAAAGTTTCCCCTACTTTGTCTAGCATAGATATACATGTTTCTTAAGGACCCATTACAAATTCTATAAGATGTTTGGAAAAAAAATTTATTTGATCTATGCTTAACATTTGCATCATTATAACTTAAAGGAATAATTGATATTCAAAGAGCTATATGAAATTCATATAAACAATCTGATGCAACTAAGAAAGTTCCATGTTAACTCTTATTTAAATATTTGCTATAATTCCCTAATAAATTCATGGGTTCTTGCTTGCTCTGAGGTTAGTTACTGGTTGTTTCATTTTGCTCATGATGATACTCAGATTTCATATTCCGTCAAAGCAGCATTTGAAAAGCCATTTACATTTATACAATTATCTGTGTCTCAGACCAGTGGTTTTCAACTTGTGGGTCATGACCCCTTTGAGATCAAATGCCACTTTCATAGGGGTTTTCATACCAGATATTTGCATTACTATTTACAACGGTACAAAATTGACTGTTATGAAGTAGCAACAAAAATAATTTTATGGTTGGTGGGTCATCACAAAATAAGAAACTTTAATAATGGTCGCAGCATTAGGAAGGTCAAGTAGCACTACTCTAGACTCTATAGTCTGTTGTATTCTTCTTTTTGATAATCTCTTTTGATCATTTGGCTTTCTTTGCTATTGGTGGTGCTATCTCCTTTGCTCATTACAGATGCTCTTAGTTCATTTTTTGTCTAGATAAATATCATTAGTTTGGTATCTAGGGCTTCACCTTTATTAATTTCAGGATATTATCTAATTTTTTCCTATAATTTGTTCATCCAACCATCATCTGTTTAGAAGTATGCTGATTAATTTCTCCATATTGTTAATTTCCAATTTATTTTAGTAATTTATAAATAATTTATCTTCTGTGGTCATAAAAATCCTTATAATTTCAGTCCTCATAATTTATTTTTTTATTTTTATTTTTTTTTAATTTTTTTGTTTTTTTTTAATATGTTTTCAAATTAGGCGCATGTGTCTTCCAAGTTTGTTTTTAATGCTTAAAATCCTCTGAAATTCCATTTAGATTTCTGGATAAGTTTTTCTATTTCTACAAACATTTTATTCAGATTTTAATAAGGAATGCTTTGAAATTATAGATACTTTGTGTAGCATGATAGTTCCAAGAATATTGCCATTCAGTCCATTAACTCAAGATTTTATTAGTGTTTGCTATCATTCAACAATGTTTTATCGTTTTCACTGTACAAATGCTTCATATCTGTAATCAGCTTCATTCCTAAATATCTCAGTCTGTTTCATGATATTAGAAATGGAATTTAAAAAATTTTCTTTTAAATTGCTTTTTAATGATGCATGCTGTACAAAAAGGTTTTTAAAATTTCTGATTTTTAATTTTATATTCTGAAATTTTAAATTACTTTTTCAGTTCTAGTGAGTTTGTTTATATGAATGTCTGACGTATACAGTGTGAGACATACTCAGAGGTTTCCATTCTTTGAGAATTATATATGCACACAATGCATTTTGATCATATCCACCCCTCACATCATTCCCCACCACATCTCATCCCAAATCCCTCTTCAACACATCCTTCTCCCAAGCTTTTTTTCATAGTTTTACTTTCTTATTTATAATCTACTGAGTTCAGCTACTTGTATATGCACAGCTGTGGGGCCACCACTAGAACATGAGCAACACACCAGAGGCCACACCCACAAAGAAAACCAACTCTCTCTTTCCTAAAGCTAATAACTAACTGCTAATAGTTCCTCAGATAATTTAATGACTTATTTTATGTTCTAATATATGATCAGTTTTAGAAATGTTTCATCTTTGACTTCTAAGGAAACAATATAGTTTAAACCTTAATACTATATAAAACAATCCTAAGACTTAATGTAATATATTCCCAATTCTCAGTGGTATATGGTGAAGAAATAGGAAAATCTGTATGAAAATATAAATGGAATCTCAGAAGAGCACTAAAACTAAAACAAACTGAAAAGAATTGGATTTACATTCCTAAAGTTTTAGTAGAATTGGAATGAAGCTTTCTGGCACTGGACTTCCATTTGCTACAAGATTATGGACAGATGATTCTGCCTATTGAGTCTATAAAAGCTACTGTTACATGTGTGTCTTCTGTGCACCACAAAGGAGAGAGACAACACTACGGGTTCCAAAGACTTTAATAAATGAGAGTTCAGTTCAAGGGAGGGAGGGAGGTATCATGATAATGAACAAGGGAGTGTCAAGATAATGATGGGGAAACCACAGAGACAGCTAACTGAAATCAGTTGGAGCTCACTGACTCCATAGACTGACAGCTGGAGAACCTGCATAGGACCAAACCAGACACTCTGAATGTGGGTGACAGTTATGTGGCTTATCTGTGGGGGAAGCCATGACAGTGAAACCAGGATTTATGAACTGAGCATGAACTGACTTTTGTCCATTTCCTATGGTGGAATATCTTGCTCTGTCTTGAGACAGGGGAGAGAGATTTGTTCAGCCTCTACTTGGTATGCCAGATTTTCTGACTCTTCAAGGGAGGCCTTGCCCCCTCTAAGGAGTGAATAGTGAGTGCAAATTGGAGAGGTTGGAGTGGAAGAAAGGGAGGGAGGGGGAACTGGGGTTGGTATGAAAAGTGAAACAAAGATTAAATAAAAACAAAATAAATAAATTGCCACATAAGCATAGTCTCTGATCAGACAAGGACTCTTGCTTTTTCTGTCAACCAGTGACAAAAGCAGGGTTCATAGGCAAAAAAGCATAAGCATACCTGTGCTAAGTTACAGTTACATTTTCACCCATCATGATTCAGGAATTGGGGACTTTCCCTATGTGTTCCATCATTGTCAACCAGCACAGAATCTTCAGATACTTAGATTCATTTATTCTTTTTGCTGTTAGGAAAAGGCATGTTTCAGGGATTGTTGCTTAAAGAGGAATCTGGCTATCTTCTGGACAGTCTCCATGGGAACTTGAGCTTTGTTTCATCCTACAGGTAAAATGGAAGCTGAAGTCAAAATGACTGTATTTAGGTCAAGTTTCTTTTGCCTGTTCCCTTCACTGCAGTGACTGGATTACTGTCATACTAGCACAAAGAGAAAACTTGACTGAAATAGAATAGGGAGTCGAGAGATTAACCCTCATGTATATGGTCTTATGATTCTCAAGAAGGACATCAAAGACTACTTAAGAAGGGACCTTGCTGTGGGACAATGGTCTATACCCTGTCACTTGTATTTTAAATAAACACTGATTGGCCAGTAGTCAGGAAGGAAGTATAGGCAGGGTGACCAGGAAGGAACTAAAGGGAGGGCAATGAGGATTCTGGGAAGATGAAGTTTTGGTCTGCAGTTGTCACCCAGACAGAGAGTAAGCCAGACACAAAGCAAATAAGATATGACTGCCTGGCCAAAAAAGGTACCAAACCAAGTGGCTAACACAGACAAGTATTATGGGCTAATATAAGTTATAAGAGTTAAAAAGAAGCCTGAGCTACTAGGCCATCCAGTTTAAGATTAATGTAGACTTCTGTGTGTTTGTTTATTTAGGACTAAATGACTCTCAAAGCCATGTCTTTAATCCTAGCTATATTGCTTAGCAAATTAAAGACTCATGTGGTCAGAAAAAGAGAGATGTACAATAAAGATAGATTCAAAGATGAATAAAATCTCTAAATGGCTTATTGTTTGTTTAAAAATATATGTAGGCTTGGGAGAAAAAAGGGATAAAGTCCTTAAAAGAAAAAAGAAAAAGGAGAGTAGTTCGGTATGATGCCACACACCTTTAATCCCAACATTTGGGAGGCAGAGGCAGGTGGATCTCTGTGAGTTGAAGGACAACCTGGTCTACAGAGTGAATTCCAGGACAGTCAAAGATACACAGAGAAACCCTGTCTCAAAAAGGCATAAACTAAATATAAAAATAAAAGCAATAGAAGTAAAATAAAGCTATGTAAAGATGAAAAATACACAGAGAGTCTGGATACTGTATATCATTGTGTTGTATTTAAATTATTTGATGACTGAAGAAGGAGCAAAAGCTGCTAAAAGACATCTGATTATAAATATTGCTAGATTAGTTTCACATATATGTATTCATATATATTGAAAATGCTTTGACTTTAAAATTTAAGTCTAAAGATATGTTATTTGGAGAAGAGTTTTGCTTTTGTTTCCACATTAAATGAGGGACTGTGAATTCATTCTGTGTTAAGAAAAATCTGTTTGACCAAGGAAGACCCCCCTGAGAAATCTCTGATAGGAGGAATGTTTCAGTCTGTAATCATCACCTAGACACAGAAGAAACCAGACACAGAGCAAGTAAGATGTGACTGCCTCGCCAAAAAGGTACCAAGCAATGTGTCCAACACAGACAACTATTATGGGCTAACATAAGTTATAAGAGTTAATAAGAAGCCTGAGCTACTAGACCAACTAGTTTATGATTAATGTAGGCCTCTGTGTGTTTATTTGGGACTAAATGGCTGTGGAACCTGGTGGGACAGAAGCCCCTGTAAACAGGACCCGAGGCAGGCAATGTTTCCAACAGTTTTTTCAGCAAATGGAGCATGAAAACTGTCTTTACATCTGCATTGAATTAAAGTCAGATCCTTGTACCCAAAACACTATACATGAAACTGAACTAAAATTGTATCATAGATCTGTTTACAAAGGAAAAACTGTTAAATGAGATACAGAACATAATCTTCTTGGTACTGAGCTTGGCAATGGTTTCAAAAACAATGCCAGCAATAAAGGTAACAAAAAGAAATTGGATATATTTTGTTTCTTTATAATGAAAACCTTTTGTATATCACAGGACATTGTCAAAAGATTGAAAAGACAATGTTAATTTTTCAGATTTCCAATGCCCCCCTAATACTAATAAAGGCTTGTACTATATGATATGGCCAGTGGGGTATTGGAAACTTCAAAATCTGGGAGCTGTCAGTTTATTATTATTATTATTATTAAAGATGTCAGTTTATTAGAGTTATGACTTTAAAAGGGATACTAGAATTCCAATAGATTTCTTTCTCTATCCTTCCCTCCTTACTTCTCTTGTCTTTTCATTTTCTATCTTTGTTTTTTTGGTTAACATGAAACAGACAAACTTCCTCCACCACATTCTGTTGGCATAATGAAATATTGTACAAGAGTCTGAAGAGCAATTGAGTCAAGCAACCATAGTTTGAAATCTTTGAATACATGTGCTAAAATAAACATTTTCCTCCTTTTGATTTTCTCACGTAGTTTTTTTCACAGTAGAAGAAAATTAATGTAAGAGTCTGCAAAGTGAGAAATAGTATTTGCAAACCCTGAATCTGATAAGGAATTACTTTCCAGGATATTTACATTACACTTAAAATAAAGAACCAAACAACACTGCTTCTCCATACTCAAGGCTCAGAGAATCGTGGGGGAAAGTGATCATAAAGAATTTTATAACCACAGGATGAGGAAAGGATTTGTGACATGTTGTCTTCTGGACAGAACGATGTTCAGTAGTTGTTGCATAAACCAGATCAAACCTTTTAAAATTTTAACATGGACTGGGGAGAGATCCTCAGGTCCCACATCCACCAAGGACATATTTACAGTTTTTGGCTTCTTCAGAGAAAGAGAGTCACTGTTGTTTGGCAATGTTTTGACTGGGAAGTTGCCAATGGCTTAGAGAATGGTCCCATGCTTATTCATAGGTAGTCAACACTAACTGGACTCTGATAAAATGGTGATAATAATGATGATGATGATAAAAATAATAGCAGCAATAATAATAAATCAGGCATAAAATTGGATGTAGTGATGGTTTGTTGGGTCACAAGGGAGTTGACAAGAAGTAGTGAAGGGTTAGACAAGTGATGTGGAATAATGTTCTTGCTCACTGTAAGTATTTGTGACTAGTATTGGATTAATAAAATGCTGATTGACAGTATCCAAGCAGGAAGTATAGGCAGGGCAATCAGACGAAGAGAATTCTGGGAAGAAGAAAGGCAGAGAGTCAGTTACCAACTAGATGAGGAGGAAGCAAGATGAGAATGCCTTACTGAGAAAAGGTACCAAGCCACATGGCTAACCATAGATAAAAATTATTGGTTAATTTAAGTTATAAGAGGTAGTTAGTAATAAGCCGAAATAATAGGCTAAACAGCTTATACCTAATATAAGCCTCTGTGTGTTTGTGACTGGATGACGGTGTCACCGGGCAGGACAGAAACTTCGGTCTAGAAGTAAAATTGAATTATACACATATATGGCTAAAAAATTAAAAGCATAAATATTATTTTAAAAGTCAATATCAGAAAAAGAAAACTGTAGATATACCTATTATCTATATTAATTCTTGATATGAAAATATTCCCATTATCCAAATAACAACTTTTAAAATATGTATATGAGCTTACATGGTTAATAGACACTTTTGAGTATAATTTTGTTTTAAAAATGCATATACATATTTATTAAAAAGGTTAAAAAGAAAGTATGATTATTTTAACATATTGTAGCTTTTTCTTTTAATAATCAGTTAAATTAAGACTTATTCAAACAAATATTGACAGATAATATGTATAAATTTTTTCTAAGAAAGGGTTCCTGAGTATCCAGCCAGCATATCAAAGATGCTCAACATCTGAATGATAGAACAATATAAATCAATCACTGTGAAATGTCATCCTATACTCATCAGAAGGATTACTAGTTAGCAAGATGTGGTAAGAATATGAGAAACTGAGAAAACTTACTTTATATCCATTATGGTGAGCAATCCTCCCTGAAATTAAACAACCAACCAACCAAACAAACAAAAAGCCTGAATTATCAAATTCTTCAACAATTCCAATTCTGGATACAGATGCAGAAATCTTGATTGTACCACAGTATCACCATTAACAACCCAAAAAGTAGAAACAACCCAATTATGCACAAAGAGATGAATGGTAAGGAAATGTGATTATCCCATGCAAAGCAGTCAGTATTAAAGATAAAGGAAATTAGCGCAATCTAGTTGTCTCTTTGAGATATCATGGTAAGCAGAAAAACTAAGTTATGAAGAACAAGTACTTCATGGTTTTGCTTTTATAAGACACTGACCAGGTCATAAATACAGGCAGAAAGAAAACTTTGCATGCCAGATGTTGGGGAAGAGTTTTCATTTAATAGGTAGATTCCACTTTCTAAGATAAAAAGAATTATGAAATGAATAATGATGGTTGCACAATGTAAATGTCCCTAATAATTACTGACTATAATTCATAAAAGTGATAAGATACCAAAGGCTTTGAAATGTGAAATTTGCTGTAAGAACCTATTTTTATTATATCACAGAACATCTGGAACACATGGAATATAGAAGTTTAGAAAAAAAATAAAGACAAAACGTTTAACTTTAAAATGTATGGATTTTCTTAGACATACTATAAAATTGAAATCATGGTTAAAACTGCTCTGTTGAAATCTTCAGAGACAGGTGAATGCAGTGAATGGCGGCCAAAGCAAAAGATACTAAAGCCACATGCTGATAGGAATGTGCTAGTTCGCATTCACTGTTGAATTGTCTTCAATTCAACTCCCATTGTCTTCAGTCATAGCGGTGTCCTTACACACTTGTAACTTACCTTTAGAGAACCAAAGAGACTCTCAAGGTTGGAGATGAATTACTCTGGGGAGGGCAACCATTCTAAAGCATAGTTCATGTGTTTTTTCAGAGCAAGTACCATTGTTCAGTGAGAAGGACTTTCCAAGTGCTGATCTCACAGAAGGATATTTGCCCAACCTATCACTCCCTGCCATACTCTTCCTCACATAAGAGAAGAAAAAGTGAAGACATACTTGTGAAACTCTTAACGAGGGGCACAACCCACTTGTATATTGAGTTTTAATTCTAGGACTGAAGAATATTATACCACCCACCCTTCTTTCTACAGTCACAAAGTAGAGTACACATGTAACTGTCTCAGCCCCTCATTACACATGGCATAATCTATCGTTGGTCAGAAAGGAAGCTATAGTGTTTTATTCCCTGTGTGTAGGGGAGTGTAGAGGATGTGGGCATGTATGCATATTTGTGAGTGTGTATGTGTAGATGTGTAGAAGTCAGTGTCTGGTGTAGTTCCTCAGGTGCCTATCACTCTGCTTTTAGAATCGGGTGTTCTAAATGGTCAGGAACTCATTGATTAGATGAAGTTTTCTGGTCAGTGATCCCAGTGATCTGCTTGTTTACATCTTGCCAGTGCCCAGATTGCAAGAAAGAATCACCATGTGGGGTTTTGCGCTTGACTGCTGAGGAGCAAACTTAAGTTCTTATCATTGTATGGCAATCACTTGCCTACTGAATTATCTTGCTAGTTCCTGCAATGATTACTTGCACCTATACAAGCAAACATATTTATATCAAAGCATAAGCATCCTCAGGCTCCACTATTTATCAAGGTATATTTTTATTGTGCTCATTGGGGAATCTTCAGAGGTATATAAACTTGAGTCTTCAAATTTGTCACTAAAACCATGAAACTAATTGCCTATTTATGGGAAAGAGTCTGAAGTTTTGCCAAATACTGAGATTTTGTTAAGTATCATAGCTCTCTTAAAAATGTGTGTAAATCAAAATATACATATATATGAATATTCATGTACACACTACATACCTAATACCTGATAATCTCTGCTCCCAAGTACCCTGAAGCAGAATAAATGGCTGTTTAAAAACAGGAAAAGCCATCTGTTGGATTATGAATTTGTGATAATCAGTTTATGCAATTACTCTGTGCACAAAATAAGCACATTTAATGAGTTCATTAGCATGAAGTTCACTGAACAAGTTCACTCTTATTAAAACAACTAAGTAATAGATCCTAAGATTGAGTTATACACATTCATACACAGTTATAAACATAACTGCATGTTGGAAAAAATATGATTCTCTAATATGTTACCAAGTTAGCTAAAAATATAAACATTTTTGAGAGGTACTCCAATACCTGGGTGAAACTAATTAGCACCCAAGCACCACTCAAGGAAACTCTTGCTCATGAGAGTCTACTTTTATATGCCAGCTCTGAGAGTGTAGACTATAAAGCTGTGCACTGCACCTGCTTTGTTAAACTTAGTTCTGCTCTCAGTTAAGACACCCAGATCTTCACTACCTTGAGTTGAAATGACTTTTGTACATTTCTTCATTTTTTAAAAGTTTGCTTGCCACATACAAGGCATTTTATTTCATAGCCTCTAATAAATAAGGTATATTATTTGATTGTTGCTTAATATAGTATGCAGATGATAATAACTATCTTTACAAAGTTATGTGTGCTGTCTCCTATATAAGCTTAGTGTAGTGTAGGGGCAAGATTTTCTCCTTGCTTTCCCTGTATTTTTATTGTATGAATACTTTTTTGGTGTTTGTAGATGCTAGGGTGTGTGTGTGTGTGTGTGTGTGTGTGCTGAAGCAAACAAATATGATTCTATTTTCTCTTTTATTGGAAATAAATGTTTTTCATACAATATATTCTGATGACAGTTTCTCTTCTCCCAATTCCTCCTAGTACCTCCCTGCTCATCCAGATCCACGACTCTTCTGTCTCTCATTAGAAAACAAACAGGAAGTTATGTAATCATAATAAAATAAAATAAAATAAACAAGTAAGAATGATAATGACAACCAAAACCAAATCAGAATAGGACCAAACCAACAGAAGAAAAAGAGCCAAAAGAAAGCACAAGAAACACACATACCTTAAGACAACATTTATATTCTACAGTATCTACCACAATAGCATTTGAGAAGGAATATGAATAAGGCTTTTTTTAAAAGGAAAAACAAAAACCTCTTTAATGAGTTTAATTAGGAGCAATATTGTGTATGCTCTTGGAGTATCATGGTATAAAAAAAAAACACTCTCCTTTAAGCATTGATTCAAAGAGTGTTGGGACACATGAGTTAGTTTGTATGATGCAAACTATCAAGGAATTACAAAGACTCGTCTTCTAATATTATTCTTATTGTGATAACACTGACCTTAAAGGGCACACTAATCTTCCACTAATTTGTTTTGTTTTTAGTTATCTGTTACTTGGGGACAATTAAATTTGCAAGATAGCTATAATAACTGAAGAAAATACTCCTAAAATTAAAGTAGAATGGTTATAGTAGTATTTAGCTTATATTGGAATAATTTTAGAATTTACTCACAAATATTTTCTATGCAATAAAATATAAAACAAAATAATTTAAAGCAAATATACCTAGCTCTGCAGCCACTCTTCTAATTTTAGATTGGGTATCATTACTCTTGGAAAAATTACTATGACTATTAGCATTCATTCTTGCATCTTCTCTATCTTCAATTAGCACTCGATGATCTCTTACTTCATATATGTTAAATATTTGCATGTGTGTATGAATATATGTTACATTCATTATAAATGGAAATACAAAATATGTGGCATGTGTGAATAGCTTTGTCAAAATAGACCATCTCCCATTCACACTGTGAGTATTGTGGTTCATCCATTTTTATTACTAAACCCTTTTCAATTGGGAGGACACGTCACAATTTATCCATAGCAGAGGACACTGTCAACAAGACAAAACAACAATGTAGAGAATGAGGAAAAATCTTCACTAACCCCACATCAGAAGTCTGATCTCTAAAATACAGAAAGGAAGAACTCAAGAAATTGGTCATCAAAAGAACAAATAATCCAATAAAAAATGTAGTAAGCTGCCTAAGGAAACAGCTGGGGGCATCTTCCTGGATACCTGGGAACCCCTCTAGAGCCAAGTCTCTGCCAACCCTAGAATGGCTCCCTTAATTAAGATATATAATTCCTTGTTCCCATATTTACCCTTCCTATATCCCAACCATCCTATTCCCCCAAGCTCTCCCCATCCTCCCCTTCACACTTTTCTCTCCCCATCCCCCAATTCCCCATCCCACCCCACCCCCAAGTACCCATTTTTGTCCGGCAATCTTGTCTACTTCCAATATCCAGGAGGATAACTATATGTTTTTCTTTGGATTAACCTTCTTATTTAGCTTCTCTAGGATCACGAATTCCTTTATTTATGGCTAGAAACCAATTATGAGTGAGTACATCCCATGTTCATCTTTTTGGGCCTGGGTTACCTCACTCAGGATGGTGTTTTCTATTTCCATCCATTTGCATACAAAATTCAAGATGTCATTGTTTTTTTACCACCGAGTAGTACTCTAATATGTATATATTCCATACTTTCTTCATCCATTCTTCCACGGAAGGGCATCTAGGTTGTTTCCAGGTTCTGGCTATTACAAATAATGCTGCTATTAACATAGTTGGACAAATGCTTTTGTAATATGATAGGGAATCTCTTGGGTATATTCCCAAGAGTGGAATTGCTGGGTCCTGGGGTAGGTTGATCCCGAATTTCCAAAAAATCAGTTGCCCTCCTATACACAAAGGATAAGGAAGCAGAGAGGGATATCAGAGAAGTGTCACCTTTCACGATAGCCACAAATAGCATAAAATATCTTGGGGTAACTCTAACCAAGGAAATGAAGGATCTATTTGACAAGAACTTTTAGTCTTTGAAGAACGAAATTGAAGAGGACACCAGAAAATGGAAGGATCTCCCTTGCTCTTGGATTGGGAGGATCAACATAGTAAAAATGGCAATTCTACCAAAAGCAATCTATAGATTCAATGCAATCCCCATCAAGGTCACATCAAAATTCTTCACAGATCTTGAGAGGACAATAATCAACTTTATATGGAAAAACAAGAAACCCAGGATAGCCAAAACAATCTTATACAATAAAGGAACTTTTGGAGGCATTACCATCCCTGACTTCAAACTCTATTACAGAGCTACAGTATTGAAAACAGTTTGGTATTGGCATAAAAACAGAGAAGACGACCAATGGAATCGAATAGAAGACTCGGATCTTAACCCACAAACCTATGAACACCTGATTTTTGATAAAGGAGCTAAAAGTAAACAATGGAAGAAACAGGGCATCTTCAATAAATGGTGCTGGCATAACTGGATGTCAAGCTGTAGAAGAATGAAAGTATATAACTCTTTCAAAAGCATTATTTTTCTCATTTTGTTAAAACAATCCTACTTATTTGGAGTTTTTAATTATAATCATTTAAACGAATGTAAAGGTTTTGTTTCCATTTTCTTTTTTCTTTTCTTTTTTTTTAATTTATAAACAGGGGTTTACTTAGCTCACAGGTTCAGGAACATAACATCAGCCTCTATGAGGGTCTTGTGCCTCATTAAAACACAGTGCAGAACATTGTGGGTGGAGATAGCAACACGCAAGTTTGCATCTCTTCCTCTTATCAAAGCCATTAATGCCATCAAGAGTTCATATTATGACTTCATTTAACCCTAGTCACCTTGCAAAGCCTCCAAATACCATTAACATATAGATTTGGGACATCCAAATATTAGTGGCTCCCACTCACTCATTCCAAGACATCATGCTGACCTTTATGTTGACTTGTACAGCCTGATCTAGTCAACCTTGGCTGCAGTTCCTGCCTCTAATGTGAGACCCGATGAAATGGAACTCACAGCAATCCCATGAAGACCACATCGCCAGAAGGACTGGGGCTCCTTCTGCAGTGTGCACTGTCCCTCCCAGCCTCTGTGCCACCTAACTCTCCTCCTTCCTGTCCTCCTGGGGCTGGTGTGGGGCTTCATGTGACTTGTGTCTATTAATATACACCCCTACATCCTCTGTTGCCAGTGAGACCCAGCAGACAACTCCTATGTTTCCATTTTCTTAATGAATAAGAATGTAATTGTGTCTATTTTGTATTAATTTATTTTGAAAATTAGCCATTTAAGATCTTTGACCATGGCATTATTTACTTCTCTTGTGGCTATGATAGATTATCTGACAGAGGAGCAATTTACAGTGTGTGAGTGTGGGGGAGCAGTTTTCTATGGCTCACAGTTTTAGGGCTGCAGTCATCATGTTGGAGAAGGCAGAAAGCAACTTGGTCCTTGGAGGAGGGCACTTGGAGCCACAGCTCCTCATGTGGCATTAGCCAGTGGTGAGGAAGAATTGCCTGTATTCTGTCAATTATGTTTTAAATAAACACTAATTGGCCAGGCAGGAAGTATATGTGGATCAACCAGACAGGAAGTAGAGGTGGGGCGATGAGAACAGGAGAATTCTGGGAAGGAGGAAGCCCATTCCTCCCATTCTTGCCCAGATCACCGAAGAAGCAGGATGTGACCTGCCCTGCTGAAAAAGGTACAGAGCCATGTGGCTAACATAGATAATAATAATGGCCTAATATAAGTTATAAGAGCTAATACGAAGACTGAGCTAATGGGCCAATCAGTTTTATAACTTATGGAGATCTCTGTGTGGTTTTCTTTGGAACTAAAAGGCTGGGGGACTGGGCAGGACAGAAACTGCAATGAGCCCAGCACTCATGTTACAGAATGGCACCCAACGCATTTGAGTATTACAAGCCAGGAAGCAGAAAGTTTGCCTGAGAAAGTTTGTAAGGCAGAGAAAGGACAGCCTTACAGGCCTGATCCTGGGTAGCTTACCTGAGCCTGGTAGGCTGCATTTCCTAAATGTGTCCAGCCTCCCAGACTAACTCCACCATTCAGGAAATATGTGTGTGTCCAAACACATGAACCTATGGGGGACAATTCATACTTAAACGATGACCACCAAGTTTATTGGTGTTAGTTGTCTTTTTGTTACAGAGTTTTATATGTCCTTTATTCTAGACTCTATCTGTAAATACATTTGAGTAAGAAACACCACTAGTCCATCTGATTATCATTTCAACATCCCAACTCCATCATTTTCAATATAAATATTTAATTTTAATGAAGTTTAAATTAACATTTTCTCACAGGTACATTTGATGAAGTATATAGAAAGTATTGTTTAACTCAAGGTCACTATAATTTACTAGTTTTTCTTAAGTCTTTAGATTGCAAACTTATTTTAAACCCTTTTATCTAGGTTGAGATAAGTTTTACATATGGAATCAGACATGAAACTTAATTTCATGTACAACAGAATATCTGTTGTTGTGACACCTTTCTTAAAGAGATTTTTTACCCTCCCCATTGTGACACTGCAACCTTCAAGATATAGAGTAAGAATGTTGTGACCCCTCAGTTGTTCTCCATTGTTGTATAAATTTAAGCTTAGACCAGTAGTATGCTTTCATAATTATCTATCTTAGTTACTTTTCTATTTAAATTTAGGTTCAAGGAACAATCTGCTTTTAATAGCAAACCAAACACCATGATCAACCTATAGAAAGAAAGTGTCTTCTGGGGTTTATAGTTTCAGAGTGTGAGTCCATGACCATTACAGCAAGGAGCATGGCAGCAAACTGGCAGACATGGTAGGAGAGCAGTGACTGAGAGCTTACATACTAACACACAAGTAAGAGGCAATGAGGCAAATATTGTTGTATTAATGATATTAAATCATTTGTTATAAATCATAGAATGTTCATTTATTTCAATTTTATTGTTAATAATATTTTTAGAGTTTTAAAGTTTAAGTGTGTATCCACTTTATGCAATATATTATAAGTTATTTATATTTGTTGCTATGTTTATATCTGTACTTTCTTTTAAAAATTGTTATAACTTTTCCTTACATTATATTCAATAAAACACCATCATATTATTTTCCCTTTAACTTTTTCTGTGTCTCAACATGTCCCATTCCCAACTTCATTTTATATATATATATATATATATATATATATATATATCACTTATACACACATATATAACCCATTAAATTGAATTAAGTCTTCTCTATGAGAAATGGTATAGGGTAATTCCTTTACAGAATTTAAAATCTTTGAAAGCTAAGGATGGGAAGACCGTTAAACAAAAAAGAATGATATTGAGATCTTTAATCTATTTGGACTTGAGTTTTGTGCATGGTGATAGATATGGATTTATTTTCATTCTTCTACAGGTTGACATTCAATTATGCCAGCACCATTTGCTGAAGATGCCCTCTTTCTTCCATTGTGTACTTTGGCTCCTTTATCAAAAATCAGGTGTTCATAGGTTTGTGGGTGAAAATTTGTAATAATAATAACAATAATAAAAATAAATAAAAAATTAAAAAAAATGATTCTTTTTCTCTTCCAGCAGCTATTAAAATCAGATTGTTCCTTAAACTTGAATTTAAATTTTAATTCACTTTTTGTATTGTTCATGCCTATAAACTTTGGCTTCATTAAATATGCTCATTACTTTTTATGGTTTTTCAAGTTTTCTTTAGAATTTTGTTCATATGAGACTGTGCGAGATTCAAATAAGAGACTTAACTTCTTCTTTTCACTGCGTACACCTTTGGAGAGTTGCCTTTGTTGCTTGTATTATGTACATGTCATTACCTTCTTGTTTCTACTGCATTGATTTCATTTAGAGATACCTATTAAATATTCTTGAACATTTAATACAAATACATAATATATTTTGGACAAAGTGATTCTTGTTGCTCTTTTCAAATTTGTTCTTTTTCTTCATTCTTTTAAACTTCAACCCTGATATGTCTAGATATGCTTGCTTTACATTGAGTTTCTATATTACAGAGCTTGAATTCTTCCTAAATAGTCAAAATTCACAAACGTTCATTTCCAAAGAACATTTTCTGTCCTTCTTTGGGCAGTATTATGTTTGGACTGGTCATCTCAATATTGTCTCAAAAATCACTGAGACTCAATTTATTTTTCTTTGCAATTTCTTTTGTTCCTTACACTGAATAACCTAGAGTTCCCTCTCAACCTATCCATTGATTCTTTTTGCTGCCAGTTTAAGTGTGTCATTGTGTTTACCAAGTAAATGACTTATTCTGGGTATTGTAACTGTATCCATAGTAATTTGGAGGGTAGTTAATTGAAATTAATTATCACTTTATTTTTCTCTCTACTGTAAAACTCTATTCTCACAATTTTGAATATGTTCACCTAAGAAGATATTTAGAGTATACTATGACTGTTTTGCAGGCTTTATCCAGTGGGTCAAATCACTAGGCTCCTAGTGGCAGTTTCTGTAGCTAGCTTTACTTCCCACACCATCATGTTTATATGTCTCATTTTTTTTACAATTGTTATAAATCTTTTCTAATATAATTACAAATGAGAACTCTTGAGTTATTTTTCTGCCTTCATATTTTACTTTCAATAAAATATAATGACATTTTTATTTTGTTAAGATATTTTACTTATCTCTGTTACATTTTCATATGTATTAGTTTATATTAGTTTATACATAAAATTAGTTTATACATAAAATACATAATTTTAGAATATCTATATTAAATATAGCAAATAGCCACTGAAGTCTTACCTGGAAAACCAGTGAACACCCCACTTTAGACACTTCTTTCCTTAAATGTCTTAAGCTGGAAAGTGTCTCCATTGTGAGGTACTGTGTGTGTAGCTTGGTGTACGTTGTCAGTGCTTTTTAGCATTTTATAATTTGGATTCACATCTACTGATGTAGGAAAATTTAAAAACTCTGAGATAGAATGTGGGGTTCAATGGAAAATCAGAAAAGTAAAGCAGACAGCCACTGGCTCTTTCCTTGACCTCAGTCCGAAATAGGGGCAATTCTGCCTCCAAGAATCTCAGAATGAGACTGTAGCTGTAAACTGTCTCCTCCCATTTTGCAATCCTTACTAGTTCTGGGATTAAAGGCTTGTGCTGCCCAGTTTCTATGGCAACTAGTGTGACTACTGGGATCAAAGCTGTATGTTACCACTGCCTGGTCTGTAAGGCTGACCAGTGGGGCTGTTTTACTCCCTGATCTCCAAGCAAGCTTCATTTATTAAAATACAAATTAAATGCCACTACACACTGAGGTCAGGAACAGCTCACTTCTGGAAAGTATGCAGTTCTCCATTGTAAAAAGCCTTCATGGTTCCCAGGAAAATGTCAAACCTTCCCAACTCCCTCAGCATTCTCATTTCAAAGTGTACTTTATTGAATATTGTACTCTTAAGAATGGATGCCTCCTTAGAATTTCAGTATGTGATATTTTTAGTAGAACTGTTACAGATATTACTTAACATTAAATGAGACTGCAGTTAATTTTCAATCCAAGTGTAAGTAGATGCAAATAATATGTGGGACACAGACATGCAGAGTGGGGACAGATGCAAAGAAGCAGACAGTGATTGAAGTGATGCACTCACAAACTAATGGATAGTCAGTGATGTCCAAAATCATGAAGGAATCTATTACATTTCTTTAGAGAGAGCATGCTTCTGAGAGCAGGGATCTCACTTAGTTTTAGACTTAATTCTATAGTTGTCAGAAAATAAATGAAAGTTTTCTTGCTGTAGACTACAAAGCTTATGTTATTTTGTTACAGAGGCCTTACTATAACAAAATGCAAATCTTCCATTGAAAATTATGGTCCATGGTTTTGATTGTACCAGTTAACTGTATGGCTTTAAAAAACAAATTTACATGATTAGTTTAAAATGTCTCCATGGTGTAGGCTTTTTTATGCCAAAACTTATTCCTATTCATCAAAAACAAATGAATCTGCTCCCTCACCCCATCCTAACGTGTGAAACAATCCCACACCAGTTTTGATTCAAAGGGGGTATTTATTTTAGGGGAAAAACTTACAGAACACCGACAGCCAGGAAAGGAGTCTAGTTGCTGGAGCAGGAGCCGGAAGCAAGAGAGCAAGCAGAGGGCTGCTGCTCTTTTTAAAAGAGAAATAGACCACGCCCAGTTTGCTGGTATTTCAGCAGCTATTGGCTCTAGGAGTGGAAGATGCTCCTGCAGCACCATCCCTTCTACCTATACCAGAGGCATTCACTTTCCGGGAACCCACTGGCAACACAGAGCTGTGAAATGGCTGGGCAATATTCACTGTCCTTCATGTCCTCCAGTTCCAACTCTCCAGTATTATCCTTGTCCATATAGCAAACATTTTGCAGGAACCTGTTTATCTTTCTTTCCTGGGGACTCTCTAGATTCTTATGGCACCCAGCTTTCCATTATCCTGCAGACCCTCTCCTTTTAGCCTATCTCCATTAATTGTTGACAGTTCCAAATGACTAGAAACACATTTTACACAGATCCCTCAGTGGTCTCAGTTAGTAGAGAGTAGAAGAACTTCATAAAAAGCAATTTAGAATCACCATATTCTCCTAAGATTCAAAGAGGGCAAGAGAATAAGAAACAAGATCAATAACAGCCACAACAATATATCTCCTCTAGAGCCCAGCCATCATGTTACTGTAGGCCCTAAGAAAAGTAACAAGGCTAAGATTTCAAAATAGCTATTAGGAATATGATCAGAGATATTAAAGAAGAAATAAACAAGAGAGGAATGAAATGAAGAAAATTGTTCATGACCGAAAGTGAAAATAACATCAATAAGTAAAACCCAATCTGAGGTAAAACTAGAAATGAAAAAGTTTGAAACTTGATAAGGAACCTCTGAGGCAAGCCTCAACAATAGAATACAAGAGATAGAAGAGGTAATCCTAAGCCTTGTATATAAGACAGAAAAAATAAACACCCCAATCAATGAAAATGTTAAATATTAAAAAATCCAGGAATAAAAGATGCAAGAAATCTAGTACTCTATGAAAAGACCAAATCTGAGAATAATACAAATACAAGAAGAATCCCAGGTCAAAGGCACAGAAAATATTTTCAACAAAAATAATAGGAGAAAATTTCCTGAGCTTAAAAAGGGAAACATCTGTCAAAGAAAAAAATGATAAAGAACATCAAATACTGGAGTGAAAAATATATTTCACAACACTTAATCATTAAAACCCTAAATGTACAGAGCAAAGAAAGACTACTGAAAGCTGCAATGGAAAAAGACAAAATAACACAGAAAGGCAGATCAATAAAAATACCAATTTTATAATAGTGACTTAAAAAGCCAGAAATCTTGTTTGTATGTCTATACTACAAAATCTAAGAGAACACAGATGCCAGCCCAGGCTACTATACTCAGCAAAACTTTCAATGACAATGATAAAAAAAGACATTCCAAGATAAAAACAAATTTAAGCAGTATCTATAAATCAAGCTCCACAGAAGGCAGTAGAAGGAAAACTAGAAACTGAAGAGGTTAATCCTGCCCAAGAAAGCTCATGAAACTTTCTTCAATATCGATTACATACTCAGACTCAAAGTTGAAAAAATACAAAAATTGAAATAGCACACTGTATTCTATTTGACCACAATATATTAAGAACAGATATCAACAACAGAAAAAACAGAAAGCTTACGAACTTATTAAAACTGAACAGTACATTACAGAATGATAAACTAGTCAGGATAGATATAAGATTAAAATTTAAACCTTTTTAGAATTGAATGCAAATGAAAATATAATATACCTAAACTTATGGAACACCAAAGAGGATATTCTAACAGGTTTATATTGCTAAGTACCTTTTTAATGAAAATAGGAGAAATCTCTATTATAAACCTAAGGGAATACCTGAATCTCTATTACAATAAGAAGAAATCACAACCAAAAGTAGTAGATAGAAAAAAAATAAACCCATGGATGAAATGAATAAAATAACAATAATGGTGTAGGTGGTCCTTCTGTTTATGTGTTGCTTTCATTGGTTGAATGAAGAAACTGCTTTGGTCTTTTGATAGGGCAGGACTTAGGTAGGCATGGAGAAGACAAAACTGAATGCTGGGAAGAAGGGCAGAGTAGTAGATGCCATGTATCTCCTTTCTGAGATGGATGGTGGTTAGAATCTTGCCAGTAAGCCACAGTCACGTGGCGATACAAAGATTAATGGAAATGGGTTAAACTAATATGTAAGCGTTAGCTAATAAGAAGTTAGAGCTGATGGCCAAGCAGTGATTTAATTAATACAATTTCTGTGTGCTTATTTTGGGTATAAGGTAGTCCGGCGGCAGGGACAACAAGCAGCCCACTCCTCCTGTTACAAAATAACAACAGCAAAAATCAACACAAGGATTCAATAAATTAAAGAGTTGGAAATCAATAAGGTCAAAAAGCTCTTAGCTAAATTGACTAAAAGGTAGAGGGAGAAGATCTAAATTAACAGTATTAGAGATGAAAGTGGGAAATTAACAAGACACTGAGGAAATCCAGAGAAAATAAGGACATTTTTAAAAAATCTGTTCTCAACCAAATTTGAAAATCTAAAAGAAATATTATGTAAATGGAGACTGCGTGTTGGTTTCCAGCTGCCCAGACCCAAATAATCATAACAAAAACTATGTTAAGTATAACACTGTTTGGCCAATAGCTTAGGCGTTTCCTAGCTAGCTCTTATATCTTAAATTTACTCATTTCCATTAATCTGTGCATCCCCACAAGGCTGTGATCTACTGGTAAAGTTCCGACATCTTTTTCCTTCAGCAGCTACACAACATCTCTGTGACTCCTTCTTTCCTCCTCCATCTCTGCTTGGAATTCTTGTCTTGCTATATCCTGCACTTCCATAGGTCAAAGCAGTTTCTTTAACCAAAGGTAATAAAACATATTCACTGCATACAGAGGGGAATCTTACATCATTGGTAAATTGACTTGATATACAACATCTACCAAAGTTAAATAAAGATCAGGTAAGCAATTTAAACAAACCTAATGCAAGATAAACATTAATTAAAAGTCTATCAACCAAACATAAGCCCAGGGCCAGATGGTTTGAGCATCGAATTCTATACAACTTTCAAAGAAAAATTAACAATTCTCAAATTATTGCACAAAATAGAAACCGAAGGACTATAGTCCAATTCTTTTAATAAAGCTATATTTACTATGATATTTAAATGATATAAAGACTCAATAAAAAAGGATAATTACAGGTCAATTTCTCTTATGAGCATGAATTAAAAAAACTCAATTAAATACTCTAAAATCAAATCCAAGAACACATCACAGACATCATTCACTATGATTAAGTAGGTCATCCCAGGGACAATGGTTCAGCATTTGTAAATCAATAAATATAATTTAACATATAAACAGAAAGAAAGAATACAAATGATCCTTTTTATTAGATATCTAAAAGGTCATTGAGAAAATCCAGGAGTACTTCATAATAAAAAAAGTCCTAGAGAAACTGGTATATAGGATAATAAAATACAACATAATAATGCAATTTATAGAAAGCCCACATCTAACAGAAAAGCAAACCATATTTACTAAAATAGAAATAACTCATGGCTGTTCACTTTCTTAATACATATTCAATATAGCACCTGAAGTCTTAGCACAATAAAACAAATGAAGGAGACCAAGGGTTTACCTGTGGGAAGGGAATAAGTCAAAATGCCTGTTTTTGTAATGATGATGATGATGGTGGTGGTGGTGGTGGTGCTGGTGGTGGTGGTGCTGGTGGTGGAGGAGGTGGTGTGTGTGTGTGTGTGTGTGTGTGTGTGTGTGTGTGATTCTAAGAATTTTACCAGGAAACACTTATCTTCAGATGGCAAACCCTTTCAGCAAATGCACACAAAAATCAGCAGCCTTCCTACATATAAGTGGCAAATTTACTTGGAAATAAATCATAGAATCAAAACCTTTCACAACAGCCTTGTTGTTACTTATATGCACATATATATCAAATATATATTATATATAATACATGAAATATCAAGATAACTATAAGTAAATGAAAGCCTTATACGATAAAATCTTTAAAACATTGAAGAAAAAAACTGAAGAAGGTATTAGAAGTTCAAAAAACCTCCAGAGTTCATGGGTCAGTATAATTATTATAGTAAAAATGACCATCTTGACAAAAGCAACCTACAGATTCAATGTAATCCCTATAAAAGTTCCAATATAATTTTTCACCGAACATACAAGGGAAGCTTTTAGCTTCATGTAGAAATACAAAAAAATTGAAGGATAGCTAAAACAATTTTGAATAATAAAAGAACTTTTGGAGGTATCACCATTCCCAATTTCAAATACTACAGAGCTATGTAATAAAACAGTATGGTAATCACACATATGCACGCACACACACACATCAGACATTTTGATCAGTGAGAGAGAATTAAAGTCCAGACACATATCCACATATATACAACTGATCTTTAATTAGAAGCTAGAAATACACACTGGAAAACAGACAACATCTTCAACAAAGTGGCCAAACTAGTTGACTTCACTTAGAAGAATACTATTAGACCCAACCTGTACAAATTCAACTGCAAATAGATCAAGGACAACAACATAAGGGTAGATACTCAGAGTCCAATAGAAGAGAGTGTTGAATTGTCTTGACCTCATGGACCCAGAAAAGACTGAACAGGACAGCATTAGCATAGGCACTAAGATCAACAAATAATAAATGGACCTCATGAAACAGAAAAACATTTTTATAGGAAGAACACTGTAATTTGGACAAAGTATCAGGCTATAGATTTTACCAACTACCTATCCTATAGAGTTAATATTTAAAATATATAAAGAACTTTAATAGCTAGATATATAGAAAACAAATATATATGTGATATATAACATACATATAAACGCATGTATATATGTGATACACACACAAGATCTAGCATGTCACTCTTGGGTGTCACTCTTGGGCATATACTCAAAGATGCTTCAACCTACAACAGAGATACTAGCTCAACAATGTTCATTGCTGCTCTATTAATAATAACCAGAAAATGGAAATTGCCTTCATGGTTATCAGTGAATGAATAGATAAAGAAATTTGTACATTAATACAATGAGATATCACTCAGTTGTTAAAATTAATGAAATTATCAGGTAAATAGATGGAACTAGAAAAAATCATCCCGAGTGAAATTACCGAGACAAGAAAAAAGGCATTTACTCACTTCTATATAGATATCAGCTGTTAAATCTTCTATAAGAAGGGTACAATGCACATAACTGCAACATTTGGATTTAGAGTAAGGGACTAAGGGAAAGAAATGACTCCCCTGAGAACAGGAAATAGACTAAGTAGGTATTGATATATGGCAGACAGAGCTAGAAATAAAAGATTGAAAGGCAAGAGGGGAGAAGGTAGGAGTGTGGAAGGGAATATGAGGATGGAGTACTAAAACTGAATACAGTAAAAGCTTGCTAAAATACATGCATCTATGAAAGCGTTGTAAATGGAATCAGTGAATAACAGAGAAGACAGAGACCCAATCAGGACCTCTTTCATCACAAAATGAATTCTCCAGTGCTGGGAATGAATATTGTACTCTTAAGAATGGATGCCTCCTTAGAAGTATTCAGTATGTGATATTTTTTGTAGAACTGTTACAGATATAATCACTTAACATTAAATGAGATTGTTCTGACTGCAGCTAATTTTCAATCCAAGTGTAATTAGATGCAAATAATATGTGGGACACAGACATGCAGAGTGGGGACAGATGCAAAGAAGCAGACAGTGATTGAAGTGATGTACTCACAAACTAATGGAAAGTCAGTGATGTCCAAAATCATGAAGGAATCTATTACACTTCTTTAGAGAAAGCATGCTTCTGAGAGCAGGGATCTCACTTCATTTATTTTACAACATTCATTTTACAACATGGACTTGTGTGGATGCTGCATTAGTGTAATAGTGGCACAAAGCTTGTGGGAGCAACCAACCAATAGCGGGTTGCATATAAGGCCCACTCTATAAGAAGAAATGCAAATCTGACATTGTTAGAGCTGCCGATAACCTGAGACTACATGTACCAGAGACCTAGGGGAAAACCAAATTCTATTGTTCTGCTAAGAGAACATAACAATAAAATAACTACTAATGATATTTTACTATACCAGTGTCTTGCTCAACCATCATCAGAGAATCTTCCTCCTGTTACAGATGGGAACCTGTTACAGATGTTACAATAGAGAGATGTAGAGCTTCTCAATGTGCAGAGATTGAGAGATCTGAGAATACTTGTTCCTAAAAGGGATGTCTTCCTCAGGACTCAGGCACCTGCAGAAGAGGAGGCATAAAGCCTTTAAGAATTTGAGGAGATGTAGCACGTAAAGAAAACTAGGCCTTCTGAACAAAGCAGGACCAATCCACATATAAACTCACAGAGGCTGTAGAAGTACGCACAGAGCTTACACAGGTCTGGGCTTGATGGAGTCCCAGTACTTAGAGGGGAAGTAGGCATAAGCCCCATCCCTAAGACAGAAGCTATCTCCCACAGATAATAGCTCACAAATGAAAACTTAGTTTTCTCCAATGGAATCTCCCTTGGGATATTACACTCTTAAGGCTAAGCACCACAGCCAGCACAAAAATCAAATTAAAATGAAACAAACTACTGAAAATAGGCCTTGCCCAGCAAGGGAGGAGATATGTAAAATGGTAAACTTGTGATGGGGACACTTGGCAGAGATTCTCATCTTCACTGATGTCTACAGTGCTGCCAATTTCTGAGTAATCACTCAATGGGCAGTTTTTTTTTATGAGGCTATTATAGAAGTAGAGAAAGCAGAAGTTTATGTCTTACACATTGCAGTAAATGTCAGGGTTCCTCCTGTCCTTGCCAAAGTTTAGCCATTTTATTTTATATTGGACAGCTTTATAAGCACTTTTTCCAGTGGCAAGACTTCTTAAAAAGTTGTTGATGACCATTGTTTTGGGTTTTTTTTTTTTTTTTTTTTTTTTTTGGTCAGATTTCTCATTGCTTTCATGCAGGAAGATTTACAGCAGAAGTCTTTATTCCATCATTACATACATCCTTTTTGAGTTTCCCAAAGTGTAGTTGTATCTATGGAAGAGAGAGAGAGAGAGAGAGAGAGAGAGAGAGATCACCTGCATCTTCTTAGTCTCTACGTTTCAACAGCTTCATCCAGCATCCACCCGGGGTTTTGTTGTATCTCACAGTCCTCAGGGTGGAATACATTCTCTATAGTCTGTGAGTTAGAAGGCGAGATTTCAGCCAACTAAAACATTCCAATCCATAGCGCACATCTTACAGAACAGCGATTCTTGAGACCTACGCTGTATGATAGTGTCAATTCACCTTTATTCATCTCACCACGCTCTGTTTTTCAATGATGATTAATTTTACTTTTGTATTAAAACTCTGAATCACCTGATGACTGAGTATATATAGTCAACAGACAGAAACTGGGCAGTTCATATAGGATGTATAATCTTGAGTGACAAAGAATGCTAGAAAAGAAAATTAGCTAGACATGGTGGCATAAATCTTAATTCCAATACTGGAGAGATGAAAAAAGATGGATCTCCATGACTTTGTGGCCATTCCAGTCTACATAGTAAGTTTTGGGCCAGCCTGGGCTTTATCTCAAAAGAAGATTCTTGTGAAAAATAAAACAATTGTAAAATGACTCCTGAAACTACTGAACAAATGTTTATTGGTTAGCGCTTCTGAAAAATGATTCAGATATAGTAAAGAAATGAATGCAAAAGACAAGTTCATGCATATAACTAAGCTATTGCAATAAAATTTTCATAGAATAGAATGAAACAATTATCCTGGGTTAAGTAACCCAGACCGAGAAAGACAAATATCACATATTTTCTCAACTTCGTGGTATTCAGTTTTGAGTTTTCACATATATGTATCCCATTCCGAATGTATATCAAGCAGATTCTAAATTCAGAAATTGATACCATATCATGAATAATTATGCAATTGGGGCATTTGACTGCAACTTATTTTAAATCATCCATGATTCATGCTTTTCTTCTCACAGACTTTGTTTTATAGTTTCCTTGCAGGTCAGGCTTTCTTCACTTAAATGATGACTATAACAGTTTATATTCATAATTGTCATTCCTCACACTACTATTTAGGAATTCCACCTATTCCTATTGTTCAGTCACAAAATGTAAATTAATTTTGTATTAGTGATACCCTCAAATAAAAAGTAGTTTTTTTTTTTTTTTTTATCGATGTTGTAGCCACCTTACCCTGAACTCAATTCTGTCATAAACTGTACTTTAGCACTACCAGGAAACACAGTTAAGTAGAGAATACAGAGCCAGGCCATGGTGGTGCACACCTTTAATCTGAGTACTCAAGAGGCAGAGGCAGGCGGATCTCTGTAAATAAGAGCCAGCCTGGTCTAAAGAGCTAGTTCCAGAACAGGCTCCAAAGCTACAGAGAAACCCTGTCTCAGAGGGGAAAAAAAAAGAATACAAAGTGTTACTTCTATTAGTATTGAGACAAAGTATGTCTAACAAGTCACCTTAGAGAAAGGGGTGTATTTTGGCTCATGGTTTGAGGCATTTACCATCCTGGGGATTGATATGGAAAAGATAAGGCAAGTGGTCATGTTGCACCCATTACCAGGAAGCAGAAGAAAATGAACGCTGACAATTCCTTTGCTTTCTACCTTTTGTCAGTCTCATCCTCCAACCCATGTCATGAGGTCATCATGTTCTGGGTCAGTTTACGTTTCTCAGTAAAACTTTGAAGAGAACATTGATGTAGAAAGAGAGCTATGTCTCCTAAATATAAGTCCCACGCAGTTGACGGAAGCTAGACCATCACAGACACCTCCTAGCTACCTCCTCTCAGCCACTCAATTCCTAACTTGCCCATATTCTCTCAGTGCGGGCCGTCGCTTCCCTTCACTTCTTATAGTAGTGAATTTGCATGAAAATATTGCATCAATCTCTGTTATTACAACAGCAATCCAAATTTTCTGACATTTACATCCCTTAAGTAGAGATAACAATGGATTGCCATGGCAGATTTAAATACTTCTATTCATTTATTTTTTTTCCTAGGGAAACAACTAGTTAACCTATTGAAATTTATTTTACTTATTTTAAATTTCCATAACATTTTCATTTTATGGCACTATCAGTACTTTCTGTTTATCTGAGACTATTTCCCACCTATTTATTCATTGAAAGCCATTTTGGAGCTTCTCTATTTTTTATGAGTAAAGTTATTCAAAGTGGTATGATATCTTTAATATTTATTGACTTAACACACAAAAGAGATTTTATATAGAAATCTATAAAATTAAGCAAGTATACAAAAATCTTCAAAATGGCGATTATGAAATAAACTGTTTTCAAAGAACAAATCATGTTATTTTATTATTTTTATTGTTAAATAGGAAAAAGCATACATATTCTATCATATAAAGTACAAAATATAAACTTTTACAATTGATTTACAAACATTTGGCAATTTCTGGGTATAATGAGATTTAGGCAATCATTTTCAGTCTTTTGTTTATTAAAATAATACGTTTTCAGAAAACATTCAGGATTCAGTAGCTATTATGCCCTAATTTGTACTCTATTGGTATTGATTAAATTGAAGTTAATTAACTATACCTTTAAAAAATAAAACATTTTGCTATTTTCATGTAATTTCCCCCTCATTTTACATTCCTGATTTGCAACAAAACTTCTATAATTTACTTGCTAATCATGCTTTTTAATTGTTCTTTCTGGTTCAAAAGTAAAACATAAAATTGAAGTCATTTTACATGATGGCTCCTGTATATTATGGTCTCCTCTTCCTCTTTGGTATTCTGGGAATACCGTTCAATAGTGTGTTGGAAAATTCTCATTATTCTTCCTGGCAATCATTTCTGGTGACTCTCTGTATTTGCTGACTTAATTTTCTCATTGTTTTCATTGCGTTTATGACTTTGGCTGTCTTGATGGACAGTAAAAGAAATAGGCAAGAACTCAAAAAATAGATTGTACAAAGATTAAAGGAGTTCAACATTTATTCCGGCTTCCAGTAATGCACTGCACTTTGTAAGAATGCTAATTGAGAACTGTTTATCATAGTGCCAGACAGTGAAATGAATATACTAGAATGAATATTCATGATTCTACCGAAAGGAAGTTACGAAATACTTGACTTCTTCAAGTAACTTTCTGAAAGTTGTAGTTATATGTTTTTCCTTATATGCTATTAATTTTAAATGTAAAATTCTATCAGTTCTTGTCTGTCTGCATGTGCAAATGTGTGTGTGCATGCACATGGATATACATGAATATGTGTGACAAGTGTGTCACATGTTGTGGATTTGCACATGTGTGCATGTTTGAAGGTCAGGGGTTAACATTAAGTATCTTTCTCAATTGCTGTCCATTCTAATTTTTACCCAAAATTCACAGATTTACCAGGACTGACAGGCTATTGAACCCAGTGATTCTCCTGTTTCCACATCCCCAGTATTAGGATTACAGGAATGCTTATGGGTACTGTTTATTTGAACTAGGTTGTTAATTCTTTCTTCTCAAACAGTTTATTGGCTGAACCCTCACCTAGTCCTGCATGTGTTTCAGATATGTTTATTCACTGATTGAAAGAGAATGGAGACAACTGCATGTCCTACAAGTTCCGTGACTTATGGAAGTATCCTCTCACATGAACCTTTCATGGTAAGCACAAAACACATTTGTATAGAGAGTCCTTTGTGTAGTAAATATGCAAAAGCCTATAGATGACATGAAGTTGCCTATTGTGTGTCATTTAATACATAAAAATTTAAAACTTTGGATAAAGAAAAAATAAAACACTGGATTTTGACAGTTTGGGAAAGATGAGGAAAGTTTCTTCTTGTGGATATTTTTCAGTCAGTGGTTGTCAACTGTGCTAATTGAAGTGATATTGTTTAATAAGAAGAAGGCTATCATAAAATTAGTCTGGGGATCACATTATTTGCTACCTTCTGACTCATTTGTTGCTTGGACAGCTGTTTCTAACCTACTATGTGGTTAGAATTATTGCACCACATGTGGCCACATACAGAAAAACTGTCTTTTTCCCCCACAGGACTTTAATATTAGATATTATTAAGTTTATGAACAAATTCAGTAGGCATTAGTTATTTGTGTATGTATAAAAATAAAAGTAAAGAAGCAACTGTGAATCTGAAAAGGAAGTAAGTGGATGGGAGGAGATAGAAGGAGATGATGAGAGGAGAGTGGACATGATACAAGTATTTGTGTTAATGGGAGAAATTCTCAAAAACCAAAATCTGAAATTACAAAAAGGTAATTCTTTATATACATGCAAAGTCAGATTCTCAAAGAGATTTACCAAAAATGCTTCCAGTGATTTATAAGGGGAAACATTATCAAGATTTATTATTACATTTTTAGAATTTATGAAAAACAGAAGAAGAAGAAGAAGAAGAAGAAGAAGAAGAAGAAGAAGAAGAAGAAGAAGAAGAAGAAGAAGAAGAAGAAGAAGAAAACAATCCTGTTCAGACAGCTCATGGTTTCATCTGCTAGACATAAAATACTCTATTTGAGGGTTAAATTTTTTAGAAAATAGACAAAGATAAACTTAAATATAGACTTACCATCTAATATAACAGGAAAATAATTTTATATTCTGTCAACATTTTGAAAGTTGAATTTCTTCCGTATTTCAATTATGAATTCTAGAATTCTCTGTAAGCAAATCTAAAAGATATGATTAAATTTAGCAATTAAAAATTTCTAGCTTAAAAAACCACATCAGCATGACTTCTATCATGGAGCTCTATTTGATTATTAAGCTTTTGTGACTGGGGTTTTGAAATCAGTTTGTCAGTAAAACATGTTGCCCAAACATGAAGACCTGAGTTTGATATTTAGAACCCACATAAACCTTCAGGGATTGTAGTTCAGTGCTGTTATTTAAAAATTAGAGAAAGAGAATCATAAATCAACCAAGTTTGCTAGTCAGATGCCTGGCCTAACTAGTGAATGTTAGACCACGGCAGAGATTCTGACTCAAACAGAAAAGCCAGCACTGGCTGGGGTGTAAGAAAACTCAAGGCTTCCTCTAACTTCCATATGTGTATACACACACACACACACACACACACACACACACACACACACACACTTTAAATTAGTTTCAAAGCTTGGTTTCCCATATGTAGTTTACATGGGGATATTGAGATGGCTCATTGGTTAAGAGTGCTTACTAACTGCTCTTACGAAGGACCTGGGTTCAGTTTACAGCATCTACATCAGGTATCTAAAAACTGTCTGTAACTCCAAACCCAGTGGTCATGACATCCTATTTTGTCTCTGTGGGCACCTGAATAAACATGGAGCAAATAAAATCTTGCAGGCATATACATGCACATAAGTTAAAAAAACAATAATTGACAGACCATTTCTTTTTACATAATGTACAAATATTTCTTCTCAATTCAAACAAATTCTTCTGCTTAAATTGTTGTATCAAGCTAAGTTTCACTGCTGTTAATTAACTATGTGAAAAAGCCTGCAATGGCTAGCCCAAGGCATTTTTTTCCTAGAGACCAGGAAAAAAAAAGATTTCCACATATTGTTTGAGTTTGATATAGTGAAGACATTTTGAAAGTTAATAAGAAAACATTGCTTAATTCACAATTCTCTTTGACATGATATATCACAAAATATTACATTAATACCCATAAGATTAGGAGAATAATTTACAAGAAAACGGTTTTGTATTGCCTAAAATTCCAAACCTAATTTACATCAGCTCATTGTGTTTCTACTGTCTGAACTTTCCTGAAGGCATCAGCAATCACTTTTCTTCATTGTTAGTTATGTTTACATAAAATTGGAAATTGGATAATTCTTTGATTCAGCAAGTGATTCAGTAAAGTGAGTATGCTGCTCCAGTGTTCTCCTCTTCCAGAGTCTAGTGTTTCAGAAAATGTGAACAAATGTTCCAATCATTGTCTGAAGTTTAGAAATTAGGGTCAGAGATCTTTCTTATGGAATTGCAGTCATGTGAACATTTACCATTTTTTTTTAGTATTTGATAAATCTGCATTTGTACAAAACCAGTTATGGTATTATGTAAAATGTAAATATCCTTGACATTCTTAGGTTATATTGATTTTAGAAGGTTGTATATTATATTAATTTCCTGATTTTGGTAGTGGCAGATTCAAACAATTAAGTCATATTTATCAGAGAAATAGGAACATATTTAATATTTTTTCTGTTTGTTTTTTTTATTTTTTTTTTATTTTATTTTATTTTTTTTTTTTTGGTTTTTCGAGACAGGGTTTCCCTGTAGTTTCTAGAGCCTGTCCTGGAACTAGCTCTTGTAGACCAGGCTGGCCTCGAACTCAGAGATCCGCCTGCCTCTGCCTCCCGAGTGCTGGGATTAAAGGCGTACGCCACCACCGCCCGGCCTGTTTGTTTTTTTTTTTTAAAGAAAGTATCTACATCATGATTTCTCAAATTTTGCTAGTTTTGATCTGGTTACTGCTATTCTTTCATCTAAATCCCCACAGATGTTTGGATTTGGCAGTGAGTTACTCTAAAGTTCCTTCACATTGAGTAAAATAGAGATTTGCAGCTGTGTCTTGCCCTACTAGACTCTAATAACAACTGACAATTTACTTTGGTAAATATATGATATTTGCAATGATCCTTGTCTATGTTCTTCCCATTATTCTTCCCTAGATTGTTAATCATAACTAATGTTTTACTGAATACATTATCTATGCATTGCAGGAACTGTCAGGGTAATTAGGCCTTCATTTATTTATTTAGGAAGCCCATTTATAAACAGCATCCTGGCAAGAAGCAGCATCCATCAACAGGTAACAAAAATGTTGGGGGGAGGGCATGCATGCATGCTGAGTATTGAAGTCAGAGCCTCACATAACCTGGAGAAACATTTGAACACTAAGCCCCATTTCTTGCTCTAGAAATAATATGTCTGATGAGTGAGTAACATGAGAAATGGCATAAAGGAGGTCATGATTGTAGGAAATATTACAGCATGTGGTTTTCTACTGGCATGCCATTCATGGAAAACAACATGAGCCAAGAGATTTAGGCTCCAAGTCTGTGTCAAAACACTTAAGCATCACATGACTGTGACTTGACTATAAAATATGGAGATTTGCTTTTCCTGACTTGTGTGTGTGTGCATTTCCCCAACAGACAATGGGAAAGGATATATCCTCAGGAGTAGCTTCACCACTGAGTAGAAGAGAAGTGTGCAGAGGGGTGAACATGGTTAGCACTGTTTATCCACATTTGGTGTTCAGACTTGAAGTATCAGAGAGTTCAGGAGGCATTTGGGGAAGACACAGAGTAGCTAATACAAAGAAGTCAAGGCTAGATGGTGAGATTATTATTGTGATCAATAGGTCTTCAGTTACAGAGACAAATACTTATGCTGATGGTAATGCTAAATATTCCTGAGACACTGCCATCTGGAGATTAATGGCCTAAAACCCAGAAGATGTCAATCATACTAAAAGATAAGAAGCCAGAGCTGAAAGGAACAGAAGACTGTGCTATTAGCAGCCTACATGTTGTAGAAAGCATGGAAAACAGCTCCATATGCCTCTCTGTGAGGATCTTTCAGAGTTCTTTCTTAAATCTCTTAGCCATTTACTTGCATCTCTTACTACTCATGGTTGCGTGTCAAAAGTGCGGGATTCTTTTTCCAGAAAAATGAAGGTACCTTTTGGGTTGCCATAACCGTGTGGAAAACATAGTGATTTTGGAATACCACTGCCCCAGCAAAATCTATCTAGGCTTGAAAGGCAATGCTGGCCATGGAGAGGAGGCCTAGTCCCATAACGAATCCAACCACCAAGTTATAATAAGCATAAAAGCAAGGCTAATCTGAGTCCATCTGCTCCAAAGCCCATGCTTGGTGCAATGCCTAATCCCATTACAAGAGGAAGTGGCTAAACGGGTATCTTGTATCTCCCTTTGATAATGCTTTAGAAAGCAAGGTTTTATCTCAGCTAGAAAGGCCCTGTTGGTAATATCCTAAAGGATGGCAGCTACTAAAGTCCTTAAGGTCTAGTTAGAATCTCTGGAGGTCTTTAGGAGCAACAGGCACCTGAGTACATTAGGTTGAGTGGAAAATTCTGTTTGGGAGATGATGAATATTTACTTTTACAATACCAGTAATTGTTTTTTGCTTCCATATTAATACTGCATGAGTGGCTTAAAATTAACCCTTTTACTGTTAAAATATGGGAAGACTTTTAAGGGATTACTTAATGTTTCAAAAAAAATCTGTCTTACTGCAGTTTGCAATTTGTTGGGACACGTCATGGTCTAGCTAGTCATGTAGCTTAACATTTTCACTTCTGATTTATGCTCTTTATTGCATAGTTATAACTTGTTACTGTACAATGGCTTCTCTCATCAAGGGGACAGGGAGTACAGCAGAGTTGCAGGGCACTTTGGAAAGTCCAGTCATCCAGCGTTTCCTGGGTGCCCTCAGTGAGCAGAGGCCACCATATAGCTACTTTTCTACCCATTTCAGTTCTCATTGTTTCAGGCCTCCAAGGGTTAGTTCTTGCACATCCAGAAAGACAGTTCTTCAGTATGAAAGAGGAAGTAACAGACTTCAGTTTAAATTTCTATGTAACAAAACTTAGACAAAACCAAGCGTATTTAAAAATAGATCCCAACTTTGTGAAGATTCAGTTATTTAGGAAGTTATTATCCTGATAAATATAGGAGAAAATATTAATAATTTTCTTGATAAAACATGAAAGTTTTCATTCTTTAATACAGGTCTTAGAAACATTACTAAGAGTAAGGCAACGTCTAAAGAGAAAGATTTTATTATTGTAAGTATTCTGAACTGTAATCTTACAAATGTAACAATGTCTAATCATGTTATATACACCGTCTTAAGTTTCAGGGTTTATATGTCACCTTCGGGGATTTCCTTATAGCTATCGTGACACACATTAGTTTTCTGGTTTGTTCTTTAATTTTTTGTCTGCTTTTCAAATTTGGAAAAGTCTACTTAGTTGACTTATGATAAAATCTTATTTCCCATATAAAGGTTTTCTTAACATGCTCATATACTCATATCCTCTTGTGCCATTTTCCCTTTGATTTACTGCTTAATTTTTACTTTTTCTTCTTAATATCATAAAATAGATCAGCATAAATCATTTATGAACTTAACTGAAATAGTTAGGTCAGTGAGATATCTCAGCAGGTATCCTGCTGAATAGACCTGATGACCTATAGTTCTTCCTTCTGGGTCCACGTGGTAGACAAAAACTAATGGAATTTGCATATTGACATCCGACCGTATTGTGGTGCACATGTGCACACACATATACACAACAATAAAAAGGAAGACAAGGCTAACAGAAAGGATTTTTTTTTTTAAATCACCATCACGGTCAGTTTTTACAACAAAGAAGTATAAAGAGTAAGCAGGGGAGGTTAGGATCTTATTTAGTTGCCTTAAGACCTGAAAGACACAATTTTGATTAGACTCATCAGAACACCATCCCAGATGGTCTCTATGAAAGGAGGAAGATAAGTAAAAGAAATCAGCAGCTTCAACTGAATAAAGTGCTTTCTCAAATGTAATTAAGGCAGCTGAAAGTGAATGTCTAACAAGACATGATATTATCATGGCATGAGATGGGAACAAAGACTACACAAAAGATTTTAGGACTTTGTTTAGAAGGGAATGTATGCAGAATAGTGAGCCCATGTTTTAGCAGAGAAATCCAATGTTGTAAGGGGACCACTTGTTTGCTTTCCAGCCACCCAGACTCCAGAAATAATCACACAGAAACTATATTATTTGCAATACTGCTTGGCCAATAGCTTAAGCATCTTGCTAGCTAGCTATTACATCTAGAATCAACCCATCAACATTATTTTATATTTTGCCATGAGGCCTGTGGCCTGCTAACAAGGTTTCAGTATGTCTGTCTCTGGCGGAGGCTCCATGGCTTCTCCCTGGCTCTGCCTTTCTTTCTCTCAGCATTCAGTTTAATTTTCCCTGCCTAGCTAAGTTCTGCCCTATTATAGGGCCAAAGCAGTTTCTTTATTCATTAATGGTAATCACAACATACAGAGGAGAATCCCCATCAATCCAGAAGCCCCATAGCAGAGATAGCAGTCAGAGGAGATTACACCCCAGAAGCAGGTTGTGAGAATAGGTATGATCAAAGTACAATCACACCCAAAAGGATACCCTAGAGGGCATCTTATCTTTCATTTGCTGCAAGAAATAAGAAGCAAACACTGTAATCTGGGGTATGCCCAGATAATTGAAGTCTTCTGACTCTTTAAAAGGAAATCAGGTTTAACTTTGAAGCCAAGTTTTGCATTGGGGCCAAGGTCCAGCAGACTAGCCAGAAGTGGGGAAACACTGTTTGAATGCAGAGCTGAACATGGAAAATGAGGGGAAAGAAAGATTTTCTACCTTGGAGAAGGGAAATTAGGTAACGTGTTAGTCTGTCATACCAAGAAAGTTGGTCAATGATGGCCAAAAGAAGAGTCCATACATGCTTCTTTCCTACTATAAAGAACACTGGAAATGTTGGCCAAAAGAGCTGTAGGCAGGAGATGTAAACGTTGGAAATCAGAAATTCTGGCTAGGAGTAGATTGCAGTGAAGTGTCAGGAATGCATATACATTGAGAAAGCATGTCTACTCTTCCTACTCTCAGGAGTAACAGACACAAATATTAGAAGAAAGAATGAGGGACTAGTCACAGAGAAAATCCTCAAGAAGCATGTTGGTTTATACTGTATGAACGGCCACCAACTGTCCACATACTGAACTTGAGGTGTTTCCTTAAAAGAAGAAAGGTAGCTGCTAACCCTCATGGTCTCTAATGGCTCTAAGAGGTACAAAGTGAAATTTAGAAGATGTCAAGAGGAATCTGTTCAAAGATGACTGGCGGTCCAGGACAATAGTAAGTAGAATGCACCCAAATACAGGATGAGTTTACAAAACTAGCAGAGGTATCTGTCAGACTGTTTATACTCATACAGAAGGTAATAAGATGGTTTGTGTAGCACATGCATTTGAGCTACTAAAGTATGGAGTCAAATATGTCCCAACAGTTTAGGTTTCATCCTATTGTTAAGGCCTGCTCCTGGTTCACTGGCTTTTCAATATGTTTGGCAAGGACAAAATATATGAAGGCCAAATAGAGCTGACTGGAGATGAACACAATATGGAAAGCATTGCTTTGACTTGCTTTGTTGGTGAAGGTTTTGCCTGGACTACAGCTGGCAATAAAATTTTAGGGTTCTGCAGGCACTTCTGAATAGTGCACAGTGTTTTTGTTGTTGTTGTTGTGATTCTGAAAGCAAGAAGTTTATCAGAAAAGTGTCATGGGTAGAATGCTGAAAACTATGTAGTATCTAACAGATGAAGACAGAGATGTAATTCTCTCAGTGCATAATGAACAATACAGTCCCAGACATGGAGACCAGGTTGAAGCAGGTTCATACTGCTATAAAAGAGAAGGCAGTCTAGCAGAAGCCAAAAAGAGAAGTAAAGAGGAGATGGAACTTCCCCAAATGCCCCTTACCAAGAAAGATTAGGTAGTGCAGTATAAGACAAGCTTCCTCACACATCAGGAACAAACTTTGAAAGCTAAAAGAATTTTCTGTGAAGATTATTTTTTCATAAAGACAACTTTTCAACAAAGCAGATAAAATCAAAATCAAATTTAAATCCATTAAGTTTGAGGTAATTATACCACCCAAAATAATGTGAGTCTGTCTCATCTATGCTGTTGATGAATTCCTGAAAAAACGAGGTAGAATCCCACTCTCAGATTTCTTTTGGGTTTAAAGACTACTATACCCCTTACTTTGGATACCCACCTGCCTGCTTTATGTTTTAAAGCCAAGAAGATTACATATCAGGTAAGGGAATTCCTTAGAATAAGTCTTTCTATATAGGAAACAATCTAATAAGGTCTGCTGCCTTCCTTGGAAGTGCCACTAAAACATGACTTCATTAGCTGGATGTGGAGACTGTGTAACAATTACACATTTTATCAGCTTTGCTGCCTATTAACTCTCTGACTATATTCTAGCTCTTTCTGTCTTGTACTCCTGCCCTGACCACACTCACCCAGTAACTACTTTTTTGGACATATATTGTTGTGATCCAGCTGCCCTCACTCCCCCTGATTGACAGCAGAACTTCCTTGTGGTCTGTAATTGACAAGGATATTTGGGTTCTTTCTGGCCGGTGGGTCTCCACAGGAGTAAAGGTATAAAAGGTGGCTGGGCAAAATAAAGGTTGCTGTTCTTCCACCTGAAAAGAAGCCTTCATGTCTCAATCACGGCACACACACACACCCGCCAGTCTTGGCTATTCAGGCTGCACTGGCTGCAGCAAGTGGAGGTCCCACCGAGATCTGGAAAGTGGGGATACCAGAGCTTGTCGCTCCAACCGCAGGCTAAATCAAGGAGCGTATTGTGGAAGGTAAAATGTTTTTATTTTTCATCTCGAGAGATAACTCTGAGAGACATCCTCCAAAAGATAGACAAGAATAAAAAGGCAGGAGGGTGAATTGAAAGGCCTCAAAAAGTAACTGAAACTCTTAAAGCAATAAAGCACAGAAGTAACAAGGAAGACAGCCAAAGATTTTGTACAGGAGGGGGTTCCAGACTGGGAACAAGCCAGGTCAGATTAAAATGAGTATGTGTTTTTTCATCCCCAGAAATACTCTGAGGGGAGCCCTCTGGCAGACTGGCCAGTAGGGAAGCAATTAAAAAGGAGGCAGGAAGGTTAATTGAGGGTCTCAAAAATTAGAATGTGTAGAGATATATGTTATTGTGTTGATTGTGTTGTCTTTTGTGTTCTGGACTGGAGAAAGACATTTGATTCTGGAAACAGCTAAAAAAGGTATTTTGACTTTAAAATATGAGCCTAAGAATTTGATGCTTTGGAAAAGATGTTCTGCATTTGTCTCCACAGAGAATGAGAACCTGTGGATTCATTGCAAATTTATGTGGTGTAAAATACTCCCAAGAATGCAGCACCCCCGCTCAGCAGGAAGTTGCCAGACAGGTTGATGATGCCCAAATTCCCTAAAAGATTGTTAAAGTGGGGCCCCTTCAATGGTGCAGGAGCAGTAGCAAGGAGCCTGCTTCCCTGAGTTCTGCTCCATTCAGCAATTTGGATCCAGAGTGAGTGCGGCTGGGGCCGGAAGGCAGCTGGAGCAGAGCTTTGCCACCACAGCTACTGCTGTTGGACTTGCTCTCTCACAGACTGTGCAGATGGCTGAGACTGTCAACCAGCAGGCTGAAAGAGTCAGCAATGTTTTGGACATTCAAAATGATCTTAATGGACATATTCAATTTGACATATTGACCTTAAACCAAAAAGTGGCTCTGGTTCAGGAGCAAGAGGACTTTCTTTGGACTTTTCAACAATTAATCATGTTATGTGGGTTACTCATGGCACTGTATTGCATGCTTCTGCTACTATTATAGAACTCAACCGTCAAATGAGAGGGGTTTGGAATACTGTTTTTGTTAATTTTACCACCCAGTTAGTGCATGCTAGATGGTTGCAGCACTGGCCTGGCTCCTTGGCACTGTCAGTCTTGTGGATACTTGGTTTAGGGCTATGTGTCTGGGTAGCCATGGATGGGCAATACTTTGGGGGCAGGATGCTACCTAAGACAGGGAATATTAGAGGGCTATATCCCATGACAGACAAGGTATTATAAAATAAAATGGGGGCAGTTGTTATCCAGCTGCCCTCACTCTGACTGACAGCAGAACTTCCTTGTGGTCTGTAATTGACAAGGATGTTTGTGTTCTTTCTGGCTGGTGGGTCTCCACAGAAGAAGTAGAGGTATAAAAGGTGGCTGGGCAAAATAAAGGTTGCTGTTCTTCCACCTGAAAAGAAGCATCCTTGTCTCAATCCCGGCACCCCCGCCAGTCTCGGCTATCCAGGCTGCGCTGGCTGCAGCAATATATAAGGAAAGTCTTAGCACACTGCAATTTTACTTTACTCCTGCTAGAGACAATTTTGAAGACACTTGTGTGACTCACAAACTTGCTCCTAGTGACACATTTTCAAGTTCTTCTTTCACTCACTTTTCCCATTCTCTACTTTTCTGTCAGCTGTGTGGCAAGATGTTTCCTAGGGAGACACAACACATACCTCTTCCTATCCCACATAAGGAACCCACGGCAAACTAAAGTACAGATACCACCAGCATCCAACTTGGTGAAGCAATGAAGTTTTATTGGGGTTACTTACAGGAGCAGAAATGAAAACAGATCTTCATCACCAAAGTCCACACCAGCATGGCTACCAGCTAACAAAATCTGCAATTGTTGAGCATACTGCAAAGCCTACAGGCAGCTTAGCAGGTTGGAGAGTATCCCTTCCAAGTGACTCAATTGGTCTAAAACTCTTCCAGGAGCTTTGCTTGTTTTTCTCTCGTCCAGGCATCTGGTCTGGTGTGAATCTCCCTTTCAGCTTGGGTTGTCTGAGGGAGACTTTAAACTTCTTCGTTGCTTATTCTTCCTGGTGGGGAGGGGGGCGTCTAGTAATCATGTTAGTTTCAGGGAATTCTGGGAGCTATTTGGAGTTGTTTACCTCCCTGCTGTGGAGAACTGCTGTGGAGCATGGTTTGTTTCAATATCAGAGGAAACTTTTTATACAATATCCTTTTATATTTTCTACTTCTTTTCAGATAATTATATTGTGTTTTCCCAGTATATAGTAATGTATATGGAGTCACATTTAGTTACATTTTAATGATTTTTTTTTTTGCTGTGTCTGCAGTAAACTTGTTTCTTAGTAGCTGTTCATTAGGCAGTTAATGAATAATGAAATACATAATGAAGAAGAATAAATACAGAAATTCTTCAGGTTCCATATATCCATAAAGACTTAACAAATTAAACTGATGCTATGCATCAAAAGGAAGTATGGGGTGACTTGAGTTAGTGTGTACTTTTCTGTTCAGTCTTCTGTTAGCCCTCTCCTTACTGAATGATATTTTTATCTTTGATAATATAGTTAATATTTATTTTTCTTAAAAACTTTGGATATATCCTGACATCAATATATTTACTTTCAATCTTCTTGAACATATTTTTAAATCTTCTTTTTGGTCATGTTTATTTGAAGATTTCAGATATTAACAGTGACATGTAACGACTCTCAGGGAAGCAGAGCTTGAATCTCTCACAGTTCCCTGGGAAATTTACTGATTTCCAATCTCTCAGGGAAGGTTATCAGATCACACTGAGAGAATGATTGTGGTCTCAAAATATCTTAAAAGAAAAAGTCAACAGTAGAGTTACTTATAGATATTTTCCAAGCAAATGGAGTTTATATGCAAAGCAATAATTAGCTTGTAGAATCCCAGGGCAGGTTTTTAATTGCTTAAAATGTGTAAGAAGACAAATTTGGAAACACTTTCTGGTGTTTAAAGAATGAAATTTTCAATAACTTGTCTTTTAGATGGCATAACTCACTTTAAGTTTGCAGATAAAGTAACCAGGAATAATTGCTTACTAAGCCTTCACTGTATTAACAAATATATGTCTTATAAAATTTAAGAATTGCCAAGCTCAGCAGTAGATAAATCTTCCTAATGAGATAAGCACACAAGGTAATCTCAGGTAACTTAGCTTCCCAAGGAACTCCCGGTTGATAGGCTTGTCTGAATCTTCATGAATGTTGCTGGTCTGCATCTTTTATACCCAGTAGCAAATAAATTCACCTTGTTTCTACCAGAAGCCACATCATAATTAGTTTCCAGTTAAAATGAGAAGGTCCCAAGGCAAGTTGTTGTCTAATGTCTCACCTAAGTATTCTAAGAATTATTAGGTGCATTAAATTTTGGCAAAAAAATCACTGTGATTAACATAAGCACTAGAAAGTTAATGAAATAGAAGTTATGCATAGAGTCGATAATTACAAGATACTTACGGTGTATCTTGTGCATCTGTTAGTCCATTTTTCAGCATCTATGAGAATAGAGTTGTTTTCTCTCTGATTGTTTTGCATGTCACACTGTAGGCAGAAAGAATACCTTAATGAGGAAATGAATCTTGACAATCATGTCTCACTCACTTTGCAGAGAAACCAGTTCATGCCACTGGCTAATTCGCTATCTGCCAGTACTATAGAAAGGCATCTTTTCCTTAAAGTAAACTCCACGATGTTCTATAAACTCAGTATCTGTTAGGCTTGTTTTATCTATTTGACTATTGTGTCTTAACAGCGTCGCTTGCTGCACTGTAGTTTTCAGCACGTTTCATCTCCTGACTGCCAACTTCTCTTCATCAGATTTGCAGAGGATACATTTGATAGGCTGTTTAAAAAGAGCAAAACACTCTGAGTGCCTTTCATATCACTCCTGGGATAATCCAGCTGAAAACACCTCAATTTCTTTTCAGGTAACATCAATGTAGATTTTCAAATATTATATCATTGCCATTCATTATTTAATTGCTTAGAAAGAACATATATTTATACTCTTATTCATGTTTTTTACTTATATCCTATTTTGCCTATGATCAATGGGTATACTTACTTTCAACATCTCTAAGATGAACCCATGACACTGAGAACATAGTTTGAGCCTGCACTATTGTAAAAGCAATAATAGCTGTAAAGTTCAGTGTGGGCCTTTGATGTATACCTGAAGTGAGTAACCCATTTGAGTGCTGGACGTTTCATGTGGCCAAAAGAACAGTCAATATGAATAAATTGATGCTACATGGCAAGAAAAAACAGTAACATATATGAAAGTCAAAGCGTTCATATTTAATGAATTATACATTAAATATGTTTATCTTACGAAAAATTTCATGCAGTGTATATAGACTTTGTGTGGCTTAAAAATTGCTAATTTACTTAGAGAAAAAGTGGATTAACAAATAATAAGCTCAAAATAATTACAGTCAACTGCTAATTACATACAATATTGAGGGTTTTAAAAATGTTTTAGATTAAGTACATATAAACCCAACACTGTATAGCCATCACGTACTTCTGTGCAGAGAAAAATAAATGTTGCTTGTAGAAAGCATATACTTAAATGTTAATTGGAAACACTGGAGAATATGTTCAGCCTTGTGGTTACTCAACTCCTGTCATCATTCAAAGGCTACTTGTATGGCAGTTTATGCTTCCTAGTTGTTAAAAGTTAGAGGATTTCTTAGAAATTTACAAGGGTAAAGTGCAAAGTTAGCATATATTGATGAACATTTATGTGCTTCCCATAGACAATTAAAAATTAACATCTAAGCCGGGCGGTGGTGGCGCACTCCTTTAATCCCAGCACTTGGGAGGCAGAGGCAGGCGAATCTCTGTGAGTTTGAGACTAGCCTGGTCTACAAGAGCTAGCTCCAGGACAGGCTCTAAAGCTGCAGAGAAACCCTGTCTCAAAAAACCAAAAAAAAAATTAACATCTAACAGCATTTATTACAGTAAGTTCTCTGCACTTCCCCTTTCTTCTATTAATTTTTACCTTTTAATTTACAGATCAAACATCTAAAGTTCTGACTTTAATAATTATTTTTAATAATTATTTTATTAAATAATTAAGAATTAATTTAAATAATATAATAATATTATTATTGATTTTATTTTCATAAAAGTCTTAAAGTCAGATCTTAGTGTATATAAGGTTTATAAATTCTTCCATAAAACAAATGAATAAAATAAAAAGGAATGGTACAGAAATTTCATCATTATGAAAGCTAATAAGTTGTACAGCATAATTTTATCAACTCTGAGGAGTAATATCCACATATAGACAAATTAAAACAGACTATAAAATGCTAGTGAGTTAGCATTTGGACAGATTGCCTTGCAAGCATAAGGATATGAGTTTGATAATCTAAACCCATGCAGCAAATCATATACATGTAAACCACACTCAGCAGGTTGTATTTTATATATGTATTCATTTATACATATATGTAATAATTGATTCAACACATAGAAGAGGTGAGAAGGAAGAAATGGAAGAGGAAAATTATGTAACTATAGTTTAGTTAAAGTACAATATTTTCAAAACTTTGGGCAAAATGATGTTTGCTTATAATCCCAGTTAATTTTACAGATGCAGAAGAAGGCAGACCTTTGATGCTCACTGCACAACAAGCTTGGCCTTTTTCACAAGTTACAGTTGAGTGAGAAACTCAGTCTTAAATAGGTAAATATTGCCTAAAGAATAACACCAAAGTTCTTCTCTGACTTCTATCCACACGCACCTGTTTATGTGCATTTACACATAGATGAATAAAAACATATACAATCCAATGATTTAGCAAACAATTTCTCTATTCAAATAATTTCTGAAATAGCCATGAAATTCTACAGTATAACATGATCTGTGACTACCTGAATAAGATAACATGGAAAATATCTTGTTCACACTATATTTTCAATTGTAAATCAACATTATATATAAAACAAAGAAGAAACTGAATCAAATATATGTAATCAAATTTTTCATTACTATCTTCTTTGATAACTGAAACATAAGCATTAGTGTATATAAGAAGTTAATCAAGGAATAAATTATAAACAGTATTTCTAATTGTTTAGCAATCATTTAGAACTAATAATTATGACCCATTTTGACTTTTCTTCTAGCTTTCTTCAGTCCAATGTGATACCCACCTACCTACAGAAAAACTCTCTACCACGGACCCCCACAGTCTCCACTCACCACTCTTGTTTAGACCTAAAGAGGGTAACATAAACCAAACAATAGGACATACCCCCTTCAAAGACAAGTCCAAACATAAATCTACACACATATACAGACACCTGATTTTTGACAAAGAAGCGAAAGATACACACTGGAGAAAAGATCACATCTTCAAGAGATTGTGCTGGTCAAACTGTTTCCTGGATGTAGAAGCATGAAAAAAGGTCCATATCTATCACCCTGCACAAAACTAAAGGCTAAATTGATCAAGGACTTTGACACCTAAGTCGTAATATCCTGAATCTAGTAGAAGAGAAAATGGAAAAAGGGCTTCAGTTCATTAGACTATGAAACGGCTTTCATAACAACATACCAATAGGGCAGGTACTAAGAACAACAATTAGTAAATCAATGACATGAAGTTGAAAAGCTTTTGCATGGGGAAGGATACCACATTTTGAACAAGGTGGCATTCTCCAGAATGGGAAAATATTTATAAATTATACATCTGATAGAGGGTTAGTATGTACATAAAGATCCGAAAATATCTGAATATTAAAAAAATAAATAACCCAATTTAAATATGGGGTATTGAGCCCGGTTTGCTTATGCATGCCTCTAATCCCAGCACTTGGGAGGGAGTATGATCTCTGAGAGTTTGAGGCCACTTTAGTCTACATAGCAAATTCACAACAAAAATGGTGCACTGAACTGAACAGACTTCCTAAAAGATAAAATGTAAATACTGAAAAATACTTAAAGACATGTTCAACATTCTTTTAGAAAAAAAATGCTAATTAAAACTACTTTGAGATTTCAGCTTAACCTAGCCAGAATGGCCAAGATCAACAAAACAAAGAAAAGCAAGCAAAGGGGAACACGTATTTATTATTGTGGGAGTACAAACTTGCACAGCCACTATGGAAATTAGTGTGCCAGTTCCCTGGGGAGCTGAAAATGAACCTACCATATGATTCAGTTATATTACTTTGGGAATATAACCAAAGTACAGTAGAGATATTGCTCACCCACATCTATTGCTGCTCTACCAATAACTCAAAAATTAGAAACAGGCTAGATGTTTACCTACTCATGAATGGTTAATGAGAATAAGTACATTTATACAATGAAATATTACTTAGCTCTTAATAAAGTTATGAAATTTGCTGATAAAATATATGGGACTGGAAACAATCATCCTGAGAGGTAACCCAAATCAAAAAGATAAATATTGCATGTTTTCTCTGCTATGTGGATATTAGATTTTAAGCTTTCTATATATGAGCTACAATCCAAATAACCAAAGAGGTTAGATAATAAGGGTTAAAGGATTAGGAGGGGCTTTTCCAATTACAAAATAAATTATAACCTAGAAACATTATATTAAGCTGAAAGTTTTACTAGAATAGTTCAGTATCAGGTTTGATGAAGAAATAAAAAGTACCAACAAACTAAAAACCAGACTGTTAGAAATTATTCAGAGATATAATGACCCAGTAAAGCTTCATTGACTTATGACGTATCACTGGCTGATAAGCTGTCTCACTGGATGAAACCCAAGACAAAATAAACAAGAATTCAATCAAAACAACAAAAACATATGCTGTACATATGAATGAGCACTTTATAAGGAAAGATTATATAAAATGTTTACACTAAATAAAGGAAAGTTAGTAAAGATATTTATGTCTGCAGGATTCCACACACTTGAGCACTTCATACTAGGCATAGATATGGGAGTTTGGTAGAACATAGTATGAAATTTCAATTTGTTTTTCAGATAAATCCAAAAAGGAAGTCAGAACTATAAACTACATTCCACACCCACCTTAGAATACTTTGTATGGTGCTTAAAAGACAAAGCAGCATTGTTTGTCATAACCATAACCTGGAAACAACCTAAATGCCCCTCAACTGAAGAATGGATAAGGAAAATGTGGTACATTTATACAATGGAGTACTACATAGCAGAAAAAAATCATGACACATTGAATTTTGCAGGAAAATGGATGGAGCTAGAAAACATCATTTTGAGTGAGGTAACCCAGACACAGAAAGACAATTATCACATGTACTCAGTCAAACCTGGTTTTTAAACATAAAGAAAACCAGCCCACAAATCACAATCCCAGAGAATCTAGACAATAGTGAGAACCCTAAGAGAGACATACATGGATCTCCATGGGAAGTAGAAAAAGACAAGATCTCCTGAGTAAATTGGGAGCATGGGGACCTTGGGAGGGGGTTGAAGGGGAGGGGAGAGAAAGGGGGGGGGGCAGAGAAAAATGTAGAGCTCAATAAAAATCAATTAAAAAAAAGAATAAGCTAGATCCCAGTGAACTACATGAATGAATATCAAACATACAATGCCAAAGAATTAATGCATTTTATTCATTCAAATTTTAGTAAAAAGGTTTATTCTTACTCTGCATGTGAGTGTCTTGCTTGAACGTATAAAAGTCTGGTATCCACAGAGGCCAGGAGGGGGCATTGAATCCTGTGGAAATGGGTTTCTGACGTCTGAAGCTGTCATGTGGGTGTGAAAACTGAGCTCAGGTCTTCTCCAGGAGGAGAAAATATTTTTAACAAATGGGTCATCATGCAAACTTACAATCAAAGATTAAATGAGTGTGAATGCTACTGCTATCAAAACAAAACAGTTACTTTGAAAGCAGAACTAATTTGACTTGAACTATATAAGCAACATTTTACTTACTGAAACAATATTTCAGAAGAAACAACAGAATATATTTTAATATCAATGAAAATGAAGAAATTATTTATTTGATTGTATTAAACTTATTTTATAAGTTATTAATTTTTGAATTTCAATACTATTTTCACAGAATGTGAAACTTGAAATTTAATTAATGAAAATGTTTAATTTATTTTTAGTAAAATTTGTAGTACTTTGGGTCATGGATTTGCCAAACTACTCTAGTTCTAAAACATAAAAGGGTAAAAGAAAAATTACAGGTAAAAGTGCCATAGGACAGCATTCAGGGCTCAAAATCTCCTAGAAATTTGCTCGGGAAATGTCAGTTAACCAGCTGTCATGGGAGTGAGATCCAAAATTCTAAGCAAAAACTGTCCAAACCCTAACATACACAGGCATGGGGTGGGATTTTAGAGTACATGGATTATTCAGAGATTTGAGAATTCTACTCTCAGCTACAGTGTTTTACATAGCCAATTTATGACTGCTCTTAACTTTAGTTCATGTGATCAAGCAGGGAATTTAAATCAATCACTTGAGAACAGATCAGTCAGAGTGCCCAATCCTCTTGCAAAAGAGAAGACTTAAAGAGAAATGGCCAGAACCTGAAAGTTGGATCATTTCAAATCATACAATATTTATGTAATTGAGAAAAATATAGAGCTCAATAGATTAAAAATATACAAAGATACATACAAAAATATTAGTTGTTGTGTATAAGAGTGGAAATAGCAAGTGGACCCTCTCAGTGTCCCAAATGGGACCCTGGCTACGTAAGTTAGTTGATACAAGATGGAACAGCAACAACAATAATAATAAATAATCCCAGTTTAAAATAGATATCGTCTGCCATCATTTTTGATTAAGTGTCTCTCCACTTTGGCTGTGAAGGGTGCGCAGACTGATTAGAACAAGTGCCAAATCCCTCGGGATGAAAAATATGGGGCACAAATATGAAAAACTAATACATATGTTAGAAACTGAACCACGGCTATTGCTGTTGGCACTTACTGTTCCCCTCTTAGGAAGTGAGTGGACCCTGGTAAATCTGTACAACACCATTTTCCAATTGAATTTTTCTAGTTGCAAATCCTTTGTCAGACATGAAGGACTCAATAAAAAGTTGCAGTTTCGCCTTAGAATTTGTCACCTACCGGAAGTATTTGAATTTTTAAAAAATGAGTGATATAAAATAAAACTAAAGGGGATTTGGAAAGATGGCTAGGTGATTAAGGGCACTGGATTCTCTTCCAGAGGACCTGGGTTTGCTTTTTGGGAACCCACATGGTGGCTCACTACCCTTTGTAACTCCAGGTTTAGAACATCATACACCATCTATTTTGACGTTTTTGGCATTGCACTTACATGGTGCACATTGATAGATACATGCATGTAAAACACTCCACACACACACACACACACACACACACACACACACACAAACAGAAAGAGAGAGACAGAGACAGAAATAGACAGACATAGACAGAGAGACTCACAGAAAGAGGAACAGAGAGATAAAAACAGATACAGAAGAGAAAGATTGGGAACAAATCAAGACTATGCCATTAGCAATAGTAAATACAGACAGTTTTAGGTTTAGAAGAGGGTCACTTTTCAATTAGTTCTCAAAGAATGATGAGGCAAACTATGGAAAGAGATGGCAAAAACTTATACAGAGTGCAGACATGTGAAAGATGATGATTTTTCAGACCCGACAACTAATTTATGTAAATAATTTTGCAGTGCATAAATAAGAATTCATATGAGGTTGCTTGCAGAGAGGTCTTTTATTTCGTGTTTGCATAAATAATGGTCTTGTAAACAATTTGTTGTGTGTTTCTTTTTCCAGTGATAATTGGAGTCAATACATAATGGAGAATTTTAATGACCATTTGGAGCTTTGCAGATGGAAGAAATTAAATTCCAAATAAAACATATTTAGCTTTTTGTCTGACTTAATCCTGACTTCCAGGTGTCATTATTGCTTTATTGTTCAATGAAGTAATAAATAGGACGATTAATGGACTAATCATTTAACTTGATTTTCCACTTTGTGATTTCTATTTGTTTTTCTAAGTAGTCCCATCTGTATTAAGGTTTATTTTCAACTTCTTTTAGCTTTTAAAGATATAGAATACAGAAGAACTATGTAATTTCCCATCTAAATCCTACTTTTTCATCAGGATGACAGGTAAGGAATATTGTTGACAACTTTATTGAGACTTTCTTTGCTGAGAGCATCTTTTGATTGATGAAGAATAAGTAAGTTCATCTCTATAAATATACCAATATAACAAAATAGAGCTTAAGGTTTGCCAGAATTCAGAACTCTTCACCAATAAAGAAATTCCTTAGTAAATGTCAGTTCCTATCTCTTCCCTTGTTTCTTGAGTGGCATTCTGACCTTGTTTGGAATAACAAAAAAGATAGATATGTTTAAGATGACTACAATATTAGAGCAGAGAGGAAGGCGTCATTTAAGTTAGATGCCTTAGCTATGAAAACTCTATTCATGGTATGAGAAAGGAGATTTAAAGAACCCTGGAGGCTTTCTAGTCAAATATCCTTATTTCACAGATGACAAAAGCAAAGTTCAAAGCTTTAAGTGATTTCAACTGGGTAAATCACCCTGGCCCTACAGCCCAGTGCTGTTCTAAGGCATCTGTCTGCTTCCATGTTTTCTTATAAAATATCTTCTCTAATATCCTTCTTAATCTGAAACAGCACTAAATAATAATGTGCTTTCTAATTTGAAACACAATGTAGACACATAGGAGTGCTAGAATAGTGGTCTTATAGCCTTAGAATCAAACCATGCATAAGGACAAACCATCAGTTACCAGTGCCTTTATATATTAATGGCAGTTTTAATTTCAAAAATAAAATAATCGTTTTAGCTTAGGTGGTGGAGTTTGATATAGGACTTCTTTGTGTAGCTCTGGCTGTCCTAGAACTTGCTTGGTAGTGCAGGCTGACCTCGAACTCAGAGACCCACTTGCCTCTGCCTTCCGAGTGCTGGGATTAAAGTTGTACACCACCTCTGCCCAGATAACAAAATATTCTTAAACTTATCTGATATAGGCAGATTGTTTTTAAAATATTCCTATTTTATTGTGTGTTTGATATAAATGTGTGTGATAAGTGTGTTTGTGTGTTATATATGTGTATATGTGTGTGATATGTATGTAGTGTGACATGTATATATATGCGTGTGATGTATATGTGTGTAATATATGTATATGTGTGATATATATGTATGTGTGTACATGATTTTGCGAGTGTGCATGTACAGGCATCCACTCAAAGGTCACTGTAAAGTGTCCTGTTCTCTTTCTCTCTCTCCATGGTATTTCATTGCACTATGATGTCATGAGCATGCTATGCCAGAAACAAAGATGGACCAGTTTGTGTCTTTGTGCAAAGTCAGGGGAGCAAAAGAAGAGAAGGTGACCAGCTGCTGATGGTTATGAACTCTATGGTGTGTTAATCATGTCTCAGAAAAGCTCCATTAAGATGAAGGAAAATGTAAGTTGTGACATTAAATTTCTCTATCAGGACTTTTTCTTCTCCTTCTTTAAACTGTCTTTCCACACATAAGCAGATGCCATAGTAACTTTTGCCTGAACTGACGAACAGACTGAAGTGAACTCAACTCTGGGAAGGAGTTGTGAAGCCAGATGCTCAGTGCGTGAGAACCTGAGATGGCTTGTAAGTCTGGACACTTCCATGCACATCTGTTCCACTGGTCCAGGCTTGATCCTCATTGGAAAGAGAGTTGAGGAGGTAGTTTTATTTCATTTTGCCAGCTTTCTCCCTGGTACATATTCCATCACCCATTATTACTCAAACATTATCTGTTTCAGGGCAAGCACATTTTTTTCTCATTGAAAAAAAATTCAGACAGCAGTAATTGTGTCAAATATTAATATACCACTAAAAGTTTCAATTCAGTGGCCTTTAGGACATCTAGCACAGTGGGAATTGGCATCCCAGTGATTTTCATGTTGGGCTTGAAACTGAGAACCTGACCAAATCTTCTGTGGTTGATGTTTAACCGAAGTTTAATGCCACTACTTTAATTCTAACCAGGGCACCCAACCTATAGCTCCATTCACAACCAGCTCCTCTGTAACCTGCATTGGAAACGATGGTGCTTTGTCCTATTTTGAAAAAAAAGTTTTGATTCTCCATCCCCTGAAAGAGTCAAGTTCAACTCAGTTATGTGTCATGCTTTATAAAACAGTTCCCCAGTCCACTCCAAACCAGTGCAGTAGGATTCCAGTTACAAAACAGAAGTGCCAGGTGGAGGTGGCACATGACTTTGATCCCAGCACTTGGGAGGTAAAAGGAGGCACATCTCTGAGTAGAGGCCAGTTTGGACTACACCCTGAGTGGCAGGACAGCCAGGGATACTCAGAGGAACCCTGATTTAAAAACAATAAATAAATAAAAATAAACCCAGATATTTCCGAAGAACATATGACAGCTGACTTTACACTAAAAATTTCTTATATAATGACTAAAATTGAAGAAATAACAAAATCATATACATAAATAAATTATAAAAAATAGTTTAAGTTTACATAGTGAAATATCTTCTTTCAAATATGAAACTTGGAGACAAGCACAATTTGAATCACTTGGTGTGATCTCTAAAGCATTGAATTGACTATTTTAATATTTTTATTTCTATCATATTGAAAATGAAATTTTGTTTATTATTAATATATACATATTGCTGTAAGTGTAATATTATGTAGCAATAATTTACCATATTGTTTCTTTTTTCATTTTTATTAAATTATATAATTTTACAAATTTTCACCTCCTCCCCTCTTCCCATTTCCCTTCCCCTCCCCCCACCTCCCCTCCCCCTCCCTCTCCAGTCCAAGGAGCAGTCAGGGTTCCCCGCCCTGTGGGAAGTCCAAGTTCCTCCCCCATCCATCCAGACTTAGGAAGGTGAGCATCCAAACAAACTACGTTCCCACAAAGCCAGTACATACAGTAGAATCAAAACCCAGTGCCATTGTTCTTGGCTTCTCAGTCAGCCCTCCTCTTCAGCCACTTTCAGAGAGTCAGGTTTGATCACATGCTCCATCAGTCCCACTCCAGTTGGGCTTGGTGAGCTCCCAGTAGATCAGTCCCATTTTCTCGGTGAATGGACTCACCCCTCACGGTCCTGACTTCCTTGCTCATGTTCTCCCTCCTTCTGCTCCTCATTTGGACCTTGGGAGCTCAGTCCGGTGCTCCAACATTTACCACATTGTTTTTATACTGCATTCTTTTAAACAACTCTAACCATTTCTGAACATCTCAAGCAATAAAAATTTGGTATATGTTAAGATACTTAAACTTTTTAGAACTAATTTTACAAAAATATATAAAATTGATTATTTCAATTAATATTTAGCTTAACTTCCATTTTGATACACATTGTATGGTAATCATTTTAGGCAACTATAATATAATAATATCTAAAATTTTATTGACTGTCTCAATCTTCAATTGTCTATAATTCAAACATAGGTAAAATTGATGTATTTACATCAGTTAAGACAGATTTATTGAACTAAATACTACTTATATGCTGGAGATGTTGGTGACATGAGTTGATTTACACTCAGTTGCTTACTCCAAACAGCCATGTCTTTTCTCCCAAAGAACACTGATGCAAACCCTAGCAGTGCTGTTTTGCCTTGGGTATGAAGCAGATAAACAACCAAAGGATGCTTTTCAGGTGAAGAAGAAAGGCATCAAGTATGTGAATTACAAAGAACAGATTCATTTGTCTTTGTCTTTTTACACCTGGACAGAAATGCTAAGAGCCATCTGTCAAAACTGCATGTACCACAATAAAGGGCATTTTGTTTATCTATGAATAAATTAAATGGACTTGGATGGGATTTTAATGGAAATGTGCACAGCTGAGGTTTCCAAATAATCAAAACCTACATTTCCCTAGACAAACTCTTGACAGGCCTCTTTAGAGGGCAATTCTCAAGGAGAATTCCCAGGTTCTTTTTTCTTCTTGCAATATGGCCATGCAGCCAACTTTTTCTCTTTAATATTTGAAGCATTCTGGATCACAGGGAATTACAAAAGAGTTCCAGCAGGTCTCCATCTTGAGAGCTTGCCTAGACGGGATAAATATGATAATAAGAAATACAAGGTTCTCTTTTTAATGCTAAGAATTATTTTTAATAAAAATTTATAAAAATTATTTTTCTGACATGTTGAGTCAATAAATTATAAATGACAAAATGCCATACCAATTTCGGATATTTTATTTTCATTTTTTCTTTGAAAGGAATGCAACAGTTTTTTTGGAAAAGGAAAGTATGCTCATTCATAGGTTTGTCTATCACATTCCATGATTGTTTTTATTAAGAATAAAATCAAGGAACAGAACGACAGAAAATTCAATTGAGATTTAATATGTAAGTGTTATTTTTGGTTTCAAAATACAAATAGAAAATATAGAAATAAAGAAATACATTGTCTTGAAGGAGTTCATGAAAGTCATTTTAGAAAGTTTGATTACAATGTAGGGCCTGGAGAGATGGCTCAGAAAGCAAAAGTGGTCGTTGTATAACCATAGGGACTTCAGTTTTGATTCCCAGAAACTTGGGAAAAACCAGTGTGATCATGTGCACCTATAAACTGACATTGTGGTAAGCAGAGCCAAGAGAATCACAGTGAGACATTGGCCACCAAACTAGTTCTAAGTTCAGGAAAAAAAAAAAAACTGTTTAATGGAAATAAGATGAATAGACATAGAGAAGGACACCAAACATGCTCTTCTAGCCTTGAACGTACCCTGTTGTCTATACTGACATAAACATGTGTTCCTATCATCCCACTACACAAACACACACACACACACACACACACGCACACACACACACACCAAATACATAAATAAAATACCTAATTTTATATAAATATCTGTCAGGATATATCTTAATTTTCTATTGCTGTTATAAGACACCATGCCCAAAAATTTAATGGGGGCCAAAAATTTCGTAGGGCGAGTCTATGACCTTCAATGTGAGGAACATGGCAGCAGGTTATTATAAATAACCCTGGAGCAATAGCTGAGAGGTTATATCTTGATTCACAAGCAGACATCAGAAAGAAGCAGAAAGAGCTAATTGGACATCTTTCAAGTCTACCTCCTAGTGGCATACATCCTTCAACAAGGCCATTCCTCCTAATCCTTGTGAACCATTTCCACTAACTTGGGGACCTAGGATTCAAATATATGAGCATAAGATGAACTTGTCCATTCATACAACCACAGTATTGGGGCCCTTTGGGCTACCATCCCCTCAGATCCTTTCAAGGTCCACCTAAGTCACTACAGGTGGGCAAGGAAAGAATAACTAGGGGAATCTAAGGGGGAAATGAATCAACGCACAGGCAATCCTTCTGCAGCATGCCTCTATTTTTCTCACTTTCTTGTTCTCTATTCTAATTCTTCTGTCCTACCTACAATTTCGTAGCTCTAATTCTCTGTCTCTATTCTAATTCCAATTCCAATTCTCTGCTTTCTTTTCCTCCTCTTCCTCCTCCTCCTCCTTTTCTTCCTCATTCTTCTCTTTCCTATCTCTATTGATTTCTGGGACACTTCTGCTCCAACTTCTGCTCCAGCTTCTATTAACTCTTTTCATTTTTACCCAGCTCTAAAGACCCAACAAATTTTGCAGGCATAGAGGGTAATCAGGAAACCTACATAAACAGACTTGGAAAGTGTATAGCCCTTCATCCACTAGCATATTCTTCCAAATATAGCAAGTTCTGGGGGCTTTTAAATCTGAAGTTTACAACTATTGCTCTAAGCAGTTGAAACAAACAGGACACCCAAGCTTTTAAATTATCAGATCTGGTACTTAATGCCTATCAGAGGGGCCAGGGGAAGTTTGTCTTCCTTTGGACTGTGGGTGGCTGGTTAATTATTTTTTTCTAATAGCAAGACAAAAGCACTAAACCTCCTGATCTAAAATTATCAGTAAATAGGTGAAGGTGAGCACGAGAAGTTAGGAATCTTTTAATGCAAGGTTAGTTTTACAGCATTGCTTCTCTTATCTATGTGAGCTAAAAAACAGGGCATGCTTATTTGTCTATCTATCTGGGCAGTTATGAATTAGAAGCTTTCATCATACAGTAATTCTATATTCTTGAATATCTGGGAATGTCTTGAATGAAATACTTTTGCTTGGACCCCAAACATTGACCAGATGTCTGCCAATAAAGATAATTGCAGGATGGCAGACATATGTGTTTACATTTAAGAAAAGACAAATACCTGGTAGTGGAAAACAGGTTTCTTGTCTGTGTTATTGTCTTTCTACATAGCTAGGGGACATAACAAGTAAAATCCAAATGTATAGGGAAAATTGTGCTCAGCAAATGATCAAATATTGTTGAACTGTGGAAGATAGATCCCAAATTTGTAGCAGAAAAAGATAAAGTACAGCAAAAAATTTTATAACAAGAAACAGCCACTTTATTCACAAGGCAATAATTCTTTGCATCTTGGCCTAATCTTCCAAACAAATCTCTTGGTTCTGATGGGTTGACCTTATGAAATGAGGATGATTAATTACTGAATGATCCTATGGTTTTGTAGCACCACAGTATGTTAACAAAAATAGCACAAAAGTAAAATATTTTAGTGAATTATTCCCTTACATGCATTGATATTTTAGTGGTATGCATCTGATTTCTTCAAAAATGGGAATTGCTACAGAGAAAACACAAAGTAGAAAACTTTCTGTTCAGGTTGATGATGTACCATGAAGAGTTCAGAATCAATGTGGTTGAATCAAGATATCTAATGTTCTAGAAATATCCTGAAATATTTAAAATACACTTAAGAGTTTTCAAATATAGAGAACCCCAGAAAAGGTACTCTTTTCTAAATATATTAAAAACACATCTAAAACTATTAAGGTCAACTGATTCATAATACTGAAAAAGAAGCAAATGTTATTCATTTTCTTAGGAAAATTAATTTCTTAGGATCGTTCAATCAAGAAACAAATACCTGACTCTGTAATAATAGTGAGTACTATTGAATTTTTAATTACTCCTTTACTTTTAAAATATATTTTTAAATTACTTTAAAAATATCCTCACGTTTTTATCCCAACTTCAATGTTAATATATAAAACTACAGCCTTGCAGATATGGTATATGTGAAGGAAGAATCTAGCTGCCCTGGAGGACAGAAGGCAAGCAGTTCTCACGAAACCCGTCTTGAATCTTTCTTACTACTCTACCCACCTGGCATTCTGAGGAGGAATATTTAGTTGGCCTGGCTTAGAACTGCATCAGTTAGAAAAGTCCTCTCCTTGGTGTGTTTGTCAAATTCAATAAGCAATACTTGTTTATTTCACATTTCAGATTCCTAAGACATAAAGCCTGCTACAAACAAATGTTTGGGCTAAACCTGGCAGGGAATGAGAATACTGTTAGGATGATGAAAAGTGGGTTGTTAATATGAGACTTAGGAATGCCCAGCATGTATCTTGGGATAGAGGAGTCCCTGCACATGTGAAGGGCAGTGCCCCTGATCAGCCAGGAAGGAAGAAAGAAGCCTTAAGCATCAAAGCTGCCATATTTGAAGCCACTTAAAAAGGAAGTGAAGTTAAACCCTGTGTCTGAATGTGTCTTCTGTGAAAGCTTGTCTAGCCATATGAAGAGCACAGCTTTTCAATAGAGACACTTTATACTTAAAAGGATTCTCTGCCCATGCTGAAGCAAATCACAGACTGCAGTGGCAGCTGAGAAGAAGAAACACAGACCATGGAGGTGATGCACAAAAGTCACAAAACAAACTGATGGGATTATAGGCACAGGGGAGAAAAAAGCCTCAACAAACATCAAGGAAGGAATAAGGAACTAGCTTAAATAGTTACTGTATTTTATTATGGTAATATGTCTTTAATAAGAGAATATAGATGTAAAGTCTATGAGAGGGAAAGACAATGAGACATGTGAGTGGCTCAGTCACAACGAGGGTTTCCTGGGAATTGGGAGGTCTGCAGACTGGTCTCTACTCTCAGAACCAGAGCCTGTTGTCTATTTGTGGTTGAGACAGGTGTAAGGCAGGAAAATAAAAATGAAAAGGGAAAAAGAGAATAAAACATTTCAGTTTAGTCTTTCTCTAGCACTGCTGGGGGTAACTGGGGAAATGAAGTGAGTGGTAGATCAAAGAATGTCAGGGGAGGAAGAGATATTTCTCACAATCAGCTATAAATGGGGGTCAGAGGCAGGATGGATCTAAATTACTTTATTTTTGAAAATTGTCAATGTTTAAACAAAAAGAAAAAGCTTTACAAGTATGTGCCATCATGACTAATGTAAAAATTATGCAGAAAAGCAGGGGTCATGGTACATGCGTGATGCTGACAAGAAGAAACAGAAACTGTTGCTTAGAAATTCTCAGTTTCATTTAAGTTTAGAGAAGGAAGTTTTTATCTTAGATCACTATTCCAGGTTCTAGCCCTTTATTACAGGGAAGTCAAGGGATTTAAAATAGCTAGACCCTTACAATCCACAGTCAAGAACAAAGAAAAAAAATGCAAACTTGCTTGATTGCTCAGCTCGGTTTCTCCGCTTACACAGTTCAGAAAACTCTGGTTAGGAAATCACACTGCCTACAGCAGATAAGGTGGTCACACATCAATTAACTTGATGAAGTCATCCCTATACAGACATGCCAATAGGTTAACCTAGTGTTGATAATCACTCATTAGTTTATTGCCATGTACCTCTAGCAATGCAGACATTAGACTTGATAAATAAAGGTTCTTCATGGTTATTGTAAATACAGTAAAAGAAACTACCTTTTACAAAAGTAAAAAGGCAAAGTAAAACTGATATTCCCCCAAAGAAAGGATAGCAAAAAGAAAAAAACATAGAAATTACAAGGCAGAAAATATAAAAATTAGAATGAAAATATATTTTAAAAAGTGGAGCAGATATAAATGGGCTACCTGTACTCAATGATTCTTCAAATTATTCACTGGATTTGAGGCCAGGACACAGTAGGCTGACTTTCTTGAGTTATTATTCCTGGTAGTTACTGTAGTGATGATCTCTGCTCTGTTTGACATGGAGTTCTTCTTTGGGATTCAGTATTAGTGAAACTACTCCACACGATTAGAATCCATTTAAGGAGCTCCATATGTAAAGATGCCATGTCAAATTGTTGAAAGACAAGGAAAAAAGTTTCTTGAAAGGCATAAGGTTAAAATCACTCATAGATTTCAGGAAACAAGTAACTTCTCACCTGAATTTTGGAGGTCAGAAAGCATTGGGAAATGTATTCCATACTGGTTTTCTATGCGTGTAAATTCAGTATTCTGAGCATCATTTTTCTCCCTTCCTTCTTCCTTCTCTCCCTCCCTTCCTCCTTCTCTCCCGCTCTCTCCTGGTGTCCTCCATCCCCTTTGACTCCTATAGTTGTTTCTCCCCTTCTTCTACAGGCTTCCTGATCTCTGAAGGGGTTAGATCAACCCTGGAGAACTCCAATAGACTCTGTCTCTTGTCTCTTTATAATACTTTGCTTTGGGTCTTTATACACATTCCCATCTGCTGCCAAAGGTTGCATCTCTGATGACAACTGGATAAGGCACCAATTTATGAGTATAGCACAATATCAGTAGGAATCATTTCATTGATTTTTTTGCCAGGTGTGTTTGGTTTTTTTCAGGCCTCTAGGCTGCTATAAGAGGCTGTTTTGACTGGTATGTTTAATGCCTTTATCCTATTTATATTGTCACATCTATAATGAACTTGAAGAAAAAGGAGGCTACTGCTTGAAGTATTGCTACATTAATTTATGTGACTGATTCTAAGGTAAATTGCTTATTAAGGTTACTAATGTAAGCTTTCAGACCCCTTAGGAATCAATTGCGCTAAAATTAAGTACACATTAGGCTTTCTATCAAAGCCTCTTGCCTCACTGCTGGTATTAAATACATATATGTATAATCCTCTCTGGAAGTTCTAAGATAAAGTTTTAAATGGTCATCCTATGAGACTCTGAAAGAAATGAACTATAGATCACAATAGAGAAATGATACAAAAAGTACATTCAGAAAATAAAAGGGAAAATTAGACCTTCAAAATGAAATGTAGGAGTTAAATAGATCTTACTGAAAATGTTTCAAAGACACTTGTGGAAGTAAAGCAGGAGGTAAGTACATGGATTTCATAACCATTGTGTATAATCTGAATTAGTTAAGACATATTCTTGTGTTATATACAATACCAAAGTGTGAAAGTCTTTTGTTATATGTGACAGTTTGGATGAGAATGATGCCCAAATGCTCATATATTTCAATACTTAATCATCAGTTGGTAGAACTATATGTGAAGGCTTAGGGGGTGTGGCAATGTTAGAGCAGGTATGTCACTAAGGGAGGATTTTGAGGATTCAGAAGCTCATGCAATTCCCAGTTTCCTGTCTTTGCCTTTTGATTGTTGATCAAAATTTGAGCTCCATGCCTGTCTGCCTGCTGCTGTACTGCCTGTCATGGTGGCTATGGACACTAACTCTCAGGAATTGTGAGCTCCAATCGACCACTTTCTTCAATAACTCTCCTTGATCGTGGTGTCTTATCACAGCAATAGAAAAGTAACAGTGTGATATCTGTTTAATGCTAAATATTTTCTATCTCATTTAATCATCTTTTTTTCTTCTGTGGTCTCTGCATAGTATATCTTTAATTTATTGGTTTAAAAAAATCTGTAAGGCAGTTCAGTGTATCATCAATTTGCATCTCTGAAAGCTGCATGTTGTTGCCATGTTAGAAGAGAATGCATTCATAATGAACTCACACTAATCCCAAGAATCATATTACATGCTACAGATCTTCAAAAATACTGTTTATATTTCATACTTGATAGTATCAGACCAAGAGACATACATAACCGTCCATGCCTGTTAAAAATAGATATATAATTATTACTATTATTTTTCTATTTCCTAACAAAACAAATGGTAATAAAAGGAAAATAAAAACAAAAACAACTCAACATTTCTTTTTGTCAAATATACAATAGGTGCTTATTTGTGTCATATATAATGGTTTTGTATAGCAACAAAAGAGAAAATGCCTGTGGGCATTGTAATATGTGCATGGCATAGACAATTTTAGATAACAACTGCTTTGTATTCTTCAAAGAGTATCTCATCTCTTTAAAGACCTTTTTTCATTCTATAGCATGAAGCATGGAATAATATGTAGCTGAAAATAAAGGAGATTGTCACTTTTCAATAATTTTCTTCAAAGCTAAAGGCTATGGGTAGTAAACAAAACAAAAATGAAACAATTTAAAGTAAACTAGGAAGCTTAAAGTCTAAATAAGTCCATGTCATTCTTATTTAACCTTGACAGAAGTTCCTCTTTGTGCTTTGAATGTTTGTAAACATTTCCATCTTATTACCATTGAATTCTGTAGGTCTATTTGGAAACCATGGAAACATCCGGAAAAGAAAAGATGCGGGAAGGCAGAGGGCACCTGGAGTGCTAACTTCTGTCAGTAACCAAGTGTTCCTGAGAATATGCCTAGAGAGTCAGTGAGGATTTAGAATGAATGGATTTATATAGCCTTATCTATAATAAACTCACATTTGAAGTATCTACCCTCAGTGCACTATTTTCAGTGGTTTCTTTTCCCTCTTTTTGACCATTTGGCATCTTGGCATTTGGTGGGCTATTGATCAGCTGGTGATTTCCTCTGGCTTGTGTTTCTTTAAGTACATTTTATATTCACCCCAGTGAAGGACACATGAGCATCCCACGCTGACTTCTGTACCTTCTTTCACAGTAGTCAACAGCCCAGGGCTCATCTCTCTGACTTGTTAACTGGGGAAGATCAGATCACTGATCCATTTAGCTCCATGGCCATCTGTCAGGGAAGACAGTGCCCCATGGCAAAAAGCTAGTGTGGTTCTGAAATTTCCTTCATGATGTTTTTCTTTTTTCAAAGACTGCAACATTTGACTGACTCCTGCTCACTGTCTCCTGGATTTTATTTGGTGTTTTCAGCAGGAAGGAAAGTTTGTCAATCATTCTACCACTCTTGCAACCCGAAGTTGGTTATTGGCTTTGTGCTGGAAATCATATGAACACAAATGGGTTCACAATAGTGGCATTTTGGGACCACAGATTTTGGAACTGTTAAAATAGTATGGAGAATTTTCTAGCCCTTTATGAAACTCACGTTCCAGCGCCATAATTACATTCATAAAGACAAAGTATACAAGAATCTATTATCTTATCTTTGGAAAAGTAACCTTAAACCATAAATATCCTTAGATCTCTCTACTGGTGCTTAGAGATGTGGCTTGGACAATGAACAATGGTCTTACTGTCAATGAAACGTTTAGAGTTCTATCTAGGAATACCTAGTAAAGTCCCAGCAATAAGAGGGAAAAAAGTTACTGTTTCATCAAATGTTCATCTGTAATTACTAGATTTTATCTATTCTAATGTTTCATTATAATTTGTTAAGAGTGAAGAAATTGCTCTCTCAAATTCACTTTGCAAGAAGTCTGTAAAAATAAGCTGACTCTAGCTTTTTAACAAAGGAGTTCATCAAGTATGTTAACCACAAGCTCTGGTGTCATAAAGAGGAAAGGTGACACTCTATGGCAGCCTTAAATTTGCTTTACTCGTTAATAAGAAGTTGGGAAGCTGAGGAGAGTAGAGATTAATGTGTTTAAAAATGGGTGTAGATTTTTTTATTGATTTTATTGAGCTATACTTTTTCTCTGTTCCCCTCCCTTCCTCTTTCCTTCAACCCTCTTCTATGGTCCCCATACTCCCAATTTACTCAGAAGATCTTATCTTTTTCTACTTTCCATGAAGATTATACCCATGGATGTCTCTCTTAGGGTCCTCGCTGTTGTTTAGGTTGTCTGGGATTGTTAATTGTACGCTGGTTTTCTTTGCTTTATGTCTAAAAGCCACTTGTGGGTGAGTACATATGATACTTGTCTTTTGGGTCTTGATTACCTCACTCAATATTATGTTTTCTATATCCATCCATTTGCCTGCAAATTTCAAGATGTTATTTTTTTCTGTTGTGTAGTATGCCATTGTGTAGATTTTTGAAAGTAAAACATATTGAGTGAAAATATAATAATTAAGAATATAGAAGGTAAGTAAGGAAAATATGTTTAAAATTTTGATAAAAGAGACTATTATAAATGTTTTAAATCTGACTAATAATTCATTTCTATATTTAAAAAGAAGATTCATTACAAGATGTAAATCATAAAAAATCATTAATTTAACCAAAGATTTTCTAACATTGTGGGGTTAAATAAAAATGATTTAGCAAAACTTTAGAATTCTTCTCTTTGAAATTTGTTGCCAAAATCTTTTACATTCTGATATAAGTGATTTGTCTTAGTTTTTTGGCAGTCAAGCAAGAGGACATAGCAATATACACATACTGTCATATTAGAACAAATTAGGTAAAAGTACCTAAACAGAACTATAATAGATTTAGTGATTTGAAAGACATTTCCTAAATTTAAAATGTGCTAGATATAATTGTTAGTCTCAGTATTGAAAGTCTTTCCACGTAGACTGAGATATAGCTATGTAAATTTTATTTCTGTGAATCATTCAGTGAAAGAGATCACAGGGTATAGAACTGAATAAAAAGAAAGGAATAGTCTTATGCTCTCACCTCACAGTCACATTGCATGAAGCAGGGTGCCCTCAGACGGCCTCCCTCAAGTCTCAACTACTTTGCAGGCAACTGTGTCAAAAATCATCCCTTCAGATTTTCTCAGCTCTATGAACTTGGAACTCTTCTAAAGCCCTATTCTGTAGGGAGTGAGGTCGATTAATAAATAACCAGACCAGCTCTATTCAAAAGATTTTAATAATTGAGGGAAAACTTAAACGACCAAAGATCCCACTAACGCCAGGAGCGCAGAAAACAAGCACATATGGATGGTTTTATAGACTACTTGTGGCCCCCCGGGGGGTATGGGGGGAACACAATCCACAAACAAGGTGATTGGCTGAGCTTCTCCATCACGATTCTTGCACGACTGAAATGGAACTTTAACTTTTTCTTTTGTATTTCCATTTTCAGTACATTACTCCTCATGTCCATAGTAGTGGCATGATCAAAGAAATGTAAAGCGTACAGTTCCAGCAGCCTTTATGTATGTGGCTCTGAATACAAAAGCTGAGTCACGGTTCCTTTCTTGCGCCCATTGTCTTCTGAAGAATAGATAAGCTTAGGGCTATGCTTTTGTGTGGACCGGCATGGACTGAGCATCTCAAGGCTATGTTTTTCTAGAAAGGACTTGATCTTTCCCTTGTGGCATGCTTCATGTCTTCATTTCCTACTTATACTATTCTTCTCAATGCACACTCCAAAAATGTATTTATATTTTTATATTCCTTCCTGGCTGAATATAACCCTGGGGTCACATCCATGTATGCTAGGCATATGTTCTGTTAAGTAACTATGTGTTCTTCAACCCTTATTATGCTGTTGAGTAGAACTCCAATGAAAAATATATGGTCTGCACAGAGGTGAAGTAGAGCAGGTTTTGTGGCTATAGATCACTTCAGCAGGCCCAGACTAGGTAAAAGCTCATTACAAGTTCACAGTGAGAACCGAATTTGCATACTCACTGACAATGAACGATGGATGGCTTGCGTGTTTTTATCTTGTGAGCACTTCTCTTCCAGGAGTCTTGCCTGGAGGCTTAATAACACATGTAGAACTTGTACCAGTTAATGACAGGCAACTGTTAAGCAGTAGGAGAGATGTAAGATTTAGTCTTTCATTTAACAAATCAGTCCACATTGAGAATAAACACAGTCATTTCAGAGAATGCTCAATCTTTTGGAAGCTAATTAGTCACCTTCTTTCATATAAGTACACCTACCTCTTTATAGGGAGATGCCTCATAAAGAAAATGAACACTTGTTCTGAAGATTTGCTTTGAATACTGACATGATCCATTTAATACTTTTTGAATGTGACAAAGATTGTTCCATCCTAGAGACTCCTGATACTAAAATATTCCTGACATTTTGCTTCAACTTACTCTCCGTGCCTCTAGGCTAGACATTGCCTGGATAAAAGTCCCTGCTGACTTAATTGATTAAATCTTGTTTGAGTCTATGTCTTAGCTTTTATACTGAAGCTCGGTTAGCCTACATGGAAGGTCTACTACAAGACCATTGTACTCCTACCTAGACACGTTTTGTGGTAAGCCTCTTAGCCCTAACAGCTTCAGTGATGAGAAAGACACAATGGAGTATGCCACATCATGTCTGTTCTTTCTGCTTCCTAACAGCACTGCCAAGGCATCCATTAAGTTTCTTTTCTTATACTTCCAAATTTCCTCTCAGAAAGAAAAGACAACAACAGCAATGCTAGATGATTATCTGGGCAAAGTAAGGGATTCTTTTCTAATTCCCTACTATAGTTAAGCTTTAAACTCCACTCCTCAATATCACATTGGAATTCTATCCCAAATTAAGGAAGTTGTCTGAAAAACTTGGTAAAAATATATCTGACTCCCAACACACAATTGTTCACCTCACTAACCTTCAAAATAATCCTGCTTATTCTAATAGAAAACTGGTTTGGGGTCTAAATATCAGACTCAGGAAGAAATTCTGAACATGAGTTTTTGCATGGAGATGAGCACAGGATAGCTTACTGTTCTCTTCTGGCTAGTCTCAATATTAGAATTATCCAAAGCCACTCTAATTAAAGCTGCTACAATAACAAGGATTGGATAAAGGTGCTGTACTTTTTATGCCGAACGCCAATTAGCATCACAATTGGCCTTATTCTGGAGCCCCCAGCTCTTTATTCTCACCAGTCAGATAAGAAAACAAAATTTAATTTGTAGATCTATGGCACCACAGGTAAGAATTAGTTCATAGGAGCTGGAGAGATGGCTCAGAGGTTAAGAGCATTGCCTGCTTTTCCAAAGGTCCTGAGTTCAATTCCCAGCAACCACATGGTGGCTCACAACCATCTATAATGGGGTCTGGTGCCCTCTTCTAGCCAGCAGGCACACACACAGACAGAATATTGTATACATAATAAAAATAAATAAATTTAAAAAAGGAATTAGTTCATATTTTCCCTATATTCATGGTAATAATTTACAAGGTCAAACTTCCAACTCTTCCAACCTCATACTGATTGAACAAATCATGTTCTGCTTTATGAATATTATAGTGACATATGCAAATTAATGTGTTTAAAAATTATTTTCACTTAGAAAAACAAGCCTGAGAATGATTTCACTCAGTATAACGCATTATTGTGTTAGTCCTGTCTTCTAACAGATGACCAGAAATTAACAGGACTTGGAAACCTGTGTCCATACAGAGTCTTGATGGAGCTTGCAGAAATACCAACATTCAGTTGCTCAATAAAGGCTAATTGGCAAAGATGATAATGCGATCATGCTCATTCCCCAAAGAGTTTTCTTACTCTGATGGTTTTCCATCCATCTGCTTCAGAATGCTGAAAAGAAAAAAAAAAGTCTCTATCTGTAAGAAGTGTAACATTTTCTACAGTTTGTGATATTCCTGAACTCTGTTGCTCTACATTTTACTTATGCACACACAACACACACGGCAGCTAAATATCTGATAACTAACAACTTTTAGAAGCCTCTTCCCTCTGAATTGTTACAAACTCTTTGAGATCACTTCAATGAAAAAAAAACTGGAGAAGAGGATTGAACTATGTTTATTATTATATTTTGACACTTAATCTTTATTGCACAAAACAGCCATTCTGAATCGTCCTTGTCTGGTCTATATCATGCCAATTCAGGGGGTGTAAGGAATGGCATAGGAGAACTCACATGAGCATCAATGACAGTCCTTGAGGATGGCAATTCAACACTAATCTTCAAAGTTCTTGCCTCAGAAATTGTTGTCAATGGGATAATTGTCTTGTCTTTTCTTTGTCTCCTTACGGAAGCTGAGACATGACAAAATATCCCCAAGTTGGATGGCAGTATAAGAAGAAGGCCGACTAAGACAGACTAAGACAATTTTTAAATTGATATTTGCTGTCTGTTAAGGAGTTTCTCCCTTGTCTGTGGGAGAGTAGGAAAAGCTGCTACTGCCTTCACTTGACATGTCACAAGTTCTTTCTACTACTATGGTCCTACTTTTTTTTATTGTACCCACATGCTTATGTGCACAGACATATATGAAAATTAGCTAAGTAAGACATCTGACCATTAGGATGCCAGTATCCTTTTATTTAGAAATTTACTATCTATGATTCTGGTTTTAGAGATGTTTGGAAGTTTTCTCATAAGGTTTCAGAAAATAGCTACATGACAAAATGGCTCCAATGTCAGAAAGTAAAGAATATTTGGTAATGTTTAGGCTAAACAGGTTAGGTTGCAAAATTCTAGTAATTTGCAGTATAGGTTAAAAATCATATGTCTAACTAAGATAAAAAGGATAACCAACTTAATATTTTGCATATTAGAACATGATACTCATCCAAACTCCTCCCAGATTTAAAAACTAAATAATAAAGTGAGAAAATAGCTGCTCATATCCTCAAATTAATTACTAAGGTTGCACTAACCCAGGCAATGCAGGTTATTTGTGGATCATGAAACATTTTAGAATCTGAACATATCTTATTAGTACTTTAGGAATCAAAAGCAGGATCACAAATGATTAAAGATTTTTGTTCCTTAATAGAAAACTTTTGAACTATTAATTATTAAAGTTATTTTCTCCATTTTTTGTGAACTATAGCTAACTGTTGATAGCACATTTTGTTAATTATCAGCTCACATCTAGAACTGTTACATAACAGTTCCATCTGAGACTGAAACACTCTATTCGACAAAGAAGCTCCTTAAGCCAAAAGGCCTCAAAACAGCTTCAGGAAGTTGCTAAAACTGACTGGATTCACTAGGCCCCTTCCTGAGAGAGTATACAATCAAAGCTGCTGAGAGTCACTCCAGATGAGCCAACCTGCAAAGAAGGCTCTGAGACCCAAACAACTGCCTAGAAGAGGTGAAAACCTACTGAACTGCCGGGATGAGGTTGAAACCAACTGAGTCTTTGAAAGGGACACTCTTCAACCTGTTGAGCTGTGCAGTGTACTTCAGGTTATCAGATTTTGCAGTTGTTACCCTTGCTGAAATGGCTTTGGTGATACAGTTCTTTTTAAGTCATTTCTGCTCATGTATGTTACTCCTGTAAGTTCTCCAAATAACCTCAGTAAAATACACTGGCTAACCACACTGGACATAGGCAGCATTTGTAGTTATCTCTATCTGGGATGAGTAGATGTGTGTATTGTATCACTTCAAGAAAACTTTTGTCACAAAACGTAGACATTTAAAGTTAACTATTTGTTTCATTCTGATATTAGCATAATGCATCTTTTCAGCTTGTCAATATGACTAAAAGTTTTTATATTACATTAATCTTTTCAAAAAGTGAGACTTAGATACATTGATCTCTTTATTATCTATAGATTGAAACTATGAGGTTTTCTTTTTTATGTTTGTTTTTCTTTTAAGTAGCCATTAAACTCATCTATACATTTAGAAATACAACTTTCCTCTTTGTACCTAAATCTTTTGTGTATGGTATTTTAATGTCACTCAGTACAATATCCCTTTTACTTTTTGGTGACATGTCTTCTTAACCATGAATTATTTGGCAGTGAGTTGCTACCTTGTAAGAATTTGGAATTGTTGCCTCTATCACATTTTAATTTACAGTTTGATCCGACCGTGGATACTGAGTTTCAAAGGGAATTCTGTGGGACTGTGAGTACAGGTTAGTTTATCATTGATGATGATCTTGTTGAGTTCTCCATCCTTTTTGACTTTCAGTTCTGTTCTTCTGTTAATTGCTGATAAATACACTGAAATCATTAAATTTATTGTGGGATTATTGGTTCATTTTTGTTTCTGTAGACTCTGTGGTTTAGTATATTTAATATAACTATGCTATTTTGTTGGATGTTGTTTTATCATCACCAAATACTCTTATTTTCCAGAAAATTTCATTTAATATCTATTTTTCAGATATTTTCACAATACATATTTTTCAGTCCTTTACCTCATCTATAATGATTTAGGTTGTTAAGAGTAAAGGTACAGAAAAAAAGTATATTATGGAAGCAAGATATTATAAGAAAAATGTGTTACACACACTATGTGGTTTAATTTTTTTCCATTTTGCCTATTCATCTATTCTGTTACTATATGTACACTTTATATAATCTTTACATGTCAAGGTATATAAGGTTATTTTTTGTGTCTGCTTCTCTATGCTTATTTTTAATTCTTATTCTTCTTTTCTGCTAAAATGTTTAAAGAGGAAGTTAATGGTTTATCAGATGCATTTGATAGTATCTATTTGTGCAGAATTTTAGTGCTCATCTTAAGCAGAGCATCTAGATAGTTGTTATAATAAACTGGTATTATCCTCAAGGAAGTATGGAAACTGTAGTTTTATTTTCTCCTATCTTCAACTCTTAACCCATACTGATTCTCACTGTTCATTATGTCTGCATTTAGACCAGCTTCCAGTGTTATAATATTTGCTTCTTGTATTAAGCATCAATTTAAAAAGTAAGAGAAGAATTAAATCAATTGTACTTTTCTCTGTTTTGGGTGACCTAGGTTTTTATCCTTTTCTCATGGTTCAGGAGCCCTTTCTTTGCTATTCCTTTTTGTTTTAGAAAGCTTGCTTTATTCCCTATTTTATGGTGATGTTATCCTTCATCATCTCACAATATTTTGATTTATTCACTATTCCTGAAGGAATTTTTGCTGGTTACATGGTTGGTCATTGACAAATCTTTTCTTTAAGATTTTTTAATTTAAGTAATTGAAAAACAAGATGCCACATTGTTTCTGCTGAGAAATTTGTGCTTATTGGAATGTTTTCTCTATGGAACTAAACTATCTTTCTTGTTTCCATTTGTTTTTTGGTGTGTGTGTGTGTGTGTGTGTGTGTGTGTGTGTCTGTGTGTTTATCTTTAGAAATCTTAGGGTTTCTGGATGTCTACTTGGCTTTGGAATCCTGAATACTGGGTTTGAATACTGGTTACAATTGGGGTCATAGTTTCTACTTGTCTTATATAAACACTTGGGGATCCATTGACTAGAAAAGGGGGAGTACTTTGGCTCTCTGTGAGCAATAGTGCGGACCCTGGTTACCCTCATTGTCTTTGGTAGTAACAGAAGTCTAATACTACCATTTATTATGACACCAACTAATTGAAGTATAGGCAGACATGACTACCTAAACATCCAATTTAGAAAACTGAAATCATGTCTAGCTCACCTTCCTGTCTATCTTCACTCTGATGTTTCAGGAATTACTATTAAATAAAAATTACATTTAATAGCATATATTTCTAGAAATGAGAAGCACATGAATTTAAGTATTAGCTGAATTTAGTGGTGCCCTTCAGAATCCCAATACTTGGGAGTCTGATGTCGACCATCACAGGTTTGAGATTATCCTAGGCTACAAAGTGAACCCTTGACAAATACTAACTCACAGTGATACATCTTTTCATACCATGGTGTTATCCAATTATGTTTCTCAATGCATTGTCTAAAAGTAAGATTTTTTTTCATCATCATGCACAAGTGTTGGAAAATAGAGGTACTGAAATGAATGTGAATTATCCAAAAAATATTTCCATTTCCCTGCATGCCGTTTTTCTCTAGAAGGTGTCCAATATTACCTCCAGCAATATTCTTTCTCTTTGTAACACCTTAAATACAGCTGAGGCCTAGAGGTCATCCACATCCATCATTTTGCTTTTATCTCTGAATGTGTTTCTAATTTGATGGATTCTTAGATTATAAAATCTTAAGGAGCCATGTGCCAATGAGCAGCATTTAGTGTAACATGTGTTCATTCATGTATTTACTCATAAGCAGCATAATTTCTTCCCTAACTGCTCCTTTGTACTACAGTTGATTTTGCTACACATGGAGAAAGCAGATGCATTTCCTCAGGCGATGGCTTATTTTTATGAAATTGCCAAGGATAAGTAACTTATCTGATATATTTTGTGTAGATACATACTTTAATAGGTTAATACTATAGTTATTAGTGATATTTCACAAATGCTTATAATTATTTCAGAATCATTATTTAAATTGATATTTTCAGTTATATAATTGCTGGAATATTGCTGTGCAGTCTTCCTAGTGCAACAATATAAAATTAATGCCAGAAGCCTTATATGAGATGACTTTTATAAATTGTTACAAATCATTTCAGTAATACTTGAATCCATTTTTACTGTATAGGTAGAGAAACCATAGTATAGATTAAAGCAATAATTAAACAATAAAGACCTAATTTCATTTCTTTTCTTGATGTGTTTTTTTGCATATTTTGGAATTATTCATATATGAGTACTGTTTGCACCATTCCACATCATGCTCTCCCCATCCAGTTTCTGCCATTTCCCTCACACTTTTTAACTTCTTGACTTCTTTTTCTTTGAATATTGTGTGTGTGTGTGTGTGCACGTGCACATGTGTGTCCTATTAAATGTGTTAAGTATTGCTCATATGTACATGAGTTTAGAGATTACCAATTGGGATTGGATAATCTATCACATAGTGTGTTTCTGGAGATTTATTCTTCCTTTTTTAGAAGTAATTAATTTCCAATAAGTTGTTATCTACATGTGAGGCATGTGAAATTTCCTCTACCTCCTCTGGGACATAAATAGGTATAGTTTATTGAGATTTCATAGTTGCATCTCCTGTCACATATAGGAGGTACAATTTTATAACTACTTTCTTTTGGCTTTTATAAGTCTTTCTTTCATCTCCTTCTCCCTGAGCTTTGTGAATAGGGGTTATATTTTAGATCTATCAGTTGTTCCATACATTTTGTACAGTGCTTTGATGGTCTCTGTATGCTGCAAAAGTAGCTTCTTTTGTAACATGAGGGCCTGATTGTTGGGATTTCTGTTCTGCCCAGTTCCCACAGCCATTTGTCCCAAAGAAATCACACAGAGAGTATAGCACCAAAGAAATCACATAGAGGTCTATATTAATGATAAACTGATTGGCCCATTAACTCAGGCTTCTTATTAACGTTTATAACTTATATTAACCCATTACTCTTATCTTTGTTAGCCACATGGCTCAGTACCTTTTTCAGTGAGGCAGGTCACTTCTTCCTTCTATGTTGTTTGGGCAGGACTGCAGTTCCCTCTTCCCAGAATTCTCCTGTTTTCATTAACCCACCTATATTCCTGCCTGGCTACTGGCCACTCAGCATCTATTTAAAATATAATTAACAGGATACAGACCATTGTCCCACACTACTTCCCTTTTTTAAAAAAACAAAAACAACTACAAAAAACCAAGAACATCCATAGTCCATTTTTTGGGAATGTGGGCATAGCTTTTCAGGCTACTTCCTGCTGGGTGGAGGCACTGATAATCTTATGAGCACTTAAAGAAAATTAAGAATTATGATCAAGTCCTGATTGGAGTATCCAGTGACTCTTGATCATCTAACAGGCAGCAGTCTTGAATCTGTTCTGGATGTAGAACTCAGACATCTTGGCCATGTGTTCCTACTGGAGATTTTTCAGGTGGTCTTCCTTGATCAAACCTGATTTTTCTTAACTCAGAATGAATCCACAGCCTCTCATTTCCTGTGGAAACAAAAGCAAAATCTCATCTCCAAAGTAACATACCTTTTGACTTCAATTTTGATATCAAGGTATTTTCAAAATACCTTTCTTGTATTAATTCAGCAGCATTTATAAATAAATATCTTAGGAGCTGTTGCTTCTTCCTCAGAATTCAAACAATTCAAAGAGAGCATAATAACATACAGTATCCATATTCTCTTTGTATTTTCCATCTTTATGTGGCCTTACTTTAACCTCTATTTCTTTTAATCTTACTTTTACTTTTTGAGACAGGTTCTCTGTATATCTGTGGCTTTTCTGGAACTCCCTCTGTAAACCAGGTTTTCTTTGAACTCACAGAGATCCACCTGACTCTGCCTCCCAAGTGCTCGGATTAAAAGTGTATGACACCACACCTTGAATTCACAGAGGTCTATCTGCCTCTGCCTCCCAAGCTTTGGGATTAATGGTGTGTGCCACAACACCTTAAACTCACAGAGGTCTCTCTGTCTCTGTCTCCCAAGCATTGGGATTAAAGGTGTGTGCCACCACACCCAACTACTGTCTTTCTTTCTTTTTTTATTTTAAGGACTTTAAACTTTAGCCTGCATATATTTTTAACATACTGTATGTAAACCATTTAGAGGTTTTTCATCATTGAATCTCTCTTTACTGTATCTCTTTTTTCTGACAACACGTGTCTTTAATTTGCTAAACAGTATGGGGAGGATTAAAGCCGTGGCTTTGTTGGCTGGATCCAGCCCATTTCTTAGCTTTCTAAAATTCCAGGCTCATGGCATAGGTACTGGCCAGAGCTGTGTTTCTTGCCAAAACTCTATGACATTTCAAGGTTCTTGCCAGTAAGCAAGCTGCAACAGTATGTCCACAAACAACATTCAAATGCTCCCTCTGTAGCTGTACCTTCTGCCTCAAAGAGTCAGAGTTTGAACTGACAGGACAGCCCAGAAAGCCAGCATTTTAAAACAGTGCAGCTTTTTTCCTGCTATCGCTGAAAACCAAAATGCATGTGGTCAGCTTTTATCAACACCATTTAAGTGTTTTGTGGCAGGACTTAAAAGACCTGCAAGGTTTTTACAGCTAATGCTGAGTCAGGAAGCCTCACTTAAATGAGAGCACTTGCCTCTAGCAAGCAGAGTCCACCAGAGAAAATGCTTCTATCAATAAGTCATGCTTAACTCTATTCCTTTCTGTCTAGAATTACTTCCTGAGCTCTCTCGGGTTTTATGTGGATGCTGTTGTCCACGTGGGAGCCATTCTGTTGACTGAGTTTTTTGTCCTGCCTGGCTTCTGCCTCCTACCAGGACCTACAGTAGTTTAGCCCCAAAGAAATCACACAGGTCTATATTAATGATAAACTGATTGGCCCATTAGCTCAGGTCTCTTATTAACTCTTATAATTTATATTAACCCGTTACTGTTAGCTATGTTAGCTACATGGCTCAGTACCTTTTTCAGTGGGGCAGGTCACATTCTTTGATGAGGTATGAGAGCTACACTTGCTGTAGATATAAGGATAAGTGTTTAAAATATAGTTTTAAAAATATGCAGTTTGGGACTATGACAATAATAGGTTCTCCTATAGAGTCCATGATCTTATTAGCAACAAGTAGTTGATTAGGTCTTCAGGATCAGGAGTGAATTCTCTGTTGAATTGAAATGTCTTTAAGAGGAATGAAGTGGCTGTTTGTTCCTTCTAATATATCTAATATATAAGTACTTGGGTATATCTTTCCACACGGGCAGTTTGACTAAGACCTTTAGATGCTATGAAACATTTGTTAGGGAAGCAGCTTCTTAGACACTTGTAGCTTATTAATCCAAGTCCTGTGTCTGAAGTGTGTGAAAATTTCAGCAGTAAGGCTTTACCTTAAGCTTTCAATGGCAATGGCAATGGTGTATGGTATGTAGTAGGTGGTCTTTTGAACTCTTCTAGGTAATAACCTCAAAGAAGGTTTTTCCATATCTAAAATTGACTTCTTTTTGTTGTTGTTATTCTGAGACTTTTAGAGTGACTATTACCACCCTCAATGGCATAAATTCAATTGAATTATATATATATATATATGTATATATATACATATATATATATATATATCCGAAAATACATGTATGCATGATATGCATATTTTAAAGTAAGCATAAAATAATAATAATATGATTATTCATATCTTCTCTCAACTATCTCATGTCTTCTTCAACTATCCAATCAGTCATAATAGGAGAATCTATAGTTCTAAGATCCCACATTAAAAAATCAGAGGTAAATGGTTTAAAGATGAAACTATAGTATTTAGATAAACAGGAACAAACCAAACTCAAATCTAGTAAATGTCATAAAGTATTAAAAGTTAAAAGAGAAATTAATGAAATATAAACAACCATAAATAAAACCAAGATTCAACAGTTCTAAGAACTCTTATTTGAGAGATGCACAAGATAAATGGACCCTGGGCTCTAATAATCAAACTAATAAAAAGAAAAATGGAGGAAAAGTAAGATAGAAGAGATCCACATTAAAAGAATCAGAAAAAGAAAAGGAAACATTGCAGTAGATAATGAAGAAATTCAGAATATTATGAACTAAATTTAAAAATCTATACTTTGCTAAATTTGAAATCTAAAAGCAATAAATAATTGTTTAGATTCAAACAAGTCTTCATAGCTAACCATAAAAGAGTTCAACAATCTAGGCAGATTAATAAAAAAAGAGAGATTGAAACAGTACAAAAGCCTTCCTACAAAAAGAAAGGCTAGTCACAGACAGATAAACATTAGAATTCTTCCTGACTCTTAAAAATTATCAATAACAAGTAATTATTGTTATTTTTAAAAATATAAAGGTAAATACTCAAAACCTCCTGCTAAAAAAGCAGTACTACTCTGATACCCAAACCAGTTAAAGACAAAAATGAGAAATAAAGGTCTAATTTAATATTACTAATTAACAAAGATGGAAAAATTTTCAATGAAATAGTTGTAAGTGCAATATAGGATTATTTTAAAAATCTATTTTTAGATTTTGAAGAATTCACCACACTGATTTCTAGTGTCTACACCAGTTTTCTACCTCACCCACAGTGAATAAGGTTTCCTTCTTCTTCACATTCTTCCAGCATTTGTTGTCCATTGTTCCATTGGTCTTTGCAATTCTGACTGGTTAAGAAGAATACAGGCCAGTAATAACTACAGAAACCACAAAAGTGTAACAGAATCTTTGCCAGAATTGGGTTAGGGAATGTCTTAGGATTACTATTGCTATGATGAAACACCATGACCAAGGAAACCTAGGGAGGAAAGGATTTATTCAACTTTTATTTCATTGTACTGTTAATCATTGAAAAGAGCCAGGACAAGAAGGCCACAGACCAAGATCTAGAGGCAGGAGCTGATGTAGAAACTAAGGAGTGGTGCTGCTTATTGGTTTGCTCAACTTCCTTTCTTATAAAACCCAGGATCACTAGCCCAGGGATATTACCATCTACAATGACCTGGGTCTTCCCCTATCAAACCTTAATTAAGGAAATGTCCTTCAAGTGGCCTATAGCTCAGTCTTATGGAGACTTTTACTTAATTTGGATTCCCTCCTTTCAGATGCCTTTAGCTGATGCCAAGTTGACATAAAACTCTCAGCACAGGGAAAAATGGTAAGAGGAATATCAGAGTACATGTAACCTGATCAGGGAAATAAAAATCTGTATTCCCTTTAGGGAGTGGAAGAAAGGAAAATGTAGAGTAATGAGGCAGTGGGTAAAGAAGAATGGAGAGACTACAAGTAATTTGGTAGGAAAAATGGGAAAAGGAGCATTGTTTATGGACAAAGATGGAGGTAAATACAAAAGATTTTAGGGAGAGGGAGAAGAGAAATAGAAAGATACAAATTATCTGATACAGAAAATGTAAAAAGGGCAACACCTTAGGTAAGGGGAGGGGGCTAAATAAAGAAGACAGGAGGTAAATAAATTAGCAATAAGTATATCAAAAAAGCCACAAGGAATCATACAAAAACATATACAAATAAATAATCCAAAAAGTAACACACATAATTTAGTGTATAAATATAGACATATAGTTTTAATAAACTTCACATCTGGGCTGATAGTGCCAAGAACACCTAACATAAATTTGATTACCAAACAAGAGAAACCCTATTTGAATTATTTGCCAAGTTCCCCAGGAGACTCCCAAAATATATAGCTTACTGCTATTGCTCTTGGTTACCCCATAGGTGGAAAATAAGTCTATATTATTGAAGATACAACACTTCAGAGACAGCACTTGTATATCCCTGATCTGGAACTGACCTGAATGTCTCCTACCTGAGAGATCCCTAAGGAGGGAGGCAACCAACTATGATGTCTACAAGCCACATCAAGGACCATCAGCATGGCATAATAAACCTACAGGCACAGAAGTGGCACACATATTTTGGAGGTAAACAAAGTTCTCTAATTAGACTTAAGAGTCACTCAAATAGAGGAAAACCTTGGTACTAGAAACAAGGCTACCTACTCAGTTCTAGTGAAATCACAGGTATTAGAGGAGAATCTACAACCATTAATATACTAACCCAGTAGAGTCCCTATCAACAACCTATAAATGTCCTTATACTCACCGAGAAGCATAGTCTTCATGCTCTATCAAGAAAACTTTTTGTTTTGCAACAGAAAGAGACGACCACTACAGAAAACCAATTAAAATCCAATTAAACTGCAGAGTTGTAGAATTCAGTGCCACTGGATCTTTCTACAAAGTACTTCCATGCCCCAAGTCCAGGAAACTTTGCAGAATTGGGTACGGAAATATTATAAAAGTGGCAGATAAGGGTTTTTGCTGTGAGATTGTGGTTCCTACTAACAACAGAAGCTACACACATAAAGTGTCAACATTACTGCTTGTATGTGAGTTAAAGAGGGAAGACACTAAACATACCAGATTGGATAGGATAAATTCTACAAGGATCCCTTCCTGAAAACAAGCAAATAACAAACAAAAACAAACAAACAAAAAAACCGAAACCAAACAACAACAACAACAACAAAAACCAGACAACTGAGTAAACTTGGAAGAGGGAGATGTGGTCTTACCCAGTGGTTAGTATGACTTCTGGCACCAATGCACACAAGGGCCGTGTTGAGTGTATCTAGTGGATATAAAAAGAAAAACAAAAGAACACATTAAGTTGAGAGTTTATAGTGAGGGGAAGATGGAGGAGGAAGTAGTGTAAAGAATTCATCATGATTGCGGAAAAAGCACATTGTATGTACATACAAAGTTCTAATACAAACATCACTCAAGATCCTTTTCAAATCTTGAGGACTATAAACTGCAATGTTTCCCATTATGTCAAGTAGAAACTCGAAAATTGGGATGAGTATGAATTATTTCAGAGTATTAAGCTCCGGATTGAATCTACATCAAACTCCTACAAAGTCTGAGAGCAGAATAAGAGAGAATATGTAGTGCTCATTACAGTTTAAGTAGAGGATATTTTTAATAAATAGAGATAAGCATAAAAACAAAGCATAAAATTTTGATAAAAGCATATAATGGACTACTCATATCATCACATATATGTAGAATATATGACAATGAGAGGCTGAGATGAAGAAAAATCCCTAAACCCTGAAATTGGAGAAAATAAAAGTGTTATTTTATAAATATAGAAAATAGTATGCTTAGAGTGACATTTAAGGACTCCTTTATATAAAATATAAACAGTCTGAACCTGGTATGAACAAAAGTATTTGAAAGTGCTGACAGTATTATTACTAAGAGTTATAGTCTAGGAAAATACAAAATAAGCTAATTAATTATGAAATAAGTGACAAAATAGTAAAATAATTTTCCAAAATATTTTCTTTGAAGTTATACTATTGACCGAATATAAAAAGAAAGAATATTCATGTTCACTTAAAGATTAGAACAGTGTTTCTCCAAAATTAAGCAAAATTAGAATTTCTGTAAGTATAAATAACATGTATTTCAACATGTCTTTCTCCATAATATTTTATAAATATTAAAAAAACTTATATTAGCTCTATTTTAAATATTTTTAATGAATAAGTGTTTGACTTTAAATACTCATTTTAGGGTTCTCCTTTTTACCTAGATTCTCTGGGGTTGTGAATTGTAGGCTGGTTATGCTTAACTTTACATTTAATATCCATGTACTCTCTTTGTCTTTCTGGGTCTGGGTTACTTCACTCAGAATGTTCTTTTCTAGTTCTGGGCTGACAGCTGGAGAGCCTGCCTGGGACCCAATCAAGTTCTCTGAATTTGGGTGGCAGTTATGTGGCTTGATCTGTTGGGGTGGAAGCTGGCCATGGGGCCAGGACTTATCCTGGGTACATGAACTGGCTTTTTAGAGCCCATTCCCTATGGTGGGAAACATTGCCTGTATTGTCTTAATACAGGGAAAGGGGACTTGGTCCTACCTCAACTTGGTATACTAGCTTTGTTGACTTTCTCAAGAAAGGCCTTACCTCCTCTGGCCAGTGGGTAGATGGATTGGGACAAGGAAGTGGGGGATCAGAGAAGGGGACCAAGAGGGAACTGGGGATAGATGTAAAATCAAATTTTTTTAAATGAAAAATACTAGTTTTAAATAAGATCTGAATTTGAGGATGTCCTGCAAAACTTAAGTTTGCCTTTGGATAGAAAAACATATCTCCCAGATATCCTTTCTATACCTAATCTGCACGAATATGACTGTGAGTAAGATTTATTAATCTTCCTTCAGTCATAGCAATAAGGGACCTTATTGAATATGGAGTTAGCTTACCATCTTCTTGTTATATGATTTAAATGTGCATGTACACATATATTTAAAATAAAAATTAGAGGTCTATTTCTCAACACCATATGTATTACTTACATGTAAAATGAGCCTTATTCAAAATTTTATAATATATGATATTGAAATATCTCATAAATATTTTCTCAGCAATTCTTTAGTGAAATGAATTGTAACAAGCAATAAAAAATTAAATGTTCACTTTTCTAAATACTTTCAGAGAAACTTTTCTTTTTCTACAAACTACATTTTAAAGTACATTAAAGTCTATCCCAAAATGTGTGAATTAAACATACTTGTTTTCTAATTAGAAAAATGCTTTCCTTGAGTATTAAGTCTCTGGAGTCTTAAGCAGCAGATTGTCATGAGGCATCTGTGAAACCATCAGGGAGTGGGAGCATCCTAATGTTTACCTCCCCACTTACCCTTTCTTTTCTCAAAAGTACAAACAACAAAAAGAGAATCTATTAAGTGTCTAATTGATTCCTATTCCAAACTATGTGAATACTTTTTGCCTAATTGTTTTGTTTTGTTACTGCTGCTGAATTGTTTTTAAAACTAGACAAAAAGATTAAGCATTGAGCCATCATTCTCACTTCAAATTGTAAATATTATATCCGTGTTCATTGCTGTTTTATTCACAATATACAGGGAAAGAAACTAGCATAGATGACCATCAATTATTGAATTGATAATAAGGTTGGAATATATTACACTAAAATTTTATCCTACCTTCCGTAAAGAAAATTAAACCTGCAAATTTACAGGAAAAAAGAACTGGAAAGTATGCTGAGTTCAGTACACAAGCTCCAAATAGACATTTTATGGTCTCTCCCTTTTATGGATCATAGCTTCAAATTCTTAAACTAGTATGTTTAATGCAGAATGCCTTTAGAAGCCAGGAAGTTAGAAGACTATTAGAAGAGGCTATTAGAAAAGATGGAAAAAGAGTCCTTGTTGATGAAGGGATAGTGATAATATATAAAACAGTTGAAGTTGGAGGTAGATACTGGTGCTAAATTTTTGAATACAGACACAGATGGGTCAGTAGGGTAAAGAAGAAGGTTGGTGGGAAAGATTAACTAAAAGTAAGAATCAGGAAAATTTACTATAGGAAATAAGTATTATTATATAAGTCTATTAAAGTATGATTTTAATGATAGTTTTAGTGGGGGTCCTCCTTGTGAATTCCTGGGAATTTCCCTAGTGCCAGGTTTCTTGCTAACTCCATAATGGCTCCATCTATCAAGATGTCTCTTTCCTTACTCTCCCTCTCTGTTCTTCCCCTATCTTGTCCATAGCCTCCCCATGGCCCTCCCTCCTTCCCTTCCATCTCCCCCTCTGCTCTCCATGCTCCCAATTTACTTGGAAGATCTTGTCTATTTTCCCTTTCCAGAAGGATCTATGTATGTCTCTCTTTGGGTTCTCTTTGTTTCTTAGCTTCTCTGGGGTTATGGCTGTCATTTGGTTATCCTTTTCTTTACATTTAATATCTACATAAGAGTGAGTACATATTGTGTTTGTCTTTCTGGGTCTGGGTTACCTCACTCAGGATGTTTTTTTTTCTAGTTTTATCCATTTGCTTGCAAATTTCAAGCTGTTGTTTTTTACTGCTGAGTAGTATTCCATTACCACATTTTCTTTGTCCATTCTTCAGTTGAAGGGTAGTTACATTGTTTCAGGTTCTGGTTATTATGAAGAATGGTGCTATTAACACATTCGAGCAAAATTTTTTGTGGTATGAGTGTGCATCTTTGGTATATGCCAAAGAGTGATATTGTTGGATCTTGAGATAGATTAATTCCCTACTTTCTGAGAAACAGCCATACTGATCTCCAAAGTGGCTGAACAAGTTTCCACTCCCAACAGCAATGGAGGAGTGTTCCCCTTACTCCACATCATTTCCACCATGAGCTGTCATCAGTGTTTTTGATCTTAGCCATTCTGACAGGTGTTAAGATGGTATCTCAGAGTCATTTTTATTTGCATTATACTGATGACTAAAGATGTTGAACAATCCCTTAAGTACCTTTTGATTTGACTTGAGAGTTCCTGTTGATAATTCTCTGCTTAGATCTCTATCCCATTTTTAAATTGGATTATTTGGTATTTTGATGTCTAGTTTCTTGAGTTCTTTGCATATTTTGGAGATCAAACCCCCATTAGATGTGGGGTTGGTGAAGATCTTTTCCTATTCTGTAGGCCTCCATTTTGTTTTGTTGATAGTGTCTTCTGGTTACAGATGCTTTTCCATTTCAGGAGGCCCCATTTATTAATTGTTATCTCCATGTCTGTTCTACAGGTGGTATATTCAGGAAGAGGTTTACTGTGCCAATGTGTTCAAGGATTTCTCTTCTATGAGTTTCAGTGTGATCTTTGATCCATTTGGACTTGACTTTTGTGCATGGTGATAGATATGCCCAACAGAAGAAGATAGTAACACCCCATTGCTGAAGATATCACTATCTGGTCATAAGACAGAGAACTACAACTGGAACTAACCTGGTAGTTTTTTTCTTATTGGTTAAGTTTTATAGTGTCAGAATGTACGGTGTAGACTGATGAATGACGAAACTTAACCATAGTCCTATTTAGTTATTGACCCCACAAACTATAACAACACCTTGTGTGGCAAGAATGCACACTGGTGTAATCATGACATGGCTCTTACTAGGTTAATCAACTGCACTGTAATTAAATTTGAGGACTTTTCTACAGGAAAGAACTTTATACTAGTTACCCAAACCAGGTCAATGCCCATGACCAATGAAGATCATAATTCAATAGCAGAACTTCCTGGTGCTGCTTTGTAAAATGGACATGATGACAAAGTGTCATTGAAATACTTACATTTCTACCTGTAGATTAGCTTACATTTCTACCTGTAGATTAGCTCATCCCTCAGATTTCGTCAGAGTAGCTTTCCTTTTGTAATGAGTGGTAACATGGTGTTGACAAGTGCAACAAACACGGCATACCCAGAAGACACCGTGTTTTAGCACTCGTACCCATCCTCTGATTCTTACATTATTTCTGTTCACACTTTTGCTATATTTCTTGATCCTTGGAGCAGGTAATATAAACGTCTTCTCTGAAGCTGTAGTTATGGTTACCTACACATGACCGGCACAAGATTGGGACTAGCAACATTCCATCATGATGGAAGCCTTTCCCAACTCTGAATTTATATATAGACACTCATTTTTTGCTAGGGAAGGGGTGTCATATCATTGAGAAATGTAGACACTGGTAAGTTGTTCATACTCCAGTAAATGATACTAATATTCTCTAGCAGGCAATCACAATAAAATATAACGTTTCACACAAAGACATCAAATTAAGGGGATGCATTTCAGGAAGAAAAGTTTTAGTGGAAATAGGAAGGGAATGAGAAAGGGAAATGAACAATCGAAAGGACGGAAATTCAACAGGTGTGTGTGTGTATGTGTGTGTGCATGTGTATATATACATGCATATGAAATTGTCAAGAACAAAAGAAAACTAAAACTACAAAGAAAGAAAAAGTTGCCATTTAATGACATAAAACATACTTTTTGAGTAGAAGGAAAATTGTAAGAATCGCAATTACCCTTTCATCAAAAACAATGAAGACCAAAAGAGAGTGAAATATTACCTTACAGTGATGAAAGAATAAGAGTGTTATAATTACTTTGACAAAAAAAAAAAAAGAAAGAAACTGTCAAAATGAATAGCTTCTCACAGGAAACTTATATAATTAAATGTTTTAAGAGGAAAAGCATAAATTTAACAGACCAACCATCACCTTCACTACAAAAACTAGATATCAAGAAGAAAATTGAAATTGGGTATGCAGAAGAAATGAGAATTAAAAATTGCAGTGACTAAGCCGGGCGGTGGTGGCGCACGCCTTTAATCCCAGCACTAGGGAGGCAGAGGCAGGCGGATCTCCGTGAGTTCAAGGCCAGCCTGGTCTACAAGAGCTAGTTCCAGGACAGGCTCTAAAAAAGCTGCAGAGAAACCCTGTCTCGAAAAACCAAAAAAAGAAAAAAGAAAAAAAAATTGCAGTGACTAATAATGAAGCCTATAGAAACAGGGAGACTTGAGGTCTTAAAACAGTTTTATCCCATGACCTTTATTGTTGCTTAAAAATCTTGCCTAGAATGAAAATCAAGAAAAATAGAAATCAAGGATCAAAGAGATGGTACTTTGGCAATAATATAATCTTCACCTTGGATATTAAAAGACATTATGACAATCTTTATGGTAAGCAAATTGAAAAATGTACAGAGAAACATAACTACTAAGAAACACAGAAATAATTAATATAACTATCCTCATAAAATTCTAAATATCATTATTAGAGAATTAACAGTAGATAATTTGCTACTCAATGAAAATTTCAACCCATACCCCTCACTTGAAAGATTAAGCTCAAACCCATTAGATAAGTAGAACAATTTTTATGTAATGCTTTATGAGATTCCAATAAGTCTGGTATTAAATATCAAAACATGGTAGGAAAACTAATGTATTAGTATCTGTCATAAACATAGATGTAAAATACTTTCCAAACTATGTCAAATCTTTATAGTACACAAAGATGCCAATGATAATACAATAAATCATGCATGTAGAGTTAAATCATATTTCACACTGGAGTCAGTTAATATAATTCAGGACATTAGTGAATAATGAGAAACTGTTATGATTATTTAAACAGTTGCAGATACAATGTCTTGAAAAAGACTCTCAGAGAGTTATCAGCATGAAGCTTGCAAAAAATTTGTTAGGGCATTTCTGGGAAAATCATTCAGTGACATCAGGGTGATTGTAAAACTGTTACGCTGAAACTTTTAAGATTGGAATCAAGCACTATCTCCAAATGCCAGCTACTTAATTTCTGAGGGATCAAAATTACTTTAATGTAGATGCTGAATTTCTCTGAGCAGGAAAGCAAGAACACAAAGTAGAATTGGCTTTGGTCTTTTCTACTTAATGTAAGAGGGAACTGGGCTGTTTCTCTTTAGCTGAGTCTCAACCTTATAGACTATACTCCATTAGCTAGTTTGTGAGGGTGATGAGAAAGAGGCTTAAGAATAAATGGTTGCAGTCTGGGCATGGCGTAGTTCAGCCCCAAACTCCAACAATTCATGGAGGAGGGAACAATGGTAGGAACAGATATACATCTGCAGAACTCATTTGATATATAAGACATTTTACCTACTGAAAGAGAGAACTTTACTCCTGACATATGATATAGTATACATGTTATCTCTCTCTCTCTCTCTCTCTCTCTCTCTCTCTCTCTCTCTCTCTCTCTCTCTCTCTCTCTCTCTCTCTCAGACACACACACACACAGAGTGATAAACTTTTTTGGCTCTAACAAATAAATCTTAACTGAAGTTCAGAGGGTGTAACTAGCCACTAGTTAATCATAGAGGCCAGGTGATGGTAGCACACACATTTAATCCCAACACTTGGGAGGAGCAAGCAAGATCAGGAGTTCAAGGCCACTGTGGTCTACACAAGATTGAACCAGTCTAAAAGAGAAACAAATCTGGGCAATGGGGGGTTATACCTTTGATCTGAGCACTTGGGATCTCATGCCTTTGATCCCAGTACTTGGAAATCAAAACCTTTAATCCCAGCTCTAGGTAGGTAGACATAGGAATTTAAGGCAGGTAGAGACAGTGTCTCAGATCCATTCAGTCATAGGTTCCATATAGAGACAGGATCTTGACATTTTGGTTTGAGGATTACATAGAGGTAAGAAGACTCTCTAGCCTGGCTCCTTTACTTCTCTGATCTTTCAGCATTTAACCCCAGTATTTGACTCTGGGTCTTTATTATAAAGACCAACTAGGATTTACACTACACCACACACACACACACACACACACACACACACACACACACAGAGAGAGAGAGAGAGAGAGAGAGAGAGAGAGAGAGAGAGAGAGAGAGAGAGAGAGAACAGAGAAGAAGGAGAAGAAGGGGGAATGTAAAAGACCTGATAGCTCAATTTTCCACAAATTTTTCTCATTAAGAGCAATATTTACTTTTCAATATAAGAACAAAATATTTCTTCCATTCCAAAGAGCAGAAAAAAAATACAGTTTTTTTAAAACTGTGAATCAGAAATCATTAACCTGATCCAAAAGAAATGAAAAGTAGCAGGAAGTATTGACAAAAGTTCATGGAAGTTTAGCAGCCTAGGTCAGGTTCTCAATAAAATATCTCATGTTCAGTTTTCTAACTCCTAAGTCCCATGATAGGTTCAATTTACATTCCTAAATTACATTCCTAAGTGATTGTGTGAGTGTACCTAGAAACAAGTTTATATATTGGACAAATCTAAATAATGAATTACATGGTTTTTGAGTCATATGAAATTGTGTTATCCAGACATTTGCCTGAAGAATCATTTAATATCATTAAATAGTAGTGCAGCTTCCCAAAGCACAGTACTCTAAAAGGAGCAGTGTTGTTAGCAGTAGCCAACTGTGAACCGATAGAATGCTCCAGGCCATTAAAATCTTTACATCTTGGTCATAAGTGATGCAGTAAACTGTCCTAAGCATGTTTTTTTTTTATTTTCGTGGTTTCATATTAACCATGGTCTGAACATAATAAATGGAAAATGGTAGAACTTAAATTGCGTGCCCTTCTTAAAGTAGCATGGTGTTATCTCATAATGCCTGCTCTAAGGACTACATGATTTTCTCTCTTCTCCACCACATGCTTTGGTGTGTATGGTATCTATTATTATATATACCAGTTATGTCTTTTTAACCTAGTGTTACAACAATGCTTTCCCAACTGCTTTCCCTATAAGAAAAATGTGTTTACATCACATCTGCATTATTCTGTCTTTTAGACATCAATAATTCTTGAAGCACATCAGCAAAAGATAGAGGGTACCACTTGATCTAAAACCTATGATTGTTTTCCAGTATACAACATCTTCTCTCATATGGCATATTTCTTATAATTACAGGGGGTTTTGGTGTTACCTAAATTTTAGCTCTAGATGATGGCTTTCTTTTTTAAATAAGCTATTTATGCTATCAGATATATCATTCCCTTTTGTAATTATTTAATTTATACGTTATATATAGTAAGTTGTTCCTAATTAAAATAAGTTTAATTCCTACTCATAAGTAGTTTATATTTGAATGTAGGAGACAGACATATAACCCATAAATGTTTCATGCATAAATCTAAAATAATAGAAGGAGGTGGCTGAGCGTGACCAGGCAAAGATGATAAGATCAAATGAAAGTTTGGGTACACACCTTGCTAGCTTTTTCTGAGCTAAATTTAAGGTATTTGTCATCCTATTGGCAAATCATGATTAATATAGTTTGGGTTTTGTTTTTCAATATTTTAGGCAGAGTCTCATGATTTCATCCAGGATGGCCTAAAATGAGCAAGCTTCCTCCATGTGCCTCACAAATATGAAGGTAATAGATGCAGGCTATCCTACTCCAGTAGGGGGTATACTGATTTATTTATCATACATTTACTCATTTATTTATGTATGTTTCTGTGTAAGTAGGTGTGTGTGTGTGTGTGCATGCACGTGCACACTTTTTTGTGTCATGGTGTGTGTGAGATTCAGAGAACAACATGCAGCAATCCGTTTTCTCCTTTTGTCATATGGATTTCAAAAATTGGGCACAAGTCATTAGTCTTGGCAAGCAAACTTACACAGAGTCCTCTTGCTTTTGCTCAGCAATGTATTTATATATAACATGTGTGTCTTAGTAATTTTTCTTGTTGCTGTGATCAATACCCAACAGGAAGTAGGCTTAAGGGTGAAAACATTTATTTTATATATTTTGCCTCATCACTGAGTATTTTCATTCAAGAAGGATAAGTTTTAGGAGCAGGAGACTGAGATAGCTCTTCACAATGTATCTTCAGTCAGCAAAGTGACGAATGCCAGTAGTTGGTGAGCCTCTCTTTTAAGAAACAAAGGAAAATAAAAGAAAAATGGTTTCTCTCTATTTTCATTTGTTTTGTGTGTATGGATGTTTTACCATAATTTATATCTGTGCATCACAATCAGTACACACAGAGGACAGAAGAAAGGATTCCTAGGACTGAATTTACAGATGATCCTGGGCTGCTGTGCTGCTAATTATTGGGCCATATCTCCAACTCTGAGTTTCTTCATTTATATGCTTTCTGCTTTCAAACCAGGCAAACGGTGCCATGCTTCTCTCAGGTGGGTTTTCCCAGGCTCAGTTAACCTAATCAGGGTAATTCCTCACAGGTGTACCTGGGGACTAACTTAATCTAAGTAATTCCACACTGGTGTGCCTGGAGGCTGGTCTCCAAACTGAGTTTAGATCCTGTCATATTGATATCCAACATCATTAACCATCACAATGTTTTTCAGGCGGCAGTGGGTGGGTGGGGGGGGACTCAAACTCGTACACATGTTCAGAAGTGATAAGGAAGTTCAACATAGTATAAAAGAGAGAAGCCACGCAGTATTTAATGTGTTATAGTTAGCAGAGCATTTCAGGGAAAGATTAAGTAGAGGTATTATTTTGTCTAAGCCTTAATATACCAATACAACAGCACAGTTATAGTTCCCACCGGTGAAGATGATCAAAGACCAGTAAAATATAAAAAGAGACCCAATTATAGTGATTTAGATCAGATCATATCAAATAGATTGTGAAAGTTTATTTAATACATGGTGCACTTCAATAACAGGAAGGCAGAATTTTAGTATCTTTAATTTCAATAAGAAGTAAATAGCACCATAAGAACTGGAAATCATACATGCTATAGCATGTATTCAAAACAAAAACACCTTCTGTCTTAAACACTATGACTCATGTGATTCCTTGTATGGCCTGGTTTTCAAGCATGAAATTTATTAATAAAGTTTTTCTTACTAGATTGTTCTTTCTTTTGACTTTCCTATGACTCTACATCTAGGGGTCAAATAAGATCTTTCTTTATAACCATTATACATATTCAACATACTCATGCATATGCAAGCACTCCAGAACCTTTTGCTTACATTTAAAAAACTCCAAAATAATAAAGCTTGATCTTGCTCCTGTCACCTGCTTTAAATATCACTTAATTTAGGTTATATTTATACAAACCATGCTATGAAGTTGTAACAGCCTTTTTTCTCTATAAATGAACAACTGTAATTTCCCTTAATAATGTTGGAAAATGTACATTATCACAGAAAACCAATTTTAGGTGGTTTACTTCTGCATTATGCTTTGTAATTTATTTTTGAGATAATGATTTTACTACTTCAAAATTCATTTGTTACTTTCTGTTATGTTAAATGATTAACTTCTGCCTGTATAGGTAAGGCTTTAGTAATAGATATTGAGATCCACTCCTCGTTCACTATGCATTAGGATTTTTGTCCCTGACTTTCCCTAAAAATATTTTGAATAGCATTTCTCTAATGTAGATATACTTTCTCTGTTTTGACATTAAAATCTGGTTTTACATTGTTATTAATATACTGAAGATGAATTATAAAATAAGCTATGTATTACCCAAATTCATATATTGAGCCATTAATCCACAAAATGAGTGCATTTGTAGACAGGATCTTTCAGAAGATAACTGAGATTAAATAAGGTCTTAAGACCAGAAAGATGTGATGACATTGGTGTTTCTAACAGAAGGAAAAAAGACACTCTGGCAAAGAGAATAGATCATTGGAAGACAATTTCATTTTTATTGATGTGATAAAATATCATTGCAAAAACAACTTAGGGGAAAGGGAGACTGAGTTCATCTTAATATTCAAGACTGTAGTTCATCATAACAGGAAACTTGGCAATTCACAGTGGCAGGAACTTGGATACATCCACAGACAAGAGTAAAGATAAATAAACCCATGCTTGCTGCTTGCTTGCTTATGCTTAGATTGATTTCTTCACTCTTAAACAGCTCAGTCCTATGTAGGGAATGGTGACACCCACACTGGGCTGGGTCTCCTGACATCAATTGGTATAATCACCCACAGACAAGCCTATAGTCCAAAGCGATATAGACCATCCCTCACCTCACTGGTACTCTTATCAAGTTCCACCAAGTTGACAATTAAAAATTGAAACAATCTGTAAGAGCCTTTTCCAGAGATAAAATCTGCCAGTACCTTGATGTAAGAGTTCAAGACTCCAGACTGATAATATAGGTTTCTGCCTTTTAAACTATGGTTAATCACCACTTAGCTGCTGTGACAATGACCCTGGGAAACAAAACGAAAGAAGGATGTATCTACTTTGGATCACTGTTTCAGAGGTTGTTTCCATTCCTATAGTTGTGGCTAGACAGAAGCTTCATGGCAGAAGTAGTACATGAAGGAAAGCTCATGAGAGGCAGTAAGTAGAGATGTAGACAGTATAGGGCTATGGCTATATTATATATTTTGAATAACTGCTTTAATGATTTATTCCGTCCAAGACTCATATCTTAACAGCACATGTAACTATGAACTCATCAATGGATTAATCCAATGGTGATTCTAACATCCTATGATACAACTAGTTTCTACTAGATGAAAAGTCTTCAATTCTTTTTAAGATTCTGGGAATACTTTACAAACAAATCCTTAAGAGTTTCTCATTCTGAGAGTTTGTTTTGGGAGTTGAATCAGAGAATATATAATACCCGATTGGATTCAAATATGTCTAATGTTAAGAGACACAAGGTAATGCTTCTTTCAATGTTTTCCTGCCAAGTTATCTCAAATCTTTAAAATTTATTTAACTGAAAAACTTAAACAAACAAATATCTTTTATAAAAATCGATGCTATTTATGACTATTTGGTTTTTAATACTGACACTTAAATGCTTATAATTTTTGGTTTCTAATATTCAGCCCTCTGGTAATATCATCATGAATAGTGGTAAAGAATGAATGAATTTTAGTAGACTTATAGGAAATAAAATTTACTTCTTAGGGAGAAAGATTTTTAAATTTTCACATATGTAAAAGGATTTAGACTTTTCTTTGCCTCTGAAAATAAACCTAAAGGATAGACAAAGACCAATGACAAAGACCTTTTCTTGGAGTGATATATACCAGTGTCTCTTTATCTCAGATAGGACGCTGAGGACAAAACAAGAAACTATCCCATCCAAGTCTAGCTGAATGAACCAGTTAGTTTATGTGAAGTTACTTACTAGACTATGGGGGACTCAAAGGCAACCATGTAGTCAAAAATGGACATAATTCATAAAATATGAAACCCTGAATCTCTTTGCATAGCTTGTAAGGACTTTGGTTGACCAGTGTCTTCTTTGCAGACATTATTGCCACTTATAAAACCTTGGAGGAGATCAATTCTTGTACATTTCAAGAGCCTCTACAGCTACATAGGATTCATTTTCTTCCTTGGTCTCAAGTGCCCGTTTTAAGGATGGAATGCTTCAATTTAGAGAAAATCACCACAACAAAAACACATTAGGACAGTGTAGGACAAAATATTGTTAACCTGCATCCAATGTACCAGGTAGAGTGTGAGTCTACATCAGGATGGATCCACCATTATGCTAAAGAAACCAGGTACATGTTAATTATGCGTGCCTATATACAGTCTAATCCTATCAGCAAACCAGCAAAATTTGAGGTGAATTTAAACTCTATGTCAAGTACTTATGTGTTTTGAGAAACACATTTTAGTTTAGCCCCACCCCATCTAACATTTGCTTATTTATTAAATATTCTTTGATTCTGAAATGTTTCAGACTTTTTTATTGTTTTCACTGTATTATACGTTTTTCTATGCTCTCCTTCCTTCTTCCCCTCTCCCTGTCTACCTTCTCTTGTGACCCCCACACTCCCTATTTACTCAGGAGAATTTGTCTTTTTCTCCTTCCTATTTAGATTCATGAATTGTTTCTCATAGGAACAATCTAAAAACCTATTTGTTGTTTATGTTCTCTGGAATTGTGGCCTGTAGGGTGGTTTTCCTTTGCTTTATGTCTATAAACTATTTGTGAGTGAAGATATATTTGCAATTCTGGGTCTGGGATACCTCACTCAATATGATGTTTTCTAGTTCCATCTATATGCCTGCAAATTTCAAGATACAATTATTTTTTACCATTGTCATTATTATTTACATTGAGGAAGTGTACTACATTTTCTTTATCCATTCTTTGGTTGAGGGGCATCTAGGTTGTGTTCAGGTTCTGTCTATTACAAATAATGCTGCTATGAACATAGATGAGCACATGTCCTTATGGTATGAATGAGTTTCCTTGTGGTATAAACACAAAAGTGTTATTGTTGGGTCTTGATGCAAATTGTTTCTTATTTTTTTTTGAGAAATTCCCATGTGATTTCCAAACTGGCTGTACAAGTTTGTACTACCATCAGAAATGGAGGAACATCTGCTTACTCCACATCCTCTCCAGCATAAAATGTCATCGGTGTTTTTGATCTTAACCATTCAGACAAGTGTAAGATGGAATCTCAGAGTTGTTTTGAGTTGTATTTTTCTGATAGATAAGGATGTTGAGCATTTATTTTGGTGTCTTTTAACTATTTGAGATTTGTCTGATGAGACTTCTCTGTTTAGAACAGTACTCCATTTTTTTATTAGATTACTTGTCCTTTGGATGTAAAGTTTCTTGGGTAGATAGAAGAGTCTTGATAGAACCTAACAAGTAAGACTGGAATTCAATATGCTTATGAACATGGCCCTATTTCCACAATCAGAATTTATTATGTTCAGTTACAGAATTTATTATGCTCAGTTACTTCTCAAAAGAGATATGGGAATGGGTTGAAAATCACAGTTTATTGTTATTCTTAAGTAGGGAGTGGTATTGAAGAACAATGTTTAATTCTTGTATGATTATGAGTGCAGAGATACAGGTTCCTTATTTAAATAAAGTCCAAAGGAATATAAAGTGTAGTGTGGTGTGGCAGGCTGCATTCCTGCCACCCGGATTTTGGCTGCGTACTAGCTTATGCCCCGAAATAACAACACACAAACTCTATTCATTTAAACACTGCCTGTCCCATTAGTTTCAGCCTCTTATTAGCTAATTCTCACATATCTTGCTTTAACCCATATCTAATAATCTATGTAGCACCACGAAGTGGTGGCTTACCAGGAAGATTCTAAAATACGTCCATCTTGGGCTGGAGCTTCATCGCATCTGTCCCAGGGAGGTGAGGCAAGACAATTGCCTGAGGCATCTGCCTCACTCCCAGCATCCTGTTCTGTCGACTCCACCCACCTATGTTCTAACCTATCAGGCCAAGCAGTTTCTTTATTAATTAACCAATGAAACAGCAGATAGATAGAAACACTCCCACATCAATAAAGCTTCCTAATTTATAGTATAATATTTTAACACACATGATATCAAATAATATCTAAATGATATGTTCAAACTAAATTTATGTCATGATAAATGCTGGGGGAAAAGTAGATTGTTTTTTAAATGCACTATCTCAAGACAAATATATTAACTTCCACTATCATAATAAAAATAATCTACACTAGACATATATGCACAAAAGGTAGGACTCCATCTTCTAGATTAGATTGTTTATAAATATTTTGAATTAATCAAGAAATTCCAAAATCTAGGATGTGAGGATTCTGTGATCCAGGCAGAAATTGATTACTTTTTCACTATCAACTGAGCTTCAACAACTTAAAACAAATAAGACCAAGCAAAACGTTCAAAGTATACCATTATAATTACAGAATATTTTTTTAAAACTTTGTTTATCAGATAAAGATTTTCATGTCATTTTTACAAAGTTAGATGCAGACATTTGGCTCCAAGGGGAAGGAAGTTATTGATCCATTTATACACTTTTTGAAGAGGATTTGATTAGCATTAATAGCAGGCAGTGACTAGTGTGCTTTATTTAAGGTGCATCAGGTGTTATATTTCCTCATGAATGGTTTGCAAAACAAAATCCCATGACAAAAATTCACACCTACATTTTTACAGTTGAAAACTTTAAGTCATACAATCTTTTATTTAATTACAATGACACTAGCCCTTATATATAAGGAAAGCATACATGCTTTGGCATGTTGCAGAAACAAAATAACTAACACTCAACACTTATTTACCAAATTTTCCCACACATACCACTAATAATAAGTTAGTAAATAAGTTACATTTTTAAAAAATACTCTTCTGAAGAATGAGTCTGAACTCATGATGAGATAGCTGACCCAAGACAAACAAAATAAAAATTGTTCACCTATATAGAATAAGTAGGTATATAGACTCCAGACATTTTTTTATTCTAAAAGTTGTAGAAGAAGTTGTTGCCAACTCTGATGGAATTTAAATTAACTCTTACAACTTTAGCTAGACTTGATTGTATCCTTTGGGAATATTTTGGAATGTACCACTAATAAAGGTTGAAAATATTAAGTATTTTTTTCTAATGATATTTACTATTATGAATTTCATTCATAATATTATGAATTAAACTTAATGTGGTTTATTTATATTTTTAGAATTTTTCTCCATAGTAATAACAGCACAGGATGAATGTGTCATGCTATTTTTCTTCTGAGTTTGCTACACATATTTTTAGCAAACAAATATTACTAAGTTGAATGTTTTCTATGCTGAGTTTTCCTGATATCTTCTATTCTTGTGTAGTTCTTTTTTCAAACTTATCTTGAATTGCTTCCTTAGTAATTGCAGTATAAATTGTTACATCTTATTTTTCTTGTGTCTTTTATGAGACCTTGGGAATGAATCCTTGATAGTCAGACATTTTAACATTGATCAGTGCTACTTCTCTCTAACCATAGAATCAAGACTTTTTAAAAAACTATAATGAAATCTTGAAGTTTACATCTGAGGAAGGACAGGCAAAGGCCTTGCAGTATTTTGTTTTATAATTCTCCTTTGTGGTATGTGGTGAGAAACCCAGGAATTGTCATCATTATGAATTTTTGAACACAGATCCTATAAACATTTCTATTTACAATGCAGCTGCAATAAAGAACTTAAAGATTTAGAATTTAAAGATGGTGATACATCTCAGTTGATAAAGACACTTGCCATGAAGCCTGACAACCTGAATTTGATCCCCTGGACCAATACTGTGAAGAAGAGAAACAACTCTTGCAACACATGGTTCTTTTCTCTGACCCATGTGTGTTCTGTGAAATGCATGTGAACATATAGAAAATGAAAATGAATAAATTAAACTATGCTAATGAAATATTATATAATATAAAATTATTATAGTGTTCGAAATTTATTTTAAAACTGTAACCTGATTAAAATATGCCATTGGACTTTATATATGTTTCTGTCTGAATAACAAATATTTTTAGGAATATTCTCCACTCTATAGCAAAAATTAAAAAGGGCAATAGGAGGGATGTTTGGGGAATTATGATTTTGAAAGATATTTAACTAAGAAAACAGCTTAAAGTGTCATAGTTTTACTTATCTATTTGTATTTACCTAAATGGCATTTAATAAATAGAAGTTTGTGTATATTTATTAAGAAAATTATGACACTTGGGCAGACAATCCTCCCCATAAGAGTCATAGAAAGACTCCCAGATAAATATAAGCTAATTCTGTCTGTCAGAGGTTGACAATAAGTTCCTATAGTTTAAGACACTACACACTTAGATAGCTGGATCTGACTTCAAGGAATCTTTCCTGAGGACTAGTTTTCAGAGTTGCTATAAAAACTGCCAATAAGGGAAGCAATCAGTAGTCATATCCAGCTGTGATACCAATGAATTGTAACTATGACCAGTATCTTGGGTTATACCTATTGGTACAGTAATGGTACTAATGTTGGCAGTAATCAGAAACTCCCTAATTTGATTTGGAATCAACCCAATTTTAGGTAAATCATGCCTGGTACTGGAAACATAAATAGCCACTCAGGGATAGAGGGGATATATATGGAAATATATATATTAAAGGAATATATATATATATAAAAGGAAAGAACACATTGAATATTCCACTAGACAATTATAAATTCTAACTGCAATCTAAATGTATCCTTATATTTTTATTCTTATCAATAAGTGTAGGTTTCAACCCCCCCCCATTAAGATATTCTCTTTGCTACATACAGAGACTATTACAGAAAACCATAACTAGTCAAAATGAAGAGATAAGCTGATAGTGGGGTTCCCAGCTTCAATAGATAAAACTGCAACACACCTCATTTGCCTGAGGATCAAAGAACATCATGAAATAAGGGACAAAAGACTGTGAGAGTCTGCAAGGGATTGTGTCTACCACAAATGCCAAGAAATTTATTCAAATGAAAGCTCAACAAAAGCTTCAGGTAACTAATGACGGCCAAGAGAGAACAATTAGTGTTTCTCAGGGATAAGTTCTCTAACTTGATTATCCAACTCCAAGTGATCAGCCCTGAAATTATGTACACACAAGCAATATTAAGCGTACCTTACTGGATACACACAGAGGTGTGGAAATATAATACAGCTGCACATATGTATATATTTGAGAAGGATAGAATGGAAACGATTGGAAGCAGGAAAGGCAAGGAAATTATGCAATTGTATCTTAATTAAAATAAAAATAATATTGAACTTATTTTTACAGATAAGAAAATTAACATCCAGTATACCATGAAGCAGAGATGCAACAACTGAACAAAATAAGAATTAATAGTGAAGTAAAATCTTTATAGGAGAAATAAGATATGTTTAGAAAGAAATGATAAGCAAGGATACATATTAAATCAGTACTACAAAGGTTAGAAAGAATTTTATGAATAATCCAAGAAACAGAAAAAGGGATGACTCAGTCAGGGAAATGCTTATTATTGAGAATAATAAACATTGAATGCCCAATGTCAATTAGTCAAGCAGAAGCAAGTTAAATTTTATATATATATATGAGCAGAGACCTGGGGTAAGGAAACTGATGGTGAGAAGGAGAGATTGCTCATTAGATAAGAAATAAGAAGACTCGCCGGGCGGTGGTGGCGCACGCCTTTAATCCCAGCACTCGGGAGGTAGAGGCAAGCGGATCTCTGTGAGTTCGAGACCAGCCTAGTCTACAAGAGCTAGTTCCAGGACAGGCTCCAAAGCCACAGAGAAACCCTGTCTCGAAAAACCAAAAAAAAAAAAAAAAAAAAAAAAAAGAAATAAGAAGACTCTTAGGTGAAACATTGAAACATATTGGTGACCCATTTACAGCATGGTGAAATTGGCCAAAAGTAATGAATATGGATGTTAAATTGTTAAAGACTATATTTTAAATAACATTATCAAAACTTTCAAGCCAGTGAGAGGACTCGACTCAGTGAATTAAAAGATACTCACCACCATACATGATCACCTGAGTTTGTAGCTGGTGTCTTCTGACTTTCACATGTGTGTCCTAAGCCTTCAGTTAATAATGCATTAAAGCTGGGTGAACAGAGAAGCAAGGGAGAATTGAAACTAGAAAGTCTTGGAACAGAGAATTAAAACAAATGAGAACTAGAACTCAGAAGAGAGTTAGAGGGCAGAAAAATAGGCAGAAGAATAAAGAACATGACCCTGAACAGCATATGTGTAAGTTCATTCCATATCCTCAGGTAGGCAACCTTTAAACTCAGTTTTGCTTTGGTGTGGACCTCTTCTCAAACCCTGGAGGTGGCCTTAAAGAACTGGGCTTTCAAGTTACTGTTAATAATATGCAGGACGGAGTTAATTTCATTTTACAAATCTCCTTGGACTTTGGAGAACAATGGCTTCCAATATCTCTAGGACACACGTGAGCCTGTGTTATCAGTCCATGTGATGTCATATCTCTTGCATTCCTGGACAAAACATTGTATCTATATGAAGAGGAAAGATGCAGAACACCAACTAAACCCCTTAGGATTATTGCAAGGTTCTCAGTGACCTCGAAGAACCTTTTCGCCATGTTCTTAAGTCAACACAACAAAAGCAATGTGATTTTATGTTCCAGAGGACAGGAGAATGTGATAGAAATGATAATTGGAAGCAAAATTTGTTTTTACTGATACCTGATCCATTAGTGTTTAAAACACATCAAAATATTGAGTAAATGCACTAAGTGTTGATGGATTTTCTTCCTGTGTTTGCTGATGAGTGCCTTCATCAGTATTATGAGATTATCCTTTACTTCTGCCAGACAGCAGAAGTAGAATCTCCCTGGAATAGTTTCTTGTGCTTACTTAAGCATCCTTGTGTTTATAAGTACTTAACAGGTAAGAAAAAATTACACTCTTGAAAGAATCTAATATTTGTTATAGTCACTTTTTTTGTTCTTTTTGTGTTCATTTTGATGAAGTAACTAGCTTGTATTTCTCAAGCACCCACAATTACATTTTGCAAATGTTTACTAAAATTTAAACTGTAATTTACAAAAGATAAAATATTCAAAATCTGTTTAAACCTAAAATAATAATGTATACTTGGGGAGACAATAGTCTAAACATTTGTTTATATAGAAAAAAATTATTTTATTATTGTATTATTTATAAAAATGTTAGATTGTGTGCAATCAAAATGATTAATTGTGTCTTCTTCCTTTGTACACACACATATTATTTTTATACAATATAATTTTATCACATTTATTCTTCTCTACTTCCTCCCAGACCCACTCCATCCTCTATTATTATGTATATACTGTCTATCTTTCAGAAGCAATTACCATAAAAAACCCACAAAAACAAAAACCAGAACAAATAATCAATGGACCAATAAAATAAAAAGTTCTAAAACAAAAAAAAAAAAACCAGAAATCAAATGAACACACCATAGTGTATATTTTGTATTTCTCAACTATTCAACTACTGGGCATGGGGCCTGCCCAGGGTGTAATTAATATATCCAGTGACACTTCATTGGAGGAAAGCAGGTTTCTCTTTTGCTGGCAGATCACCATTGCAGATAGCTTCTTGTCCGTTTCCCCTCTCAGTGCTGGAATTTCATCTGGCTTGAACCTATACCGGTGTGTATGTGCTGCTACAATCTTTGTGAGTTTATATGGGCATCAGTCCCGCTGTATGTTGAGGATATTTCTGTAGAGCTATCTATCCCTCCAGGTCTTAGAATTTTTCCATTTCCTCTGTAGCATAGATTCCTAAACCTTGATGGGAGGGGTTTGATTAAGACACCATGTCAAGCACTAAGTGCTCCAAAGTCTCTCACTTTCTGTACACTGTCCACTTGCAGGTTTGTGTTAGTTCATGTCTTTTGTAAAAAGTTTTTCTGACGAACGCTGAGGGAGTTGCTGTGTCAGCACAGTGTGGTGAGTGGGTTCCCTGGGGGGTGTTTCTGTGAATGGTGGATGATAGAAGGGAATAAAGATGGGCTAGAAGAGTGGGTTGACAGGAGCATTGGGGAAAGGCCATCTGTTTTGTGTTAGAAGAGGTAAGAAAAATATCATTGATTTGAGTTTGTGAACTTTTTTTAATAACACATCATTCTCTTATGAACAGAGATATGAGTGGCTATCGAATATGAGAAAAATGTCAAACAGCATTAATATTCATGGAAATAAAAAACAAACTCCAAGGACACATCACTTGGCAACCTTTAGAATGGTTCCTTGATAAAAAATAAGTGTAAGTGAGGGGGTAGGATAAAAGAAACATTATGAATTATTGTATGAAATACAAATTAGTATAATAATGCTAAAGAAAATATTTACAAATAGGCAAAATATTTCATATCTGTGGTTGTAGAGCTTTCAATAATTTCCTGACATTTCTTAGTTTTCATGTTGGTCTTTTGTTCCCTTTTCTTGCTGTCTCTTTCTTTTTGCCTTTCTTTAACTTATGCTAGTTTCTCCCTTTTATTTGCCAAGCTGAGAAACATTAGCTAATCTCTGTTGCACATATGATCCAATACTATGCATGGGGTTCCACTTTAGATTTATTCTCATAGCTCTGGTCATTTCACCAAGAAATTGGCAAACTATACACAAGGTGCTAAATTAGACCCAAGAGCTGATACCTCCTTCTTTATTGTAAACATTTTTTCTGAGTTAATATTGAATTTACAATACTTAAAAGTCTATGTAACTTTTATTGAATCAATTATCTCAAGGGAAAATCTCTTGTAAAACTATAATATGATATATTAACTAACATGCTTCTATGTATACCACCAAGATTCAAAATGCTTGTAAATTTCTGGTGATCCCCCATTAACCCTCTGGTACATTAAGCTGCATGTCAGCAGGATATATAAACATCATAGGTAATTATTTATTGTAGGAGGAGGGCCCACTTAGTGCCGGCTGCCTGGCTAGATTAACACCAAAATAACCACACAGAAACTGTATTAATTAAATCACTGCTTGGCCCATTAGCTCTAGTTTCTTATTGGCTAACTCTTACACCTTAATTTAACCCATCCCTATTAACTTGTGCATCAGCACGAGGTCATGGCCTACCAGCAAAGTTTCAGCATGTCTATCTTCAGCAGCTCCATGTTGCCTCCCTGACTCTGCCTTCTTCTTCCCAGCATTCCATTTAGTTTTCCCCACCTACCTAAGTTCTGCCCTATCAACAAGCCACTGCATTTACTTTATTCATTAATGTTAATCATAGCACACAGAGGGGACTCCCACATCAATTTATGAGCCTCAAGGTTTAGGACAATACACCATTTTCTTAAAACATTATAGTATATTTATTAAACTATCTTCCTTCAGTGAAATCACATCACCTAACTTACATTTTGCTAGTATTATGAAAATTAACCCAAATATTATACATGGAAAAGAAAGAAATATAGAACAGTGTTTCATAAATTATAGTTAGTGAGTCAGAGCTAGCTTTGGCCACCACAACAGTGGTGGATCTATGACCACTGATAAGAAGGATTAAACTTTTTATTATCAACACTGTTCAAAAGCAGACTGAGTCATGTTGGTCTAATCCTCTTGTTATAAATGGCATGGCATATTGGTACCTGTGTTAAATTGTAGTATATAGTTGTTTTTTTTTTCTTTTCCTCTTGTTTTAGGTGATGTCACAAATGTCAAAACCAGGGATAAAATATATCCTCCATTTATGGCGAAAAGTCAGAAGCAGTTTATGTCAACTCAGTGATTCATCTGATTTATCCCAATGAATACAATAATGCACAAGGAAGTTGAGTATTCCATATCAGTATTGATGTTTTATGACTCACTGATAAATCTGTCTTATTTCTTTAATCGTATGCTGAAATTTTTACAAAAGTTGGTAGTTGCAATAAAAAGTGTTATTTAAGGCTAAGTTACTCTCCAATTAACTAGTACAAACACAGCTACTAAAAACTCATTAGCTAGCAACTAGGAAATAATCAAGGTCCTCTAAGATACATCTTTATTAAGTTTGTCTGCCAGAGCAGTACTTCAGGGAGGGCACTGTGGCTCAAGTCCTAAGAATGTACGGTCTAGGATGCAGCTCAGTTGTAGAGTTTTGTTTTCTGCCTAGAGATTCTGGACTGGAGCTGTAGTAGTAAGTGCACACATAAGAACACACACAATCAACACAAAATGAATGGTTTTCTAGAGCTGGTTAGACATTTTCAAAAGGTTTTCAGAGCAGATCACCTCTTCACGGCAAGCAGAAGGTAAGTTAAATTACTTGAATTGTTGCTTAAAAACTTGTTTTCTACATTTTATTAGACATTCTTTTATTTGTTGTGTGTGTGGTGGGGATTCTCACCCATGCCATGGTGATAATGTGGGGAGCAGAGGACAACTGCAGACAGATTTCTAGGGTTTGCTGAGCAGTCACTCCAGCCAAGCTAGTGAGAGACCTTGTTTCATAAAACAAGCTGTGAGACAGGCAAACAGATTTTGTTGGTAAAGTGCTCACCAGGCAGTCTAATGCACTGATTCCAGGAACTCACACAATGTATGTGCTGATATTATATTTGTGTGTATATGTGCGTAGTAGGAGAAAACAGATTTGGGGAAATTATCTTCTTACCCCTCAAGTGCACCATGGCATGATATACCTGCAATCAGATACAGACCAGTCACCACCACCAACAGGCATACACACACACACACACACACACACACACACACACACACACACACACAGAGAGAGAGAGAGAGAGAGTAAAACCAAAACCAAGCTGGACAGCACCCACGTAAGAACATCAAATTTGCATTGTGGCCTCCATGCTCATGTGCACGTTTGTCACATGCTTATCTGTAATAGATGTGTACTTCAGAGTGTTATTGATATCTAAGAAATGGAGAGTGATCTGTTCCTCTTATCATTTGCTCTCATAAATTTTATTCTTTTTTTGCCATGGATCAAGTCACTTTTTTATTTTCTTTAAAGCTTTTCAGATGTAAATGATAGATAAATATTCAATATCATTTCCCTTTTTGCATGAAGTATCACATACTAGATAGATTGTTATATATGTTTTTAAATAATAAGTTAGAAATACCTTCTTAGGTCAGTCCACTGATGTTTTAAATGAGAATTTAAGTCTTGGGGTGGGGAGAAGATAAAACTTTGTTGTAGAAATAGAGAAAACCCTCCCAGGAAAGCCCCAAGTCAACCTGTTGTGTGGAAAGACATAGCGCATATAGAGGCTATTTTGTTTCCTTACCTCAAACAGCATATCCTGCATGAGAGTAAACTTTTAGTTTGTTTCTTAGTCCCATTCAGTATCTTAGCATATTGTAACTGTTTCTTAAAATCATAGCTAGGTTTCTTCTCAGTTTGCCATGCTAGCCTATCATTAATTACAATTCCTACCACACTTAATTTTTCAAAATAATCAATATTTAAACCATATATACTTACGGTTTTGTTTAGTTTTGTAACTGTGCTTAATTTCTTATAAAATGACAAAATACGAATATCCAGTTGAAAAATTAGCAATTGCAAGTTTTTGAGCCTAAATACATTAGTGTTTAAATTGGCTGCTTATTAGACTCATGAAATGAAATGTCATTCCATCATCTTGCTTACAGCATTGTTAAGGATACAATATTTTCACAAGGATGCTCTTCAAAACTTAAATTCATTTAACTATATGCTTTGTTACTTTGTAGCATGTTATCAGTCTACCATCTTCTTCTATTTCTATGATATCTACAGGTTATGACAACAGGTATAAGATATAAAAATAGCCGCAGATATACTTATAATTAATATCTAATTACTGTATGAATAATAAAGGGGTAGAAATGTTGCAAAATCTTTGTTCTCTGGATTATTTTCTTTAAAGTTTCCTTCAACTCCATTTAAAACACACACCATTCATTTGCTTACCATGTATTACTAGGTTCCTGCTGTGCTCCAGGAAATCTCCATCAACAGGATTTATATTACTGAGAAAAATGGAGGAAAAAAAATCCCTCATGAAATTCTTATATGAGGAGATAAATGTAGAGAAAATGGGGGAAGAAAACAGAGTGAATGTGGCATGCTGATGAATGTTCTACTGTGACCCTGGGAGCTGAGCAGAGATGTGAGGAAAGGAAGGAAGGGAGAGATATAGAAATCTGTAGAAGCTGCTGACAGACAAAATGTGCTCAGGAGGCCCTGAACACACCTCGTTGGGTGAGTTACAAACATGGTGAGACTGGTGTGATGGGAAGGGAGTTGCCTAGGACTCTCATCTTGACAGCACAAGGGTGCTTTGTAAGGATGTCATTAATCATCAGAGAGTCCTGTCTGTAACTGAATGAATCATGTCTATATGTGTTGGATAGTGAGGCTGAAGAGAAATTAGACCATCTTCCTTTATTTTAGTGAATCACCTTCCCTGCTTTTGGTACATGGGAGAGGATTTAGGGACTGAATTGGGACATGGTTAAGAAGGATTGGGAATGTAAGTTAAACAATGCTGCAGCAGAGATAAATGAGTGGACGCATTTTGTAGAGAGAGAGCTCAGTGGATAAGAGCACTTACCTCTCTTACAGAAGCCCTGGGTTTGTTTTCCAAATCCACGTGATGGTGTATAACCATGATTCATGAAATTAGCTTTAGCGTAGTCAAGAGAAATAGAACTAGATATCCTAGTTGAAAGGTGTGCTTGACGAGGAGGAAGCAACCATTACAGCCATTTAAAGGTTTTCATTTTAATGTCAGATTTGAGGCATGTAATAATAATTCAGTCTTATACTGGTTGGATTATGACTGAACATATTTTAAAAGCAATAGATGCATAGATGACTTTCGAAAGCCACAGAACCTGTTAGTTCCCTACCAAAAATATCTCAAAAGATAAATTGAAGCAAGTAGCATTATCTCAAAAATTTACTTTATGAATATAATGCAATCATTTGAAATTCTCTTCTTGAGAATTTATTTTTGTCCTGTTCTAATTATGTGGAATATTTAATGTACAATTAAGTATGTACATACTGTAATTCATTTGATTAAGTTCTAAAGTATGGACTTAATTACTTGGCTGCTGATTCTTTGTATGTTCACATTAAATAAAATATTTGAGGAAAAATTAGTTTAAGAATTTTTCAACAATAAAGGCATAATCAAATTTGACCACACGCAGTAATAAAATTCTATACCCCCAATGAAATATATTACTTTATGTGTCGATAAAATAACAATTTTAAATTTTGAAGTCTACAAACATTGAGACATCTTTTGGCTCAATATCCCTTCACTTACTTCTTTATTACTGATATGATCTTTTTCTTTGATCCACCATTGGCAGATCATTATAGAAGGTCATAGAGACTCACAAAACATTTCGCTGCTCCCTTTTGGGCTTTGGCCTGGCTGCTTTGTGCTAACTGCTTGCTTGCTTGCCTAAATTTGAATAAATCAGGAGGGAAAGGAAAGTACGAACTCTGCATATGCAAATCACCTAGAATATGCAGTTTGCAAGTTTGTTTTAAAATGTGGGTGTTTGGTTAAAGACACTAAATCATTTCTCCATCCAAAATTCTTCTGCTTAATTAAAATCCTGGAATACACATAAGAAACCATCTTACTCCCAAATCACTCAGGTCCAACGTAGACTTGTCTGACATCCCTTTAATTAAATGTGGCTTCTGAACATTAATTAAGAGCTCTAGAGAGGCAGAAATGATACAGGAAATTTAAAATACATGCATACATGCTGACCACTTAAAGTAAAAGTTGTGTCTGCAGAAAAAATCCTAATGTCTAAGTAACTGCAGCAAGAAAATTGAGCAAATGTGCTATTATGTGAGTCATGTATTTAAAGTGAAAAATGGGCTGACAGGACTATGCAATCATTTCCCGTAGACAAGTAGCTTCAGCTGAATTCATTAGAGAACGTCAATTTTAAGAAACCTCTAAATGCAATATATTATTAACTTAATAAAATGCTTTTATTAATAGCTATATATATATGTTTATGTACTTTGGTGATACTAATGCATCCTGCTAAGAAAATGAACTTGACAATAATATTGTTGAATGTGACCTACTGTAAAAAGTCTGTGACACAACTCTCAAGTCAACATTTCACTTCACTGGAAAAAATAAAGTATAACGAAATATGCTTAGCAGTAGGACCACTGCAAGCCCCTATGGTGCTTTTACATAAATTAGAAACATGAAATATTTATTCAACAGTCTCAATTTCCATTTCAGAAATGCCATAGTATGCTATTATTCAATGAAGAATTTATTTTATTGCTCTTTGTAAATGCATTGTTATAGGAAATTGACTTTGAATATGATATAAATAAAGTGGTATAGTTTTAACCTTTATTCTTTGAGTTGTAATTATTAATTCTGTGTGTGTGTATGTGTGTGTGTGTGTGTGTGTGTGTGTGTGTGTGTGTATGTGTTGGTGCTATGAATACTGCATCGAAGCGCAGGTGCCTGCCAAGCTCACAAATGGTCCTTAGATCCCTTGCAGCTGTACTTACAGGCAGTTGTGAACTACTCAAAGCAGATGTTGGGCAATCATTTTAGGTCTTCTGAAAGACAGTTTCTGTCCTTAACCTCTGACCCATCTTTCTAGTCCTTTTGTTTTTATGCTTTAAGGAACATTAACTAAAATAGTGCATATAAAGGTAATTTCTAAATATCAAGGAGGTTTTGGAAATTATCATATGGGTTTGCATTCCTAGACAATAATTAATAACCCACATGAAATTTCAATATGCTATATAAAGACAATATGAGAGAAATAGAAGTACATTTATTATTTTTCTCTTTTTTAGCTGTTGTAAAACCTTCCTGGCTATTCTATTTCAAAATGTGATGGTAGGCCTACAAAAAACCACAGTAAGAGTAATTTTGAGATAAAAGAATTAACACTGAGTAACATAGGTATCTGTTAGAAAGATTATACATTATTCATGGCCTTGTACCTATCTTAACACAGTTGTTCTTTTATTTAAAAATATCCGATGGGTATTTTCTACAAAACAATTAATAAATAGCAGCACCACTTGACAGCTCAAATTACATTCACGGACACGACCCTAAACACAGCTGAATGTTGATGATAAGGATTTCATGAATAACTATAATATAATTTATCTGTTTTAAGAAGATAAGCAAAAATCAATTTCACAATTATTCACAGGAGTTCAAAATTTTGAATTATGAATGGCATTGAGAATTTCAGAGGTTAACTGATGTTGAATCAGTATCTGAGGGGAATCATTTTTTGTTTTTGTTTTTTGTTTTTCAAGAAAGGGTTTCTCTGTAGCTTTGAAGCCTGTCCTGGAGCTAGCTCTTGTAGACCAGACTGGCCTTGAACTCACAGAGATCCGCCTGCCTCTGCCTCCCCAGTGCTGGGATTAAAGCACCATCATCACCCAACCTCTGAAGAGAATCTTTAATCCCCTCAATAAAGTAAAAATCACTAACTCATACATTATCCAAAGTAAAACTATATTAACAATTCAGGATTTTAAAATGACACTGTTTACGTAAAAATAAGAATGGTTTGTAGTATTTTATTCTATGTATAGTTTTTAAAATTTCAAATTAATGAGATTAAGAAATTCCATAGATGTCATGATGAATTCAACTATAAAGGCTGTGTAAAGGACAACAAATAAAAATTACATACAAAACTGAAATATTAAAAGCAATAAATTCAAAGGTACCTGAGATAACACTTCAATTCAGAGGCTTTTGTATTTATTTACATTTGATTTTTTAATTAGTTCTCTGAGAGCTTCATGCAATGTATTTAAATCATATTTATGCACTACACATACTTTTCCTGATTCACGCCCTTCTTCTTTACCCACCCAGCTATATAATTTTTTTTACTGTTACTGTTTTAACCTGTCATGGCTAATTTGCACTGCTCTAATATTCTTAGATGAGTGCTCCTCCATTAGAAAATAATCAACTTATTAGGGCTACTCTGTCTCTTCCTCACTCAGCAGCTGGTAAACACCAGTAGCTCCCTAGCTTAGGATCAAATCATGGGTGCAACTCCTTTCTTTATGATGGGGTTTGGCTTGGCTTGGGTTTGTGCGTTGTTTGTAATGCTGTCTCAATTGCTGTATGTTAAATGTGCAGCTGCATGCTGTATCTAGAATATGTTTCCTGTAGTCATCCACTAACTTGGGCTCTTACAATCTAAGTCACTGCCTTTCCAAGTCCCTGAGACAGTATGTATTATCCCTTTAGGGCTTTTTAACATTCCGTAATCTTTTATTTTCTACACCATAACCAGTTGTGGATTACAATGTTAGTCTCTATCTACTCCAAGTAGCAGTGTCTCAGGTGAGAAATGAGAGATGCCTTGATCAATGAGTATAATGATAAGTGTTTAGGGGTCAGTTAATACTACGTCTTTTAGCCTCTCTTGTACAGCCTAAGAACTGTCTAGTCATAAATTATTAGCTTAATAATGATTCCTGTTATGCGTTTCATCCTATAGAATAGGTCTTAAATCCAAAAATAACACAGTTGGCTGTTCTAATGATATTAAGCCAGTGATACAATAGTAGGCAAGTCGTTCTAGGACATTCTTTATTGTAGTTCACAGGGTTGACAGGTATGATTAGTTATTACTTTTTCTTCTGGTAGTTTGTACAGCACCTTCAAGTGCTATGAAAGCTATCTAGTGAGGATGAATTTATAAATGGTTTGAAAACTTGCTTTAGCCACAGTGTGTTACCCTTCACCAGCAATACAGTTGTCATATCATCAGACTCTGGATGGTAGGTAACAAAGAGCAAAGGAAATAACCTATAAAGTCTAGTGGTCTAATGCTCCTCATTATGCAATAACTAAAAACATGAGTAAATCATTGCTGGCATTAGTGTTATTACTTGTTAATCTATGGTGTCCTGTAGGGGCATTGTCAGAGTAACTCCAATAGACTATATATATATATATATATATATGCTGTTGTTTTTTGGAAGTTTCTACAGTTTTAGGCTTCCATGTGACATTTTAAAAGTCTTTAGTGTTATTTATCTTTCTCTGTATTCTTTCCCTTAATTTAACCTCTGCTCTTCCTCTCTAGTTTAGCCTCCATTTCCATAATTACCTTTAAGTACTTTACACAATTTCATTTTATCTACCCTCCCTTGAAATCTCTCTCCATGATCCTTGGTGATTTCCTGATCTCTATGGACATTTCAAATGTTACACATACACCTGAAGTTTTAAAGCTAACATTTACAGATATGAAAAAGCATATTACATTTATTACATTTGTCTCCTTGAATTTGAGATATCACACTTAAAATTATTGTTTTCTAGCTCTATTTATTTCATTTAGATTTTTTAATTTTATTTTTCTTAGTACTTGAATAGAATTGATTTCATTTTTATTATCCATTCAGTAGTTGATCATCATATAGGCTGTTTTAATTTCCTAAAGAATGTGAATAGAGAAACAATGAGTAGGGATAAATAAGTATCTTTAGAGTAGGAGATGGAGTGCTTTAGACATAAGACATAGTCTAAAGTGTTATCACTGGATTATATGGAAGATCTATTTTAATTTTTTTGAGGAATCTCCACACGAAAATCCATAGTATCTGTACCATTGTGTATTCTCATCAGCCATAAATAAACATTCTCCTTTTCGCAACAGCATTTGTTATAATTGTTATTTGTTTTGTTTCATCTTAGTCATTCTGATGGGGGGGTAAGACACAATATAAAAAAATTTACTTTGTGTTTCTCTGATGTCTAAGTGTCGTGGATAATTTGTAAATGTATCTTAGACATATCCTCTTTATTGAATTCTCTTCTTAGTATTATGTTATATTTTTAATTAGGTTGTAGTGAAGAGGCAAGCAGGCCTGCTTTTCATCCTGCCCGGCTCCCGCATGGTTAGCTTTACACCTGAAATAACAACACGGAAACTGTATTCATTTAAACACTGCCTGGCCCATTAGCTTTAGCATCTTACTGGTAACTCTCACATCTTGCTTAACCCATTTCTAATAATCTGTGTAGCACCACAAAGTGGTGGCTTATCGGGAAAGATTCAGCAGGTCTGACCTGGTGGCTGGCCTCATGGCGACTGGCCCAGAGAGGAGAGGCATGGCAATTGACCCATTTCCCTTCTTCCCAGCATTCTGTTCTGTCTTCCCCGCCTACCTATGTCCTGATCTACCTAAGGGCCAAGGCAGTTTCTTTATTAACCAATGAAATCAACACAAAACAGAAGACCCACATCATTTCCCCTTTTTCTGTTTAAACAAAAAAATGAAGGCTTTAACTTTAACATAGCAAAATTACATATAACAAAACAGTTAAGAATTACAGTTACAATATTTATATCTATTTTATCTTTTATCATAACAAAGGAAAACAACTCTAACTATCTATCTATTCTTCAACTCGATCAAAGACTCCAGAAGGATATAATATTACCTAAGTAAATGAGAAGTAAGCAACTTACAAAACTCTAAAAATCACAGAGACATCTCGCTGCCTGGACAGTCACTCAAAGTTCCTTTGTACCGATGGGATTAAAGCTGTGTGCACCACACCTTGAAGTCACAGAGGGGAATCTACCTCTGCTCCTTGAAGTCACAGAGGGCAATCTACCTCTGCCTCCCAAGAGTTGGGATTAAAGGTGTGTATTACCACACCCAACTATTCTTTTTTTATTTTAAAAACTTTAACTTTTAGCCTGCATATATTTTTAACACACCATAAATCATTTAGAGGTTTTCTTTGCTTTTTAATCTCTCTTTACTGTTTCTCCCTTTTTCTAACCACATGAGTCTTTAATTTACAAGCAATATCGCAATATCGGTAGAACTAAAGCTGTTGCTTTGGCAGCTGGATACAGCCAATTTCTTAGCTTTCTGAGATTCCAGTCTCATGGAGGGGGTACCGACTGTAGACATGCTTATCACTACAACTCTACAATGTTTCAAGGTCCTTGTTGGCAAGCAAGCTGCAGCATTCTGCTCACAAACCACACTCAGTTTGACTGCCTGCCTGAAAGAGTCAGAGTTTGCCCTGGCAGGATGGCTCAGAAAGCCGGCATTTTAAAACAGTGCAACTTTTTTCCTACTACAGCTGAAAACTGAAAAGCATATGGTCGGCTTTTAATCAACACTATGTAAGTGTTTCATGGCAGGACCTCTTAATGGAGCTGCAGGGTTTTGCAGCTAAAGCTGAGTCAGGAAACCTCTCTTAGATGAGAGTGTTTTCTTGCCTCTAGCAAGCAGAGCAGACCCAAGAAATTGCTGCTACCAAGAAGCCATGCTTTACTCTATTCTTTCCCAAGCTTTCTCAAGCTTTCTGTGGATTCAATCAAGTTCTTAAAGGAAAGAAAAAAGAGAGTAGTTGGGTGTGGTGATACACACCTTTAATCCCAATGCCTAGGAGGCAGAGACAGCCTGATCCCCGAGAGTTCAAGGACAGCCTGGTCTAAAGAGTTATTCCAGGACAAAGATATACAGAGAACCTGTCTCAAAAAATAAAAGTAAAAATAAATAAAATAGAGGTTAAAATAAAGCCAAATAAAGATGGAAAATACACAGAAAATCTTGATACTGTATGCTATTATGCTCTCTTTGTATTGTTTGAATGCTGAGGAAGAAGCAACAGCTGCTAAAAGATATTTGTTTATAAATGCTGCTGAATTAATTCAAGATAGATATTTTGAAAATACCTTGACTTCAAAATTTGGATCTAAGGTTATGATGCTTTGGAAAAGTCCTTCATTTGGTTTCACAGAGGATGAGACCCTGTGGATTGCTTGTATCCTAATATAGTATGATAGACCATGCTCTCTTGAAAGGTTGCTGTGAACACCCTCAAGAAATTACTTTGCTCAACTGTCGACTGAGATGAATCTAGCATACAGGTTACACCATGAAAGATCTGATTACCAGCACCCCCATTCAGCATGAAGCAGTTTGGAGAGAAATAACTGTGCCCATATTCCCAAATATTGTTTATAAGTGTTCTTTTACATTTAAAGGGGAGATATGATATAGATATGAATAATTTGCATTGATATGGATTTTGCCTTAGTGACTTAAATTTAAGGTCAATTTTGTTATATGTATATGTATTTCTGATCTTGATTAAGGTATTGTGATTGTGTAGTTCATTTTAAAAATGTAATGTGTAATTAGGAAATATAGGTTGCTAACAGATAATCATTGATAATAGTCAAGCTTGTAGTCATGTTAGATTTTCTAGATATATTTCAATTAGATAGGCATTCTCCATGTCTTTCAAAGACTACAGAATATGGCATTTTAAATATTTTAATAATTTTGGGTTTTTCATGACAATGAGACACATCTGCTCCTGGCAACACCAATCTCCTTCAAAATGATGATGGGCATTGAAGAGGATCCTTATGAAGTTTGATAGCCATTTGGGCAAGAAACTGCACTTGCCTGTTCTGTTGCATAAACTGGACACAAAGAACCTGCAAAGAGAGGACTGCTGAACTTGCCTAAAGGTGAGATGATTCTTTGGGGTTCCTGACTCATAAAAGAGTCTATGAGACGTTCCGTAGGACACAGCAGATAGTGAATGAACTGTCTTTGAAATTTCCTAGTTCATGGAAATGTTGGCTAAAGAATATGGGCCTGTAGGCCGAAGACGGATTGCCCAATGGTACAGAGGGACTTTGGGTGACTGTCCAGGCAGCGAGATGTCTCTGTGATTTCTAGAGTTTTGTAAGTTGCTTAATTCTCATTTACTTAGGTAATATTATATCCTTCTGGAGTCTTTGATTGAGTTGAAGAATAGATAGATAGTTAGAGTTGTTTTCCTTTGTTATGATAAAAGATAAAATAGATATAAATATTGTAACTGTAATTCTTAACTGTTTTGTTATATGTAATTTTGCTATGTTAAAGTTAAAGCCTTCATTTTTTTGTTTAAACAGAAAAAGGGGAAATGATGTGGGTCTTCTGTTTTGTGTTGATTTCATTGGTTAATAAAGAAACTGCCTTGGCCCTTAGGTAGATCAGGACATAGGTAGGCGGGGAAGACAGAACAGAATGCTGGGAAGAAGGGAAATGGGTCAATTGCCATGCCTCTCCTCTCTGGGCCAGTCGCCATGAGGCCAGCCACCAGGTCAGACCTGCTGAATCTTTCCCGATAAGCCACCACTTTGTGGTGCTACACAGATTATTAGAAATGGGTTAAGCAAGATGTGAGAGTTACCAGTAAGATGCTAGAGCTAATGGGCCAGGCAGTGTTTAAATGAATACAATTTATGTGTTGTTATTTGGGGCATAAGCTAGCCAGGCAGCCAAGAGCTGGGCGGAAATGTAGCCCACCACTCCCATCACTACATTAGGTTGTTTTTTATCATTACTTTTTGAATTCTTTATATAGTCTAGATACCAACACACTATTAGATATGTAATGGGTAAATACTCTGTAGATAGTAGGCTGCCTCTTCATTCCAGAATGTAACTGGAAGTTCCTCTTCCACTTGCCAGTTCCCATAAAAGCACTGTGAGGTTGATATTAGACACAAATTATTTGGCCTCTTAGCTCAGGCTTATTATTTGCTAGCTCTTACAATGTAAATAAACCATTTTCTATAATTCTATATTTTACCATAGAGCTCATGTCATGTTACCTCACATCTTGATTTTTTAGTTGCTGCTGGCATCTCCCTGACTCGGCCCTTTTTCTCCTGTATCTCTGCTTGAATTTCCCACCTGACTCTTTTCTGTCAGGCTATTGCCAAATTAGCTTCTTTATTTACCAGTAGTAATAAAACATATGCACAGCATACAGAGAGACATCTCACATCATTTCCCCTTTTCAGTCTAATTAAATAGAAAAGTTTTAACTTTAACATTTTAAAATTACACATAACCATACAGGTATCAAGCAAGAATTACAGTTACAATATTTAGTCTTTTTTATTTGGAAAAATTAAAGAAAATACTCCATCTTCTATTCTATCTTTGTGAGTCTAAAGTTTCATATCTAATTTATCTTTTAAGGAGATTATCTTTTTTTAAGGAAACCTATAATTATAGCTATCTAGTTTTCAATTACATCAAAGATGCCAGAAGGATTTAATATTACCTGAGTAACCAGGAAGTACATTGAAAGCAATTTCCAAAACTCTAGATATGACAGATATCTGGCAGCCTGGACATTTTTGGGGGGGTATGTATGTGTACAGTTTTTGCAGCATGTTATCAAACAGTTCAGACAAGGGCAGTTTCTTGCACAAATGGCTAGCCTTGTCACATTGAAAGAAAACAACATAAGGAGCTTCATCTATGTCCATCTTCTTCTTGAAGTAACTGGTGCTTCCAGGAGCAGACGTGTCTCACTGTCAAGAAAAGTTTAAGTTCTTAAAACGTTTAAATGCCACATTCTGTAGGTCTTTGAAGTGTTTCAAGATTACCTATCATCTGAAATATATCTAGATAACCTTATATGATGAAAATTTTGCTATTATAGATGTCTACTAGCTTGTATTTCTTAACTCTACAGTACATTTTTAAATGTGGTACACAAAATATAGTACCTTAACCAAGAATAGAAATATATATACATTAAAGCAAAATTGACCTTAAATTTGTATCAATATTTAAAAATCCTTAAAAAAGAATAAAAACATATATACAGTATAACAAATTTAACTTTAAATTTGTATCACTATACCAAAATCTATGCCAATGTAAAATATCTAAGATTAATACTTGTCTTTTTATTCTATATTTCTATATTTTCCTATATATAGCAAACATTCATAACCTACCAATCAACCAAAGACCATCCACACCTCCCAAGTCTTGGGAATGAGGAAGTCGTTTTCTCCAAACTGCTTCCTGTTGTCTGTGGATAACTTTCTTTAGGGTCCCTGAGAAAATGTGAGGTAATTGCCAAGTAATGACCAGACTAGTTATAACCTTTGTTGACAGTTATCACCTTTCAAAGCTCAGGAGGCCTCCCTTGATCAAAGCTGGTCCATCTTAACCTGGAACAAATTCAGTCTCTTGTTTCTTGTGGAAACAAAAGCAAAACCACTTCTCCAAAGCAATGTGTCTGCTAAGTTCCATTGTACAGATACATTTTTGACTCTGTTTTGAAGTTAAGGCATTTTTAAAATATTTTGGTTGGAATGTTTTATCAGTCTCTTTTTCAGTGTTGTGTCTCTCAGCAGCTGTCCTTTTTGTTTTTTAGCAACCAAAAATTTCAAAGTCAGCAAAATTCTCTATACAAGACCCAGACTCCCTGTGTATTTCACATCTTTTTATGGCTTTTTAAAATATTACTTTTACTATACCTTTAAAGACTTAGTTTTATTTTTTAAACAATTTATTTCTTTCTATAACTGTATATACCCATTTTCTTTCTTTATTAAGTTTACTGACATTGTTTTAAAATTCTGTGACCCATTTAGAGAATTTTCTAAAAATTTTATATATTTGCTTGTTTGTTTATTTTTTTGTCTGAATCTGTCCTTATTGTATATCTCTAACCTTTTTTGTCTGTATAAGTAAAATCCCTAAATTTACCATGTACTGTGTGGCTGTGCTGTGTTTTCCAGCCCATGGCTGTGCTGTGTTCTCCAGTCTGCCGCTGTGTTCTCAAGCTCACAGGCAGTGTCTGGGGCCTTTTTAATGAGGCCTTGTAAGAGACTGTGTGAACCTGCCATTTGGCTCAGCTCATGGTGGTTGGTGGACATCTCCATCACTTGGGCCGTTGTCTGGAGATGCCATCGCCACAGAAATAGACACTATCTTGTAATGGGTGTTTAGAACATGAAGGAGTTGACACAATGTCTGAAGATGGATAATATTCCTTCTAACTTGACATGGTAAAGGATAGGCTTGGTCCCTGTGGAAAACTATTAGACAGCAATAGGGCCTTCAAATGTCCCACTGGGAGATCGTTCTGGCACTGCATATAAGCTAAAAGGGGAAGTGTGGTAGCCTAGCCTATTTCTCTACTTTCTCATTCATGATATAAGCTGTTTATCGATACAGGGGGCTGCTGTTGCCAAAAGCTCAGAGAAAGAGGCTTCCCAAGTGTGCAGGAGAAACTTTAAAATCATGTGCAAATAACCTTATGTGCTTCATCAATGAACTGTATGTTATGTAGACACTTCCCAAGAAACTCCTTAAGACTGGGTAAATTGTAATAATTCAAGACAGTCTGAGGAAGGGCCCTTTAAAACTCATTGTAGTAAACAACTCAGAAGCTTCAGGATCTCCAAACCATACCAGATACACTGAGACAAGATCAGATCAGCTGCTGGAAGAGGTTTAGAGCAAACTGCCTGAAGAGATAGACACACACTAACCTGTCAAGCTGCCTGCAAGTTGTGCAATGGGATCCAGCTTTCATGATCCAGCACTGATATTCGGATGCAGTGGGCTTTTGTTGTTACAGCTGCCACTGAATAATCCCTATTCCTGTAAGTAACTGATCAACCATTTTCTTATTAGGAACTTCAACAAAATCTCCCTAGTTTACCCACACACAGAAGCAAATGTGTTAGCTGGAACAATAGTTTCATGCTTAAAAGGGCTTCCTGTTTTTGCATAGGGCCGAGGTTTGAGTACTGGAACCCACTAATTCTCACACTATCTATAACCCCAGGTCTAGAGGCTCTGACACTCTTTATGGCCTCTTGAATATCTGTGTACATGTGGCACATTCACACAAATGTACACTTGAATGAATAAAAACGCTAAAACAAAATTTACAATTCTGTTTTGGAAATTATAAGAATGTAACTGATGTAAATTAAAATACATAATTTAAGCAACAAAATTATACTGATACATGATAAAAAGGCAGAGTTGGAATAAATGAAGATCCCAAGTCTCCCAATCAGATTAATTTGCTTTTTCACTAGCTTCAGATAAACAAAAAAAAAAAAAAAGCACAATAAAGTTTGTGACTGAACAGCTGTTCAATGGATTTTTGAATAAGAGGCATATTTCAAACTGGCAACCACTTCTGCTCCTAAGTTGCATAGTACAGTTTTATCACAAAAAATGCATAGCTAATGTTCCTAAATTTAGATTAATCTATCAATGAAACTGTTCTTTTATAACCCACTCAGCTTTCTAAAAAATGTATTATCACCTTATATATGCTATTGCTGTGGATATATTCAAGCTTTGCATGTTCAGCCTAATACTATTTTGTTCAAATTTTATGAGCATTTAGATTGACAGGGTAAACAGCTAACCTAATTTCAGGAAATATAAAATGTTATATCAAGTATGTGAAACAACATCAATAAAACATATTTCTTCTCTTAAATTAGTAAAATCTCTTTTAAATTTGGGTAAAATGCAGTGACTAATTATTTGTTTGCTGTTTTTTGAATAAATTATTATACAGACATAAAAGTTTTCAAATTATTGGTGCAAAACCATTTTAATTACTAATGCCTCCTTCCATTTTCTCCATTTTTAATGAGAGCTCTTTTTTCCATTTGGTTTTAGGATCCTTTCCAAATAACATTTTCTTCTCAATCAAGATACTAAATATATCTGGAATATTTTCTGGGAATCAACTTCATTATCATTTACTTTATAGATCTTTAAACATAAGAGGGATTTATTTAGTGGAGTTCAAACTGGCCATGTGAGAAAAGAACCAAGGCTCAAAATAAAATCACCATACCAAAATATCAGGTAATCAGGATTCTAACCAAGGACAATGAACTCCAGCCCAAGGCCAGTGTTCAACCCTTTCCATCTTGCAATTGATGCGGTTGACAATTATCATTTCCTTAAGCCAAGAAATACAACAAACAGCAGAAGGGACAATGCAAACAAATATAAAACACTAGTCTAGACATTAGTATTGCTGACAATATTAGGCTAGGGAAAACAAACAAAAAATATTTTAGAGAAAAGAATATCACAAATATAAGAAATTTAGATGTGTGTTCTATAGATTACATTCTCTCTTATTTATTTTGGGGCATATGTTTAGTATGTGTAAAAAGTGTAGCAAAAGGTTGTGCTTAATTTCTAAATTCTAAGAGTTATTTTAGTGACCTGTTCTCAAGTGTTGTCATGGATTTAAGTCAATAGTTAGCAATGATCTTCTGAAACCTTCAATCAATTCAGCTCCAATACTTTCTGGAAATGATTAACAATTGAAATAGATCCATATATCCAAAGTGATATTCAGAAGGTGTAAGGAAAAATAGTTTAATATATATTTATAAATATTTATAATTCATGTGTATGTAACTTATATTTTGAGTGTTTTTGTCTGTATGGAATCTATATATATTTAGTTAGATTTCTGACAAAACACATAGGAAAATCAACGTAAGGAGAAGGATGGTTTATTTTGTTGATTGTTTTCAGAATTCAGACAGTAGTTGATTCTTAGAATTGCTCCAGGCTCTGTGCAATATAGACCTCAAGGTCATAACAGCAAATGCAAGAAGACTCTATTAGTTACATTGTATATGAAGACTATTAGTTACATTGTATATTTCTACTGTTTACCTTCCCATATTCTTTTCTTTTTTCCTTTTTTTGTTTTTGTTTTTGTTTGTTTTTGTTTTTGTTTTTTTCCAGGTAGGGATTCACTGAAGTTTTGGAAACTATCCTCGAACTAGCTCTAGTAGACCAGGCTGGCCTCAAACTCATAGACATTCTCCTGCTTCTGCCTCAACAGTGCTGGGACTAAAAAGGCTTATGCCACCATCAACTGCCCAGTTGTGTTTACCTTCCGAAATTCTGTCAATGGCCTTGGAAAGCTCCATTCGAGGAACCCTAAACTAACACATACAGCTGGATCCTTGGCTTTCTGAGCCCTTGATGCAAGCCTTAATAACCCCTAATTCTTGCATCTCATAGACCTTAACAATCATTGTCACTTAATTAACACTGCTAAATTATTTTGACAGGTCAAGATTTAGTCTGCTTCCTTGGACTGCAGTTTCATCAGCCTTTGTGATTCTTCAAGTATGACTATGTAAAAAACACTTCCCTTTTGGGACATGTTATGACTCTTTCAGGTTAAGTACTCTTTTCAAATGAGATTGAGTTTTCTTAAGTTGTAATCTTCAACGGGTGGACTATTGCCCAACTTTTCCATTGGCTCAGTGTAGGGTAAATGCTTTCTAAATGTCACAGATCACTTAACAGTTTATAGCACCTGCTCTTTAACTGTCTTTTTTGAAGTTTTAAACTTGCTTGTGATCCTTCCCTTCAAACTCTGCAATTTTCATCTTTCTCTTCATTACCACATAGGGCAATTAAAAGCAGTGAGTACCAATCATACCATGGTTTGGGTGGTCTTCTGTCTTGAAATGGCCCTGTCAAATCAAGTTAGTTTTAAACTCAGTCTTACCGGAGGAATCAAAGCGAACAAGAATGTAGCCATATCTTTTTTCTAAAATGGAAATTAAATAGCCTCTAAGATTTTTCCCAATAGGGTTCTAGTTTCTCCTAAAACTTCATGAGAAAAGTCCCCACTTTTCACATTGCTGTTGGCATTTCGTTGCAGGAACTTCTACGTGAGTGCATGTAAAACACTGCTGTTGTGTTCCAGGATCTTTTCTTGCCTGCAGCATTAATTTACTCACATTCTTTTGGACAATCAGTTCCAAAAATTTATGAATAGAATTGTCATATTTATAAAACCAATGTCCCATTTCTTAGTACCAATTTTCTCTATTGATTACTTTAATCATTACATTGGCAAAATACCTGACCAAAAAAAACTTAAGCAAATCTTCATTTTGGATCATGATTCAAGGTTATATCTTAAGCTAGTTGTAGAAGTAAGCATTGTTATCCACATGGTAGTGGTTATAAATATGAAACATTCAAGAAAAAGAAGATAATGGAGACTAACATAAAGATTTAAAACTGCTGCTGAGGCCAGAAGGTATGTGGAAGGATCGGATTCTATGCAAGAAATGATAAGAAGCTTTTGTATTAACACAAGATGTACACAGTCTAAACTGCAATAAATGGAAATGCCAGCATTTTGGACATGCCAAGACCATGAACCAGCTGTCAATGCAATTCTGGATTTGAGCCAACTAAATGGAAAGGTCAAATTAGCTGTAAGAGGCAGAGTTAGAAGGTCAGAGCTATTATACAAAGCTATTAGAGCACAAATGATTCCATCTGGAACCCCAGATGTTGGGTATGGATCTACAGCACTCAGTGATTTCCCTGTTGGGTTTTATTGAATCTGGAACTTCATGGTGAGAAAGACATGGCAGTAGAAAACGAATGGGATACTAGATGGATACTCTAATAGTATAGTAAGTATATTCTGGGAAACATGAGACAGTTGATCATATTGTTAGCAGTTAGGATCTAGAGAGAAATAAATGTGAGTGTTCTAATTGTTTTCAGTTTTAGTCAGTCCAAGGTCTGTCCATTTAACCATGATGCCAACATTCAAGGTTAGTCTTCCCATTAGAGCTAAATCTTTCTAGAAGTGGCTTCAAAAACACACTAGGAGGTTTTTCTTTTAGAGGATATTTCCTCAAGTTTCCACTCTGTATAAGACATCACAAAGAATATTCATCACATTGCTGAGAAGCTAAGAAGAAAAGTAAGGTAAAAAAGAGAGGCCAAAATCAAGTATCTTCCCCCATGGCCTTATATCCAATAGTGCAACACCCTCTATCCAGGCCTATCAATTAAAGTCTACCACATCCTAAGAGTATTTTGGGCTACGGCACAAAATTTTACCTTCTGCATCTTTGGAGAACACTTCAAATGAAAACTAAAGCAATATGAAACATGGATATAGAATGCTAGAACCCCAAGAAAATATAGCATCCACTAAATGTTTTGAATTTTAAGTTAATCTTTAAAGCAAAATGGAGGAAACACAAAACAGAGAAAACTTTAATTACTATTTCCTCATTATGTTCTGAATAATTCAACTCTTACACTGGTTTTATTGAATTATCCAAAAGGTTAAGAGTATACTTTCATTCACTGAGCACTTAATGAGGCCTGGTGTCTGTTTTTATGATCTTGACATAACCTGTGCCATTTAAATCTATGCCATTTCCCAAAGGCTGTGGGACTAATCATTGTCTCTTTACTCTCCAGAAGAGAAGTGGCCTCAATTTTACTCCTCATGCAGCACAGAATGCTCCTATTGCCCAGTGAGACAGTTTTCCATGTTTTACATGAGACTTTTTTCTAGAGGACCCTGATAGAGACAGACCTGTAAGGTTTTCTCTTCAGGAAGCAAATGTCATTGGGTTGCTTTGTTTCAGGGTTATTTGAAAGTTGAATACCTTCCTGAGGAATTGTTTCTGCAGTGATTGCCAATTTTCTGCTTGAGAGGTTTATGATCAAATCGTGTCTGGAGGTTTAAGTTGGGATTCTTTCCGCTGTGGATGTCTAAGGACCTTTTCTGGCATATGCTAAATTTTTTTTTCTACTGTAGTTTACATTTACAATTTCCAGCATTCACCCAAAAGAACTATCCAGAGCATATGGCTTAAAACCCAATAGATTTAATTTCATGGAGGAATAAATGTGCATAAGGAATTAAAATGGAAAGTGGAAAGCCTATGGTAAAACATCAAAGAAAATGTAGGAAAACAGAAAGAGTAATCTCTAAAGCTAGTCTAAATGATGTAAATATTCTGGTAAAGAGTAAATTACATCTCTGAAAATTCAGCATATACACAAGAAATGGTTCAATGTAAGTTGAAATAAAAGCTCTAATTAAACATTTCAATAAGCAAAATAAAAGAGAAATGGTTTATTCTCTTCTAGCTTTTGCTTTTAGGCTATTGTGTAAAAGAAAATCAACCGTCTTTCGGAATGTTCATTACCTAACCGTGGGTGACCAGCTTGGTCATATTATCCACAACAATTTTCTGCATTCTCAGGGAGCACATATCAGGGGAAATAATGACTAGCATTTTTTTCTGACGAATGTAATGATAGCAGTAATAGTCTACATGGAATTAGCAAGTCTAATGTGGCATGGATTATGCAATCAAAAGTCTCCAAATTAAAACTGTGCCTTGTATGAGCATTCTGTAGAACAAACACAAAGAAGCATATTTATATCACTTTACAAACTATAATAATCAATTTTCTCCATTGCATTTAGTAACCTAATTTTCTAGAAAAAGTAAATTAAATATAGAAGTGGCTTCATTTGAACATATCAGAATCATTTTAACTTTTGCCTCCATTTGTTCTGTGCCAGAAGATACATGTCCTTGCTTTACATGAGTGTCCACTATGGAAAAATGTGTACAATACATACATAAATAAATTATTAATCCATTCCCATCAATTTTAGTCTGATGAATCTAAGTTCAATGACTCTTACTCAGTGTATTAATGCTATCACTATATTTGACTAAGTTTATCTATTTATTTGTCTCTATCTATCATCTATCTACCTATCTACCTATCTATCTACCTATCTATCTATCTACACACACACAGAGGCTTTTTTCAAGAAATCTTATACAGTTTAAGAGATGATTGAAAAATAAGGGGGAATTTTAATACATATATTACACATAAAACCTTTAATATGATTCTAAGTTTTCAGTACAAGTGGCTTGAAACATTATATGTCTAAATAGTAATGTTGAGATTTTTAAACAGATAATTAAGATCATATTTAACCAGTCACAACTCCCGAAAGATATCAATTTCTTTTTTACATATTACCCAATGGTTTCCTACTGAATCACCCCCTTCTTATGAACTGAATAAAATCATAGATCACGTGTAGGCAATAATTCTTTTTTATTCACTTATTAGGAGACATTTAAGTTGTTTCCACATTTGGCATTCCATTGATAATGTGATAGTGAACATTAGAGTGTAACATCTCATAAAGATTCTGAGTTTACCTATAAAAATGCTAAAGTTGCATGATATTATAGTTATTTTACATATATTTCTGATGAATTATTTTCTATATCAGTTTCACAATTATGTGCCCCAACTCCTGATGTATAAGCGTTCCATTACTCACTAAAACTTACCTATTTCTTTCTTAATACATATTGTAAGATCCTTACCAATGAGAATGATTTTTTTACTGTAGATTTAATTAGCTTTCCCCTGTTTAGTAACTTTGAGCATGCCCATTTTTAAGGTTACACTGAACAACTGGTTAATAATTCATTCCATTTTACAGCCTTACCAGCTGTGTCATCATGGAGTTATAGCCACTCCTTATATAATTGGGATATTAACTGGTTATCAAATATACTCTTTTATGATGTGTTTTTGTCCATCAATGTTGACTATTCATTATGGAAACAACAATAATTTTATATAGTTTCAGGTTTTCATTTTTTGTTTCATTGCCAATTTTTTGGTGTTGTCTCTATGAAACCATTGCTAATACCAATGCATTTAATCTTTCTCATATAACTTCTTGTAAGAGTTTAGGGTTTATTAGATATTTTGATTAAATCATTAATTTTGGTTAAAGCTGAGTTTGGGGTTTGGTAACTATATTGGTCCTCATTTATTTATTTGCATGTAAATGTGCTTTTTTCCAAATTATTGATTAAAGAGATTATCCTTTCCTCATTAGTTTTGAGACCTTAGTCAAGAATTAGTACTATTTTGGATTTATTTATTATGTTCAATCATTATGTAGCTATGTATCTACCTCTAAGCTAGTTTCATATTCCAGCTATTATAGGTTTATAATATGTAATTAAAGTTTGAGGTATGTATCAACTTTATTATTCCTTCTATTGTTGTGGATATTATATTTACTCAGTTTTCTTTTTATTTAACCCCTTTAATTGAAAATTTTCTGATGGCTTGATTTCAATTTTAGTCAATTTTTCTTCTGCTTGATTTTATTTACTTTGAAGTCCACAGTAAAAGCTTTCAGTTCAATTACTGTGTTTTAACTTCTTTGCTTATTTAGACAAATTTACCATTTCCAAACCCTAATGAAATTCTTACTGTGTTTAGACATGATTATCATAATGTGGACATAAATTATATATCTCAGCTTTATTAGTTTTCTGTTTAAAATATTTAGTCTATGTTTTTGTATCTGCAGATATTTGAAAGAAAGCTTATGAGAAAATGATCAGTTAGGTGGAAGATATTTAGTCCTAAGTACCAATGCTCTGAAAAATAATATGCTAGATCTTTATCACAGTGGAATTATTAACAGGTAAACTCCTTAAGAGAAAAGGCTGAGACTGGTTTTACTTTTGCATTAGCTATATGGTATGGGAAGTCCTTCTGTCTATGTATTGCTTTTATTGGTTAATGATTAAAGAAACTGCTTTGGCCTATAGGAAGGCAGAATTTAGCTAGGTAGGTAAAACTAAACTGAATGCTGGGAGAGGAAGGCAGAGTCAGGGAAAAGCCATGGAGCCTCGACCAGAGATAGACACGATGAAACATTACTGGGCAAGCCATAGCCATGTGGCGATATACAGATTAATGGAGATGCGTTAATTTAAGATAAGAGTTAGCCAGAAATACGCTTAAACTATTGGCCAAACCATATTGCAAATAATATGATTTCTGTGTGACTATTTCAGGGCTGAGCAGCCAGGAACAAACAAGTGGTACATTCAAACAAATTGGCGTTCCAACATGTGCCAGCTAAATCCACATAAAACCTGAGAGGGCTTGGAAAGGAATTCTAGACACTAAAACACAAAGTTTAACCACATTTTTTTCATATGGGTTCTGCTTGCTGGTAGGATGCTGAAGCTCCTTTAAGAAGGGTCTTCCTGATTCAGCAGTAGCAGGAAGATAAAAAGGTGGTTTAAAAACAGTGGCTTTCTGGGCCATGCTGCCAGCATGACTCTGGTTATTTCAGGAGACCAAGCATTCAAATGGGGTTTGTTAACAACATGTTACATATTGCTTAATGGTGCCACATAGACCTGCTGAATACTTGGAAGTGGGGCAGTGTGCATGGCTTGCAGAGGCAGTGAACATGCCTCCACTATGCTAGAGTGGACAAAGCCAAAAGGCAAAGCAGCCTTCGCTCTAGTCATGCCCTGGCTTGGCATTTTAAGAAATGGCCCTAGACAGAAAAGGAGGTCAGATAAACAACAGGACAGATTCAGACATGAAAACCTCTAAACAAGACACAGTGTGTTTAAAAAACATATATAGACTTGGGAGAGAGAAGAAAAAGAGTAAAGAGACAGTAAATGTAATATAAAAGGCTATAGACAGTCATAGATTAAAGGAGTAAAAAAAATAAAAATAAATAGTAAACTTGTAGAAAAAGTAATAGAGTAAGAAAAATGAGCCACATAAAGATGAAATATACAGAGAGTCTAGATTATGTATATTATTGTGTTTTCTTTAAATTATTTGACTGCGAAGGAGCTAAGTACAGAGAGACATTTTATTTTATGGTCTGCTAACCTAAACCAGCATAGATTCTTTTAAAGGTATCTGAGTTCAGAATTTGGGTCTAAAGATTTGTTGCTTTAGAAAAGAGGTTCTTCTTTTGTTTCCACAGAAGATGAGAACCTATGGATTTCTTTCAGACTAATGTGGTTTGATGGACCAAGATCCCCCGAAAGGTCACCCAAAAATTACTTTGCCCAACAAAAAACAGGAAGTAAGTTGAAGAGAACTATGCCCAAATTCCCAAATATTGTTTATAAATGCTTGTTTATATTTTAAAAGGGATATACTATAGATATTAACACTTTGCATTGGAATGAATATTGATCTATTGATAAAAATTTAAGGTCAATTTTCTTATACTGCATATATGTATTTCTGCTCTTGATTCAGGAATTGTGCTTGTGCAGCTCATTTAAAATGTAATGTATAATTAAGAAATATAGATTAATAGCTAACCATCTATAATAGTCAAGGTTTTAGTCATGTTAGTTAAGTTTTCTAGATATATAGAGATACATTTCAGTTATGTAGGCTTGGGAAGAAAAGATAGGTGAATGTTTCCACACACAAGCATATGTCATGTGAACTGACATCCCAGATGGCACTTACACTGGAGAAGTTTAAGCTTGCTTTGTTTATCAGATCTGGAACAGGCATGAAAGGGAAAATAGTATTGCTTTAAATCTTTCCGGTACTAAAAACTTTTAAAATGCTTGAAAATGCTTTAAAAATTTATTCCAAAACATTTACTATTGACTGACATGTTTCAGTTGAAGTTCTTTGAATTTATTTAAGAAATATGTCCAGTTATATTTTTCTTTGAGGCATGAAACTAGACTAGCAAGATCCATTACAGGGTCCCAGAAATGTACCCCTAAAAGGTCGTACAAGTGCCTTTGTCAGGAGCAAGAATAACTGGATGCTATTAATAGTGGTAAGGGTTTTTTATGACAAAGATTATTTTATGCCATATTTAATATTTTCAGATAATCGTCATGTCTTTGATTTATATTTGTGAATAAGAAAGAGATCTCCATTTTTAAATAACTGTTTTATATTATAGTTAGTTTAGATAATACTTATATTACCACTGACTAAACCATTTTCAACAGATTAAAACTCTGTAGTAACATGCAGGTGAAATTTACTACCTACATTGTGTATTAAAATGATTACCAAATGGTGGTCAACTAAGCTCACACTTTGGCACTGACCTTTATTAGATGTGTCTGGATTAACTATGTAAAGTTTAAAAAAATATTTCTAGTGAGTTCCATGTGTATATAATGCAGCCATTATTAAGGTGTGTGAACTTCCTTAGGTTTACATACTTTGATCCAAGGAGCTCCACAAGTACACAAGGATTCTAGTATGGGTAAATTCCTCAAAACTACAGAAGCTGGTAAAAGATCAGGGAAAGGAAAACTACACAGCCTAGTGTTTTTCTTTGAATTTTTTGATTGTAGACAGACATTTGATTTGGGGAACTGCTAAGCTAAGCCAACATATATATTTTAAAGGTATCTTGAATTCAAAATATAGATCTAAGTATATATGGCTTTGGAAAACAGGTTCTTTTTTTGTTTCTACAGAGGATGAGAACCTGTGGAATCCTTTTAGACTAATGTGATTTGATGCACAACACCCCATAAAAGGTCACGTGAACACCCCCCAAAAAATTTTACCCAAATAAACTGCAGGAAGCAGTTTGGAGAGAACTATGTCCATATTCCCAAATATCATTTGCAAATGTTTCTTTACATTTAAAGAGGGATATGCTATAGATATTTGCATTGGTGTGGACTTTGGTTCATTGATATAAATTTAAGGTCAATTTTTTTATACTGTGTTTAAATATTTCTGATCTTGATTAAGGTATTGTGTTTGTGAATCTCATTTAAAAATGTAATGTATAATTAAGAAATATAGGTTAATAGATGATCATCTATAATAGCCAAGCTTGTAGTCATGTTAGTTAGATTTTTCTAGATGTACAGAGATGTATTTCAGATAGATAGGCATTCTTCAAACCTTTCAAAGACTAGGATCAGGACATAGAAAAATTTTAAAATCTTAGGACTTTTCAAGACAATGAGACACATCTTCTCCTGGCAGCACCAATGTACTTTAAGAGGAAGATGGGCAATGAAGTGACTCCTTATGAAGTTTGCTAGACATTTGGGCAAGAAACTGCTCTTGCATGTACTGATTGATAGTATGTTGGGTGAACTGGACCTGCAGGACCCACTGAGAAATGACTTCTGAACTTGCCTAAAGGTCAGATGGGAGTCTGCCAGACATTCTACAGGACACAGAAGAAAGTGACTGACAAAATACCAATATAGGCAGAATTGTCTTTGAAATTTTTTGCTTCATGGAAAGATCTGCTGGATACTATGGGCCTGTGGGATGAAGATTGGATGCCCCAAAGGTACAGAAAAATCTTGGGTGACTGTTCAGGCAGCGAGATGTCTCTGTCCAATTCTAGAGTCTTGGAAGTTGCTTAAAATGCACTCAGGAGGCAGAGGCAGATGGATCTCTGTGAGTTCGAGGCCAGCCTGGTCTACAAGAGCTTGTTCCAGGACAGGCTCCAGAGCTACAGAGAAACCCTGTCTCAAAAAATGCACTTCCTGTTTACATAAGTAATATATCCTTCAGCAGTCTTTGATGGAGTTAAAGAATAGATAGAAAGTAAATATAGTTTTGGTTAATTATGATAAAAGATAAAGTAGATATAAATATTGTAGCTTTAATTCTTGCTTGATACCTGTCTTGTTATATGTAATTTTACTATGTTAAAGTTAAAACCTTCCTTTTTATTTAAACAGAAAAGAGGAGATGATGTGGGATTCTCCTCTGTATGCTGTGAATACCATTGGTTAATAAAGAAACTTTCTTGGTCCTGTACAGGGAATAGAGGTAGGTGGGGAAAGAAAAACTGAATGCTGGAGAAAGGAGATAGAGTTTAGGAGATGCCATGTAGCCCTGCTGGAGACAGATACATGAACTTTACCCAGTAAGCCACAGCTATGTGGTAATACACAGATTAATAGAAATGGGTTAAATTAAATTGCAAGAACTAGTCAATAAGAAGATACAGCTAGTGAACCAAGCAGTGATTAATATAGTTTCTGTGTGGTTATTTTGGGGCTGAGCAGCTGGGAACAAACAAGCAGGCCTCCAACAATAGGTCGAAAATTAGTGCATCCAAAGGATGTTAGAATTGATTCAGAAACCACTGTAGAGGTTAAAAACTTCCATCATGTTCCTTTTATATTTTCACTACATAAATTATTTTACAAAATGTAAGATTCCCCAACTGGATACAATTATTTTACTCTCTTTTGGTTATTTCTATTTCCTACCCTGTATCCAGTACTTGCTGATTGAATTTCTTTCTTCTTTCTCCCTCCCTCCCTCCCTCCCTCCCTCCCTCCCTCCCTCCCTCCCTCTCTCTCTTCCTCTCTCCCTCCCTCCCTCCCTCCCTCCCTCCCTCTCTCTCTTCCTCTCTTTCTCTCTCTCTCTCTCTCTCTCTCTTTCTTTTTTTCTTTCTTTCTTGCTTGCTTGCTTTTTCTTCCTTCCTTTTTTCTTCATTACTTTTTTCATTATTTCTTGTTTTTTCCCCTTTGATAGTTATTAGTTACTCCTTATATGAAGAGTTCTCTCTACCCTACATGTATTAAAACTGCCTTCCTTTAATGTGGTTATGAATCAGTGTCAGTAGGTCCAAGATTTTTCTTAGAGCAGTAATGCTTTACTGCCATTAAAGAACCTTGCACTTAAATGAAGTTTCAAATAATGCTTTGACTTTTCTATGACAGAAGAGGATTTGGTTTTCTCTTATACTCTAGAAGATCTGGATCATGCTAGCAACAAAGGTATGGGCAACATCATTTAAAAGAATTATTTAGTGTCCTAGTAAACTGTCCTGTCTTATACATGAAACTGCAGGAAGCAACATATTCATTTCTGGGGGCAACACACAGAGAAATAGCAAGGAACAAAGTGATTTTAAGGGTAAATAGGATAAAAAGAAAAGAATTACCTAAGAACAAATTCAACTGAAAACTTTCAAATATTTGGAAAGGAAAGAAATTTCAAGATCAAAAGCAAGAGAGCAAGCCCCTGTGGAAAAAAGTATTGGTGATTAAATAAGCATATTTCCTTATATACACACAGAAAAGAAAGGTGCACTGGGAAACAAATTTAAGTGAGGGAGGGGGTTAAAATAAAATTAATTTTCTGAAAAAGTCATAAGGAGTCAAGTCCACCTAAAATTAAATATAATACATATATGCATACACATACACAGTTTAAGTGAAATTGTCCCATCTGGGCTTACAATACTTCCAATAAAGAGTCATAGACTATCTAAAAAAATCAACACTGGATACAAGAAGCCCCCTTTTGTCTATGGTCAATTTGTTGGGAAAAGGAGAAATGAGAGAGGCTTCATGTCTATCTAGCAATAAATGACTTTTTTTCAGTCCAAGTCCTAACAGAATTTAACTAATTGCTCTGTATTACTAAGAAATATCTTTCTATTTCAGTCTTTTTTTTTTAACAACATGTTGGTCTTCAGTTTCTTAAAAAAAATCAAGTAAACAGAAAAACTGAATAAAGATTATATTTCAGAGACATTTTAGGTATGCAAGTGTGTGTCTTAAGATTATCAATATTCAGTATTTTTGAATCATTCTTCAACTCTTCGTGTATTTTCTTTTTTGTTTAGGAAATGACAAACTGGAATCTCATTTATAAGCTTCTGAAACTAGTTAATTATATGTATAGTTTCTTTATGTTTTTTTTTCATCTCAGAGATTCAATAACTTATTTTGCAAGATTGTGTAGTTCTTTTGGTTTAATCACACTCAAATGGATTTTCTGTCACAGTGGAAGAGGAATTTGGAAGTAAAAGCTAACATTAGTTACTCCACTTTTCTAATTTTTGCAAAAACTCTGACCATTAAAGAGACTTTAAAGATATTATAAAGTTTTAAAAGTCATTATAAAGTTTTAAAAATTATTTCCTTCATTCTAGCTAACTAGGTTTATAAAGCCAAGATGTAAGTTCACAAAATTCTACTTGTTTTAATATCCCAGTAGCTGCCAGTACATATGTAACCAATACAACACTGCTTCCATGTCCTCATAGATAATCTAAATGCCTAGGTTGACTGTAAAGCTAAACAAATACATGTAAGACTTAATAGATGGCTCAGTAAAATGAGCAGAAGGTTTATGTGAAAAATCAAATAAGAAAACAAATTCAATGTATTTTTTGAAATAATCATTGGACATATTTAGAAAAATGTCACACTGGAATGACAAAGATCAAAACTTTAAATTTGTCATTAATCTCCATAGTAATCATATTTAGTCAAAAATTAGAAATGACACGGTAGGCACAAGTGTTTGACTGTTCCAAAATCTCACACAGACTCAATAGAGCAATATTTTTTTTCAGATGAAGCTTCATCATGGCCTAATGGAATCTGATTAATTGTTATATGACCATTCTTTGTATTATTTCATTGTAACTAACATTTTCACATGAGCAATGCTAATTAAACTATAGATGTTCTTCTTGACTGGTTGTTCTCTTTTGTCCAGTAAGCCATTGACTCTCTTATTCATGTTTTTGTTCACAGGCATTAGAGTCATGAAAAGCATATTAGCTTCTCTATAAGCTGAGAAGAGAACAGACAAAGATGAACATTAGCTATTCACAGTTGTGGAGCCTCCAGGAAATCTGTGGTAAAATCAGAGGGCAAGTAAGTAGGGAGCTAGACATAGAAGTACCATGGATAAAAACTGTGTTCTCTAGTTGAGAAACATGGATTCAGGGCTGTAAAAACATGAGTCATAGCAATTAAAGGAGTTAGGGAATTCTTTGGAAATTTCTAACATCATCATTTTTATCCTTCCATGGTCTCATATTGTCATAGGATTTTTGTTAATAATTTTATATCTTATTTACTCTGTAGAGTCTAGATCTCTATGAAAATGCACTTGCATGCACCTGTGGAGAGAAGATAAGCATTTATTGCTCAACAAGATGAGCTATTATAAATAAAGTGGGCACAGAATGTTACTCAGACACTTTAGATTTGTAAACTTGTAGTTGTTGTTTCTTTTTTTCTCAACCCATTTCCATCAAAATTATTCACAATGATGAAAAAATAAAATGCTTCATGCAGTGTTCAAAGGATCATCTGACACATCATTAACTGGATACTAGAGAGTGACTTAATATATTTAAATCATGTTCTCACCTGACAGTACCTTCAAATTCTTTTATGGGGAACACATTTGATATAGTCCCAATCCTAAAGATTTGAATATCTAACAGCCTAGTATCTAGTTCAGCCAAATTGTTGCATATACCATCACAAGATCCATCATAAACATAAAGCTGAATTATAGAATTTATACTACATTATTCTTAATAGACAGAACCAGACACAGTTTTCCTAATATCATTGTTAAAGGAATAAATTTTTGTTTTTTAAAAAAAATTGTTTGTTCAGAGAGTAGAAGGGGAGGGGAAATGAGGGAAAGGGAGTAAAGAAAAATGTATAGCTCAGTAAAAACAACAAAAAAATAAAAATTGATTCTTCTCATAGAATTATTTTATAAAAAAATTGAAATTGTTTAAAAATAATTAATTTAAAAACAGAAGTCTAAGGTCTGAAAAACATAGTAACATTAAGAATTTTATCAACAATATGTGCAAAACTGTAAATAAATTAAATTTACTTCTCTTTTTAAAAGCATTACATTTTGTTATTAGATTATAGCAAAAATATTAAAATACATGTTATGGATCTCAATACTAATTACATAAATAGTTCTATGAGTCTAAAACTCAGGTATTAGTCAGGGTGTTCCTCTGGGAACAGGCATGAAGGCCTGAGAAACCTCTGGAGCAGGCAAGCAAGGCCTAAGTGACCAACTCCAGGAACAGGTAGGAAAGCTCTAGCCATCTGCAGGAGTGGAAAACGAATGAACTATGGCTCAGGTTCTACCTTGAGGAGCAAGCATCTGAGCCTTGAACCCATGGGCACTGGGAGGAGGGATCTGACCTGGAGGCTGATCAGAGAAACAGCTTCAACTGAACCAATGGAGGAAAAGATTGGTAGAGAACAAGGCAAGAACACACTCAACAACCCAAAGAGTAACACTGTATCACAATAAATAAAGAAATGAAAAAGAAAAGTGGTTCTTCAACAGCAAGACGCGAACACTCCAATACAGATGAAACAGAAGGATATGACTTTAAAAATAACTTTAGAAAAATGCTTGAGGCCCTTAAAGAAAGAAATGAAAAAATCCCTCCAAAAAGTAGAGGAAAAGACAAACAAAGTATTGAAAGAATCAAACAAAATACTTAAATAAAATGAAGAAAAAGGTGAAAGAACGCATTTAATACTTGAAAACCAAAATAGAAACAATAAAGAAAACACAAATTGAAGGAATTTGGGAAAAAGAAGATATGAGTAAATGATCAGGAACTACAAATGTAAGCATAAACAGCAAAATACAAGAGATGAAAGAGTATCTCGGTTGTTGAAGATATGATAGAGGAAATAGACTCATTAGTCAAAGAAAATATTAAATATAACAAAAGCTTAAGACAAATATCTAGGAAATCTGGGACATCATGAAAAGACCAAACCTAAGAAAAATCGGGATAGAAGGAAAAGTCCAACTCAAAGGCACAGAAAATATACTGAACAAAATTATAGATGAAAACTCCCCAACTTAAAGAAGGTGATGGCTACGAAAATACAAGAGGCTTACAGACTATCAAATTGACTGGACCAAAACAAGTTCTCTAGCCACATTATAATAAAAACACTAAACATAAAGAATATGAAAAATATTAGGATCTGCAAAGATCAAGTAACATATAAAAACAGACCTATCAGAATTACATCAGACTTCTCAATGGAAACAATGAAAGCTGGAAGGTCTCAGTCAAGTGTTATGCAGACATTAAGAAACCATGGATGCCAGCACAGATTACTATATCCAACAAAATTTTCAGTCTCCAAAAATGGAGAAAATAAGATATTCCATGACAGATCTGGATTTAAACAAAATCCAGCCATACACAAAGTACTGAAAGAAAACTCCAACCCATGGAACTCAGCTACACCCACAAACACACAGATGATAGATTATCTCATAGCCACAAATCCCAAAGAAGGGAAAAGCACACACATTAACATCACCAACAACAAAAACTAAAATAATAGGAACTAGTAATCACTTGTTATTAATATACCTTAATATAAATGGACTCAACTCACCTATAAAATGACACAGGCTAACAGATTGGGTACAAAACCAGAATATATCCTTCTGCTGCATACAAGAAACACCTCAACCTCAAAGACAGACAACACCTCAGAGTAAAGGATTGGGAAAAGATTTTCCAATCAAATGGGCCTAAGAAACAAGCTGGTGTAGCTGTCCTAATATCTAACAAAATAGAATTCAAACTAAAATCAGTCAAAAGAGATAAGGGAAGTTTCATATTTTTCACAGGAAATAAATACATCAAGAGAAAATCTCAATTCTGAACATCTATGCCACAAATACAAAGGCATCTTCATTTGAAAAAGAAACATTACTAAAGCTTAAATCACACATTAAACCTCACATACTAATAGTGGGAAACTTCAACACCCCACTCTCACCACTGGACAGGTCTACCAGACAGAAACTTAATAGTGAAATAAGGGAACTAACAGATGTTATTACTCAAATGGACTTAACAGACATCTATAGAACATTCCATCCAAACAGAAAAGAATATAACTTCTCAACACGTCATGGAACTTTCTTAAAAACTGACTACATACTTGGTAACAAAGCAAACCTCAACAGATACAAAAAATTTTAATAACCTCGTGTATCTTATTGGATCACCTGTTTACCTGGCTTAAAGTTAGAATTCAATGGCAACACTAATTTCAGAAAGCCCACAGACACATGGAAATTGAACAATGCTCAGCTGAATCACTCTGGGTCAAGGAAGAAATTAAAGACTTCCTAAAATTGAACAAAAATGACCACACAATATACCAAAAGTTATGAGACACAATGAAAGAGGAATTAAGAGGAAAGTTCATAGTTAAGAAGAATGTTTATACATTATTTGTAGTTCATGCCTACATAAAGATGCCAGAAAAATTCTACACTAGTGAATTAACAGAACACCTGAAAGCACTAGACCAAGAAACAAACTCACTCAGGAGGACTAGACAAAAGCTATTCCCCCCTTTTTCTTTCACTTTTTATTTTTTTTCTGTATATTTTTGCCAGTTCTTGGCATGTAGATGCAGCATTTCAGTGTTATGTGGAACCACGAGAGTCTGTTAAAGGGCCTCAAGAATTTATTTAGGTATATGATAGGTACATACACTCACAGATACAAAGCCAAGTAGATGCTGCTGCTTAAGCAGTTGTCTTCGTCCAGCCATTCTGCCCATGGGTGAAGCACCAACCGCCAGCCTTCTCTCTGCTCCAATCAGCAAAGAGAGCACGAATTCAAGAGAAATTCTGTGACCCTCACTCGCAGCTTTTAAGACCATGCCTTAGGGCTTGTTCCCCCAAAAGTCATTGGCTAACTGGATCAAAACCCCACCACATTTCAGTCTGAGCCTTCACTGCCAGGAGCCACTTCTCCTGTGTCCAAACATTTCCCTCAGTGCCACTTCTCATGACTTCATATGTTTTCTTTGGTGGATTCAGAAGCTAACGTATCATAGTACAGCATAATTTTCAATGAAACAATTTGACTGTAATGGTACTATTTCACAATCTGCTCATGTTCTGACAAACTAAATCAACTAGGGATCAACATATGTCTTTTGTGAAGACAACTTAACCTCAAGCCATATCTTCATGGATAGCATTCTGATTAGATTTTATTACTTTTTAGTTTATTTATTTATTTAAATGTCTCTTATGAAGACAATTTAACAATAATTCTCTCTCCCTGAGGACTAGCTTTCATGCTACCAGAAGATGTCGTTCAGGCTTGTATAGGAGGCAAGCAACCAATAATCCTACCCACATACGACATCTATGCTATCCCACAACTGTAGCAGCATGGCATAATTATCCTGAGGATGCAGCAGCAACACATGCCTCAAAGATACAACAAGTCTCTAATTGGAATTGAGATGTGCTCAAGAAGAGGGAAATCAAACCTGGAACTGGAATGTAGCCGGGTACCCAGAATATGAAATTGAGGATCTTGGAGAGAAACCTACAACTCCCATCTCACTAAACCAGCATTATAGACCTTAACTACTTTCTAAATACTTGTCCTTATAACCACATAAGGATAGTTCTGACACTTCATCAATTAAACTTCTCCTTCAAGTACACAAAAACAGTTATGGAATACTACAACTAAGCAAAATGTAGAGTTCTGAAGTCCAGTCCTAGTAGATACATCTACAAAACAACTCATGCACCTAAGGCTCAGGGAACATTTCCAAAGGGTGGCAGAAAGACTTGATCAGGCAGCTTGCTGTGAGATTTGGCTCCTAGTAATGTCTGAAGATATATCCATAAAGTATCACCAACACTTTTGCCTAAATATGAGCTGAACATAAACAACAATAGACATATTAACATGAATGGGAGAAGGGAGAACCCATAGGCCCTAAATTCTACACAAAGAACCTAGAGGGAGCTCAGAAATTTGAAAGTGGAATAAACAGATTTCTACAGAAAAGAGCATGTCAATTATTTATCTAATACCATAGGGTCAACACTGAATATATGCATACAAGGAACATATATGTGAATTATATACATATACACATTTAACAATAATTAATTTAGGAAGGGGCCATGAATTTGAAAGTCAGTGAAATATGTAGAAAGTTTTGGAGAATGTAAATAAAGAAAAAAATGATATGATTATAATCACAAAAGGTAAAAGAAATAATTAAAATATTAAAATTGAAAATATATGCAAATTATCATTACAATGGAAACTTACTGTCCATATCCTTCTTAGACACTTCTCTGAATCATCATTCTTCAGTTTTTGTTCCCAAAAAATGAGGCTGAACTAATGGGTGACTATATATCCTGTCTTAAATTTCCTATCATCTAAATGAACATCATGAACTTATGTCTAAATGAACTCTTAAGTCATTAAAAATAAAAGAAACTTTCTTCAAAGGGAAAAGTTTCAAGACTTGAAGATTTGGGCAAGGAAGGGAACACTACTTCTGCACTCAGTAGAAATATATGCTTTCTAAAGATAAAAGCAAATTGGACAGATAGCATCCAAAAAGAAAGCTAATTTCTTATCAGAAATACTTTCATTTACCCTTTGTAAAAACAGCCCATTAGGCCTATTTACTTACTTTATGTCATTTTGAATATGGAGATATAAAATGCATTGACATAAACCAGAATGCATATACATTTATACATGAGTACTTTCAAAATATTTAAATACTACACACACACACACACACACACACACACACACAAAAGAATTTTCTAGATCAGTTAAAACTAATCCACAATCATAGAAGTCACATACCAAGTCATCTTGTGTAGGAGATATCGGAACTGACTTCAAAGAAATAATTTAAATGTTTCAAATAAAATGCAAAATTATTTTTGTATTATGAATAGAATGTATTTATGTAGCTATGTGATTTCAAAACCAATCAAATTATTAACTTTAAATAATGGACTCTGCTTGATGTGTACATGTCTAAATAAATTTGTTTTAGAAATGTTTGCAATTGCAATAAAATGAAACTCTTACTTTACAGTTAATATTCACCTATAAGTGACTATATATCAAGTTTGTGTTTCTGGGCCGAGTTCAGGGAATCCTGCTGAAGAGAGGGAGAAAAGATTGGAGGAGCTAGAGGGACAATGACATCCTTAGAAAACCCACAGAAACAAGTAATCTAGGTTACAGGAAATTACAGAGTCTCACCAACAACCAGGGAGCTTTCACTGGACCACCCTACATATATGCTACAGTTGTGTAGCTTGGTCTACTTGAAGGACTCTTAACAGTGGAAGCAGGGGTTATCCCTAATGCTTTGGTTGGCTCTTGGGAACCATTTCTTACAATGGATTGCCATGCTCAGCATTATGGTGATATCTTGTTTGTACAAATAAAGTTAGCCGAAAGATCCGAGGGTGGAGCTAGCCACTAACTATTTATAGAGGTCTGTACAGACAGATGGGAGGTAAGATAGGTGGGTGGAAAGAGGAAGTGATAAAGCAGGAAGAGTCAGAAACTTGTTCTCTTTTCATCTGGGAACTGGAGAGTTAAAGTGAGCCCTGGTTTTACTGATTTATCTTTCCAATTTCTCAGCTTTCCCCCGCTTTTATTTCCCCCTGGGCTTTTATTTCTAAGACCTATTATAAGTCCTGGTCCATATTGGTGCTCAATTTAATGGCAGAGATTCATGAAAATGCCACTTGTCTGTAGCTTTTTAGCCATGCACACAGGCCAGAGCTACACATGGGGCTCCTACCAGAGCTACACTTGGGGTTTCTACCACAGAAATAAATTTAAAAATATGATACCCACAGTCCCAAGAAGTGGGGTGAGTGGGTTTTAATTCTTCAATGGTTTATAAATATTTGCTATTGTTTACGGGGTTACAAGTCATTATTAGTTATGGTCAAGAAGAAAGCTGAACAAAGGAGATTAGATTCAGAGGTGGGAAATAGAACAGCATATAAGGGTAGATTATTGAATCTACACTGAAAAGAATTTGGAGAGATATAGAAATAGTATCAAAAGCTAGATTGTTAAATCTACTTTTAGACCAACAAGCAACTACTAGTTTTAAATATTTTACATTGGCTTGGATGTTTTCTATCTTGATACAAAGTTGAGATTATTTTTGTTAAAACATACTGTAAATGCATTTCTAACCTTTCTCAAGGTATCATACCTATGAAACTTATTTAACAAAGCAATGCAAATTTCTAACTCTTGAAAGTTATTATTACCAATTATTTAACAAAATAAGTAAATGTGGGGTAACAATTAGTCATCTATTACAATTAGGTATGTTTTCAAGGTCAAACACTTCAGAGATCTACAAAATATAGAATTTAAGATATTATAATAATATAGTTTCTTTTCTTTTTTTCATGGCAATGAGACATATCAGCTCTTGGTAGCATGAATATACTTCAGAAAAAATGATAGGCATTGAAGAATCTCCAAAAGGAGTTTACTTCCTTTTTGTCAAAGGTTAGTCACTGAGTAAAAACGTGCTCCTGACTTGACTCCTGATAGTATACTGTACATATTGGACAGGAAAGGCACAAAGAAAAGAACTGCTGAACTTTGCCAAGACAAGGAAGAACAATCCTTCAGAGTATCTTGCTTCATAGAAAAGTGTCAGATATGCTAGGCCTACGGATGCCCCAACAGTGCAGAAAAATCTTAGGTGACTTTCCAGGAAGCCAGCTGTTACTGTCATTTCTCAGATTTTTTGGAAGCTACTTGCTTACACTTCCCACTTATTAAGTTAATATTATTCCCTTTTCAGGTCTCTGAGAGAGTCAAAGATTTTATAGCTATACTTACAGTTTTCCTTGTTACCAGATTCAGAAAAGAAATTCACAAAAGAAATGTAAAGTGTGTAATAAGGTTTAGAGACATAAAAAATAGTTATGATAATGTAAATTAGAATAGAAAGTGAATTAGGTACAATTTTTGGACTCACCACTGTAAGACTGATACAGAGTATTTTCTCTGAAGTTGTCATTTATTAATGGCCTAGACATTGCTAATGAATTTGTTGCTTTCATATACCATATATAGTTATTTTACTTATTGTATATAGTTTTTCTTATACTAGGTATAAACTTCCTTTTTTAATTTTCAGACAAAAAAAAGAGGGAAATATGGTAATATCTTGTTTGTACAAATAAAACTTTCCATACGGTCAGAATGTAGAACTAGCCACTAGCTAGCCATAGAAGTCTTGAAGTCTGTACAGACAGACAGGAGTGAGATGACTGGGCAAGAGAGGAAGTGAGGTGGGAGGAGACAGAAATGCACTCCCTTCAAATCTGGGAAGTGCAGAGTTAGGTGGCCCACATTTTTGCTTCTTATCTCTCTGATCTCTCAGCATTTCCCCCATATCAGACTCTGGGCATTTATTATTAAGATCTGTTAGAATTCATACTACACACAATAAATATAAGGGGGTTCATTAGTCTTGCAGCAACTTGATATGCAATGCTTTGTTTATAACCATGGGAGAACTCCCCTTTCTAAACACAAACAGGAGAAGTAGATTAAGCAAGGAGAGCAGACTTATGAAGGAAGACTTATGAAGGAAGACAGTGGGACTATTATTTCACGAGATAATGTCATTCAGAAAAGGTAGTTGACTTTCTGGGTCTGGGTTACCTCATTCAATGTGATGTTTTCTAGTTCCATCCACTTTGCCTCCAAATTTCAAAATGTCCTTAATTTTTTCTGCTGTGCAGTACTCCATTAGGTAAATGTACCATATTTTCTTTATCCTTTCTTTGGTAGAAGGGAATTTAGGTAGTTTCCAGTTTCTGGCTATGACAAACAATGCTTCTATTGTAGTACTATTGAGTATCCTTTGGGTATATACACAAATTTTGTATTGCTGGGTCTTGAGGAAGGTTGTTAACTAATTTTCTGAGAAATCACACACTGACATTCTAAGAGGCTGTACCAGCTTGCACTCCCACCAGCAATGCAGGGGTGTTCCCTTTTCCCCACAACCTCTTCAGCATAAGTTGTCATCAGTGTTTTTGATCTTGGTCATTCTTACAGGTGTAAGATGGAATTTCAAAGTTGTTTTGATTTGAATTTCTCTGATGACTAAGGATGTTGAACATTTCCATAAGTGCCTTTCAGCCATTTTAGATTCCTCCATTGAGAGTTCTCTGCTTAGGCCTGTACTCCATTTTTTTATTGGATTATTTGTTCTTTTGATGGCCAATTTCATGAGTTCTTTGTATATTTTGGAGATCAGTCCTCTGTTTGATGTGGGGCTGGTGACGATCTTTTCCCATTCTGTAGGCTGTTATTTTGTCTTGTCGACCATGGTTTTTGCTTTATAGAAGCTTTTCACTTTCAGGAGGTTCTATTTATTAATTGTTTCCCTTAGTGTCTGTGTTACTGGGGTTATATATATTAGGAAGTGGTCTCCTGTGTCCATGTGTTCAAGTGTATTTCCCACTATCTATTCTATGAGGTTCAGTGTGGCTGGCTTTATGTTACTCACTCATAACTTGTTTTTAGACATAAAGCAAAGAAAACCAGTCTACAAATCACAAGCCCAGAGAACCTATAACAAAGAGGACCCTAAGAGAGATATGTGTGGATATACATTGGAAGTAGAAAAAGACAAGGCCTCCTGAGTAAATTGGGACCATGGGAGAGTGTTGAAGGGGAGAGGAAAAGAAGGGAAGGGAGCAGTGAAACATGTATAGCTCAATAAAAAATATAAATAAATAAATAAATAAATAAATAAATAAGAAAAGGTAGTTAAGTAAGGCAGCAGAATAAAACAGACAATTCAGAAAAAAAGACCCATTGGGCACAACTGCCAAGATATTTCAGTTTAGAGAGGGCTCAGTGGACAAACATGTTACTGAGAGCAAGAAAGAAGTGAGTTCAAATTCCTAGAACTCACATTGTCATAGTCATCAATGACTATAACCCTACTGTTTAAACTGGAGCCAGATAGACCATAAGACCTGGCTGGAAAGGCAGCCTATTGGAATCTGTGAATGGAAGAATCAGTGAGAATCCTGCAAAAAAAGAGAATAAAATAAGGTTAAAAGCCAAGGAAGAAAATACCTGATATCTTTCTCTGTCTTCATTATGTGTGTAACAGGACCCAAGCACCACACACGCATGTTGGCATATACCACACATACAATAGCACACACACTGCACACTCATTTGTGCACAGAGAGAAATATTTTCATCAAATGCATCTGAGAAACTGCTAAAACATAATAATAAATAAACTGAATTGATACTGTTAGATATGCTAACTCATTTAGTAAAAGGTGAATAGTATATCTTCATGTATGGTGAAATTTGAAAAAATCTAGAAGAAGACATAGAAAATATCTTTCATTATTAAGAGTATGTGCATTTTATATAATGAAATATAAAATTTATCTATAAAATAAGAATATAAATTGAATTCATTAAAAGTTGTAAATTGCTCAGCAAAACTAATCATCATCAACATAATAAGATAACAAAGCAACCACTGAAAGAAATCCCCGTGGAACACATTAGGGAGAGTATTTGTATGTAGGGTCTTTGTGGTGCCAGAGATTAAAACTCTACCTTCTTTTATGGTAGACACGTACCAACATACACCCAGGCCCCAGATTTATTAAGGAATCTTATCAATAGGAAATAAAACTACAAATGATCCACTAATAATGGCCAGAGAACTGAGATGGATGTTTAATATGTAAATGATTCGTAAACATTTCAAAAGATTGTAATCTGAAAAGAGGAAATTAAAGTCTGCGCACTTCATATGAATAAATAAAAATGATTGATAATATCAAGGCAAATTATTGAAAAGTTCATAGAACCAGAAAGATACCATATGTACATGTCTAGTAAAAGAATGGTCCCTTTGAAGAACATTGCCTGTTTTGTAGGAGGAATAAGGGTAATATAAATGTATTAAGCAGGTTTGAGTACCTTGATATTTGGGTCAAAGAAATATAAGATGATAAAATGCCATGTAAAATGTATAAGCACTATCTATTAATAGCTTAATCGTTTGAAATGTCCCCAAATATCTATCATCCCAATGAATTAAATAGCTTTGGGTATACTTATCATATTCAAATACTAGAATAATATTCATTTACTAAAGCTCTTCATAGTATGTATGTATACATTTATATACCTCTCTTCATATATATATATATATATATATATATACACATAATAGCTAAAATATGTTGATCAACCATTTAAAGAAATTAAAATTATTTTACTTACCTATTAGCTGAGTTAAGTAAGCAGTAAAGCATATGTGAAAGAAATTATTGTTATACATTTAAACTACAATACATGAAGCAGACCATAGACAATAATAAAATTGCATTGAATTCATGAAAACCTATCAAATCTTAAGATGAAAGAAAAATATCAAAATATTTTTATTGTAAAGTTAATATAGTTATTTCTATATTTCTATATACATCATACCACTATAAAGTAATAACTTTTTCAAAGGATTGAGCCTTCTCAGATCACAGTGAAAACATATACACACACACACACACACACACACACACACACACACACACTGCTGAACTTTTGGAAAACATCAACCCTGAAATTATGATGCTATTATCTGAAAATATATGCCGGGCAGACAGTTCAAGTTCAGCACTCAGTTCAAGACCAGCCTGAGACACATACAGAGCTCCTGCTTTAGAAGTTAAAAAGGAAAGCAGATAGTGATAGCAAACAAGGCAGCTGGGTAGGCAGGTGGGCAGCAAAAGGTGGGAAGGAAGGGAAGAAAAGGAGAGGAGAAAAAAAGAGAGAGGAGGGGAAGGAAGCATCTACTAAAATGTATGAAGCAATGTATAGAACTCTAGCAACTATTAGAGAATGGGTAACATCATTAAATAATTATACTATTTGATAACTGTTTAGACTTAAAGGGCATAGAAAGCCAAGAAAAATTATATAATCATCATATTGACTACTAGAATTACAGATTAATTTGCTTAATTTTTATTTTTATAAAAACATATATCTGTATATAAATTTTACTTAACACAATTTTAATAACTGATCCATGTCATAATTAACACTAGTATTTTAAATAATTTCTTCATTAAAATTGTGATATATATGTCTTCTGCTTCCTATAGTATAATGGTCTTTCTTCCAATTTAAAGTTGTTTTACAAAGTAGTAAGTAATCTCTGAACATAAAATTTTGTATGCCAATGAAATATTTTAATCCATCCATCTGAATATATCCCCCAAAATATTAATATCATGGTACTCAAAAGTTACTGATATTGGAACAGGAGGGCTTCTCTAACTACCACACACTTAAAACAAGCAACTCCTAGGGCTTGAAGTCCAGCAGCTTGAATAAGCAATACAAAACCCAGAAAACAAACCAGGAGAACACAGTAGAATTTAATCTTCACAAGATTAGAAAGGTATTAATACAAAGGCAGAGAGACTGAAAGAAATCTGTCATGCTTTCTCAGTTCCATGAACCACCTGGAATGACGAATCTTGCAATTTTAACACCATATCCCTCCCTATTGAGTTGAAGACACGTTGCCCAAAATTCTTCAAGACAAACCATAAAGAAATAACTGGGGTGACAATCAAAAGCTTCTAGTGTTTTGTGAACTTATGCTTGGTTTGGTTTGAGTCCTGCCTTTTAAAGTTTGCTTCTTTCAGAGTAACACACTTTTCACATAGGACCCGAACTAAGATGCATATGAGTCCATTTGCTTGCACAATTGTATATGGTTTGGGTGGATATCTCTCTAGGCATGGACATGTAGGTTTATGATCTATGCATATTGAACTGAATCATAAGTAGGAGATAACCATTCTGTAAACTACATTGTAAACTTTAGCCTTATAGGAGTCATTGAAGTGGCTGAGAACTGAAGAACCCAGGTTAGAAGTTTTCTTAAGTTTAAATTTTGACATTTCCCTAAAGTGAAACTGCTAAATTTAAAGTAGGAGGATTTTTAAAATGGTAGAAATAGAAGTGTTAACTGTCAAATTTTATAATAAAAGAACCTTAAAACTCAAAAAGCTGTTCTTAACTGAGGAGAGTTGTATAATTAGTCAGTGATTAGAAAACAACTCTAAAGATTCAATAAAAAAAAAAGCTCCTCTGGTTCTGGTTCAAGCTGAACCCTTCAATTTTTGACATTCTGTGTGTTTGTTTGTTTGCTGGTTTGTTTCTTTGGTTTGACTTGATTTTACTGTTCTTCATATATTTTAGTGTTAGTCTCCTTGGAACCTAGATAGGCCTCACTATCTTACTATGGTTCACTATGTTACGTAGGTAGGCCTTGCATTTGCATTTTATCTGCCTCAGTTTCCCACATGATGAAATTGCACACATTACAGTCACATCTTGACAAGAGTTCTGCTTCATAAACTTCTTTCTTTTTACTAAATAGAGTTGTAGGTTTCCATTTTATCAATGAAACATTCCAAGTTTGGCTTTCTGGACTGAGTATTCCTTGGCATTGTGATGTGGGAGGGTCTTCTATCTATTGGTTAATTAATAAAGAAAACTGCTTGGCCTGATAGGTTAGAACATAGGTAGATGGGGAAGACAGAACAGAATGCTGGGAAGAAGGCAGTAAGGCAGAAGCCTCAGGCAGTCACCATGACTCTCTGACCCGAGACAGATGCAGGTTAGGATCTTCCCAGTAAGCTACCACCTCGTGGTGCTACACACATTAATAGAAATGGGTTAAGCAAGTTATGAGAATTAGCCAATAAGAGGCTGAAACTAATGGGTCAGGCAGTGTTTAAAAGAATATGCTTTCCATGTAATTATTTTGGGTGTAAAGCTAGCTGGGTGGCGGGACATGGCCCACCACTCCCATCACTACAGCATTGGAAGAACTGAACAATGACAATGAAAACTGTATCAAACTGTCCATCTTTGAAAATGTAAAGAGTTCGATGAAGGGTAACTGCTGAATGAGAGAAACTTCTTCCATTTTAAACTTCATGATTAATGTGTTCTTACAATTAAAACACAAATGTTTGACAAGGAATTCAGAACATGCTTGAGGTATGTACGGAGTTCTCCAAATCCATATGATTGCTCTGAATGAAGGCATGAAACATTGCACATTTCTATATGAAGCACAAACAGTGCTTTCATTTCTTATTTAAACATCTTAGGAATATGTTTATGAATTCTTTTTATAGTAATGAAGGATATAAGATGTGTATAACATCTGAATAGAGGCTGTTTCCCTGAACTATCTATCATTTACTGCTTCTGTAACAAGCTATGATAAACAATTCCTATTTATATCTGAGATAAAAATATTTGGGATTGCTTTATTCTTCAGTAACAAAACATACAGTAAAGTGACAGTCAGTTGTCTCGTAAGCTTTGCTTCAATGATAAAACTTTGGTAGCATGGTTTTTGAATAGTGTCTGTATTCTATAACAGCCTTACCACATTAGAAAATGCTATTCTTATTAGATATATTCTTTGCCCATAACAATCTTGCTGCTTGGAGATTCTACTATTACTACACACTTAAGATGTTACTGAATGCTTTAATATGTTTATTTATGTCATAAAAATCACAATAAAAATACACACTGCCATAGTAGCATTATGGTAAAACATTCTTTTTGCCATGCAGTACGAGTAATTCCTAAATGCCATTATGTGATTAAGTAGTGAGGCACAACAGGTTCTATTGCCTTGTGAAGTTTTGTAATAGGTGTTGAAATTGCCTCTCACCATCACACCCAGGAGTATCTCTTTGAGATTTTTTTACATGACAATTTCACAGGGTTGTAAAAAAGGAATAAATGAAGTCATTAAAAAACATTTTTCTTAGGTAAATGTAAATGCTTTCTATTACCCAGTGTGCAGTCATTAAAGTCTAATGCATTGCAAAGAAAATATTTCATATAGAATTTCTAGTTTTTTAAAAAAATGGGAACTCAAAATTTGTTAAATTTGACTTATTTAAATTTAGTTCATATCTTGAAAAATAATGGGAGCAATTACCTTCTCCTCAATTTTCAAGGTGACAGTTTATCAATCATAGTAGTGAGTGCCTGAGTTTCTACATAATATATTTGATGATGACTTTTCCATTTTTCCCCATCCTCAGATTGCCTCCTATACTGTGTAAAATCTGCCATGCTCTCTTAGATAAAAGCAAGACTTCCTTTCTACCAAACAGAGCAACTACCACAGGGTAAGAGGGCCTAAGTCTATAAGAGTAGAAGCAATCCCCACACCCCAAGTAACAAAAAAGTCCCCAAACCAGGGATATTAGCTTCTACTTAGTAACATAGTGTGATTAATATTGTTGTCACTGCATATTAATGAAATGGCAGAAATCTATGTCAAATCTCAGAGATATTTTCTGAATCACCCTGAATTCAGAACAAAATAATCCATTGACCTCTCAACTCAGCAAAATTCAATACCAATATTGTTATCTATTCCCAGAGAAATTGACCTTGGGATAAGTGTAGTCAAAAGCAAATGCCGTGATTGTGATTGTGGAAGAGACATGAGCAACAGAAAGAGACATTTAACAAAGAAGGTAACCTACTCATTAACTTGTGTTCTTTCAAGCCATCTGCCTTGATGGCTGACAGAAGTTTTGCATCTTCAGGAGAAGTTGGGAGGCAATTTAGAGTACACTCAGATTTATCCCTAACTAAGAGAATGAGACTGGAAAATAATAGAGTAATGCAGAGAATCATTATAATGTTACTGAAACAGGATAGTAGATGTGATCCATCTCTAATGTGAAGAGCACAGACACAGCTGCACTTCTCTCTTTCTAGAATAAAGCTCTGAAATACAAAGAGGAACATCTGTGAGTTGCTTGAGTGTAAGAATGCTATAAGACTGAATATGAACAGGTTCTGCCAATATTTTCTGTGTCCTATTACATTGTTTTCTATTACTCATTTTAATTATTTTGATAATCTTGTTGCAATAGGTTCAACTAAACTACGGAAAGATTATCTCCCATGATGACTGAAAGTCAGACCTTTGAGAGCACAAACATACTATCAATGGTTTACTTCTTTCCAGTGTTGGTTGTCAGCTTTGTGTTGTCCAATTGTTCTGTAGTAGGAGCCACTTGTTCATTTCCTGGCCAACCAGACTCCCAAAATAATCACGTAGAAGCCATATTCTTTGCAATGCTGTTTGGTCAATAGCTTAAGTGTATTTTTGGCTAACTCCTATATCCTAAAATTAACCCATCTCCATTCATCTGTGTATCGCCATGTGGGTGTGGTTTACCAGCAAAATTTCTGCTTGTCTGTCTTTGGCAACAGTTCCATGGCTTCTCCTGACTCCACCTTCTTTCTCCCAGCATTTGGTTTAGTTTTCCCTGCCTACCTCTATTTCCTGCACAATACAACTACTGTATTAACCATGGTATTCACAACATACAGAGGGGAATCCCACATCATTGGTTCATGGATGGACCAATGATGTGGGATTCCCCTCCTATATTATATGGCAAGAATTCCTAAAATTAACTATATGTAGCTCTCTGTCTTGAATTTCAAGCTATCAATCAGCTATTTTTGTAGCCCTAATTCAAAGTGATAATATTTTAATAAGAAAACCTGTAGTATGAGCTTCAGGCAGGCCTGCTTTTCATCCTGCCCAGCTCCCGCATAGCTAGCTTAGCCCCGGAAATAACAACACACAAACTGTATTCATTTAAAGACTGCCTGGCCCATTAGTTTCAGCCTCTTACTCACATCTTGACTAACCCATATCTAATAATCTGTGTAACACCATGAGTGGTATCTTACCGGGAAATATTCAGCATGTCTGACCTGGCGGCTGGCTCCATCGCATCTGACTCAGAGAGGAGAGGCATGTCGATTGCTTATGGCAATTGCCTAAAGCATCTGCCTAACTTCCCTTCTTCCCAGCATTCTGTTCTGTCTACTCCACCTATCTAAATCTTGCCCTATCAAAAAGCCAAGGCAGTTTCTTTATTAACCAATGAGAGTCCTCCATCAAAAACCAACATACTTCATGCTAGGTAGTTTATTATGATGTTTTGGATATGATTATTTCAATTAATATCCATAGCATCCCTAGAAGTCAGATTTACTGTTAGAATTTAGCAAGTAAGGAAAGAGGATAGAATTAATAATTTTTTAATTATTAGCTTTTTAAAATTAGGAAATGTGTTGTGGAGTGTGGACCTGAGTTAGAAATTCAGGTTTGAAATCTCCTGCACCCTTCTGTTCAACTAGAAATATAAAAACACTAGTTTATATTTAATGTATCTATTTCATGGAACTCACTCATACAACTGTGGAGCTGATTTTCAGGGTGCATTTGTAGTTTGGCCATCAAGTAAAGAATCTGTAACTATGAGCATGAATCAAAGCCTCCAAGTCAGTGTACATAAGAAACACCTATTCAGAGATGATTCTCCTAGAGTCATGAGGTATCTCAAGTCATTTATTGAGGCCTACCCAGATGGTGTTCTGCAGTCTATCTTATTAAAAGTCAATTGTGGGTACGCATTAGTGCCATCTACAAAATACTTCACAGCAGCAGCAAAGTTAGTGGGGATTGAATAATTATAGAGAGTGTAGTATAGCCAAGTAGACATACAAAAATAATGAGCACAGTCCTGGGGATTAAAATAAGTGACTTCCCCTAAATGATCCACATCTAAAACTCCAGATTCAATTGCTTAACTAATATAGATGTCCTAGTTCTGCTTTCCCTCTCATCTCAGTCCTAATAAGTCTTTTGTGGAAACAGACATCTGAACATTTTATTAATTACTTCTACACATCTCCATATGACTGAAACTAATTTTCATATCTAAAGTCTCACTTATAAATATCACATGTATTTTATGTTTGCACATATTTCTTTACTCACTTCATTTTTCTAATGAAATTGTTATGTACTTTTAGAATGTCTGTGCTGGCAAAATATCTTAGTGAGTAAGAACTCTTGCCACTAAGCATTATAACCTGGGTTCAATATATATATATATATTTGTTTAAAATAAAACAATCTGCCTATAATGTATATATGTGTACATGTATATGTGTAATATATATAATATATATGTACTATATATATGTTATATATATATATATATATATTCTTTTGGCCCATTATGACATAAAGGTCATAAAGTGAAAAATAGAATGCAGAAAATGCAATTAATTTCATGACTTACAATTTTAGGATGTTTTCAATAGAATATGTAAAAACAAATTAACAGTCTCTATACAGTGTGAGATTTTTTCCCAGTTATCTATTGAGCTCTGTATTTTTTAGATTTTATTTTATATGCAGAGAAAATAAAAGACTTAATATATTACATATTGAATGAATATTAATTCCATATTTTAAAATCTTCTGCTAAATTACTAACATTTATCCATTTTTTATTCTTCCCTCATGCATTAAACCCCAAACACAGTTTCCTCACCTTCCTCTCCTCCTACTCCCCCACCACCACTTTTCTTGTCCAGATCCACTTCCCTACTGGTTCCCTTTAGAAAAAAACAGGCTTCACAGGGATAGGAGCTGAACCTGGTACAGAAAGTTACAATAAAACTAAGCACACACTATGTCAAGGCTGAATTAGACAACAAAGTCAGTGGGAAACGATCCCAAGAGTAGGAGGAAGAGTCAGAGAAATCCCTACTCCTGCTATTAAGAATCCCACAAGAACAGCAAGCTATTCAACAATAACATATACAAAGAGGACCTAGTTCAGACTGGTGCAGGCTTATGGTTACTGCTTCCTTGTCTGTGAGCACCTATGAGCCTTGCTTAGTTGATTCTGTGGACTATATTCTCTTGACCACTCTCTTTCTAAAATCCTGTTATAACTCCCTGTAAATTTTGACTGTGGGTCTAAGGATCTGTTATCAGTTTCTGGATGACAATTGAGCTAGACATCACAATTGATAAGTGTGCCAGAATATCATTAGAAATCATTTAATTGACATTTTAAAGGTTGTTTTTGCTTTGCTTATGTTAGGTTTGGCAGTTGTGTTTGGTTCTCTTCTAGCTTTCTGAGCTATCCAGCCTCCTGTTCCTGGACATCTAGGCAGTACCAGGTATAGGCTCCCTCTAGTGGCATGGGTCTTAAATTGGACCAGTCATTGGTTGGCCACTTCTACAAGTTCTATGCCATCATTACCCCAGCACATTTTAGAGGCAGGACAAATTGGAGGTCGAAGGTTATGTGACTGAGATGGTGTCTCAGTTCCACAAAGAACCCTTGCCTAATTATAGAAGATAGCCAGTTGAGGATCCTTATGCTTCTTTACTAAGAGTCTTTGCTAGGGTCATCTTCATAGATTCCAGGCAGTTTCTACTGCACTAGGTTTCCACATCACCAAAAAAGACTACCAGTTCTAGTCATCTCTCCAAGTATTCTCTCCATCCACCACAACCCCCACACCCCACTTGATACCTGCTATTCCTATTCACAATCATGCTTAGGCTACAAAAAATTTATTATATTTTCCCTTCCCAGAGAGACCAATGCTTCCTCTTGGAGTCCTCCTTGTTACTTAGGCTCTCTGGGTCTGTGTACTGATGCATGATAATCCTTTATTTAACATATAATATCATTTCTAAATAAGTATATATATTTGTCCTTGTGGGGTTGTGTTGCCTCATGAAGGACTGGTTGATTGAGAACTTGTAGTCATATATTACATGTAAAATATTTTATAATTTTTTTCATAAAGAAGCCTGCTATGGGACAATGATCTGTATCCTGTCAATTATATTTTAAATAAATGCTTACTGGCCAGTAGCCAGGCAGGAAGTAGAGGCAGAATAACCAGGCAGGAAGTAGAGATGGGATGACGGGAACAGGAAAATTCTGGAAAGCTTGGTCCACAGATCTGACCCAGCCACAGAAGAAGCAAGCTGTGACTATCTCACCAAAAAAGGTACCCAGCCACCTGGCTAACATAGAAATGAAAAATGGGCTAATATAAGTTATAAGAGTTAATAAGACGCCTGAGCTAATGGGCCAATCAGTCTATAACTAATGTAGATTTCTGTGTGATTTCTTTGGGACTTAATAACTGTGGGAACTGGGCAGGACAAAAACCCCAGACAACAAATGGTGCCCACATGGACAACTGCATCCACATAAAGCCTTAGAGAGTTGGAAAGTAATTCTAGACAAAAAGAATAAATTTAAGCGTGGTTTATTGATAGCAGCATTTTCTCAGGTGGGCTCTGCTTACCAGAGGCAAAAACTCTCATTGAAAAGAGGCTTCCTGATTCAGCTTTAGCTGCAAAACCTTGCAGCTTTTTAAGAGGTCCTGCCATGAAACACTTAAATGGTGTTGATGAAAAGCTGACCACATGCATTCTGGTGGTAGCAGGGACCTTGAAATGCCATAGATTGTGGCAATAAACATGGCTCCAGTCAGTACCTCTACCATGCGGCTGGAATCTCAGAAAGCAAAATAATGGGCTGGATCTAGCCCTCAAAGTCACAGCTTTATCCTACCCATATTGCCCAACAAATTAAAAACACATGTGGTCAGAAAAAGAGAGATATACAGTAAAAAAAGATTCAAAGACCAAGAAAACCTCTAAATGGTTTACAGTGTGTTAAAAAATATATACAGGCTTGGGAGAGAAAAGTAAAAGGTTAAGGACCTTAAAATAAAAAAGAAAAAAGGTAGTAGTTGGGTGTGGTGGCACACACCTTTAATCCCAGCACTTGGGAGACAGTGGCAGGCATACCTCTGTGAATTCAAGGTGTGGCGGCACACACCTTTAATCCCAGCACTTGGGAGGCAGATACAGGCAGATCTCTCTGAGTTCAAGGACAGCCTGGTCTACAGAGTGAGGTCCAGGACAAAGATACACAGAAACACTGTCTCAAAAAGCCAAAAATTAAAAATAAAAGAAATAGAGTTTAATATAAAGCCTCATAAAGATAGAAAACACACAGAGACTCTGGATACCGTATATTATTATGTTCTTTTTGAATTGTTTGAATGCTGAGGAAATAGCAACAGCTTCTAAAATATATTTATTTATAAATTCTGCCGAATTAATCCAAGATAGGGATTTTGAAAATACCTTGACTTCAAAATTGAAGTCAAAAGATATGTTACTTTGGAGAAGAGGTTTTGCTTTTGTTTCCACAGTAAATGACAGGCTGTGGATTTATTCTGAGTTAAGAAAAATCAGGTTTGATCAAAGAAGACCACTTGAGAAATCTCCGGTAGAAACATATCGCCCAGATTTCTTAGTTCTACAACCAGAACAGATTCAAGACTGCTACCTAAGATGATCAAGCCTCAAAGAATACTCAAGTCAGGACTTGATCGTAATTCTAATTTTTTAAGTCCCGATAAGATTATCAGTGCCCCTAACCAGCAGGAAGTAGCCTGGAAAACTAGGCCCAATTCCCAAAAAAATGGACTATGGATATTTTTCTTTGTTTAGAATGTTAATTATAAATTGTTGTGGCTAATGGTGAGGAGAAAAGCTAAACAAAAGATATTAGATTCAGAATTCTTGTTTTTTTTTTTTTAAAAAAGGAGGGGGAAGTGCTATGGGACAATGATCTGTATCCTGTCAATTATATTTTAAATAAATGCTGATTGGCCATAGCCAGGCAGGAAATATAGGTGGAATAACTAGGCAGGAAGTAGAGGCAGGGTGATGAGAACAGGAAAATTTGGGGAAGAAGAAACCTTAGTCCACAGACCTGACCTAGCCACATAAGAAGCAAGATGTGACTGACTCACCAAAAAAGGTTCTAAGCAACGTGGTTAACATAGACATGAATAACGGGCTAATATAAGTTATAAGAGTTAATAAGAAGCCTGAGCTAATGGGCCAATCAGTCTATAACTAATGTAGACTTCGTGTGATTACTATGGGACTTAATAAATTTGGGAACTGGGCAGGACAGAATCCCAGTCAACAGAAGTCAAACTCATTTTTATATTCTCCATGTATCCTCTACTTTTTTGATAAAATGAAAGTGCTGGAAATGAGTGTTTATATACTTTTTGGCCAAAATAAAAAGTATTTAGTAAAAATATACTTTTAAAAAAATAATTCAAAAGTTAAAAGTGTATATGGTATAATATAGAGCTACGATGGCTTCTCATATACACACACAAAGACACACACAGACACATGCACACAATTACAAAATATTTTAACAGGAAGGCAGTTAGAGCTTATTTATAGCAAAAGATCAATCAATGTAAGGATAAGCTTGGGCAGACCATGGTTTCATGTGTAACAAATGACTGGTGGATTTCAACTAAGAGATGTAATACCATCAAGTGGTTCCTGTCTATAAACCGTGAAATTTTAGCATGATTTCTCTTACTCTGCTTCGTGGAGCTACAAATAGAATAACAGGTGAGTGTGTGACAAGGCAAAGGCTTGTTTCCAGTCTGACATATTGAATGTAGAAAAACAAAATCTCCCAAAGAGAAAGCAGACATTTGATCACTTTTAACATAAAATTGTCATTTACTATTTAGAGCTGAGAAATAAAAAAAAAAAAAAAGTGGTAGCTGCTGTATTAACTCAAAAGAAAATGTCCCTGTCTCATATTTCTAGAAAGAGAATAAAACTGAAATAAATAAATTGTAGAAATAAATTGTTACGAAAAACGTTACTAAAAAAGGTTGGCTACAAATCAGACATAATCTAATCTACATTTTTTTCTTTCAGAAATCTTAGTAATATTTTTTAAAAACATGAAACATATATCAGCAAATCCAAATCAAACTAATTTATTAATTAAGAAAACATTACTTAAAGATTCAAGGTCACCTGAGGGGTATATAATAGTCACTGTTCTCTAAAGAGACAGATCTGATAAAAGTTAAAGGGGAATTCATTAGATTTGCTTAAAGATTACTGTGTGACTTGTTCAATGGCAACTCTCAGACATGGCAGGGATGAAAAGCTGGTAATTACAAGACAGGGCTCCAGAACCCTGCAGGACTCCTGTAGAGCTACTGGTCTTTGTCTATACTGGAAGCCTGAAGAAGTTGCTTCTAAGATCAGTGCAGGAATGAACTCTAACAAGAACATGAACAAGCCAGAAAGAGTGAAGACAATCCAGAACAAAGCAAATATTTTCTTCTTCCATCGCCTTTAAAATTATTCTGATTTTAATTTTTTGAAAAAGTGAATTACATCATTTATCCCCTTCTTTCCCTCCCTGGCACCCTCCCCAGAAACCACCCATGCTGCTTTCACTCTCTAATTCAGACCCTCTATTTCCTTAACATGTCCTTTGATCTCAGTCTTACTGGCTTCACATGATAACACAAAGAAAACCTCTCAGAGACATGCTCAGAGATTTGTGCTTTAGTTGATTCTAGATCCAGTCAAGCTGACAACCAATATCAGCTAGCAGAAGGCACATTCACCTCTTTCAGATATTTGTTTTATTTACTTCCCTCTTAAAAATCTTGCCAAGAAGAAAACCTTGAGTTCTATTTCCCCATCATACTCAGTCTCCATAACAATAGCAGCATTGTATTATCCATGGAACACAGAATTGTCACTGCCTACCATATTCTCCACCTGTAGCTTATCACTCTGTGGTCCAACATTTAATTATATTCTGAGGTAAGGAAGTGTTATGGGTAGACTTTTATCTCATACCAGTCTAGTAATTTTCTTTAAGACATTATTTTCTCAAAATCAAAATCACTGAGAATTGCCCCAGGTGCTGCCACTATACTACCATTTATTCAATGGGACAGTTGAACAATTTTGCAATCGTGTAACCAATGCTATGGCATCTTACTTACCTATTAGGAAAATTTGCAGTCTTACTATAACTCTTCAAATTTACAAGATCTAGAATGTCAATCAAGGCTCAGGCACGTGTTCAGCAGCAATTTGAGCAAAGGATGCAAATTACTCTAACATGCCAAAGATAAACACAAAGTCCATGCTCCTATGAACACATGCTGATCATTGTGTGTCTATCCTATGTAAAGTCACTACAATCCACACCATTGTTTTACCCAGCCTTTGGCAAACTAAGTGCTTTCATGAGAATAAATAACAAGTTTACTGAGTCCTGTTTTTAAAACAGTCATGAATTTTTAAACCTTACCTTATACACTTGATCAATTGACAGTTTTTGTTCTGTCTTGGTGGCATATGCTTTTAATTATAACACTTGAGAGGCTAAGGTAGAGATGGATAGAGACATTGAGGCCAGGTTTAGTTACACAGCAAAGTTCTGGGTCAGCCTGAATCACACAGTGAGAACATGTATTAAAAGACAGAAACAATGACAAGTTGCATTAAATCTACCAGTGTTACTCGCACATTGTATCATACCTGTTTTTCCCTCATCCTCCTATCCATTATCATTACATTCTCTACGGCCTCTGCCCTTGATTTCTATAATTCTATTTTTCCTACCTCTTCCTGATAGCAGCTGCTGAGTTGGTAATTTTAGACATCAACACAATTATAGCTACTTAGAATCCTCCTCTGCCTTTACATTGTAAAGTTATTTCATTTTGCACTGTTAAATTATCTGGTCCTCAGAATAGCTAGAAAGGCCTTCACAACCTAATTCTAACACTAGTTGGGTTTTCAGTTCATTAACCTCCACCATCCTCAGGCATGTCCCATTCAGATTCTCAGTTCATCACTTCCCAAACCTTCATCATGTCCCACTTAAGTGTAAAATGGTGTACAAGTTTCTTGACTTCACACATTCTATTTTCTTTGCCTGTAAGATAATAAAATCATACCAAAAATGGCAAATGCATAAAATGAAATGGAAGGTGGACAACAAAAATGGAGGTAAGTGATGTTCATAATTGCCTTGCAGATTACAGGGGGAGAACAAATAGAACTGTTCCAATCTCTAAAATGGAGAGGTTAGGCCAAAAATGGCACCAGAAAAAGTGTAGAGACTGAACGATTTAAAAGAAGATGATTCATATTTCAGGGGGGATATTAAGGCAAGGCCTACCTTGTTCTTTACTGTGCAAAATTAAAAAATGAATAACATAATTTAAAACTGTTAGAAAATTAGAAGAAAAAAATCTTTGTATATGATAGTAGATTCAGACCTAGAGAGAAAGCAGAAATATGACTTTTGGAATTTTATGGTACCTTAATATCAAAGATGTCACAGTACTATTTAACATTTTATAATGTGCATATGTGTTTAAATTTCACTTTAAAGGCCAAAAGTACAAGAAAAGGAGTTTCTGTTTGAAATCCTGGAGGTAAGCACACAAGTGGTCGGGCTCTTCCCCTGTTGAGCTCCAATTGCCAGGCTCTGCCTACAGAACACTCTCACAGCCATAACCCTCCAGATGCAACCCCCAGAAATTCCTACAGAGTAAAAAAAAGACCAAGACCAGGATTTGAAAACCCACCAATCCCCACCCTGGAAAGCTCTGACCATACAAACCCCCTATATACCCTGTATTCTGCTCAGTTCTCTGCTGCTTCTAGCCCTAACAGAGGCAGCCATTCTACTGGGTTTTTCCTCTTCCAATAAATCTCTTGTGTGAAGTAGTGTGGCCCTGTGGTTGGTATTCATTGACTACCACCTGCCAGGACACCTTTCCTGTCATCCAAGCTGTGACACTTGCATTGGGAAAACCTTCCTTTGGGGAAGAATTATAGCATGTGTATTGGGGAAGCCTTTCCCCTCAGAACTGTGACACTTAAACTATTTCTGGTAAGTTGTTAGGGTAAGGTGCCAGGAGAAACCTTTTAAACCATCACCCATTAAAGTGAAGCTAAGTTCTAGGTCTCAAGAAAGCATAACAAAACCATGAGATCAAGCATTTATAACAGCAGGTCATGGTGCTATTTTAATGTTTAAATAGGCATAGGCTATTGACTCGTTGGTTAATCATGTAACAGAACATGAAATACAAGATTCAAAGAAAAGTAGAATGAGGGTTGTCAGAATATTGTCAAAGGAATTTCATGGGGAAAATCTGAGTGATTGTGAGAAAACTTCAAGAAAGCAAGACAAGAGTATCTTCAAGAAACCACAGAATTATCTAACTTACTCAACTGTTGGGAGCAATGAGACCCCAGATCCTGAAATTCTTGTAATCCCCTCATCTGGATGCCTACAGCTGTCCTGAGCACGAGACCTTCAGGAGTTCCTGATGGCAGGAGAGTGGTTTCTGGTGGGTTTGGCTGGGGCATGGTTATCTCTACATAATCTGCCCCTGAACACAATAATGGGGGCATTCTTGGGGAATTCAAGGATGACCCGTGTCTCTGTCTCTCTGTGTGTGTGTCTGTGTTTTCTAACCTCCAGCCCCTTGCCCAAAGCTTGGTAAATGGGTAAAAGCGCAAAGAACGCAGACACAGGAACATGGTGCGTGGAACTCAACAGTGGTGGAAAAATAAAAACAGAGCAGAGGTTGAAGAGATGGATCAGACCAAGCTCCTGCTGTTCTCTCAGAGGACCACAGTTCTGTTCCCGGTACCCACATTGGGCTGGCCATAACCACTTGTAATTATAGCTCCAGGAGATCTTATGCCCTCTGTGGCATCTATAATCACACACACACACACACACACACATAGAAAATCTCTAAAAAAAATGAAAGTATAATGTTTTCAAATTAGTATCTGGGCCAAACAAACTTTAAACACATTAGGTATTTTTCTTCACTGTGTATATAAGACATGGCCTGAATTTCCAAATCATGTGAATAAGATTTTAATAAACTGCATTATTATGATTAATGAGAGTTCAAAAATAGAAATACCTGCATGTAAATAGAAGGGCTTGCATTTCCTTTTATTATCAACAATGTGTCCTTTTCAAGCATTCTCTGCAGGTCAAGAACAGTGGATGCCTATTAATTACTTCTGAAATTTACTTCTTTTCTCAGGATAGACAGCATCTGGTAATGTGAACTCTTCAGCACTTCAACTTCTGCAGAGAGTGAGTGTCTTCATATAAGTTTATATCCCGAGTCCTGAAAGTGGTGATAATGAAAATGGACCAACTTTTCTTGACAACTTTCATTGTTCCTTCTTAATAACATGCAAATTTTTATTAAATTATTTTCCTTTCAGAATAATTCCCACATCGATGGCAGTTAGATTAGAAAATCACAGAGATTTATTACTTTCAATGGACCCTTTATTCCTTGTTAAGTATAGAAAAGCTGTCTTCATGTCACCATTCAGTGATTTGTTTTCTGTATAAATGAGTATGGCAGAGACAAAGGATCCTGAAGTCTCTGCCATTTTCATCTTTTACAGAGAGACAATCAGAAGAGAGGCTTCTGGAATTAATGTGTTACTAAGTACTGTTATAATAAAGTATGCATGCATTTGTGGTGATTTATGAGCCTGCTTGCAATATTATTACATAGACAAAACAGCAGTCTCTGGAAGCTGGCTGTAAAAACAAGAAAGGATACATATACATCATAGTATTGACTTGCAAGATGCATGTCACTAACACAAAACAGTGTGGAAGGAAAAATTATTTCATTGCATTCATAGCTGCTTATAAACCGGCCTTCAGTGTTAGAATTAAGTTTAAGAAATTCCTAGCTTCTACCATAAACTTATGTAGCAATTTGTAAACAAAAGCCACAATTCTTAGATTTAAGGTATAGGTGTAGTGATAAATACTATCAAATAATATCTCACCATGTTTACTTTGAAAGGATTACAGGAGAAAAGAATAACCATGTTTTACTATTAATAGTGAGATACATTAAATCCTAAAAAGAAAACCCACACAGCTGTTTAATGGCTTGAAGAAATATGAAAGAGGCTTCTGGAAGAAGCGTATTTTCAGCACACAGTCAGAATGTAAAATATAAGGTGCAAAATGAAGATTATGCAAATAACGATATAATTAGCAAACTAATGGAGAGAAAACAGAATTTCAAGTCATTGTGGGACAGAGATTTGAAACTGTTCATGAAACCTTAATGGCGTAGCCGCTCACATTTTAGGGACATTTTAGTGTCATGTAGGGACATGTATTCCTTTTACTGAAAGTTTTGTTATTTAAATGCTATAATAATTTGAATTTTTGAGAAAAGGAGTTAATTAAAGCAATGTTTCCATTATTTGTCTTTCCTGTTAATGAAAATGATAGTGCTCAAAAGCGATTTTGAAGATCCACATGCTGCACCACTGCTCCTGGTGAGATGTGAACCGACAGTCATTTACTCGCACCAGATTAGAAAATATTAATGGACCAAAGTCACTATCAGTCCGTGAATCAGAAGATCATTGGGATGGCTTACAGGAATATTGGTGAGGAGCTAGTTATAGGAACATGGATAACTCAAACACAGACACATCACTAGAAATCCACACCAGCATGGATAATGACTCACTCTGCTGGAATTGAAGGCATGAACCAGCATGGCCAACTTTATCTCCTGAGTCTACAAGGGGTCTCCCTTTTCAACTTCCTGAGTCTAAAGAAGCTTCGCTCAAGAGTGAGAGTTTCAATTCAAAGGAAAGTGGTATGCAAAAATATAATCTAGCGGACATAATATTTAACTAGACCTTCTGGCAATAAAAGTTGTGATGATTAATTGAATATGGTGCATTACACACTTGATACCAATGCAAACTCAACATAAGGGGGTTTAGATTATGAAACTGTCAAACCCTGAAAAACAAAGATTCCTATTTCATTTGGCTGATTTTTCATCAGTGAACACTTAGAGGAAGATGTTAACATCTCCAAAATTCCATTGTCTTTTCCCAAGACTGAGAGAAGCTCCCACTCTTATTGAGAGGTGCCTATGACTTCACTCCATCATATTCTATATAAAAGATGTTTGCACAAATAGAGAAATGCGATATGTATTTTGGAATATTAGTAGCAATAAGAGATCATTGTTTCCATAATATATGTATAGTCTCAGCCAAAGTCACAAAGTGTCAAAAAATATCGTGACCGATTTTATACTATTGAGATGTAAAAAGTCGTTTCCAGAACTAGGTCTCCTGGGTATATTCTTTCTATTAAAACTACCTGGGCTCTCTCCACTGCTCAATCTGCCACAGTGGCTTGATGTCAGTCATGTAGATGAGAGAGTTGTTCTAAGGCTACATGATGCATTAAGCTGGTACCCAGTTAACCATGTGTAACAGAGCCATGCCACAGACAAATAACAACCTGACAACAACTTCCTTCGCTTTTAAAAACAAGTACCTTTGCTTGTCAATTTTGTTCTGCACCCTCCTATTTCTTAGCTTGAATTCTACAATTCCAATGTAATTTTCTCTCTCCAACAAAAAGTGAGTAGGACAAAGCCATCTTTGGAGTCATATTATAAGAACCAGCTCGTCTGCTCTGTTACTTTTCCTTTATTTCAGGAATGTTAGTGCTCCAGACCACAGGTCTCTTTCCTTCCAATTTAGTCATAGAAGGAAAACAACCTAACATGGATCAAGGCTTATGCCAGTGCAATATAGTCAGAAATAAGTTTTTGCTGTTGTAAGTCACTGAGGTGTGAAGTTGGTTCCTTCAGCGTATTGTTACCAATCTTGCTTAATTCAAGACAATTACTCTGAACTGCCTTAATACTACCCCATTCATCTACTTCACAGTTTAATTGGTTTCACTGAGTAAAATAGAAGGTAGGACATTCCATTATTTCTTAAATATAAAATTTGTTGAAATAAAAAATTCTATTTACTACAGTATGCAAAATCTCTGTTTTCCAGATGTGCAGGAATGATGTATACGCTGCAAATTTAATGGGAAAATTAACCCTGTACAACTGAGAAAATTCACAGGTAGATTAACTGAATAAAAGGGAATATAATAAGAAAAGCTGAGATTTAAAGACACGGGACCAATGAGCTTCTCATTTTAATTACAAAGTACAGAGGAAGAGTTATTTAAAAACAGACATCATCTGGAGAGGAAAGTCAATCTGGGAATAATCACATGAAGTATATCCCATAGAACAAATACTAAGACAGTTTAGGACAGAGGAAGGAACTGAAGCTTCTGGTGAAGATTTCACTGGACAGCGTTATCCATGGCCACCAAGGAAAATGTTAGTATAATTCAAGGAAAAACTAGAGCCATAGAAGGAGAATACTAGACTCTCTATTTATGTCGGAAAAGAAAGCAAGAACAGTAAGAGGGTGAGCGTATCAAACAAGAGCAGTTCAAGGACTGCTGGACATGCTTGGAAGTCGAAAGAACATGGCAGAGGGTTCATTAGAAAGGGAAAGCAAAGAGCTTGCTGCTCTGCAGGGAAATGAGGTAAAAAATGAGGCATGGACCAGCAGGACACCTGGACAAATGTGCTGGAAGAAGTGGAGCCCTAGTTGATGGAGAATCTGACAGTAGAGAACAGCAGTGAAACTGGTAAAAATAAAATATATTCTATAGAAAATGTCATGTCATTTTTTAAAAAAACAATTCCTCAAATGAGAACTGTATCCACGTGTTCACTACTTTTGGTTGTCAGCTAACTGGATCTGGAATCGACTAAGAAACATGCCTTTAGGAAGATCTTTAGGAGTATTTCCTGGGAAGTTTGACTGAGGAGTGATTGTCAGAGTGGGAGCAGTGTCTCTTGGCACCCTATAAAGAAGATCTAAAGGAAAAATTAGCAGTTTACCTAGGTGTGATCAGGTGTTGCTGCTATCACTGCCACCCATTGATAACATCAGAACCCAGCTGCTTCAGCATTCTAGCAAGGGCTGGAGATCAGATATCCTCATTCAGAGATCACTGGACAGAGCAGCTACCCAGTTCACAGTTACCTAGTGTGAAAATACCCATTGGTAGGCTTCCCTGAGTGTGCCCTGTAATCCAATCTGATGACTTTCCTTTTAATATAAGCTTGTTTCACTGGTTATAATCCTCTAGGGAATCCTCTTTACCACTGCATGTTCTGCTACCTCTTTATGAAATGAAGGGGGAAAAACACTCATTTTATAGTTGACTGTTTTTTTATTTTTTATATTTATTTATTAAAAATTTCCACCTCCTTCCATCCTCCTATTTCCCTCCCACTCCCCTTCTCCCTTGCTCTCCAGTCCAAAGAGAAGTCAGGGTGCCCTGCCCTGTGGAAAGTCCAAGGGCCTCCCCCCTCCATCCAGGTCTAGGAAAGTGTGCATCCAAACAGACTAGGCTCCCAAAAAGCCAGTACATACAGTAGAATTAAAGCCCGGTGTCATTATCATTGGCTTCTCAGTCTGCCCTCATTGTCAGCCACATTCAGAGAGTCCGGTTTGATCACATGCTTGTTCAGTCCCAGTCCAGCTGGCCTTGGTGAGCTCCCATTAGATCAGTCACACCGTGTCAGTGGGTGGACGCACCCCTCTAGGTCCTGACTTCCTTGCTCATGTTTTCCCTCCTTCTGCTCTTCATCTGGGCCTTGGGAGCTCAGTCCAGTGCTCCAATGTGGGTCTCTGTCTCTATCTCCATCCATCACCAGATGAAGGTTCTATGGTAACCATAAAAATTGGCTAATTTTACATGTTTTATTTCATTTTGAATAATTTGTAGTTATTTTCAGCATGGAAAGAAAAAGAAACCACAAGCATAGAATATCTGTATAGAACAAAAAAGTAGTTACAATCTTGCATGTAACAAAATAACTGGTCAAAACTCTACTCTTGGAAGCTGCTTGCCAACACTGCGTGCCCCTCCCTATCCGCATCTCCTTAGCGTTTATCATCTCCCTCCCCTGTGTGGTAATTTATATTTTAAAGCAGTTTCTTGTGATAAGAACATTCCTTAACAACATGTTTTTTTCCTCATTTGAGTCATACATAAAATGAATCATTTGGCCTGCATTTTATTATTTTCTGATATTTCTATACCACAGCAATGTACACATGAAAGAATTTTAATGATTGTCTCTTGTTTCCTTACAATTAAATATAATGATATTTGATTAGTCTGCGATATTTCTAAGTTGTGTGAATGGAACTCTGGATTAGATCTCTCTCATTCAATGGTTTTACATCTCTTGCATCTTGATGAACGTCTGTCCCAAGTATCCTAAGAGTATGTGAATTGGTTCATAGTGTAGCTGCCTTCTTCACCAAATAATACCAAATACATGTCTAAGTTATGTTTTTGGTAATGATATAGATACATTCTGTTGTTTCATATGCTTGCAAATAATTGGTTTTCTCAGTATTTGGGTTTCCATGATTATTTTTATTTGAGCATATAAGACTGCAGTTCTTGTATACAATTTCAAGCTGTATTTCAGGAATTATCTGGGATATTAAGTAATTTTTGCAACATTTATTGGACTCCTTTCCTGCTGATATTTGAAATTTCTTAGACTTTAAGTTACGTTTTTGTGTGTGTCTTTTCTATGTAGTTTTTTTTTCATGTTTGAAATCAATTATTTCACCATCATAAATTGACAAAAAATCCTTAGCCTTGGTCTTTACAGTACATCCTCTATCACATAGAAAGTATCCAATGATTGTAGATTTTTTTTCCTTATGTATCTTTTCTGTTTCAGTAACCTACATTTCAATCACGATCTAAAACCTTTACATTTTCTATGCTGTAGAAGATTGACATGCCTATTTTCTTATAGAAAAACACCTTCACATTTTCTTACCTTCTGTAGAAAATACCTGGATGTTCTTTGCTAATTTATTCATTTATTGTTTGTATAGTGTTTGTAAAATTGATTCATTAATATGTGTGGCAAGTGTGTTCATATGGGCGTCTGAGGAGAACTTCTGAAGTATGTTGTCTCTCTTGCCATATAGTTATGGGGATTGAACTCAGGTGCTTGGTCGTGGCAGCAAGCAGCTTTTCCTGCTCAGCCATCTCACTAATGTTGATCTTGACAGTCTTGAAACTAGACTTTCCACGCAAATCTAAGACTAATCACTGTTTTTATTAAAAATGTTACATATTTATTAAAATTGAACTGTATATGTGTGCGTTCAACATGGTAGAGATAATATATTGGTGATATAGAGTGTATAAAGCAACAACATATTAATTTATGAATATATATTTAAGTAACAGTCAGCAGAGGTTTTAATTGTGCTCTATGTTGAACTTGGGAGTCTGTTATGAGTTTCATTTTACACACATGACTATTTAAGTGAAGTAAAATTTTGAAGAGTTGTTGAAGTTATTGCTAAAATGTATAGAATTATACATATATTCTGTCTTGATTTTTAAACTCATCTATGGTAATACTTTTTATAGGCATAATCATGTAGTCTGTAAATAATGACAGATACCTTATAAACCTTCATTTCTAATTTATAAATAGTCTTTTAATTTTGTGACTTTATTAAAATATCAAAAATAATCAAGGGAAACTTTTGTTACATAAACCAAACAGATTATCTTTACAAAATTCAATGTTTAAAATTTATTTTTGCTGAGAGTTTTAATGTAGATAATATTTACAAATGAAGGTGGTCTTCTTACAGTCTTTCTTCCTATTGGTTATTTTAATATTCTAAATGAATGTTGAATTGTATTAAGTGCTTTCTAATTGTCTATTTAAAGTAATTTAATACTTCATTTTCTTATATATGACATATTACTATTTCTGAAAATCTCATTTGACATCAATATTTCAATTCTTAGATACTTTTGGAGGTATGTATATATGTTTAAAGATGAGATCACAATTTAATTTGTTCTATGCATGTTTGTGTCTGTTCACCTAAAATCAGGTGACATCATAGAACTTCAATTTTGAGTCCTAACTGACTTTGTTTAACCAGCAACCCATTATGGTTTTCATGTGTTTTTATCTGAAAATCACAAGTAACTCATGCAGAAAATCATCTGGATCTTCAATTATTTTCCATAGGAATATTTCTGACCACTACTACCATTTGTTTATGCAAATAAAGGGTTAATGACATTTTCTAATTCACCCAAATCAATTTTGCTTAGTATTTTCATAACTATATTCGTTGATATGAAAATCCCAATAATTTGACGTAAGAAACTTATAAAATTGGCCAGAAAGAACAATTGAAAATCCATTTCTCCCTAATACAACAAGAAAGGGGAACAATTAAGAAAATTGTCATTTTAAAAGTTATAGATCTATACAGAAATGAATGACAATAATCCCAGAAGCATTAATTCTCGACACTGGCTACTGAATCTAAAACATAATGTTGTACTTTGGTCATTTAGTTCTTTTCTGCTTCTGTGTCTAACTCCATGTGAGCCTTAAAGATTACCTTTGTAATTATAGTAGCTTTTTAAACTAGCAACATCAAAGCACTTGAAAGGACAGACCAGATTTAGAGGTCTGAGTGAGGTAACACAGACCGCCCCCAAAAATGAATATGGTATGTACTCACTCATAAGTAAATACTAGTCATAAACAAAGGACATTGAGCCTATAGTTCATGATCCTAGAGAAGCTAAGTAATAATGTGAACCCAAAGAAAACATATATAGACACACCTGGAAATTGGAAACAAAGTTTGGTGCATGGGGGAAGAGGGTAGAAGGAAGGGAAGAAAAGGAGGGTTGAGGGAATGGAATAGTCGAGATGAAGAAAATCAGACATGAGAGCAAGGAAAGAGATATCTTGATTGAGGGAGCCATTATGGAGTTAACAAGAAACCTGGCTGATGGAGGGGTATCTATGTGTTAATTTTATTGGTTAATAAAGAAACTGCCTCGGCCCTTTAATAGGACAGAAAATTAGGTAGGCGGAGTAAACAGAACAGAATGCTGGGTAGAAGGCAGTGAGGCAGACGCTTCAGGCAGTCGCCATATGTAGTTGCCATGCCTCTCCTCTCCAAGATGGACACAGGTTAAGATCTCTCCTGGTAAGCAACCACCTCGTGGTACTACACGGATTACTAAATATGGGTTAATTAGCCAATAAGAGGCTAAAACTAATGAGCCAGGCAGTGTTTAAAAGAATACAGTTTCTGTGTAATTATTTTGGGTATAAAGCTAGCCAGGTGGCAGGACGCAGCCCAGCCGCTCCATCTACACCTGGCTCTAGAAAAATGCTCAGGAATTCACAAGGATGACCCCAGTAAAGACCTGAAACAATAGAGGAGAGGGTGTCTGAACTGGCCTTACCTTGTAGTCAGACTGATGATTATCTTAACTATCACCATAGAACCTTCGTCCAACAACAGATGGAAACAGAGGCAGAGACCCACATCAGAGCACTGGACGGGGCTACTAAGATCCAGATGAAGAGTGGAAGGAGTGAGAGTATGAGCAAGGAGGTCAAGACCATGAGGGGGTCATCCACTGAGACAGCTTGAGCTAATGGTAGGAGGGAGTGAACGAGCATGGGAACAAACTAGGCCCTCTGAATGTGGTTGACAGTTGGGGCAGACTGGGGGGCCACTGATAGAGGCAACGGGATTTGTCTCTACTGCATGTTCTGACTTCTTGTGATCCTAATCTCTTTGAATGTACACCTTGTTCAACCTAAATGTAGTAGGGAGGGCCTTGGACTTTCAACAGGGCAGGGTGCATTGCCCTCTCTTAGGATTGGGGAGGAGTGGGGTAGTAGGGTGTTTGGTGGGAGTGGGAGGGGAATGGGAGGAGGGAAGAGAGTGGGAATTTGGATTGGTATATTTTTTAAGTAATAAAATAAAATAATAATAAAAAACGAAAAGAAAAAAAAGAAAATGAAGAAGACACCAGAAAGTGAAAAGATCTCCCATGCTCTTGTGTAGGTAGAATTAACATAGTAAAAATGGTAATCTTACCAAAAGCAAGCTACAGGTTCAATGCAATGCCCATGAAAATCCCAGCAAAATTCTTCACAGACCTCGAAAGAACAGTACTCAACTTCATAAGGAAATGCAAAAAAACCCAGGATAGCCAAAACAATCCTGTACAATAAAAGAACTTCTGGAGGCATCACAATAGCTGATTTCAAACTCTAATACAGAGATACAGTACTGAAAAAAGCCTGGTGTTGGCATAAGAACAGACAGGAGGACCAATGGAACAGAATCGAAGACCTGGAAATTAATCAACACACTTTTGAACACCTTATTTTTGACAAAGAAGCAAAAAATAGCAAATGGAAAAAAGAAAGAAAATTTAACAAATGGTGCTGGCATAACTGGATATCAATTGTAGAAGAATGAAAATCGACCTATATCTATCGCCATGCACAAAACTCAAGTCCAAATGTGATGTGGGAGAGTCTTCTGTTTGTGTTGATTTCATTCATTAATAAAGAAACTTCCTTGGCCAGCCCTTAGGTGGGTAGAGTAGACAGAACAGGAAGAAGGAAGTGAGGTAGATGGCTCAGTCAGATGCCACGCCTCTCCTAAGTTAGCCAGACTGCCGTGCCTCTCCTCAGGGGGACAGATGCGATGAAGCCAGCCACCAGGTCAGACATGCTGAATCTTTCCCGGTAAGACACCACTCGTGGTGTTACATAGATTATTAGATATGGGTTAGTCAAGATGTGAGTAAGAGGCAGGAATTAATGGGCCAGGCAGTGTTTAAAAGAATACAATTTGTGTGATGTTATTTCGGGCTATAAGCTAGCCTGTGGCCAGGAGCTGGGCAGGATGGAAAGCAGGCCTGCCTACAGCCCCTTACTACACAAATGATCAATCCCTTAACATAAAGCCAGCCACACTGAACCTTATTAAAGGGAAAGTGGGAAGTACACTTGAATACATTGGCACAGGAGACCACTTCCTAAATATAACCCCAGTAGCACAGACACTGAAAGAAACAATTAATAAATGGGAAACTGAAGAGCTTCTATAAAGCAAAGGACACTGTCAACAAGACAAAACAACAGCGTAGAGAATGAGGAAAAATCTTCACTAACCCCACATCAGAAATCTGATCTCCAAAATACAGAAAGGAAGAACTCAAGAAATTGGTCGTCAAAAGAACAAATAATCCAATAAAAAATGTAGTAAGCTGCCCAAGGAAACAGCTGGGGGCATCTTCCTGGATACTTGGGAACCCCTCTGCCAACCCTAGAATGGCTCCCTTAATTAAGATATATAATTCCTTGTTCCCATATCCACACTTCCTATATCCCAACCATCCTATTCCCCCAAGCTCTCCCCATCCTCCACTTCACACTTTTCTCTCCCCATCCTCCCATTCCCCATCCCACCCCACCCCCAAGTACCCATTTTTTTGTCCAGCAATCTTGTCTACTTCCAATATCCAGGAGGATAACTATATGTTTTTCTTTGGATTAACCTTCTTATTTAGCTTCTCTAGGATCATGAATTATAGGCTCGATGTCCTTTATTTATGGCTAGAAACCAATTATGAGTGAGTACATCCATGTTCATCTTTTTGGGCCTGGGTTACCTCACTCAGGATGGTGTTTTCTATTTCCATCCATTTGCATGCAAAATTCAAGATGTCATTGTTTTTTACTAACAAGTAGTACTCTAATATGTATATATTCCACACTTTCTTCATCCATTCTTCCACTGAAGGGCATCTAGGTTGTTTCCAGGTTCTGGCTATTACAAATAATGCTGCTATAAACATAGTTGAACAAATGCTTTTGTAATATGATTGGGCATCTCTTGGGTAAATTCCCAAGAGTGGGATTGCTGGGTCCTGGGGTAGGGTGATCCCAAATTTCCTGAGAAACCATCACACTGCTTTCCAAAGCAGTTGCACAAGTTTGCATTCACACCAGCAATGGATGAGTGTACCCCTTATTCCACATCCTCTCCAGCAAAGGCTATCATTGGTGTTTTTGATTTTAGCAAATCTGACAGGAGTAAGATGGTATCTCAATGTTGTTTTGATTTGCATTTCCCTGATTGCTAAGGAGGTTGAGCATGCCCTTAAGTGTCTTTTGGCCATTTGAACTTCTTCTGAGCCATAAATGTCCAGATCCTATTGCCATACTCATGAATATCTTGCATATCACCATAGAACCTTCACCTGGCATTGGATGGAGAAAATGACAGAGCCCCACATAGAAGCACCGGATTGAGCTCCCAAGGTCCTGATGAGGAGCAAAAGGAGGGAGATTATGAGCAAGGAAGTCAGGAACATGAGGGGTGCGTTTACCCATTATGATGGTGGGACAGAACTAACGGGAGACCACCAAGTCCAGTTGGAATGGATCTGATGGAACAGGCGACCAGGCCAGACTCTCTGAATGTGGCTGACAGTGGAGGAGGACTGAGAAACCAAGGACAACGGTGATGGGCTTGGACTCTTCAGCATGGATGGGCTCACTGTGAGCCTTGTCACTTGGTTGCTCACCTTCCTGGACTTGGGGGGAGTTGGGAGGACCTTGGACTTAACATAGTGAAGGGAACCCTGATGGCTCTTTGACCTGGAGAGGGAGGGAGTATGGGTATGGGTGGAAGGGAGGGGAGGGAAGGGGGATGAGGAGAGGAGGAGATGGAAATCTTTAATAAAAAAATGAGAAAATAAATGTAGTACAGACCTAAATAGAGAACTCTCAACTGAGGAATCTAAAATAGCTGAAAGACACTTAAAGAAATGTTCAACATCCCTAATCATCAGAGAAATGTAAATCAAAACAACTCTGAGATTCAATCTTACACATGTAAGAAGGGCCAAGATCAAAAACACTGATGACAATTTATTCTGGAGAGGTTGTGGGGTAAAGGGAACACTCTTCCATTGCTGGTGGGAATACAAGCTGGTATAGCCCCTTAGAATGTCAGTGTGTGATTTTTCAGAAAATTAGGAAAAAACCTTCCTCAAGACCCAGTAATACGATTTTGGTTATATATCCAAAGGACGCTCAATCGTACCAAACGGACATGTGTTCAACATTGTTCATAGCAGCATTGTCATAGCCAGAACCTGTGAACAATCTAAATGCCCTTCTATGGAAGAATGGAGAATGAAAATGTGGTACTTTTACACAATGGAGTACTACACAGCAGAAAAAAGGACATCTTGAATTTTGAAGGCAAATGGATGGAGTTAGAAAACATCATTTTAAGGGAGGTAACCGAGACTCAGAAAGTAAATTATCACATGTAATCACTCAGAAGTAGTTTTTAAAAATAAAACAAGAAAACTAGACCAGAAATCAAAATCTAAGAGAACCTAGAGAACAATGAGAACCCTAGAGAGACATACAAGGATATAATCTACAAGGGTAGTAGAAAAATGCAAGATATCCTGAGAAAATTGGGAATATGGGGACCTTGGGAGAGGATTGAAGGGAGAAGCAGAGAGGGGAGCAGAGAAAAATGTAGAGTATAACATAAGTCTTTGCAAAAATTTAAAAAAAAAAATTTAAAAAAAATCCTAAAATGGAGGGCACACCTGTGACAATTTTTTATTTGCTAAAATTGAGATGTTCTTCAAATATTGACTTGAAAGTTGAAAATTCCGATATTTAGTCTGCAACTTGATCCCAGAACACACACACCTTTAATCCAGATCACAAGGCTGGAAGACATGCCCTAAACTTAGCCACACCCTTCCCGTTAACCTTTAAAAGGATTGGAAGGAGGAAGACATTTCCCTTTGCTGATGCCCTCACCTTGCAGCAAGTCCATTCCTTCCATGGCAGTAGAGAATCCTCTTTAAGTTTCTAGCAGAGACTGAAGAACAGCCAATAAGCAGACCTTCTGGATTGAGTTGAAGAGAAAAACACCCTGCTCTTCTTTGGATCCCAGTAAACCTTCACACTCCCAGGAGCCGATATGTCGAGGACCTTGGCAGCTAAGAGCAGAGGCTCCACTCAGATCAGAGTCGAAAAATTCTCCTTAAGATGGACCATCAGCAACTTCTCTTTTTGCTTGGACGGAATCGTGGGGAAAGACATTAAAAGTTCCACTTTCTCACCAGGAGCCAATGACAAGCAGAAATGGTATTTGAAAGCTCACGTGAATGGGATGGATGAAGAAAGCAGAGGTTACCTGTCAGTTTTCCTAGTATTGCTCAGCTCTCCAACTAGCATGGTACGGGCAAAGTTTCAGTTTTGGATCATAGATGCCAATGGAGAGAAATCCCAAATCACGAAGAGTGGAAGAGTTTTGAGTTTCAAGCAAAACTAATACAGGGGTTTTAAAAAGTTCATCCTTCGAGATTTCCTTTTGTCCACTCCACATTTGCTTCTCCCAGATGACAACCTCACACTCTTCTGTGAGGTGAGCGTGCTGGTTCCGGACTACATCAGCGTCTCTGAACAGAACACGCAGCCAAGGGTTGTGATTCCAAAGTGCACACTGGTCGATGAGCTAGGAGAGCTGTGGGAGACTTCCCACTTGACAGACTGCTGCCTGGTGGTAGCCGACCAGGAATTCCAGGCTCACAAGGCGATCTTAGCTGCTCGCTCTCCAGTTTTCAGAGCCATGTTTGAAGCTGACATGAAGGAGAGCAAAACCAACCGCGTTGAGATTCATGACCTGGAACCTCAAGTCTTCAAGACAATGATGGGCTTCATTTACACCGGGAAGGCACCCGACCTCCACAGCATGGCAGATGCTGTGCTGGCAGCTGCTGACAAGTATGGCCTGGAACGTTTGAAGGTCATGTGCGAGAGGGCCCTCTGCATGGACCTCTCTGTGGAGAATGCTGCCCACACTCTCTTCCTGGCTGACCTCCACAGTGCAGTGCATTTGAAAACTGAGGCACTGGATTTCATTACAGCTCATGCTTCCGAGGTCTCTGAGACCTCAAGCTGGAAGAGCTTGGTCGACTCCTCTCCACACTTGCTGGCTGAACTATATGGCTCCCTGGCTTCTGCACATGGTCCTTGCCTGGAGCCCCCTCTCAAATGCCTGAAGAGATCTTAAGACCTTGTCAGCTGAGACTTACCTGTGTCTTCCAGAAGCAGCAGTCAGAATTGTTACTCATGACACCTGTGTTTTACAGTGAATGTGGAAACATACAGCCAGCTGATAGATCTTGCTTCAATAAATCTGTAAATGTGTTGAATGGCGGGTAGGGGGAGGGGCAGCACTGGACTCTGGTCTGATTTTTGTCCAATTAGATGCAAACTGGGATTTAGGGTTTTCGTGAACCCAACTCTTCCCAGTAAGGTGTCTTTGTAGAAAACTGTCTGGATTGTACTGAGCAGACCATATGACCAAAGGCTCAGGACAAAGAAAAAAATAAACATCAATGTTTGCTTACAAGAAAAGGGGAAAAGAAAGAAGACATTTTCCCCTCCAAACTCAGTATGTGCAAACTGGAGATTTGATGACCCAGTTGAGAAAGCAATTGTTGTTCCTGCTGCGGACCCTTGATCACTTCGGAGCACACATGGGGGACTCTTCAACCATCTCTAACTGGGGATCCTGAGGAGCTGTGGTCCTACTCTTCTCTCCATGAGCACAGGCATCTCTGTAGATTAATACGTACCCAAATAAAATATAATATGAACAAAATATTGCAAAAAAAGAAAATTGTCATTTTGAAAGTTATAGATCCATACAGAAACGAATGACAATAATCCCAGAAGCATTAATTCTTGACACTAGCTACTGAATCTAAAATATGATGTTGTACTTTGGTCATTTAGTTCTTTTCTGCTCTGTGTCTAACTCTCCTGCTCCATGTCAGCCTTAAAGATTTATGCATTTGTAATCATAGTAGCTTTTTAAACTAGCAGCATCAAAGCACTTGAAAGGACAGACCAGATTTAGTCATCCTCAAGATACACACACACACACCCACGTATGCATCATACAGTCACACAAACATGAAATCCTGCCAAATGTTTGGGACAGCTCTGTTGAATTTTTTAAGAAAAGTTATGTTCAGTTACCTGACCACTATGCCAAGAAGACAGAATTCAAGGCTTCACATAACAGAAAATACAGACATCTGATAATTAGAAAGTCTAGTTACAGACAAGTTTATGTCTGTTTTTAAGGGACCATCCAGTTTCAAACAAAACACCAAATTCACGGGAAGAAGAGAATTTTATTTCCAAAGGTGTAATGGTCTGCTCCTCTGCAACCCTCCTTTTTTTATTCTATTTGGCTGTACAGATTTCTTTCCTGGTGTCCTTAATATCTTCAAGTGGATCTGAAGTTCTCTTTATTGCATTAATTGCAGCCAGGCCTGGCTTTTGACTCTGGTCCTAGGTATTCAAACTCAAGTTCTCACGCTTGCACAGCAATCATTTTCATTCACCTAATCATCTCCCAATCCCCACTCCTGTATTTTTATTTGTTTTCCTCCACTCTCTTCTTTGAAATGATGAAAAGCTATTCTAACATGATTGTAAAATGCAGCTGTAATTTGATTGATGATAATGACACAAAGGAGCATAGGGAGAACAAAGCCACATTGGTGCAGTTTCTTAATACCACTGAGAGTTACTTAAAGTTATAAATGGCAATATTATTTTGACTTTCAATTTTAATTCAAAACCATTATGAATGAAAACCTATACATGAGTATGGTAACATAAATAATAAAATAAAAATAAAATAAAGAATAAAATCCAATGTTATGTTTTAGGTGCTGGGATGAATATCTACACATTTTTCACTTGAGAGACCAGGGCAGGAGGATAATTTGGGCTGATTTTAGGTTATACAGTGGGGTATATTTCAAAGAGAAAACCCTAGAAAAAATTAAATAGTATCCTAGAAATGATCAACTGAAATATAAAAATGCACAGAACAAGGGTTTGCAAACATATGATGCAGAAAAAAATGAAAATAAAGATTACAAAGACAACAGAGTATGAAATTACACCTTCATATTGACAACATTATGGTTTGGGACAATGGTCTGTAATCTGTCAACTGTATTTTTAATAAACACTGATTGGCTAGTATCCAGACAGAAAGTATAGCCAGGTCAAGCAGGAACGCACCTTTAATTCCAACAATTGGAGACAGAGGCAGGCAGACTTCTGTGAGTTCAAGACTTAGTGGCATACACCTTTAATCCTAGCATTTGAGGGGCAGAGACAGGCAGATCTCTGTGAGCTCAAAGACAGCCTGGTCTACAGAGGGAGTTCCAGGACAGAGATGTACAGAAACCCTGTCTCAAAAAGCCAAAAATTAAAAGTAAAATAAATAGAGGTTAAAATAAAGACACATTAAGTGGGAAAACACATAGAGAATCTTGATACTGTATGTTATTATGCTCTCTTTGAATTGTTTAAATTCTGAGGAAGAAGTAACAGCTGCTAAAAGATAATTGCTTATACATGCTACTGAATTAATCCAACATAGGTATTTTGAAAATACCTTGACCTAAAAAATTCAAAATTCAAAAGTTATGTTACTTTGGAGAACAAATTTTGCTTTGTGTCCACAGGAAATGAGAGGCTGTGGATTCATTCTGAGTTAAGAAAAATCATGTTTAATCAAGGAAAACCACCTGAAAAATCTCTGGTAGGAACAGATGGCCTGGATATCTGAGTTCTACATCCAGAGCAGATTAAAGACTGCTGCCTTAAATGATCAAGTGGCACAGGATACTCCAGTGAGGACTTGATCATAATTCTAAATTTTCTTTAGGTCCCCATGAGATTTTCAGCCAGCCAGCAGGAAGTAGCCTCGAAAACTATGCCAACATTCCCAAAAAATTTGGCTATGGATGTTCTTATTCATTCATTCATTCATTCATTCATTTATTCATTCATTCATTTATTTATTTATTCATTTATTTATTTATTAAAATTTTCCACCACCTCCCCCCTCCCATTTTCCTCACCCTCCCCCTTCTTCCCCCCTCCCCCTCCGACTGGAGTCCAAAGAGCAGTCAGGGATCACTGCCCTCTGGGAAGTCCAAGGTCCTCCCCCCTCCATCCAGGTCTAGGAAGGTGAGCATCCAAACACAGTAGGCTCATCCAAAACCAATACATGCAGTAGGATCAAAACCTAGTGCCATTGTCTTTGGCTTCTCAGTCAGCCCTCCTTGTCAGCCATGTTCAGAGAGTGCAATTTGATCACATGCTTCATCAGTCCCAGTCCAGCTGGCCTTTGTGTGCTCCCATTAGATCAACTCCACCTTCTCAGTGGGTAGGCACACCCCTCGCAGTCCTGACTTCCTTGCTCATGTCTTCCCTCCTTCTGCTCCTCATTTGTATCTTAGGAGCTCAAGCCAGTGCTACAATGTGGGTCTCTTTCTCTAGCTTCATTTATCACCAGATGAAGGTTCTATGGTGATATGCAAGAAATTCTTCAATATGGCAATAGGATAGGACCATTTCAGGCTCCCTCTCCTCAGCTGCCCAAGGATCTAGCTTGGGATATCTCCATGGACACCTGGAAACACCTCTAGAGTCAAGTATCTCGCCAAACCTAAAATGGCTCCCTTAAGGTACACTTGTGCAACCACTTTGGAAATCAGTGTGGCAGTTTCTCAAGAAATTCGGGATCAACCTACCTCAGGATCCAGCAATACCACTCTTGGGAATATACAAAAGAGATGGCCAATAATACTACAAAAGCATTTGTTCAACTATTTTCATAGCAGCATTATTTGTAATAGCCATAACCTGGAAACAACCTAAATGCCCCTCAATGGAAGAGTGGATGAAGAAAGTGTGGAATATGCATGCAGTAGAGTACTATACAGTGGTAAAAAACAATGACATCTTGAATTTTGCTTGCAAATGGATGGAAATAGAAAACACTATTCTGAGTGAGATAACCCAGACCCAAAAGATGAATATGGTATGTACTCACTCATAAGTGGATTCTATCCATAAATAAAGGACATTGAGCCTATAATTTGTGATTCTAGAGAAGCTAAATAAGAAGGTGAACCAAAAGAAAAACATATAGTTATCCTCCTTATTTTTTTTTAAAAAGAGGGGGAAGTGGTACTTGACAATTGTCTATATTCTGTCAATTATGTTTTAAGTGATTGCTGATTGGCCAGTAGGCAGGCAGGACGTATAGGTGGGACAACCAGACAGGAAGTAGAGGTTGGTCAATGAGAACAAAAGAATTATGGAAGAGGGAAGCTCCCTCTGCTGTCCTGTACAGACACAGAAGCAAGACATAACTATGCCACTGAAAAAGGTACTGAGTCATGTGGATAACATAGATAAGAATAATGGGGTAATGTAAGTTATAAGAATTAATAATAAGCCTGAGCTAATTGGCCAATCAGTTCATGATTAATATAAACCTCTGTGTGATTTCTATGGGACTTAACGAGTGAAAGAACTGGGCAGGACAGAGACCTCAGACAACACATTACCTCATTTCTAATAATGGAAATAAAATTTAAGCAAATGATCTAAGGTAGACAAAATATTGAAAAAATATCACAAAGCAAAAGACTCTCAATGAACACATATCCTAAGATGTCATTCATCTATCTTAAAGTAAAATATTGAGTGTAGTCAACAGAATCACAATGAATATCACTTTTCTAGGCACCAATGGCAGAAGAAAATAAAATTGACATTAATGTAAAGAGTTCTACCTCAGGCCGTGATGAAATAAGTGACATGAAAAATGCTCCTCACATGCCATTGCACATAATAGGAATCAGGCATTAAGGAACAGACTGTGGAAAGTTATAGAGAAGGGGGAAGGACAATGATGGCTACATGATTACCTTGGTTCTTTTCTTGGAGACTGCGTTTTGACCATATCTATAAGGTGCTTTTCAGCTGGATTATGAAGGCCAACCTGATCTGAGAACACATGGGTCAGTCTATGCTCCATTGGAGTCGCTGAGACTCATGCAGCTGTTTAACGAGAAGGAAGCCTGTACAGTTTGTCACTGAAGATTAACAGATTGTGTTCTCTGAGCTCTTACATGATTATTGACATCATACACACAAAGCAAAGCAAGATAAGGCTTACCATGGTCATGACCAAGTTGTGTATATGAATCTAACATCTATCACTAAGGGAATTCAGCACCTTGGATCCTAGATGGATTACCAGTGATTTTGAGCATATGGATATATTATGATATAAACTTTAGTAGAATCTACTCAATAGTAGGTTCGTTATCCTTTGATGATGAACAACAAAGCTTAGGGCCAGCATAGATAAGATTTACAAGGTGATGGAGCTTGAAAGCTGACACAAGAAGTTACAGGTTAGTGAAAAGCATTGGAATTTTTAATAGATCTGCTACAGTATAGTTGGAAAACACATTGAAAAATCAATATGATTTGCCCCTATCGGGAGTAAATACCTAGCCCCATACACAAACACATTTTGTAGAAAATACTGTTAGATAAAGACAATAAGTGTCCATCATGTCTACAATGTGCTATTACAAAGTCCAAATTTAAGAAAAAAATCAGGCAAGTATTCCATTTCTGCTTGAGATACAAAGATCTAAAAAAGCAACTAATCTCCTCCTCATATTGAAACGGATAAAAAGAGCTAGTTCTGAAATTTTCTTAAACCAGTCTAAGAATTATTATAGCTAAACCATCAAATGATGAGCAATTCATACAGATATCTGCACCTTGAATGGACATAGATAATATTTAAAATACATCTGCTAGGATTCTGAAATAATTTATAGACTCCAAGTATGTATTAGCAAATTATGTGGCAATTTATGCTCATCGATTTAGAGAGTATCTCTAGTGCTAGACTGTATTGAGTCTCAATAGGCACTCACAGTGACAGTGGGAAAGAACCGTGTTTATGCTACAGAACTATGAGAGGAAACAGCAGCCTCTAAGTGACAATTCCGTCATGCTAATTCCTTTTTCCTTTTCTTGGCGATTGCTCTCTGAGATTCCTTTATAATCAGCAGTAGTCATGAAATACTGCTATTGTCCATGAAATAGATAGAAGACAAAAATCTATTGAAATCCGACAAGGACATTTTTATTTTCCAATAAGAGAAGACAGACATTTAAATTGGTGCTAATTCTTCTGCTCCTAGAATTATTGTAATGAGATAAAGAAATATCTTTATCACTGAGGCTATCATAATTATATAAATTGGAAAGTATTTATAAATGCCACAGTGGTCCATTTTTCTAATCTTCATTAAAATATTATGATAAAGAACCATCACAAACAACAATTAAATCTTGGAAAATACGAATTGAGCAATTTCTTCATGGGATTGTTTGTAATAAAATGCTACAATGGAGAAAAGACTTATTCTGTCCTGGTTCTATTTCTATGGCTGTGATAAAATAGCCCGAAACAAGTAACTTAAGGAAGAAAAGTCCTACAGTTCTAGGTCAGCTCCATCTTGAGAGGAGGCCAAAGTAGGAACTCTAGCAGCTAGTCACATAGTATCTGCAGTAAAGAGTAGAAAAAAAGACAAAGTGATACTGTTTGCTTCTATTTGGCTTTCTCTTATTATTAGAATTTCTTGTCTAGGGAATGATGCCACCCACCACAAACTGGCTTCTGTCTAGAGAATGATGCTAGAGGCCCAGGACCCAGAGATTTATTTAGTAAGTCATAGTCCTAGCACAACCTCAAGTATCCTGGCTCTAGAATCAGAGCCAGGTAAAGAAACACACTCTGAAAATGAAACCAGAGCCAGGGGAAGAGGCACTTTGCCCCAAACCTAGAACAAGAGAAAAGTCCCAGGCCATGAAACAAAAACTAAAAGAAAGCACTCAGCCCCAAGATTCAGAGTATGCCAAAGATATTTGGCCTGATCCCAAAGGTTAGAGTCAAAAAGATGAAAAGAACCTAAAAAGGAAATGTAGTTTAGCCCCAGAGTCAGAGCTACCTTTGCCTGACACAAAACCAGTCATCTCTGAGCCGGCAAAATGGACAAATCACTGAGAATTTGGAGTCTTGGAATGACTCTCGGGCTGTTAACTGGCTACTGGGAAATCCCCTCAGGTTTGGAATTTCCCCTCCATATAGGGCAGCCAATCCCAAGCATGGAAGCTGAGAATTCCACAAGCCTTTCCCTCTGTATAAACCTCTTCCTTTCACTGCTCAGGGTCTCTCCTGCACTGTTCCTGTTGCTGGTGTTGCTACTGCTGCTGCTTAGGACTGATAGACAGATCTGAGCTAACTTGGCATAATGTCTTTTTGCTTTTGCATTAGATACAGCCTTCTGATGATGTTTTAGGGATCTGGACTTTGGGCATAACATTGTAACCCATAACATTGCTTCTGTCTAGGAAATGATGCCAACCACCATAGGCTGGCTTCACTACATTTCATAACAATCAAGACACTTCTCCAAATACATGCAGTAGGCAACTTGATCTGGACCATTTGTTAAATGACAGTCTCTTCTCAGGTGATTCTAGGTTATAGAAAGTCAAAACTAACCAGCAACTAAGTAGCCAGTTACAAAGTCTCCATGGTAATGAAGAAACAGGAGAACATTATCAAAGGAAATTTCCACCTTGATGATTAAATGGTGTTGAAAGCAGTTTGTTCAAGGCCATTCAGAGAATACAAAGAAGTTTACTACTTACATATTCTGCTACCTTTGATATTCTGCTTTTGTAAGGAAGAAAACTCTCGCAAACCTTTAAACATTGGGCAGAAAGCACATATGTTCTGTTTTGTTTGAAAATACTAGGCATTCTCACTTTTGTGGTCATAGAAAAGTGTTATTAGGGAAAAACTCTCACACAGTATTAAGATGAAATTTGTCTTGTATGTAAGTTTTCAGGACTGACTATTTGGCACTGAACAATCAACTGGTGTGTTCTTCTCTGGGGAAGGCCACCTATTCTTCTCCCAGCATTACTCAATTGCTTTCAGTGCTTATTATATAGTTGAGGCACCATGGGCTCTTCCCTATGAACTTGGTCATGCACTTTGGTGTCATCCTTGATCAGTTCATGCCTGGGCAGTCCTGATGGTGACACTTTATGGATGTCACTTCTGACACCATGAGGAAACACAATCTCACAGCAGATTCCATTTTTTTTTTAAAAGCAGAATGGGACCTAGTTCCAGTTCATGCTATCATTTCAGGAACATAATTAGTTGCATTGCACAACAATGGAGATAGAATTTGATCAACAAAATAATTATGCACATGTGCTTCTCAAAAAGGATATGAAACAGATACAAAGGACCATGCACTTCAATGAATAGTTTGTTTAATTTTAAAAACATAGCACAGCTCACAAATGGAAGTGTATGTTCATAATTCAGAGCCAATAGTTTTTGGGAGAGGTACACTAAGAACTGTGAAAAAAACAGCAATCCAGTATGTACAGGAGGGCCGGAATTTAAAACAAACCAATCTACATTACCAAAATTTGTTATCGTTGTTGGGCAAGTATAATTACTAAATACCACTGGACCTAAGGTCAATTAACTGTAGTATTGGGTCTATGGGCCGCGTCCTGCCACCTGGCTAGCTTTACACCAGAAATAATTACACAGAAACTGTATTCTTATAAACACTGCCTGGCCATTAGTTTCAGCCTCTTATTGGCTAATTCTCACATCTTGCTTTAAACCATATTTAGTAATCTGTGTCGTACCACAAGGGGTGGCTTACCAGGAGAGATCTTAACCTGTGTCTGACTCAGAGAGGAGAGGCATGGCATCTGACTGAGGTGTCTGCCTGACTCTGCTTTCTTTCTCCCTCCCCCAATTCTGTTCTGTCTATGCTGCCTACCTAATTTTCTGTCCTATTAAAGGGCCAAGGCAGTTTCAATATATATTTTTTTTTGTTTTTTTTGAGACAGGGATTCTCTGTACCTTTGGAGCCTCCTGGAACTAGCTCTTGTAGACCAGGCTGGTCTTGAATTCACAGAGATCCGCCTGCCTTTGCCTCCCAAGTTCTGGTATTAAAGGCGTGCACCACCGCCGCCTGGCTGGCAGTTTATTTATTAACCAATGAAAATAACACATAGATAGATGACCCTCTTCCATCAATAACCATTGCAAAAAACTGGTATTATGTTTAAATGCTAAATTGGAATATGTATCTATATTACATATACACATTTATATTCCTGGTGTCTCAAAAAAGTTAAATTACACTATCAGTCTGCTGTGGTGGTTTAGATCTGGTCTGTCTGTGATACCACTAATATCAAAAGAATGAATCATCCAATAAAAAATGGAGTACAGACCTAAACAGAGAACTCTCAACAGAGGAATCTAAAATGGCTGAAAGACACTTTAGGAAATGTTCAACATCCTTAGTCATCAGAGAAATGCAATCAAAACAACTCTGAGATTCCATCTTACACTTGTAGTAAGAATGGCCATGATCAAAAACACTGATGACAACTTATGCTGGAGAGGTTGTGGGGTAAAGGGAACATTCCTGCATTGCTGGTGGGAATGCAAGCTGGTATAGCCTCTTTGAATATCAGTGTGGCAATTTCTTAGAAAATTAGGAAACAACCTTCGTCAAGACCCAGTAATACCACTTTTGGTTATATATTCAAAGGCTTCTCAATTGTGCTACAAGGACATGTACTCAGCTTTGTTCATAGCAGCATTGTTTGTAATAGACAAAACCTGTGAACAATCTAAATGTCCTTCAATGGAAGAAAGGAGAATGAACGCGGTACTTTAACAAAATGGAGTACTACACATCAGAAATAAAAAAGGACATCTTGAATTTTGCAAGCAAATGGATGGAGCTAGAAAACATCATTCTGAGGGACATAACTCAGACCAGAAACACAATTAGCACATGTACTCACACAGAAGTAGTTTTTTAACATGAAACAAGAAAAACAAACCAGAAATAACAATCCGAGAGAAGCTAGACAACAATGAGAACCCTAAGAGAGACATACAAAGATCTAATCTACAAGGGTAGAAGAAAAAGGCAAGTTCTCCTGAGTAAATTGGGAACATGGGGACCTTGGGAGAGGATTGAAGGGGAGGAAGGGGAGAAACAGAGGGAGGAGCAGAGAAAAATGTAGAGTGCAAAAAATTTTAAAAAAAATTTAAAAAAATCCTAAAATAGAGGGCACACCTGTGACAATTTTTTATTTGCTAAAATTGAGATCTTCTTCCAATATTGACTTGAAAGTTGAAAATTCAGATATTTAGTCTGCAACTTGATCCCAGAACACACACACCTTTAATCCAGATCACAAGGCTGGAAGACACGCCCTAAACTTGGCCACACCCTTCCTTCCCTTAGCCTTTAAAAGGACTTGGAAGAAGGAAGATGTTTCCCATTGCTGATTGACCTCACCTTGCAGCAAGTCCATTCGTTCCCTGGCAGTGGAGAATCGTCTTTGAAATTCCAGCAGAGACTGAAGAACAGCCAACAAGCAGACCTTCTGGACTGAGTTGAAGAGAAAAACACCCTGTTCTTCTTTGGATCCTGGGAAAACTTCACACTCCCAGGAGCCGATATGTCAGAGGACCTGGCAGCTAATAGCAGAGGCTCCACTCAGATCAGAGTCGAAAAATTCTCCTTAAGATGGACCATCAGCAACTTCTCTTTTTGCTTAGACGGAATCGTGGGGAACGACATTAAAAGTTCCACTTTCTCACCAGGAGCCAATGACAAGCAGAAATGGTATTTGAAAGCTCACGTGAATGGGATGGATAAAGAAAGCAGAGGCTACCTGTCAGTTTTCCTAGTGTTGCTCAGCTCTCCAACGAGCACGGTACGGGCAAAGTTCCAGTTTTGGATCATAGATGCCAATGGAGAGAAATCCCAAATCACGAAGAGTGGAAGAGTTTTGAGTTTCAAGCAAAACCAATACAGGGGTTTTAAAAAGTTCATCCTTCGAGATTTCCTTTTGTCCACTCCACATTTGCTTCTCCCAGATGACAACCTCACACTCTTCTGTGAGGTGAGCGTGCTGGTTCCGGACTACATCAGCGTCTCTGAAGAGAACACGCAGCCAAGGGTTGTGATTCCAAAGTGCACACTGGTCGATGAGCTAGGAAAGCTGTGGGAGACTTCCCACTTGACAGACTGCTGCCTGGTGGTAGCCGACCAGGAATTCCAGGCTCCAAGGCGATCTTAGCTGCTCGCTCTCCAGTTTTCAGAGCCATGTTTGAAGCTGACATGAAGGAGAGCAAAACCAACCGCGTTGAGATTCATGACCTGGAACCTCAAGTCTTCAAGACAATGATGGGCTTCATTTACACCGGGAAGGCACCCGACCTCCACAGCATGGCAGATGCTGTGCTGGCAGCTGCTGACAAGTATGGCCTGGAACGTTTGAAGGTCATGTGCGAGAGGGCCCTCTGCATGGACCTCTCTGTGGAGAATGCTGCCCACACTCTCTTCCTGGCTGACCTCCACAGTGCAGTGCAGTTGAAAACTGAGGCACTGGATTTCATTACAGCTCATGCTTCCGAGGTCTCTGAGACCTCAAGCTGGAAGAGCTTGGTCGACTCCTCTCCACACTTGCTGGCTGAACTATATGGCTCCCTGGCTTCTGCACATGGTCCTTGCCTGGAGCCCCCTCTCAAACGCCTGAAGAGATCTTAAGACCTTGTCAGCTGAGACTTACCTGTGTCTTCCAGAAGCAGGAGTCAGTACTGTTACTCATGACACCTGTGTAGACAATGGGCCCTGGGTTGTATTTACAGTGAGTGTGGAACATACAGCTGGTAGGTCTGGCTTCAATACTTCTGTAAATGTGTTGAATGGCGGGTAGAGGGAGGGGGAGCACTGGACTCTGGTCTGATTTTTGTCCAATTAGATGCAAACTGGGATTTAGGGTTTTGGTGAACCCAAGCTCTTCCCAGTAAGGTTTCTTTGCAGAAAACTGTCTGGATTGTATTGAGAAGACCATATGATTAAAGGCTCAGGACAATGGAAAAAATAAACATGAATGTTTGCTTACAAGAGAAGGGGAAAAGAAAGAAGACATTTTCCCCTCCAAACTCAGCATGTGCAAACTGGAGATTTGATGACCCAGTTGAGAAAGCAATTGTTTTTCCTGCTGCGGACCCTTGATCACTTCGGAGCACACATAGGGGGCTCTTCAACCATCTCTAACTGGGGATCCTGAGGAGATGAGGTCCTACTCTTGTCTCCATGGGCTCAGTCATCTCTGTAGATAAATACTTACCCAAATAAAATGTAAAATGAGTAATGTAAAAAATTGTCATTTTAAAGGTTATAGATCCATACAGAAACAAATGAAAACAATCCCAGAAGCCTTAATTCTTGACACTAGCTACTGAATCTAAAATATCATGTTGTAGTTTGGTCATTTAGTTCTTTTCTGCTCTGTGTCTAACTCTCCTGCTCCATGTCAGCCTTAAAGATTTATGCGTTAGTAATCATAGTAGTTTTTTAAACTAGCAGCACCAAAGCACTTGAAAGGACAGACCAGATTTAGTCGTCCTCAAGATACACACACCCACTCATGTATGCATCACTCAGGCACACATACATGAAATCCTGCCAAATGTTTTGGACAGCTCTGTTGAATTTTTTAAGGAAAGGTATGTTCAGTTATCTGACCACTATGCCAAGAAGACAGAATTCAAGGCTGCACATAACAGAAAGTACAAAAAACTGATAATTAGAGAGTCTAGTTACAGACTCGTTCAAGCCAGTTTTAAGGGGCCATACATTTTCAAACAGAACACCAAATCACGGGAAGAAGAGAATTTCATTTCCAAAGCTGTAATGATCTGCCCCTCTGCACCCCCACCCCCTTTTTTGTTCTATTTGGCTGTACAGATTTCTTTCCTGGTGTCCTTAATTTCTTCAAGTGGATCTGAAGTTCTCTTTATTGCATTAATTGCAGCCAGGCCTGGCTTTTGACTCTGGTCCTAGGTATTCAAACTCAAGTTCTCACGCTTGCACAGCAATCATTTTCATTCACCTAATCATCTCCCAATCCCCACTCCTGTATTTTTATTTGTTTTCCTCCACTCTCTACTTTGAAATGATAAAAAGCTATTCTAACATGATTGTAAAATGCAGCTGTAATTTGATTGGTGATAAGTACACAAAGGAGCATAGGGAGAACAAAGCCACATTGGTGCAGTTTCTTAATACCACTGAGAGTTACTTAAAGTTATAAATGGCAATATTATTTTGACTTTCAATTTTAAGTCAAAACCATTATGAATGAAAACCTATACATGAGTATGGTAAAAAAAAATAAAAAAAAGAGTAAAATCAAATGTTATGTTTTAGGTGCTGGGATGAATATCTACAAATTTTTCCCTTGAGACACCAGGGCAGAAGGATAATTTGGGCTGATTTTAGGTTATACAGTGTGGTATATTCCAAAGAGAAAAGCCAAGAAAGAATTAAATAGTATCCTAGAAATGATCACCTTAAATGTAAAAATACACAGAACAAGGGTTTGCAAACATGTGATGCAGAAAAAATTGCAATATACAGAATGCAATGAAAAAGGAGTATGAAATTACACCTTCATGTTGACAACATTATGGTGTGGGACAATGATCTGTAATCTGTCAACTGTATTTTAAATAAACACTGATTGGCTAGTATCCAGACAGAAAGTATAGCCAGGTCAAGCAGGAACACACCTTTAATTCCAACAATTGGAGACAGAGGCAGGCAGACTTCTGTGAGTTCAAGACTTAGTGGCATACATTTTTAATCCTAGCATTTGAGAGGCAGGGACAGGCAGATCTCTGTGAGCTCAAAGACAGCCTGGTCTACAGAGGGAGTTCCAGGACAAAGATGTACAGAATCCTTGCCTCAAAAAGCAAAAAATTAAAAATAAAATAAATAGAGGTTAAAATAAAGACACATAATGATGGAAAACACGTAGAGAATCTCGATACTGTATGTTATTATGCTCTCTTTGAATTTTTTAACTTCTGAGGAAGAAGTAACAGCTGCTAACAGATAATTGCTTATAGATGCTACTGAATTAATCCAACATGGGTATTTTGAAAATTCCTTGACTTCAAAATTCAAAATTCAAAAGTTATGTTACTTTGGAGAACAAATTTTGCTTTTGTTTCCACAGGAATTGAGAGGCTGTGGATTCATTCTGAGTTAAGAAAAATCAGGTTTAGACAAGGAAGACCACCTGAAAAATCTCTGGTAGGAACAGATGGCCTGGATATCTGAGTTGTATATCCAGACCAGATTTAAGACTTCTGCCTTAAATGATCAAGTGTCACAGGATACTCCAGTCAAGACTTGATCATTATTCTAAATTTTCTTTAGGTCCCCATAAGATTATAAGCACGCCCAGGCAGCAGGAAGTAGCCTAGAAAACTATGCCCACAGTCCAAAAAATTGGACTATGGATGTTCTTATTTATTTATTTATTTTTAGTAAAAATTCCCACCTCTTCTCATTTCCCTCTCCCTCCCCCAACTCCCCCTCCCCCTCCACTCCCTTTACAGTCCAAAGAGCAGTCAGGGTTCCCTATCCTGTGGGAAGTCCAAGGTCTTCCTCCCTCCATCCAGGTCTAGGGAGGTGAGTATTCAAACAGACTAGGCTATCCCAAACCCAGTACATGCAGTAGGATCAAAATGCAGTGTCATTGTCCTTGGCTTCTCATTCAGCCCTCTGCCATGTGCAGAGTCTGGTTTTATCACCTGCTCCATCAGCCCCAGTCCAGCTGGCCTTGGTGAGCTCCCATTAGATCAGCCGCACTGTCTGAGTGGTGGGTGAACCCCCCTACGTCCTGACTTCCTTGCTCATGTTCTCTCTCCTTCTGCTCTTCATTTGGACCTTGGGAGTTCAGGCCTGTGATCCAATGTGGGTTTCTGTCTCTATCTCCATCCATCGCCCAATGATGGTTCTATGGTGATATGCAAGATATTCATCAGTATGGCAATAGGATAGGACCTTTTCAGGCTCCCTTTCCTCAGCTGCCAAAGGAACTAGCTGGGGACATCTCCATGGACACCTGGGAACACCTCTAGAGTCAAGTGTAGTGAGGAGCTGTGGACAGGCCTGCATTTCATCCCTCCCGGCTACTGTCCATTGGCTAGCTTTACACATGAAATAATTATACGGAAACTGTATTCTTTTAAACACTGCCTAGCCCATTAATTTCAGCCTTTTACTCACATCTTGACTAACCCATATCTAATAATCAGTGTAACACCACTAGTGGTATCTTACTGGGAAAGATTCAACACGGCTGGCTCCATTGCATCTGCCTCCCTGAGGAGAGGCGGGGCAGTCTTCCCCAGAGAGGAGAGGCGGGGCAACTGTCTGAGCCATCTACCTCACTTCCTTTTTCCTGTTCTGTCTACTTCACCTATCTAAATTTAGCCCTATCAAAAAGCCAAGGCAGTTTGTTTATTAGCAAATGAGAATCCTCCATCAGTCAAGTCTCTTGCCAACCCTAAAGTGGCTCCCTTAATGCATACATGTGCAAATACTTTGGAAATCAGTGTGGTGGATTCCCAGGAAATTTGGTATCAACGGACCCCGGGATTCAGCATACCACTCTTGGGAATATACCTAGGAGATGCCCTATCATACTACAAAAGTATTTGTGCAACTATGTTCATAGCAGCGTTATTTGTAATAGCCAGAACCTGGAAAAAACCTAGGGGCCCCTCAATGGAAGAACAGATAAAGAAAGTGTGGAATATGTACGCATTAGAGGATTACTCAGCGGTAAAAACAATGACATCTTTAATTTGGCAGGCTAATGAATGGTGCTAGAAAACATCATTTTGAGGGACGTAACTCAGACCAGAAACACAATTAGCACATGTACTCACACAGAAGTAGTTTTTAAACATGAAGCAAGAAAACCAAACCAGAAATTACAATCCGAGAGAAGCTAGACAACAATGAGAACCCTAAGAGAGACATATAAAAAGATCTAATCTACAAGGGTAGCAGAAAAATGCAAGGCCTCCTGAGTAAATTGGGAACATGGGGACCTTGGGAGAGGAAGGGGAGAAGCAGAGAGGGAGGCAGTGTAAAATGTAGAGTTCAAAAAAAGTCAAAACAAACAAATTAAAAAGAAAAATCCTAAAATAGAGGGCACACCTGTGACAATTTTTTTTTTTGCTTAAATTGAGATATTCTTCCAATATTGACTTGAAAGTTGAAAATTCAGATATTTAGTCTGCAACTTGATCCCATTACACACACACCTTTAATCCAGATCACAAGGCTGGAAGACACGCCCTAAACTTGGCCACACCCTTCCCTTAGCCTTTAAAAGGACTTGGAAGGAGGAAGATGTTTCCCATTGCTGATTGACCTCACCTTGCAGCAAGTCCATTCGTTCCATGGCAGTAGAGAATCGTCTTTGAAATTCCAGCAGAGACTGAAGAAAAGCCAACAAGCAGACCTTCTGGACTGAGTTGAAGAGAAAAACACCCTGCTCTTCTTTGGATCCTGGGAAAACTTCACACTCCCAGGAGCCGATATGTCAGAGGACCTGGCAGCTAATAGCAGAGGCTCCACTCAGATCAGAGTTGAAAAATTCTCCTTAAGATGGACCATCAGCAACTTCTCTTTTTGCTTGGACGGAATCGTGGGGAACGACATTAAAAGTTCCACTTTCTCACCAGGAGCCAATGACAAGCAGAAATGGTATTTGAAAGCTCACGTGAATGGGATGGATAAAGAAAGCAGAAGTTACCTGTCAGTTTTCCTAGTGTTGCTCAGCTCTCCAACGAGCACGGTACGGGCAAAGTTTCAGTTTTGGATCGTAGATGCCAATGGAGAGAAATCCCAAATCACGAAGAGTGAAAGAGTTTTGAGTTTCAAGCAAAACCAATACAGGGGTTTTAAAAAGTTCATCCTTCTAGATTTCCTTTTGTCCACTCCACATTTGCTTCTCCCAGATGACAACCTCACACTCTTCTGTGAGGTGAGCGTGCTGGTTCCGGACTACATCAGCATCTCTGAAGAGAACACGCAGCCAAGGGTTGTGATTCCAAAGTGCACACTGGTCAATGAGCTAGGAAAGCTGTGGGAGACTTCCCACTTGACAGACTGCTGCCTGGTGGTAGCCGACCAGGAATTCCAGGCTCACAAGGCGATCTTAGCTGCTCGCTCTCCAGTTTTCAGAGCCATGTTTGAAGCTGACATGAAGGAGAGCAAAACCAACCGCGTTGAGATTCATGACCTGGAACCTCAAGTCTTCAAGACAATGATGGGCTTCATTTACACCGGGAAGGCACCCGACCTCCACAGCATGGCAGATGCTGTGCTGGCAGCTGCTGACAAGTATGGCCTGGAACGTTTGAAGGCCATGTGCGAGAGGGCCCTCTGCATGGACCTCTCTGTGGAGAATGCTGCCCACACTCTCTTCCTGGCTGACCTCCACAGTGCAGTGCAGTTGAAAACTGAGGCACTGGATTTCATTACAGCTCATGCTTCCGAGGTCTCTGAGACCTCAAGCTGGAAGAGCTTGGTCGACTCCTCTCCACACTTGCTGGCTGAACTATATGGCTCCCTGGCTTCTGCACATGGTCCTTGCCTGGAGCCCCCTCTCAAACGCCTGAAGTGATCTTAAGACCTTGTCAGCTGAGACTTACCTGTGTCTTCCAGAAGCAGCAGTTAGTATTGTTACTCATGACACCTGTGTAGACAATGGGCCCTGGGGTGTATTTACAGTGAGTGTGGAAACCTACAGCTGGTATGTCTGGCTTCAACACATCTGTAAACGTGTTGAATGGCGGGTAGGGGGAGGAGCAGCACTGGACCAGGGTTTGGTTTTTGTCCAATTAGATGCAAACTGGGATTTAGGGTTTTCGTGAACCCCAGCTCTTCCCAGTAAGGTTTGTTTGCAGAAAACTGTCTGGATTGTACTGAGCAGACCATATCATCAAAGGCTCAGGACAAAGAAAAAAATAAACATGAATGTTTGCTTACAAGAGAAGGGGAAAAGAAAGAAGATATTTTCCCCTCCAAACTCAGCATGTGCAAACTTGAGAGAGGATGACCCAGTTGAGAAAGTAATTGTTTTTCCTTCTGAGGACCCTTGATCACTTCGGAGCACACATGGGGTACTCTTCAACCATCTCTAACTGGGGATCCTGAGGAGATGAGGTCCTACTCTTGTCTTCATGGGCACAGCCATCTCTGTAGATAAATACTTTCCCAAATAAAACATAAAATGAGTAAAATATTTTAAAAAAAGAAAATTTCATTTTAAAATTTATAGATCCAAAGCCCGGCAGTGGTGGCACATGCCTTTAATCCCAGCACTCTGGGAGGCAGAGGTAGGCGGAGCTCTGTGTGTTTGAGCCCTGCCTGGTCTACTAGAGCTAGTTCCAGGACAGGCTCCAAAGCTACAGAGAAACCCTGTCTCGAAAAAAAAAAAAAAACAAAAAAAACAAAAAACGGTTATACATCCATACAGAAACAAATGACAACAATCCCAGAAGCATTAATTCTTGACATTAGCTACTGAATCTAAAAAATAATGTTGTATTTTGGTCATTTAGTTCTATTCTACTCTGTGTTTAACTCTCCTGCTCCATGTGAGCCTTAAAGATTTATGCTTTTGTAATCATAATAGCTTTTAAATTAGCAGCACCAAAGCACTTGAAAGGACAGACCAGATTTAGTCGTCCTCAAGATACACACACACACACCCACATATGCATCACACAGTCACACAAACATGAAATCCTGCCAAATGTTTTGTACAGCTCTGTTGAATTTTTTAAGAAAAGGTATGTTCAGTTACCTGACCACTATGCCAAGAAGACAGAATTCAAGGCTTCACATAACAGAAAGTACAAACATCTGATAATTAGAAAGTCTAGTTACAGACAAGTTTATGTCTGTTTTTAAGGGACCATCCAGTTTCAAACAAAACACCAAATTCACGGGAAGAAGAGAATTTTATTTCCAAAACTGTAATGATCTGCCCCTCTGCACCCCCGCCCCCTTTTTTGTTCTATTTGGCTGTACAGTTTTCTTTCCTGGTGTCCTTAATTTCTTCAAGTGGATCTGAAGTTCTCTTTATTGCATTAATTGCAGCCAGGCCTGGCTTTTGACTCTGGTCCTAGGTATTCAAACTCAAGTTCTCACGCTTGCACAGCAATCATTTTCATTCACCTAACCATCTCCCAATCCCCACTCCTGTATTTTTATTTGTTTTCCTCCACTCTCTACTTTGAAATGATTAAAATCTATTCTAACATGATTGTAAAATGCAGCTGTAATTTGATTAGTGATAAGTACACAAAGGAGCATAGGGAGAACAAAGCCACATTGGTGCAGTTTCTTAATACCACTGAGAATTACTTAAAGTTATAAATGGCAATATTATTTTGACTTTCAATTTTAAGTCAAAAACCATCATGAATGAAAACCTATAAATGACTATGGTAAAAAAATTAATAAAAAAGAGTAAAATCAAATGTTATGTTTTAGGTGCTGGGATGAATATCTACACATTTTTCACTTGAGAGACCAGGGCAGGAGGATAATTTGGGCTGATTTTAGGTTATACAGTGGGGTATATTTCAAAGAGAAAACCCTAGGAAGAATTAAAAAACATCCTATAAATGATCAACTTAAATGTAAAAATGCAGAGAACAAGGGTTTCCAAACGTGTGATGCAGAAAAAAAGGAATATACAGAATACAAAGACAATGGAGTATTAAGTTACACCTTCATGTTGACAACATTATGGTGTGGGACAATGATCTGTAATCTGTCAACTGCAGTTTAAATAAATGCTGATTGGCTTGTGTCCAAGCAGAAAGTATACCCAGGTTAAGCAGGGACACATCTTTAATCTCAACACTTGGAGACAGAGGCAGGCAGACCTCTGTGAGTTCAAGGTTTAATAGCACACATTTTGAATCCCAGCACTTGAGAGGCAGAGACAGTCAGATCTCTGTGAGCTCAAAGACAGCTTGGTCTACAGAGGGAGTTCTAGGACAAACAGGTACAGAAACCCAGTCTCCAAAAGCGAAAAATTAAAAATAAAATAAATAGTGGTTAAAATAAAGGCACATTAGGTGGGAAAACACATAGAGAATCTTGATACTGTATGTTATTATGTTCTCTTTGAATTTTTTGACTTCTGAGGAAGAAGTAACAGCTGCTAACAGATAATTGCTTATAAATGCTACTGAATTAATCCAACATAGGTATTTTGAAAATACCTTGACTTCAAAATTCAAAATTCAAAAGTTATGTTACTTTGGAGAACAAATTTTGCTTTTGTTTCCACAGGAAATGAGGGGCTGTGGATTCATTCTGAGTTACGAAAAATCACATTTAATCAAGGAAGACCACCTAAAATGTCTCTGGTAGGAACAGATGGCCTGGATATCTGAGTTCTACATCCAGACCAGATTCAAGACTGCTGCCTAAAATGCTCAAGTGTCACAGGATACTCCAGTCAGGACTTGATCATAATTCTAAATTTTCTTTAGGGTCCCATAAGATTATCAGCACCCCAGCCAGCATTAAGTAGCCTAGAAAACTATGCCCACATTCCCAAAAATTGGGCTATGGTTGTTCTTATATTTTTTTTTAAAAAGAGGGCGAAGTGGTGCAGGTCAGTTGTCTCTATTCTGTCATTTATGTTTTAAATGAATGTTTCTTGGCCAGTAGTCATGTCGGAAGTATAGGCGGGACAACCAGACAGGAAGTAGACGTGGGTCAATGAGAACAGGAGAATTCTGCATGGAGGAAGCTCATTCTTCCACAGTCCTGTCTAGACACTGAAGAAGCAAGATGTGACATGCCCTCCAGAAAATGTTACTGAGCCATGTTGCTAGCATATACTAGAATAATGGGCTAAAGAATTTACAAGAGCTAATACGAATCCTGAGCTAATGTGCCAATCACTTTATAACTTATGGAGACATCTGTATGATTTTCTCTGGAACTAAATATCTTGGGAACCAGGCAGACAGAATCCTCAGTCAAAACATGTGTTAGAAATTCTCTCTTTAGGCTTGTACCCCATTTTTAAATTAGATTATGTAGTATTTAGATTTCTTGTTTCTTGAGTTCTTTATATATTTTGGAAATCAGCCATCTTTTTGATGTGCAGTTGGTGAGGATCTTTTTTCATTTTGTAACTTGCTATTTTTTTTTTCTATTGATAATGTTTTTTGTCTTACAGAAACTTTTCAATTTCATGAGTTCCCATTAATAAATCATTAAACTTAGTGCCTATGCCATTGGGTGTTTTATTCAGCAAGTTGTCCTCTGTGCCAAAATATTCAAGATTACCTCCCACTTTATCTTTTATCAGGTTCAGTGTTTCTGAATTTAGGTTGAGGTCTTTGATCCACTTAAAATTTAGTTTTGTGCCAGGTGATAGATATATATCTATTTGAATTCTTCTACATCCAAATATTCAATTAGACTAGCAACATTTGTTGAAGATGCTTTCTTTTTTCCATTGTATAATTTTGACTTCTTTGGTAAAAACCAGGTGTCCTTAGGTATGTGGATTTATATCTAGGTCTTCTTCTTGATTCCATTCATCCACCTTTGTATATTTTTCCCAATACCATAAGACTTTTGTTACTATAGCTCTGTAGTAAAACTTGAAATCAGAGATGGTAATACCTCTGGAGATTCTTTAATTAAGTAGGATTGTTTTAATCATCCTGAGGTTTTATTTTTACATATGAAGTTGAATATTGTTCTTTCAGAGTTTGTAAAGAATCGTTTTGGAATTTTGATGGGGATCACATTGAATCTGTAGATTGTTTTTGGTAAGAAGGTCATTTTTACTATGTTAATCCTAACAATCCCTAAGCATGGGAGATCTTTCCATCTTCTGGTATTTTCAATTTCTTTCTTCAAAGACTTCAAGTTCTTGCCATGTATGTCTTTATCTTGCTTGTAAAGAGCTATCCCAAGATATTTTACATTATTAGTGGCTATTGTGAAAGATGTTGTTCCTGATTTCTTTCTCAGTCTATTTATTGTTTGTGTATGGGAGGATTACTGATCTTTTTGAGTTTACCTTGTATCCAGCCACTTGACAAAAGGTGTTTACAAGCTGTAGGAGTTCCCTGATAGAGTTTTGGGAGTTACTTATTTATACTATCATGTAATCTGTGAATGATGATACTTTCACTTCTTCCCTTCTAATTTGTATCCCCTTCATTTGCTTTAGTTATCTTATTGCTCTAGCTAGAACTTCAAGTACTAGGTATAAGTAATAGGTATACAGAGAATGAACAAAAATAATAATTTACTAATGATAATCATTTTTCAATAATTAATTTTAATTTCTAATTTTTATTATAATTATTATTTTTATTTTAGTTTATTATTTTATGGGTAGGTCTGTTCACAATGTGTTTTCCTGGTGCCTGTGGAAGTCAGACAAGGACACTGGATCATCTGGAACTAAACTTACATCCAGTTGCTAGCTGTCATGTAGGTGCTTGGAATCAACTCCTTGTTCTCTGGAAGAGCAGCCAGTGCTCCTCTCCTTAGTTGTTTCTCTATTGCTGGCATTACAGTTACTGATATAACTTTCTGTGTCACAGATGTTAGAACTCTCTGCTACCAGCTGCCTAGCACTTTCTCTTTGAGAAACTTACTCTGATTTATCTTTTAGATGGAGAGCAACTTCAGTTAAAATTTTTGTAAGAGATAAAGGTTTGAGGTAGGATTCTGCTATGTACACTGTGAATACCATCGGTTAATAAAGAAACTGCCTTGGCTTGTGATAGGGCAAAAGAGTAGAACTAAGTGGGGAAAATTACACTGAATGCTGGGAGAAAGAAGACAGAGTCAAGAGATGCCATGGATCCACCAGAGGAAAAAGATGCGAATTGCCAGCTGGAACCTTGTTGGTAAGCGACTAGTCTTGTTGTAAATTATAAAATAATGGAAATGTGTTAATTCTAGATGTAATACCTAGCTAGCAATATATGTAAGCTATTGGCCAAACAATATTGCAAATAATATAGTTTCTGAGTGATTATTTCAGGAATGAGCAATCAGGAAAAAACAAGTGGCCTCCTACAACAAAAGTTGTTTAGATTCTGACTGAAATATTAGTAAATCTCTCTCAGTCTTTCTTTCATTCAGAACTGAGGATTTGGCAAATAAGATATTCCTTTGTATCAAGAAAACTTTCTGTGTAAAAGTCACACCTTTATTTTCTAATATTTATCATTTAAACAGAACATTAAATCTCTTTATTGGTGTTTTTCTAATATGGATACTTGTAGGATAATGGCTGTAGAATAGTAATTTCCAAATTATGTCAATGAACACAGAATTAACTATAAGACTTCTTTAATTAGTTCTATGGATAATTGTGCTTTGCACTCTCAATTCCACTTTAAATACATCTGCTTTATTTTTTTATTCCATTTTCTGTTTTATTTTCAAATCCATCGCTGGCCCCTCCATAAACTCTGCAAATTGTTTGGCTCTCTGTATTTCTAGCTTAGATTGTACCACCCATAATTGATTGTAATCCTATTATTAAATTCTAAGTGACAAAAAAATGAATGGTAAAATGTCGCCTTATTTTATAGTTGACTTTTCTGCATTTTCTTGTATTCCAGTAGCCAATTTTATTTCCAAGAATTTCTTTTTTTTCTTTTTTCTCATTTTTTTTATTAAAGATTTCCATCTCCTTCCCTCCTCCTCCCCCTTCCCTCCCCTCCCTTCCACCCATACCCCCACTCCACCCCTCTCCAAGACAAAGAGCCATCAGGGTTCCCTTCACTATGTTTAGTCCAAGGTCCTCCCAAGTCCCCCTAAGTCCAGGAAGGTGAGTAACCAAACTGACAAGGCTCACAGTGAGCCTGTCCATGCTGTAGAGTTCATGTTCATTGCCTTTGTCCTTGGTTTCTCAGTCCTCCTCCACCGTCAGCCACATTCAGAGAGTCCGGTTTGGTCCCCTGTTCCATCAGTCCCATTCCAACTAGACTTGGTGGTCTCCCGTTAGATCTGTCCCACCATCTCAATGGGTAAACACACTCCTCATGGTCCTGACTTCCTTGCTCATGATCTCCCTCCTTTTGCTCCTCACCAGGACCTTGAGAGCTCAGTCTGGGGCTCCAATGTGGGGCTATGTCATTTTCTCCATCCAATGCCAGGTGAAGGTTCTATGGTGATATGCAAGATATTCATGAGTATGGCAATAGGATCTGGACATTTCTGGTACCCTCTCCTCAGCTGCCCAAGGACCTAGCTGGGAGCGTCTTCCTGGACACCTGGGAACCCCTCTAGAGTCAAGTCTCTGCCAACCCTAGAATGGCTCCCTTAACTAAGATATATAATTCCTTGTTCCCATATCCACCCTTCCTATATCCCAACCATCCTACTCCCCCAAGCTCTTCCTATCCTCCACTTCACACTTTTCTCTCCCCATCCCCCCTCCCCCCATACAACCCCATCCCCATGTTCCCATTTTTTGTCTGGCAATCTTGCCTACTTCCAGTATCCAGGAGGATAACTACATGTTTTTTTTTGGGGGGGGGGGTTCACCTTCTTATATAGCTTCTCTAGGATTTTTTACAAATTATAGGCTCGATGTCCTTTATTTATGGCTACAAACCAATTATGAGTGAGTACATCCATGTTCATCCTTTTAGGCCTGGGTTACCTCACTCAGGATGGTGTTTTCTATTTCCATCCATTTGCATGCAAAATTCAAGATGTCATTGTTTTTTACCACCGAGTAGTACTCTAATATGTATATATTCCACACTTTCTTCATCCATTCTTCCACTGAAGGGCATCTAGGTTGTTTCCAGGTTCTGGTTATTACAAATAATGCTGCTATAAACATAGTTGAACAAATGCTTTTATAATATGATTGGGCATCTCTTGGGTAAATTCCCAAGAGTGGGATTGCTGGGTCCTGGGGTAGGGTGATCCCAAATTTCCTAAGAAACGGCCACACTGCTTTCCAAAGCGGTTGCACAAGTTTGCATTCCCACCAGCAATGGATGAGTGTACCCCTTACTCCACATCCTTTACAGCAAAGGCTATCATTGGTGTTTTTGATTTTAGCCATTTTGACAGGAGTAAGATGGTATCTCAATGTTGTTTTGATTTGCATTTCCCTGATTGCTAAGGAGGTTGAGCATGCCCTTAAGTGTCTTTTGGCCATTTGAACTTCTTCTGTTGAGAATTCTCTGTTCAGTTCAGTGCCCCATTTTTTAATTGGGTTAATTAGCATTTTAAAGTCTAGTCTCTTGATTTCCTTATATATTTTGGAGATCAGACCTTTGTCTGTTGAGGGGTTGGTGAAGATCTTTTCCCAGTCAGTAGGCTGCCTTTTTGTCTTAGTGACAGTGTCCTTTGCTTTACAGAAGCTGCTCAGCTGCAGGAGGTCCCATTTATTCAATGTTACCCATAATGTCTGTGCTGCTGGGGCTATATGTAGGAAGCATTCTCCTGTGCCCAAATGTTGTAGAGTACTTCCCACTTTCTCCTCTAACAGGTTCAGTGTGTTCAGATTGATATTGAGGTCTTTAATCCATTTGGACTTGAGTTTTGTGCATGGTGATAGATACGGATCTACTTTCATTCTTCTACAGGTTAACATCCAGTTATGCCAGCACCATTTGTTAAAGATGCTTTCTTTCTTCCATTGTGTGCTTTTAGCTCCTTTATCAAAAATCAGGTGTTCATAGGTTTGTGGGTTAAGATCTGTGTCTTCTATTCGATTCCATTGGTCGACTTCTCTATTTTTATGCCAATACCAAGCTGTTTTCAATACTGTAGCTCTGTAATAGAGTTTGAAGTCAGGGATGGTAATGCCTCCAGTAGTTCCTTTATTGTATAAGATTGATTTGGCTATCCTGGGTTTCTTGTTCTTCCATATAAAGTTGATTACTGTCCTCTCAAGATCTGTGAAGAATTTTGATGGGATCTTTAAGGGGATTGCATTAAATCTATAGATTGCCTTTGGTAGTATTGCCATTTTTACTATGTTGATCCTCCCAATCCAAGAGCAAGGGAGATCCTTCCATTTTCTGGTATCCTCTTCAATTTCTTTCTTCAAAGACTTAAAGTTCCTGTCAAATAGGTCTTTCACTTCCTTGGTTAGAGTTACCCCAAGATATTTTATGCTATTTGTGGCTATCGTGAAAGGTGACGCTTCTCTGATTTCTTTCTCTGCTTCCTTATCCTTTGTATATAGAAGGGCGACTGATTTTTTGGAGTTGATCTTGTACCCTCCACGATACTAAAGGAGTTTCTCAGTTGTAGGAGTTCTTTGGTGGAGTTTTTCAGGTCGCTTATGTACACTATCATATCATCTGCAAATAACGAAAGTTTAACTTCTTCCTTTCCAATTCGAATCCCCTTGATCCCCTTGTTTTGTCTTATTGCTATTGCTAGAACTTCAAGCACTATATTGAAGAGATAAGGAGAGAGTGGACAGCCTTGTCACGTTCCTGAATTTAGTGGGATGGCCTTGAGTTTCTCTCCATTTAATTTGATGTTAGCTGTCGGCTTGCTGTAAAGAGCCTTTATTATATTTAGGAATGACCCCTGTATCCTTAATCTCTCCAAGACCTTTATCATAAAGGGGTGCTGAATTTTGTCAAATGCTTTTTCTGCATCTAATGAGATGATCATATGGTTTTTATCCTTCAGTTTATTTATATGATGGATTACATTGATAGATTTTCATATGTTGAACCAGCCCTGCATCTCTGGGATGAAGCCTACTTGATCATAGTGGATAATTTTTCTAATGTGTTCTTGAATTCTGTTTTTTTTTTATTTTTATTTATTTATTTATTTATTTATTTATTTATTTATTTATTTATTTTTGAATTCTGTTTGCCAGTATTTTATTGAGAATTTTTGCATCGATGTTCATGAGTGAGATTGGCCTGTAATTCTCTTTCTTGGTTGAGTCTTTGTGTGGTTTAGGTATCAGGGTAATTGTAGCTTCATAGAAGGAATTTGGTAATGACTGTTCTGTTTCTATATTATGAAATACCTTAAGGAGTATAGGTATTAGGTCTTCTTGGAAGTTCTGGTAGAATTCTGCATTGAACCCATCAGGTCCTGGGCTCTTTTTGGTAGGGAGGTTTCTGATAAGAGTTTCCAATTCTTCGCGACTAACAGGACTATTTAGAGCATTTACCTGGTCCTGGTTTAACTTTGGTATATGGTACTTATCTAAAAAAGTGTCCATTTCTTTTACATTTTCCAATTTTGTGGCATACAGGCTTTTGTAGTAAGATCTAATGATTCTCTGAATTTCCTCTGTGTCTGTGGTTATGTCCCCTTTTTCATTTCTGATCTTATTAATTTGTGTGTTCTTTCTCTGCTGTTTGATTAGTTTGGCTAGGGGTTTGTCAATCTTGTTGATTTTCTCCAAGAACCAGCTTTTTATTTCATTGATTCTTTGGATTGTTTTCTGTGTTTCTATTTTGTTGATTTCTGCCCTCAGTTTGATATTTTCCAGTCTTCTACTCCTCCTAGGTGAGTCTGCTTCTTTCTTTTCTAAAGCTTTCAGGTGTGCTGTTAAGTCTCCAATGTGTGCTTTCTCCGTTTTTTTTTTTTTTAAGTGGGCACTTAGTGCTATGAATTTTCCTCTTAGCACTGCTTTCATAGTGTCCCATAAGTTTGAGTATGTTGTGTCTTTATTTTCATTAAATTCAAGAAAGACTTTAATTTCTTTCTTTATTTCTTCCTTGACCCAGCTGTGGTTCAGTAGTTGACTGTTCAGTTTCCATGAGTTTGTAGGCTTTCTGGGGGTAGCATTGTTGTTGAATTCTAATTTTAATCCATGGTGATCCGATAAGATGCAGGTGGTTACTAATATGTTTTTTAACTGTGGAAGTTTGCTTTGTTACCGAGTATGTGGTCAGTTTTTGAAAAGGTTCCATGAGCCGCAGAGAAGAAGGTATATTCTTTCCTGTTTGGGTGGAATGTTCTATAGTTGTCTGTTAAGTCCATTTGGTTCATTACCTCTATTAAGTCTCTTAATTTTCTGTTAGGTTTCTGTCGAATTGACCTGTCCATTGGTGAAAGAGGAGTGTTGAAGTCTCCCACTATCAGTGTGTTTGGTTTGATGGCTCTTTTGAGTTCTAGTAATGTTTCTTTTATATAGGTGGGTGCTTTTGTATTAGGGGCATAGATATTCAGGATTGAGACTTCATTCTGATAGATTTTTCCCTGTAATGAGTATAAAGTGTCCCTTTCCATCTCTTCTGATTGATTTTAGTTTGAAGTCAACTTTGTTAGAAATTAGTATGGCCACACCAGCTTGTTTCTTAGGTCCATTTGCTTGATAAACCTTTTCCCAACCCTTTACTCTGAGTAGGTGTCTGTCTTTGTGGTTGAGGTGTGTTTCTTGTAAACAGCAGAATGTTGGATCCTGTTTTCATATCCAATCTCTAAGCCTGTGCCTTTTTATAGGTGAATTGAGTCCATTGATATTAAGTGATATTAATGACCAGTGGATGTTAACTTCGGTTGTCATTTTTTATTTGGTAGTAGAGATTGTGTGTTTCCTTTCTTTGAGATATGCTGGTGAAGGGTCGCTAGATGTCTGAGTTATTTTGGGCAATGCTGGACTCCTTTGTTTGTGAATTTCCTTCTATTACTTTCTGTAAGGCTGGATTCGTGGCTATGTATTGTTTAAATTTGTTTTTATCCTGGAATATTTTGATTTCTCCATTTATAGTGAATGAAAGCTTGGCTGGGTATAGTAATCTGGGCTTGCATCCATGGTCTCTTAATTTCTGCAAAACATCTATCCAGGACCTTCTGGCTTTCATGGTTTCCATAGAGAAGTCAGGTGTTAGTCTGATAGGTTTACCTTTATATGTTACTTGACCTTTTTCCTTTGCAGCTCTTAATATTCTTTCTTTATTCTGTATGTTTTGTGTTTTGATTATAATATGGCGAGGGGATTTTTTTTTTTTGATCCAGTCTATTTGGTGTTCTGTAAGCTTCTTGAACCTTAATAGGAATATCTTTCTTTAGGTTTGGGAAGTTTTCTTCTATAATTTTATTAAATATATTTTCTGGACCATTGAGCTGTATTTCTTCTCCTTCTTCTATGCCTAATATTCTTAGGTTTGGTCTTTTTATTGTGTCCCAGATTTCCTGAATGTTTTGTGATGAGAATTTGTTGGATTTGCTGTTTTCTTTGATCAGTGCGTTTATTTTCTCTAAGGTATCTTCAGAATCTGAGATTCTTTCTTCTATCTCTTGTATTCTGTTGGTTATGCTTGTTTCTGTAGTCTCTGTTCGTTTACATAGATTTTCCATATCCAGCTGGTCCTCGGGTTGTGTTTTCTTCCTTGCCTCCATTTCAGTTTTCAAGTCTTGCACTGTTTCCATTATCTGTTTGATTGTTTTTTCTTGGTTTCCTAGGATATCATTTATGGATTTACTCAATTCTTCAAACTTTTTGTTATTCTTCTCGTCCATTTCCTTAAGGGAGTTTTTCACCTCCTGTTTAAGGGACTCTATTACTTTCATAAAGTCAATTTTTTCTACTTCTTTTTGATTACTGTGTTCAAGTCCTCCTGTTATAAGTTCGCTGGGTTCTGGTGCTTTCATGTTGTTTTTCAAATTGTTGGAGGAATTCTTGTATTGGCGCCTGCCCATTTCTTCCTCTGAATAATCCCCTTTGGGTCTTCTTTTAGAAGTTCAATTCACCCCAATGAATTCAATTCACTCACCCCAATGAATGATGGATCCTCTGGCAGGCTGTCAGGTCTTCTTGCAGGCCAAGCAGCTCACTGACAAAGGGCCTACCTTGCTGCAGGCAGACTAATGAAGGCTTTCCAAGAATTTCTAATGATATTTTTAGTTTATGCTTATTTCTTGCAACTTATTAATCAAGCAGTGTTGTAGGAGGCCACTTGTTCATTGTCCGGCTGCCCAGACTCCTCAAATAATCACACAGAAACCATACTATTTGCAATACTGTATTGCCAATAGCTTAAGCATATTTCTGGATAACTCATATCCTAAACTAACCCATGTCTATCATTCTGTGTATCACCACGTGGCTGTGGCTTACTGGGTAAAGTTCCATTCTGCATCTGTCTCAGCGGGGGCTACATGGTTTCTTCTGACTCTGCCTTCTTCCTCCTTGCATTCAGTTTAGTTATCCCTGCCCAGCTAAGTTTTATCTTTCTATAGGTTCAAAGCAGTTTCTTTATTCATTAATGGTAATCATGACATACAGAGGGTAATCACACATCAAAGTAGCAAAAATAATAATAACCATTCTTATTGTTTACTTATTGTAAACCTATTATAGATGTTTCCATAGGCCAGAATGAAAATTACTTCTCATATTATGGATGGATTCAGATAAAATCCTGGTTGTGTTACATACCTATATTCCAATTACTTGCTCTTGAACAACTGTACTAATATGAGATACTAGACTAGTGTTCTTTGAGGGGCATTTCTAAGATGATCTTTTATATTAGAAAATCTATGGCTGTTTTACTCATGTTCTTTCTAGGCTACTGGCAATTGTGTTTCTGAGACATTCCTGATTCAGGTGCAAGCTCTGTCTACTTTATGCTCCATCCTTTCCATAATTTGATCCTATTATTCTTTATAACACTTATTCTATAGAGAAAGTTAGATCTCACTCAGAGAAGTTGAAAGTTGTTTATAATCAATGTAATTCAATAAATACTTTCTGATATAGTCATATATATTTTTCAAATCCTTGGTTTTTAAAATCAGCATTGATTTATATTTATTCCTTCTATATCTCCATTTCCATCAAGAAAATGTGGAGATTGAAAAATGCTGGCCCATTTTCATCATGTCTGATGGTCAGGGAGTTTTTTTTATTTATTTTTTTTCTTTTTTTTTTGAAATTTTTTTTTCCTCTCTCATGGTTTTTTTTTATATATATATTTAAAATTTTCCATCTCCTTCCCTCCTCCTCCCCCCTCCCTCCCCTTCTCCTCCCCCTTCCCTCCCCTCCTTATCCCCCTTCCCTCCCCTCCCCTCCACCCATACCTCCCCTCCCTCCCTCTCAAAGCCAAGGAGCCAGGTGGGACAGAACTAATGGGAGATCACCAACTCCAGTTGGAATGGGACTGATGGATCATGCGACCAAACCCGTCTCTCTGAATGTGGTCAGGGAGTTTAGAGATTGGTAAGTACATCTCAATTCAGGCTGTGATTGCTTTTTGAAACTAAGATAGCTCATTTTAGTAAGTCTACACCATCCTAACATGTAGTCAGGATATGCAAATGCGCTTTTGCTCCCTTTTTTGTAACTGAGATTTGTTTGCAACCTGGGGAAGGGCAGTCTTCAGCATATGTGATCTAGAGTATCTTTGCTATCTAGACAACAGAAGGCTAATGATTTGATATCACAGAATGGTAAAACGATTGACTGTATAAGTTATACTTTGTATCATGTTAATAAAGTTTTTTATGCCTCTCCATGTATGTTGGGTATAAATTATGTGGGAAAATAAACATGGCTGAATTTCAGAATTTTACTCACTGGAGAATACCCTCTGACACTTTCTATGTTTTCTGTCTTATTAGTTTTAGTGCATCTTCATATTCTTATATTTCTTCAATTCCCATGCCTTTACGTTGGTAAGAAGTATTTTTGTCAAGGACCAGAATAGCATATGTGGTGGGATTAAACTTTCAATCTGAGTTTTGCTATAAAATACCATAAGCCAAAGAATACCTAAGTTTTGTGGGTCAAAAATATCCTAAATTGAATCTTAACTTGGCTTTTTTCCTAGACATAGTGAAAAATGTTTCTGTGAGTTTAACTGAAGGAATTGGGTTGTCCATGAAGAATGTCTGGTGCTAATACTGATCATAGAAACTCATGAAATGTGCTTTCAAATGTATACGTTTATAGAGTATTACCTGACACCGCTAAACTCTCACAGGCTTATAAAGAGTAGAGCCACAAGTCAAGTGTCCCATTTGAATGATGTTGAAGGGCTCTTAGCAGCCAGTTTTGTAAATCAAGAAGGATGGTTCTTCTCTGGGATAGGAAACATACAAAATATCTCATTAAGATTTCCCATGACATGCCAAAGGGAAAATATGGTGTGTCCTTTTGTGGTGGTATTTAATTGAGGCAATTTAATTCTACCTAGAAACTTTTAATGAAGAAATTAAAATAAATTTTTAACTCCTTTTGTAAGCAATATGACATTTGTATAGCAAAGAAAACCATCAGTTAATTTTTACAATTTAGCTTTTCATGAATTAAGTATTTAACAAAACAAGTTCTTGTTTATGAGGGAAGTCTTTGCCTAATATGCAAATTTATGCTATAAAACTTTCAAAATTGTTGACTACTTATTCTTTAATGTTTAACTATTCATCACCTATCACTATTATCCTTATTTTCATGATATGAATTGTCCTCTTTTATATCAGTTGAAGTAATCTGAAATCAAACAACTTTTTAAAAATGAAATATTAACTTGAGAAAGATCTGAAAATAGACTTGGATAGTCATTTTCAAAGGTATATGTAGTTACAAAGGTTTTTATTAATTTATTCCAATACTAAGAATATCACAAAATCTTATGTGATCTAGAGGATGGGAGAAGCACTTTGAGGCACTGTCTTGTGATTATGGTATAAAAATAGCTATCATATACACATTAGAGCTAAGGCCATATACATATTACCCTGGGAAGAGGAAGGCTCCAGCTGTGGAGAAGAGCAAGTCTAGTGAGAGTAGAAGGTATGGGACGGTAATAGGCATGAAAATGTTCATAAATATGAAAGCGTCAAAATAATCTCCCCTTAGTACTGAGTCAGACATTGTTAACCTTTGATCAGTAAGTCAATAGATTCAACGGTGAATTTGCTGCATAAAGATACAAGCAACTGTACTCAGCACAATAGTACTTAAGTAGTTGGATCAGTTTGAAATCCATTTGTTTCTTTTTTATTGTTTTTATTGAGGTGTATATTTTTCTCCACTCCACTTCCTTCTTCCTCCCTTCCCTTCTATCCTGTCACATGATCCCCAAGCTTGCAATTTACTCAGGAGATCTTGTCTTTTTCTACTTCTCATATAGATTAGATTCATGTATGCTTCTTTTAGGATTTTCTTTGTTGTCTAGGTTCTCTGGAGTTATAAGATGTAGGCTGTTTTTTCTTTGCTCTATGTCTAAAAGCCATTAATGAGTGTGTACATATTATATTTGTCTTTCTAGGTCTGGGTTACCTCATTCAATATGATGTTCTATAGATCCATCCATTTGCTAGCAAATTTCAAGATGTCATTTTTTTTCTGCTGTGTAGTACTCTATTGTGTAAATGTACCACATTTTCCTTATCCATTCTTTGGTTGAGGGGCATTTAGGATATTTCCAGGTTCTGGCTATCTATAACAAATAATGTTGTTATGAAGATAGTTGAGCACATGTCCTCGTGGTATGACTGAGTATCTTTTGGGTATATACCCTCAAAAAGGTACTGATGAGTCTTGAGGTAGGTGATTTCCTAATTTTCTGAGAAACCACCATACAGATTTCCAAAGCAGCTGTCCCAGTTGGCACTCTTGGTCCTTGACATCCATTTTGTCAAGCAGCAGCACATGGTATCCTCATCGTATTGTAGGGCAAGCTGTAGGCTCAGGAAAAAATGCCCACCACAAAATGGATTCCCAGTTATTGGTTCTGGTTGGTTTGGAGGTTTTTCTGTGTGGTTGTTTTTCATGTGTTTTAAGACACTTTTGATGCTGGTTTTGTGTGGTTTTATTATTTTTTTGGTTGTTGTTTTGATTTGTTTTAAGTGAAAGAAAGGACATAAAGTTAGGTGGGTAGGGAAGTTAGGGAAGTGAACTAGGAAGAGAAAGAATAGGGCCAAATTATACTGTACGAAAAAGCTTTAAAATTTATATAATAATGAAATTATTTTTAAGTAATACTCAACAATAAAACTTGTTTCCCTGTCTTTATTCTGAGCAATAGTTTCAGTAGTTAATACAGTATTGCTAGTTTATTATGTTTATATTACATATAAATGTATATTATATGTATAATATAAATATAACATGAATATAAATAAAATATATTATATTTACTTTAAAATATCAAGCCTAGCCAAGGATTTTTTGAAAATACTACACAAAATTTAAAATGGAATCTAGAAATATAGGATAAAACAAGTTTAATAGTTTAAATTGTGTGATTATCCTTGCTTGCATCTATATTCTATATAATCAAGTCATAAACATGTTTTAGTATAAGAACTAAAAAGCAGAGAAGTGTAATAAATTTTGTAATAAATTTATAAAATTGTAATTTCTAAATCAGCCACAACTTTGAATAAAGCAGATTATCCTTGTGAGTAGCCCTGCTTTCATGAGCTGGAGGTCTGAGAGAAAGATTGCTGTCTAGGATATAATGACAATTCTGGCCTCAGGCCACATTTGAAACATTTTTGCAACATATCTGTGAACACACAGAATTTGAAAATGTAACGTTCTTTAGATTCTCTCTCTCTCTTTTTGTCTCTCTCTCTGTGTCTCTTTCTCAGTCTCTGTCTCTGTCTGTCTGTTTCTGTCTCTCTCTCTCTCTGTCTCTCTCTGTCTCTCTCTCTCTCCTCTTGTCTCCTCTCCTTCCCTTCTTCTTATTTTTTCTCTGGAAATCCCCCCAAACTGAAATTGTATTACAGGATGAAAAAAAATTTAGAAGAGGAACACCAGTTCCTGCAGTTCTTGTAGTTGGAGTTAATGCTGATATAATGAAACGTCATGACCAAAAGCAAATAGGGGAGGAAAAGCTTTACATGGTGGCACATGTCTGTCATTTGAGCCCAACAGAAGCTGTGCTGGGGGAATTGGCCAGTCCCAAGCAATGCTGTTTTGCAAAGTTAGGCCTTATTTAAACAAAAGAAAGGAAGGTAAAAATTATGAAAGTTGTTTAAAACTTACTTTGCCTCCTAAAGAAAGGAAGAATTATATCACCAACAATTATAGGCACAAATCACGAAATAGAAACAGTTTCTGGCAGCTTAATATAACCTGTTAGGTGACCTTCCAGTGACCAGTCCCAATGTTTGCTTTTTATACTTTTTTCTCCTTTATTATTACCAGGTACACAAGCATTATTTGTGCTATGGTTTATATCTGATTTGTTTTTCTCCAAAACACATGTTGAGGTTTAATCTATACAGTAAGGCAATAAAAAGGAAGAAAATTAATCTGAGCATGGTATTTAAGTATGTTCTTTGTGGAGTGAGGAGGATTAGATTCATCCATTAAAATGGAGCCCCTATATTAAATGCTGGAGGAGATTATCCCCATGTGTTACCATGTACTGTTGTAAAATGCTTTCAATAAGAAGATCATCATCACAATGGATATTTCGTGAGGAAAATCTGAGGTTGCCCTCTGACCTCCAAACAAACATGAACACACATGTAGTGAAGATGCTATGATCTCCGTCTCTCTGTCTCTGTCTCCCTTTCTCTTTTCATAGCTTGTGATTCTATGTTGTCAGAAATAGAAAACAGACTGTAATAATATGAAACAACCATTCTTGGCTGTGATGAAGGCACACACCCCAAGAGGACACAAGAACAACAGTGAACTAACTACATTTGGAGGCTGTCTTTACATCATGTGAAACACTTTATTTTGTTTAATGTATACAGTCTATATTCTCAAAAAATTGGTATATTTTTAAAAATGTATTCTACATCTACAGAGAAATTTGTCAGTTAAGGTTTTTGCCTGTTTTCATTTATATAACATCCATAAGTCTATCCCTATCTCTTTTGCTTTTCATAGAATTGAAGATTAAAAAGTTTAGAACTATAACATTTCCAGGCAAGATATGAGTCGCTTCAAATTTAATCAAAAATGTTGGTCAAAGTAATTAGTGTCTTATCTAATTATAGTTTCATGACTGGGAGACTTCTATTAAAATAATCTCTCAAAGACTAAGTTTTTCAAGTATACTGATTAATTTTTTTTTTTTTTTTTTTTTTTTTTTTTTTTTTTTTTTTTTTTTTTTTTTTTTGGTTTTTCGAGACAGGGTTTCCCTGTAGTTTCTAGAGCCTGTCCTGGAACTCAGAGATCTGCCTGCCTCTGCCTCCCTAGTGCTGGGATTAAAGGCGTGTGCCACCACTGCCCGGCCTTATATTGATTAATTTTAATGTCTAAGTTTCTTTATTTGGTATCCCTTGCCCTGTGTGAAAAGCAAGATTTTCCTTAGTAGGCAAGAACTGTTTTTTCCTTAAGGAAAGAGATACTGCAATCAAAAACACCCTCGAGGGAAACAGAGATCCCTTCCCAAAAAAAGTTCCAATGTTCATGGTAAGCATAAATTTCAGCTGTTACCACCCTCCAGATTCAGGAACTAAGCCTTGACAGTTTTAAATTTTGTTTCAATTTAAAACAACAAATTTTCCTAAACAGAATTAATCACAAAAATACACAAAATGCCTAAAGGATTGAAGGACTAATAGTCATTGTGCCTTATTTCAGATACCCATTATTTCATTTTAACTAATTATACCATTCTTTCACTATTAGAGTAATGACCCAAGTAGGTTTACATGCCTAAGAATAAGATGATGTAATTCATCTAATATATCATCACTAATTGATTAAAAGTAAAATACAAATAAAGTCTGAAGTAGACAATGCCATAAATGTATTCCATCACAAACATAGAATTTTTTTAATAAGAAAACCTAATGTATCTGCTTTTTTCAACTTCTGTATGCAAAAACATAAAATACCATATTATTTTATTGATAACTTTTTAGACCTGTGGTGGTAGGTTTTACCCTAGGTCTTTGGGCAAGATAGTTTCTGGTACCTGGTTACCCAGTAAGTGTCGGGCATGGGTTTCTTTCATAAAGTAGGCCTTAAGTCAAATCAGGCATTGGTTGGCTACTTCACAAGTTCTATGACTCCTAAAAATATTCTGTTATAATCTAGATCAGTGCCTTATCCAGTCATCATCAGAGAGGCTTCTGCTAGGATTTGATGGGAATAGATGTGTGTACCCACAGCTGAGAGAGAGAGAGACAGAGAGAGAGACAGAGACAGAGACAGAGAGACATAGAGAGTCTAAATGGGAGTTCATTAAATCCCTTCTAGGATTTGATGGGAATAGATGTGTGTACCCACAGCTGAGAGAGAGAGACAGACAGACAGAGAGAGACAGAGACAGAGAGAGAGACAGAGAGAGTCTAAATGGGAGTTCATTAAATCCCTTCCCTCTGAGCTCAGGGAATCCTTCAGAAGTATGTACAATCCAGAGGGGATGGAGGACATCAGAACAAGGCCCTCTAAATCAGTTAATCAAGGTGCCTATGAACTCACAAAAACTGAAGCAATAAGCACAGGGCCTACATGTGTCTGCACTCGGTAGGCTACATATATATTATAACTATTAGCTTAGTATTTTTATGGGATTCCTGAATGTGAGAATGAGTGGATCGAGCCTCTGGCTCTTGTGCCTTCTCTTCAGGCTCCTTTCCTCCTGTGGAGTTACTGTGTCTAACTTTGATATGAAAGTTTTTTGCTTCATCTTATTATATTTTATGCAGTCATGTTTGGTTATCTCTTAGAAACCTGTTGGTTTTTTTTTCCATCCATTTGCATGCAAAGTTCAAGATGTCATTGTTTTTTACTGCGGAGTAGTACTCTAATGTGTATATATTCCACACTTTCTTTATCTATTCTTCCATTGAAGGGCATCTAGGTTGTTTCCAGGTTCTGGCTATTATAAATAATGCTGCTATGAACATAGTTCAACAAATGCTTTTGTAGTATGATAGGGTATCTCTTGGGTATATTCCCAAGAGTGGGATTGCTGGATCCTGGGGTAGGTTGATTCCAAATTTCCTGAGAAACTACCACACTGATTTCCAAAGTGGTTGCACAAATTTGCATTCTCACCAGCAATGGATGAGTGTACCCCTTACTCCACATCCTCTCCAGCAAAGGCTATCATTAGTGTTTTTTACTTTAGCCATTCTGACAGGTGTAAGATGGTATCCCAAAGTTGATTTGCATTTCCCTGATTGCTAAGGAGGTTGAGCATGACCTTAAGTGTCTTTTGGCCATTTGAACTTCTTCTGTTGAGAATTCCAAGAAATTTTGCACCCTCTTTCAACCTTCAAAAGTATCCCCATATAAGTGCAATGCATTATTTATGAAAGTATCAAAAGAAAGAAAAGAAAGTTTGGGGGCAAATCAACTTTTTGCTTTCTGCTAAACACCATCAAAACAGCAGACCCACAGTAGGCTGGAAGACAATTGGCATGACTTTTTGAAAACTTGTGCTTTAAACATTGGGCTGTAAGATCTGTTGTACTAGCTCTCTAAAGAATTTTTCATGATTTTAGGTTTATTAAACTACCAATAAAAGCTAAGAACACCCACACTTCCAAAGCTGGACATCTCACTCTCAGGTTTTTCCCATTTAAGTAGCTTGGGATCATCTCTGCAGCTGTTTTTCAAGACAGGAGGAGAATACAAATGAACAGTGCTCAAACAAGAACCTCAGCCAGCTTATGCTAGGTAATGTTGACAATAAGAATCTTCTTTCTATACCTGTGAGTTTCAAATTTTCCTGTGTACTTTCTGAGACTTTGAGATGCTAGAGATCGAAGCACTTGTGTCTTGCCAAAGCTTGCTTGGCCATTCTGTTACATCAGGGAGTCCAAACAATGGTGAGACTTATTGGTAACCTAACTTTATATCCCTGGAGATGAATGAACATTGGTCATCTTATATAGCAACTAATTTAGTCATCTCTTTTGATTCAGAAATGAGGACTTAGCAGAAGCAGGTAAGCATATAATGCCAAATAACTCTATAACTGAAGTTAGAATTTTGATGAACTTTACGATATTATATTTTGTTAAATTAGCATTTTTTGAGAGGATCAAGTTTTCCTTTTGATTCCTTATTTGAAGTATCATAAAAAACTCATTTTAAGGACCTGATAATGTTTTGTTTTTAATGTAAAAGAGAGGTTTTTTTAAAAATGTATTCTTAAAAAGGAAAAGATGGTAATACAAAAATAAACATCCTGTCAACTTCTAATCAAATCATAAAATTAACTTTTTAAAATTTAAACTCATTTTTAACTTAATTTTCGGGTTTTAGTTTATGAAATAGAATCAAAAGACCCCATTACTAACACATGCATTGTTTCAAATTCCTCTAAGTACAGTTAAAAATGTCATAGTCCATAATGTCTATGCTGTGCCTTCTACAGTGTTTTACTGTAAAATAGGGTGACAGTAGCCTATCTGTCTACACTTTCAGAAGTAGACTTGTCATCTTTTTTCTATGCTCTTTGCTAAAATACACAAATGATCATTGAATGCTCTGTCCCCTTCTGAGGGTTCTCTGCATCCTCAGGGACAAGATGCCATTTGGTAATGCATTCATTCACCAGGTTTATACTACTCTGGGATGTGATTGTGCATCAGTTGCTGGAAGGAATTTCTGAGCATCACTTAACCTGATTAAACAATACAAGTGTTAGGTCATGTCTACACATTGAGTAGCTCTAATAATAGCAACCCTAACTCTAGTACACTTTTTGGTTTTGGTTAATAGTGACTTCTTTGAAAAGAGTCTTTGCTTTGTTTATTCCACTTTAACTTCCATCTGAGCCTTTCTAGTGTATGCGGGTTCTGTTGCTGATCACAAACTGTCTATCTCTTGATGGCTTGTTAGCATATTAATAGGGTTTTCTTTTGGTTTCTTTTTTTAAGGGATTTAACCTGACAAATTTTGCATTCTAAATAAGGATTCTAGACAGCATGATATACTCAGGCCCATCTTAATAACTTTACTGATTCCTACTGGGAATTTCTTGAGCATCAACTTCTATCTGATTTGAGCTCTTGACTGCAAGCTCTGCTAGGATAACAGTGATAGAAAGTCCATTCTATTTTTATATGCATAGCACAAAAGAAATGATGCCTTTGATTAGTCTGTGTAGTTCTGTTTTTTTTTTTTTTCATCCAATTCTTGGCAGTTCAAGAAAGTTGTAGTGTGCATTGTTGAAAGGATGAAAGGAACATAGGCAGGAGAAGTGCTGTTGTCCACGATAGAGAACTTGACCTTTGTGATCTACATTGAAGACTCCGACATCACTTTTGATGTCTTCGCTGAGGACTTTCATTGAATTTCATACATTTTGAAGAGCAATCTATTGAATTTAATGCAACCACTGTGTCATTAATGTCTCAGGTGGGCTAGAAAAGTGCTTTCAAATTCAAAGTACAATAGTACTCTCACATCTATCAAGCCAGAGTCAGGCAATTTCTTTAAGAAAAGGAGACATCTTCTTAGATTTTACTCCAGTGTTCTTTCTTACATGTCTCCTTAGTCAGTCTGTGATCATGTATTTATGTGTGAACTGAAAATTAAAGGGATTAGGATCAGATTAGATAGACTGGGAACATACTTTGATGTAATGCATACAAATGATATCCCCCAAATTCTTCTGTACTTAGTACCTAGACAATGGATTATTCTCACTGAGTTCTAGATTTCGCATTATTGTAGCGGGCGTGGTCAGTTGGCAATTGGAAATAACCAAACTAGCCTTATATAAAATACTCAGCTTTAATAAAAGGAGAAAATGGGAGAAACTTACAGAGCCAGAGTTCCAGCGAAGAGCAGGGAACCAAGGGAGCAAAATAAATAAACACGGATCTTTTAAAGGTATTTTGTGCCCCGGAGGGTCACGCCCCTCAGACAAGGGATTGGTCAGCTTCCCATCACATTATAGTTAGTTACTACTAATCTTTCTAAAAGCTTTCTTCCTACTGTTTCAGAAAAAAAACTCCTGTCTATGTTATAAGGTCTTAAAAAGAGTTGCATAGAAAATTTTGTATGCTTTTATAAAAATAGAATAATTTGTAAGTAAACCAATTTCTATGTTGATTTATATGACTTCTATTGATCCACATTTCTGATAGTTGACAATAATGGGTTTTATATTTTATTTCTTAAAATAGATTCTTGAATAATTCTATAAAAAGAAACCTGAAATAGCATGTTTGAGATCAAAAAATTAAATAATATTTTTCTAAGTTTTAAGAATGAATTTATATTATCCATGTATCATAGAGTATCTGAGCCCCATGTCTGACACGAAACATTTCCTTCCCTGGTGGAATGCCACTAACCCTTCTCCTTTCACATAGCAACTCATCATTGCTGAATTTTATCATCAGGAGTTATCTTTGGTTTATCCCTTTCTCATTTCACAAGGACAGTCTTCCGCATTCCAAATATATGATTCTTGCCTCACATATCTCAGCTTTTCTACTTACACTTACCATCAGTAAAGCACCCCTCACTTTCACACAATTAGCTTTGCAATCCTCCCTGTCTGGCCCTTGACTCTTTTCACCACTGTGACGTGTGCTCCTTGTTTGGCTCTTTCTGAAATCCCACCAATGACAAACTGTTATGATTTGGATTAAGTACCATTTTCTGTCAGGAAATGTCAAGGATCTTCAGCACTCACTCTGAATACCCTGCAAGGTCTTTGACTTTTCAAAGCCCCGCGTTATAAACAACTCAGCATGAAGCTCCCTTTGCAGGCAAGTACTCCTGAGCCACCTCCTCCTCCACTCAGATCCTCTCCTTCCCAGCCCTCCCCCGTTAGGGCCTCCTCACGTGCACATGGCGAATTGAAAATGGTGATTTGGCCTGATCAGAATCTTGCAGCTCTGAACGAAATTCATACTTTGAGCAGATCGAGGAAAGAATAAGAGGCAATTTGCAGTTCAATATGAGAGGAGATTGGAAACTGTTGGGGAAAAAAAATCTGGCATAAAATCTTGTTCATGTAAGTCAGCAAGATTAGTTCACTTAAAAACATCAGGTTCTGATTTTCTTTTTTCAGTGTATATTTAGTTTTACATGTGAAACTCTAATTAATTGGGTGTGGTTTGCTTTTTACATTTGTTCCTTCTGTCTCCCTTTAGTGTCTTCTCATCTTTATTCAACGGAACATGGGCTGAAAATGATGCATCTCAGCTTTATTTCTGAAAATTAGTGGGACTTTGAAAGCATTTTATAATGCTCTTTTTTTCCTCCTGTCACAGATGCCATCATGCCTGCTCTAGCCTGAATGCTACTCCCAAATTAATTTCTTGAAATCCTTCTTCCCCAACCCACTAAGGCTAACATTGTAACATGAAGGAAGCCAGGTTTGCTTGTTTGGGTTTCTGTCCCGCCTGGTATCCCACAGCCAGCAACCCCCAAAGAAATAGCACAGAGATCTGTATAAGTTATAAAGCTGATTGGCCCATTAGCTCTAGCCTCTCACTGGCTAACTCTCACATCTTGATTAACACATTTTTTCTGATCTATGTTAGCCATGTGGCTCAGTACCTTTTTCAGTGGTTGCAGATCTCATCCTGCTGCTTCAGTGATCTGGGCAGGAGTGGGGAGGATAAATTTCCTCCTTCCCAGAATTCTCCTGTTCTCATTACATCATTTCTACTTCTTGTCTGGTTTTCCCACCTCTATTTTCTACCTGGCTAATCAGCGTTTTTTAAAAACATGATTGACAGAATACAGACAATTCTCCTGCACCATAACAAAGAATTTGCTAATTATAATGAAGTCAGGTCAGAGTATGTCTTTTGTCAGATATGACTTATATTCCTAAAAGATAGATACTGTGAGGCAAACTTTGTGATATACGATGGGCAGGCAAGACAGGGGCCAAGGCAGATAAGTTACTGAACCTTCTGGTAGCTTGACCTGAAACTTCTAGACCCACAAAGTTCTGGCAAGCCAATTTCTCTTGTTTGTTACCCAGTTTTTGGAACTAAATAATGACAGCAGGATTAGATTAAGACATTGTCTGGGATCCTATTGGTTCTTTTTTTAAAATATTTGGTAAGAAGATAGCAACCCTAACATTCACTCCACAGCCCAATGTTAAATAATTGCTCATAGTCTACATATTACCAATGAGGAAAATTATGGACTCTACGGTTTCAAACCCATTAGCCTCTGAACTACCTGAATATGGTCATAAAAAGTACTCATTAGCCATTCCTCTTAGAAAACAGAGAGATTCAAGTCATTTGAAGCTGATTTAAACAAGTACAAATTGAAGTCTTTACCTTACAACTCAATGAGGCAAGGAAGAAAAAGTTAACAGCAATAAAAGATGTGGGAGTGGGGGAGGCAAGGAGTTCTTGATGCTCCTTGGTAATGCAGTGATGAGGAGTGTTATACTCTGCTCCTGTCCTGCTTCTTAACGCTGATCACTCCTGTGAACTCTCTGGATCAGCCAGTGACTGAGCCGTACACTATGGTTCCCAGCAGTTTCTGAAATTTCCTCTTCAGTCATAAGAAAAGAAGCCATGAGAAAATGGATTGCCTGTGATGTGTGTATCCTTGTTTTAACAAACTATGAACTTGTTCACTGTTCATGAGTGTTTTGAATTAATGTTTCTAGATAACAAAACTCACTGTCTACAGAAAAGGAGGTGCAAGTAAATTGGTTTGGTATGCAAAGATTTAAAGATAATTATTTGGAGGCTCATAAACATTTAGAGAAATGATTTGAAAATTAAAACATATGCATTAAGGTCACATTAAATCTAGTTTACGTTATACTAGATATAAAGGCTTTTAACTGGATACCTTTTTATGTGCTCCCTATTGGACCATAAGCAGGCTCTAACTGGCAGTCTGTGAGTCTTAAGTTTAAAGTCATCAATTTCCCCACCTTTTCCCCCTTTAAATCAAAAATCTTTATTTTTCATTTGGGTTTATTGTATACAAATAAAGAGTTCAACATTTTACATTGCCAATAAATAATTTCAAGGAAATGAAAAATCAGTATTCTGTAGAATTAAAATATGAAGAATCCTGACTCTAAGGATGTTAACAAAATTCATCAATGTTGCGAGAACATAAAAAAAATCAAGTAATAAAATAACTCAATTTTAGTGCTATCATTTCAACTTTATTATACTTTCTGGCAAATAGCTTGATGAAAAGTAAATTTTACGTAAGAATACAAAGAAAAATAGAATAGAATTTGACATGCATTTCAGCAGGGGATGAAAAGGAAGCAATAAAACAGTCTTAATTAAATTCAAAGATGGTTGAAATTGATGTAAGTTTCTGAGTCGCCTCAAAAGAAATCATCACTTCTGTGCTGGAAGCATCGACGAGAATAAAGTAAAGAATATTAAAATAGTTAATAATAGTTCACTGGGTTAAGTGTTCATTATTCAAGGAAAGCTTAGTCTGATCATTTATGCTATAGTTTTTTATTAATCTTTCTGGGATGCAAATAAAATGAGGTGAGACTGGCAAAGGAGGACCTATGTGAATTCTCTGCTTAATGCAGTCAGAGAAATTAGAAACCATTTCACTTGCCATTTCATCAGTAGATGAAATATAATATTAATCGAAAAATAAAACTGCATAAAATGTTGGATTCATCATTACTTTGTTATGTAAGTTGATAGCTAAGAAATAATGTTTGATATGATTTACATTTTTGATACAATGTTATATCAATATTTTTATCTGAAATTTATCAAGTACTCTCAGAAGAAATTTCATCACTTTTTCGGCTATGACTCTTCAATATGCAATTACATAATCATCCTAAGTTTATTTAATATTTTCTGTCATATGTTAGTAGAACAAAATATATAAGAATATAATTATTTTATGCTGACTTTATGCAGTGTCTGCATAAATTTACTTCTACTAATGAGATTTTACAAGGAAAATTAATTTAAAAGCAGACAAACTAAGTAGAAATGATGACATATATGAATAAATAATTTTAATTGAACTTGTCACTTGAAAATGGTAGAAAAATACATTTACTTACTCTGTAATGCATCATAACATGTATGCAATCATATTGACACAAGTTATTTCCTGCTTGTAGAAGAGAGATGAAGACCAGTGAAATGGAGAATACAACACTAATAACTTATGACAGGAAATATTATATTGCATCAGAGCTATCTTACAAAGGTCATATTGCTATTCACATTGAGACTGACTCTTGTAGTCAGGTGGGAGAAAATGTGTCAATAATACTCAAATCAAATTAGAGAGAAACTTTCAGGCTTGTAGCATTTTTTTCCAGTAGTATGATACCAGCTATAAACAGCTTATTCAAAGCAAGAGGCTAAATGCTGAGTAACCAAATGCTATCAAGACACATCACATGGGGCTGGAGAGATGGCTCAGCGGTTAAGAGCATTGCCTGCTCTTCCAAAGGTCCTGAGTTCAATTCCCAGCAACCACATGGTGGCTCACAACCATCTGTAATGAGGTTTTGTGCCCCCTTTGGCTTGCAGGCAGAATATTGTATACATAATAAATAAATAAATAAATATTTTTTTAAAAAGACACATCACTTGATGTCTTCCTGAGTTTAAAAAAAACAGTGGTTTATAGTTTATTATTTTTGATGTGTTAAACACAAGAAACTTCAAGAAAGACAGCAATGAAACAGGACTTTCATTTAGTAAGTAGAATGAGGAGTTTCAATGACAAAACCAGTGATATAAAAATGTGATTATAGAAGTCATATTGGTTGTGTTCAGCATGTCAATATTCCTTTATAAATAAAGACAGAGTGAACACTCAACGTTTGAATATGGGGTGATTATTTCAGTAATGCCTCCTACAATACAATATGCACTCTAAAAACTGAGACTGAAATAGCCACAATATAAGCTTGTAAGTCTTCAAGTGATACTGAATGATAAAAAACACTGTTTTTAATAATCCATTTTTAAAACCTCCTGATCCTCATGATAACAATAAAAATAAAGAACATTTATATCTAACTAACCCCCCCAGAACTCAGATTATAATACAGAAACAAGACATCATAGATTGAATAGAAAGTTTTATGAAAAATTTCAGGAAACATTGTCTGAAGACTGCAGATCAAGCTTGACAGAAATATGAGTCCCGAACCCAGTGGTGAGTCCTAAACCTAAGATATACTTCTTGTTTAATAGAGAATTGACAATGGCAAACTCTGTTTGCAGCTATAACCAAAGAAAACTTGGAAGATCAGCAGCAATCCTCTCATCTACTATAGAATCATATAACACAGGTAAGATAAAAACATGTCTAAAGAAATCCATGCTTGGGCTGGAGAGATGGCTCAGAGGCTAAGAGCATTGACTACACTTTCAAAGATCCTGAGTTCAATTCCCAGCAACCACATGGTGGCTCACAACCATCTGTAATGGGGTCTGGTGCCCTCTTCTGGCCTGCAGGCATAGACACAGACAGAATATTGTATACATAATAAATAAATGAATATTAAAAAAAGAAGTCCATGCTTGTCTTCAAGTCTCTCACTCTCTTCTGAGTCTACTTGGCCAGGTTTTTTTTTATTTATTAGTTTTTAAAATTAAAATATGATTACATCATTTTGTTCTCTTCTGTCCTCCCTCCAACCTCTTCTATTTTCTCCTACATCAATTCCTCTCATGAACCATCACCTGGACCCATCTCAAACTTATGGCATTTTTTTACTTTTGAATATTATTGAGGCAAGACATACTTAAAAGTACAATAGTAGCACTCAATCTTGGCAGTAACCAAATAGCTGTCTTATTGGACTCAAGGGTATCTCAATAGGAGGGAAATCATGCCTGTCACTAGAAACCTAGCTGACTATCCAGTACTAGTAAGGTCATAGATCTTAGAAGAGATCCTATTATAATCACTTTTTTAGGCAAGTTTAATTAATAACATCATTCTAAAACTTATCCTCATGCCCACAGAAAATTGTAGTTCTCACCCTTCATCACCTAAGCTTTTTTTTTCACAGTAAATGGAAATCATTACAGAAAACCACAGCATATTGTTATACAGAAATCAACAAATGGTGTAGAATTCAGTTACAAGGTATACATCTATAAGATAATTCCTGCACCTGAGACTCAGAGTATCTCAGAAGAGGAGGCAAAAAGATTGTAATAGCTAGAGGATCAAGAAGTATGAGTAAATATAAGGAAGGTACAGCCAAGAAACCTGAATAAGATGGTGGTCTAAAAAACTGAACAGAGACAATGTCAATAGGCAAGCTAATGTGGAAGGGGGAAATCTTGGGATCTCACTACCAGACAAAGGACTGCAAGCAACTAATGATTGCCAAGAGGGAGGATGAGGTTTCCTATGGATGAGGTTCCTATTTAGTTATTCAAATAAAGTAGTATGCCCTGAAATCACATAGACACAAGACATGCTGAACACAACCAATATGACTTCTATAATCACATTTTTATATCACTGGTTTTGTCATTGAAACTCCTCATTCTACTTACTAAATGAAAGTCCTGTTTCATTGCTGTCTTTCTTGAAGTTTTTGCTGGTCTTCTCTTAGTGTGGATTCCTTTTTTTGCAGCATGTTGTCTCGGTAATATCACCACCATTCATCGTACTAGATACTTACTTAGTTCCTAAACTCTTAAATCAGTCCCAACTCCTGAAATTCAAAGCAAGATGTTTATTTTTTATTTAAAGTATTTTAAAGGTAACTCAGAAACTTTCCTATTGGAGTAATAAATTCAGCATTCTCACACTTTCTGATTCTGAACATACACATTCTTTACATAGCAAATGATGGCAACTCTTAACATTCCAGTTTCTCATTAAGAGGCATTGCAGCCTTCACCAAATGCTTTTCTCACAGCAAAGATATAATTCACACTCTAAATATCTAGTCTATTAATGATTGTGTTTAGTCTATTGCTACTGCCACCAAATGCATTCACAGTATTATGAATGTTTGATAACCTCAGTGCCACTGACTTTGTACCTGAGTAAGTTAATTGTCATTTTGTTTTTAAATAGGAAACAGAGAAAAATCAACTTCATATGTATTCAAAAAAAGATCCAAAGTCTTACTTTGAAAGATAAGTGATCAGATATGTCATTTATTTATAAAACTCCTAAATTGACTCAACTTCATACAGAATAAATATCCTTATTATTGATCCATAATAGTGAACTTATGTAAAATTAGCTCTTACAAAGAGAATTGCAGCAAGTTTGAGGTCAGTCTGGTCTATATAGTAAATTCAAGAAATTCTAACCCATGTGGCAAGGCACTATCTTACAATACAAAGAAACTAACAAATAGTTATGACCTATTAATTCTCACAAGATATTATCTTTCCTCTTATACAGAAATGCTTATAACACATTCTTTATCTCTTTATAAGTTGTTTATAGGGAACAATTTTATGTTCTGAGTACAGTCTTTACAAAAAAAGAAGAGATCTGATAATGTACAGCAGAACATTCTAATCTAGATATTTCATGACAAAAAATATTTATAACTTAATCTTTCCAAATAAGCACCACAGCTACTGGTAAAATTAATAGTGAGATTTAAAGACATGTAAGTAACTTTAATGATACTATACTGTGCTCACAACTATCCATAGACAAGGCAATATGTGCTTGGTTTTGAATTATGTCAGAGATGAACTTAACCAGGTATGTGATTATTATCTGAAGTGTTTTATGTCATGCATCTGATATATATATCGGCAGTATATACCAATTTCTATCCTGTACCACTAAGCCATCTTGCAATGTATTTACCTAACATTATGTCTAAAAAGAAAGCATGAACAAAATGAAAAGAGCTATGTTTCTATAAGCTCAAGTTCACCTCTCATTTCCACAGCTATTTTCCCATAATGGGCCTATCTGTTAGATACACAAATTCCTACAACTTTAATAATATCAGTGCTTTCCCTGCAGTTTGTATTAAATACATTGTCTTTCTCATTTCTTTAGATAAGTGAAAATCTCTGATTAATAGTATACAGGTTATCTTTTGGTTCTTCTCGATGAATTACAATTTTCATTATCATTTTCATCAAGAAAAATGGTTTGTTCAAAAATAATTTTAGGAATATCTTTGTTGGACAAAATAGAATGAGGATGATATAAGAAGATATTATTGTGAATGGGTAAGATTGTCTAGATTATAAGAAAAGTAACAGAAGAAAGAAGACCATTAAAAAATAAAGAATAAAGATGATGATATCTACAACAACTAATTAGGTAGAAATTAAAATTAAGTAAGGGGGAAATGAAAGTTTTATAATGGATTTACTTATTATATTTTATTAAATGGCAAAAAATGTTTACACTGGTATGGTGACAACACCATATTTATATTATATTGAAACTATGTCCTCTTCACACTGGACAAGAAAGAGACTGAAAAACTTTCTTATTTATTATGCTCTCTTTTCCATTGTCCTCTGCAGATGTATCTTGAGAATATAAAGGAAATACTTTTTTCTTGTAGTAACAGAACCAAATTCATGGAATTTTGCTGCTAAATTATCAAAGTTCATCATTGTCTTTTCTTCAATATCTGTGTCGTACAGGACCAAGTAGGTGGGTTTTGTTTTATACAGTAAATGGATGTGAGATCATCAATTTACACAAAATTCTCAGTTTGATATATTACTCAGTATATTTTGTATGATTTGATTGGTTACTGAGCTAAGTACTGGGCTTACTTCTTCCCGTTACAGAAGTTGACTGATTGTGGAACTCATCTAAAAATGAGTTTTTATTAAGTTTCTTTTATGGAAAATTGACTTGAATATCTAACCAAAGGAAAATGTATCTCTTTGAAGCAATGAAACCTTCAACAATTAATAATTTTGAATCAAATAAAAATTAATGTTCAAAGTTTGTAAAGGACAAAATTGTGGTTTTAATTCACATTTTGAAATTGTCATCATAAAAATCTCAGCTTTTGCACTCCAATAACAACATTCTAAATTAACCTACAAGAATGATTTTTCATATCTGAATATTTATTTGAGGGCTTGCCACATATAAGCCAAATTACAGTGAAGATGCTATTTTGGTGTTAAATACAAAGAACAATAAAAATAATTTAAAAGAGTGAATGAAGAGGCTGCTTGTTTTAAAGAGAAAAGATGGCATGAAATTTAGCAATGTTGAAAAGATAATTTTGGATGCTTAAATTTGGGGTATCTAATTAATGGTATAAAAGAAATGATTGTGAGTGTATGTGTTTTCTACTGAGCTTTAGGAACAACTTGGGAATAACTCATACAGATAACAATCAGACAAAGTAATGAATACTATTTCTGTAATATTTTATTTGAAAAATAACTTCATATAAATGATAAACTTAAATAAAAAATCCACCACGGCAATAAGGCAAGTAGTTGTCACAATGAGCTGGCACAGAGACTATGAAAATGAAACTTAAGGAAAAGAGAAAAATCAATGACTTGAAATGCCACTGAACATTAAGAGAAGATGAAACCATGATGTACATAATTCATGTATATTATAACTAAGAAATCTTTTATGACCATGATCAGAGTAACTCATTGGTGTAGTAGAAATTGAACCTGGGTTATGATGGTTGACATTGATTATAAACTTGATAGAATATAGAATCATCTAACAGCAAGTCCCTAGTTAACAGAACTAACTAGACCCTTTGGAGCCCAGAGAATTCATTGAGAGTTCTTGATGCTAGACATACAGCTTAGGATTTTGTGTTGGCCTAGAAGATTTGGGATCACAGGTATGCACTACAGTGACTGGCTGTCACATGATTTCTGGTAATCTGAACTCTGGTGCCGATGTATGAGTGAAAAGTGCTCTATGCATTGCATGTATTATTCTTCTGTTGTTATGATTAAAAAAATAGCTAAGGAAAGTGTTTATTTTAGAAGATGGTTCCAGATGGGGAGAACATAATGTTGAAAAAGGTTTGTGGTATGGTAGCATAAATCTGGCTGACCTAATTTTATGCATACACAAGGAGAGAAAGAAAGAGAGAGAGTGAGAGAAAGAGAGAGAGAGAGAGAGAGAGAAGAAAAGAGGATATAGGAAACACCCAACTTTTTGCTACACATAGCTACAACCTAATAATCAATGAAAAATCATTGAGAATATTGAGCTGACTTTGTGTACTATTACCAAGCATAACTGGACAAAAGGAAATATGATCAGTACAACCATGGCAGAAACGTCCATTTAATCCAGTGTTTTGATGGGTAGAAAGCTAACTCTGCAACTGGAGATAGACTAATGGTTGTCATGCTGAAGAACAGTCACAAATCAGCTCAGACCCCCAGTGAATCTATTTAATCTCTTCTCATACAACCTTCTTGTTTTTAAAATATTTATTTATTTATTATCTATACAATATTCTGTCTGTGTGTATGCCTGAAGGCCAGAAGAGGGCACCAGACCTCATTGCAGATGGTTGTGAGCCACCATGTGGTTGCTGGGAATTGAACTCAGGACCTTTGGAAGAGCAGGCAATGCTCTTAACCACTGAGCCATCTCTCCAGCCCCTCATACAGCCTTCTTGTCAAAGAAGAAAAATGCTAAAAATATTGTTTGGTACCCCCAACTTTTGTTGTATGTGCTCTTACACATAATAGTTGACATACAAAAAGTATGTCAGGTATTGCAAAACATAAGACTAGGAGACAATAGATAACAATAAACACAAAGTCACCAGTGAAATAGTGGTAAAGCTAACACCCACCACTACAAAGATGATTAAAATATTTCAAAATTTTATTAAAATGAGAAAATCACAGAAGAAGGGGTGGGAAGACAATAGTAACTAGAAGAAGATATGGATTACTATAAAATGATGTCCTCTGGATATGATGTGGCTGCTGTACTCATGAATACACAGCACCCGTGACCATCTGCAAAATAATTGAACAAAAAGAAGAAAGAAACATGAAGGTGGTAGGGAAACAATTAATGAAGAAGAAAGGTCAATAGGTTTGTGAACAATATGGGGTGGTGGGAATATGATCAAAATATGTTATGTATGAGTAGTAAAAAGAAAGAAAGGAATATTCAAAGTACACTAGAAAGGCAAAAGTAACATAGCAGGACAGAGCAATGTAACTAAGAAATCACATAAAAATGTCTATTATTTGTAACTGAAAGTGACAATTGGAAAATTAGTGTCAGAATTTCTTAACTAATGAAATATACCAATGCAAGAAGTTTTAAAAAGTTTTTGCTAGACTAACTAAAGAAATTCAACACTGAACATAAAAGCAAAAGACAAATAGAAAAAATGTTCAGAGAACAATGCCACATTACTTTTAAGGAAGAACAATAAGATTGTCATCTGGTCTTAGAATAAAAGATAAAAGCAAGAACTAGTTACATAGAATGTTCGAAGTTCTGAAAGAAAATATTTTCCAACCTAGAATTATAAAGCAAGTGATAACATCTTTCTGAAGTAAAAGCAATTCAGGTTGCTTCAAATAAAAATGGAGCCATTTCACTGTTTGTCAATTAGCACTTAAGCAAATAATGAGAAATGTTTTGCCTTTGTTATTTCTATTGGTATTTGTCAAGTGTGGAAATCTCCAGAGAGTTGGGGGGGAAGGGGGAGGCATTATCCCAGGAAAAATACTTAAAAAGTAAATAAGGGAATAAGTATTTGACAAGTTAGTTGCAGTGATAATTACAAGGCTTTTGAACTAGAAAACAAAACCAAATAAATAACAAGTAGTGCCATGCACACATATGTCTACCTGTGAAATATATTTCAAATGCAATAAAACCAAAAGAAAACTGCAAAAGCCACCAAACTTCTGTGGTCACAAAGTAGTCTCAAATTTATCAAAATATATTTTAAGCTAATATCAAGGGGGACAGAAAATGATAAACCTATGTTTCAGAAGATAATGGCAAAAGAAAGGAAAACTGAAAGAGCTGGATATTGGAAATGAAGAGAAAATAACTCATAGTAGAGTGAAGCAAATCACATGAGAAATATCAATCATACAGCCAATATTGGCTGATGTCTATACTGTCATGAAATCTACAGTGAATGACTTAACAAGCAGAATTTGATGGGGTTCTCCTATAATCCCCACACTCCTGAGGCAAGAGAGGAAGAGGAATGTCAAGTTCAAGAGCAGAATGTACTACACAGAGAGTTCGAGTCCAGCTTAAAGTATGTAGTGAGACCCTGACTAATTGCTTTCCAAAAAATAGAGTTAAAAAAGGAGGGATAATACAGAAAGTTTTGTTGTACCTTTATGTCTGAAAACATAGTTGAATAGCAGATGGTTTGCTAGAATGTATATTGCCTTTGTCGTGTTCTATAGGACTAAAAGTCAATTATAATAAAATATAAGTTTTTCAGATGCCATGGTTCCAGAGAACACTATGCAAGTTGTGAAGGGAGATGCTCATTCACAGAGCCATAACTGGCTGACAGTTACCAGCATGGCAAGATAAGCGTAAAGGTACAATAAATGGCATTCACATGTTGGTGGCATCCAATTGTTCTCTATTTGAGTGTAAGGCGAATTAATGGGCAAGAAATCATGCCTGGTGCTGGAAACCTAGCCAACTTCCCAGAGCTAGTGAGGTCATGGACCTCTGGGGGAAGAAATTATTATTCCTACTTGCTAAATCAGCAAAATTTCTGAGTGCAATCTAACTCTTACAACCACAGATGAGTGTAGCTAACATCCCATGTCAAAAGAGCTTTTTTATAGCACATGGAAGCCACCACAGAAAAACATAACTGGATACAAATGCAGAGATCAAGAGACCACAGGGAGCCCAGCCATCCTGTGTAAATCTATATCACAGCCACACAACTCCTATGCCATGGCTAAAGTGCATCTTTGAAGATGCCATGGAAAAATAGAGCCATAAAGCCAGGAAGTCTGCTGTGATGCCATCTCTCTTAGAAATGGCTGCATAACAAAGACCAGAACAATGGCAATATCTATAGACCTATTAAAATGGGAGGGGGAGTTTTTTCAGAGCCCACCCCTAATCAAAGAACTGCAGGGAACTGATTGCTGAGAAAAGAGAATTAGCCTCTCCCATGGATAAGTCTACTAACTGGTGTTCACTGCAGAGTTTAGCCTGTAAGCCATAGTTAAACAAACAATAAAAATGAAGTTATCATCTTATATCATTACAACTTATGCATACACATGCATGCATATACGTAACAAATGTAATAAACAGGAGGCTAACAACTTGAGAATAGGGTGATATGGGACTGTTTAGGAGATAATGGCTAGGAACTTCTGGAGGGCAGAAAGAAGAGTGAGGAATGATGCTATTCTATTTCAATTAAAACACTGTATAAATTAAAAAAATAAAAAATAAGTAAGAGTATCAAAAATGATAAATAGAGACAGCCATGACCATATCATGGTGTCAAACCCAACATTCATCATCGAACTATTTGTTGTGGAAATCTGAAGGTGACTAATACAGGAATCATTATTGAATGTTCTGAGGTAATAGGCTTTTGTGAGAACTCTCTCATTGCATTAAAAAGAAAGTAGGAGTAGCTATATGATAGGAAGATGATAGCTCCTTATAATTCAGGTGAGTTGGTAATTGATGCTTACTAGCCTAAGAACATATTAAACAGTGCTATCTATGGTTTTTTGAATAGGAATGACCCCTATAGACTCTTGTGTTTGAATTCTTGGTCACTACAAAGTGGCAATATTAGATGTAGCCTTGCTAGAGTAGGTGTGACTTTTTGGAGAAAGTGTGTCTCTGGGAATTGGCTCTGAGGTTACAAAAGTTGAAATCAGGCCCAGTGTGTCTCATTTTCTCTCCCTGCTGTCTGTTGATCCGGATGTAGAACTCTTAGCTCCTTCTCCAACACCATATCTGCCTGTGTGGCACCATGTTTGTCACTATAATGAAAATGGACTAAACCTCTAAAACTGTAATCCATCAGTCCCTGGCACCCATATATCCAAAGAATCCCTGGGAGCTTCCTCAGTCCAGAGTCCAACCCTGAGAAAGACCACCAAATGAAAACTCCTCCCCAGAGGTGCTCAAGACAACTCCCATGGGATAAATAAGCTGCCCCCCCCCCCCCCCCCGAGAACAAACATGGTTTTCCTGTCTTTCTTCCTTGTCTTCTCTCTGGGGGCCTGGAAAGCCATCCAAGAATGTTGATACCCATTAAACCCGGGCTTTTTCTAATTTGGTCTGATTCGGATTATTGTGTTGATGGAGGGGCTTATCGGGATGCAGGAAGTTTTTTTTTTTTTTTTTAACCAGTCCCAGTTAAATGTTGTCCTTTATAAGACATTCACACGTCTTTATTTTACACCACTTTTTCACAATAGCCAGGAAATTAATGAGACTACGTGTTCACCAATAACTGAATCAATAATCAAAATGTCATAGAACATCATTCAACCATGTCTTAGTCAGGGTTTCTATTGTTGTGAAGAGACACCATGACCGCTACAACTCTTACATTTAATGGGGTGACCACTTACATTTTCAGAAGTTTAGTCCTGTGTCATCAGTGCAGGGAGCATGGAGGCTGGGAGTAAGTCACTGTGCAGGCAGACATGGTACGAGAAAATTCTACATCTTAATCCAAAGGCAATGGGAAGTGAACTGAGACACTGGGTTTGGCTTGAGCCTATATACGACCTCAATGCCTTCCTCTGCAGGGACATATTTGACTGATGGATGATCTACAAAGTATACAAAAAACTCAAGAATCTAGAATAATAATAATAATATAATTGAAAATGGGGTATAGAGTTAAACAGATAATTCTCAAGAGAAAAAAATTTAAAATGTGAACATACACTTAAAGAATTATTCAACATTATTATGATCAGGAAAATTCAAATCAAAATGACTGTGAGATACCATCTTATATCTGTCAGAATGGTTAAAATCAAAAACACTTATGACAGCCTATATTGGAGATGATGTGGAATTAGAGGAGCACTTCTCAACTGCTGTTGAGAGTAAAAACTTGTACAGCCACTTTGAAAATTTCTTTGGTAGTTTCTTGGTAAATTTGGAATCAAACCACCTGAAGATCAAGGTATGACAATTTTAGACATATACCCAAAGGAGTCTCAATCATAACACAAGGACACAACTTGCTCAACTATGTTCACGCAGCATTATGCTTAATAGCCAGAACCTAGAAACAACTTAGATGTCTCTCTACCAAAGAATGAATAAAGAAACTGTGATACACTCACACAACGGGGTATTACTCAGGAATAATGAAACAATGACATCTGAAATATACAAGCAAATGGATGGAACGAGAAAAACATTATCCTGAGTGGGGTAATTCAGTCCCAGCAAGATAAACAAGGTATGCACTACCTATTTATTTATTTATTTATTTATTAAAAATTTCCACCTCCTCCCTTCCTCCCACTTCCCTCCCCTCCCCCACTGTCCCTCTCCCTCCCTTTCCAGGCCAAAGAGCAGTCAGTGTTCCCTACCCTATGGGAAGTCCAAGGTCCTCCCCGATGCCCCCAGGTCCAGGAAGGTGAGCATCCAAACAGACAAGGCTCCCACAAAGCCCATCCATGCAGTAGAATCAAAGCCCAGCAGCATTGTTCTTGGCTTCTCAGTCAGCCTCCACCGTCAGCCACATTCAGAGAGTCCGGTTTGATCACATGTTCCATCAGTCACATTCCAACTGGCCTTGGTGATCTCCCATTAGATCTGTCCCACCGTCACAGTGGGTGAACGCACCCCTCACGGTCCTGACTTCCTTGCTCATGTTCTCCCTCCTTCTGCTCCACATTAGAACCTTGGGCGCTCAGTCCAGTGCTCCAGTGTGGGTCTCTGTCTCTATCTCCATCTATCACCAGATGAAGGTTCTATGGTAATATGCAAGAAATTCATCAGTGAGGCTATAGGACAAGGCCAGTTCAGGCACTCTTTCCTCTGCTGCCCAAGGAACAAGCTGGGGACATCTTGGACACCTGGGAACACCTCTAGAGTCATGTCTCTTGCCAACCCTAAAATGGCTCCCTTAATTGAGATATCTACTTCCCTGCTCCTACAACCACACCTCCTCCATCCCAGCCATCCCGTTCCCTGAAGCTCTCCCCATCCTCCCCTTCTCCCTTCTCTCCCCCACCTCCCCTTATCTCCACCCCACCCTCACCCCCATGCTCCCAACCCCTGCCCGGCAATTTTGTCAACTTCCAATATCCAGGAGGCTAACTATATGTTTTTCTTTGGGTTCACCTTCTTATTTAGCTTCTCTAGGATCATGAATTATAGGCTCAATGTCCTTTATTTGTGGCTAGAATCCACTTATGAGTGAGTACATACCATATTCCTCTTTTTGGGTCTGGGTTACCTCACTCACTCTTAAGTTATTATCAACTCTAAAGTAAATGATAACCAGGCTACAATTCACAGGCCCAGAAAAGTTAAGTAAAAAGGATGGCCCAAAAGAGACTCAAGGATTTCCCTGGGAAGGGGAAATATAAGAGATCTCCTGGATAAACTAGTGGCAGGAGGGGAGATGGTGAGGTGGAGATATGAACATGAGGGAATCACATTGGGTGGGTTTGGGATCGGGACAAACAGGAAGAATAATGAAAAATATATCTTGATGGAGGGTGATATTTGGTGGTTATGGAGAAATATGGTGCCAGAAGCTTTTCCATTTCAGGTGGTCCATATGGATGACCTCAGTTAATTCTCCTAGTAATAGTGGAGAAGGTACCCTAAGTAGGCTTCTCTGGTAATACGATTAGTGACAATCCTAACTGTCATCAGAGAGCATTTGTTCAGTAACTGATGGAAGCAGGTGCAGAGAACCACAACCAGGCACTTAACTGATGTCCAGGAGTCCTGATGAAGAGAGGAAGGATTTCATGTGAGCCAGCCTCATAAAGGTCAGGCCAGGGAGCTCCACCGAGACAGCTGAGCTTGTGGGAGTTTACCAACTCTGGACCAACAGCTAGAGAGTCTGCATGGGACCAACCTAGGCCTTTAGTGTGTGTGACAGTTGTGTAGCTTTGCCTTTTTGTGAGGATCCTAGCAGTGGGATCAAAATCTGTCCCTGGTGCTTAAGCTGGCTTTTGAGAACCCAGTCCCCAAGCTCAGTTGCCTTCCCCAACCTTGATGCAGGGGAGGGGGGGGAGCTTGGTCCTGCCTCAACTTGATGTGACATGCTTTGTTGACTACTTTAGGTTGTCTTCCCTTTTCTGAATGGAGGTGGAGGAGGAATAGATGGGGTAAGGCATAGAAAGGAGGGAGGGACAACTATGGTCAGTATATAAAATAAATGAAAATAATTTAATAAAAAATGATGTGACAATTTTCTTTTAAACAAAGCTTCTTAATCAATGTTTCATTTTCATATGTAAATTTCATTAACAACGAGGAAACAGGCAATTATTGAACTGTAATAATTTATTAAGTGCCTATTCAGAAAGTATTTCAAAAATGTCACCTAAGATCAATCTGCACATAATGAGTAAACCACCAGTATCCTTCTTGATCTAAATGCTATTGACCTTTACAGCCGCAACAACCATCCAGGGACAAGTATCATAAGGACAAAAACTATTAGACTATGTGACATTTTCACAAAATATTGTTTTGTATCAGTTTCATATACCTGACATCCTTAACTTTGCATTTTAGGTCACTGAAGCATTTATTTATTTATTTATTTATTTATTTATTTAAACGATGTTTCTTCTTTTCCCAGAGACATGGCTGAACACTTGCTGCCAAGCCTGAGCTGCATCCCTAAAACACACATGGAAGACATAGAGGAACCACTCCTATAAGGTGTATTCTTTTTATGCATGCACAGTTTTGCCTATACATACACACACACACACACACACACACACACACGCACACACAGAGAGAGAGAGAGAGAGAGAGAGAGAGAGAGAGAGAGAGACAGAGACAGAGACAGAGACAGAGACAGAAAGAGCAAGACAGAGACAGAACAAAAATTGAATACATGTTAAAGAGTTACTTGGATGAAATTTGAGGTTTTGATTTATTACTAAGTCACAACTTAGAAAATAAGGGGATGAATTTTATTTCCAGTTGCTATAAACACCCTTATTGTTGCCCATTATAAACAAGAACAGTTAAAAGGTTTTTTGTTAGCTCCTAAATGTTAAATCATAAATGTTTGTTTACCAACTAGAATCTACTGGCATGTGCTCTTACAGTGCTCCTCAGATATGATGCTTAGGTGAGAGATTTTTAATTCCTTCCTGTTTTGAATTTCTTTATAGCAATGTTCGGAAAAAGTTTTTCTAAAGATGACTGTTTTCAGTTTATCTTCTGGCAAAACACAATTAGGGTAGTTCATTATTCAATCTCCATGTCAAATTTATGCTCTGATTTTGGATTTGATAAGATTAAAAGTTAAAAATGCAGAAATATCCCCTAAGGAAGTGTAAACTTGTCTCCTGATTAACTCATATCCAGAAATGATCATGAGGAATTTGAAAGAGTGATGCATATTTTTTCATGAGTTGAATACTAATTTTTTCATCCAGATATTTTTATTTCCATACTATAAATGCTTGAAGCTGAGGTCCAGTGTTCTAAGAATATGAAGGATTAAATCGAAATTTTTGTCTCCTTTACTTAACAGCAGGCTCAACATACAGTGTCTAATTGCTTAAGTTTCTGTAAATTCAATTCTGCAGATAGCTTACTTTTGATTTGTCTGCTTCATTGACTCAATAGCATTTATGTTTTTATTTTCCACATCTTTACCTTGTCAACTTCAATCTGTTGAGCAACAGTGTAAGTAAGGCTGGTTGTCTTCTATTCATAAATAAACTCCACAAAACCTTTAAGCATTTTTTCATTGGGTAAAGCATATTTTTGACTCGAAAAGAGAAAATCGAGCATAGCAGTTATTTTTGCTAAATTTTTAAGAGCTATTCAATCTTTATCAGAATGATCATTACAGATATGTGATAATGGCTGATTGATTAACTGTGTTACATTTCTAATCTTAAATTAAGCAGCAGCAATTAGAAAAGACTAACATTATGTGACTAATTAGACTGGAAATGGTTCATTCTCTGGAGACCAAAAGTGAATAATCCTTTCTTGATTTTTTTTATTATCTTTGAGAATTTCATACAAAACATTGTAATCATATTTACCCTCTTCCTTAAATTCTCACCTTCCCTGAAAACTCATCATCTTTGTGTCCCCCCTTTCTCTCTCTCTCTCTCTCTCTCTCTCTCTCTCTCTCTCTCTCTCTCTCTCTCTCTCTCTCTCTCTCTCTCTCTCTCTCTCTGTCTCTCTCTCTCTCTGTCTCTTTCTCTCTCTCTCTCTCTCTCTCTCTCTCTCTCTCTCTCTCTCTCTCTCTCTCTCTCTCTCAATACTTATGTCTAATTTGTGCTTCCCATAAACTCTTGGATGTGGGAGCATGGCTGTCTTGCTGGGTACTACACTCTTAAAAGATGCTCCCTTTCTCAACAACTATGTGCCTTGAGTTTGCTCAGGCTTTGTGCATTCTGTTATATCCACTGTGAATTATTATGAATTCATATGTGAAACTATTCTGCTATGTCTAGAAGGCACTGCTTCCTAGTAGTCAGCTACTGCCTTTGACTCTTGCAATACTTTCTACTCTCTCTTCCTCCTAGCCACTGGAGAAAAGGATGTGATATCGTTGTACCATTTAGGGCTGAGAATTGCACTGTCCCTTTTCCCTATACCTTGGGCACTTGTTGATCTCTGTTAATCACCATCTATTGAAAATAGAAACATTTTTTGATGAAGGCCGAGAGATACATCAATTCACTGAAACTTGGTTTAATAGTATTTCCTTTTGACATAATAAGATTAGTAGGTTTTTCCCTAGGGCCTATAACTGTCCACTCACTGGTTCTTGATCTAAGAGTGGTGCCATATACGCTTCCATCATTCAAAATAGGACTCAAATTGCATTGGAAAGTAGTTGGCTACTCCCATGATGTTCTTATTTCCAGTACAAACTATGAATTACAACAAATTAAGATAAAAGGAAATTTCCTAATAAGACATATTTAGTCTATGACCAGAATGTGGTTGTAGTAATTGTTTTGATTTTTCAAAATTGAAATTGTAGCACTAAAATAGATGACTTGCTGAGCATAAGTTGTTATTCAATTAAAGATAAAGACAATAAAATGAACTGTTGAACCAACTATCTAGCTGTGTTCAACTAAATTATTAATATATATTTTAAGTTGAAAATTATTAACAAAAGTTCTCATAATTAACATTAAATGTTTCAGTCATTGTTGGAACTTTAATTTTAAAAAAGTCCACATTTTTGTGATAAATAAATCAGTTTGTTTTTATGCTATTTGGTGTTTGGTTAACACTAGATTCCTTTAAAAATCAGGATCACTCAGGATCACTCTTTTTTTTTATTTCTACTTAGCCTGGCTTTTCTGCTCACAATTTTTCTGTTATTTATGAAAAATCCAAGTGGCAGGGACTTTGATGAGAAAAACAATTAAGAAATACAGTCTATAAAGGACATAATTATTCTAATATAAACTGTCTCACTGTGAATTTGTTTACTCTGTGACATCATTTTAAATTTTTTACGCAAATCAGATATGACATCCTTAGAGTTCCCTCTTAAAAAAACTGCTCTCACATGCTGATCTTCCATCATTTAGGACTAAACATATTTGTTAATTTGGGAGCATAGTCCCTTGGCCTGAGAGTTGTATTGTTCTAGACTCCAAATCCCAACATGCCATGTCCTGACCCCTCTCGGGGGGGGGGGGGGTCAGGACCACTCTCACAGAGTATTTAAGAAAGTTCCCAGAAGAGGAACATGTGCCCTCTCCCCAACCCCGTAATAAAGTTAGTGGCCTCTGGGGCTACCAGAGAGTGCAGGAATCTCATTAAACCTGGTATTTCTTAATTTGGCTTGTTGTGCTTTGGCTTGATTCCAATTTTTGTGTTGACAGAGAGCTGGCGTTAAGAAAAATTCCTAACAATATTTGGTGTCCATGCATTTATTGATTCAATCTCTCTCATATGGAGAGCTAAACAGAGTAAATTAATTACAAGATAGATGGGATAACATATGGTAATCCACACTTTCTACTAATCTATCATCTTATAACCACACAGGTTCTTCTAAAATGTCTTTTAAGAAATTCAAGAGTTAAAGGTATGAATTCAGCAGTTTCAATATGTAAGATAACTCTTTCTGCATATTGTGAGTCAGTAATAACATTAAGAGGTTCCTTAAAATCCCTTAGGACCATAAGAATGGCAAATAACTCTGCCTTTTTGACAGAATCATAAGGACTTTGTTCCACCTTACTCAAGTCTTCTGATTTATAGCCTGCCTTCCCTGATTTATTAGCATCAATATAAAATGTGCGGGCTCCAGTTATTGGAGCATCACGGATGATTCGAGGAAGAATCCAAGAAGTTCTCTTTATAAAGTTAAGCCTCTTGCTTTTTGGATAGTTGTTATTAATTTCTCCTAAAAAGTTAGCACAAGCTCTTTGCCATGGTTCATTATCTTCCCATAATTTTCTTATCTCATCAGCAGTGAAAGGCACTATGATTTCTGCTGGGTCCATGCCTGCTAGTTGACGAAGTCTCAATTTGCCTTTTATAATTAGTTCAGAAACCTTCTCCACATAGGTTTTTATTTTCTTACTTGGTTTATGAGGTAGAAAGATCCACTCTAAGATAATATCATCTCTTTGCATTAAAATTCCTGTAGAAGAAATTTTTGAAGGTAATATGACAAGAATACAACTAAGTTCTCGATTCACTCTATCCACATGTGCTTCCTGCAATTTTTCTTCAACCATTGTCAGTTCTTTTTCTGCTTCAGCTCTTAATTCTCTGGGACCGTTTAAGTCTCTTTCATCATATAAGGTTTTATTTAAGTGAATAATCATATCAGGTGTTATCCCAACAGCCGGTCGAAGGCTGGAAATGTCTCCCTACAAACTTTGAAAGTCATTAAGAGCCCATAGTCGATCTCTCCTAATTTGTGCCTTTTGTGTCTTAATTTTTTGCAAACCTATTCTATAACCTAGATAATCAACAGAATCTCCTCTCTGAATTTTTTCAGGAGCAATGTGTAATCCCCATTTAGGTAGAACTATTTTAACTTCTTCAATCTTTCTAAGGTATCCATGTTTGAATCAGACAATAAGATATCATCCATGTAATGATAAATAATAGACTTGGGAAATAGCTTGCATATTATTTGCAAAGGTTGATTTACAAAGTATTGGCACAGGGTGGGAGAGTTCAACATGCCCTGTGGGAGGACAGTGCACTGGTATCTCTTGGTAGGTTGGGAGTTATTATAAGTAGGCACTGTGAAGGCAAACTTTTCTCTATCTTTTTCTTGTAAAGGTATGGTGAAGAAACAGTCCTTCAAATCAATAACTATGAGAGGCCATCCTTTTGGTAATAAAGAAGGCAGAGGAAGTCCAGATTGCAGAAAGCCCATAGGCTGAATAACCTTGTTGATAGCTCTGAGATCTGTCACCATTCTCCATTTACCAGATTTTTTCTTAACCACAAATACAGGAGAATTCTAAGGGCTGGTAGATTCTTCAATATGCTGAGCATCTAATTGCTCTTGTACCAGCTGTTCTAAAGCCCGCAACTTTTCCTCAGATAAAGGCCATTGTTTTGTCCATATTGGTTTCTCAGTCAAACATTTTAGAGGTAGGGCCGTTGGTATTTCTGGAGGGGCATCCTTTGCTTTGTGTTCCTGTACAGGCCGAATGGCTGGTTTTCGCCATCTGTAATACCTTTTAATGTTTTCCTCAGAAATATATGCTCTAGAGGCAGCAGCAATGTTAATTTGAGTATTCCATTGCTGCAATAGGTCACAACCACATAAATTTACTGCAATATTAGCTACATATGGCCTTAATTTTCCTATTTGTCCTTCTGTCCCTATGCATTCAACCCATCTCGTGCTTTGTCCAATTCCCAAGAGCCGAACATTTACATCCTGTAGAGGCCAATACAGATGCCAAGATTCTGGAGTAATGATACTTACATCCACTCCTGTGTCCAGCAGGCCAGTAATGAAAATGCCATTTACACACACTCTTAACTTCGGTTTTTGATCACTTATAGAAGTTTGCCAAAATACATGTAATTCATCTTTCAGGCCGTTTTTGCTTCTAACAGCAGACATGGGGTTTTCTAATTGTCCTGACAAGGCATGTTCTCTGTAGTAACGGGAAATGACTGGACCACATTCGCCATGGGGGCCTGCGAGAGGCCCCCCATGGTGTTTCCCACTTGCAGTGGATTTCCTTGGCTATCTCTTGACGATCTGCATTCACTGTCCCAGTGTCTACCTTTTCCACGTCTCCTACATAAACCTGAAGGCTGAGGCCTCCTATTCCTGTTATTCCTGGAAGAGGCATTATTATTATTATTTCTGTGAATCCTTTGTCTGCAATTCCGTTTCATATGTCCCATTCTGCCACAATTAAAACATTTGGTATTTTGATGTCTTCTTTTACCATTGGCAATTGCTTCTTCCACCCAGGCCTCTGTGCCATAATCAACCTATTCAATATTCATTGTATGTAAGACCCATTCATCCAAAGGTGCTGATCTGATCTTTAGAGGCGTCAAAACCCTTTTGCACTCCACATTGGCATTCTCATAAGCCAAGGACTCAATTATTACATGCCTTGCTTCTGGGTCAGATATCCCTATTTGTACAGCTTTTGATAGTCTATGTAAGAAGTCAACAAATGGTTTTCTCGGACCCTGTTTAACTCTGATATATGATTCCATTCTCTGTCTTGGGTCTTGAACCCTGTCCCATGCCTTTAAGGCTGCAGTAGTACATATGGATAAAGTGTGTTCATAATAATTAGCTTGTTCTAGAGGATCAGAATAAAGTCCTACACCCAGAATTTGATCTAGGGTAATGTCAACTCCCTTGGATATTTCCTGCTGTTCTAAAAGCCTAGCCTCTTGTCTGAACATACACTTCCAGTTTAATTGAGATCCGCTCTCTAGAATCGCCGATACTAGGTCAATCCAGTCCCTTGGAGTTGGTCTCACATTGATGGACCAGGATTTTAGCATCTCCTTAACAAACGAGCTATGTATCCCAAAATTCATAACAGCTTGTTTAATTTCTTTCAGATCATTCATATGGATGGGTTCCCATGTATATTCCTTGATGACCTTAGGGTTTTTAGAACCAGTCACCTTCTCTGTTGTTATCACTGGAAAAATAGGCAGAGTCTTATTAAAACTATCCTGGAGAGTTCTATTTACTGATGGAGTCAAGATTTTCTTTTGTACTATTTGCTCCTGTTCATCAGAGTCTATAATTTTCTCAATCTTTTCAAATCTGTTTACCATTGCCTTCTGCAATGCCTGAATCTCTTGCCCAGTATTATGTTCCAAGGCTTTCATTGAGGAATCAAAGGTATGAAGTTTGTCCAACACCGATAATGTCTCATCCTTGGACAGAATTTTTTCATGGCATGAATGGTGCCATTTTGTATTGAAATTCTGTCCAGTAATCTTTCATAGCCCTTTGATAAAGTCTTGTTAATACATTCAACGGTTCGGATCTTCTCAGATAATGTTTCAGTTCCTACAGACAGGGACTGCAATTTATGATTCAAATCAGCTGTTCCTGCCTCCATATCTTGCACCTTTTTCTCAAGTGATAAAGCCATCTCAGAGAAAGATCTTGTACTCCTTTCCTCACGAAATTCAAACTTCTCCTCGAGAACTTCAAACTGTTTACAAATCTCTTGCATATTTTTCTCAATTGACAAAGCCATCTCAGAGGAGGATCCATTATTCCTTTCCTCGAGAGCTGCAAACTTCTCTTCAAACTGTTTATTGGTGTGGCAGAAGTTGTTTCCCAAACCAGTCATGTCCTTCTTTAATTTTTTAACTTCTGCCTGTAAAGACTCTATCAATTTTCTATTTTCCAACCATGTTGTAATGAAAAAAATAAAAACAAAGAAGATACCAAGCCCTGTAAATATCCAGCCAAAGGAAACCACATCTGCATCGCTCCAAAATTCAGTCATCGTGTAATTAAACAAACTATAAAATCCTTTAACAGTGATATTATCAGACATTTTCAATCCGAATATTAAATTTCAATCGAAAGAAAAATTACCTGTAACGACCGTTGTCTGCCAGTAGATGGGGCAGTGCACCTAGATCCACGTGGCCAGGGAAATCAAAAATGGTGTCTGGGATCAGGTGTAGCAGCGGCTTTTGATGGCACACAGGGATACGAATCGGGGCCGCGGTGATGGGAATTGCGCTTAAGCGGGCGCTTTCTACAATCTATGAAATGGGGGGGCATGGCCCGGGGCTCTCCTGTGACAGACAGAGTAGCAGCAGGGCGGTGGCGGGGTCCAGAGCTCTGGACCGGCGTGTGGTGATGCCGTGGGGCCGGGCTATGAATGAGCTTGGAGAAATCAGAGGAGCTGCATTCTCAGCCTAAGCAAGCACAGGCAAACAGCTCCTGGGTGGGGCAAAGCTGCAGGCCAGGCCGGCGGTCTCCATATGGAGGCGTGGGAATAAAAAGGGGGTGTGTGGCCTGGCTCAATCCGGAGGCGTGGGTTTTAAAAAAGGGGTGTGTGACCTGGCTCAATCCGCTGAATTAAAATTGAGCCGGGTCAGCCCGCCTGCGAATTGCGAGTATAAATCTGCCGACCGCCACAGACTGTGGGGTAAGAGTGGTCCCCTGCAGCTACTGCCCCCCAGGTTCTAAGGAAAAAAAAGAAGCGGGGAGCCCTATGTGAGGTCGCCAAGTGTAGCAGCGGTGAGAGGAATTTGGAAATAACCAAAAATAGTCCTTTTAGAATAAGTCAGTTTTAATAAAAGGAGAAAGAGGGACACACTTACAAAGCGAAAGCTCCAGCGAAGCAGAAAGTCAAGGGGGGGGGGGGAGAACAGGGCCGTCTATCCCCAACCCGGTTCTTTTTAAAGGTACCTTTCTCCCCTGGGGCAGCCACGCCCCTGAATGCAGGGATTGGCCAGCTGCGCCAACAAAGAACCACCACAACCTTGGATTCTTTAATAGAATATTTTATTGGTCATAGGCTAGAGGAGAGACTCAAGTGAGGAAATCAAATGTTGATAATTTAGCAAAGATAATCCAAGTGTGTGTAACAGACACAAAAAAATGATGAAGCTCCTGAGACCTGTATAAAAGGGTCATCATTTCTAGTCCTGAAAGAACAATGGAATGAATCACAGCTGCCAAAACTGGTGAGATTTATTTCCTTGTGGCTAAATCTCAGACAGAATGCATGCTTGGGAAGGGGGGTTGTAGAATGACCTGCTACAGACTTAGGGCAGCAAGCAAGAAAAATCAATGCTCAGTCTTTCTCCTTTCATCCCCAAATCCCCAACTAATTGAGGTGCAATGGAGGCTTTGATGATTCAGTCCTCTTTTGTATAGAGAGGAGACAGAAAAACCTGGAGATTAGATCTACAGGTAAAGATAGAACATGCTAGGATATACAAGTTTGCCCTTTATCTACCATGTATTCCTTCATTTGTTGGAAATCATCTGTTTGCTTACCCCAGAGAAACACAAATCAGCAGCAGCTGTATCTTCAAGTGTTTCATTGGTAGTAGCGTACCAGTGAGATTTTGATAACCAGACACAAATATAGACATAACTGGGCAGAGGGAATCTTAAATGAGGAATTGCTTCCATCACCTTAGCCTGTGGGTATTTTTCTGTGGAACATTTTCTTGATTGATGATTGACAGAAGAGGAGCCAGTCCACTGTTTAAGTAGGTCCTGAGTTGTATAAGAAAGCAACCCATCAAGCTAGGGAGAGCAAGCCAGTAAGCCATATTTCTCCATAGTTTCTGCCTCTGCTTTTGCTTGTGTTCCTGTGCTGACTTCTCTCAGTGGCAGACTATGACCAGGATTTGTAATATAAATAAGCCGTTTTTTTCCCAAGTTACTTTTAGCCATGTTGTCTTTCACAACAGGAAGCAAACTCAACACATGTAGAATTAAGTGTGGGCACAAGAAAAAATGCAGTTCACATTCTGATTTCTGCATGGCTCTGTCCTTGCTTATTTTTATCCTAAATAACAGGTTATATTAAGTGTATTGCTGTGTTCAGTTCCAACTGTGAAGGGATAAGTCCTAATTCTAGCCACTTTGTCACTGTACCTGTGTAATCGATGTGGAAGACAGCATCAGATGTTGGCAGATCTAGCACAATATTAAGCCTTATAAGATGTTTACCCCAGTATCTCAATTATGTCAATCATTATATCTTATCATTCCACAAAGCTAAGACATGTAAAATTAAGGGCAGCCCAGTCAATTATCTGACTCATGATGGAGGAGGGTCATCAGTCTATGTGTTACTTTCATAGGTTAATAAAGAAACTGCCTTAGCCCTTTGATAGGACAGAAAATTAAATAGGCGGAGTAAACAGAACAGGATGCTGGGAAGAAGGAAAGTGAGTCAGTCACCATGCCTCTCTCAGATGGATTCAGGTTAAAATATTCCCTGTAAGCCACCACCTTGTGGTGCTACACAGATTATTAGAAATTGGTTAGAAATGGGTTAATCAAGATGTGAGAAATAGCCAATAAGAGGTTGAAACTAATGGGCCAGACAGTGTTTAAAAGAATACAGTTTCCATGTAATTATTTTTGGTAAAGCTAGCTGGTGGTCGTGAGCCAGGCAGCAGCCAGAAGCGGCCTGCCACTCCTTCTACATTTGGTTCCCAATGTGGGATGGTGGGGAAGGTGGCTGGGGGGTGCGCCGCCACCCGTAGGTGCCTAGCTACCCTGCCCTGAGTGTTTCAGCCCCCTCCCCGCAGCAGCACTTGCTGAATCTCAGGCCCGAAAGCAAGAGAGCGAGCAGAGGGGAGTTACTGCTTTTTTAAAGAAAGAGAGACCATGCCCCAATGGGCTGGTATCTAGCAACTATTGGCTGAAGGAGCAGAAGGAGCTCCCATAACAGAGTCATAGTGTTGGTCCTCTTGAAGTAGAATATGGCAGAAAAGGCCAATTATTAGATATTGATTAATTTAGTGATAATAATTTAAAGCACCACTAGTACCAACTATTTGACAAGTATGACTTCACTGGTGCCTTTGAGCAGAATGACCTTGAGAATTATCTAAAATAATTGTGTTATCCTTAACAATCTGCTGACTGCCACATACATACACATATGCTTCTGTCATACCTAGCCTGTTTGTTCTCACCACCTTGCAGTTTTGGAATGTAAAATGAGACTATGAACTGGACCTGATACAAAGGGCTTTCAGGAACTTTCCTGGCTCAGTCAACTATTGACATCTCCTCTTTTTTATTCTCATTGGTGTCAGAGTGCTTATTCCAAAAAGATTCCAGCAAAACCTGGTCTAGATGTTGATGTTCTCTATGCTCTATCAATTACAAATTTTCATGCTTTTAACTCCCCTTTAAACTGTCTTGCCAGAAAATTTATCTTGTTTTTACTTCACTTCCCTGATAAACATAGTTTTACTTAACTGTATTTTTTGTATTCAAAAGACATAACCAGATATCTTTTCTAAAAAAGACACAATACAGATGGTACCTTATCCTGCTTTTTCTTCTCTTTCTCTCAATTCTTATGGTCTAAGTATCTATCTTTCTTGAGGTTCTCCAAGCACCTTGGCTTTGTATAAATACAACAAAACATCTACTTATCATACTTTTACTGTTCTCTTGTAAATAGCAAAACCATTTTATCCTTCTATTCTACATTGTAGGAACAAGACAGAATCATCACAGGAGTTTGCCACATTTTTATAATATATTTTACCCAGAATCTGCCTGACATTAATTGTAATGCTTCTTTGCCATCCAGCTACATCTGCTGCCTTCTGATCACCATAGCAGTGAGTGAAGTGTGGCAAAATTTGTATGTGTTTAGCTGATTCAATTTTGCTATAAAGATTCAGGCAATATGAGCTGTACACATTGATTTATGAATTTATCTGCACATGGAAAATGTGACATTTGCTGTATAAACCCCCAAGGGTTGTGAACTAGAATTTCTCTGGATGAACACTAAAGCAAGTTATCGCCTGCAGAAAGTAGCTGTGCAAAATGTCTACCAAATCATATTTATAGAGTTGAATGGAGTTTTGTGTTCTTTATCAACTACTTATCAGGTCTCAGTGATGAAATTTAATTGCTATTTTAAAAGAACTTTGAAAAGCATGTGACATAATCAGGAAAAGAACTTAGAAGTAAAATATCAGAAAATTTTTATGTCTGCTATCACTACTGGAAATATATGATCTCAATTATATACACGTTCCTCAATGAGTTTAGTGATCTTGGTATTATTTCCTTGCTGGTAAACCAGAGTGGCAAGGAATCACAATTTGCATTAGAGATTTTTGTTCTGTCAGCACAGAAAGAAGATGAACTTCTTCATTTTCATCTATAAATTAGACATCTTGAAATCTAAACAGCTTGCAATGTGAAGTGTTGGCACAGGCATTTAATCTTTGCATGAGGCATTGCCTCTGGTTAACAGCAGTAAAATGTTAATTTAGTCTTTGATAGGACATATTTGCATTGTAACTCAGAGCAGTTTGGGTATGCTAATTCTAAAATAAAAGTGCCCATGATTAATGAATTAGTCAATACAAAAACAAGTAGATGTCTGTCATGGCGAAGGGATCAAAGATGCCGAGAGTGTGTGGCAATGTCATCACCATGTTAAGTACACCTCCAGCTTTAAAGTAATGTCAGGGAGTTAGGAATGGATCACCTAACTGGCACGGCCTGAGAGTACACTCACTTTGCTATTTCTCCAGCTATTGCCTACTTGTATGTATTTATTTACTATAACCGCCAACATTTTGAAATGAGTCTTTCTAATATAGAGTCTTATAAAGCATCTAATGTTCTAGTAATGGTTCAGGTCAATATTGCCCTAAAACACAAGAAAGCTGGGAATTTCTAATACTTCTTCTAGGAAGTTGGCAGGTTAATCAATTTATTTTTATTGATAACAAATTATTCTATAAAATAGATGTAGGAGTCTAATAGTCACATTATGTAGGCTTCTTTTTAAGTTTTTTTCCTTGACACTCATCTTCGTTATATTGTTTATAGACTATGTTATATTTTAGTTACTGTTAATATAGCTCAACCTAGTTCCTATAAAATTGGAGCCATATAATTTTTTTCATTTACACACACACACACACACACACACACACAGAGAGAGAGTGCTTTAAAAAGTTTTTTGACACATTTGCATGAGGTAAAGTATATATATATATATATATATATATATATATATATATATATATATATATGAAGTTCCAAATTAAGTGCTTTTTACTAGAACTTCTCTCTGGGTTTATGGGTAATTAGAAGAGGTTGTATCCATGATGGACCACACATCCAATAGTAAGTACAGTGTCATAAGCAAGTTTCACCATGGCTCTGGGAAGGGCATTACAGTCCGAGGCATCTTCCCATCTCTTTGTCAATTAAACTCACTGTCAGACACACTTAGGCTCTCATCCATCCTGCTGACATCCTCAGTCAGTGGATCTTAGCCAGGGGAACTAATAGCTGCATAAGCTCAGATGACCAGAGGAAGAAAAGTAAGAAAAGCTATTTGTGAAAGCTTAATTAAATGACTATGAACAAGAGTAAAAGCATGGTGTCAGAGCCAACAGTAATACAGCGATGCATTTCTACTTAATTAGTCATAATATTCACCATTTAATTATTTGAATCTACTTGCTTCTATTCTTTTTATCAAATAAAGTTGGTGACACATCATTAAATACAAATGTTTATAAAAATATAAAGTGCTTTAAGTGGTCCTATATGCATATAGTCATGGTATAACTATCTGTTATACAAATTTTACATAGCTACTCATATAATATTGGGACACATTATAACTATGTTTTTGTATTTTTTTTTATTTCTTCACCACTTTGAAAAGGATTATCACTTTTTCATTTAATAAATTATTTTGATTTTCCAATCTCTCTGAAAAAAATGTGCTTCATATTTTAGCTTATTACTATACTGCCATGGCTTATGATCATATTTCTAGAACCAAACACAGTTTATTAAGCTAGATGCAGAAGATAACCAATGAGAAAATGAGATGAAGTACTAAGAAGCTGCATTGGTCTAATAGGAAAGTTAACTGTAAAAAATGGCATGGGTCACATCAGTATCAATGGAGGACCAGCGGTTTGCAGTGAGTTACTGGGACACTGACACACATTCCCAGGAAGCTTGCGTACTTTTCACTGGATTGAAGCTGAAATAGACCCATTCCCTGAAGCCTCAAAGACCAGAGAAGGGAAGCCAAAGCTTCAAGAGAATCATAGCTGCACGTTGTATGGCAGACATAAGCCAGTGCTGGTCAGTTGTTGGAATTGAGGGAGAAAAGTGAAGACGCACAATGAGAGATCGCAGAAGCAGGCATGGCCTTGTAAAGGTGGGCTCTTAGTGAGCAGGGCTGTCTCATTGAGATTCCAGGAACACATTTCTTCTACGACAGGGAGCGAGCAAAACAAAAGCCAGGTTCAGGACCTTGTGGTTTTTGTGCATGATATATTGTCAAGACAGATAATCACTCCCAGAGAAATAAAGCAAACAGATCAGCCAGAGCCCATGGCTGGACTAATTACCGAACAAGGTGGTTTTATGCTAATGGCCGTTATAAATTCCCTGTGGCTCTCAGATTGATTTTGCCAAGAAACCGAAATGGAGATATGTGATGGGAAGGTGGGAAAACTTGGGGCGCCTGCATAAAGGTCCCAAATTTTATAAACTATGAGATGGCTGTGAGGGTGCAGACACAATAGGCCTGTGGGAAAACCACATTTCATCCTGCTCTGTATTCGAGATTCTTGACGTTTATACTTTCCCACGGTAAAGACTGCTTAATGGTTATCATCATGAAAAGCAAACGTCTTTTACCGAGGAGCCAATGCTAAAAATTAGCACTTAGGAAAAAGTACTTGTTCCTAAAGTAAACGAGACAAGGATAAGTTGTATTGTGATTTTTCCTTCTTAATTGCTTCTCTGGATGTTTTGTTTGTGTCTTATAAGCCTATATTTAAATTTCTCGTGCAGTGCTCGGCACTCCGGCCCTTTTCTGATCACATGGACCTCTGAATACCCATCTTCCTTTACACGCATGTGGATTTGCAATGATTCCAGGGTAGAAGTCATGTGCCACCAAGATCTTAAAGAATGTTTGTTGCTCCTTTGTCTTAGGTGTCTGTGGCCAGGAACCGGAATTTGGGGGATGGTGGACGAAAGTGTTTGCATATACTGATGGGAGCCACCTTCTGATCGACAGACACATCTGCTGCAGTCTGTGTGGGAGCAAGAAAATAAAAAAAAAACTAAAAACAACAACAACCAACAGATTTCCCTTCTTCTGTCACACATTTGCGCATGCCCAGTATTTTAAGCAGCACTAACTACACAGGATTTCGCATGGCCACTTTCGTTTCCTCAACATTCCATCATTGGCTTCCTACTGCGTGCTGGGACCTGTAAGGTTTTCTGCCAGCGGGACTCATGAAAGCCCCTCACGCTTCGTCGGTGTCATTCTCTTCTGTCTCGTGCCCCAGTGTGGTCCTTGGAAATAATGCTGTAGGTTTTTATTTATTTTATTTCATGATTTGGTGTCAATTTTTCTCATTATATATTAATTTGTTTTATTTGATAATCATTAATTTAGCAAGTCAAATCCATTTATTCTCATATTTTTTCATGGTAATTATGTATATGGAAAGATACAAAAAAAAATCTATGTCCCCTGTAGCACAAATCGTAATTGGTCTTACTAAAAAACCCAGAGTCAGGTATTAGGGGATGAGAACTGAAAGATCAGAGAAGCAGAGCAGCCAGCCACTCGTTCTTACCTCTACAAAATCCTCAGACCGAACGGGGTAGCCTATCTCTTCAAGTCTTCAGACTGAATGGTGTCTTGGGGAAATCTCAGACTGATGAATCCTGAGCTCCTGTCTCCTGTCTTATTTTCCTCTCTAAACCCTTCCATTTCACTTCCCATCTCCACCTCCCTGGTGGTGGGATTAAAGGTGTGAGCCACCACTTCCTGGTCTGTAAGGCTAACTAGTAGCTAGCTCAGCACTCTGATTTTCAGGCAAGCTTTATTTGTTAAAGTGACAACAAAATGTCATCACAACCCCCATTTTATATAAATATATCTCAAAGAATATAAACTAAATATCAATGTTAACAATGGGTTTGTGATGCATTTTCAACTGCAATTGGAATGTTTTATATAACTAAAGCCAATTGCCCTTCCAGTGGTGAAAAATTCAATGCACTTTTAAAAACCGTTCCTCTCCTGTAGTTGGTATGAATTAAAAGATAGATATGCAAATAGTGTCATTTTAATAATGTATTCTTCAGAATACTAAGAAGATAAAGCTATTTGAATTCTTTTGTTTGCTGTTTAGCTTGCAAGACCTTGATGTCTCAGGTCTCTTCTTCAACTTCCTTCTTTATTAGACCAGGGAAGCCTCCATTTAGAAAACTATTCCAATTTCACATTTTTTTTCTTTTCATCTCTAGAAAAAGACATTTAGACAGTGAATTTAGACAGGTTTCCAAAGGACTGTGAGAATTTGGCTCTGTAAGTCTCTGATCACCTCCTCTCCATTATGTATCATGAAATCTAAGTAGAGTGACCATGTATATCCCTTTAATAGCAAGGGGAAAGTTCCCACAGAAGCAAAGCAATTGTATAGCTACAGATGATATTGGCAATTGATACAAGATGACTACATAAAACCAATTCTTATTCTTTGTGTAATTGCTTCTAAGGATATTGCAGGCATCCTTTACAGAGAAATCAATGCCATAAATTCGTTTAACATTTAGGAAAAACACATTTCTCTCTAAAGATAATGAAACCTGGTATAACTTATATATCTAGTTCTTAGCTGCCAGTATATTGAGTACACATTATTTCTATGTTATAAGCTATGAGACCTATTTTTCAATGTTAAACATAGAACATAAGGTCCTACAATGATAGGTAGGCTCTCTATGACTATCTATGTCCCAATTCCCACATATTTACATTTTCTTTTTCTCTATTCAACAAATAGAGAAAATAATAATTGTTAATAATATCAGATTCTTAGACAAATGTTAAAATTATTTTAAATATTTTAAATTTTTCATTGAGAATTTTCCATATGTGTACAATGTATGTTGATCATATCTACCCCAAATCTCCCCCATTTCACCCAGATACATCCAAAATACATCCTTCAAACTCTCCAAAGTCCCCCCACCTCTTTTAGTAACTCAAAAAATCCAATTCTTGATGATCACATGTTCCTCGTTGTAGAGCCATCTACCAGGGCATGGATACTGAGTAGTAGCCACACCCTTACAAAACATTGACTTTCTTTTTCCCAGCCATCATCAACTGACAATAGCTCCTCAACAATGGGTAGTCTCATGAGTTACTCCTGCATCCACACGAGAAAGTTGACTGGATTGACCTTGAAAAGTCCTTTTCCCCCCAGACTAGGTTTTTCTGTGTAACAGTCCTGGCTATCGTGGAACTCTCTCTGTACATCAGTCTGGCCTCAGACTCACAGAGATCCACCTCCCTCTGCCGACAGAGTGCTGAGATTAAAGGCATGTGCCACCACCACCCAGCATATCTTATACAAGTACAAATAACAGCTCCTATGACTATATTCATGGCAGGACTAGCTCATATCCAGAAAACATTTCAGAGCCCTGCTCCCTGTACTATGGCTCTTAACATTATTTCTGCCTCATTTCTTCTTATTTCTTTTTATTTATTCTTTTTAAAAAAAAATTCTTTTATTTTTCCCAGGACTGTATAACAATTGATGGTGTATGCTTTTAATTCCAGTACTCAGGAAGCAGTAGCAGAAGGATTTCAGGGCCAGATTTATGTGCAGAATAAGGTCCAGGACAACCAGAATTACACAGAGAGACAGAGAGAAGCCTTGTCTCAATGTAAATGTAAATGTAAATATAAATATAAATATACGAATATGAATATGAATATGAATAATATAAATATAAATATATATTCTGATCGTGGTTCCCCTTCCCCAAACACTCCCAAATCTTCCCCACTCACCCAACTCTATGCCCTTTCTTTCTCTTTCTCTTTAGAACAAAACAGGTAAACAAACAAACAAAAGTAAAAAAAGAAATAACAGGAGACATGTGCACAGAAATACAAAAATGCATAAACAAACAAAACCATAGCACGCAATCAAAAGACCAGTAAAATAAAAAACAAAAAAAGAACAACAGCAGAAAAACTCCAAAACTCCCAAACAAAGCAATATGAGACAAAAAAAAGTCTACAAAATACCATTGACCTCATTACACATGGCCTTGTCTGTGGGGTTGATGGGGTAGATGGGCCATCTACTGCTGGTCATGGGGTCTGCCCTTCTTCCCACTATGATGACAATAGACTAACTCTTTGGAACTGCAAATACCTCCTAGTTAAACTCTGTCTTCCATAAATAAATGATGCCTTTTCACAGTTATAGAAAACTGACAGAGTTAGGTTTCCTAGCCGATACTTTCAGCCAAAAACTCAACTAGCTGTATCCCATTCTGGCCTCTGGAAGAGTCACTCAGATGTGAAAGTTGCCTAGCTAGTGAGTCATCTCCCACATCATGTGGTGACTCCACTTAGATTTCTTTTTTATTATCATATAGTTTAAGAAGCATCAACAGTAGGAGTAGTAGGTTTCCATATGACTCCTCAAATGGCCCTTAGTGATAGATGTCCTTCCCCATATGCCCTCTTTATCCATCTTTCCACTCTTCTTCTGTGTTTAATCTTCCTGTTCCACTGTTCCATCCTATAGTAACTCCATCACCATGTATTCTATTTCTCATTCCTCTTCCAGCTAGTCCTCTACTCTACATCTCTATATCTATCTTTATCAACATATAGGAAATACATAAAGTATTTGCAACTTTTTGGTGTGGAGAGGCTGGATTATGTCACTTATGATGACTATTTTAGCTCCATTCAATCACTTGAAATTTTCTCAATTTTATCTTTAACATCTGAATATCTATCTCCTCTTCTATGATGCTCCCTGAGCCTTGTCTGTGGGGTTGATGTAGATATCCCATTAAAGACTGAGTACTGGACTGTAATTTATCCTCATTTTCACAGAAAGGGATTGTTGTAGAGATGTTTTCCTTAGTTTACAGACACACAATTTTATACAACAGAATTTCAAGTGATACATAAAATAGATTTAATTTTGAGTACATTAGAACTTTTCTGATAAAGGATATATATATATATATATATATATATATATATATATATATATATATATTATACTATATTTAAACAGATATAGCTTTATCTAAAAGTTATTATCACTCAAATTCATCAGTCAGTTTATAAATTAAATTTTTGTTTTAGTCTTAATCATATAATTAAAACCTAAAAGAATTATATTGTTTTAAATTGATTTTAACTATTTTAATTTTTACCAAATGTTACAAATAAATAGTTTTGTACCAATTTCTAAATTCTTAGATATTCACCCATCTTCAACTTTCTATCAAATAAAATGCAATATTGAATATTTGAGCTAATCTTTTTGTGTGTGATTATTTCTTTAGTTACAATATTATAAGCAAAATAACTGAGTCCCAAACTCAGCCTATTTGATGTCTGAAACAAGATGAGAAAGCATGCCATTTAAAGGTATACGTTTATATTTTATAGATTAGTGTTTAAAAATAGCAACTCTATCCTTCTTCAAAAACTTCATCACCATTTAAAAAAATTATCTAATAGGTGAAGAGCACATCATTGATCCTCTAAACATTTGACACTTTCCAACAGCATTGTTTTTGGATGCTGTGACAATGTCAGAACTTTAAATATTCTTGTCATTTTTTTGATCCTTGTTCTAGTGATTTTGACTTATGAGCATCTTATTATTACATGTAAATATTTTCTATATTCCTTACAAATAGTTTACAATTCTAAACATTGTTCATTTGGTACAGTAATAATTGTATATTTTAAAATATTTATTATATTTAGTTTACCGCCCACTCAATAATTCCTACTACCTTGAAACCCTCCTATGATATTCTAGTATGAATTATCTTAGCATCTGATTAAGTTCAGTCTAAGAATTATATCTCAGGAGCTGGAGAGGTTGCTCAGAGGTTAAAGGTACAATCAGCTCTTGCAGAAGATCCTATTTTGTTTCCAAAATCTATATCAGGTGGCTTAAAACTGCCTATGATTCCAGCTCCAGAAAATCTGATGTCATCATCCTGCCTACAGGTGTACATCCACACATGTGCACAAAGCTCAAATATAACCCAGAAATACACAGTTAAAATGAATATTAGAAACAAAATTGTAACTTTTACTCTTATGTAACATTCTCACTTTATAAATAGTATTATTTATATACTTCAATCAAATTGATGAATATCACCATAGAACCTTCATCCAGCAACTGATGGAAACAGAGGCAGACAACTGCATCAGAGCACTGAAATGAGCTCCCAAAGTCCAGTTGAAGAGTGGGAGGAATGAGAATATGAGCAACAAGGATAAGACCATGATGGGCACACCAACTGAAACAGTCTACCTGAGCTAATGGGAGCTCACCAACACCAGACAGACTGGGAAGGAACAAGCATAGGATCAAACTAGTCCCTCTGAATGTGGTTGACAGTTGCATAGCTGGGGCAGACTGAGGGGCCACTGGCAGTGGCACCAGGATTTATCCCTACTGCTTATACTGGCTTTTTGGGAACCTATTCTCTTTGGATGATATCTTGCTCAGCCTAGATACAGTAGGGAGGAACTTGGACATTCTCCAAAGCAATGTACCTTACCCTCTCTGAGGATTGGATGGGGTGGGATGAGAGGGTATATGGAGGAAATAAGAGGAGGGGAGGGAGTGGGAACTTGGATTGGTATATATGATGAGAAAAGATAGCTTGTTTTCCTTTTAAAAAATAAATAAATTTAAGGTAAAAAGATTAAGGGCCCTATGTTGGTGGTACATGCCTTTGATCCCAGCACTCAGGAGGAAGAGGCAAGTGGATCTCTGTGAGTTTGAGGCCAGCCAGGTCTACAGAGTAAGTCCCAGGATAGTCAAGGCTACACAGAGAAATTCTGTCTCAAAAATTTAAAACCAAAAACAAAACAACAAAGCCCCAAATTTATGATTTATCTTTGTATGTAAATTAATTGACATCATTTTCTTTATTATTATATTTTTGTCTCTATCACATTAACTACTACAAAACTCTGCTCATGCAGCTATCTAGTAGAAAATTTTAATGTGAACTTTAAAATAATATATTAATTTTCATTTTTTCCTTTTATTGAAAATAGATTATATTCTCAAACAATAGTTTCCCTTCCTTCTTCTCCTCCCAGTACCTTCCTACTTCCCCTCCCCTCAAGATCTACTCCTTTTCTGTCTCTCATTGAAAACAACAGTTTTTTATCTTTGATTCTTCTGATCCAGTTATTATTATTATTATTATTATTATTATTATTATTATTATTATTAAAATATTCACCTCCCCACCTCCCATTTCCCTCCCCCTCCCCCCATTCCCCTCCCTCTCCCCCTTCAGTCTAAGGAGCAGTCAGGGTTCCCTGCCCTGCTGAAGTCCAAGGTCCTCCCCCATCCATCCAGGACCAGGAAGGTGCGCATCTAAACAGACTAGGCTCCCCCAAAGCCAGTACATGCGGTAGGATCAAAACCTAGTGCCATTGTCCTTGGCTTCTCAGTCAGCCCTCATTGTCCACCACGTTCAGAGTCCGGTTGGATCCCATGCTTTTTCAGTCCCAGTTCAGCTGGCGTTGGTGAGCTCCCATAAGACCAGCCCCACCTTCTCAGTGGGTGGGCACACTCCTCGTGGGGTCCTGACTTCCCTGCTCATGTTCTCCCTCCTTCAGCTCCTCATTTGGGCCTTGGGAGCTCAGTCCTGCGCTCCAATGTGGGTCTCTGTCTCCATCTCCATCCATCACCAGATGAAGCTTCTATGGTGATATGCAAGATATTCATCAGTATGGCTATAGGAAAGGGCCATTTCAGGCTCCCTCTCCTCAGCTGCCCAAGGAACTAGCTGGGGATATCTCCAAGGATACCTGGGAACCCCTTTAGAGTAAAGACTATTGCTAACCCTAAAATGGCTCCCTTAATTAAGATATCTTCTTCCCTGCACCCCTATCCACCCTTCCTCCATCCTAAACATCCCATTCCCCCAGGGTCTCCCCATCCTCCCCTCCTCAATTTTCTCTTGACATCTCCCCATTACCCCTTACCGCCACCCCACCTCCACCCCCAAAGATCCCAATTTTTGCCTGCCATTCTAGTCTACTTCCAATATCCAGGAGGAAAACTATGTGTTTTTCTTTGGGTTTGCCTTCTTATTTAGCTTCTCTAGGATCAGGAATTATAGGTTCAATGACGTTTATTTATGTCTAGAATCCACGTATGAGTGAGTACATACCAAATTCATCTTTTTGGCTCTGGGTTAAGAAAAGACACTTAAGGTCATGCTCAACCTCCTTATCGATCAGGGATATGAAAATCAAAACAACTTTGAGATACCATCTTACACCTATCAGAATGGCTAAAATAAAAAACACTAATGATAGCCTTTGCTGGAGATGATGTGGAGTAAGGGGTATACTCATCCACTGCTGGTAGGAATGCAAACTTGTGCAACCACTTTGGAAATCAGTGTGGCGGTTTCTCAGGAAATTCGGGATCAACCCCTCTCTCTCTCTCTCTCTCTCTCTCTCTCTCTCTCTCTCTCTCTCTCTCTCTCTCTCTCTCTCTCTCTCTCTCTTCTCTCTCCCTCTCCCTCTCCCTCTCCCTCTCCCTCCCTCCCCCTCTCTCTCTCTCTCTCAGCTGTGGGTACACACATGTCTTCCCATTGAATCCTAGAAGAAGCCTCTCCGATGATGACTGGATAAGGCACTGATCTAGAGCATAAAAGAATATTTTTAGGAGTCGTAGAACTTGTGGAGTAGCCAACCAATGCCTGATTTGACTTAAGGCCTACTTTATGAAAGAAACCCATGCCCGACACTTACTGGGTAACCAGGTACCAGAAACAATCCTGCCCAGAGACCTAGGGTAAAACCTACCACCACAAGTCTAAAAAGTTATCAGTAAAATAATATGGTATTTTATGTTTTTGCATACAGAAGTTGAAAAAGCAGAGACATTAGGTTTTCTTATTAAAAAATACTCTACGTTTTTGATGGAATACATTTATGGCATTGTTTACATCAGACTTCATTTGCATTTTACTTTTAATCAATTAGTGATGATATATTAGATGAATTACATCATCTTATTCTTAGGCATGTAAACCTACCTGGGTCATTACTCTAATACTGAAAGAATGGTATAATTAGTTAAAAATGAAATAGTGGGTATCTGAAATAAGGCACAATGACTATTAGTCCTTCAATCCTTTAGGCATTTTGTGTATTTTTGTGATTAATTCTGTTTAGGAAAATTTGTTGTTTTAAATTGAAACAAAATTTAAAACGGTCAAGGTTCAGTGCCCGAAGCTGGAGGGTGGTAACAGATGAAATTTATGCTTACCATGCATATTGGAACTTTTTTTTTTTTTTTGGAAGGGATCTCTGTTTCCCTCGAGGGTGTTTTTGATTGCAGTATCTCTTTCCTTAAGGAAAAAACAGTTCTTGCCTACTAAGGAAAATCTTGCTTTTCACATGGGGCAAGGGATACCAAATAAAGAAACTTAGACATTAAAATTAATCAATATACTTGAAAAACGTAGTCTCTGGGAGATTATTTTAATAGAAGCCTCCCAGTCATGAAACTATGATTAGATAAGACACTAATTACTTTGACCAACATTTTTGATTAAATTTGAAGCGACTCATATCTTGCCTGGAAATGTTATAGTTCTAAACTTTTTAATCTTCAATTCTATGAAAAGCAAAGGAGATAGAGATAGACTTATGGATGTTATATAAATGAAAACAGGCAAAAACCTTACCTGACAAATTTCTCTGTAGATGTAGAATACTTTTTTAAAATATACCAATTTTTTGAGAATTTAGACTGTATACATTAAACAAAATAAAGTGCTTCACATGATGTAAAGACGGCCTCCAAATGTAGTTAGTTCACTGTTGTTCTTGTGTCCTCTTGGGGTGTGCGTCTTCGTCACAGCCAAAAATGGTTGTTTCATATTATTACAGTCTGTTTTCTATTTCTGACAACATAGAATCACAAGCTATGTAAAGAAAAGGGAGACAGCGACAGAGAGACGGAGAAATTGTTCTGAGATCATAGCATCTTCACTACATGTGTGTTCATGTTTGTTTGGAGGTCAGAGGGTAACCTCAGATTTTCCTCACGAAATATCCATTGTGATGATGATCTTCTTATTGAAAGCATTTTACAACAGTACATGGTAACACATGGGGATAATCTCCTCCAGCATTTAATATAGGGGCTCCATTTTAATGGATGAATCTAATCCTCCTCACTCCACAAAGAACATACTTAAATACCATGCTCAGATTAATTTTCTTCCTTTTTATTGCCTTACTGTATAGATTAAACCTCAACATGTGTTTTGGAGAAAAACAAATCAGATATAAACCATAGCACAAATAATGCTTGTGTACCTGGTAATAATAAAGGAGAAGAAACTATAAAAAGCAAACATTGGGACTGGTCACTGGAAGGTCACCTAACAGGTTATATTAAGCTGCCAGAAACTGTTTCTATTTCATGATTTGTGCCTATAATTGTTGTTGATATAATTCTTCCTTTCTTTAGGAGGCAAAGTAAATTTTAAACAACTTTCATAATTTTTACCTTCCTTTCTTTTGTTTAAATAAGGCCTAACTTTGCAAAACAGCATTGCTTGGGACTGGCCAATTCCCCCAGCACAGCTTCTGTTGGGCTCAAATGACAGACATGTGCCACCATGTAAAGCTTTTTCCTCCCCTATTTGCTTTTGGTCATGACGTTTCATTATATCAGCATTAACTCCAACTACAAGAACTGCAGGAACTGGTGTTCCTCTTCTAAATTTTTTTTCATCCTGTAATACAATTTCAGTTTTGGGGGATTTCCAGAGAAAAAAGTAAGAGGAAGGGAAGGAGAGAGAGACAGAGAGAGAGAGAGAGAGAGAGAGAGAGGAGAGAGAGAGAGAGAGAGAGAGAGAGAGAGAGAGAGAGAGTGAATATAAAGAAAGTTACATTTTCAAATTCTGTGTGTTCACAGTAATGTTGCAATGTTGCAAAAATGTTCAAATGGGGCCTGAGGCCAGAATTGTCATTATATCTTTGACAACAATCTTTCTCTCAGACCTCCAGCTGATGAAAGCAGAGCTACTCACAAGGGTTATCTGCTTTATTCAAAGTGGTTGGCTGGTTTAGAAATTTCAATTTTACAAATTTATTACAAAATTTATTACACTTCTCTGCTTTTTAGTTCTTATACTAAAACATATGTTTATGACTTGATTATATAGAATATATATTCAAACAAAGATAATCACGCAATTTAAACTATTAGACTTTTGTTTTATAATATGTTTCTAGATTCCATTTTAAATTTTGTGTAGGATTTTCAAAAAAATCCTTGGCTAGGCTTGATATTTTAAAGTAAATATAATATACTTTATTTATATTCATGTTATATTTATATTACACATATAATATACATTTATATGTAATATAAACATAATAAACTAGCAATACTGTATTAACTACTGAAACTATTGCTCAGAATAAAGACAGGGAAACAAGTTATATTGTTGAGTATTACTTTAAAATAATTTTGTTATTTTATTTATTTTATTATTATAAAGAAATTTTAAAGTTTAAAGTTTTTTCATACAGTATAATTTGGTCCCAATCTTTCTCTTCCTATTTTTCTTCCCTAGCTTCCCTACCCACCTAACTTTATGTCCTTTCTTTCACTTAAAACAAAACAAAACAACAAATTACAGCTGCATTTTATAACCATGTTAGAATAGCTTTTTATCATTTCAAAGTAGAGAGTGGAGGAAAACAAATAAAAACACAGGGGTGGGGATTGGGAGATGGTTAGGTGAATAAAAATGATTGCTGTGCAAGCGTGAGAACTTGAGTTTGAATACCTAGGACCAGAGTCAAAAGCCAGGGCTGGCTGCAATTAATGCAATAAAGAGAACTTCAGATCCACTTGAAGAAATTAAGGACACCAGGAAAGAAAACCGTACAGCCAAATAGAACAAAAAAGGTGGGTGCAGAGGGGCAGATCATTACAGCTTTGGAAATAAAATTCTTTTCTTCCCGTGAGTTTGGTGTTCTGTTTGAAACTGGTTGGCCCCTTAAAAACAGACTTGAACTTTTCTGTAACTAGACTCTCTAATTATCAGATGTTTGTATTTTCTGTTATGTGAAGCCTTGAATTCTGTCTTCTTGGCATAGTGGTCAGATAACTGAACATAACTTTTCTTAAAAAATTCAACAGAGCTGTCCTACACATTTGGCAGGATTTCATGTATGTGTGCCTGTGTGATGCATACGTGTGTGTGTGTGTGTGTGTGTGTGTGTGTGTTTGTGTATCTTGAGGACTACTAAATCTTGTCTGTCCTTTCAAATGCTTTGGTGCTGCTAGTTTAAAAAGCTACTATGATTACAAAAGCATAAATCTTTAAGGCTCACATGGAGCAGGAGAGTTAGACACAGAGTAGAATAGAACTAAATGACCAAAGTACAACATCATTTTTTAGATTCAGTAGCCAGTGTCAAGAATTAATGCTTCTGGGATTGTTGTCATTCGTTTCTGTATGAATCTATAACTTTTTTTGTTTTTTTCGAGACAGGGTTTCCCCGTAGTTTCTAGAGCCTGTCCTGGAACTAGCTCTTGTAGACCAGGCAGGGCTCGAACTCAGAGCTCTGCCTACCTCTGTCTCCCAGAGTGCTGGGATTAAAGGCGTGCACCACCATTGCCCGGCTTTGGATCTATAACTTTTAAAATGAAATTTCCTTTTGTTAAAATATTTTACTCATTTTATATTTTATTTGGGTAAGTATTTATCTACAGAGATGGCTGTGTCCATGGAGACAAGAGTAGGACCGCATCTCCTCAGGATCCCCAGTTAGAGATGGTTGAAGAGTCCCCCATGTGTGCTCCGAAGTGATCAAGGGTCCTCAGCAGGAACAACAATTACTTTCTCAACTGTGTCATCCTCTCTCCAGTATGCACATACTAAGTTTGGAGGGGAAAATGTCTTCTTTCTTTTCCCCTTCTCTTGTAAGCAAACACTGATGTTTATTTTTTTCTTTGTCCTGAGCCTTTGTTCATATGGTCTGCTCAGTACAATCCAGAAAGTTTTTTACAAAGAAACCTTACTGGGAAGAGCTTGGGTTCACCAAAACCCTAAATCCCAGTTTCCATCTAATTGGACAAAAATCAAACAAGAGTCCAGTGCTACCCTCCCCCTACCCGCCATTCAACACATTTACAGATGTATTGAAGACAGACCTACCAGCTAGCTGTATGTTTCCACATTCAGTGTAAATGCACCCCAGGGACCATTGTCTACACAGGTGTCATGAATAACAATACTGACTGCTGCTTCTGGAAGACACAGGTAAGTCTCAGCTGACAAGGTCTTAAGATTGCTTCAGGCGTTTGAGAGGGGGCTCCAGGCAAGGACCATGTGCAGAAGCCAGGGAGCCATATAGTTCAGCCAGCAAGTGTGGAGAGGAGTCGACCAAGCTCTTCCAGCTTGAGGTCTCAGAGACCTCGGAAGCATGAGCTGTAATGAAATCCAGAGCCTCAGTTTTCAACTGCACTGCACTGTGGAGGTCAGCCAGGAAGAGAGTGTGGGCAGCATTCTCCACAGAGAGGTCCATGCAGAGGGCCCTCTCGCACATGACCTTCAAACGTTCCAGGCCATACTTGTCAGCAGCTGCCAGCACAGCATCTGCCATGCTGTGGAGGTCGGGTGACTTCCCGGTGTAAATGAAGCCCATCATTGTCTTGAAGACTTGAGGTTCCAGGTCATGAATCTCAACGCGGTTGGTTTTGCTCTCCTTCATGTCAGCTTCAAACATGGCTCTGAAAACTGGAGAGCGAGCAGCTAAGATCGCCTTGTGAGCCTGGAATTCCTGGTCGGCTACCACCAGGCAGCAGTCTGTCAAGTGGGAAGTCTCCCACAGCTCTCCTAGCTCATCGACCAGTGTGCACTTTGGAATCACAACCCTTGGCTGCGTGTTCTGTTCAGAGACGCTGATGTAGTCCGGAACCAGCACGCTCACCTCACAGAAGAGTGTGAGGTTGTCATCTGGGAGAAGCAAATGTGGAGTAGACAAAAGGAAATCTCGAAGGATGAACTTTTTAAAACCCCTGTATTGGTTTTGCTTGAAACTCAAAACTCTTCCACTCTTCGTGATTTGGGATTTCTCTCCATTGGCATCTACGATCCAAAACTGGAACTTTGCCCGCACCGTGCTCGTTGGAGAGCTGAGCAACACTAGGAAAACTGACAGGTAACCTCTGCTTTCTTTATCCATCCCATTCACGTGAGCTTTCAAATACCATTTCTGCTTGTCATTGGCTCCTGGTGAGAAAGTGGAACTTTTAATGTCGTTCCCCACGATTCCGTCCAAGCAAGAAGAGAAGTTGCTGATGGTCCATCTTAAGGAGAATTTTTCGACTCTGATCTGAGTGGAGCCTCTGCTGTTAGCTGCCAGGTCCTCTGACATATCGGCTCCTGGGAGTGTGAAGTTTTACTGGGATCCAAAGAACAGGGTGTTTTTCCCTTCAACTCAGTCCAGGAGTTCAGCGTGTTGGCTATTCTTGAGTCTCAGATGGAATTTCAAAGACGATTCTCTACTACCAGGGAAGGAATTGACATGCTGCAAGGTGAGGTCAATCAGCATTGGGAAACATCTTCCTCCTTCCAAGTCCTTTTAAAGGCTAAAGGAAGGGTGTGGCCAAGTTTAGGGCGTGTCTTCCAGCCTTGTGATCTGGATTAAAGGTGTGTGTGTTCTGGGATCAAGTTGCAGACTAAATATCTAAATTTTCAACTTTCAAGTCAATATTGGAAGAAGATCTCAATTTAAGCAAATAAAAAATTGTCACAGGTGTGCCCTCCATTTTAGGATTTTTTAATTTTTTTTTTAAATTTTTTTGCAAAGACATGTTAAACTCTACATTTTTCTCTGCTCCCCCCTCTGCTTCTCCCCTTCCTCCCCTTCAATCCTTTCCCAAGGTCCCCAATGTCCCCAATTTACTCAGGAGGTCTTGCATTTTTCTGCTACCCTTGTAGATTAGATCTTTGTATGTCTCTCTTAGGGTTCTCATTGTTGTCTAGCTTCTCGGATTGTGATTTCTGGTTTAGTTTTCTTGCTTCATCTTTAAAAACTACTTCTGTGTGAGTACATGTGCTAATTGTGTTTCTGGTCTGAGTTACGTCCCTCAAAATGATGTTTTCTAGCACCATTCATTAGCCTGCTAAATTAAAGATGTCATTGTTTTTTACCGCTGAGTAGTCCTCTAATGCGTACATATTCCACTTTCTTTATCTGTTCTTCCATTGAGGGGCCCCTAGGTTTTTTCCAGGTTCTGGATATTACAAATAACGCTGCTATGAACATAGTTGCACAAATGCTTTTGTAGTATGATAGGGCATCTCCTAGGTATATTCCCAAGAGTGTTTTGCTGAATCCTGGGGTCGGTTGATACCAAATTTCCTGGGAATCCATCACACTGATTTCCAAAGTATTTGCACATGTGTGCATTAAGGGAGCCACTTTAGGGTTGGCAAGAGACTTGACTGATGGAGGATTCTCATTTGCTAATAAATAAACTGCCTTGGCTTTTTGATAGGGCTAAATTTAGATAGGTGGAGTATACAGAACAGGAAAATGGATGTGAGGTAGATGGCTCAGACAGTTGCCCCGCCTCTCCTCTCTGGGGCACCCTGCCCTACCTCTCCTCAGGGAGACAGATGTTATGGATCCAGCCTTGTTGAATCTTTTCTGGTAAGACACCACTCGTGGTGTTACACAGATTATTAGATATGGGTTAGTCAAGATGTGAGTAAGAGGCTGAAATTAATGGGCCAGGCAGTGTTTAAAAGAATACAGTTTCCATGTAATTCTTTCACATGTAAAGCTAGCCAATGGACGGGAGTCAGGCAGGATGAAAAGCAGGCCTGTCCACAGCTCCTCACTACACTTGACTCTAGAGGTGTTCCCAGGTGTCCATGGAGATGTCCCCAGCTAGTTCCTTGAGCAGCTGAGGAAAGGGAGCCTGAAAAGGCCCTATCCTATTGCCATACTGATGAATATCTTGCATATCACCATAGAACCATCATCTGGCGATGGATGGAGATAGAGACAGAAACCCACATTGGATCACAGGCCTGAACTCCCAAGGTCCAAATGAAGAGCAGAAGGAGAGAGAACATGAGCAAGGAAGTCAGGACGTAGGGGGGTGCACCCACCACTCAGACAGTGCTGCTGGTCTAATGGGAGCCCACCAAGGCCAGCTGGACTGGGACTGATGGAGCATGTGATCAAACCGGACTCTCTGAACATGGCAGAGGGCTGAATGAGAAGCCAAGGACAATGGCACTGCGTTTTGATCCTACTGCATGTACTGGCTTTGGGAAAGCCTAGTCTGTTTGGATGCTCACCTCCCTAGACCTGGATGGAGGGAGGAAGACCTTGGACTTCCCACAGGGTAGGGAACCCTGACTGCTCTTTTGACTGTAAAGGGAGTGGAGGTTGAGGGGAGTTGGGGGAGGGAGAGGGAAATGAGAAGAGGTGGGAATTTTTAATAAAAATAAATAAATAAATAAGAACATCCATAGCCCAATTTTTTGGACTGTGGGCATAGTTTTCTAGGCTACTTCCTGCTGCCTGGGCGTGCTTATAATCTTATGGGGACCTAAAGAAAATTTAGAATAATGATCAAGTCTTGACTGGAGTATCCTGTGACACTTGATCATTTTAGGCAGAAGTCTTGAATCTGGTCTGGATGTACAACTCAGATATCCAGGCCATCTGTTCCTACCAGAGATTTTTCAGGTGGTCTTCCTTGTCTAAACCTCATTTTTCTTAACTCAGAATGAATCCACAGCCTCTCATTTCCTGTAGAAACAAAAGCAAAATTTGTTCTCCAAAGGAACATAATTTTTGAATTTTGAATTTTGAAGTCAAGTTATTTTCAAAATACCTATGTTGGATTAATTCAGTAACTTTTATAAGCACTTATCTGTTAGCAGCTGTTACTTCTTCCTCAGAAGTTAAAAAATTCAAAGAGAGCATAATAACATACAGTATCGAGATTCTCTATGTGTTTTCCATTATTATGTGTCTTTATTTTAACCTCTATTTATTTTATTTTTAATTTTTGGCTTTTTGAGGCAGGGATTCTGTACATCTTTGTCCTCGAATACCCTCTGTAGACCAGGCTGTCTTTGAGCTCACAGAGATCTGCCTGTCTCTGCCTCTCAAATGTTAGGATTAAAGGTGTATGCCACTAAGTCTTGAACTCACAGAAGTCTGCCTGCCTCTGTTTCTGCCTCTGCCTCTGTTGGAATTAAAGGTGTGTTCCTGCTTGACCTGGCTATACTTTCTGTCTGGATACTAGCCAATCAGTGTTTATTTAAAATACAGTTGACAGATTACAGATCATTGTCCCACACCATAATGTTGTCAACATGAAGGTGTATGTTCATACTCCTTTTTCATTGCATTCTGTATATTCCATTTTTTCTGCATCACATGTTTGCAAACCCTTGTTCTGTGCATTACATTTAAGTTGATCATTTCTAGGATACTATTTAATTCTTTCTTGGGTTTTCTCTTTGAAATATACCCCACTATATAACCTTGAATCTGCCCAAATCATCCTCCTGCCCTGGTGTCTCAAGGGAAAAATTTGTAGATATTCATCCCAGCACGTAAAACATAACATTTGATTTTACTCTTTTTTTATTTTTTTTTACCATACTCATGTATAGGTTTTCATTCATAATGGTTTTTGAATTCAAATTGAAAGTCAAAATAATATTGCCATTTATAACTTTAAGTAACTCTCAGTGGTATTAAGAAACTGCACCAATGTGGCTCTGTTCTCCCTATGCTCCTTTGTGTCATTATCATCAATCAAATTAGAGCTGCATTTTATAATCATGTTAGAATAGCTTTTTATCATTTCAAAGTAGAGAGTGGAGGAAAACAAATAAAAATACAGGCGTGGGGATTGGGAGATGATTAGGTGAATGAAAATGATTGCTGTGCAAGCGTGAGAACTTGAGTTTGAATACCTAGGACCAGAGTCAAAAGCCAGGCCTGGCTGCAATTAATGCAATAAAGAGAACTTCAGATCCACTTGAAGATATTAAGGACAGCAGGAGAGTAAACTGTACAGCCAAATAGAACAAAAAAAAAAAAAAAAAAAAAAGGAGTGTACAGAGGAGCAGACCGTTACAGCTTTGGAAATAAAATTCTCTTCTTCCCGTGAGTTTGGTGTTCTGTTTGAAACTGGATGTCCCCTTAAAACAGACTTGAACTTGTCAACAACTAGACTCTCTAGTTATCAGTTGTTTGTACTTTCTGTTATGTGAAGCCTTGAATTCTGTCTTTTTGGCATAGTGGTCAGGTAACTGTACATACCTTTTCTTAAAAAATTCAACAGAGCTGTCCTACACATTTGGCAGGATTTCATGTATGTGTGCCTGTGTGATACAAACATGTGTCTGTGTGTCTGTGTGTGTGTATGTGTGTGTGTGTGTGTGTGTGTGTGTGTATCTTGAGGACCACTAAATCTGGTCTGTCCTTTCAAGTGCTTTGGTGCTGCTAGTTTAAAAAGCTACTATGATTACAAAAGCATAAATCTTTAAGGCTCACATGGAGCAGGAGAGTTAGACACAGAGCAGAAAAGATCTAAATGACCAAAGTACAACATCATTTTTTAGATTCAGTAGCCAGTGTCAAGAATTAATGCTTCTGGGATTGTTGTCATTCGTTTCTGTATGAATCTATAACTGTTTTTTGTTTTTTTCGAGACAGGGTTTCCCCGTAGTTTCTAGAGCCTGTCCTGGAACTAGCTTTTGTAGACCAGGCTGTCCTCGAACTCAGAGATCCCCCTGCCTCTGCCTCCCTAGTGCTGGGATTAAAGGTGTGCGCCACCACCGCCCGGTGGACCTATAACATTTAAAATAACAATTTTCTGTTTTTACAATATTTTACTCATTTTATATTTTATTTGGGTAAGTATTAATCTACAGAGATGGCTGTGCCCATGGAGACAAGTGTAGGACCACATCTCCTCAGGATCCCCAGTTAGAGATGGCTGAAGAGTCCCCCATGTGTGCTCCGAAGTGATCAAGGGTCCTCAGCAGGAACAACAATTACTTTCTCAGCTGGGTCATCCTCTCTCCAGTTTGCACATGCTAAGTTTGGAGGGGAAAATGTCTTCTTTCTTTTCCCCTTCTCTTGTAAGCAAACATTGATGTTTATTTTTTTCTTTGTCCTGAGCCTTTGTTCATATGGTCTGCTCAATACAATCCAGACAGTTTTCTGCAAAGAAACCTTACTGGGAAGAGCTTGGGTTCACCAAAACCCTAAATCCCAGTTTCCATCTAATTGGACAAAAATCAAACAAGATTCCAGTGCTGCCCCTCCCCCTACCTGCCATTCAACACATTTACAGATGTATTGAAGACAGACCTACCAGCTAGCTGTATGTTTCCACATTCAGTGTAAATGCACCCCAGGGCCCATTGTCTACACAGGTGTCATGAATAACAATACTGACTGCTGCTTCTGGAAGACACAGGTAAGTCTCAGCTGACAAGGTCTTAAGATTGCTTCAGGCGTTTGAGAGGGGGCTCCAGGCAAGGACCATGTGCAGAAGCCAGGGAGCCATATAGTTCAGCCAGCAAGTGTGGAGAGGAGTCGACCAAGCTCTTCCAGCTTGAGGTCTCAGAGACCTCGGAAGCATGAGCTGTAATGAAATCCAGAGCCTCAGTTTTCAACTGCACTGCACTGTGGAGGTCAGCCAGGAAGAGAGTGTGGGCAGCATTCTCCACAGAGAGGTCCATGCAGAGGGCCCTCTCGCACATGACCTTCAAACGTTCCAGGCCATACTTGTCAGCAGCTGCCAGCACAGCATCTGCCATGCTGTGGAGGTCGGGTGCCTTCCCGGTGTAAATGAAGCCCATCATTGTCTTGAAGACTTGAGGTTCCAGGTCATGAATCTCAACGCGGTTGGTTTTGCTCTCCTTCATGTCAGCTTCAAACATGGCTCTGAAAACTGGAGAGCGAGCAGCTAAGATCGCCTTGTGAGCCTGGAATTCCTGGTCGGCTACCACCAGGCAGCAGTCTGTCAAGTGGGAAGTCTCCCACAGCTCTCCTAGCTCATCGACCAGTGTGCACTTTGGAATCACAACCCTTGGCTGCGTGTTCTGTTCAGAGACGCTGATGTAGTCCGGAACCAGCACGCTCACCTCACAGAAGAGTGTGAGGTTGTCATCTGGGAGAAGCAAATGTGGAGTGGACAAAAGGAAATCTCGAAGGATGAACTTTTTAAAACCCCTGTATTGGTTTTGCTTGAAACTCAAAACTCTTCCACTCTTCGTGATTTGGGATTTCTCTCCATTGGCATCTACGATCCAAAACTGGAACTTTGCCCGCACCGTGCTCGTTGGAGAGCTGAGCAACACTAGGAAAACTGACAGGTAACCTCTGCTTTCTTTATCCATCCCATTCACGTGAGCTTTCAAATACCATTTCTGCTTGTCATTGGCTCCTGGTGAGAAAGTGGAACTTTTAATGTCGTTCCCCACGATTCCGTCCAAGCAAGAAGAGAAGTTGCTGATGGTCCATCTTAAGGAGAATTTTTCGACTCTGATCTGAGTGGAGCCTCTGCTGTTAGCTGCCAGGTCCTCTGACATATCGGCTCCTGGGAGTGTGAAGTTTTACTGGGATCCAAAGAACAGGGTGTTTTTCCCTTCAACTCAGTCCAGGAGTTCAGCGTGTTGGCTATTCTTGAATCTCAGATGGAATTTCAAAGACGATTCTCTACTACCAGGGAAGGAATTGACATGCTGCAAGGTGAGGTCAATCAGCATTGGGAAACATCTTCCTCCTTCCAAGTCCTTTTAAAGGCTAAAGGAAGGGTGTGGCCAAGTTTAGGGCGTGTCTTCCAGCCTTGTGATCTGGATTAAAGGTGTGTGTTTTCTGGGATCAAGTTGCAGATTAAATATCTCAATTTTCAACTTTCAGTTCAATATTGGAAGAAGATCTCAATTTTAGCAAATAAAAAATTGTCACAGGTGTGCCCTCCATTTTAGGATTTTTTTTAATTCTTTTTAAAATTTTTTCCAAAGACTTATTTTGAACTCTACATTTTTCTCTGCTCCCCCCTCTGCTTCTCCCCTTCCTCCCCTTCAATCTTTTCCCAAGGTCCCCATGTTCCCAATTTACTCAGGAGATCTTGCCTTTTTCTTCTACCCTCGTAGATTAGATCTTTGTATGTCTCTCTTAGGGTTCTCATTGTTGTCTAGCTTCTCTCGGATTGTGATTTCTGGTTTGTTTTTCTTGCTTCATGTTAAAAAACTACTTCTGTGTGAGTACATGTGCTAATTGTGTTTCTGGTCTGAGTTACGTCCCTCAAAATGATGTTTTCTAGCTCCATCCATTTGCCTGCAAATTTCAAGATGTCCTTTTTTATTTCTGATGTGTAATACACCATTTTCTAAAAGTACCGCGTTTATTCTCCTTTCTTCCATTGAAGGGCATTTAGATTGTTCACAGGTTCTGTCTATTACAAACAATGCTGCTATGAACAAAGCTGAGTACATGTCCTTGTAGCACAATTGAGCAGCCTTTGGATATATAACCAAAAGAGGTATTACTGGGTCTTGACGAAGGTTGTTTCCTAATTTTCTAAGAAATTGCCACACTGATATTCAAAGGGGCTATACCAGCTTGCATTCCCACCAGCACTGCAGGAATGTTCCCTTTACCCCACAACCTCTCCAGCATAAGTTGTCATCAGTGTTTTTGATCATGGCCATTCTTACAAGTGTAAGATGGAATCTCAGAGTTGTTTTGATTTGCATTTCTCTGATGACTAAGGATGTTGAACATTTCCTAAAGTGTCTTTCAGCCATTTTAGATTCCTCTGTTGAGAGTTCTCTGTTTAGGTCTGTACTCCATTTTTTATTGGATGATTCATTCTTTTGATATTAGTGGTATCACAGACAGACCAGATCTAAACCACCACAGCAGACTGATAGTGTAATTTAACTTTTTTGAGACACCAGGAATATAATTGCGTATATGTAATATAGATACATATTCCAATTTAGCATTTAAACATAATACCAGTTTTTTGCAATGGTTATTGATGGAGGAGGGTCATCTATCTATGTGTTACTTTCATTGGTTAATAAATAATCTGCCAGCCAGGCGGCGGTGGTGCATGCCTTTAATCCCAGCACTCGGGAGGCAGAGGCAGGCAGATCTCTGTGAATTCGAGACCAGCCTGGTCTACAAGAGCTAGTTCCAGGACAGGCTCCAAAGCTACAGAGAATCACTGTCTCAAAAAACCAAATATATATATATATATATATATATATATATATATATATATATATATAATATATATACATACATATATACACACACACACATATATATATGTATATGTGTGTGTGTGTATATATATTATATATATAAACTGCCTTGGCCCTTTAATAGGACAGAAAATTAGGTAGGCAGTGTAGACAGAACAGAATTGTTGGAGAAAGAAAGCAGAGTCAGGCAGACGCCTCGGTCAGACGCCATGCCTCTACTCTCTGAGTCAGACACAGGTTAAGATCTCTCCTGGTAAGCCACCCCTCATGGTGCGACACAGATTACTAAATATGGGTTAAAGCAAGATGTGAGAATTAGCCAATAAGAGGCTGAAACTAATGGGCCAGGCAGTGTTTATAAGAATACAGTTTCTGTGTAATTATTTCTGGTGTAAAGCTAGCCAGGTGGCAGGACGTGGCCCGCAGCCCCAATACTACAGTTAATTGACCTTGGCTCTAGTGTTATTTAGTAATTATACTTGCCCAACAACGATAACAAATTTTGGTAATGTAGATTGGTTTGTTTTAAATTCTGGCCGTCCTGTAGATACTGGATTCCTGTTTTTTTTTTTTTTTCACAGTTCTTAGTGTACCTCTCCCAATAACTGTTGGCTCTGAATTATGAACATACACTTCCATTTGTGAGCTGTGCTATGTTTTTAAAATTAAACAAAACTATTCATTGAAGTGCATGGTCCTTTGTACCTGTTTCATATCCTTTTTGAGAAGCGCATATGCATAATCATTTTGTTCATCAAATTCTATCTCCATTGTTGTGCAATGCAGCTAATTATGTTCCTGAAATGATAGCATGAACTGAATAAGGAGGAATTGGGTCCCATTCTGCTTTTGAAAAAAAAAATTGGAATCTGCTGTGAGATTGTGTTTCCTCGTGGTGTCAGAAGTGACATCCATAAAGTGTCACTATCAGGACTGCCCAGGCATGAACTGATCAAGGAAGACACCAAAGTGCATGACCAAGTTCATAGGGAAGAGCCCATGGTGCCTCAACTATATAATAAGCACTGAAAGCAATTGAGTAATGCTGGGAGAAGAATAGGTGGCCTTCCCCAGACAAGAACACACCAGTTGATTGTTCAGTGCTAAATAGTCAGTCCTGAAAACTTACATACAAGACAAATTTCATCTTAATACTGTGTGAGGGTTTTTCCCTAATAACATTTTCAAAGGTAGCAGAATATGTAAGTAGTAAACTTCTTTGTATTCTCTGAATGGCCTTGTACAAACTGCTTTCAACACCATTTAATCATCAAGGTGGAAATTTCCATTGATAATGTTCTCCTGTTTCTTCATTACCATGGAGACTTTGTAACTGGCTACTTAGTTGCTGGTTAGTTTTGACTTTCTATAACCTAGAATCACCTGAGAAGAGACTGTCATTTAAGAAATGGTCCAGATCAAGTTGCCTAGTGCATGTGTTTGGAGAAGTGTCTTGATTGTTATGAAATGTAGTGAAGCCAGTCTATGGTGGTTGGCATCATTTCCTAGACAGAAGCAATGTTATGGATTACAATGTTATGCCCAAAGTCCAGATCCCTAAAACATCATCAGAAGGCTGTATCTAATGCAAAAGCAAAAAGACATTATGCCAAGTTCGCTCAGATCTGTCCATCATTCCTAAGCAGCAGTAGTAGCAACAGCAGCAACAGGAACAGTGCGGGAGAGACCCTGAGCGGTGAAAGGAAGAGGTTTATACAGAGGGAAAGGCTTGTGGAATTCTCAGCTTCCATGCTTGGGATTGGCTGCCCTATATGGAAGGGAAATTCCAAACCTGAGGGGATTTCCCAGTAGCCAGTTAACAGCCAGAGAGTCATTCCAAGACTCCAAAGTCTCAGTGATTTGTCCATTTTGCCGGCTCAGAGATGACTGGTTTTGTGTCAGACAAAGGTAGCTCTGACTCTGGGGCTAAACTACATTTCCTTTTTAGGTTCTTTTCATCTTTTTGACTCTAACCTTTGGGATCAGGCCAAATATCTTTGGCATACTCTGAATCTTGGGGCTGAGTGCTTTCTTTTAGTTTTTGTTTCTGGCCTGGGACTTTTCTCTTGTTCTAGGTTTGGGGCAAAGTGCCTCTTCCCTTGGCTCTGGTTTCATTTTCAGAGTGTGTTTCTTTACCTGGCTCTGATTCTAGAGCCAGGCTACTTGAGGTTGTGCTAGGACTATGGACTTACTAAATCTCTGGGTCCTGGGCCTCTAGCATCATTCTCTAGACAGAAGCCAGTCTGTGGTGGGTGGCATCATTCCCTAGACAAGAAATTCTAATAATAAGATAAGAGAAAGCCAGATAAAAGCAAACAGTATCACTTTGTCTTTTTTTCTACTCTTACTGCAGATACTATGTGACTAGCTGCTAGAGTTCCTACTTTGGCCTCCTCTCAAGATGGAGCTGACCTAGAACTGTAGGACTTTTCTTCCTTAAGTTACTTGTTTCAGGCTATTTTATCACAGCCATAGAAATAGAACCAGGACAGAATAAGTCTTTTCTCCATTGTAGCATTTTATTACAAACAATCCCACGAAGAAATTGCTCAATTAGTATTTTCCAAGATTTAATTGTTGTTTGTGATGGGTCTTTATCATAATATTTTAATGAAGATTAGAAAAATGGACCACTGTGGCATTTATAAATACTTTCCAATTTATATAATTATGATAGCCTCAGTGATAAAGATATTTCTTTATCTCATTACAATAATTCTAGGAGCAGAAGAATTAGCACCAATTTAAATGTCTGTCTTCTCTTATTGGAAAATAAAAATGTCCTTGTCGGCTTTCAATAGATTTTTGTCTTCTATCTATTTCATGGACAATAGCAGTATTTCATGACTACTGCTGATTATAAAGGAATCTCAGAGAGCAATCGCCAAGAAAAGGAAAAAGGAATTAGCATGACGGAATTGTCACTTAGAGGCTGCTGTTTTCTCTCATAGTTCTGTAGCATAAACACGGTTCTTTCCCACTGCCACTGTGAGTGCCTATTGAGACTCAATACAGTCTAGCACTAGAGATACTCTCTAAATCGATGAGCGTAAATTGCCACATAATTTGCTAATACATACTTGGAGTCTATAAATTATTTCAGAATCCTAGCAGATGTATTTTAAATATTATCTATGTCCATTCAAGGTGCAGATATCTGTATGAATTGCTCATCATTTGATGGTTTAGCTATAATAATTCTTAGACTGGTTTAAGAAAATTTCAGAACTAGCTCTTTTTATCCGTTTCAATATGAGGAGGAGATTAGTTGCTTTTTTAGATCTTTGTATCTCAAGCAGAAATGGAATACTTGCCTGATTTTTTTTTCTTAAATTTGGACTTTGTGATAGCACATTGTAGACATGATGGACACTTATTGTCTTTATCTAACAGTATTTTCTACAAAATGTGTTTGTGTATGGGGCTAGGTATTTACTCCCGATAGGGGCAAATCATATTGACTTTTCAATGTGTTTTCCAACTATACTGTAGCAGATCTATTAAAAATTCCAATGCTTTTCACTAACCTGTAACTTCTTGTGTCAGCTTTCAAGCTCCTTCACCTTGTAAATCTTGTCTATGCTGGCCCTAAGCTTTGTTTTGCATCATCAAAGGATAACGAACCTACTATTGAGTAGATTCTACGAAAGTTTATATCATAATATATCCATATGCTCAAAATCACTGGTAATCCATCTAGGATCCAAGGTGCTGAATTCCCTTAGTGATAGATGTTAGATTCATATACACAACTTGGTCATGACCATAGTAAGCCTTATCTTGCTTTGCTTTGTGTGTATGATGTCAATAATCATGTAAGAGCTCAGAGAACACCATCTGTTGATCTTCAGTGACAAACTGCACAGGCTTCCTTCTCGTTAAACAGCTGCATGAGTCTCAGCGACTCCAATGGAGCATAGACTGACCCATGTGTTCTCAGATCAGGTTGGCCTTCATAATCCAGCTGAAAAGCACCTTATAGATATGGTCAAAACGCAGTCTCCAAGAAAAGAACCAAGGTAATCATGTAGCCATCATTGTCCTTCCCCTTTCTCTATAACTTTCCACAGTCTGTTCCTTAATGCCTGATTCCTATTATGTGCAATGGCATGTGAGGAGCATTTTTCATGTCACTTATTTCATCACGGCCTGAGGTAGAACTCTTTACATTAATGTCAATTTTATTTTCTTCTGCCATTGGTGCCTAGAAAAGTGATATTCATTGTGATTCTGTTGACTACACTCAATATTTTACTTTAAGACAGATGAATGACATCTTAGGATATGTGTTCATTGAGAGTCTTTTGCTTTGTGATATTTTTTCAATATTTTGTCTACCTTAGATCATTTGCTTAAATTTTATTTCCATTATTAGAAATGAGGTAATGTGTTGTCTGAGGTCTCTGTCCTGCCCAGTTCTTTCACTCGTTAAGTCCCATAGAAATCACACAGAGATCTATATTAATCATAAACTGATGGGCCCATTAGCTCAGGCTTATTATTAACTCTTATAACTTACATTAGCCCATTATTCTTATCTGTGTTAGCCACATGGCTCAGTACCTTTTTCAGTGTCATAGTCATGTCTTGCTTCTGTGTCTGGACAGGACAGCAGAGGGAGATTCCCTCTTCCCAGAATTCTTTTGTTCTCATTGACCAACCTCTACTTCCTGCCTGGCTACTGGCCAATCAGCAATTATTTAAAACATAATTCAGAGAATTTAAACACTTGTCCCATACCACTTCCCCCTCTTTTTTTAAAAGAAAAAAAAAACGGAGGATTATGTTTTTCTTTGGGTTCACCTTCTTATTTGACTTCTCTAGAATCATGAATTATAGACTTAATGTCCTTTATTTATGGCTAAAATCCACTTATGAGTGAGTACATACCATATTCATCTTTTGGATCTGGGTTATCTCACTCAGGATAGTGTTTTCTATTTCCATCCATTTGCAAGCAAAATTCAAGATGTCATTGTTTTTTTATCACTGAGTAGTACTCTACTGCATACATATTCCACACTTTCTTCATCCACTCTTCCATTGAGGGGCATCTAGGTTGTTTCCAGGTTCTTGCTATTATAAATAATGCTGCTATGAACATAGTTGAACAAATGCTTTTGCAGTATGATAGGGCATCTCTTGGGTATATTTCCAAGAGTGGTATTGCTGGATCCTGGGAGAGGTTGATCCTGAATTTCCTGAGAAACTGCCACACTGATTTCTAAAGTGGTTGCACAAGTATGCATTAAGAGAGCCATTTTAGGGTTGGAGAGGGACTTGACTGTAGAGGGCTTCCCAGGTGTCCAAGGAGATACCCCAAGCTAGATCCTTGGGCAGCTGAGGAGAGGGATCCTGAACTGGTCCTATCCTATAGCCATACTGAAGAATTTCTTGCATATCACCGTAGAACCTTCATCTGGTGATGAATGAAGCTAGAGAAAGAAACCCACATTGTAGCACTAGACTGAGCTCCTAAGATACAAAAGAGGAGCAGAAGGAGGGAAGACATGAGCAAGGAAGTCAGGACTGCGAGGGGTGTACCCACCCACTGAGAAGGTGGAGCTGATCTAATGGGAGTTCACAAAGGCCAGCTGGACTGGGACTGATGGAGCATGTGATCAAACCACACTCTCTGAACATGACTGACAAGGAGGGCTGACTGAGAAACCGAAGACAATGGCACTGGGTTTTGATCCTACTGCATGTACTGGTTTTGGGTGAGCCTAGTGTGTTTGGATGCTCACCTTCCTAGACCTGGTTGGAGTAGGGAGGACCTTGGACTTCCCACTGGACAGGGAACCCTGACTGCTCTTTGGACTCTGGAGAGGGAGGGAGAGGAGGAGGGGAAGTGGGGGGAGGAGGAGGGAAATGGGAGGAGGGGAGGAGGTGGAATATTTTAATAAATAAATAAATAAATAAATAAATAAATAAATAAATAGATAAATTGAACATCCATAGCCCATTTTTGGGGAATGTGGGCATAGTTTTCTAGGCTACTTCCTGCTGGCTGGGGTGCTGATAATCTTTTTTTTTCTTTTTTTCCTCATATTTTTTATTAAAAATTTCCATCTCCTCCCCTCCTCGTCCCCCTTCCCTCCACTCCCTTCCACCCATACCCCGACTCCCTCCCTTTCTAACCAAAGAGCCATCAGGGTTCCCTTCACTATGTTAAGTCCAAGGTCCTCCCAACTCCCCCTAAGTCCAGGAAGGTGAGCAACCAAACTGACAAGGCTCACAGTGAGCCCGTCCATGCTGTAGAGTTCAAGCTCATCGCCGTTGTTCTTGGTTTCTCAGTCCTCCTCCACCATCAGCCACATTCAGAGAGTCCGGTTTGGTCCCCTGTTCCATCAGTCCCATTCCAACTGGACTTGGTGGTCTCCCATTAGATCTGTCCCACCGTCTCAATGGGTAAATGTACTCCTCATGGTCCTGACTTCCTTGCTCATAATCTCCCTCCTTTTGCTCCTCATCAGGACCTTGGGAGCTCAGTCTGGTGCTCCTATGTGGGGCTCTGTCATTTTCTCCATCCAACGCCAGGTGAAGGTTCTATGTTGATATGCAAGATATTCATGAGTATGGCAATAGGATCTGGACATTTCTGGCACCCTCTCCTCAGCTGCCCAAGGAACTAGCTGAGTGCATCTTCCTGAAATGGAAACTTGGGGGTGGGGTGGGATGGAGGGATAGGGAGATGGGGAGAGAAAAGTGTGAAGTGGAGGATGGGAAGAGCTTGGGGGAATAGGATGGTTGGGATATATGAAGTGTGGGTATGGGAACAAGGAATTATATATCTTAATTAAGGGAGCCATTCTAGGGTTGGCAGAGACTTGACTCTAGAGGGGTGCTGATAATCTTAAGGGGACCTAAAGAAAAGTTAGAATTATGTTCAAGTCCTGACTGGAGTATCCTGTGCGACTTCATCATTTTAGGCAGCAGTCTTGAATCTGGTCTGGATTTAGAACTCAGATATCCAGGCCATCTGTTCCTACCAGAGATTTTTCAGGTAGTCTTCATTGTCTAAACCTCATTTTTCTTAACTCAGAATGAATCCACAGCCTCTCATTTCCTGTGGAAACAAAAGCAAAATTTGTTCTCCAAAGTAACATAATTTTTGAATTTTGAGTTTTGAAGTCAAGGTATTTTCAAAATACCTATGTTGGATTAATTCAGTAGCATGTATAAGCAATTATCTGTGAGCAGCTGTTACTTCTTCCTCAGGACTTAAACAATTCAAAGAGAGCATAATAACATACAGTATCAAGATTCTCTATGTGTTTTCCCACTTAATATGTCTTTATTTTAACCTCTATTTATTTTACTTTTAATTTTTGGCTTTTTTAGACAGGGATTCTGTACATCTTTGTCCTGGAACTCCCTCTGTAGACCAGGCTGTCTTTGAGATCACAGAGATCTACCTGTCTCTGCTTATCAAGTGCTGAGATTAAAGGTGTGTGCTACTAAGCCTTGAACTCACAGAGGTCTGCCTGCCTCTGTCTCCAAGTGTTGGGATTAAAGGTGTGGTCCTGGTAGACCTGACTATCCTTTCTGCCTGGATACTAGCAAATCATCATTTATTTAAACCTCAGTTGACAGATTACAGATCATTGTTCCACACCATAATGTTGTCAATATGAAGGTGTAATTTCATACTCCGTTGTCTTTGTATTCTTTATTTTCCTTTTTTTCTGCGTCACATGTTTGGAAACCCTTGTTCTGTACATTTTTACATTTAAATTGATCATTCCTAGGATACTATTTAATTCTTTATTGGGTTTTCTCTTTGAAATATACCACACTGTATAACCTAGAATCAGCCCAAATTATCCTCCTGCCCTGGGCTCTCAAGTGAAAAATTTGTAGATATTCATCCCAGCACCTAACACATTACATTTGATTTTACCCTTTTTTATTATTTATGCTACCATAGTCACGTATAGGTTTTCATTCATGATGGTCTTTGAATAAAAATTGAAAGTCAAAATAATATTGCCATTTATAACTTTAAGTAACTCTCAGTGGTATTAAGAAACTGCACCAATGTGGCTCTGTTCTCCCTATGCTCCTTTGTGTCATTATCATCAATCAAATTAGAGCTGCATTTTATAATCATGTTAGAATAGCTTTTTATCATTTCAAAGTAGAGAGTGGAGGAAAACAAATAAAAATACAGGCATGGGGATTGGGAGATGATTAGGTGAATGAAAATGATTGCTGTGCAAGCGTGAGAACTTGAGTTTGAATACCTAGGACCAGAGTCAAAAGCCAGGCCTGGCTGCAATTAATGCAATAAAGAGAACTTCAGATCCACTTGAAGATATTAAGGACAGCAGGAGAGTAAACTGTACAGCCAAATAGAACAAAAAAAAAAAAAAAAAGGAGGGTGCAGAGGGGCAGACCGTTACAGCTTTGCAAATAAAATTCTCTTCTTCCTGTGAGTTTGGTGTTCTGTTTGAAACTGGATGTCCCCTTAAAACAGACTTGAACTTGTCAATAACTAGACTCTCTAGTTATCAGTTGTTTGTACTTTCTGTTATGTGAAGCCTTGAATTCTGTCTTTTTGGCATAGTGGTCAGGTAACTGTACATACCTTTTCTTAAAAAATTCAACAGAGCTGTCCTACACATTTGGCAGGATTTCATGTATATGTGCCTGTGTGATACAAACATGTGTGTGTGTGTGTGTGTGTGTGTGTGTGTGTGTGTGTGTATGTGTGTGTATCTTGAGGACCGCTAAATCTGGTCTGTCCTTTCAAATGCTTTGGTGCTGCTAGTTTAAAAAGCTACTATGATTACAAAAGCATAAATCTTTAAGGCTCACATGGAGCAGGAGAGTTAGACACAGAGCAGAAAAGATCTAAATGACCAAAGTACAACATCATTTTTTAGATTAAGTAGCCAGTGTCAAGAATTAATGCTTCTGGGATTGTTGTCATTCGTTTCTGTATGAATCTATAACTTTTTTTGTTTTTTTCGAGACAGGGTTTCCCCGTAGTTTCTAGAGCCTGTCCTGGAACTAGCTTTTGTAGAACAGACTGTCCTCGAACTCAGAGATCCCCCTGCCTCTGCCTCCCTAGTGCTGGGATTAAAGGTGTGCGCCACCACCGCCCGGTGGACCTATAACATTTAAAATAACAATTTTCTGTTTTTACAATATTTTACTCATTTTATATTTTATTTGGGTAAGTATTAATCTACAGAGATGGCTGTGCCCATGGAGACAAGTGTAGGACCACATCTCCTCAGGATCCCCAGTTAGAGATGGTTGAAGAGTCCCCCATGTGTGCTCCGAAGTGATCAAGGGTCCTCAGCAGGAACAACAATTACTTTCTCAGCTGGGTCATCCTCTCTCCAGTTTGCACATGCTAAGTTTGGAGGGGAAAATGTCTTCTTTCTTTTCCCCTTCTCTTGTAAGCAAACATTGATGTTTATTTTTTCCATTTTCCTGAGCCTTTAATCATATGGTCTGCTCAATACAATCCAGACAGTTTTCTGCAAAGAAACCTTACTGGGAAGAGCTTGGGTTCACCAAAACCCTAAATCCCAGTTTCCATCTAATTGGACAAAAATCAAACAAGATTCCAGTGCTACCCTCCCCCTACCCGCCATTCAACACATTTACAGATGTATTGAAGACAGACCTACCAGCTAGCTGTATGTTTCCACATTCAGTGTAAATGCACCCCAGGGCCCATTGTCTACACAGGTGTCATGAATAACAATACTGACTGCTGCTTCTGGAAGACACAGGTAAGTCTCAGCTGACAAGGTCTTAAGATTGCTTCAGGCGTTTGAGAGGGGGCTCCAGGCAAGGACCATGTGCAGAAGCCAGGGAGCCATATAGTTCAGCCAGCAAGTGTGGAGAGGAGTCGACCAAGCTCTTCCAGCTTGAGGTCTCAGAGACCTCGGAAGCATGAGCTGTAATGAAATCCAGAGCCTCAGTTTTCAACTGCACTGCACTGTGGAGGTCAGCCAGGAAGAGAGTGTGGGCAGCATTCTCCACAGAGAGGTCCATGCAGAGGGCCCTCTCGCACATGACCTTCAAACGTTCCAGGCCATACTTGTCAGCAGCTGCCAGCACAGCATCTGCCATGCTGTGGAGGTCGGGTGCCTTCCCGGTGTAAATGAAGCCCATCATTGTCTTGAAGACTTGAGGTTCCAGGTCATGAATCTCAACGCGGTTGGTTTTGCTCTCCTTCATGTCAGCTTCAAACATGGCTCTGAAAACTGGAGAGCGAGCAGCTAAGATTGCCTTGTGAGCCTGGAATTCCTGGTCGGCTACCACCAGGCAGCAGTCTGTCAAGTGGGAAGTCTCCCACAGCTCTCCTAGCTCATCGACCAGCGTGCACTTTGGAATCACAACCCTTGGCTGCATGTTCTGTTCAGAGACGCTGATGTAGTCCGGAACCAGCACGCTCACCTCACAGAAGAGTGTGAGGTTGTCATCTGGGAGAAGCAAATGTGGAGTGGACAAAAGGAAATCTCGAAGGATGAACTTTTTAAAACCCCTGTATTGGCTCCTGGTGAGAAAGTGGAACTTTTAATGTCTTTCCCCACGATTCCGTCCAAGCAAGAAGAGAAGTTGCTGATGGTCCATCTTAAGGAGAATTTTTCGACTCTGATCTGTGTGGAGCCTCTGCTGTTAGCTGCCAGGTCCCCTGACATATCTGATTCTGGGAGTGTGAAGGTTTATGTGGATCCAAAGAAGAGCAGGGTGTTTTTCTCTTCAACTCAGTCCAGGAGGTCAACGTGTTGGCTCTTCTTCAGTCTTTGCTGGAATTTCAAAGATGATTCTCTACTGCCAGGGAAGGAATGGACTTGCTGCAAGGTGAGGGCAATCAGCAAAAGAAAATGTCTTCTTCCTTCCAAGTCCTTCTAAAGGCTAACGGGAAGGGTGTGGCCAAGTTTAGGGCGTGTCTTCCAGCCTTGTGATCTGGATTAAAGGTGTGTGTGTTCTGGGATCAAGTTGCAGATTAAATATCTGAATTTTCAACCTTCAAGTTTATTGAGATCTTCGGGTCGAGGTGGGATGTTTGTAAGGGGTGATGGGGAGTTGTGGAGAGAAAAGTAAGGAGAGGAGGAAGTGTAGACCCAGGGGGAATGGGATGGTTGGGATTGAGGAAGGGTGGATAGTGGTGCAGGGAAGGAGATAATTAAGGAAGCCATTTTAGGTTTAGCAAGAGACTTCACCCTAGAGGGATTCCCAGGTATCCATGGAGATATCCTCAGTTAGTTCCTTGGGCAGCTGAGGAGAGGGAGCCTGAAATGGCCCTTTCCTATAGCCATACTGATGAATATCTTGCATATCACCATAGAAGCTTCATCTGGTGATGGATGGAAATGGAGACAGAGACCCACATTGGAGCGCAGGACTGAGCTCCCAAGGCCCAAATGAGGAGCTGAAGGAGGGAGAATGTGAGCAAGGAAGTCAGGACCCCACGAGGAGTGCGCCCACCCACTGAGAAGGTGGGGCTGGTCTAATGGGAGCTCACCAAGGCCAGATGGACTGGGACTGAAAAAGCATGGGATCAAACCTGACTCTCTGAACGTGGTGGACAATGAGGGCTGACTGAGAAGCCAAGGACAATGGCACTGGGTTTTGATTCTACTGCATGTACTGGCTTTGGTGGAGCCTAGTCTGTTTAGATGAGCACCTTCCTGGACCTGGATGGAGGAGGGTAGGACCTTGTACTTCCCACAGGGCAGAGAACCGTGACTGCTCCTTGGATTGGAGAGGGAGGGGTAGGGGAGTGAAGGAATGGGAAGGAAATGGGAGGTGGGGAGGAGGCAGAAATTTTTAATAATAAATAAATAAATAAATAAATAAATAAATAAATAAATAAATTCTTGGAGCAGAAATTGAAAGCATATTAACGCGGGTTCTGGGAACAAAACTCTATCAGAGCATCAAGTACTCCAGCCACTGAGTACCTCTCCCATTATCCCTTAACCCCAAACACACACATCTTTTCTCTTCTAGTTATTGGCATATTTCAACCAATGTGTAACTCATAAATATCAATTAAAGTTATTGCTGAATGTAATGTAAATTTAAAATTAAGTAGAAAAAAAGTATCGAGAAGGAAAAAGCAACCTGGATTCTTGCCGATGCCTAGAGACACTGAGTCAGAGAATTCCCCAAGCACCCTAGGTCTGGATTGCTGAATCATGAAATAAATGTTGGCACAATTTAAGGAATATTGAGGCAGGGGCATTTTTTGGTTATGAAACATCATAATTGAAATAAGTAAACACTGAAATCAAACACAAGTAGAGGTTTAGAAGTACATTCATATTAAAAACATTTGGGAGCAATATATATATATTGCTATATTGTATATATATATATTGTATATATATATATATATTGTATATATATATATATACACACATGTATATATTCCTAGGTCATTCTCATTGAGATAGGATTTACTACATTACTATTACTATTACATTACTGCCATGGAGTCAGGTCAACTACTAATTTATTCAAGGAACATACACCTCTCTAGAGTATGACTAGACATAGTATATCTAGAGTATAGAGTATTTCCTATAGAGCAGTGAAGGAATAGTTAAGCACATTTTGATGTTCAACGTTTCTTTCCATTGTCAATTTTATCAGGTAGTTTTCATTTTTCCAAAAGTGAAACGCACACTCTCTCTCTTAGAGAAAACTTAACTATATAGTTCCTAGCAACTAAACTGCCCCATTCTTGTTTTTCTTGTCTCCTCATCTTTAGATTGCTCAAAAGAAAATTGCCAAAAAAGGAAAACTCTTAAAATATACAGTATCACTTATTGATCACAAATTGGAGAAGAGAACTTGTAGAAGTTAGAGGCATGAGAATGTTTTTGATCATAATGAGACAGTTTGGTCAAATGCTGGGAAAATCAAGAAATGTATACTACTGCGCCCCCTTCATTCATGACTTCCCTGCAGTGTCTATACTAATTCAATTAGGAAAGGAAGCAAGAAAAAACCATGGTGTCACTGAACTGTCTAATGCATACTAACTGCTCTAAGAAGCATTACTATAAATATTTAAGATAGCCGAGGGTGCAGTACAATTTCCTGATGCTCAAGCAATGTTGCCATTTTATTCTCCAGTCTCACTACACCAAAACCAGAAGAGGGGCTTTTCAAATCAAAATTTGAAAGGATAATCAAATGATAATATTTCTTCTGAGTAGAAAGAGACTAAGAAAGGGAAAAGCACCAACTGTCATATAAAATACATCACCATCCCTCCAACATCAGCCCATCCCCATGCTTTTAAGCAAAGCTAATATGAGTGAGGCATTAAAATGCATGCATTTGCTATTTTCCTACCATTTCCACATAAAGGATTATTCTGGATTTGTTCATACTCAGGTTCTAAATTTGTAAGAAACACAAGATGGTAATCAAAGTTGGAGGAGAGTTTACCTGACTCAGCTAGTGTCATCACATTCGCTTTCAAATACAGAAGTTTGAATTTCATCTGATTTGGCAGGGCACTTTGACAACACTCAAAAGAGTTTTAGAAAAGCACATAAATATTTCCAATTCAGGAGCATAGCTAAATATTAACATTACTACTTTCAGATACATGCTCATTGTGTGCCAGGCAGGTTGACCAACATATATCACATATATTGCTCATGGAGTTTCATGAACACTATAATAATGACAGGAGTGTTACTGACTATTTACCGGTACTGTTTTGAGCAATTATCACTCATTCATGTGATGCTTTCTAGTTGTCATACTGAGATTTTTTTAAAATTTTAGTTAGTCTAAATTAAAGATTACATTTCTCCATTAGTAAGAGAAAAATGATTCTTGAAATACATACAGGGAGGAAAATCTCTACTTTGTTATACAATCCTGTCTAGACCAATAATATCTCCTGTTTCACAGTAGTTAGAATAATCAAGGAACATAATAATAAATAGAAAAACCGGGCAACATTATAATTCAAGTGAATCTAAAAGACTTATATAGAATATTCATCAACAAAGAACAGGATGCCATTTGTTCTCAAAAGATGTGTTGATTCTCTTCAAGAATGGACCATATGTTTGAACACAAAACATCCAAATAAATTTTAAAAGACACAAATATTTTCTTGGCACAATAGAATGATACTAAAATTAATGGAGAAAAACTTGAAATTTCTCAGAGATGTAGAAATTAACATACTCTTAAACAATGAATAATTCACAGCAGAAATCTCAGGGGAAATTTAAAAAAAAAAACACCCAAGATGAATGAAAATAAACCATAGCACCAAAATTCATGGGATGCAGTGAAGGAAATACTCAAGGGAAATTATAACTGCAAATGCCTACATTATAAATGAATACTCAAAAGAATTAACTAATTGTACATTTTAACGAAACAGCTAACAAAGACTGAACAAAAGTAGGATTCAGTGGAGGGGGACAATAACTGGAACAAAGATAAACAAGGTAAACAAAAGAAATTTAAGCTTTAATCCCCATCAACCCACAAACTGGAAATGTATGTCAAGCAAAGCAAAATGATGGAGTTTTCTCTTTGAAGGAGAGCAAGCTGAACTAAGACAAGATAATTCATGGAACCATTCTATTCACACTAACTAGGTGTTGAACACGAGATTCCCAAAGAAGGAAACACAACTGTTAAACTCAAATTGCAAATAAACAGTGATTATAAGTGTGAATTAATTTTCCCTTGTTGGGATAAACCCCTACACAAGAAAACAGTAGGCCACAAATGTAAAACTTGAAAATACAAAAGTACTTCTCACAAGTAACAGTATGGAGGGAGTGGGACTAGGAAAAGTCAGATAAGTAGACATACTTTCATTTAGCAGAGAAAAACAAGGAAATTGCCTAATATTAAAGAAAGGGGAAAGTGCATACAACAGTGTTGCTTCACTATGTATAGGCTATTGTAAAAATATCACAAATGTTGTGTGTGGTTTAAATGGCAACAGCCACCTAAGCTCCCTATTAGTGAAACCATTTGGGATACCACAAGGTGGTGTGGGCATGTTGGAGGAGCTGTGTGTGGGGAATAGTGCTGAACTTTTAGAGACTGGTGTTATTCCCAGTTCTCTCTCTCTCTCTCTCTCTCTCTCTCTCTCTCTCTCTCTCTCTCTCTCTCTCTCTCTCTCTCTCTCTCTCTCTCTCTCTCTCTCTCTCTCTCTCTCTCTCTCTCCCTCCCTCTCCCTATACCCCTTCTCTCTCACCTTTCTGCTTCATTGTTATGGATCAAGAAAAAGGTGAGATGCCTTCTCCATTTGATGGGAAATGATGCTTTTTATTGTATAATGCAGTGTCTCTGTATTTTGATATGCCATTGTCATAATAGTTGTTGCTAACTGGTAAGTATCTGATATTCTTGATGTTGGGCATTCTGTAAGTGGTGAGAGATTCTGGAAGAGTCCTTTGCCCAACATGGAAAGCAAGCTTTCAGTGTCTAGTTTATTGTGCAATGTTCAATTCGGTAGATCATCTTCTGGTGTAGGTCTTCTTTCTGCACTTTGCTGAAGACAAACATTCACAGATAAGGGAGAAATGTTTGGGAGAAACTAACTTTCTTGGAGAAGACCATTACTTAACATCAAGATAATTGCCTTGGTTAGTATTCAGATACACAGGGCTAATTGTCCAACTCATATAGTGCTATAAAGACAGTGTTGATTCTGTACCAAACTGACTGCAAAAGCACCACGCTGAAAACAAACTCTTCTTAAAACTCCTCAATTAGCATCTTCATTCTTTTCAAACTGTGTCTGTGCAGCAGAAACATCCCATTTTCAGGTTTCATGTTAGTGTGGCTTTGTATGATTTCTTTGGCTATTGTACATACATTGTATCTATGTTTATGGCAATAAGAAGCAAAAATATAAACTTTGTGCATAATGTTATGTATAGAAGAGAAAAAGCTCATGGAAACAGAAAAACGTAGTAAGTGGCACAGTTATTTTTCTTTAGAAAACATTTGTAACTCTTTGCTGTAATGAAATGGTAAGTGCCAATATATTTTTCTTAACCTTTTGCAATTCAAAACTTCCTGGTTTTGACATTGTTTATAAAGATTTGATATACTTGCCATTTAATATGCTCTTTCATCTAATTTTAAGAACTCATTAAAATGGTATATGAACTAAATAAAGAACATGTGAATTAAAAAATGTTGTAGAGAAAGCTAAGTTAAAAATTCTTTTATATGTTACCTTGGCCATTGTGTGTGACAAGTGGAAAAGTATATTTATCTTACTAAAGATAAAGTATCTTATTAAAGATAAAACAGCAATAGAAAAGTAACTAAGACAAGATATCTTATAATCCATGTATGTATAGAACAAGGGGCAATTCATTTAGTGCTGATTCTTGAGCAAAATTCTTTAAAAAGCGATCTTAGCAGATGAATGAAAGTGAAAATGTTGTAGAATTTGTCAGCCGGTAAAGGAAGAAAGCTATCATGATACCATTCTAAATTGCTCCTTAGAGTTATCTGGAAGGACAAGCCATTTAACTTGTCAATGTGTGCTCTGGCCACAAGACAGTATACAAGCACTATAAAGTGTATATGCCAAAGACATGAAGGTTTATGAGTCCAATCTGAAAACTCAGTATTCTCTCTCCTTTAAACCTCTAATAAATGACCTAGGAAAAGAGATTTTTTTTTTACTGTTACCTTGTATTCTTTTTGCAATCATAATAAATATGATATTTTAGCAAATGCAGAAAAATATTCAAATTAAAGAAACCATACTGTTGTTATCATTAGATTCCATGACATACCTGTAAAAATGGAATGAATTACAGTACACAAATTAATTTAATAAATTATGTCAAATGAAAGAATAGTTACTCATCATTCACAAACAGCCAATGTGAACAACAAAGGAAAATACTAAACAAGTCTAGGAATGTATATAAAAACAGAGAATAAGGATGCTTTTAAGTTTATAAAAAGTACCTAAATGTATTTTCTACTTTGATATTCTTCTACTCTACCACCTAGTAATATATAAGTCCTCTACATTTTAAATTTTCAAATATATATTTCTCATGGGTTAGTTTACCAAACCTCTCAACTATCTCCCTTCCTTCATTTCTTCTTTTCTCTATCAAGAATGCTTTATTGTCATATATCACATTTTCCATTATTTCTTCATACCATTCTCTTTCATCTTTATTCACCTCTTCTCTGTCTACATCTAATATTGGACTTCCAACAGTTCAGTTTTTAATCCTGTTTACTGTAGTGCTATAGAAGCTCGTCTCCATCCACCTGCAGCCTATGGTTCTCATTTTACATAAGGGAACTTCAAAAATACTTAATGTCAGTGTATACCATTTGGTATTTGTTTTGTTCACACTGTAACAGAAAATCATCTTTGCTGAGAAAATTCACGATTTCACCAGCTCCAGGCCATGCTTACTTGATCCCACTGTTTTGTTCATACCAGTGCCTAACACTCTTTTGAGAAGTGTGTGACAGAGCAAAAATATGAGGGATAGGAATCAGGTAACAACTTCAGATAGGTTAGCATCCCAATGCAGCCTTAAGGGCACAGCTCAATGACCTAACTCCCCCAAGTCGATCTCTTGCTGAAGCTTTCTTCACCTCCCAATGGAACTGTCAGCATCAGACCAGACTTCTAATATAAGAGTCTTTGAGGGCTATTTAAGATCCTATGACAGTAGTCTTCTAGAGTAAAGACAACTCCATTTGAATATTCTTCATATAATCTGAACGCTACACTTCACATGTGGAACTAATTCCAGTTCTACTGCAAATCAGAGATCATGAGCGCAATGCTACTACGCAAATCAAGATTGTTACTTTGATATGGAATCATCCCTCCCTTACATTCTAAGTAACTCCCTAAACATACAGCTTATTACCTCTTATTTTTACGTCTGAAATTCTAGTTAAATTGATCACCATCTTTCACATTGGATCGCTGTCTTGTGCTACAAATATTTTCCCCTCTCTCTTCATTCTGAATTACCTCTAATACGTTTTCCTCAACGGAAATGGTCTTCCCTCAGGTATACTAATCTCTCTGTGATTCCCTCCTACACACAACATGTCAGTGACTTGTCAGCTCTTGGAACAAAGGCTAAACTTAAAATACCCTGTAAGGCAGTCTGGTCCCATCCATTCCCTTTCACTTTAGCCTCACTTCTTAGCATAGCTTTTAGAGTTAGCCATCCAGTCACACTGAGTCTTTTGTCAGAATCTTGAAACTGACGTGTAATTTTTCTTCCTTGCATTTAAGCATGTGGTTTCCCGGGCTTATGATACTCTTCCCTATGCTCTGGGATGACATTACCCAGACTCATTCTTTAGGTCTCAGTTTAAATCCCACTACAATGACTATGTAAAGCTGCATTTTATCTTCTTCTTATATAGTTTTGCAACATGCCCCACTCTCCTTTATTACCTGTATTATAATTGAATCTCCTGCTACATTGCAACCTTAAGTGACAGGAGCTGTGTATACTTTGCTCATTTATGTCTGCCTAGTTCCATATCAGGCTTAGAACTTATTAAGCATTCAACCTTGCTACCTGCCTCATAGAGACATAATACTCTTAATTTCTCTAGCTTTTACTTATAAAATATGTATGTCTACAGTAATCTCTGTCATTTTCTTTGTTCTCAAAGAAACAGAAAGTTCTGTTTGCTTTACAGCCTAACACAACCATGGGTATCTCGTTCTTAAATGGTTCTGCCTAGACATTGGCTATTTACTTTGTCTCAAGTATTTCTGACAATTTTTTTTTCGGGTAAACATATATAGCAGAATACAAACTATCCAAACAGTCTTGTAGATACTTATCCTTGAGTCTGCATTTTTACTTCCAGGTTAGGAAGCACTAGCTATTTTTGCATTGCCCCCAGGCAGATCATAAAGTCCCTGCTATCTTACTGACACATCAAGGTGACCATCATATACACTTGATTCCTTAAAGAGAGGTCCTTGCCAATAATTCACTTGAATCAAAGATAATTGTCGAGTACAGCAGCTCTCGATCTGTGTGTTGTGACCCCTTCAGCTATCCTCTATCTCCGAAATGTTTACGTTATGATTCATAACAGTAGCAAAATTACAGTTATTAAGTATTAACAAATATAATTTTGTGGTTGTAATCACCACAACATAAAAAAATTGTATTCAAGGGTCACAGCATTAGGAAGGTTTAGAGCCACTGGTTTTTGCTGTTTCCTTCTACCTCACATATACTTAAGGCTGAAGATTACACTGCCAAAACCGATGGAAAATTTAACTTGTAATTGTGAAGGAATTTACAAGCAGGGTGTCTGTAGACATAATCAAGTTAATAGGGAATAATATTGGTTCAGGATAGGCACTAATCTAGTAAGTACTACCTTTATGAAAAAAAGGAGAATTGCACTGAGATACAGACACAGGTGCATGTGCAAGCATGCACGCACGCACGCGCGCACACACACACACACACACACACACACACAGAGAGAGAGAGAGAGAGAGAGAGAGAGAGAGAGAGAGAGAGAGAGAGAGAGAGAGAGAGAACCTGTAGAACAAGAGAACATAGTAGGTGAATATGGAGACAGTGCTGGAGTAATTCATCAGCAAGCCCAGAAAAGCAAGGATTTCTGATAGTTAACAGCTGATAGAGCGAGGTTAGGATCAATCCATCTAGGAGTCCTTAGAAAGGATATGGCCCTGATGATTTCAGACTCCTACTTTCCAAACTTTCAGAAAATTAATGTGTGTTATACAAACACGTTTGAATTTCAAAGTTCGTAAGGTAGCTCTGGGAAACAAACAATCTGAAATTCAGGGAAAAAAAAAACTTTTGGTAGTTGCTGGCTATCTAATTCCAAAGAGAGTCCCGACAGTCAAGCTTCCCAAGATTACAAAAAGCTCTGGGTTATTCTTCCGCCCCACAAAGCTAATACCAGTGACTAAACATTATTTGCCCTTGGATGTAGTTGTTATGCTATTTTACCCATAGCAGGATACTTTCTTATTTAATTTTATCTAAATCATAAGATATTAAATAAATCACATTTGAGATTTCTTATAGTCATGCATGGCTATATAACTGGATTTACAGCAAGGAAGACTACCTGCAGTGACTCCCTGAGGTCTGCTTCTATTTGTGGCCTCTGAGGCAGGTTTCTGATCCTGTTAGTGTTTCGAGGACATGCGTGGTAATGACTGTTATGCTTGAACACAAATAAGAACCAATTGTTGCCTGTGCTTCCTCCCAGTTCACTTTTAACAAGAACCCTGAAAGGTTTCAAGTCACAAGGAAATGAGAGACCGCATGTGTGGCATGGACATGACATTTATTTCAGCTGCTGTAAGACCCCTAACGTCTGCTGGACTAATGAGCCCATTTTACTTATACTGTCTGCTGGGAGGCCCATTGGAGCCCTTCCATTTTATGATCAACACATCATAACTGCTTTGCCTATGGATGTCTCAATAACTTTCACTTTTATGTAAAATCATGTTCATTTTCACTTGTACACACATCCACTTATATGCCGAGCACACTTTTCTCTCATGTAGCTAAAGCATCATCTACCCAATCATCATACTGTATCTATATCCAAAGGGAGTGTGAGTTAATTTAATTTGCTTTCAAAAGAAAGGATGGAGCATTCCCAGTGAAATTTTAAAAACAAAAATGCTGGTTCAATAAAGCAGAACAATGAGATAAGAGAAGTTCCCTCCTTTGAGGTTATCTGTACTTCTGAAAGTTAATAGACTTGGTAGAGGGGGAAAAAGCCCTCAGTGATATTTTGGTTAGAGTTTCAAAGTCAAAAGAAGGCACAAAAAAAAACCTTTTGGACAGCAAGACGTTACCTGGCAGAATCCAAAGGTCACCGCTCATGCTTTGTCGTCTCCCCATAGACACAGACACCTCTGGAGTGCTCTTTAGGGAAATCATGTCAGGAGAAGCGGTGCTTGAAGCAACCCTTGATCTGAGCTATACCTGTAATCTTCATAATTACTCTGCTAAAACTAATGAAAAATTAGACTAGAATTTATCCTTGAAACATTCATAGCAAAGTACAAGATTCCTCTTGTTCCGTTAGTCATTAGTCTCTGAAAAAGCATTGTGGGAGTAAATGTCAGCTTAACTCTTTCTTCATGCCATGGATCTGCTAAGTTAAAGGAGGTGGGGGAAAATCCAGACACAGCAGTTACAGAGATGGGCAAATGAGCGAGAAAACAAGCCTGTCTGATGAAGAGATATTTCAGGCATTATGATATTCTAATGCAAATGCCACCATTTCCAACGATTTGTTAAAAGAAGACGCTGTTCTGTTGCTATTGCCCATGTAAGGCAGGGATTGTGGGTGGGCTAGACTAGACTTGAGCTTGAAAGGCCACTTTCCCTCTGAAGTGGACTCCTCTGGGGAAAGAGGTAATAATTCTGACACTGTACCTGGATCCCTGAAGCAAACAGTGTTGCCATCATTGAGCAGAGCATTTCAATCCAGACATATCTGTGAGAAGATAATGACCTTGTAGCTGCTACTGTCTTTCAAGTAACAGACAGACAACATTACCATGACAAGAAATAAAAAGTAAATAAATTAAATGAAAAGCAAAAGTAAGCTAAATCATCTCAGTCTGGTTCACGGTGAGATGTACTTCATCACTGAGCTTAAATGTTAAAGAATTCTAAAGAAGCCGGGTGATGGTGGCGCACGCCTTTAATCCCAGCACTCGGGAGGCAGAGGCAGGCGGATCTCTGTGAGTTCGAGACCAGCCTGGTCTACAAGAGCTAGTTCCAGGACAGGCTCCAAAGCCACAGAGAAACCCTGTCTCGAAAAACCAAAAAAAAAAAAAAAAAAAAAAAAAAGAATTCTAAAGAAGGTAAAGTTCACCAGGCAATGTATAGGCCAGATCTGGCTTGCATGGTGGCTTCAGGAAAATTTATCCATTTTGGGACTTCTGCCATTACCATTAGCTACTTCAAAAGGCTCAACTCTGATTCCACAGAACTCTATTTCTCTTTCCAAAGCAAAGAAATTTTTCTGCATATTGAAGTTCACTTATCACTCCCTTTTCCTAGATTTAGTAAAGTAGGTATTGACCAGAAAGTAGAAAGTTTTCTTTTCCCGAGAGAAACTTAATCAATGTAGGACCTGAACTCATCAAAGAAGGATAATGCCACAGCTTTGCCACCAGCCTTAGGAAGGATGAAATGCTTACTAGCTATCCCTCAGGGTATTCTTATGAAATATGATGGGAGAGATTTACTATAATGATCTCTTTCCTAGATATAAGACTACATATGTAGTTTTATAGACCTCCCATTCTATGTGTGTTCCAATGGAAGTGCATCCCATTTTCTCCATGTGATATTTTTAAAACCCTCAGCTTGCCCTGTACCGTACGCTCCTCCTAGTAACAGTTCACTTTCTCCACTTAGCCTCTTTCATCTGGAGAGCTTGGTATCCACAGCTCACAACAGCCTTCTTCCTGGATTTCTTCCTTTTTAGTTTTACATGGTTCTTTTTCTCACTGAAGCTCCAACATTTCTGCTGAACCCTTAGTTCATATATCTATATTACCTTACCACACTCTCATCGTCAAGCTGAAGCTCGGCATGCTTTCCTGCACTTTTAGTAGGAGCAGTTTCAGCAGCTCAATTTATATATAATCTCCTTTCTGCGTCAGGGCTGTGATATCTTTCTGGGAAAAAGGCAAGTAATAAGCAAAGTAAAATATTAATTATCCATAATGAAAGATGGAATCTTTCTGGCCATGGTAGTCCATGGCAACAGTCAGGATCAGGAGTTTAATGATTTCTTCAGATGCATGCAGAGTTTGAGGATTCTTGCTTGGAATACATTAGGCCATTTCTCAGAATAATGAATAGTAAACAAAATGTTTAAAATCATCTCATTTACAAGAATATGTTTGGGATGAGATAACATTGTGTTGCTATGTTAAGTAAAATGAGCCAGACAGAGAAAGCCAAATCCCACTTGTTCTCTCTCATACATAGTAACAATGTGTTAAAAATAACACGTAAAATATAACACATAAAAATAACAATAGTAAAATCTAACAAAGCCAATCTGAGTATATACAACTATGTTTTGAGATTGGGAAGTACGTTTAAATAGAGATTAAGAAGGAGTAGCTTTGATCAATGTGTACAGAAATCCCACACTGAACCAATATTTATGTGGACAACTAATAAGTGCTAATGAAAGAAAATAAAAGGAAATAAAATACACACTGACCTTCGTTTGGTTAAAATGTGAGAGAAATGTGGTTATTTTTCCACTTCATAGATGTCTGGCTTGGTTCAGTGAGGTCAGTACCTTTATTTATTTTCATGGCTTTTCATACAGTGGGATATTCTGATTTGCTAACAAATAGGCCAAATATGTCAGCAATTAAATGGACCTTGAGAAAATTTTTCAACTACTGCTAACTGTGATGGAAGTTACCATAGCAATAAGCAAGCTTCCCTTTATTACAATCACGTCAATTCTCAGTCTTTTACACATCCACACTAGGATCAATGTCCCATTGTTTATGGTATAACTTGCTTTAGAGCATACTTTTGATTGGAATTTTTCATTTCACCTTTTTACTTATTGTCTTCATTAGCAGCCTCCAGAGAAGTGAACTTGAGAGGGAACTGTACTATTTAAGTGTATGTCACAAAATATTACTAGGCTACCAACCATATGGCTATGTCTCTCTTATGGAAACATGGAATGCATGCATTGTCAGGGTTTTCTGTCCTGCCTGGTTTCTGTCCTGCTACCAGATCCCACAGCAGTTTAGCCCCAAAGAAATCACACAGAGGTATATATTAATGATAAACTGATTGGCCCATCAGCTCAGGCTTCTTATAAACTTATATTAATCCATTATTATTATCTATTTTAGACACATGGCTCGATACCTTTTTCAGCAGGGCAGATAACATCTTCCTTCTTCTGTGTCTGGGCAAGACTGTGGAGCAATGGGCTTCCTCCTTCCCAGAATTCTCCTGTTCTCATTGACCCACCTCTACTTCCTGTCTGGTTGTCCCACCTATACTTCCTACATCAGCTCCCCCAACCAACAGGAAGTAGCATGGAAAATTATGCCCATATTCCTCAAAAATGGACTATGGATATTCTTTTTTTTTAAAAAAAGTGGGGGGGGGGAAGTGGTGCCGGACAATTGTCTATATTCTGTCAATTATGTTTTAATAAACTCTGATTGGCCAGTATCCCAGCAGGAAGTGTAGGCAGAACAACTAGACAGGAAGTAGAGGTGGGTCAATGAAAACAGGAGAATTCTGGGAAGGAGGAAGCCCATTCCTCTACAGTCCTGCCCAGATATGGAAGAAGGAAGATGTGACCTGCCCCACTGAAAAAGGTACCAAGCCATGTAGCTAACATAGATAAGAATAATAGGGGTTAATGTAAGTTAAAAGAGTTAAGAAGCCTGAGCTAATGGGCCAATCAGTTTATCATTAATATAGACCTCTGTGTGATTTCTTTGAGGGTAAACGGCTGTGGGACCTGGTGGAAGGAAAGAAACCAGGCAGGACAGAAACCTCCCACAACAATGCATTAGACATGCATTGATATGGGAAGGGGAAATAAGACTATAAATAAACTTTCATAAGCTATTTATTTATTTGGATTTATTATTTTGAGGTAAGTTCTTGTTAACAGTCCTGGATGGCCTATCTCAGACCGACCCCAAACACTCAGAAATCCTTCTACTTGGTCTTTCAAATCCTAAAATTATAGATATGTGTCTCCTTTGCCCAGGTTTCTTGTTAAGTTCTTCATTGTGAGTTTTAGAGGCTGCACTGATTCGCTGATTCTTCTATCTTGTCAATTATATAAGCAGCATAATCTGCATAATAAGAAAACCTTGTTGAATGGAGATGTGGCTACTGACTTTTCAAAATCATATTAGATACATTGAAAATAGAGGGTTTTTTTTTTTAGGATAACTATAATACCAGCTGCTGAGAGCCTTGCTCTTAATGGGTCTGATGATCTGGCATGGATGTGTGAAGTCAGTGAAATGAAGAAAAGTCTGACCACTGTTTCAAACAAGCGACTCTGGATCGCCTGAGCCATTTTTTATTTACACAGTTTCAATAGTTTGTATGAGAAGTTTAAAATTGTATTTGTTTCTTTAAATTTCTAGTAATAATTACAATAATTGCCAGTTTGTTCACTTATCTCCTCCCCTTTCTGTCCTTCAAGTTCCCCACTGGTAATCATTACCTACTTGATTCATAGCCCTAATAATAGAAGCATAATCAGTATAGCAAATGACAAAGTAAGGTTTCTAACTAGGCACATCTACAGGTGGAACAGTGTGCCCAGTTGGCAGCCTTTGTGTGTACAGCATTATGCAAAGTGAAAGAAAATTTAGCTCTAATCAAATTTAAACTCTCACAATCAACTCAGCCAAGGTTGGATCACTTCATTCTATATTTTATAGAGGATATACAAGGTTTATTGCTATCATCCTATAAACTACATAATTAAAATGTTTACTCTTAATTGTTGGTCATGTTTGTTCCTCTTTTTCATATCCCTTTCCTCTCAGCTTCCTACAGTATTGCTTCCTACCATGTTGACACTACTGTAGAGAAGAGGGCGCTGTGGGATTCTATGATTCTGCTTCACTCCCTGTTCCTAGATTGTTCCGATTAACTATGATATCATCTACTTATTAACATTTCTCCTAGAATCTTGGGGTCAAAATCATTCTCTCCAGGACAATTACGGAAATTTTAAAATTGTCGTGAAATTCTGTGACTCTTTCATGCCAGTCCCAAGCTGCATTGGAAAGGCAGCATCCTGTTCTTAAGAATCCTCAATTCATGGTCACACTGAAACATCAGACTTTAGGGGCTAAATCAGATTCACTGTATATTTTTAACAACATCAGCTCTGGTTCACTTAGCGGAGAATCATCAGGGGAATGTTTTCCTAATACAATAGCCATTTCATCAGTGGCTCTAAGAAAGTGAAACTAAAGGCAACCAGCAATAATTTGTGTTGGGAAAGCAAGGAGAGCATGTAGCAATATGCTCATGGGGTCACGCCCAGAATTATACAGCAAACTATCCATTGGCCTTGCCAAAAATGGGTTAAATTCCTCCAGGCCTTGCTGAAAGGAGCACTTGTTTGTGCTATTCTCAGGTCTTTTCTCCCAAAGAAGTCCCATGGCTTCTGGCAACCAGATACTCAGGAGGCTGATGAAAAACAATGCATTATCATAGCCAGTCTGAGCTATAAAGTGTGATCAATGCAAGATAGAAACTCTCTATCAAACTTCAAAGTAGAACCATGGCTGAGCACACAGCTCCCAGCACCTAGTCAACTGCCTGCAACTGTTTCTTGTTGTGGAATATTACTTCAACTATGTAAAGATGTGTTACATTGCTCTGTAAAGATGTGTTACATTTATTTTACCTTGCCTGCCTAAGGTTTTTGGTTCATATAATTAAAAGAAAAGTGGAAAAAACAATCATTAAGCATTAGAGGGGTAGACAGGAAGAAGAATATAGGCTCAAAAGAGCAGAGAATCAAGGGAGGAAGAGTGGGAGAAACCCAGGGTCAGACTGGCAGCCAACAGCTGGCCTGATATGAAAGAAGCGGGATAAGTAGGACATATAGAATGGAAGAAAAGCCCGGAAGCAAAACATAGAAGTGAAACAGGTTATAATATAATAAGTTATAATAAGTTATAAGACCTAGTGGGACAAGCCTAACCTAAGGTTGAGCATTCAAAGCTAATAGTAAAGTCTCCATGTCATGATTTGGGAGCTGTTTGGTGGCCCAAAAGAAAGCCTGCTACAGTTTTCTAGGAAACCACTTGCTCAAGGAATGTTCACATGAGAGCCACTTTTGTAAGGTCAAGACAGTCATGATCAGTGATGAAAAAAAAGTAGGTTGTCAAAATCTAAAGTGTTCTACAAGACATAGACAAGCAGAGTACTTTGGAGAAAGGTGGGGAAGAATTGTAATGGGTTGGTATACCTGAGAAGATAAAGACGGTGATAAAACATGCGGGACCAGTAGGAGTTAGAAAGCTCAAGATAAAGAAGGGGTACAAAGAACATTCCATTTACTTGCAGTAGAATAGTAGAAAAGGTCAGTAGCACCTGTCTGGCTTCAGTGCAGGCATTAAGATGTGGTGCTTGCCTGCAGGTAATTAAAAGAAATACTAATGCACCTAAAATTAGTTCAACTTTTATTATGCTTCTCAGTTCCTCAGTAGCATCAGTGTTAGTATCTATATTCCAAAATGATTGCCTCAGGTACTTCATACATATGTATGCTGTGATTGTTTGAGGGTTTTATTTTCTCCCTTTAATGGCTGCTATGCTTTTTGCAGACATGCTTTGAAATAGTTTTCAATGATCTGAATTTCCTTCTAATGCAACATATACATTCGCTCTATATAGTACTCCGTATTTCTGTATTCAAAAAAATTAGGCTTGAGATGAGCAATAATAATACAGTAACTGGAAGATAACTAAAATGGGTCCTGGATCATTTCTCTTCTGTCATCTGAGAATGCTAGGATAAATGGCTAAAGACTTTAGTAATATCAGAGAATATGACATGGATGATATTTTACTATAAAAATATAGTACTCGGCTGGGCAGTGCTGCTGCATGCCTTTAATCCTAGCACTGGGAAGCAGAAGCAGGTGGATCTCTGTAAGTTTGAGGCTAGTGTCTACACAGCAAGTTTGAGGACAGGCTCCAAAGCTACAGAGAAACACTGTCTTAAACCCCCTCCCCTAAACAACAACAACAACAACAACAACAAAAAGAATATAGTACTGGACTTCATGCCTGTTCAACATGAGAAATCTGTCTAGTACTAAAAACCTAGCCAGTTACCAAGGTCTAGTGAAGTCATAGTCCTTGGAGAACTTACAACCACCAGTATACTAAACCAGTGTAGTCCTTACATACTCTCCATTTGTCCTTATGACCTCAGATAAGGAGAGTTCTCACCAGCACCTCACTGAGGAAACTTCTCTTTGCAATAGTACAGTCATTACAAAAATAAATAAATAAATAAATAAATAAATGAAAACCAATGAACCAAACAAACAAACAAAAACAAAACTGATCAAAATGCAGAACTGTGGAGCCTATAGTCCCAGTGGGTACATCTACTAAATTGTTCTGACACCAAAGGCTCAGAGGGCACTGAAGAAGGGAACAAAGTGGATCCTAAGTATTCTCAGAGGATTTAGGAGTTTGCTGTGAAATTGTGCCTCCTGGGAATGTCAGAGGCAAAACTCACAAAGTCTCACCATAGAACTGCCTAACTTGAACTGTATAAGGTAAAAAATAATAGACAAGCTAAAATGGATGGGGGAAAACCAAGGAGACTAAACATGCACAAAGAACTCCAAGAATAGAAGAAAGCTGGAGTAGGACAAATCATCTTCCTGGGACTTAACCCATACCAATTGGTTATCCAACACCAAATAGTAAGGCCAGAAGACATGCATACAAGTAAAATTACACAGACTGAGCAGGTTTTACTTAGTAATATGTATGAATATACATATTACATGTAACAACAATACTAAAAAGACCATGAATTTGAAAGAGAGCAGGGAGGGTCATATGGGAAGATTTCAAAGGACGAAAAGTATTAAAAGAAAAAAAGCAGTCATTCATTAAACGCTGTAAGTAATGTCAAACACCAGGTAGGGTAATACATGCCTTTAATCCCATCACTCCAGACAGGGAGCCTTATTTATATAGTGAAACCTTGTTTCACAGGATTTTTTTATTGTTAATATTGGATTTCTTTTACCACTTTCATTTGTCTTTGTGTATAGTGGTGAGAGGTATTTTAGGATCTGTTCTTACCTTAAACAAAAAAATCTAATGTTTCAACTAAGTTCCAGTTCCCTTAAGGAACTGGTGCCTACAGAATGTTTTGGCCTAGGGTGTAAGCATGACTTGTTTTGTTCTAGTAATAGAATGTTTCAATATGAACGTAGTCGATGACCTTCAATTGGTATGTTCATTTTCTTGTATCATATTAATGTAGCTTTTGTCTTACTCCTACCTTTTGGGGTCGGGATATTTTAAGTAGTTAGAAATTAAACACAGGTAAATTTTTAATACTCAGTGGAATTCCTTCCCAATACTATCCTATATATTTCTCTGTTTTATTATTTTTATTCATGTCTTCATATTCTTAACTGTATTTCTAAATCCCCATGCCTCTACCCTTGTGAGAGGTATTTTTTTTTTTTTTTTTTTTTTTTGTCGAGGCTGGTCCCTGACTGTTTAGGAAATATCCCTGGATGTTTTTAATAGATCAATCGGAAACTTTGGGATTCATTTGTAATATGTTAAATGCTAAGACACAGGAACACATGGGCATGGCTTCTACACCTGGTTTCATTGTGAAACGGGATATTGTTGACTTTTTAAAACACATATATTTAAAGTGGATTTTACTGTTAACACAGATGCTTCCCTAAGTGGCTGTTTTTCAGTAAGCCACAACTTTTTTTTTTTTTTTTTTTTTTTTTTGGTTTTTCGAGACAGGGTTTCTCTGAGTAAGCCACAACTTTAATGGCTTTCTTAGTTTAGGTTCTCTCTTTCCAAATAAATTTGAATTTTCTCATAGTTCTTGCCTCAAAGGCACACTTTTCTTATTTTACCAATTAGCTAGTTATCTAAAGATAAAATGCAAACTGTTATCAGAAACTTAAGCACCTAAATCACATAATGATTCTGTTGTGATTTGAAAGAGATTGGGTTCCATGGGTTCATGTTTAAATACTTGATCCTCAGTTGGTGGAACTGTTTGGGAAGGATTAGGAAGGGTGATTTATTGAAGAAGGTATATACCGCTGAGGGCAGCCCTTTATGATTTCCGAAGTCTCATGCCATTACCAGTGTACTCTGCCTCCTGCTTATGGAGCATGATGTGAACTCTTTTTTTTTTTTTTTTTTTTTTCTTTAAAAAAACATTTATTTTGTTTTGATCCTACTGCATGTACTGGCTTTGAGGGAGCCTAGTCTGTTTAAATGAGCACCCTCCTAGACATGGATGGAGGGAGGAGGACCTTGGACCTCCCACAGGGCAGGGAACCCTGACTGCTCCTTGGACTAGAGAGGGAGGGGGAGTGGGGGGAGAGGGAGAGAAATGGGAGGTGGGGAGGAGGCAGAAATTTTTAATAAAAAATAAAAAAAATAAAAAATTTATTTCATTTATATGTGTGCTCTATCTTCATATACACCTTTATGCAAGAAGAGGGCATCAGATCCCGCTAGAGATGGTTGTGAGCCACCATGTAGCTGCTGGGAATTGAACTTAGGACCTCTGAAGAGTAGCTAATGCTCTTAACTGTTGAGCTCTCTCCAGTCCTCAGCAAAACACACTAAACAGAGGTTTAAATAAGTTCCACCTTCTCAAATGTCAGTACATACAGGCCTCACAATACAGTGCCAGACACTGTTCCCAATTAAGTCCCATGATGCAATGACATACTAATGCATGAGCAAAGTCAATGTTAGGCCCAAAGTTGTTGTCCCCGACAGCATGGCAGTACAGGTGACAATATCCTAAACAGGACATTGGCTGGGTAAACAAGGATTGTAACTTGGTAAAGAGACCTAAAGGTGGGTTTCTATTAACCAAGAACCTCTTTAATCTTGCCCCCAAAGTCCAACTACCTCCAAGGGCATCTGGCTTCCTGTCAATATGAACAGTCTGTACCAGTTCAGACACCTACCCTGTTGACTATCATATAAAAAAAACTTTCTTTTTTGTTCTTCTTTCTGCTCTTCCCCCATCTCCCACATGGCCAGCTGATTCTCAACAAACCTTTCTTTCTCCCGATGGTGGTCAGGCTCAGTGGTTGCACTACGCCCTTACTTATTTGGTGCTGAAACCCTGGACCTAAAAGCCACCAAAGACCAGACTGCAAGTGAAGATGCATATGAAAAATTAAGATCAAAGGATACAAGAATATCCAATCATCCAGAACAGCCACCATGTGAAGAGCTCTCAGAGAAGTGCGGCACTTGGCACTTATGTGGAGTAGAAAGCGGCTCTACCTGGCTGTAGGCATTTTTCATTCTGGAGTCAGGTACGCCCAATGAATGATGGATCTTCTGGTAGACAATCAGGTCTCCTTGCTTGCCAAGCAGCTTGCTGACATGATGTGAACTCTTAACTGTTTCTTGTTCTATGCTATTGTTCCCGCATGCTTGGATTGTAGGCCTCTGAAACCAAAAGCCCAATTAAATGATTTCTTTTGTAAGTTGCCTTGGTGAATGTGATTTGTCGCATTGATAGAGAAGCCACTAAGAGGGTTAGTACCAAGGAATAGGCTACTTCTGCGTCAGGCTTGACCGTACTTGGTTTTGGAAGACTGTGAAAGAGCTCTGGACTTTGGAACACTATAAGCAGAACTCAATGGGCCATCCAGGTTGGAGCATAGAGGACAGTAGTCCTGAAAGCTCTGCTGACTGTAGAGGCCTAGCTCAAGAGATTTCAGAGGGAGACAATATTTATTAGCAACTGGGCTTACAAACATTCTTTTGATATTTTTGTCACAGAATGTGAGTATTTTTTTGCCCGTGTCTTAAGACTCTCCCTGAGGCTAAAAGAAAAAAAAAATAGTTTGCTTTTGTTGACAGGAGAGATTTTAAACATTCTGAAAATAACTAATCATGTGATGATTAGTATTCACTCTTATGCAGGTCTAAAATGAAAAGATACAGTGGACCCAAAAAAATCCAAAATGTAGTGTTTGAAGACAAAAAAGTTCACCACAGCCAAGTTTTTTTCTGAAAGAGACAGAAAATCATGGAGAGGCCTGATCTGCATTGCAATAAAGAAAGGGCTGTCCTTGAATAAAGACTCCACCCAGTTAGGCTTTCCACTTGGGAAACGTTCCAAGGAAATTTTTGCTCCTAAAAAAGAACAACAACAAAGGAAAGCTGCTAAAAGCATTTGAAGGAATCAGGCTCCATTCTTGGCTGGTGGATTTGTCCCTGTGGTTCTTGCTTTAGAGTGATGAAGGAAACACAAAATGGTTGTGCAATCTTCCATGATTAAGGAGAGCCCAGAGCTCATAAGGCCAGCAATATGGCCGTGGAGTCCCTGAGAGGTAATCCTGCGAAGCTGTGGAAAGGAATCCTGTCTTTTGTGGTGCTCCCAAGCTGCTAGAAGTGTTAGTGACAGGGAAGAGCTGCCAAGAAGTGCTGTACACAGAAAGTGGGGCCAGATCAAGCTATAAGCAGTAAAGGCAAAAGACTGGAAATGTAAGTGCATTTGATCATGTTGCTGGGGGATTTGGAATTTTCCCTACTGTGTTTTGGTCTTGTTTGGTTCAGTACTCTTCACTGTCTCAGTTTCTCCCCTTTGAAGTAGTAATATTCATTTTGTGCCATTATATGCAGGACATATTTACTTCACATGGGGTAAAGTTAAGAGATGGCATTGAGTTTAAGAACTGACTTTTTTGTTGCTTGTTTCTTGAGACATGGTTTCTCTGTGTAACAGAGTTTAGATGTCCTGGAACTCGCTCTGTAGACCAGACTGGACTCAACCTCACAGAGATCTGCCTGCTTCTGCCTCTGCCTCTCCAAGTGCTGGAATTAAAGTCATGTGCCACCACAAGCATGCAAAAAAAAAAATAAGTTTGAACTGCATACTTTTAAACAATTGAACCTGAAAAATGATGGGGACTTTTGAAGTGGAAGTAGTTGCAGTCTGCTTTATGATATAACAAGGAGCCAATGGGACCCAGGAGTGGAACATGGTGTTAAAATAAGAAGGCCTCCCCCTACCTTCTTACCACTCTTCTTATATTTAAATATTTAATCCAAAGTTTATGGAACTTTTTGGAAAAGATTAGTCATTATGGCCTTCTTAGAAGATGCATGTCACTGGGGTTTGGGGTAGGTAAACTTTGAGATTTCAAAAATGTCATTTTAAATATACCTCTCTGTGTGTCTCTTCAGGAATCAAGATGTGAGCTATTAGGTGTTCCTCACTGTATGCCTTTGCTCTACCACTATGGACTCTAACACTCTGCAACCATAAACATAGAATACCACTGTCAATTTCTTGTTTAAGGAGCACCCCTCATCTGCCACCTTGACTTCTTAAAATGATACTGTATTTTGCTAGGTAGTAGTGGTACACACTTTTAATCCCAGCACTCAGAAGGAAGCAGCAGGTGAATCTCTGTGAGTTTGAAGCCAGGGTGGTCTACAAGAGCTAGTTTTAGGACAGGCTTCAAAGTTACAGAGAAACACTATCTCAATAAACCCAAAAACCAAACCAAAACAACAAAAACCCAAAACCAAACAAACAAAAAAACCTGATACTGCATCTTATTTATTTAACTTTGTGTATAATATTGCTATTTCAACATTACATGTAAATCTTGTGTCATATACAGTGTCAACATGGAAGAAAAAAATCAAACCCTGATTATGATGACTGGTAGTATTGATATGATCCAGGACTTTATAGCTTTCTTTGTCAAGTATTTCTGTCCTAAAAACAATTATCCTACTTATTCAACTTCAACATTATATGATCCTAGAAATGAGCCTTCCTAGTACCATGTGACAAAAACAATATTTGGCTGCCTTACTAAAAACCTGTTTGCTCAACACTTAGAAATGTAAATGTATGTTATCAGAAAAAAATCAATGTTGAAAATCCCATGAAGTTTATTAATTCACTATCGTTTCTTCATTGTGAAGAACTAGAATACTATAGATTCAGAGTCATATCAACTTGGACTGTCCCTTTAAAAGATACCCATTGCCCACATCAGATTCTGATCAAACATTCCTTTCTCGACTGAAAGACCCTTCAGAATGTACATTTAAAGTATCACTAGCTTCCACAAACTCTAAAGCTCAGAATGTCACCTTAAGGATCAGAGACCTATAGCAGAGATACCATTGTTTCGCTGGAATGCATCTTTCAGGATCTCTACCAATATATTCAACAAATGCCTTGCTTTTTGTTTTGCAGCTATTATGAACACACTTCTACATTGGACATGTAATTTGGTTTAGCATAAATTTGTGTAGCAGGAAATAGTTACTTGTTTATGATTCAGAATAAACTATTTTTTTGAGGTGAGAACTCTGTTTATATTAACAGTCTTGACTGCATTTTGACAATTTCAAGAGCCTGATGTGATTTCAATCATCAACCTTCAATCCGGTTCTCACATGATTCCCTCCCCTGCAAGAAACTCGAATTTCTTCCTGGAGTCACACTACTGTCAGTGATCTGTGGCAGTTTTCTATCTTTTTCTGCCTCTATATTCTGTAGTATCTGCAGAATTATGTTCTGTTTACCATGCATTCTTGAGAAAATCTCATCTTTGTTTTATTACTCATTATTTTCCTGTTCCCGTGACTTCAAAGATGAACCAAAATATTCCTCAAAGTTATTTTTTCTGAGTACATCTTATAAATGAGATATTCTTTTATACTCATAGTCAAACATGGAAAATTTGGAGGAAAAAAAATGGCTTTTGATCTTGGCCAATACCTTAAAAGGATCTTGGAAGTATATGTTGTTCAAAAGATGCTATTTTTCTTGAACTAGTTAGCTTGGGCATTTTAAGCCATTTCAAAATTATTTCACAGCAGAAATTACTTAATAAAAATGAAAGGACCCTACTATTTGATCATAATGAAAGAAACAGAGCAAGATGGCCACCTTAGAATATATATACATAATGAAAAACAGAAAACAAAATTAAAACTACCTTCAACTTGGGCACTTAAGATTTTGACTATCGTAATTAACTTGGGAGGTGGAGGCAGAGATCAAGAACTCAAGGTCATTATTGGGTATTATTGGGCATATGTTATTTCCAGGCCAGGCTGTACTTACACAAACCCTCATCTCCAAAAACCAAAAGAAAGAAATAGTGTCATGAGTACAAAGGTCATTTGTAAGAACTAGAATAATAAACCAAGCTTAAATCCCAATGGTAGGGTTCAGTCCCAAGGAGATTAAATTTTTTTCTCCTCTCTATAAAGGTTATTAGGTACTGGGAAGAATTAATGAGGAAATTTAAATGTTAAGGAGGAAATTCATCCCTTTAGCATTTTCAGCAACAGGAAAAGGACCAACATTTATTATATGGAAAAAAAAACACAGGAAAAAGAGTTGAACTGCTCTAGTTCTTAATCCATTTGTTATGATAAAGGCTAAGCCAAGAAGATTATAATTAACTCATACATGAAAAAGTAAGTATGCATGTGGTGGTTTGAATATCAATGCCCCCAACAGGCTTATATTTGAATGTATAGTGATCAGGGAGAGGAAGTATTTGAAAATGACTAAGAGGTGTGTTCTTGCTAGAGAAGGTGTGATCTTACTGAAGGAAGTATGTCACTGGGTGTGGGCTTGAGGTTTCAATAACACTCCCTAGGCCCAGTGTTTATTTCTCTGTCTATGAATCAGGATGCAACTTTCAACTACTTCTCCAGCAAGATGTCCCCAATGCTCCCAGCCATGGCAATAAGACTAAACCTCTGAAACTATAACCAAGTCCCCACTTACATGCTATCATTTATAAGAGTTGTCTCTTCACTCAGAATAGTGTTTTCTATTTCCATCCATTTGCATGCAAAATTCAAGATGCCATTGTTTTTTAACGCTGAGTAGTATTCTAACATGTATATATTCCACAGTTTCTTCATCCATTCTTACACTGAAGGGCATCTAGGTTGTTTCCAGGATCTGGCTATTACAAATAATGCTACTATGACATAGTTGAGCAGATGCTTGTGTAGTATGATTGGGCATCTCTTGGGTAAATTCCCAAGAGTGGAATTACTGGGTCCTGGGGTAGGTTGATCCCAAATTTCCTGAGAAACGGCCACACTGCTTTCCAAAGTGGTTGCACAAGTGTGCATTCCCACCAGCAATGGATGAGTGTACCCCTTACCCCACAACCTCTTCAGCAAAGGCTATCATTGGTGCTTTTGATTTTAGCCAATCTGACAGGTGTAAGATGATATCTCAAAGTTGTTTTGATTTGCATTTCCCTGATAGCTAATGAGGTTGAGCATGACCTTAAGTGTCTTTTGGCCATTTGAAATTCTTCTGTTGAGAATTCTCTGTTAAGATCAGAGCCCCATTTTTAAATGGGTTAATTAGCATTTTAAAGTCTAGTCTCTTGAGTTCCTTATATATTTTAGAGATCAGACCTTTGTCAGTTGCAGGGTTGGTGAAGATCTTTTCCCAGTCAGTAGGCTGCCTTTGTGTCTTAGTGACAATGTCCTTTGCTTTACAGAAGCTGCTCAGCTTCAGGAGGTCCCATTTATTCAATGCTGCCCTTAATGTCTGTGCTGCTGGGGTTATACGTAGGAAACGGTCTCCTGTGCCCATTTGTTGTAGAGTACTTCCCACTTTCTCCTCTATCAAGCTCAGTGTGTTCAGATTAATATTGATGTCTTTAATCCATTTGGACTTGAGTTTTATGCATGGTGATAGATATGGATAGATGAACATGGGATGTACTCACTCATAATCGGTTTCTAGCCATAATTAAAGGACATCGAGCCTTAACATACTGATGAATTTCTTGCATATCACCATAGAACCTTCACCTGGCAATGGATGGAGAAAATGACAGAGCCCCACACTGGTGCACCGGACTGAGCTCCCAAGGTCCTGATGAGGAGCAGAAGGAGGGAGAACAAGAGAAAGAAAGACAGGACCGTGAGGGGTGAGTTCACCCATGGAGACGGTGGGACAGAACTAACGGGAGATCACCAACTCCAGTTGGAACGGGACTGATGGAACATGCGACCAAACTGGACTCTGAATGTGGCCAATGGTGGAGGCTGACTGAGAAGCCAAGGACAATGGGAATGGGCTTGGATTCTATGGCGTGGATGGGCTCTGTGTGGGCCTTGTCAGCTTGGTTGCTCACCTACCTGGACCTGGGGGGAGTTGGGAGGACCTTGGACTTAACATAGAGTAGGGAACCCTGATGGCTCCTTGAGTGGAGGGGAGGGGAGGGAAGAGGGAGGAAGAGGGTAGGAGATGGAAATTTTCAACAACAACAACAACAAAAAAATAAATAAAAAAGAATTGTCTCTTCACAACATTAAAATAGTGACTAAGATGATGCACTATGAAATTAAGAAGAATTGTAACAAATAGTAGAGTACTATTAAGCCATTAAATTTTATTTCAGATAAAGATATATAAAAAGATTTTTCTTTTTGATTTTTCGAGACAGAGTCTCTCTGTAGCTTTGGAGCCTGTCCTGGAACTGGCTCTTATAGTCCAGACTGGCCTCAAACTCACAAGATCTGCCTCTGCCTCCGAAGTGCTGGAATTAAAGGTGTTTACCACCACTGCCCAGCTAATTTTATGTTTTTAAGAATGGAATTTAATTATATTTCTCCCCCAAATTTCCTCCTTCCAAATACTTCCAGATATCCTCCCCATTCCCCTTCAAATTCATGATCTCTTTTATTCATTTACTTGTTATTTTATGCAAATATATTTGTATGCAAATATATAGTGTACAATATATTTGTAATATAAACTGTTCTGTTCATATATGTTACTTATGTATATGTTTTTATGGTGATTATTTGGTACTAGACAACCAATGGGTGTATGTGTGGTATAAGTAATCATTTGCAAATCTCACAATGAAAGCCTAATTTTCTGGTAAAATTCTTCAAGTATTTAGTGATAAAATTGCATTTGAAAAAATTATTTAGACTTTCATTTTTAATACTCCAATATAATAAAAAAGAAGGAAATAAAATAGATTGACAGCAAGAGAGAAATTTAAACACAAATTGTTATTTTTTTCTTGCTAATGTTTTTAGTTTTACTTCTTTTTGTTAAAATATATTTCTGGGGGGACCACATCCTGAAAAGAGAAGCTCACTCTTCAGGTTTTTTTTTTTTTTTTGTATGTAAAACTTTTAAAGAGAATCACATCATTGACCTAACTGTGAAAAACTCTGCCTCACGTTAGCTTAAACCTTTGATCCATCTAATACATTAACAATATTATTCTTGACAGAAATTGAATGAATTTTAAATCTGGTTTCTATAAATCACTTATAAACTATAAGCAATCCTCACAGGTAGCCTTACTTTGTCTTTATGAATCCATTGGGGACAGATTTCTTACTATATCTCTATTTCATCAAAATACAAAAGAAATTGAGTATAATTCCTTTGAAATATTTTGTCCCTAGACACATGTAATCATATCCAAAGAAGAGTTGTGCAAGAAAAGTAAAACTTATTCACAATCAATTGCCCCTTTTACATCAAACACACTTATTGGGGACAGCACTCATAGTCATTTGTAGAACGATGTATAAAAGTCATTGGCTGAATACTTTAGAATTTAAGCTGAGTAAACCATTTTAGAGAATACAAAGGACTAGAACTCTAAAAAAGGAAAGGTTGTGAATAAAATTGAGACTCCTCACACAGAGAGGACACCTGCCCTTTTTGAAGGAAGACTTATATTATTGTGCTATATTCAGAGCCCAGTTAGATGCCCTAACCATAGGAGCTTGTTCTGAATCTAAACATGTAGTCAATAAGGAAATAATAGCTCCCAGAGCTCAATGCTAGTTCAAGGGACAGGAGAAGGGGAACATAACAACCCCTTGCAATCAATGCTGCACTCCTGCCATTATATATTTCATTTAATTGTAGAGAAGTAAAAAGAAGCTCATGACTGGATAAAAGATGAACTTCCAGATCAGCAAAGAAACAATTCCTTTAGTGAGAATGACTATAATAATCTCTTATTACTTCTAACCTTGCAGATGAAGTTTTAGTTGAAAGGTTACACCTCTAAGTATTAGGTTTGAAGTGTAAATGATGCCCTTCAACATTTTTCCTTCAGCTTCCTTGTCATTTAATTTTATGCTAATAACTATAGACAAGTGCACTGAGAGACTACCATATGTCAAAGCACCCTGGAGTTCATCAGGTAAAGCAAACCAGCTCACATTATGAAAAACAGGCAAGAATATTAAGAAAAATGAAGCAGAGAAAGAGTTGAATTGTAATAAAGTGAAGTTCAAAGACTGCCAATTAGGAAGTACTCAGGAAGCAGACAGACCCTCATCAGAATTTAATTACTGGTTTTTAATCACATTGTAGTTTCACTGATAAATGCTGAGAGAATTATCAATTATTCTTGGTATCACACATGCACACACAAACCCCTATATCACTCACAGGTTTGAGCAACTACATTGCTGTGTTAGGACATTCACCCCATACTCATTTTGAACACACCGCTGCACAAGACCTGTTAAGCTGTGGAAGAAAACAAAGAGAATTCCTTGTCTCCGGGAAGCTGGTGATATCAAATATTTTATAGAAACTTGCCTAGACTATGTTGCCTGGAAGTGTGGTCAACTGTTCACATGTTATTATGAAGGTATGCTATAATGTAATTAATATTTCGATAAGTATATTTTGCCAATTTAATTGCCTTGACTTCAGTTGAAGCCTTTGAAAGGAAAGATAGAGCCCCTGATTAGTAAGGAATTCTACTTCAAGACTGATTTCTGATTTGAGACTGTGGTCGAATTTCTTCTCCAGCATGCCCTTTGCTCTGATCATTGTGTAACTAACAGATTCCCATTTATAATACTCTGTCCCTTAAACCTGCTCCCCTCTGCAAGCACACACATCATGTTGGCCCTGTTTTTCTGGAGAACCTTCCCTTTATTGTTATTCATTGTGAGCCTTCCCTTCTTTTAATTTTGTCCTACTCCTGATGGCATGATCACTCACTGAATTTTTATCCATTCACTAATTTTCAAAATTAAAGGATGAGATACTTGTAAAGAGTTCCTGGTTATTCATTTACCTAGAATCAAGCACTGAAAGTGAATTGTGCATAGGCAAATCTTCAGCACCTAGTGCTAGAACGGCGTGGAAGACAGAAGGTTTCTGCTTTCAAAGTTTTCATCTCTACAGAGACAAGTCAGGAACTTTCAAAAAGACTATTTTCAAAAGCGAGGTTGCATTACGTGCTACTCAAGGTGAATTATTGGTTATTTCTACCTAAAGTTCCATAGAGTTAAAGTAGTTCCATTTTGGTGGCAGCATGTAGGCATTTGAAAAGTTCTAATAACCAGTCCCATCTTTGGGAGCAGCTTATGACAGACAATGGCAACGGATTCATAAGGAAAGAAACATTTGAGTTCACACACTTCAGAATTCAGTACATGATATATTTGCTTTTCTACTTTTAAACATGTGCCAAGGTGGTAAATCATAGGCAGAGCGAGTGGTCAAGAACAGGCATTGACCTGATGCACTGCAAAGAAACACTAAGGGTCTAGCGACCCCTTGTCTCCTTCACAATTAGCCTCACAATGTCCTGACTCTGGCACTAGACACCACCCCCTCACACTTAGCCACCTCTCTGTAGTGCAGAAGGCTGAGGACCGAGAGTTTTGCACACAACCTGTATGGGGGCAATTCAGTTTCCTATTACAGTCCACATGCAACAAGAAGTGTAAAACAATGGCTTGATTAATTCATTCTCTTCTGGATTCATCCAATTTCTCTACCTCCTTTTTATATCTAGGACAGTTTGAAGAGAGAAACAGCTATGGTAATTGAAATTTGTGGAGCTGATAGCATAAAATCAGAAGAAAATAACCAGATACAGAAATACCAGATTTTCCTTATTAAAATTTAAACTGGGATTCTAATTTTGAACAAGAAAGTAGTCATTTTAAGTGATTATATAAAGTATTTGCATTTCAAACTCACATTCTGCTTCCTAGCTACTGTTACTTGCCCTAATTGAGGACTTCATTATTTCTTCATGAGGACTGAACTGACTTGTGAATAGATTCTTTGCGCCACAACGATGTGCTGCATTAAAGCAACCTTAACCGCCTATGTTAAGCTGTAATTCTCCAATTATATATTTGCAGTGATTCCCTATATCAGGAAAAAAAGAAACTTTAGGTATTTTCACTACCAAACTAGGTCTGTCATATCTAACTCTCTAGCCCCAAATCAAGGTATATCCAATATCCCTAGCCCTACATCTGCCATGGTAAATGCATCTTATGTCTAGATTTTTAATAGATTTACATTAAATTATCATCGCTTGAATTGTAGAATTATATATTTATAAAAACTTTTTTTCTGAAAGTGGATGGTAGTTACAATGTGTGGTACCTTCAGGAACTGATTGAAATTGTGGTATTTAAAAAGACTGTTCTCAGAATCCATTTTACTGTTTGTTGTGAACCTATAAATGTTTGATGGCATTTATTAGTCTTCTTATACTTGAACTACTACTCATGTACTTGGCATTTTCATTAACTACTAGAAAAATCATTAGACATTTGTTTTCTGTCTTCAGAAACCCATCATAAAGAGATGTTTGCAATTATTCAGAAAGTACAGCTGTGGGGTTTTTCTCCAATAGCATATGGAATTTGTTGCATTATATTACAAGTGTTATTTACTGATCTTCCTAAGGTTGCAGTCATGGCACATATATGATGGTAATGAGTAGCTGACTAATTAGATGCAACATCTACTAAACAAATGGAAATCATGCCTAATACTAGAAACCTAGCCAACTATCTCGATATAGAAAAGTCATAGATCTTGGAGTAGAAGTAAAGTGGAAGTATATGAGCATAACACATATGTACATTGTATATTTATCCTTATACTATACCCACAGATAAGCTCCAGTCTCAGCCCTCATCAAAGAAATGTCTCCTTGGAATAGATGGAGACCATTACTGAAAAACCATAACCAATTACACTGCAAATGTGGCACCTAAATCTCTGGAATTATTGTAAAAGATGGGGCAGAAAGACTGTAAAAACAAGAGGAACTAGAAGTTTTTTCTGACTTTCATCTACAAATTTAAGAAGCTAGACCCATGATGTCTTGCCAACATGGTTACCTAAACAAGATCTGACCAAGACAGACACAAACATGCTAATTAAGAAAGCTCAAGAGGCCTCAACCCTACATGAGTAACTGTAATCAATGGGAAAAATAATATTCTTCAGGGAAGAGATACTCCCCACTAATTGTTTAACTAATAGCAAATGATCAGTTCTGAAATCAAATATATACAAATAAAATTATGACTAATATACATATGTATGTCTTCTAATTCCAGTTAAAACATTTGAGTCAATTCTCGTGAAATATATTTGATAAAATATATATTGCGCTAATAAAAGATAATCATTTTTAACTATTTATATTGAAAAGATATCAATTTAATTCAGTTCTGGAGGTAATCAGAAGAGAGTTATTTTAAAATAGGCATATACAGTTGATTTCAGATGACCATATTTAAAACCTGTGTGGCAAGGATTAGTTTTCTAAACTCACATGAAAGTTCTTTTGAAGAAAAACAAAAGGCTAAGTCTTTGAAGGTAGGTATCTCACTTTATAAAACTACCCAGAGTATTAAATTCAAAGTTGCTTGCTGTATATGAGAGGAACTATGTGTTGATAAGTTCGTCAATGACTTGTATGTTATTATTTTTAGATTTTAGTGCAGTGATAAGAAAAGTTTATGTGAAGGTAACTGACAGTCATTTTTTTTTTAATTAAGAAAAGATTTTGGGCATCTCATGAGGCTAAGGAAACTCATATTTATGAGTGAGGATGATAGATATGGCACAAATTATATTTAATAGGGCTAATTGGTTGTTTCTATGAGCTAGAAAGGAAAAATGTTTTGGTGAGACATTTATCTAATTTTCAAAACACTGTATTTTTTACAAGCATTGTGTGAAAATTATCAAACATGAACTATTATAACTTTGTTCTTTACAAACATTAAAAATGTGGGTTACTTATAGCTTCAATATCCTAATGAAAACTGCATGAAAAAACACATGGCTATTTTTCATTTAGGAAAAAATAGCTTTGACATGTCATCCAAAATAACAAATTAAAAATAATAATTGCAAAAATTTTAGTGTTCATTTTATCAAAGTTTTCATTTTACTCTTGCTATTTGGCCCTTCAGTGGGAGAAGAATGTCTCCCTTAATACTGATTCAGTGCACCTAAAATAGCTGAGAAAAGGCATTACCTAGAAATGTCACTCATATTAAAATTGACAGGAAAATTTAATATTTCATATTTCTTTATTAACCTTGTAACTCACATATTTAACATCATATAATGCATTCTGTATGCTGATGAAGCTATAAGAATGACAAAGGATATTCAAAATCACATTCACATATACCCAGGCCAGTCAACAGCCTCATATTAGGCTGAATATGAGAAAAACAGGAAAATTTTATTTGAACTTTCCACGCTTTTTCGCATACATAATTAACGTATACAAATAACAGAATTTGATCTCATTTTCTACTTTATCTCCTTCATTATGTTTTTTTTTTAAATGTAGAGTATGGATAAATCTGATACCTGTTGTAGTGTGAGACAATCTGTTGGGAAGAAAAGAATCCAATGGTGAGCTTTGCTTTTGAGAGTTATTATCGAATTCATGTAGCCTTTTGTCTTGTGCTTCTAGTGTTTCCTTCATCAAGTTTTAAATAATTTTTAAGTTAGCACATATCATCCTACATTGTAGTGTTAGATGCATGGGCTTAGGAAGCATAGACAGCCTAGTCACATTGCACTAGATGGACACACACTTGCTCTTTCTGACTGAGCCATTGTTCATGCCCAGATAACCTTGCATTCTTTCTCCAGCTTGTGAGATAAAACTATAAAGCCACAATCAAGAAAGATGACTAAGACAAAGGTTAGATGTGTCTTGGTAAGTATCTGTGTAGATGATGCCGTCCTAGAAGTGAGTGGGTACAACCCTATACCACCCTGAAGTATAAAATTGAACCCAGGAGAGGTGGTATCTATGACCAGGGAGAGTCACACCTTCACTTGGAGTTAAGATATACAGAGCAGATCTTTTAAAATAGCTTTGTTGGGACTGATCTGGACTATTCATTTCCAGAATCTCTACTAAGGCTAGAAATGGGAACTGTGTGAACACAGAAGACAGTTATAATACAAATGTTCTACCTGTTTTGAAAGTGTTGGCTTTTACAAAAAGGAAAAAAAAAAGAAATATATTTTGAGGTTTGGGAGGCTCTGATGCATTGTCAGCCACCTTCATGGAAATCTTACATTGGAAAGAAAAGAACTAGGGTTTAGTTTTCAGATCCAGATTTAACGAGAATATTCAGGAAACATCTTGTTAAGTTGATTTCATTTATTCTGACCAACCTACAAGTAAGTAGTGCAGGCAGGGGAATGGCAATTTATTCATTAATGTGATAAAAATAACTTGGAAAGAGGCTGGAAATAAGTACTCTACTAAGTGCATTTTTCACTGTGGCTTTGGAAAAGGAAATTATATACAGACTTTTGACTGCACAAAGAGATGCTACTCTTTAATTAATTAATGCTTTATGCAGACCATGGCAAAGCCTAAGACACCAGCTGAACACAGAAATGGAATATCCCTACAGAGAAGATTCTTTAGGCTTCTGTAAAATGCCCTGACTCTCTTAAGTGCAGAAATGTATAACACATAAAGAAAAATATTACATTCACCTTTTTCTATGAAACTTTTGCTTCTTTTTTTTTCCCTCATGGTTTATTTTTTTTATATATTTAAAAATTTCCATCTCCTTCCCTCCTCCTCCCCCCTCCCTCCCCTCCACCTCCCCCTTCCCTTCCCTCCTCTCCACCCATACCTCCCCTCCCTCCCTCTCAAGGCCAAGGAGCCATCAGGGTTCCCCACTCTATGCTAAGACCAAGGTCCTCCCAACTCCCCCCAGGTCCAGGAAGGTGATCGACCAAGCTGAGAAGGCTCCCACAGAGCCCGTCCATGCAGAAGAATCAGAGCCCAGAGCCATTGTCCTTTGCTTCTCAGTCAGCCCCCGCTGTTGGCCACATTCAGAGAGACGGGTTTGGTCGCATGATCCATTAGTCCCATTCCAACTGGAGTTGGTGATCTCCCATTAGTTCTGTCCCACCGTCTCCATGAGTGAACGCACCCCTCTCGTTCCTGACTTTCTCCCTCATGTTCTCGTTTTTTTTTTTTTTTTTTTTTTTTTTGGTTTTTCGAGACAGGGTTTCTCTGCAGCTTTTTTAGAGCCTGTCCTGGAACTAGCTCTTGTAGAACTGGCCTCGAACTCACAGAGATCCACCTGCCTCTGCCTCCCGAGTGCTGGGATTAAAGGCGTGCGCCACCACTGCCCGGTTCTGAAACTTTTGCTTCTTAGACACCATGAAAATTACAGAAGTAACAGTGTGTCTTGGCTGAAACATAAAAAGATTAATATTCTATCTATGTGACAGTATCAATGGTTAGAATTGTACCAAGACTCTAAGTTGACTTCCTGGGTACTGGGAAGACTAAAAAAATCTCCAATGTACTGACATGTGAGAGTAATAAAGACCAGTTTTCAGATACATCTTTGTAGTATGGTATGATAGATACCTAGCTTATAGAGATGTATTCACTTCAAAAATTAGAGTAGGAACCTAAGTCTTTCATATCACCTCTCCACTGAGAAAAGTCTTTATTTTCAATCCCTTGCCAAACTTACATTGAGTGATCCATCCCAGATCTCTCTTAAGACATAAAAGACCTTGTCTGAAGATTAAGGTTGGGCTGGGCTTGGACATTATTCCCAGTGTTGATCTAGCTGTAATTATTAACTCTTCCTTACTCCAAATGCCTGAATCTGAGACATTAAACATACAGGTCTATGCCCATATATCATGATTATATAACATAAAAATAAGTTAGCTTCTCAGATCATTCACCAATTATTTTAAAGAATTGTTTAATTTTTAAAAGATATTTTAGTGTATTGTATTTGTTTATTATCATTATTATGTGTGTGTGTGGGTGTGAGTGCATGCCACAGTGCACCTGTGGAGGACATAGGATAACTTTATTGAGTCATTTCTCTCCTTCCCCCTTGTGTGGGTTCTGTGGGTCTAACTCAGTTTATCAACCTTGCTCAGTTACTAATTTTACCTGCTAAGTCATCTTTCCATCTCCTAGTTTTCTTATTTATTACAATTAAACCATAGATATTCATGTTCTAGAGAGTACAATGATAAACAAGGCTAGTAAACATACCCATCAAATCATAAATCATTTACATTAGTAAGAAGGTGGAAGACACCATCTTAGCAATTCTCAAGTGCACAGTATCTTGGTGCTCATTATAGTAGGGACTCTGTAAAAGGAATCTGAAGAGCGTATTACCCCTATCTAACTGACACCCTGAATACTTTCTCCAAAATCTCATTATTTTCTTTTCACCTCTCCATCTGAGAGTCCCTATCACTGCTATTCTATGCCCTGCTTCTCTGTATTTGGCCTTTTAAATTCCACTTAGAAGTGAAAATGATACTGTCTTTTTATCCCTGTTACATTTCACGTAGCATAGTGTCTTGCACTCTCATACATGTTCTGTAGATAAAAGAACTTCATTTATTTTAAGGCTGAATGTATATGAAATGTTTTTTGTCAACTAGCATGTTATTTATTAATCTTGTAGCAAACACTTGTCTCTATTTTTCTAAAGTTATAACATATATATATATATATATATATAAAATTTTCCCCTTCTCCGTTTTCTTTCCTCCCTCCAATTCTTCCCATGTACCCTGCCCCTTGACTTTCTGACTTCTATTTCTTCAGTTCTTAGGATATTATATTTTTCAGTATTTTATTCCTGAGATAGTGCAAATATTGACCTTGAATCAAAGTAATATAAAACTAGAATTTACTCACATTAACAAAAAGTAGAAATTTTCTTATACATAGAAACTTGTGGATCCATGCAATATCTTCTGAGTTTAAAGAAAAGAGGGACTGGATAAGAAGATGATCCCAATAAAAACTGTACCTCTAGGAATTTATATGGTGCCAGAATAGAGGAGATAAGAGGTTGATCTATTGTGATAAACACTTTAATCAAAAAAAGAATGAAAATAACTAAATCATTTCTAGCTCAATACTTACAATAAAAAGGTAATGAATAATGAAGCAATAATTAAAAATAATATAAAGTATTTATTATGATATAGAGAATAGATTTAATTACTATATTTCAGTTAATAAAGCCAAATCTTTAAAATATAAAATGGTCAAGCCACTAGCAAATATGACCAAGCACAAAAGGAGACATGGATATAAAGAAAGAGAGGAGGCATGCAAAGAGCTAGTAATAGAAAACTTTTAAAAAATATTCAGCATTTTGATGACCTCTAAAGAACAACAAATTTGAAAATTCAGATGAGAAGAACACTTGCTCAGTGAAAGGCAAATTGCTAATTGCTAAAGTTGACCTTAATTTGTACTACATTTGAAAGCACAGAAATTTTCATTTAAAGCTTAATACTTTTGTATTTTCAGAACAAGGCATCACTTATTTCAACACTGTTTATCCAGAGGAAGTTATTTTTCTTTCTCCACAATATGTTCTCTCTTAACCTTTTACTTCTTGTAGTGTTCTTGAATCTAGCCCCCTGCTCTCTTTCATTGGTTTACTTGATGATATAATTGATTCATCTAATTAGTTCTAATGCAAAAATACATTAGCCAAATGGACTTTTAAATACTGAGCCATCTTTCCATTCTTAGTATTAATATCACTCAGCTATAACATTTATATTTTATTATACTCAAGTCTTATCTTTGCATTTTTAATGTTCTCTATTTTAAAGATATTTTAGGGTAAAAATTCAGATATTTAGGATCTTTTTCATACTTATCACCTACTTGCTACAAATATTAATACTTGCTATGTCACTTATTCCTTTTCTCACTCTGCAGCAACCTATTCAATTATTATATGGGTTTTGAGAGAGACTTACATCTGTTGACATGTCCAGGTCTCTTATTCTATCATCAAACATGCCTTTGTCAGCTAGAAATGCCAGAGACTCCATTAATTCATATAGAGTCCTAATTACTTGAAATATATATGCCTTAAAAGATTTGCAGTTCATTTTGCTTCTACAATTTCTGATGTTATTTATGTAGAATTGGTTACATTATTATTAGTGATTCTGAATCATGCATTGGGCCATTGGAGAATATTGGTTTTCAAAGTTTCTCCTAAAAGCAATTACTATGCTTTATTGACCAAGAGAATTTAATGAATCTTTTGTAGACCATGCAGAAACATATAAACAATAATTCACTCCACAATCATGCTAAATTTACCATATAGAATATTATAGTGTTGAGGTGGAGGGACAAATGTTCTAACTATATACGTCTTGAATAGTTTTCTCCTGTAAATTAAAAACAATGAGAAAAGTGTAGAGAAGGGGGTGTACTGTCTGGTTTTGTTTATCAGTTTGTCACAAGCGAAAGTAATCAAAAAGGAGAAATAGTTGAGGGCATGCCTCCATGAGATCCAGCTGTAAAGCATTTTCTCAATTAGTGATTAATACAGGAGGGCCACGATCATGCTAAATGTTGCCATAACTGTGCTGGTAGTCTTGGGTTCTATAAGAAGGAAGACTGTGCAAGCCATGGGCTGTAAGCCAGTAATCAGTTCCCCTCTATGGCCTCTGCATTGGCTCCTGCCTCCAGGATCCTTCCCTGTTTGTGTTCCTATCCTGACTATACCCTTTCCTACCTCAACTTGCTTTTCAGTTATGGAGTATCATCACCGTACTAGAAATTCTAACTAAGACAAGGGACTATGGATGTTCTGTTTGCTCAAGTTATACCTGTTCCCACGTATCATGGCTGATGACTGGTTTTAGATAGAACATTGGCACAGCAATTACAGTAAGAGAAATTAGTGGTGTAACGATCATGAAACACCTCAGGGAAGACGTGCATAGCCATCCTCTCAATATGCTGTATATGTAGTCTGGAAAAATGTGGAAGTGTTGGAGAACCCATCCCTCATGCCAAATGGAGGGTACACAGGAGAAAGTTGCCTGTACCCAGCTCTAGTAAAGAAGCTACTGAAGTAAGAATACATACAGATGAGAGCTAACAGACAGACTCAATATGTGTGCCTCAAACTCAAAAGATGATAGCAGACTCATAACCAGGACCCCTGATAATATCTTACCAGACCTGAGAGTGAAGCTTTCTTTTAAAAGTTATTCATTTCTATCTCTGAGATTAGAATATAATTATATCATTTCTCCTTCCCTTTCCTCCCTTAAAACTCTCCTTACATTCCTGCCCGCTCTTTCATATTTATGGCCTTTTTCCCCATTAGTTGTTGTCTCCTCACACAAACACACACACACACGCATATGTATATTCACACATATTCTAAATATATAAATTCAATGGATATCTATCTGACCTTAAATATTGACCTATTCTACTAGAAGGTTTTTGTTTATTTTGGGGGTTTGTTTGTTTGTTTGTTTGTTTATTTGTTTGTTTTTCAAGACAAGGATTCTCTGTGGCTTTGGAGCCTGTCCTGGAACTAGTTCTTGTAGATTTGGCTGGCCTCTTCTTCCCGAGTGCTAGGATTAAAGGCATGTGCCACCACTGCCCAGCTACTAGGAGGTTTTTATATTAATACAGTTAGTTAAACAAATCCATACTTTTGATATATCCTTTGCATCTAGTAATTTTGAAGTATTCTGTGCATAAAAGATTTTTGATTAACAAAATTGTATGAGAGTATCTGTTGGAAGGGAGAGGCGGCCCCTTGCTTGTCCCAGCAACCTGGCTAACTTACACCAAAAATAACTACACAGATACTGTATTCATTAAAAACACTGCTTGGCCCATTAGCTCTAGTTTCTTATTGGCTAATTCTTACATCTTAATTTAACCCATTTTTAATAATCTGTGTATCCCCACGTGCCAGTGGCTTACCGGGAAAGATTTAGCATGTCTGACTCTGGTGGCTTCATGGTGGTCCTCTGACTCTGCCTTCTTCCTCCCAGCATTCAGTTCTGTTTTCTCCGCCTACCTAAGTTCTGCCCTATCGGGCCCAAAGCAGTTTTTTTATTCATTAACCAATGAAAGCAACACATGAACAAAAGAACTTCCTACACCAAGCATCTCTACCTTCTGTAAAGGTTAACAAAAACATAGTACCTCATAAAGAATTAAGTATTTGGCTAAGACCTTGATTCTTTACATCATTCTCGGCAAAAAGATGATGCATTACTTATAGTATAATACTATATATAATTTATAATATAAATATTATATAATAATAATTTTACCTGACAATTTTCTGTTCACCTTAACTAATAAAGCCTAATATGGCATAGAAACGCAAACATTTTTCTCTATTTCTATTAAATGGTTATGTCTTATTTATAGAATACCAGAGAGAAGAATTTCACAGGAAAAGATGTGGCAACACTACTATAAGGCTGGATTCATTTTGCAAGATTATCTAAAGGTGAATGCTAAGCCTTTGCTATAGCCCCTAAACGTTATTTGTCAGAGCTCCCCCAAATTATATACATATATATATACATATATATATACATATATATATATACATATACATACATATATACATATATACACACACACATACACACACACACACACACACACGTATGGAGGTTTTTCTGTCCTGCCCCATCCTATGTCCACTTCTACATAATATTAATTACAGAGGCTTAATATTAATTACAAAATTGTTGGCTTATAGTTCAGGATTATAACTAGCTAGCTCTTGCTTTTAAATGAACCCATTCTATTAACCTAAGTATTGTCACGTGCCCATGGTTTTTACTGATCTGCTGTCATCAGCTGGCTCACATCTCTCCTGACTCTGCTCTTCTTTCTCCCTGTTTTCAATTTCGTTTTCCTGTTTAGCTATATTCTGTCTTGCTAAAAGCCAAAGCAACTTCCTTATAAACCAATGAGAGGAACATATATTTACAATGTTCAGGAGGATTACCCCATGGCATTCTCCCTTTCTGTCTCATCAAAAAGGAAGGTTTAATTTTAACATAATAAAATTACAGACATTAAAACAGCTATCAAGTAAGAATTACAGTTACAATATCTAATCTATTTGCCTTTGACAAAATTAAAAAAATATTTAATTATCTATCCAATCTTGGTGAGTTTAAAGTTTTATATCTAATTTACCTTTTTATCTTAACTAAAAAACATTTATAATTATAACTGTATATTCTTCAACTCTATCAAAGACCTGAGAAGGAAATAATTTTTCCTAAGTAAGCAGCAAATACAAGCAAGTGACTTCCAAAAGATGTGAGAAATGGCAGAAACAGCTGGTTGCCTAGATAGTCACCAAAGATTCCTCTGTAATGTTGGTACATCAGTCTTTTGCCTACAGGCCTAGAACATCTGACAGATTTTCCTGGGAAGCAATGAATTTTGAAAGACTGTCCTAGCTTGTCAATAGGATGATCAGCAGTCACCTTTCTTGTGTCCTGCTGGTCCACAATCTCAGCAATTGAAGTAAGGGCACTTACTTTGCCCACATGACTAGCTTTTGCCATAAAAATATAGACTCCATGCAGAGTTTCTTTGATGTTCATCATTTTATCTGAAGTACATTGGTGCTGCCAGGAGCAGATGTGTCTTATTGTCAAGAAAGTTTAAGCTATTCAAACATTTTAAATGCCATATTCTATAGGCCTTTGAAGTATTTCTATCTGAAATATATATATTTATATATCTAGAAAACCTAGCTAACATGACTGTAAGTTTGACTATTATAAATGACTAACTGTAATTTTGTAAATCTGTTTCTTAATTATACATTACATTTTGATTGAGCTGCATAAACACAATATCTTAAACAAGAGTAAAAATATATATACAGTATATCAAAATTAAATTTGTATCAATAAACTATAACCCACACCAATGCAAAATATTTTGAGATTAACAGTTGTTTCTTGGATTAAACTAGATTCCATAATCTATTCTTTCTTCCACTATTTCTATATCATATCCCTCTTTCTTCTTTTAGAAAGAGTAAGACTATGATCAGTAACAATTTGTAACCAACCGCTCTTAAATAAAAACAAATATTCATAAACCATATTTGGGAATTTGGCAGTAGTTTTATAGATTATTTTGTTGATTGGGGACATTGGCAATCTTATTGGGACCCTGAAAAAATAGAATTATAGTCAATTGCCGACTGGGGTATTTTGTGCAGTCAGTCTGTCTTAGCTAGCAGTCTTGAAGCTGTTTTGGGTTCATAACTCAGAGGAAACTGCAACAGAGGTACTCTGAAATGTTGGATCATTTGGCTATTATTCCCATCGGAGATCTCTGAGGGATCTTCCTTGATCAAACCATATTTGCCTGGAAGGAATTTACAGCTTCTCATCTTTTGTGGGAACAAAAACAGAATCTCTTTTCCAAAGTAACATATCCTTAGATCTAAATTTTGAAGTCAAGATACCTTTAAAAATTAACTTAGCAATTCCCACAATCAAATGTCTCTCAGTAGTTAAGTCATTAACAGTTAAAATATCCAGAGAACACAATAATAAATAAATCCAAGTCTCTGTGTATTTTCCATCTTTATGTAGCTTTTTTATAGTACTTTTCTTCTCTGCTTAAAGATTTTATTTTATTATTTTTAACTATTTCTTTCTATTACTGTTTATAATCTTTTTAATTTCTTAAGTATATGAATATTATAAAACACACTGAAACCTATTTAGAGGTTTTTCTGTCTGGACCTCTTTTATTATGTATCTACTAGTATTTTTTGATGGTGTGAGCAAAAACCATAAATCTGCTCTGTTGTGCTCTTAAGCTTGAGGCTGTGCTCTCAAGCCTGCATGCAGCAGGGGGGAGAAGCCTTTTTGTACTATGAGGCCTATGAGAGACCCCAAGTGTCCACCATGCTAAAGGTCAAATCTGCAGTTGTCAGGGGACTTGATTCTGTATCATGGTCTGCTCTCAACTCAGTTTTGTATGTCTAAAACCTTTAAAAGTCTTTTCAGGTCTCATGTGTATCCATGCCCCACATTGGGTGCCATATATAATTTCTCCATTTTGCATCATCCTGCATCTGCTTCTAAATAATCCCTTAGAGGCTTAGTATTTAAAAAATGTTTGACCTATTATTCAGGCTTATTACTAACTAGTTCCTATGTTTGAATTAACCCATTCTACTAATATTACCTTTTACTGGTCTGCTGGCATCTTGCTTCTAGGGAGACTGGCTTGTATCTCTCCTGACTCTTACCTTTTTTCTCCCTGTATTCAGTTTGTCTTTTCTGCCTAGCTATATTCTGTCTTGTTATAAGTCAAAGTAGTTTTCTTATTAATAAATTAGAGAAATGCATATTCACAACATACAAGAAGATTTTCCCATAGCATATACAAATACCCACCCACACATATAGTCTCTTTGATATATGATGACATTATTGCAATAAGCTTTAGTCTTTTATAAATACTAGCTTTAATGTTCTACATAGCAAAGAAGAAAAATGTCATTGTACTTTAATAATTCTGTTTCTGTAATAAAAATATACCTTTGTTATCATTAGCTCAACAAATCCAATACTGCCTTCTACTAAAAAATTAAAATAAGTTTGATGAGTAGCACATTAAGTAATAATATGAAAAGTATTTAAAGTAATATGCATTTGAGATCAAGTGATTAATTGTATTGCATAAACATATCTACTTTTAAATGTTGAAATAAATATGTAAATTATTTTTTAAAGACAGATTTGTTTCTGGAAAAATGGGGTAAAAATGAACTGAAATTACTCTTCTGCTTGAAACAAGTCAAAACAAAGATAGAAGACTAAATTAAATTTTGCAAGACAATGAATGCCAGGCAAAAAACCAGTGAAATAGAAAGCAAGCAAGATGCATTTTATGAAGGTCTTAAATGATGACCTTGATAGTGTCTCCAACCCATAGCTCATGAAGATCATGCCAGGAGAAGACAGACAGGTATTCCAAATAACAGAAGTGAACATGATGCTGAAGTTTACAGAGATAGAGAGAAGGGAATACCACTTAATAAGGTCCTGGTGATCTTTCTGAATACTGACCCTGACATTTGAAATAATTCAAGATATCCATTAATGAATGCAAGTGAGAAAATTGTCTTTAGTAAAAGAAAGCACCATTTGAAAGTGCTAGAGGGAACTATGTCCAGTGTACACAAAGAGAAATAGCATCTGCTTTCATGAGATGGTTTGGAAGCATTTTTAATTTAGAAGAGAGGAGTTTTGGATGAACAAGAGGAGATTAGAGTATCAACTGCTTTAAAATGTCATAAAAGCAATCCTCATAAAGGATAAACTTGCTTCTTAAGTTCCTTAATCTTGTCCCAGAATAACGTTCAAGAACACGTGCATATATTATATATCTAGCAACTGACAGGTTTTACAGCATTTAGCCAAAGAAGAATGCAAAAATAATATGCATATGAATACACTGGAAGATGTAAAACCTAGTGAGAAATGGTTGTCTCTGGGGAAGAAATGAAAAAGAAAAGAGTGATATTTACATCACAGAGCCTGTCTGCAGAAAAACACACTTTTTAATGTACCTGTGTGATATGCATGCATGTGATCTAGAACACTAATTCATAAGCAGATTTCTGTCAAGTAAGTCAACTCACACCCATAAAATGAGTCAGTAAAAGTCAATGTCACCCTGCAAATGAATGTAGTCTAAATTATCTAATGAAAGACATTTGGTGATTGAATGAATTATTAAAATACATGTCTAATTATGAATCATTCTTAAGAGCATCTATTTAAAATCTTTGAAAAACCATGTTTCTTTTGCTAAAAATGGTTTTCAATACAAGGGAAATTATACTTGTCAATGCCTACAGCATGCTAAGAGAGATGCATTGAACCATTCAAATTACAGCTTCTTTGTAAAGATTTTGGTTCTTCCTCTGCTGAAACAGCTCTGAGGTAAATGATGTCTATGCTCATTTGTGAGACTTCAGGAAGACCAAGAGTGGAAACCTATTTACAATGTATTAACAGTTTATGGATATGTTTTGCTCCTATACTTTTTATAGCAGATAGGGTATTCAGTTGAGGTAACACATCAGCAAGAGTTAAAGGGATCAACATTCACAAAATTGTTTTCTCAAGTTCATCTTTAGTTGAGAAGCCACTAAATCCATTATTTACCTTTCATGATCAAACCGCAAAAAACCTCTCCTTTGACTAGTGGATTTAACCATTAGGCTTCTCAGATGACTATGTATAAGTGTAGGGCAGAATATCATAAAAATATTATTTATTTCAACTTAAACAGAGCTCTTTGGATTTATTTCTAGATCTACAATCACTCTGTCAAGAGAACAAATAAACACCAAAAATGTACAAGCTGCCTTACACAACTAAAAGATATGAACATTATTTGATTTTTAAATTATGATTTATCAAGATCATTTTAAAATTGTTCTAAAGAGTCAGGATGTTTTTGTGTGTATCGAGATGTATAGAAAAAGTAAAATCTGTTCATACAGTTTTAACTATTTCTACAATTTACCTAGAATTTGTACCAGGAATATTGTAGGATCAGAAAAAGGGGAGTAATGGCTATATCAAATAAAGTTCTAAAACAAAGCAGGAGATGGCCTTTGAATTTATTTGGTATATATAAATTTCCTTTTATTTGTGTATTTATGCATAAGTGTGTATTAGTGCTCATAAGAAAAATTAAAGAGAAGACACATGGATAAAAATTGAGATAGGGGACAAACATTATCAAAATCTGATTTTTAATTTGGTACTTCTGATAAAGTCTTTTAAAAGAACCTCAAATTCAAAATTTGGAAAAAGCTGCATACACATTAGATGTCACACACATCTCCCAGGGTTACAACTGTAGTCCTCACTAGATAAATTTGCTTAAATTATTAAAATCAACATATCACACACACATTTACCTACAAAAACACTTTTAAATAAGTCTTTCAATATTACCACTTTGGGCTATCAATAAAACTATCATTCTAGGATAATTGCTGAGAGTACTCTATTTTTGTTTGAATCAAATTGCATTTTCCTAAGCAAGAATGGATCTAATCTAGGAGGGCTGGAAATTTATAACATACTTCAAGATTTTTTTAAAAAATTTAATAGTGACTAAAAAGCTTTATGGTATAATTTTTAAATTCCTCCCTGGTACTACCTTTGTATGTAACCTGCTGTTTAGGCTCTTCAAGGCATGGTTTGTAGGAGATTAAAAAAAGACAGTCTCTCCACTTGCTGTGAATTACAAAACAAAAACTAACAAGTTACTGCTAAGTAGATCTTACATGAACACGACACAAAAAAATAACGAAATGACTGGAGAACTTGTCATAAGAAACAAAGAAAGGACGTAGAGCTGTGATGTCTTTAGAGAACACTGCGGCCTCTGGATTGAAATGACTTGTAGAGTTCTACTTAATTATCTTAAACTGTAAATACTATCAGTTTATGGCATAGATGTGACAAAAGAGCACACATATTCTCTCTCTCTCTCTCTCTCTCTCTCTCTCTCTCTCTCTCTCTCTCTCTTGTTTTTTTGAGACAAGATTTCTCTTATAATAGCCCATAGCTGTCATGGACCTAGCTCTTATAGGCCAAGCTGCCCTCAAATTTACAGAGATCCACCTGCCTCTGCCTCCCGAGTGCTAGGAATAAAGGCTTACGCCACCATCACCCAGCAATGTCCCAAGTTTCTTAATAATTATCCAATCTTGCATCATGTAAAATGTATTTTATTATACATCCAATTGTCTAAAATGCTATTAAAACTAAACTATTGCTGCTTATAAGCGATTTAAATAGAGACAGATTAAAGATATAGCTTGCACTGGTAGACTTCTTGTGTTTGTGCATACTGCTTCAATGGAACAAAACAAATAAAAACCATTAGGCATCAAATATAATACTGAGTTCTATTATTAGAATATGCTACAAGTAAGAATTACTGATGGTGGACTTGACCTGAAGGTCAAACACTGAGTAAATTATTTAATGCTTCAACAATGTATGCGATTTTGCTCAGCATTCATTGAGAATTTCTTGTTCTCTTTTTAAGCTATACATCATGAATACCAGCGAACGTGTGTGCAGCAATTCACAAGTAATTCTGCTTGCTCTGTTCCCATTCTTCCACTGTGCTTTGAAGTTAGATGCTGTAGGTTTTTTTTTTCCCCAGGCCACTTGCTATCAGGGTTCTAGGGGCTTTCATTCTGCTAGTGTACCATCAGAACAAAATGTATTCTTGGTAAAGTATAGAAGCACATGTGCATTTGTTATCTGTAAGAGTGGTAAAGAGGCCAGGCAGTGTTGGCACACACCTTTAATCCCAGCACTTGGGAGACAGAGGCAGACAGATCTCTGTGAGTTTAAAGTCAGCCTGGTCTACAATGCTTATTCCAGGACTGCAAGGAATGTTACACAGAGAAACTATATCGCAAAAAAATTCATAAAACAAAAACTAAAGCAAGCCCCCCAAATGTGGTAAATAAACATTGGAGTAAAATATTCTGTGCTCCCAAAAGTATGTTTTTTGGATTTTTTTTGTCTATTTGTTTAATAAGTATACAGTTTTCATTCATGGCAGAGTAAAGTAAACTCTATGTTATTATTTCCCATTGTATTTACTAATAAATCTATTTCTATCACTTTTCTTTGCTCTATTATTTAGAAAATATCTATTAAAATGATTGCCTAAAAAGGAAATATGTAAAAATAATTGAATTAAAATGATCACGCACCAAGTTCCAAACAACATGTTTAAACTACTTTAAACATTTTCCTCAGTGGCTTTAGTATGAAACCTAATAAACACCTGAGAGTTTTCAAGCTAAATGGTGTTGTCTGCTACAGTTCTTCAATAGTTTTATACAGATTATCATTTAAAGAATTACAAAGGAACCACAGTTCTCTGGCTTTAATGGTGTGTGTAACACTACCCACAGCGCATTTGTTTCTAAAGCACCATCATGTGTGCCATCTCCTAGACTCTCTTAATGACACTACAAATTACTGATGTTTTTCAGAGTGAGAAACTTAGAACAGTGAACTTAACTGCTTTAATCACTAACAGGAATAACTAAAATTTCAGGCCAGATGATCTGAATCATGAGTCACAAGTCTTTATTGCATTATGATTACTTCTATAATTCAGCATCAGATATTTATTATACATTGCCTGCCATAAAATAACTATACATATAACTGTAAAGGGCACTTCTCCAAAAGAAATTGAAAGACAGTGTTATTGTCTCAGCTCTGATTTAAAGGTATTCACTTATCAATTTGACAGGGTAACAAAGAATATTAATTTTCATGCACACATACATACATGTGCCTTATATCCAAATGTATTATAATAAGGATATGGTTGATTTGTTTGTTCTTGCCAGAATTCCCAATAAGTTCACTAAATTATATTATGAAGGTAATTGTAATATGAGTTCAAATGAGAAAACAAAAATTTAATCAAATGTTTTATATTGCCTGAAGAAACACTAGATTAATAAACGAAGGAGGGACAGTGTGAGGAAATATGAAATTGGTTAGGACTTAGTTACTATCTCTTGATGTTTTTCTAGAGGGAACAGCAAAACACTGAATCAGAGAATCCACTCAAGATTGATTCTGCAAGTAAGTAGGTACAGTAAACTAATTAAAGATCACATAATCCATCTGTTTCTAATCATATCTTAACCATGTAATTCTACTTTTGACTCTTTTTATTGTTGTTGTTGTTGTTTGTTTGTTTGTTTTATGGGACAGGTTTCTCTCTATCTTTAGTTGTCCTAGAACTCACTCTGTAGATCAGGCTGGCCCCCAGCTCACAGAGATCCACCTACTTATGCCTTTCCGAGTGCTGGAATTAAAGGTGTGCGCCATCAACACCTGGCTCTACTTTCCACTCTTTACAGTGAAAAAGTTATTGAATCTAGACACAGTCTGTTTCAAAGGCATGGGTTGGGTAAATTTATTGAATTCGTGATTTAATCCCATCATCCATAATTGAGCCTATCAATAGTCACAATGTCTCAGACTGTTACAGGTGTTGAAAGGATAATTTTCCTAGAAAATTATCTGTCATATAGAAAATGGTTGACAAAAGTTAGATAACACTGAGCAGTCATTATCACATTGGTTTGTCAAAAACACATTGACTAGTCATTAAAGTGTACTTTTAAATATTTGATCTAAATATCATAAATTATTTATGAGATAGGCTCCTTTTGGGAAGGAAAACAGAACACAAAGGGAATTTAACCAGTTATCCGTGACTATTAATATCTCCAAATGCTTCTTTTTGTGTGATTTCTCATTTATATTGGTTATTCTTTGCCTACCAATTGGCTGTTATTTGGTTGCAGTGACTCAGCCTAACCAAGTAATCAGTTTGGGTGGGTACACCTCTAAATTACATGGTGTGCCTGCAGAGGTAAAGATTCAACTCTGGAATATATTTGGTAGGTATTCAGAGTACTATAGCCTTATGACATTATATTTGCCTTCAGAAGATTACTTCCTTTTGTCACTTTAAATTTAACAACAATTTCTGGCTGTCGTTTTAGAAGTAGGACCCAAATTTTCTACACAAATACTGCATTTTTGGAGAGTAATTTTTGTGGACAGTTTTTATATTTTATTTTAATTTTAAATGTCTTGAAGAATCTTTGTGAAAAATTCACAGGCACATTAATTTTCCATGCTATTCAATTGCCATATAATGCCATTACAAATAAACCAGACTTGAAAGTAGGCATGTTTTCTCTCTGTTTTCCTGCATTCACATTTGTACAGGTGAAGACTCACTGAAATAACCTCTCTGGGGCTCTTTCCCCTCTTCTCCCAAGGGCGAGTTAAGTGAGAAATAATCACCATAGAACAGTAATGTATATGAGGACATGGACAAAGGACCAATCTCTTTTAAACCATAGGACTTTCTAACATCCTCTTCCTTTTGCACCTCCTCCTCATCACTGCATAATGAATTGTATCACTATTCTCATTATAATCACCATCTCTGTAACTTATACCCTTATCCTATTTTCTCTCTCTCTCTCTCTACATATACACACACACACACACACACACACACATATTCATCTCTTAAATGATATATATGTCGTAATATATATTGTTCATCTCTTAAATGGTATATATATAATGATATTATATATATATATATTCATCTCTTAAATGTGGGATTTATTTATGGAAGCACAATATCCTGCTCTGAGGAAGGAAGCAAGATGAGAAGAATCAAGCAGGCTCATCTGTAACTCAATTATGTGAGTCTGTTTTATTTTGGGAAGAATTAGCAGTGAGATAGATGAGTCACAGATCAGAAGTTATATTCTTCAATCATTATTCTAATAATGAAAGTAAGGCTGAATTAAACAGCTATCTCTTAAACACTTATGAATTTTGGATGAAAGAAAACCAGGAAAGTCTACTTAAAGTGTCAGTCACCTTCCCTTTCCTTATTTCCATTGCCTGTGCTATTTCTGAGGAGATTTTCCTTGCCTTCTGAATCTTCCAACACTCTTACCTATTTTTTCCCCTGAATAATCCCCCACAAGATAAGTGGAGAGTGTTCAGGAGCTACTTCTGACAGTCTTAATATCAACTCTTCATACATGTGAAATATTCCACTAAAATACTGTGCAGAGGACTGTAATGATAAAATATGTATTATACAAAAAAGAATTTTGATAATTTGGTCTAAAACAAAACAAAACAAACAAACAAATTTAAAAAGGTAAACCACTTTGTTTTCTGTTTAAGAGCAGCAGAGGGAACATATGTGTAGTGAATTCTCAAGGGTAGAAAAGCTAATATAAGAGGTGATGTGGGGGTTTTATTTTTAAAGTATTTGGACTCATTAAATATGTTACTAAGTTCCCTAGAGATGATAACAAATATTCCCTGGAAATACAACCTATTGCATTACAAAAGAGTAGGAAGATTACTTCTTTCTCTATAGGGGTCAAAACTTGATTTGTCAATAAAGGCTCTAATTTAACAGAAAAAAAAAATTTCTGTCAGTAGGTCAAGGAGTGAAAACAGCAGGATGATAAAATACAACACTGTGATATTATCACTACATCAATAAGCTTGTGCAGTAGCCTGTCTTAGGAGGAGCTCCTCACCTACTGAGTGTTAATTGCTGCTAACAACTGACAGCTAAAAGACAGAAAATGTCTTCCAGAATGTTTGTGGAAGCAGGTACAAGGATATTTCCCACACCCCTTTGCAATCAGGCTTATGTGAAGTCCAGGAAAAGCAACAATGTTCTCCTCCAGAGAATCCTCAAGAGAACATAGAGCTCAGAAGACATTTAAAAAGTTTTATGAAGTTTCGTGAGTTTTGCATTCCTGTGAATTCTAGTAGCATCAGGGAAGGTTCAGAGAGCTCCACATGATTTTAACATACATCAAAACCCTCATGCATTTATTGATGGGTAAGAAAACTAGAAGCAAGGAAAAACTGAAAGAAAAAGAGAAAACTACTTTTTTTTCTTTTTAAAAAAGAATACACTTAATAAGCAGGAAGTCAGTTTCTTTGGCAGCTCAAGGTTGCCTTTGAAATATTTAAAAGTAATATATGCAAATAGGAATAGCCTATTCATTAAGACGGACTAGAGAAGTAGACAAATGTGTCAATTTAAGGGTTAAACTATAAAATATTAAAAGATAAAAGCAAAAGCTTTGGGGAGTTTTCAGGAGATGAAGAATTGCTGTAGGAAATGTCAGCCAGGACCTGTACCTGAATACTCAAAACTAATGCTAGCATCCAGAATAATTGTAAACACAATAATATTTTCTTCTTACCTTCTTCTTGTACCAATGAAAATGCAGATTATACTTTTAAACTAAGTGGTTCACTTTTGTTCCAGAACATGGGCTGTTTCTTTAGTCTGACTCAATATATGAGGCTACAAAAATCATTTTATTAGGATAAACACTAACTAGATATAAATATAATGACATTATCCCTAAAGTCCCAAATAAATATTAAGGTGTAGAAATTAGATTTCTGTTCCTGTTAACTATAAAACTATAATTGTTTTTTTTTGAGATAGAGAGACAAAAGTAACTGAGTTTGGAGAGAGACAAAAGTAACTGAGTTTGGTGGCATTTGGGGAAAATGCCTTGCCTTTTTTCTCTTTGTCCTCTGTATAAATATTTGATATGTATCCTCTCATCATTTATAAATTTTAATTGCTAATGATAAATAATGGGGATATCTAAGATCCATGCTTGTACTGTAGGACTTGATTTTTTTCATTTAATAAATTAAATAAAAACCTTTAGAAGAAAACTAAAGGACATAAACGGGTTTTAGGCTCTTGAATGTTTTCAGATATATTATTAAAATAAATATGGACCTGGGGGGAGGTGGGAGGACCTTGGTCTTAGCATAGAGTGGGGAACCCTGATGGCTCCTTGGCCTTGAGAGGGAGGGAGGGGAGGTATGGGTGGAGGGGAGGGGAGGGAAGGGGGAGAAGGAGGGGAGAGAAGGGGGAGAAGGAGGGGAGGGAGGGGGGAGGAGGAGGGAAGGAGATGGAAATTTTTAAATATAAAAAAAATAAAAAAAATTAAAAAAAAAAAAGAAAAACAACAAAAAAAAAACATTAAAATAAATATAAATTCTGTACATATTATTTATGCACTGATAAAGTATGAACTAATTAACTTTTCTTCTTGTTTCTATGGCAACAATTGCATCATGCAAGTGGATCTGAGATATTTTGTTTTTTAATTATATGAATTAGAATTCAATACAGCACATTAAAATTGTTTTAATTTTAATTAGACAGTGTCTAACTGGTACAGATTTAAAGAGGCAAAATGACTGATTCAGCTAAAAACAATGATTCTGGTTTCCCCTATTACCGATTACTCAACAGCTGTAGAGTTGTCTCAGTTTCCAAGCAGTCACTCATCTCTGTTGCTTTTCTAGATATAATCTGTCACCTCTCAAACTATGAGATGTCCTTGGTACTTGTGGATCTTTCCTCCTTAATATACCATATTATTTTTTAGAATTTGTCTTGTTCAAATGTACTTCTTATTGTCTCTTGACAGCATTGAATTCTATACCCCACCAAATTCAGAGGAATATTTCTTAGTTTACTAAAAATCAAAAGATTAACTCATCTAGAATTACAGAGTCGCTTGTGCGTATCTTAGGATGTCACAACTAATCTCCTAAAATATGCACATTGTTATTGGAGTCAAATACATGTACTATGCAAAATTATTTTAGAGCCATTTTCTTTGAAGAAAATATTTAAATATGTAAACCTATACCTTTACTTTCTACTTTCCATTATTTGATGAACATGCAAGAACAATGGAAATATGATCCTAGGACCATTTAACAGATTTTATGGACAGTTACATGTTCCACCTCTACTGGGTGTGTCCTAGAATTCTGCAACAATAAATGTTTGAAGCTCTTATTTAAAATAGAAACAACTACTTATACATGGAAAAGACATTGATGAGGCTTTCTAGAGTCTGTATCAATAAGGATTTACAATGAAATAACAGGTAAAGTACAGTCTTTATTCATTAGAAATGATAATGAATCATAAAAGTACAGATAAGGTCTAGCAATGGCTCAGTTGTTAAAGGCAATTGTTCTTATGAAGGTCCTGGGGTCAGTTACCAGCACCCTTGTGATGTTTAACAACCATTGGCAACTCCAGAATAGTCAATGCCCTCTTTGGTCTTCACAGGCACTACATGCACTTGGTGCATAGACATACAAGCAGTCAGAAACACACATATACATAAAATAAAAATGGAAAAACTTTAGAAATAAATGAATAAATATAATGTACAAAGACAGTGCTGAGAGCAAGAACAATCTAAGGCTTTCTGAGAAAACCTGGTGGAAGAAAAAAAACCTAGCTTAGCAGTCAATTTTGCAAGGCCACTCTGGGGCTGGGATTAAGGCCTCTAAGAAATTAATGTTTCAGTTTTTGGAAAATCGGCTTCCTTCTCCTGCTCCCAAAGAAACTGGAGTTATCATTCTTAATGTCACCGTGTACTCAGTCCTTAATGTTCTTGAGATGCCCTTTGTTCTATTTGTATATTACTTGATTAGACTCCTGTTGACTTTGTCCCATTGTATGATAGCTTTGCCTGCTCTGTCCCATTTCTCCCCAGAAAATAGTATATAAAATGCTGAACTTCTTAATAAGCTTGCTTGGCAGAAAACATAGCTTGTGAAAGACTACTGTTAGAGCCAATGTTACATTTTAAGTTTTAATTACCATGCCTAAGAGATCCATGAAACAAAATGACTCTGATCTGAAAGCCCTTGTCCAAGGGCAGATAGTCTTTGAAATGCTAGAGGCTATTGTTTATGGGAGGTAACAAGCCATGTGTTTTTCATGCCCCTGAAGAAGTTTCTTTGACCCATCTGCACTGGCTTTACTTGATTACACAAGGGTGAAAGGTTTGTAGTCAGGATATATGCTTGACCCAGATTGGATCTGATTGGAAATGCAATAAATTAAGCCCTTTTTAAGCCCTTGCCATTCTTGATTCTGGGTCATTTCCCAGGAACCTGGGAACAGACCTAGCCAGACCCCGTCAACCTGCCCAGTATTTCATAAAAGATTGCTTCAAATTTGGCTTTAGGCTGTGGTCTTATTCTTGATCAGTAGGATTAACATTACCTGGCCTCAGACTTTCCTATCTCTTTAACTTCCGGTCTCCTGGTTTTATCTCTTAGAATCCTGTCCTGAAGACCAACCTCTTTGTCCAGGTCAATACATATGTTGCGACCACTAGAAATGGCAGTTTGATAACTGAAATAAAGAAACAAATATAAAATGTCTTGATTGATTCATTCAGTTAAAACATCATAGACTTAAATTTAAGGCATTTAGGATCTATCCATGACTCTGTTGTGCTTGAATAGTTTTTAAAGTAAGTTTGTGCTTTTTTGTTATCCATGGAGGTAGGCATAGACCACAAAACTCTGAGAATACTTTCTAGTATCGCTTTTATAAAGTCTTAGCAAAAATATCAATATTCTAATACTGTGTGCGATAGTTTAAATGTTGAGGTATTTTTGAAGTCAAAGATAATAATCCAAGCATATATCTCATTAAATTTTATATTTAAAATTTGTATTAATATAAGGGTTACTGCCCTGAAGATTTACATATTTAATTTTTCATGCTAGTTGATACAGGCAGCTTATTTATTTTTCTATTAGGAAGGACAGAGGAGTTTTGAAAGGAAGAACTTCATAATCATTTTACCTCCTACCAGCAGGCTTTAATTTTGGACTCATATTTTGAACATATTATCCAATTATGTATACCAATGTCCCATTTTACCTTGTTTAATATATAAGTATATTTATTTTATGGGTATGTTTTTTATTTTAAATTTTGTTCTAAACTAAAATATTTGGTTTCAATAGTGACCTTAATCAATAGAGTAAAAAATAAGTAAGAGTAAATGTCAAAAACATTATTGTTATCCTAAATGTCAAAATTGGGCCTTGATCTTCTTACTGATTATTCTCATTTTTGTCATTACTGATACTCTGAATTTTATAGCAATTTGGAATTAATTGGAGTAATTAAATATATTTATGTGGTAGTGGATCAGCAATTTTAGAACTTAATGAGAGGACACATAGATTAAGCTATATTAATTGCAAATTATGGTTTGAAAATTGTAATACAAATACATTTCCATAGATTTTAATAATAAATTTACAAATGCAATGTTCTCTTCAAAAGCTAAGAAATTCCTAGGGAAACACAACACCAGGCAGGAGAAGCCCTCCTTTGAGTAGTAACTGGTCACGGCTGTCTAAAGAAATCCCAAAGTATACAACTTACTGCTATTGTCCTTGCTTGCACCACAGAAACAGAAGTTAAGTCCTTTTTGCTGGTGACACCATGCACAATTTAAACACAAATAACAATCTGAAAAGAATTAGTGTCATTAATACTTCACTCAACAGATAAAAAAGGAAAAAAATATTGAGATCTGGGTGGCATATAACAATTTTGATTCACTAAGCAATGGTCAGCACTATGTCTTTATAGAGTAATAAAGACAGTGGTAGATTGTTGAGGTGGCTCAATGGGTAGAGGCTTACTCTGCATATGCTGGTTGAACATGAGCTCAATAAATATTGAATATGAGTTCACTTCCTACAACATGTTTAAAGGTAGAAGCAGTGAATTGATTCAGCAACACTGTTTTCTGGGGTCCACATATAACCATGCAATGTATGTGTACACACACACACAAATAGTAAAGGAAATAATTTAAGAACATGTTCTCTGGTGTAGTAGTGTTATGAACACCACATAAATAACAAACCATATTTTGATTGCTATTATTGGGTTAAAAATTTATTATTAGACTATCTTAAGCCTTAGAAGAGAGCCAACTATGCTTATTCTTCTCTACTCATAGATTAATTCATTTTCCAACATTTGGAAGAGAAGAATCTATTTATAGTAGATGATGATAAACAAAGACCCATACCTGACCAAGATGCAGAAAATGAGAGACTGTAAAATGCCCAGCCCTAAATAAAATGTGTACCATAACCTTCCCCCAAGGCTCAGTGATCATTAAAGAAGGTGGAGTAGAAGAGTGGAAGAGTCAAGGTTGTCTTTGTTGGTTTCCACATCATGATATTGACCCACATTGTTCAAATAATTCCCCCCTCCTCTACAACTGCACTCCAGGAACTCAGCTCAGTGCTTTGCTGTGGATCTGTACATCTTCTTCCACCAGTTACTAGATGAAGGTTCTATGATGACAATTAGAGTGGTCATCAATCTGATTACAGGGGAAGGCAAGTTTAGGCACCCTCTCCACTATTGCTTGAAGTCTTAGCTGGGATCAACTTTGGGGATTCCTGGGAATTGCCCTAGCATTGGGTTTCTTCCCATAATGACTACCTTTATAAAGATCTCTTTTGTTTATCTCTTTCTTTTTCCCTCCCTCAACTCAACCTTTCTGTACCCTCCTATTCTCCTCTCCCTTCTCCTTCAGTCTCCCTGCCACACCCATTACTCAAGAGATCTTATCTATTTCTCCTTCTCAGGGGCATCCTTGCACATCTCTTTTAGGGTCCTCCTTGTTACCTAGCTTCTAAGGAATTGTGGATTTTAGCCTGGTTATTTTCTTTATGTCTAATATCCACTTATGAGTGAGTAGATGCCATGTTTGTCTTTCTGGGTCAGGGATACCTCACTCAGGGTTTTTCTCTAGTTTCATGCATTTGCCTGCAAATTTGAAGATGCCTTTTTTTTTTTCCACTGAGAAAAAATTCAATGTGTAAATATACCACTGACTCTGGACTGGGGAACCTGCATAGGACCAAACTAGGTTTGATAAATGTGGGTAACAGTTCTGTGGCTTGGTTAGTTTGTAGGATCACTGGCAGTGGGACCAAGATTTATCTCCAGTAAATGAACTGAAATTTTAGAGCTCATTCCCTATAGTGGGAAACATTGCTCAGCCTAGATACAGGGTGGAGGGACTCATCTTGATATGCCAGACTTTGTAGACACTACATGGGAGGCCTTGACCTTTTGGAGGAGTGGATGGGAGAGATTGGGTAGGGGAAAGGTAAAGGAGGACAGGGTGAAGGAGGGAGGGGGAACTGTGGTTGGTATGTAAAATGAAAAAAAAATTTAAATAAAAAAGAAAACCTAAAAAAAGAGTCAGGGATGAAAGATGAGTACAAGTACACAGTGGTTCATGGACAGAGCAGGGAAGCAGCACATGAACTCATCACTTGTGACAGCACACACAAAACCTGCACAAGGTCAAGCTAGACTGAATCTCAGCATTGAGCATACGTGGGAATTAACTCCTACCCCAAACCAGAGACATTTTTTAAATTGTTTGCTGCTAGAAGAGCAAGAGTTTTTTTTTTTTTTTTCTCTCCAAGAATGTAACCCATGTTAAATCAACCATGCTTTGGAGAATGGCCACACATTCAAGTATATTTTGGCAGTACAAATTGAAATTCATGGGTTAAGCATAATAGAAGGACAAAAAGTTGGCTGGGTGGGCAAGAGGGATAGATCTAAGAGAGTTGTGTGAAGATGATCAGAAAAATGTATAAAATTCTCAAAGAACTAATAGGAATATTTTTAGAGAAACAATACAATAAGGAAATTTATTCCATTAAGGGAAACAACAGTATATCACAGTATTTAATAAAAAAGTGAAGAAAATATCAAAAACAGAGCAAAAGTATTAAAAACCATGAAGCAGAGAACAATCTTTTAAAAATATTTATTTATTTATATATTTTATATATATATGAGTGCTCTGCCTTCATGCAAACCGGAAGAAGGAACATGATCCCATTAAAGATGCTTTTTTTTTTGGTTTTTTCGAGACAGGGTTTCCCTGTAGTTTCTAGAGCCTGTCCTGGAACTAGCTCTTGTAGACCTGGCTGGCCTCGAACTCAGAGATCCACCTGCCTCTGCCTCCCGAGGATTAAAGGCGTGCGCCACCACCGCCCGGCTCTTAAAGATGCTTTTGAGTCACCATGTGGTTGCTGGAAATTGAACTTAGGACCTCTAGAAGAGCAGTCAAGAGCTCTTAACAGCTGAACCATTCTCCAGCCACCAGAGCAACAATCTTAAGTGCTGAATGAAAGTATGAAGCAGATTGTCCAGTTCTGAACATTTAAGATCCACAGCTGATGGTCTGGAGCTGAAAGAGTCACATTACTCTCTGCTACTTGGCTTATATATCCTTTGTCAAAAACAATCATGACATTGCAAACAATGGATCAAAACTGGATCAAAGAAAACTGAACCCTATCACTAGAGAATATAAATTAATTAAGAAGTCTGTATTTCTTCAAGAAATGTCATTTACCCAGATTCTAAGACAACTTGCAAGTTTAATAACTATTGTGTTACTGTACTCTAAAGAATTTTAATGAGAAAAAACAAGACTCTCTCTTTTTCAAAAAGAAAATGTTATTTTATCATCCTTAATATAACGAGAAGAAACATACAACAACAAAAATATAAACAAAAATTGCTGTGTTGTGTCTACAATAGAAAGATATGAGCAACAGACCTTATGTATTCTCACCCAATTCAACAATTCAAGCCTACTATTGCTTTATCATTTTATATCTTTAAGTAATAGATATGTTTTATTTTTTATTTTATTTAAAAAAGATTATTTTTCTCACAATATATGTCCTGATTATAATGTTCTTTCTACTCCTTCCAATTCCTCCCACCTCCCTCCAGTCTGTATCCACTCCCTTTGTCTCTCATTAGAAAGCAAATAGGTTTCTAAGGGATATTAATAAAATAAAACAAAGCAAAAATGAACACACTGGAATTGGACAAAACAAAGAGAAGGAAAAGAACCCAACAAAAGGCAAAAGAACCAGATGCCTACTCAGAAATCTCATAAAAACTTTAAAGTGAAATCTGTATTATGTAGAGGACCAGTGAAAACTGTCTCAGTCTCTGTCGGTTGACATGGTACTGATTTAAAGGACCTTGTCTTCATGATGTCCTCCATCATCTCTTGCTTTTACATTCTTTCTACCTTGTCTTCTCTGAGGTTCCCTGAGCCCTGTGAGGAAGATTTGATGGAGACAACCTGTTTAGAACCAAGTGTTCTAAGTTTTCCCACTTTCTACATAATGTATGATAGTCGTTGTCTGTATTTGTTCACATCAATTGCAGGAGGTAGCTTCTCTGATGATGACTGAGCAAGGCCCTGGGCTATGACTATGTCATTAGAAGTCACTGTATTGCTGGTGTTTTATTTATGTATGTATTAGAACAGCAGTATTTGTTTTTAATCCTAGATCCCTGGATTATCCAACCTCAGGTTCTTGCTCATCTAAGCAGTGTTGAATATGGATTCCATCTCACGGAGTAGGCCTTAAGTCAAATTAGGCATTGGTTGGTTACTCCCACAAATTTTGTTCCGCCATTGTCTTGGCATTCTTGCAGGCTGGACATCATTGTAGATAAAAAGGTGTAGAAATTAGCTCGATTCAGGAAATAACCAGATTAGCTAAAGGATAAAGCAATTATATTTTTATTTATTATAAGGAGAAATCTCATTAAACAGGAATGAGAAGTCCAAGCACAGCTGTGCCCCATGGGAATCACACAAAGAAAGCACACCTGGGTCGTGTGCCTGTTTTTCTGTCTTGTCTCAGAAAGCCAAGCCTTAACTTGGATCCACCTCTTACAGATAATTGGCTAACAAGGTTACCTCATTACCTCCTTCTTTTGTCTAAACAAGAATAATCCAAATACAAAACTATATACAATAAAAAGAAATATCAAGTATGAAATTACAAAACAACATAAGCAATATTAAGTAAGGAACACATGACAAATGTTTTAATAAAGATTCTATTTCAAAAAGTGGGGAACCCTGATGGCTCCTTGGCCTTGAGAGGGAGGGAGGGGAGGTATGGGTGGAGGGAAGGGGAGGGAAGGGGGAGAAGGAGGGGCGGGAAGGGGGAGGAGGAGGGGCGGGAAGGGGGAGGAGGAGCGGAGGGAGAGGGGAGGAGGAGGGAAGGAGATGGAAATTTTTAAATATAAATAAAAATAAACCATGAGAAAGAAAAAAAAAAGTCTAAATCTTGCATCAGAAGTAAGCTTGACTAAATCGTGAGAGGAAGGTAACTATGACTATCTAATCTTTAACCCTTCGAAGGCCTGAGAAGGGAGATAGTATTACTTGAGTAAGCAGGAAGCGCAATTTAGCAGCTTCCAACATATGCAGTATATGACAGAGACAGCTGGCTGCCTGAGCGATCACTCAAAGTCTCATTTGCCACACTGAAGCAACCACCTTTGGCTAAGGTCTAGCATAGCTGATAGACCATTGTTAGAGGCAGGAAATTTGTTCAACGGTAAGAATAATATATAATGCAATTTGAAAATATATCCTAAAAGTTGTATCAATATACAAAATGTCCTAGACAGAAGTAAAAACATGCTATATATACAATCTGAGAGAATAACTTGGCATACGTGTACAAATACTGTAAACAGAAATAACAAATATAATTTGAACTTGTATCAATATACAAAAAACTATACCAATGTAAAATACAATAGCTCACAAGTATTTACTCTTTTACCCACTATTATTATCCTTTTTTATTTTTGAACCCACATAGTTTCCACCCCAACCATCTATATTATACAAGTAATAATCAACAACCCCTAAATGGTGTTCCCAACCATGAGAACAAACTTTTTGGGAGAGGGGACTTCATCCTCTAGAATTGTTTCCAACTGTCATGGGGGCAATGTTTTCTTGATGGGATCCTGCAAAAGTAAAGTGATGGCTAAGTTTAGATTACTGTCTAGTATAGTTGCAATTTATGAGCAGTCAATAGGGTTTTTACCAAAGTTTGTATTTGGACTTCTGGCCAGAATGTTATGAGAAGATGCACCATGTCAGCAGCTGATACCCCAAAAATTGGTCTTATAGTAGTGCTATCAGCATCATGATGTCACCTCAACCAGGTACAGTTGTTGCTGTGGGGCCCCATCTGATCTGACCTTTAAAGACCCAATGATCTTTTTATATTCTAAGTTGACATTTTTAAAAGCCAAAAATTTAATTAGTACATATCTAACTTTTGGGTCTGTTACCACTATTTGTACAGCCTTAGTTATGCTTTGTAAAAAGTCACTAAAAGGTTCTCTCTGACCCTGTTTAACGCTAATATATAATTTAACTCTCTTTCCTGGTTTTTCATTCCTGTCCCAAGCATTTAAAGCTGCTGTGTTATATAGGGATGAGGTGTGTTTATCTTAAAGAGCTTAATCCTGAGGATCAGAGCAAAGTCCCTGGGCCAGAACTTATTTGATCTTGGGAAATCTCAAGGCTTTTGTTGTTGTTATTGTTGTTGTTGCTCTAAAATTTTTGTCTCTTCTCCTAGTAGTACCACCAAAGCAACTGCAGATCCATTTTTTATGACTGGTGAGATTAACTGAATCCAGTCTTGTGGTCTTCCTTTGTTGCTTGAAGCCCACATTTTGACCATATCCCTAATGAAGGATGAATGTATTTTATAAGATCCAATTGCTTGTTTAAATTTTTTTAGATTAGTCATACATATTGAATCCCATGTATATTTTGACTATCTTAGGGTATTTGGTACCAGATGCTCTTTTTGATGATATCACCTGAAAAGCAGGTATAACTCAGGGCAAGCTATCCTGGAGTTTGGTATGTACTGATGAGGCTAAATTTTGTCTTTGAACCTTTTGTCCCTGGTAATCAAATTTGATAAATTTCTCAATCTTTTTAAATCTTTTTACCACCACCTTTTGTAAAGTCCGGATCTTCTGTCCAGTATTTTATTTGAATGCCCTCATTGAGGATTTCAAGGTGTGACGTCTGTCCAGTAGAGATAATGTCTCATCTATGGAAAGAATTTTTATAGAATGTATATTACCTTCCTGAAGAAACATTTTATTAGTCAATCTATCATAACCCTTTGACATAGTCTGATTAATACATTCAAGAGTATGAATTCTCTCATACAAAGTCTCAGAACCCTCTGTCATTGACTGGATTTTTTTTGTCAAATTGTATCCTTTTTTAGAATGTTGAATTTTTCTTTGAGTAGATTATTATCAGTCTGTAAAGACTGTATTATTTTTTAAAGTACTTCATTCAACAGGGTTTTGTTAGTCAAATTGTTTGTATCCTTCTTCAGAGTTTTGAATTTTCTTTTAGTAGATTATTATCAGACTGTCAAGACTGTAACATTTTAAAAAGTTTTATTATAAAACATGCTTTTAAGGAGAACATATAAAAGACCAAACTGATCCTCAGAATCAACTAGAAAGATGTAGGAGGAAAATTATATAAATATTACATGACATCACACATAGTATAAATGAACTAGCTAGTGAACTCCTGGATTGCAAAGTTGTCTGTAACTTTTCCTTTTAAATTATAAATTTATAATTTATATTTTAAATTATAAATTTTATCTGTGGTTGATTTTGAGCTGGAGTATATGCAATAACTGTTACCTGTCAGTGGGTGTCATTGCACACTTGAAGCCACATGGCTGGTTTGAATCTGATTTAGAGTTAAATGCTGAAAGATATGCAATGGAACTCTGAAACACAGCCTGCTACTACACAGAGAGGACCAAAAGAGAAGACCTAGAGGTAGGCTGCTCCAAAACCCATGAGACACAGACAGTGACAGTATAGAGCAGACCAAGATCAGTTACCAAGACACAATCACTACAATGATTAGACCAAGATGCAAAAAACACCATTGGCATCAACTGAAGGAAGAAATGGTAGATACCAATGCAAGAATTCATCAAACAACCTAAAATGCAGCATATTAACACTAGAACCCAGTGGCCATACATCAGGAAGACTTGATCATTCTAATCCCAAAGAAGAAGAAGAAAAAAATTAACTTTACAAAGATGATAGAGAACTTTAAAGTGAAAATGAAAAAGTCCCTTAAAGAAATGGAGGGAAAAACAAACAAACAAACAAAAAACAGAAGAAATTAATAAATCTCTCACAGAAACTAAAGAAAAAACAGGTGAAGAAAAGAGTTCAAAACTTGAAATATGAAATAGAAGCAATAAAAAACCTACAAAGTGAGGGAATTCTGGATATGGCAAATCTGGGTATATGAATGAGAACTACAGAGGCAAGAATAACCAACACAATACAAGAGATGGAAAAGAGAATCTCAGGGTTTGAAGATACTAAAGAATAAATAGATTCATTGGTCAAAGAATGTATTAAATCCAACAAATTCTTAACACAAAGCATCCAGGACATCTGGCACACCATGAAAAGACAAAACCTAAAAATAATAGGGATAGAAGTAGGAAAAGAAGTTCAGCTCAATGGCACAGAAAATCTATTCAACAAAATCAAGAAGAAATTTTTTCCAAACTAGAGAATGATATCCCTATAACGGTATAAGACGCTTACAAAACACCAAATAGACTGGACCAAAAAAAGAGTCCCCTTGCCATATAATAATCAAAACATAAAACATACTGAATAAAAAAGAATATTAAGAGCTGCAAAGGAAAAAATTCAAGTAACATATAAAGGTAGACCTGTCAGAATTAACACTACTTCTCAGCGGAAACCATGAAAGTCAGAAGGTCCTCAGCAGATACACTGCAGATGCTAAGAGACCACAGATGCAAGCCCAAACTAGTATACCTGCCATGTCTTTCCCTTACAGTGGCTTGTACCCACAAAATATATAAACTCTTTCATCTTTAAGTTGTTCTTGTTTGACATTTTGTCACAAAACAAGAAAGCTAGTACAAAACTCTTTATAGTATTTCTAAGGATTTGATTTTTGTTCATTTTTTCTCACATCCAAGTCCAAACATTTAAGTTTCTATGGAAAGGCATTCACTTACTTAAAGCTACCATTTGAACATTTTTGTATTTTTCTGACTTTTAGGAATGTGTTGCTTTGCTGTTGCTTGGGTAAAGTATTTATGGTCTGTGATATTGAGATGATTCAGAAGTAGTTTTGGTCAATATGGCAAGACACTGTAATGGAACAGAGGCTAAGATCCTAAGATCTAAGTGCAAGCAGATCACATTTGAATAACATTGCTATATACCAGCTATGTCACCTTGGAAACCTTCCTTCATATGGTGTTTCACCCACTTACCCATTCATAGATTTGAGATAATAATAAAACCCATGTAAAGAAATTGATTACAAAGTTTAAGTTGGTTATTTAAATAACCTGGTCATTTAGGATATAGAGTACATCTTAAAATATTTGCAGTTCTTGATATTTTCTATTTATCATATATTGTTCATTACTTATCACACAGGCAATGGTTTGGGTCATAGTGGTCTGTTATAAATAACACAAGTATCTACAAGTGTATACTTTAACAATATAAAAGCAAAACAAAAAATAAGAAAATAAAAAATTGTCACTTTAAATTGTACAATTGATTGTACATTACATTTAGCACTGTTCAATATTCTAAATTTCATACTATTTTATTTATGGTTTTAATTTCGTTTGTTTTATATAAAGTTGATATACTATCTTTCTCATTGGACAAGACTATTTATGGTTTTAATTTTTCTAGAGTTGTAATGGGATCCCAATGTTTTCATGTGTGATGTTTATATGTTTATAGTTTTATTCAAACCTCTAATTGCACATTTGTTCTTTCCATGATTCATTAATCATCTAGGAGAGCATTGTTCATTTAGTTGTGTTTAGTATAATTTTTCTATAAATTCTGATGCTTAATATTCATTCATGAGACATTGTTAATCAAGAATGAAACAGATTTCAACTTCTGACTTTGAATTTTTAATTAAATACTTAAATTTTGTCTTTAAATAGGTAATACTTGTTCTAACTAAGATATTTAAACTTTGATAAGGTAACTTTGATAAGGTTATGTCTTTCTCTTTGACTGCTAAGCTCAGCTAATTAATAGACTATTTTATGTTTATATCCCAGGGTCCTTTCTACACACACACACAGACACACACACACACACACACACACACACACACACATATAATGCATATATACATGTGTTTATTCTTCACTTATGAAAATGATACCATTGTTCTACATATTACTTTTTAATTTCAAATATATATTTCACAATATTTATTGTGTTAGAAACTTTTCAAGGGGAGATGCAATGCCCATGTATGCACACATGCACACACACACACACACACACACACACATACACACATGTACAACTCTTCACCCATGAAACAGTACCCACGACTGACCAATGTAATAATTGCACCAAAGATAAAAGCAGTTTTATCACTGAAAAACCATCCCAGCATTGGTGAGGATCCTGGAAATTGACAATCCTGAAGCCTCTCGACAAAACTCCTAGGCAACCCTACAAGTCTGAGAAACATGTTCTGTGCAGTCTGCTGCTGAGTCCCCTTGCATAGCACTTGCTGTTTCTGTAGACCTGGGGAGGGGACCTTCAAGAATCTTTTTTTCTGTTTTCCTGAATATGTGACACTTATTTTCCTTTTGTGTCTAGTGAGACTCTCCATTACCTCCTGAAGAGAATATTTCAAACCAGTGGGAAATGCTTTGCATCAGTATTCCCTACTGACAAGAATATTCACAGTGTTCTCTGTTACTGTTGTTTGTGGCTGAATTGGTAGTGTATTGGTTTATCAGAATACATCCAATCATTTTTAAAGGAACATTATATTCTTCTCAAACTTATGTAATTATTAACAATACTATACTCATTATCTGCATACTTAAGTCATTTCCCATATGCAAGAGCAAATATGTAGGGTAAATTCCTAAAAAAGAAACTGCTGGTCAAGGGTTATCCATGATAGACAATATTGCTGCATATTCAGTTGCTCTCTGAACTTGAAGATCAGAATAAGGTGGTTGGAATTAGGATAGTAAGAATGCAGATGGAAATATTATCTTTCACTCTAAACTGTAAACACATAATTCTTGGAGAAGAAGATGAAGTTCTCTACCATAGGAAGCAAACAGAAGTCCCCAAAAAGATTCTAAGTGGATATATGATTCTTTAAATAGCATCAAGTGAGTCCTGAAGGAGACAGCCTCCTCTGGGTCTTCCATTTCACACAGGAATCGATAGCTCTGGGGAGAGTGATGGCTTCTTTCCTTATAGGATGTCCATTTCTATTGGGCAGGAGAGCCATTAGTAGAAATACTCAGGGACCTAGGAACATTTGCTTTCAAACATTTTAAAGTGCATTTTTGCATAGAGTTTCTTTGGGGGCCTGATTTCTCATAAGCAATATTTTTCCAGAAAATGATTATTTTGTTTTTGTTGTTGTTCCTTAATGTGTTTGTTTAAAATCAAAATTGTTTATACTTCTTTCAGTTTTCCAGTTCTGTGAGATACAATTTTTATCCGTTCTTGCTTTTCATGTTGTTATTTTTGCCTTTTGTCTGTAGTAATTTATTTTTTAAGATTTATTTTTTCTTATGAGTATGAATATGTGTGTGTATGCATACCATATGTACATGTGTGCTCATGAAGGCTAGAAGATTATTTGAGCATAAGTTACAGGCATTTGTAAGCCAATTAATACAGGTTCTGGGATTCAAGCCTGCATCCTTTGGAAACACAGTAAATGCTTTTAATATTTCCAGGACAGAATTTCACATTAATTCATTTATTTTGAGACATTTCTTTCATACTTACTTTTCCATTTTCTTTTAAGCAATTCTGTGATTTAATTTTTTAATACTATTGCTTTAACCATATTTAACATGATTTTATATATTTAATTTTTTATGTTTATATATAACATTTTTCACTTTACAGTTGAAAGGTAAATTGTTAACCTAGAAAATAAGAGGAAGAGAAAATTTAGCAGCCATTTACACTTTTCATATATATAAAATGCATATATGTAGAATGATGGAGATATTGATAGCCATGAACTTGAAATCTACATGGCACAAGATACAGCAACTTAAAAGTAAGCATTATCTCCCCTAACGCAGACATACTCACAAGTTCAAAGGATTGTTATTCCTCCCAAAACACAGGCATGCTGTAGATGTCTCTCTAGCTCTCCTGTGTTTTAAGTGTGCCAAATGTTTATGAGACCTATGTTTCTTGATGTTTACAGGTCAGAACATGCAATCCTACCTCACACTCTTGAGTAGATCTTCATTTTAGCAAGTGCTCGCCAAGGACTCACCTTGTGCTTAAATAAATAGTGGAAGAATTAGATAGGGTTACAAGGTCTTATGTTACCTTTTATTTTATATTAAAAAGAAAGAGGGGCTGGAGAGATGGCTCAGCGGTTAAGAGCATTGCCTGCTCTTCCAAAGTTCCTGAGTTCAATTACCAGCAACCACATGGTGACTCACAACCATCTGTAATGGGGTCTGGTGCCCTCTTCTGGCCTGCAGACATACACACAGACAGAATATTGTATACAGAATAAATAAATAAATATTTTTTAAAAAAAAGAAAGAAAGGAAGGAAGGAACAAAGGAAGGAAGGAACAAAGGAAGGAAGGAAAGAAGGACGGAAGGACGGAAGGAAGGAAGGACGGAAGGACGGAAGGATGGAAGGAAGGAAGGAAGGAAGGAAGGAAGGAAGGAAGGAAAGGTGCCATCTTTGTAGTGCTTTAGGCCCTATGGAGTGTTACAGAGGTGACATTTGGTCCTTGACAAAGCAGTGACTGAGACGGAGACTTCCTTTTTTAATTTCAAATTGGAAAGACACCTTGGTGTTTTGGTGAAGGACAATGCTAATTTATCTATAATTAAATGATTATCCATATATTCTCCCTGTCGATATATTTGAAGTCTCATTTTCTCGTGTGAAATGACTCTTAGTATATGATTAATTCTTTCAAAACAGGCACTTAGTTTCTTCTTACTGATTTTTTACACATGAAAAATGATTGGCATTCTATCATTTTTTCTGTTACAGAGAGGGTCTACTCACTCGTGAGTTCTGGCACTTCCTTAAACAGCTGATAACCAAGAATCTGTATGAGAAGAAGCAGTATCTTGTCACTCCCACTTCGGGTCTGTTTCTTAGAGCAACTTGAGTACTGATCCAGCCTCAACAAGCACAATCACAAGAGACAAGGAGGCATGCTACAAAGACAGTACAGACACTACCTGAGAGGGTATTGGGGTAAAATCAGAGCTTGACATCTCTGAGTACAGGCTGGGGTGTTGATTGATAGTGCAGAAGGCAGACAGGTCAGAAAGGATTCCTCCATTTCTCAATTGGCTAGGCATTGTTAAGAGTAGCCAGGGACTGTTGAATAGAGAGTGTCAGATACTTATAAATATGCTCCTGGCCTTATTTAAAGGGTGCTGATGAGGCTAGAGAGGAAAGAATCTAGAAAATAGTACTTTAGTTCTGGATACCAGGTCAATGAAGTCTCATATTTGTAACAGTTCAACCCAAAAGAAGGAGCCTTACAAAATGGCAAGATCCTGCCTAACAGAAATGGTATAAAGAAGGAAGAGAATTTTTCTTTTGTTTTAACATTGCTGCTACTGCATATCTCTAGTATCAACCAGATAGTAGTTGCTGTCAGCAACATAATTCCTTGCTTAGTTTCAGCATCAGGAAGTTAATGTGATAGTCTAGAACACTGGTTATTAGGCTGTGGATTGTGACCCCTTGGGGATTAAATGGCTCTTTCACAGTGGTCACCTAAGACCTTGGAAAGCATTAATATTTATATTATAATTCATAACAGTAACAACATACAAGTATAAAGTAGCACTGAAAATAATTTTATGGTTGACAGTCACTACAACATGAGACACTGATTTAAAGGGTCACAGCATAAGGAAGGTTGAGAACCACTGGTCTCGAGAATCAGTTCTGATTATCATGCTATGTCAGCTCTCCTTACACAAGGTCTCAGCAATCTCTTACATATGCAAGACAAGAATATAGAGAAATGAAAGTTTTGTTGGATATGCATCACAGTGAAGCTAAACTTTATAAGTTATTGGACTGATAGATAAAAGAATTTAAAAAGAGGCTCAGAAGGAAGCTTGAAGACTGTGTTATTAGAATTAAGGCTAAAATACAACAGGAAAGGTGAGCTGTACCTTTGGCTACTACCTAAATGAAGGAGATGGCTAAGAGGAATTGAGAAATGCCAGACTTTTGAGTTGATAACCAGAAAGCAGTAGACTCAACAATGGAGATCTGTAAGCAGCTACATGGGGTAGGAATCTTCAAAGAGCCAGTGAGAATGCCCAGAGTATCCAAGAAAATGGGCTTAGTATATTGTCTAATATGTAGAAAGGAAAATTGGAAGGAAAGAATAGTTCAGTTCTGAGGAGGGACTTAGAGAAGTGGATAGCTTCAGTAGGAAGTAAACAAATGTAGGAGAGGGAGAGATGGATGGCGTATATAAATGAAAATCTTGAAAGGGGAGCTATTCCTCATACTGTCAAAATATGCCTTAATGCATATTCAGTTTCCTGTTCAGGTGATCGACAGGCCCATTTGGAGTAACTCTTAAGGGAGAGGATAAGAGTATATCATTATAATCTAATAATCTTTTGGCAACTGGAACTGCCATGCTTCACTTAGGTGCGGTGAACCCCCCTGGCCAGCAGGGAAGACCGACCACCGAGTTGAGGATTCTTCTCAAATCACACTTTATTGGAGCCTCTTGGTTGAAGGGAGAACAGGAAGTGAAGGGCGCAGAGCACTAAATGGCAGCCGCTTGTATAGGGAGAGCGGACACGGGTTGTGCCTGGATTGGCTACTTGCTTGTCTTTCGATGCTCCCGGCCACGGGATTGGCCAAGATTACTGAACACTACTGCGCATGATGCGAGAGGTTCCATCTACAGCCTTGCCATATATGGAGTTGTTTACTCGGTGGTGCAGGGGCTCAGCGCCATCTTGTAATGGCGGCCAGCAAATCGGCTCCCTGCATTTAGGGGCAGAAGAAGAATTCTTTTTCTTTGTTTTTCATGACAGGGTTTCTCTGTGTACCTTGGAAGCCTATCCTGGACCTCACTCTGTAGATCATGCTGCCCTGGAACTCACAGAGATCCACCTGCCTCTGCCTCCCTGGTGCTGGGATTAAAGGCACCATGCCACCACTGCCAGGATCAGAGGTAGAATTCTTATCCCAAACTTTTGACCAATAACCTGATGAAATGGTAGATTAATGAGAATTGAAGAAAAATAAAATCTATCTAGAGACTGTGGAGATGGCAAGTTTAGTAAAGTGCTAGAAACAAGAGTGATTGCCTGAGTAAGGATCTCCAGAACCTACTTAAATTATCTAGTATATGGTAGCACATGTTTATAATTAGAACATTATGCACTGAGATGGAAGGCGTAGACAGGTGAATTCAAAGAAGCTCTGGTCTACTTGGCCTGGCCAATCAAAGTAGAGTTGAGGACAACATACAAGATTACCTTTTGGCCTCCTTATATGTGTCAAGGCATGCACACATCCTCATTCATATATAGTAACACACACACACACAAACAGAGAGAAAGATTTAAAAATAAATAAATATATAAAATAGCTCAGCTTTACCAGGAAATAGTCCTTGGTTAGCAACCTTCAACCTTCCTCTATTTCAATGGCATTTTAAATCTTAATGGCAGTTATGGTAATTCCTTCTCATTTTTACTAGGTATTTAAATCCTTGGATAGTTAACTCTGGGTATTTTATCTTTCTTAAAGTCAATGTGCTACCAAGGAAACAGGAGGTGGCTTCCAAAGCTTAACATGAGTGAGGGTCCATCCTCTAAGCATACAAAATAACAACTTGACCTATCATCTCCTTGACAAGGATAAGTATAACTGGATCTCTCTCTTTACACACAGAATACACACACACACACACACATGATTTTACTTAGTGTTATAATAGTGAAAGAATTTATATCACATTGAAAAAAGTGTTAGAAAGAAATTATATACTGCAGAATTAAAATTTAAATATTTTATTTTTACTATTAGGGTTAAACCATCAATTTCAAAATTATTGTGATAAGTTGTTCTGTCTTACAGTATATTTTACAAAGCAAAACCATAAAAATCTTTTTAACCAATTTAAAATTACTTTCTATCCTTATCTTCAAGAGCAATACAAGTCAGCATTTTACTTCTACAGTGTTTATGTAAAATGTTCTTAAAATGGCCATTTCTGCAATTTATAGGAAGGAAAGCCATGTAAAGTACCCACTTCCAAACAGAATTTAGTAAGACCCTTATCACAGCAGGGAAAGGAGCAAACACTTAAGTAGACGTATTAAAAATTCATTTTTTAGCATTCATTTCCTTAGACACTCAGGAAGCACAAAACAACCAACTGTACATATACATTTTTAATCTAGGCCTTGCAGGTCACCACACCCAGAAAACAGCATTAGTGATTCTTCAGGGAGAGAAATATGAAAAGGAACTTACGATTTAATAGAAACTGAGTCCAACTGAAAAGACATGAATGTGCTAAGCTTAACTGGAACCTGAAAGAGCCAAGGGTCCAGAACCAAGATGAGATTTCAATTTCCTGACTTCACAATGACACAGCACTGTTGTTAGTTCAATTACAATAAAAGTAAACTCCTCCTAAACTCTTGCTACTTTATTTTCTAGTACATTCTACATTTTCTTGAACACACAGCTAGTCATGGAACTCCCATCTTCTTTTTTTTTCCAGGACTTGTGAAACAACATACAAGAGATAATCTAGAAACCAGGTGAGAGTCTCAGCTTATCTCCCCCCTTTCTCTTTTATCAAATTTTCTAACATTATTTAGGAATAAACATTCTTTCTTTTTCTCTATCACTGTTCCCACTCTATCCTCTCCTTCGACCTCCCTCTCCCACTTCTCAGAAAAAAGTAAGACTTCCCATAAGAAGTCAACAAAGTCTGACATTTCACTTCCAGACAAGACCAAGGCCTTCCACCTATATCTAGGATGAGCAAGGTATCTCTCCACAGTGCTCCTAGAAGCCAGTATTTATCCCTAATGCTTGAACTGATATCTATGAGGAACAACCATTCTTATATTATTCCTATTTTATTATAACTCTTGAATATTTTGCCAAGGTTAATTAAGAAAAAACTTGTGGAAATAGTGTGTTTAATAGGCCCAGACACAAGTACAACTCACATTTCTGAAGATTGTTTCGAAATGTATCAAATCAGTGACATAGATATCTTGACTAACACTTCAGTTCTGTATTTTGAATTATAATTTTAACTGGATGACAGTAATTTAGGCCTGTGCATAATACTAAACTATTGACTTTTGCTGCCTTAAATACAATTTTCATAAATATAATAATTCTATTCTCATAAATAATGTTGATTTTTATAAGGCCTCGAAATGATAAACTATCAAAATATGAATTTGAAAACACAGATATTAAAATAAACATCCTAAAGTGTCTTCAAGAAGCTAATACAAATAAAGCAATGGGAATTTATCAGATCCTAAGTATAGAAAAATTCATGGAATGCTTTCAGACAAATGGAACCTTTTGAGGAAAGATTTTCAAAACATGATTAGGAACTGCAGAACTGGTGGTTGTGACTGTGCATTTTTAAAAAATCCTCTCAAAATGTGGAATTTATAGGCAATAAAGTCCTCGTAGGAATGGATCAAACCACCAGGCAGATGAGCAAATAAGCTATTTTGTTTGTTTATTATTTATTTATTTATTTATTTCATAAAATAGTAAATGACAAATGATCTGGGGGAATAGAAGATGAAGAAATCAGAAGGAGCTATGGTAACTTTAAGGGCCACTAATGATAATACAAAAGATTGAAGTTAGGACATTAGGAATTACATATCAGTAGTGGTCTTAGAGTCAAATAACTGCTAAAAAAGACATGTCAAAGTATTTACTAACCACAGAAAGTGTGACTTGGTCAGCATAAGTTTGTTTACACATGTTTAATTGTTTGGGAAACCCAAAAGTTAATATATCTGAAATACCCAGGAATTCATAAACATTTCAAAAGTAGGTTGAATAAAGGACAACGAGCTGTTTAGGTAGGCTGTGTTATAAATAAATCCATCTGTAACAGTGTGCTCTTCAGAAATAATTTTAAATATTCTTCTTCAAGGGGTAGTTTCAACAAGAATCATCTGAGATGATGATGTCTGTGAGCATATGTAATAGACAAAAATGTCTTTGATCAGTGGTTCTTGTGTGTCCCAAGGAAAGGTGCCAATGAGGAGATTTTAAAACCATGAGAGCTATTGGAATTAAGAGGGTGGGTGGCTGTGGGGTAAGTTTGAGATGATAATATCTGAGTGAAATCAATGTCTTCAGATATCCTGGAGACAGCAATGAAGAAAATAGAAACTGAAGGCAAGAGGCCATCAGTGTCATGGCAGATGAAGTGAATGATGCTAGAATAGGCAGGAGGAATTGGCTTCACCGCTCCACTAGGTTTTGAGGTGGAATCAGTGGCAGTTCTAAGAGTCTCAGAAGAAGCTGATTTGGTTCGAACAGTAATTCAATCAGAGAAGCCCAAGTTCCCATTCATCATCATCTTCCCGTAAGGTAGCACTTAGATGACGTAGCGTTTACTGCAGCAGTGACACCAGTACCTCCTCGGGCAGCCCTGCTTCTGAAATGTTAACCTCAAATCATTCTCCTTGATGAGACCCCTATTTATTTCTTCAGCCTCATTTCTACTGCTTTTCATCTCGAGTAAAAAGAGACTTCAAATGCACCTCTCTATATTGGACTCTTCCAATCCTCAGCTTAACTTCTATCATCAAGTCAGCCAGAACAACACAGCAGGAATCGTTTCCAATATCCTTGAATTCACCTCTATGTGTTTTTTTTTTAATCCCACTAAGTTTTTAAAGTGTAGCACTTTATTAAACTGACTCTCCCTACATCTCCAGGCGAGTCAGTGTAGAAAGGAATGCAATATCAAAATGTCATGGGATCATAAAGAAAACCAAGGCTGTTAGAGCCAGCCTGAAAATTATCATCACCCAGTCATCTTGGGTTTCCAATATCATATGACTTTTCTCATTTTTTAAAGCAAACAGTTTAACTCATATCCAAACATCCTTTAAAAATATGTTTTCTATTCTCATCAGTGTCCATTATTTACGTTGTATTTTTAGCCAAATTTTAAATTTTTTCTTTCTTTTCCCATGTGCTACTTAGATTTCTTAATGTTTTCTTCTTACATCCTTGATCCTTATAGAAGTATGTGCCCATTTGAGATACTAAATCTCAGAGGCACGTCTCAGCTTTTCATTAAACTTTTTAATTTTCCCAGTGCCCTTTAAACCTGATCACTATATCCTTTGTAAATATAGTCTGTTATAACAATAGGAGACCACCCACAGCTGTAGCTCCTTGTTAACTCTTTCTCTTTGCATTCATATAAAATGTTAATTTCCATTTGAGTTGACACATAGTCATTTTAAACTATTATATCTCTTATACAAACCATTACATCCTAGGGGGAAGGGGGAGGCTCACTGAGGCATGTGGAACACACAAGAAACCACGAGACTTATGTTGCCACTCCTTGGATATGAGTAATAAACATTTACCACAGGGAATTGGCTGTTCTTTGATGCGTTGCCTGACAGTTGTGTAGAAGTCTTGAGGGATGCAGTTTGAGTAAGCTGTCACTCATTCTTGGAGGGCTTTTTAGTAAAAGAGATACTTCAGTCATTTACACTCTCATAATTCCCAATGAACTCATTGATTAAACATGGAGAAATAAGAAGAACAGAAATAGTGACATGAGGAAATGTCAGGCAACAATATCAACATCTATCCCTAAAACTTGTTTTTCATTCCGAGTTGTCAGTCTCAATGAAAGCTGTCCAACTTTCTAAATAGATGCTGCTGCAAAGCCTTTCATAACATTTTTAAAGGAAAGCTGCATCAGTAACCTCTCTGTTGCTGTGGCAAAACATCCTGATCAAGGCAACTCAAAGAACAAAGAGTTTATTTGGGCTAAGAGTTTTAGAGCGCTCTCCCATTGGTGCTCTGCTGTTCATTCCAACTCAGGGATAAAGTATACATCAGAAAATCTCAGAAAGGATTGACTCCTGCCTACGAAGAATACCATGCTGTCAAACTGTCAATGCCAACTATAGTCAAGACTCGGAGGATGCTTGCCTGGATTTACCACTCCCATGTCAAGACTGTTTAAGACCAGGACTGGAAATGGGTTAACCTCATTTAGAAAATATGTACTCAAGCTAAGAGCCCCACAAACAGGACTCCCGTTTGTCTATATATTCCCTCTCAGTGTGGCTTAGTCATATTCTTATGGTGTTACTCTCATTTACCCAGAGTCTTGTTTCTTTACTCTCACTTCCTTTCACAATGGAAAAGTCCTGAGAGATTAACCAGATTGAGGGACAAATAAGCCATATTAAAAATTGATCTCATGAAACTCTTGAACCTTCCCACTATCAAGGCTGGAGGTAACATTCTGACAGGTTTTGGGGTGTGGGGAGTACCTTCTAACATCGCACATGATGGTGAAAGCATTAAAAAGATAGATTTTTACATATGTTACAGTAAACTGGAAGATGAAGAAAAAGCCCCAGATAAAAGGTCACACTGAAACCAAGAGAGATAATATGTCCAAACCAAGTGGACATGTGCAGACATCGCCACCTATTCAGCAGGCTTAAACAACACCATCATTTTGTCTGTATGGAGGGGAATTACGGGGACTGCTCCATCTCTGAACCTAGCAATCCTGTGTATTTACAAGACAATAACCCTTACATTTTTCTTGGGTTTTTGGACCTACCTGGAGAATAAATTTATATGCAGCTAGTCATGTTTGGGATTGGCAGGATGCTTTATCATCCAAACAAACTATTAAACCCACTTTGCCCTCCCTACCCTAATGGCCTACTAGCCCAATTGGATAAACCTCTATTAGTCTTCACATTCCCCCATTTATCTTCCTCTACCTTCTCTGTCTCACCCTCCATAGGAGCCTAAAGCTTTTACAACTCCCTGGGGCTATGTTAATGAACACCATGCCTAATGATGTCCCTGCTTCAGGACACCTACTTCAATGAATCTGCCACCTCAAAATTATACCTAGCCTGCACTGGCCCAAGACTGCTGGATCTGTTTATGGGCTAGGCATCCTTTCTGTGGGTTGGAAGAAGAAATTCTAATGACTGTCTTCTAACCAGCATGCTTGTCAACTCCTAAAAACCACCTATTATGTTGGGTCATATGACTGGAAATCCTTCATGTCTTGCCATTGCAGATTACTCCCCTGCTAATTTCTCATTTTCTGCCTCTTGTACTGCGATTACTCTTAACTCTAATTTCGCTCCCACAGGAGCTGGTTTATCGATACCACAGGTCTCTTTCATCTTAGGGCCTCAGAACATCTGTATAATAATCCAGTTTATGCATATTTGTACCTGTACTTCCTCAAGTGTATGCTTATTCAGGATTAGAGGAGTCTCCTTTTAATTCCCTTTTGAGCCGCTGCACTGTCAATACAGGAGAGCTGCCCTTTCCTAATTCCAATGAAAGTAGGAAGGAGGGTGATAGGGACAACTGCCTTGAGTACTTTGGCCCTAACAAAAGGGGAAGTGGGCCTACACCAGATAAGTCATCAGAGAGATGCAGGTCTTTAAACACTTAAGTTCTCCATATATATGTTCCATGCCCATGTACAGTCTCCAAAAAAAGCACTCTTCTAAAACTGGGAATTAAATTTTAATGTCTCAGGCAGGACTTTGACACTAGGTGAAGCTTGATGGTTCTATGTTAACAAATCAGGAGGAGTTAGGGAGATCTCACAAAAGGTTAGAGAAAATTTAAATAAGAGACAACAAGAACGTGAGTCAAATAATTATGGGTATTATAAAATATTTGATTGGAACCAATGCTTTACAGTCCTCTTCACTGCCCTGAGAGCCATTATTCCTCCTTTATGGACTTGTTGTGGGTATTTGACCTTTCAAAGTTCATTAGACAATAAATGCTTCAGTTAAGCTAATGATCCTCAGGACTCAGTATTTATCCCTTAACCAAGATTACTGATTTAAAACTAATTAATGAAATAGGGGTGTGTGAAATGATTATGGTAATACTATCTTGTGCCAACTCTGTTTTGTCTGCCTAGACACTTCTCCATCTTCTAACCTTAACAGTCATATTCGCCTAAGCAATGCTTTGGGAACATTCCATGACTCTGACCATGACCTAGATATATATATATATATATATATATATATATATATATATGTGTGTGTGTGTGTGTGTGTGTGTGTGTGTGTGTGTGTGTGTGTGTGTGTGTAATTAGTGTTTATGCAAGCTTAAATAGAAAACCAAAATAAATAAAAGGATGTATAAGTCAAAAATAATTCTTATGCAGTGTTTGTAAAATACTACTAGGCTTTTCAGGCAAGCAGACGCGATTAGGCACCCCAAGTCCCCCATTAATATACTCCACTCCCCATTCCATAAGCAGAGATATAATTGTCATTTTACTCTTTAAAATGCTATACTATTGAGATATTTTGAGAACCTAGTTAAGTAAGATTTTGTTTCTCATAATTACACTGTACTTTAATCTATAACCTCAACTTGCTCTTTTCAGATGATCTCAGATGATTTCCTTAACTGCTTTTTAACTGTTTGTCTTGCTTCTGTAACCACACCTGTTTTTAAAATCCCTCCCAATGTGGTTTTGTACTATAAAAATGGTATGGGAAATGGCTTAACATTAATCTTTTGAATACCTCGTTGAGGGGACAGCCACTAGCCAGATCTTTTTTATACAAATGAAGCTTGCTTTAATTTGGCCATAATTTGGGTCAATGTTTTCAGTGCCTTTTTTTTTTTTTTTAGTTGAACTTACATATAAGGCCCCAGTGAAATTAAGACCTCTACTCAAATTCTGAAGCTGAATCCTTGCCTCTGATCATCTAGGACCAGAGCATCTCTCCTAGGGAGTGTGCACCTTGGGGATGTTCCTTGCATTCAGTTTGTTGGACTGTTAGAGCAAATGATCAGAGGGAAAAAAATACACCAAGCCTGTCTTATAATCCTCCATAGGTAAGTCATAGTTTTCTTTCTATGACATCTGTTTCTAGTTCTGTTGGGATCCCAGTTGGGAACAGTGAGATGTCTGAGGAGACACATGAACTCCTTTGAACTCCTTTCCAGGGAATTAGCAAGATTTTGCACTGTCTGGTTCCTGGCCCCTGTGTCTCACGTTGTGTTTGTTCATCTCATTTGTTCAGGCACTAGTGGGGCATTTTACCTCCCACCTGATGCTTGGCTACATGGAGCCCACAAAGAAATGAGTCATATGGAGTTGAAGGTGGCTACTGATGTGTTTTTGATTGATCTCCTTCCTTCCCCTCCTTCCTTCTTCCCCTGCTTCCTTCCCCTACCTTCCTTCCTCTACCTTCCTTCCCCTATCTTCCTTCCCCTCCTTTTTTACTTTTCCTACTTACTTTACTTACTTTACCTTGGGATTAAACTCAAGACCTCTGGAAGAGTAGCCAAAGCACTTCACCGCTGAGCTATTTGTTCTCAAGTGCTCCTGGCTCACCCATTGAGCAAGTAGTTAATCGCACCAGCAGCAGCAGGAGCACCTTCAATTACCACTAAGTGAGACAATGCCTTACAACTGGATCTCAGGAAGGAAGGCAGTTCCTCAGCTGAAGCTCCTTCCTCTGATGATTTTAGCTTGTCTTGTGCTGACACACATAACCAGCCAGTACAGAAGATATGGGGCATAAGGACAGCCTTAGGGGCTTGGAAAGAGACACAAAGGGTAATGCTATCAGATACTGGGTTGCTGGTTTTGGATAGAGCAATCCACTGTTAGATGCTGCAGTGACATCTAACAAAATGACAAAGACCAAAAGGTTTAACCCCAAATCCTCTTACTACATTCAAAACAACATTCTCCAGCAGGAAAACTTAACAGAGCCCTAAGAAGTGGACACGAATACCTTGTCATAGCAGAAGCAAGGGCCTCAAGCCAGCTTGACAAATATCAACATGACACTAACTCTTCCTTTTCTACCCCTGTTGTAGAAAATTAGCATGCCAGGCGCTATTGCAAACAATCGCTAATAGATCGGAAGGCTTTCATCTAAGACAGAGCATCAGGCTGCAACCTCAAGTTTACAGGAAATACAGGAGTTAAAGGAACGCAGAAGTCCCTCAAGGGTGTCATGAGCAAATCCAGACTAGAGAAAGACACACTAATGACTCACTTCTTCCAAACGCCTTCAGAACAGAAAAATGAAGGCAAATCACACTTGGGAACATTAGAAATACATCAACCCATTGCAATGTCTTGATTTGGTCTGAATCTTAATTCAAACAAAATTAAAAATTAGGGAAGTCAAGCAGTGACTGAATACATGATGATATTAAAAATGGCTTGGTTGTCTTAGGTGTTTGTTACAATGGAAGAGTTACAGAGAAAGTGGCATGGTGTCTGCCATTTGTATTAGAGCCCTCTAGGAGCAAAGCCAGGGTTTGGGGGGGGGGTAGGGGAAGAACTGGATTAACCAAACTGATAGTGTACCAGCCAGGTGATAGAGACTTATTCGTTGTTCCCCTTCTGCTTCTTTAATGGTTTTCAATTTTCTATAATCAAAAGAAATATCATCAAAAGGGAGGTTCAGCAGTATGCATACTCTTGTTCATTTTCATTTTTGAAATAAGGTTTCATGTTTCCCAGGCTGACTGTGAACTTCCTATGTAGCTGAGGATGATCTTGAACAGGATCTTCTGCCTCCACTGACCCAGTGCTTGGATGACCTGCACTACCCAGGTCATTCTCCTCCCTTTTCCCTTCTTCTCTTTCTGAAAATTTGGTGAGAATATGGAGAAAAGAGAGATAAAATTATGTGTCATTAAAATAAGTTTTAATTGTCCAACCACATTAAGAAGAAATGCAAATAAATATAGAAAAGGAAAAAAACCACGATCAATATATTTTCTTTTTTGAAAGTTCTTCATAGCCATAACAATAATTTTGACATCCTACAGTGTGAATTCTAATTCTTGTTAATAGTAAAAACCCAGAGTCAGCTATTAGGGGTGAAAGCTGAAAGATCAGAGAAGCAGAGCAGCCAGCCACTAGTTCTTACCTCTATGAAATCCTCAGACTGAAGTGGCAAGATCCTGTCTCTATGAATCCTCAGGTTGAATTCAGCCTTGAACACTGTCTCCTCCCACCTTATGTTTCTCTCTCCACCCAGTCACATCCCTTCCTGTCACCACCTTCCTAGTGTTGTGATGAAAGGCTTATGACTCCCAAGTCCTGGGATAAAAGGTGTGTGCCACCACTGCCTGGTCTCTACGCTTAACTAGTAGGCAAGCTTCAAGCTATATTTGTTAAATCACAAACAAAATATCACCACAAAGTGTCACTTGGCACATTAGTAACACAGGATGGATGAGTGTTTTTTTAAACACTTTAAAATATTGCTCAACAAGCAGGTAAGTAAAACATGGCTCACATGTAATCAGATGTTATTCTGCCTCACAGAAGAAGAGATTACTTACTTGTCCTGTTTCCTGCAACAAAATAGCCTATGAGAGTGACTGAAGGAAAGGGTCACTTTAGTTTATTGCTCCAGTAAACTGAGGCACATTAGGACAAAGAAGCAGGAAGTGACTAGTCACATTGAGTCCAAAACCAGTCTCTGCACATTGGCAGAGACTGCTCGTTGGTTCCTGGCTGCCCAGACTCAAAATAACCACACAGAAATCTGTATCAATTGCAATACTGTTTGGCCAATAGCTTAAGCATATTTCTGGCTAACTCTTATATTTTAAATGAACCCATTTCCATTAATCTGTGTATTGCCATGTGGCTCTTGCTTACTGGCAAGTTTCTGGCATATAATTTAGCTCACTGGAGTGAGTAGTGCTGCAAAACAAAATGATATAAAAATAACTATAACTGTTGTTGGGAATCACTTGGGTTGAAAGTAGTGGTATCACTGAGTCATATGGTACTACATTTACAGTTTTTTTTTTTTTTTATAGACATTCATCTTGAGTTCCATCCTTGGTAGTTGGGCTAATTTTCATCCCCACTAGAAATGGAGAAAGGTCTCTTTTTGTCCATATGTTATTTTCTGTTGTTTTACTTTTGTCATTGTTGGCCTGACAGAAGATTGAATATCAATGACTTTTAACTTGCATTTTCTTGATACCTAATGATGTTGAACATTTTCATCCTTATTATACTGCCACGCTTATGTGTTCATTATCTTTCAATAACCATCTGCTCATTTCATTAGCCAGTGCATTATCAATGGCTTTGTTTTATCTCTATTATTTTTTGAGTTATTTTTCTTTTGCATTTTCTAAATATTTATTGTCTGCCAAAAGTTTAGTCACGATGACATCCTCCTAGTTCACAGACTATCCCTTCACTCAACTCATTGTATCCTTTGCAACTTTTCAACTTTTGCAATTAAATTGCACAATTGTTTGCCTAATTTCCTCAGTGATTGGAATTATTTTCATGAGGCCTTTTCTCCCATCTGTACTTTTAAATTTTACTTTGCATATGATGTGTGTATGTGTGTACATAATGTTTGTGTATGTGGAGTAGTGAGGCAGATGCATTCCATATCATACCTCCACCGTTCAGAGAACAGTGCTGGGTGTCAGTCCTTGCTTTTCACTTTTTATGTTTCTATCAGCCTAAACCTGGGTACACTCCTCTCTCTGCTTTACACGTCACCATAGGAGTACTGATTTCTGTTGTACACTACCATGTCTGGCTGCTCATGGGTTCTGGGGATTTAGACTCAGATCCTCATGTTTATGTGGTCAATGATTTACTTTCTGAGCTATATGCATCTGTGTTGAAATGTTTTCCTTACTTTTTTTCTGTAACATTTTAGAGTCCACCATCTTTAAAAAGACTTCAATAAATGTGGACTTTATTTTTGTTCAAGGGAAGAAATAAGGATCTAGTTTCATCTACTACATGTGGCTATACATTCTTTTGTTATTTTTAAAGAGACTGCTTTTGGAAACTTTGTCAAAAAATAGATTTTTATAGTCTGTGGTCTTATATCCAGAAACCTTCTAGTTCATTGATCTTCATATCTGATTTTTTAACCAATGACCTGCTTTTGTAATTATTGTTACTCTGTAGTCTAACTTTAAATTAGGTCTAGTAATACCTTCAGCAATGTCCTTTTACTCAGCATTGAGTTACAGATAGTTATTCAGTGGCATTTGGGTTCAGGGAATCAAACTCAGGTTCTCAGTAAGAGTAGTGAATGTCCTTTATTACTATGCCATCTCTCCAGCCACTGCATATAGTTTTTGATTGTGTTTTAATTTCTATAATACTAGTCTAATAATACATATGAATGAGAGGTCTTTTCAATTTTTAGTCCTTTGGTATATGTAATACTGATTGGCCTCAAATTCACTATGTAGATCATGTGGCTTTTGAACTTATGGCAATCTTTCTGCATTGTCTCCAAAATTTTGGGATCACAGGTGTGGGCTCCAGCATCCATTCACCAGGAATGACATTTAAATAAATTATATGAAGCAAGCATAGAAGGAACAGGAAATACTTCTACTTTATTCCATTGTTTAGTATGAAAACCATTGTTTTTCTGTTTGCAAGTAGAAGCAATATCTTTTTTTGAAGGATCTAAGCAATTAAATATCTTTCTAGAGAAGAGTAGACACAAAAGCTCTTTGATTATGGACTGTCCCAGAATGTTGCATCAATTGAACAGGTTACATAAGTTGAGTAATAAGGAGTAAATAGTTCTTTCAACCTCAAGAACTAGAAAAAACAGTAATAATTTAATATTTTTTAGGATGAAAAAGGAAATAACTGTGAGAGAGAACAGGGATGTAAAGCTTGCATAATTCTAAAATTTAACTAAGAAAGTAAAGACTTTTCTGTGTTTGCCATGAGAAAAGTATCTGTTATGATTGAATACACTGATTGTTCATCAGGAAACATGACCTGGAAGAGAGAACTGCTTAGATCCTTTAAGATTTTTTTCCTTTTGGATGCAGTTATTATTCTATTACTACAGAAAGGGATACCAGATAAGGGTGAGTTCTGTTGTGGAATATTTGTTTACAGTGGATAAAAATGTGTTACTGTGCTTGGTTTAATAAAAAGCTGAATAAACAATAGCTAGACAGGAGAGAAAAGGCAGGACTTTCAGACAGAAAGAGGAACTTGGGAAGAATCTAAGCATGTCAGAGATACCAGCAAGATACAGAAGTCAGACATACGACAGAGAGTATAGGTAATTAAGCCATGTGGCAGAACATAGCTTAATTGAAACTAGGTAATTTAAGTTATAAGATCTAATTGGGAAAAAGTCCAAGATAAGACCAAGCTTTCATAATTAATAAGTTTCCATGTAGTTACTTGTGAGTTGGCAGCCTTAATAAAGACTGACTACAGAATTCTCCCTCCTGTTGTTTGCTCTTCTGCCTTAGAATGATGCATCAAGGACTGTTTAAGCAGATTATCATAATCTGAAGTTGGCATTCCCAGAAACTATGAGGCAATAAACTTTTACTCAATGAGTAAGAACTAGTCTATAAAAATTTTTTCATAGCAATAAACAAATTAAGACATCTTTTGGGATAAACACAATGAACAAGGTAGCTAACAGTGCAAGGAGAAGGGCACTGCACAGAGGATCCTCTGGGCTCCAGAAACATGCAGACTAGGAAAAAATGTGTGAAGACCATTGAGAAGCACAGAAGTATGAAGACCTTTTATGTCACAGCAGGACATCTCTGAGAAAAGTTTTGGGGATCAAGTAGAAATTATTCTAAAAATAAAATGGAAATCAGCTCAAGTTCTGGCTAGAAAGGTTGATTTCCACAGAATGTAGAGAAGATTCATCCTCATTTCTGGATAAAATGCCAATTGTTCCTTTCTAGCATTTTCCACACAGCTAATGTTCAGTGTAAAGAATCAGAGACTCACAATTCATGGATAAACTCTGTCAATTTGCTGAAAGAGAAGGCATCAATTGACAAAGATATGTAAGAATAAAGATGTCAAATGCTAGGAAAAAGCCACCCTTTGATGGGTTCAACAGGTGTTCAAACATAGGTAAGGAGGACATCAGTAAAACGGAGAGCTGAATAAAATTCATTCAAAGTGTAATGCAAACAGGTAAAAATGATGTATGTGTTAGGGTGTAGGATAGCATTTTGGGAACCAGAGCAGAGACCACCCCCATGATATATTTAAATGATAATAATGACCACGTACAAGTAACACCAATTCCAAAAAGAAAAATAGACACATAAGTAAGATAAAATATTTAAGAACATAGTGTACTGGGCATTTAAAATATTTCAAAATGACACTTGAGAGAAGGTGGGGGAAATCTGAGTAAGAATAATGGGGTGGTCGCCTACAGTCACATACATAAGTAGGTACACATAGATCCAATACATAAAACCATAAAAGAGTTGTTCTTTATGATAGCTTGAAGGAGGAAAACAACAAGCAAATAAGTGCAAGATATCCAGAGAGCCAGCTGAAATACCAATTTCAGTTTACTCATTAGAAACAGTGCAAGGCAAAAGCAACGGAGTTAGCAGCTTCTAATGAAACATGAAATGTTATCTCCTGTAAAATTATCTATGATGGTTAATATTGATTATCACCTTGGTAGAACTAGAAATCATTTAGGAGACAAGCACCAAGCATATTTATGAGGGACTGTCCATACCTGATTAGCCTCTGGGCATGTCTTTGGTAGTTATCTTATTTAGGTAAATTGATATAGGAAGGCTCATTTTAGAGGAGGGCAGCCCCTCCCAGCTTGGGTAATTAGACTGTATGTAAAAGAGAATATGATTGAGCAGGCATAGCTATACTTGTGAAAGGATCAGAATTCTTATATAAAGCAGGCAGCAGTGAAAATGTTTGTAACATTTTTGGAAATGTCTTATTGCAGGAAACACATGCCGATTGCTTCACTCCCAATTTACCCTACCATTATCCAAGTGTAATAGAAACATCTGACTTCCCAAGCTAGCTCACAAAAGCTAATAGAAATTAGAGATCTAGAGTCAGATGTTATCATTAGATAAAAAAGTTAATCCTAAGGTTAAAACCAAGCATTTCTTATCCATATAATTTATAAATAATTTTATACTTATTAAGTATGCAAACAAAAAGGAAGTCAGAATTATGAGTACATAGTCTGTTATTCTGGTTATGACAAAACCCATAGCAGGTAAAAAGTCGATATTAAGATTCACATCAGAACAGAAGCTGCCTCTGGCATTGGAGAAATGACTGACACAAAAGCACTAACGTAAATAGGTAAGAGTTAATGCTTGGCTGGTACTTACAGATCAAATAAAATGCATATATAAGCTCTTTATGAATTAGAATTAATAATCTTTTATTCAGTATATGATTTATAAATACTTTCTATCATTTTACAGGTTTTCTTTTTATTCTTTTGGTAATGTAGTTTAATTAACCTATTTATTTATTTATTTATTTTACATCCTTAACTGCAATTTCCCCTACCTCCTCTCCTCCAAGTGCTTCTTCCAATTGCCTCTCTATATTCCCATTCACTCCTCCTCCTTTTTTTGATGAACCAAAATTTTAAAGGTCAGTAAAGCCCAATTTGAAATCAGAAATGTGTGTGATTTGTAAATTTATTGTCTTTCAAGGTTGTCTTATTTGTTTCAAGTCCCTTGAAATTACATATCATTACAAAAACGGAGCAGTCTGATTCTGCAAAAAGTATTATTAACTATTGCTAGAGTTTTCAATGACATCATTTCAGCTATATTAGTTTTCTTACAGCAATGAATCCATAAACCAAGAATGCCCTCTCTTACCTATTTGTCTCTGGTGCTATTTTATGGTTTCAGGCAAACAAACATTTCACTTTGAATAGGTTGCTTTCTATACATGTCCTTCTTTAGCTTCTCCTAGACATAGATTATTTTTTATTTCAGTTTCAGATAACTTATTTCTTCTTATTTCTTTCTATCTATAATGAAAACAAATATCATATTATTGTGATTTATGAAGATTTAATGATACTTTAAATAAAACAAGCAAGCCCTAAAACATAGATTATACATCTTCATGATGTCAGTATTTCAGATTGAATTCAAGAGATTGAAAAGAAACCACCAAGAAGCATAATCGCATAATTTGGAGGTGGTGTCCCATGGCCAATATGTCAAAGTAGATCTGGCATTTGTTTTCATAAACAAATTTTCAATTTAATATACTGGTTTTTCATTGTTCATAGTTAGGCACATGGTACACAGAGACCTGAGGCCTATGAGTACCAGAAGTACTGCTAAATTGTACAAGAGCAGTAGTTCTCAATCTTCCTAACACATTAACCCTTTTATACAGTTTTTCATGTTGTGGTGACCCCCAACCACAAATTTTTCGTTGCTATTTCATAACTGTAATTTTGCTACTGTTATGAATCATAATGCAAACACCTATGTTTTTTGATCGTCTTAGGCAGCCCCTGTGAAAGAGTCATTTGACTTCAAAGAGGTTGAGAACCACTCTACTCAACCACTGAACTCAAATTGTTTTTGTTTTCCAAATAGTTGCTCTAAGGAACACAGAGTAGAGGGTCAGGCTTCCCATACCCCACTGTGATCAGCAGAGGGTGTTCTTCCTCTCTATCGTTTGCCATGTGTGTATTTCTTCACCCCCTAATCAAAGCTTTTTCATTAACTGACTGATTCTATTTGCTATGTGTGAGCCTTCTTCCACTGCTTTCTGTAGTGCTTAAGAGACTTCCTGGCTTTTAAATTTTTTAACTGGCAGAGAAAACCAACCTGATCAAGATTTTGTAGATAGTGACATTGTTAGAAACCCATCTAAAGATTTCTTCTGAGTTTCACCAGCTAATCAAGAATGGCATAAACCCAGCCAAATGCTGTAAGGATAGCAAGGCACTGCCAGGATAAGAGGTGTGACTTGTGAGCAGTAGGCAGTCTTCCCTCATCCTGGAATGGAGCTGGCATTTTTTTTTTTTAACAAGAAAGCTCTCCGCTGACATCTCACCCTCTAACTCTAGTATCTGTGTAATGTACAAACAAAGTAAACCTCCTTGGTGACTAGGGTGTAGGGCTAAAAGGACCAAGGAATAAAACACCCTGACCCCGAATTGACCCCAGGACAAGAACTTGACATTTTACCAATCCCTGAGCTTTCCCCAGAGTCAGCCTGCAGAATTTCACCAATCTCTAAACATAAAAATCCTCCAGGAGCACAGATTCTGACCAATCCCCAGAATCAGACCACAAAATCCACCAATCCAAGACACCCTGGAGAGCTCTGCCCCACCCCAAGCCCTATATAAGCTCTGCACCCTGTTCAGTTCTCTGCTGCTTCTCACCTAGAGGAAGTCACTATCCTCAAGTCTTCCTTCCCAGTAAATCTCTGGAGTGAGGTTTGTTGTGCAGTGTTGTGAAGTGGGAGGGAAACCCAATGGTAACAACTTTCACAGGAGCAGAATAGAGCAGAACTGTAACTCTTTCCCTGAGGAAACTTTCTCCCCAGAGAAACAGAGCTGTAACTCTTCTCCAGAGCAGAGCTGTAACTACTTCCCTGGGGAAATTCTCTCCTGCCAGAGCAGAGTGTTACCATTGTACTCAGGAAAGCTTTCCCTGGAGTAGGACCTTAAACTACTATTCTTAGGGTGACTTTGTGGTATTCCTTGGCTCCCATCTGCCAGGATACCTTTCCATCTGAACTGTAATGCTTAAATAGGGGTCTGTGAAAAGAAACTAAATTCACTATTAACCCAGTGGTGGACGCTCGCACTGATCGGGTACTGGAAGGACAGACATTCCCTAGGGAGATTTGAGGATTTACTCTATACCTGAAGACAAATAAATTTTTGAATTTTTCAAAGCCACCACATCTCCCATGCTTCTCTCATCCCTTCTGCAACCATGAGAGAGAGAGGGGGGAGGGAGAGGGAGAGAGAGAGAAAGACAAGCCAACTATTGCTTTGAACTATAATTGGATGATAGCTAAATTTCTTCACTTTGGCTCCTTAGAAACCACCTGAGAGTAAGACTTCTCATTGTGATTCTAGCTACTCATAACAACTGCATATAGACTCTTCTTCCTTGACCTGAGACCATGGAATTCTCTTGTCTTTCTGTTGCTAATTTGGGTTTACCCAACTCAGAGTCTTTTAAAATAAAAGGGTATACATTAATCTATGAAACGTGTGACTCCCACAGGTATTTGTGCCCTGGTCATGGATGGCCTCATTTTATTACAAACAGAGCTCCCTGTAAGTACAAGCAACCCTTTGGTTTCCTGCTATTTCAGTTGGTGGCCTAATTAAGGAGGCGTCCATGTAACTTGGACACCAAGTTGCCTCATGGCATCATAAAGAAGGCAAATGCCATGTGACTTCACTTCAGTCTTGCTTAGATTAAAGAAATCACACCTCGAAGGTGCCTCTGTAATTATTTTTTATTTTTAGTCTTAATTTGGACATTTTCTTAACATGATGTATTTAGTGGTTTCTGTATGGGGATATAAGACTTTCTCACCCATGTTCCTAAAAAACTGGCCTTCTAACAAACGGAGCTAACACTTCGAGGTTTGCAGTGCTGCAGGGCTATCAGTAAATCAAAGACCCCAGTGGGCACTCAAAGGATAAGTTTTCAGGTGCTAGACAAGCTGCTGCCAATGGCAGCTTTATAGCCATGGCAAGATGAGCCTGACTGTGTAAAGGGTTAGAGATGCAAGCCCTGGGCCTTACTGCCTGCTCCTTCTGTATGGTATCTCCACACCCATTTTCCTCTGAGATAGTGTTCTTCCCTCCGCAACATTCCTTTGTCTCGTGTGGAATGCTACTGTTCCAGTCCTGGGGCACTCTGGGTACCCTTACTTTTGCTTCTACCTTTCATTCCCAATAACAAAGAGAAGTTTAAAAGTGGGAAGAGCCCAATGCCATCACCCTCTGAGGTTTTTTTTTTCCAGTTTATTTATTTTTTATTAAAAATTGCCATCTCCTCCCCTCCTCCTCCCCTCCACCCCCACCCCCACTCCCTCCCTCTTGAGGCCAAACAGCCATCAGGGTTCTCTACACTATGTTGAGTCCAAGGTCCTCCCAACTCCCCCCAGGTCCAGGAAGGTGAGCAACCGAACTGACAAGGCTCACACAGAGCCCGTCGATAGCTAATTTTGTTGCTGTTGTTCTCTGTAGCTTTGGCACCTATCCTTGAAGTAGCTCTTGTAGACCAGATTGGCCTCCAACTCACAGAGATCTGCCTTCCTCTGCCTCCTGACCATTGGGATTAAAGATGTGTGCCACCACCACTTGGCTCCTGAATCTAGATAGTTTTTTTAATAAAAAGAAAGTTACCAAGAGTTCTATCAAGCTTGCATCCTAGGTGGATTTTTAAAAATATAATACGTATGTATAGATTAAGAAAATGAACAAGAGATCAGATATATCCCAGGGCAAAGCAGCTTCTTCCCTTTCCTCTCACCTGGGTATTACGTACCTTTGACCATCTGGAAACTCTCAGGTCTTATGCAAGGCCAAAGGTTGATGTTTCTGTTACTAGCTATCACTTGTTCAGGCTACTCTTGGAGATGTGTGTGATCCCACTCCCCTCTACATGAAACAAGAATTTGTGTTACCATCATCACTCTGAACAACAGGATCTTAAGCCTGAGAAGGTTTTACATTTTTGTCTAGTTGATTCTCATCTTGATCTACTCTACAGATAAGGTGAGAGGGAACTAGTCTTTTCTCTCATTGGTCAGGGCTTCTCACTTTGACTATCCTGTGATGATATTAGAATAATAATAATAATGCCATCTAGGGTATAAGTGAAAACTGACCTGTCACAAACTGCACTGCAGGCATGAGTTAAGTGTGAACCAGTCTCACGCTGGGAATTAGCCCTGGGGTGTTTGTTATGCCCATCGCTATTAACCCAGAGATGTCCTCTCTGGATGCTGAACTGAGGAGGGCTAAGGTACCATCCTTTGGCCTCTTTCAATATTTCTTTTGCTTTGCAGATGGTGTCAGAAGATTCCTCTATGGTCCTCATTAGATTGCTTCCTACAAAAGTGGAGCATGTTAATCCCCAAGTTCTTTGGAAGGAAACTTTAGAGTATTTCTCAACCCATGGAGGTTTTCTGTGAAAAAGAAGGAAAACCCTGAAATTCCTATTGTTCAACATTCCCTTTTAAGTATGAGAGCCTCTAGAACTGTCTAAGAACTACAGGATGGTATAGACAGAGTTTTCTCATCCCAGGAGCCACTTCTAAATACTACAGAGAGGTTTGTAATAATTATAAATGTTTGTCTCATAGCTCAGGCTTGTTACTAGCTAACTCTTACACTTAACATATATTTCTATTTATGCTTTTCCATGTGACTCATGGCTTGTTACCTCATCTTTTACACATCCTGCTTACTCTGTGACTGGCTGGTGATGCTTGACTCCACCCTTCCTCGTCCCAGAGTCCTCTGTGTCTTACTGTCCTACCAATACTTCCTGTCTGACTACTAGTCTGCCAGCCTTTTATTAAACAATGAGATTAATACATACAGTGTATAGAAAGATAATTCCACAGCAGAATAGATATAGATACTCTAACAAACACTGATGCCAAATTTAAAAAAAAAATCATCTCCCTTAGCAGTTTTTGCACATAGAAAGTAAACCCCCAGAGACAAAACTCCTCAAAGTTTTAAAGACTTAGGGCCAAATTCTTTCTTAGAACCATCTTCTTGAATAACCTTGTCATCATTGATCAAAGAAAGACAAAAGAAAGGCCCTTAACTTTTTTTATAGGAGAAAGGATACCTGTTAAGTATCAGGCTGTCTGCCTGCATCTTTACACACACACACACACACACACACACACACACACACACACACACACACACACATACAAATTCATTGTGAGTATAAATGAGAGCAGGTTTTCAAGCAGAGTGTCACTCCAAGACTAGTCAGGAAGGATCTCAGCTTAGACACTGGTAAAGACAGATTGATACTACTGACTCAATCATGAGTATAGACTGTCACACGTGATAAACTTACAAAGTTTAAAGAAATCAGAGGGAGAAAAACAAATGTCCTTTTTCTTATTCTAGCACTCCAAAAAAATGTTTTCTGTCTCTTGTACATCATTTTTTTTTTCAAAAATGAGACCTGGCAGTGAAGACTCATTTGGGCAACTATATACAGGTGACAAGGAAGACTGGCACCCAAGTTCTAAACAATTGTCATGAGACTCAACACCAAATTTCCCATCAAGGAGAAGCCACTGAGTTCAGTTTTACAGAGAAGTAAATGCCCTTTTGTGCTATACTGATAACTTTTTGCCTAGAAATTTCCCAGTAAGTAATCCCAATATATCAGTGTTGATGTGTTTCTTTAGTTGAATTCTGGGGGAGGTTAAACACATATATCAGAGGATGTTTTCTTATGCATCTTGTATTTGTCTTTGTAACTTACATGTATTCAAAACTGAAAGCACAGATAGGGTAGATCATTTTCTGAATTGGACACAAAGAAAACAATAATTAAAAAAGAAGACTAATTTAATTCCTATTTAATTACTTTCAATCTTAGATAAAAATTAGAGGTGTCTAGAGGATTTTCCCACAAGAGAAACCCCTGCTCAATTTCAAGGTGGGGCTAAAGAGAGAGAAAGTAACTTTTAGTCCATGGACTGTACACTACTCTATCCTACTTCAAACAAGGGTGGTAAATGTCTTCTATCATTTAGAACTATAATTAAACAGTTAACATGAAGGATTTGGGCTTGTGTCCTTTCTTTTCTACCTTTCTTTATTTGCAGAGGTATTCCTTCACTTCAAAGTCATTTTGATAATGTGTCAAACTCCTGCAAAATTGTAAGCTTTCTATATGTGTGGATGGTTTCTAATTTGATGTATTATCATATATATACAGTTTGGATTAAACTTTGCTTTATGAAGGAGTTTTGGCACAATATCTTCCAAGTCAAGAAACTGTTCTCTTTATGAATTCAACTATTCTGAAAATAAAACAAACAAACAAAAAACAGCACAGACAAGTTTGCTGACTACAAGTGTTCTTGTATTCTTTCAGAGAGGTGGGATGGGCAGGGTCTTAGCAATTTTGCCTGAGTATCCAGCCACTCTACCCAGTTAGCATGCAATTCTGCACATGACTGGGTAGTCTTAAGGAGGGACTACAATACCTAAGACAAAAAGGTTAAAGAAAGAGGACTCCCTATGTAGTTATGAGAAAGCTATGCAAAGCAATTCCAAAATATTGACGTAGATGTAGAATGTCTTTTTCTGTCCCACCATCCATCTCCCAAATAATGATATGGAAATTTGTTACTAATGATGAAATCTTATTCAATAGCTTAGCTTGTTCCTAGCTAACTCTTATAACTTAAATTAAGCCATTTATAGTAACCTACATACTATCATGTGACATTACATCTTCTCCATCTTGTACTTCCAGTTCTCTCTCTATGTCCCCAGACATCTACTTGATTCCTCCTCCTCTTTCTCTCCCAGGAAATCCCACCAATACCTCCTGCCAAGATATTGGCTGTTCAACTTTTTGTTATACCAATCAGAGAAAATATGTCTTCCCACAGAGTAGAAATATCCCACAACGTATACAGGGTAGAGACTTTCCAATGTGTTTGCTTTCAGTAGGTGTCTATCATTTCCTCCTCATGTTTGGTCAATAATCCTTCCAAATTTACTGGTCCACCAGGGTGAGCTTGAGTAAAACCAAAACTTTGGTTTGTCATTGGGGACCTCAGGAAGGGGGACTAGAAATCTTTCATTACCCCTACGTCACAGCAGAGGGTGAAGTTATGTGCTAATGTTGCTAAATCTTATTAATTTTTTAAAGTAAGATGTTGGGTTGTAGAAATAAAAAAATGTTTTTAGTAAAAAAGAAAATTGTAAATAAAGGTGAAAATGGCCAGATTTTTTTCCCCAAAATTGAAAATGAAAAGCACAAAAGATCATGCAAATCATGAGGGTCTGAGTAAGTTATTTAAGATATGTACAACGTAACACTTAGATAAGAACTGGCTTGAAAAAAATGTGAATTTAATCAAGCTTAGTTTAAAGTGCTTAATTTCTGCTCAAAGTTTTACTAAATATAGTACATTCATTAAAATTACCAAAGTGGTAAAGCCTACCTTCTGGGTATTCAATTATATTATCTGATGGCCTATACTGATGTGGTCAGGAAGATTATAATGGTGAATATTTCCACCTTCTCTGTTGTCATCTAAGTCCCAAAGGAGTGCAGGACAGCCCACCAAATATACTGTGGCTGTGGGGAATTTTTCAGGGGTTCTGTGAAGATGCCCTCGAGTCAGTCTGCAAAGAGAAGGGTCAACACAAAGGACAAGTTTCTTCCATACTTCTAAGTGAAAGAGGGGTCAAGCAAGGTCTTTGAACTATTCTGTATAGATGGACTAACTGGTAAAGTAAAGACTGGAGGAACCAAAGGTCTTCCCAAGCCCAAGTGACCTCTGAAAGAAAATGATTAATTTTTTCTGCCTACATTGACTTAAACACTCAGTAGGAATGTATAACAAGGATTAAACTTACCAGTATATTTCTTTAACAGCCTAAAGGATTACAGTGGTCAAATGCTGTACTTATGAGATATTATTTCGAGAACTATTCCTCACTAATAATTAACTTCTTGATTAAAATAAATAGCACCAAAGACCAAAAAACAAACAAACTTTAATGTGGGTAATTTTTCAGAATATTTAAATGCTTCTTTGACATTGTTAGGCAAGCCTATAAAAAATACTGGTTATCTTATATTTGTCTTTTAGATTGCCATTCAGATGTTAAGTTGTTATCTTAACAAATGGACTATGAATTTTACTTAGGCTTGTAAATGCTTTCCCCTCCCTCTGTATATTGCATCAGGTATATGAGCTGGGGTGTCTATTACTGGGAGAACATTGCAAATGAGGGTATTATTTTTAACTGATTTCTCTTTATAAAATTTCCAGATATTCAGACTCTCATGCAGGAGTCTGATGCAAATGTTACACAGTTACATTTTCATCTGTCAAATAAAACTTATAGCACTATAGATATAGAGAACACCATTTCTCTGACATTATCGACCTACAGGCTATGATCCATGGTCCGTTCAGCTGCATTATCACAGTTCACCTTAGTAAATAAGACTTATACGAATCATAATGGCATAGATTTTCCTCATTAACTTTTTAAAATTAATATTCCTCTCAAGGAAACCAGCTGGCCAACTTCTGAACTTATGCAGGCCAGTAAAAGGCATCTAAGCTCTTAAAACAAACTTTCTTCAGGTTCTTTATCTTTTTATTTTTTTTTTATTCATTTTACATTCCAACCACAGTTCCTCCTCACTTCCTTCCTCCCCTCCACTTCTCCCCAATCCATTGGCGCCCACCCTCGGAAAGAGTAAAGCCTCCCATTGGGAGTCAACAAGCCTGACATTTTCATTTGAGGCAGGAACAAGACCCTGCTGCCCTGCATCGAGGCTGAGCAAGACATCCATTGGAAGGAATGAGCTCCATTAAGCCAGCTCATGGACCAGGGTTAGATCCTGGACCCACCACCAGGAGTCCCATAAGTAATCTAGGCTATAAAACTACCACCTGCATGCAGAGGGTCTCCTCAGTAGTACCATGTAGGTTCTCCATCTATGGGTCTAAATTCAGTGACCTCCGAAGAGTTTGGATCAACTGACACTGTTGGTTTTCCCTTCATGATCTTGATACACTTGGCTCATATAATGCCTCCTCCCACTCTTCAACTTGACTTCCAGAACTTGACCTGGTGATTGGTGTGGATTGCTGCATCTGATTTCATCCGTTACTGGATGAAGGTTTGATGGTGACAGTGAGGGTAGTGACCAATCTGATTACAGGGGAATACCAGTTCGGGCACCCTCTCCACTATTGCTAGGAGACTTAGATGAAGTCATCCTTGTGAATTCCTGGGAATTTCTCTAGCACCTGGTTTCTCTCTAACCTCATAATAGCTCCCTCCCTCAAAATATCACTTTCATTGCCCTCCCCCTCTATCCCTCCCCATCTGGCTCCCTCATGTTCTCATCCCCCATCCCCTCTCCTTTACAGTCCTCCCCCTGCCCCCAGTTAACACAGGATAACTCATCTATTTTTCCCTTCCCAGGGCAATAGAGGAAAGAAGAAAGGAAGGGAGGAAGGGAGGGAGGGAGGGAGGGAGGGAGGGAGGGAGGAACGGAGGGAGGGAGGGAGGGAGGGAGGGAGGGAGGGAGGGGGAGGAGGAAGGAAGGAAGGAAGGAAGGAAGGAAGGAAGAAAGAAAGAAAGAAAGAGAATGTATCACAGAAACCCCTTGTTCATCTAAGAAATCTTATTTCTGCTTATCCAAGTATTATGTATTAGTAATTATTATAATTGAGAATCAAACACAATTTTACGTTCTGTTTTGTTCTCTAGGATTAACTGATGATGAATAGTCTAAGCTTCAAGAAAGTCTATGAAATGCTAACTTCCAGCTGCACACTTAGCTTAGTAGGTATCTTTGATGCAGGACTAGAGATATGAATCAGAGTTTAAGTTCAATTGCTGTTCTTGTAATGGGGCCTTGGTCCAATTCCCAAGTTCTGTTGGGTTCCCATAGGGAATCATTTATAGTTCCATGTCCAGGGGATCTGAAACTCTTTTTCAGCCTCCACAGGCATGTGTGTTTGTGTGTGTGTGTGTGTGTGTGTGTGTGTGTACATGCAAGACCACATAGACAAAATGAAATGCATTTTAAAATAAAAATTGATCTTAGCCATTCTTACAGGTGTAAAATAGAATCTCAGAGTTTTTTGATTTGCATTTCTCTGATGACTAAGGATGTTGAACATTTCCTTAAGTGTCTTAAGTGTCTTTCAGCCATTTTAGATTCCTTTGTTGAGAGTTCTCTGTTTAGGTCTGCACTCTATTTTCTTTTATTGGATTATTTGTTCTTTTGATGACAAATTTCTTGTGTTCTTTGTATATTTTAGAGATCAGGCCTCCGTCTGATGTGGGGTTAGTTAACATCTTTTCTCATTTTGTAGGCCGTCATTTGTCTTATTGACCGTATCCTTTGCTTTACAGAAGCTTTTCAGTTTCAGGAGGTCCCAATTAATAAATTGTTTCTCTCAGTGTCTGGGGTTATATTTAAGAAGTGCCTATGCATCCAAGTGTACTTCCCACTTTCTCTTTTATAAGGTTCATTGTGGCTGGATTTATGTTGAGGTCTTTAATCCACTTGGACTTAAGTTTTGTATATGATGATAGATATGGGTCTATTTTCATTCTTCTACATGTTGATATCCAGTTATGCCAGCTCCATTGTTAAATATGCTTTCTTTTATTCATTTGATTTTGCTTCTTTGTCAAAAATCAGGTGTTCAAATGCTGTAGGAGCACATTTTGCTCCTTCAGCAATAGCCTCTAAGATTCCAGCCCACTTGGCTGTGGGCTCTTATAGTTTAAAAAACAGGAGGAAACTTGTGCCTGCTCTCTTGCTTCGGGTTCCTGTTCCAGCTGCTGGACTATTCCTGTTTGCACTCAGAAGACTGTTGTTTAGGATGGTGATATGTAACTTTTCCCCTTAAATAAATAACTCTTTTATTATCCTAATTCTGAACTTGTGTGGGATTGTTTTACGGCATTATTTGAAGGTGTGTGGATTAATTTCCAGGTCTTCTATTTGGTTCTATTGGTGCTTCTGTCTGTTCTTATCCCAATACCAGGCTGTTTTCAGTACTGTAGCTCTGTAGTAGAGTTTGAAGTCAGGGAAAGAAAAGATCTCCCGAGTAAATTGGGAGAATGGGGACCTTGGGGGAGGGTTGGAAGGGGGGAAGGAGAGGCAGGGAGGGGAGCAGAGAAAAATTTAGAGCACAATAAAAATCAATAAATAATAAAATAAAAATTGATGTATTGATATAAGGGAAAATAAGAATGGGTATTTGAGTGAAACTTAAAAGATGTATGCTCTATTTTCATATCCCATGTACTCTTCTTGCACCCTAGGACACAAAACCTTCAAATAAGTTATTGCATTACAGAAACAAAACAAAGCGAAAACCCCCAAAGAAATTTTAACAATGTTTCCTCGATGCTAGAAATAGAGAAAAAAATTGATTCTCTAATTAAAAGATATTTGAAGTATTCTTAAAAACCCAAAATGTATCCTTTGAATGAAACTTGTGTCAGGAAGGATTTATGTGTTAAATCTCATGGCTAACTGAAAGAAAAGAAAATCATAGCAACCCATTTCAGATATGAGACTTCAGTTATCAACAAACAGGATGAAATGTTTGAAACTTTTCCTTCAAAGATTGGACAATTTAGCAAGCTATTTAGTCACACATTGAGTCTTTGCAATTCGACAAGATATTCAGTGAAGTTTCCCAGAATGAATATAGAGAAAACAGAGAAATTTGGCTGTATATAAAGAGAGACATAAACTTAAAAACTCACGTACTATATAATTTGGAGTTAGGTAATCAGTGTGCTGCCAGTAAACTGTGGGTGGCGGTTCTGCTTTGTATGTGTACCAGCATAGCCTAGTGAGTGTTTACAAGCCGCAACCTCCCCGCTTGACGTAGCACTTATCTGAATGTTATGAGTACCACTGATATGAGGGCCCAGATGCTAATATGGTATATTATAAGGCACTTAGTGTAAACACAAGAGAAATCTAATCATCAAATGAAACTAAAAGGAACTTACTTAAACTAGAAATATCTAAATTGATTTCCTTCGCACCTAATACAGTCTACATTTCTGTCCGAATTGTATATCTTCACAAGTCTAAAAGGCCACACACTTTTTGGGGATTGATTTAAAGATGTCTGTTAAGCTTGCTGGCTGGTTTTCTTTTTGACCTGGTTATTCCTTTCCTTCCTTTCCTGTCTCCCTTTATTCCTGACTCCCTCTGTTTACCTGCATCCATGGATCTCATGATAAACACTTGATTCTTCCCTTTTTAGGAAACAAGGATATTTTGTATGCTTGTATTCATGCATATGATCCATTGAGATGTTATGAAGTGAATTTAAATACTATGAAGTTTTTCAAAATATGCAGAATTAATCAGTGAATGAGGGTTATGCTGTATTTCATAGGCTGCCCAAAAAGGTCAATTAAAGGTGAAGTCTAGTGACTATACAATTTCCCAAAGAAATGGCAAAAATGAGTATTGGATAAAGTTTACCACAGATTTCTGTGCTGAAGGCAATGGAATGACATCAATAAACAACTAAGATTCTGCAACTCAATCCTTTCTGCTTCCTGTAAGCTAAACAGGGGTTACAGAGGGACAAGGCTGTGTTGTAAATCTCTAATGTAGCTAATCAGGAAACATGAAGAACAAAAGGATAAAACACTAGGGGAAAAAAACAGGAGCTATAGCTGCAGTTTTGGAAAGACATCACAATGCAATAATTATGAGAGAATACTAAGTAGGTTCTGTGCTCATGCATTTGAAATCTCTATAAAGTGGATCATTAGCTAGGGAAACATAAAGAATGAAATTATTCCCATAAAGAAAAAAAGTAATAGTTAATAAAATCAGGGAAAATGTTGAACACACACACACACACACACACACACACACACATTTTCACATTACTAAATATGGGTTAAAGCAAGAGAGACTTAGCCAGTAAGAGGTTAGAGCTAATGGGCCAGGCAGTGTTTAAATGAATATAATTTGTGTGTTGTTATTTCAGGGCTTAGCTAGCCAGGCAGCCGGGAGCCAAGCAGAACCAAAAGCAGGCCTGTTTGCTTCCTCACTACAGAAGCTTTAACCCATATTTAGTAATGTGTGTAGCACCACGAGGGGTGGCTTACCGGGAAGATTATAGCCTATGTCCATCTTGGATCAGAGCTTCATTGCATCTGCCTAACTTCCCTTCTTCCCAGCATTCTGTTCTGTCTACTCCACCCACCTAAGGGCTGGCCTATCAAATGGGCCAAGGCAGTTTCTTTATTAACCAATCAAATCAACACAAACAGAGACTCTCCCACATCATGAAATACCTAGGTGTTGGGAGGTATGTAAGTTTTTCTCCCACTGTTAAATTAACAAGTCTGCCCTATCCCATTCACCTGACTCCCTGAGTCTGTGTTCATTCATGTTCTGCTTTCTGACCTCTTCCTCTGAGGAGACCCAACTACAAGGACCTACCTCTGTTTTTCACCTTCATTTGGTTTGTTCTGCTTTCAGGCAGGAATTGCCTATTTAGTACTTGAGGCTTTGAATAGTGCTTCGAACTATATTCTCCTAAGATGTATCCACAGGTTAAAAATACATTTGCATCCCAAGACAGTGACAGAAAGTAGTAAATCAAAGCTGACTAGAAAAGCTTCAGGCATTTGTCAATAAATCACTATTGACTATTGTGGTCAAGATTACAGGGTACACCAATTACTTCAAATATCCAGGCATTTTGGTGTAGGTATTGTGAAAATGCTAATACTTCCCCACCACTAACCTCCACCACCAAAAATATTTTATTGATCTTTTACCTATACCAGAAGCTTACTAGAGAATGGTTTCTGAGGATTCATTGCATTTCTAAGCATTTCTCCACAGTCTTTGAAACTTGATGGACTCATTTGGCCACTACTACTCACAGGTAGAAAATATAACACAAGAATGTGTTTCAGCCTTGGATGATCAAGAAACAGTTTTGTCTTCTTCAATTTGCGATTCAACAATATCAGGCTTAAGGAAGATTATGAGTACAAGAAATTTGAGTAAGACAATGTCGAAAAAGATCATCTGAATATCAACAGATTTCTTGAAGATGGTTTATTTTTGCATTATTTGAAAAAATGTAGCCATGGTTTGCATCAATTTTATGATTCATTTAACAGTGAATATGCAATGAGTTTGACTAAAACCACACTTGGATTATGTGTTATCCTAGAATGACTTTGTTTTCATGGGTAAACTAGACCCAGGAGGCATTTTCAGAATAATCCTACTCAAAACATGTGCATTTGAATTACCAAAGGGCCTATTTGTACCCACGTTTCTTAGAATTTTGTGCTTGTTTCATTGGTTATTACTTTGCATTTGGCTTTGATTTTTAGACAGTCTATGTAGGTAGCCCAGGTGTTCTTGTCTTTTAAATCCTCCTGTCTCAGGAACCTGAGAGCTAGAACTATCACAGTGCACCATCAGGCTTGATTGTGGAAGTATTTTAAAATAATCCAAGCCAAACTTATTTGTCTTTTTATGCAAAACTAAAAAAAAAGTGTTCCTTTTCAGTAGTTTTATCATCCTTTGCTACTTGTAGTCTCAATTTCTGAAACATTTGCTCATGGATTTTAGTAAAACTTACTACATATTGATACATGTTATCATATCCAGGTTTGGAGATATTAGGATGTAATCTTTAGTTTCTAAGAATATGTCATTGTGTCCACATTTCACTCCTTTTGCTGCCATGTCATCGTTTTATTGATCAGAGTTGAGATCTCTTTTGCTTCTGCTTGCCCTTCATGTATCTTTCTTAGAACTTACTTATCATTCTTCTCCTCTCTTCTTCCTCCTGCTCTCTTCTCCCTCTTACCTCTCACTGGTTTTCATTTTTATCTTCTTTCATCTATTGGAAGGCTTTCTTTATAAATGATTATTTAGTAAGGCCCATCATTTTTGACATTTAATTATTTTCTATTGTTCCTTAAGTAGCCCCTTAATGATTGTCTCCCTCTTAAGTACATAGAACTGTGACACATGTAGGCAGACAGATATTTTATTACAAAACATAGATGACTGTGCTTTGAAAAGACACTGGGAAAATGGGTGAAATTCAATGCATATTTTTTGGAGGAAGTCAAACTCGAAATACTGCAGACTGTATGATTCCCATTATGTAACATTCTTGTTGACAGAGGTTTATGTCCTACCTTGTCCTGCAGCTATTCAGTCCCAAAGAAACACACAGAGGTCTACATTAATCATAAACTGATTGGCCTAGTATCTCAGGCTTTTCTTATTAACTAATTCTTGCATCTTAAATTAGCCCATGATTCTTGTCTGTGTTAGTCACAAGGCTTGGTATCTTTTATCAGCGAGGCATTATTATCTTGATTCCTCTGTGTCTGGCTTCCTCTGTGTCTGGAGTCCTATGTGTTGACTGCAGGCTTGGTCTTTACTCTTCCCAGAAATCTCCTGTTCTTATTGCCCAGCCTCTACTTCCTGCCTGGCTACTGGACAATCAGTGATTTCTTAAAATAATACAATATAAGTGAGATGATACAAGAACATTTTCCCACAGCACATTCTGGGAAAGGAAAAGCTCTGGGCTAGTAAAAATATTAGTAAACATACAATGTATGTTTAGAAGTGCTTAGGGGCATAGTGAATCATCAAAGGAACAAATGCTTACTTGCTCTCAGGCAAGTAACAAGCACTATTGTGTCATATTTAAAACTAACATTAAAACAGAAATGATTAAGTATCTTTCTTAAGGCAACACAGACAATCTGTTGTGTTATGATATAATTATCAGCCGAACTACTTTTTACTTTATTTTTCTTTCATTTCTTTCTGATTTTCAATTTTAATTTTCTATCTTATACAAATTTTGAATCAATTTTCATTTCAGCAAAATTAGATGAAAAGATCAGAAGTTCTGATAACCCACTGTACTTATATATACATTTATTCCTTAATTTTCAATTTTTGTGCAACATAATTGTACATTTATGATATTGATGAAGTTCATCTGAGTATCATGACCTCTTTTTGGTTTTCACAGGGGCCATGCTTGCTGTTTGACTAGAGTTGGACAACTGTGCCCAGCAACTAACATTTTCTATATATCCCATATTTGACTGTAAATGTCCTGTTGAAACTTTCCCTTCTAGTTTCAGTAAGACATTATATATGTTAAATTCTATAAAAGGTATAACATAAAAATCCCTATTGGAAACACTAGATATAGACTGTTGGTGATATAGTAGTATAATCTTATAAGATGCCGTAACTAAAAATTTCAAGTGTTTCCCATCTATTCTTGGCTTGTTTTGTTTCTTTCTTTATACTGATACTGGATAAACAATTCCTAATTTTAATGTGGCTACCACACTCACTTGCTTTGTGTTAGTTATTGAAGATTAAGAAATATTATTTATCCTCAGGTAATAAAGATGATTTCAAGCCTATACAAATTCTGTTTTTCACATTTAATTACTTACAGTATCTGAAATAAATTTCTTTTAAAACTTATTGTCTCAAGACTGAATATAGTTCTTTAATAAGGCAAGTAACTGATCCAGTATAAACTTCATAGTGGTTTAGCAATTGATATATAATTCCAAGTCTTATATGTATGTATGTACATATATATATATACATATATATGTGTGTGTCATATATATATGGTAATATTTGTTTTATTGTATTATCTACCTCCAAATAATCTTTACTAACAAATTTTCAGGATAGATCATTAGAGAAACCAAATAGTATAGACTAAAACCTTGGTTCTGTACCTATTAGCAATGTCATTGTAGACAGCACGTCATCTGAAAGTTTAATAAGCTAAAGTTCATTTATGTATATAAAAATTGAACTTTACATTTACTCGATCTAAAACTAAAAATTGTTGTTCCTTGATATTAAGTAGCACACATGTATGTCTAGTTTGATCTTCTAGGAGGAAATTCTTTATCTTTTCTGCTTTAAATTTTTGAATTACAGGTTTTACAAACTCAGTAAATATATCTCTGGACTAAAATGAAGTGTGATATTAGTCTTTCAGTTGAAGTATTCACATCACAGGCTACTTCAAGAATTGGGACCATTTTATTCTGGAAAATGCTGTGTAGAAGTATTAATCACCTTTAAGAAGCTTCTCATTTTCAGGAGGTCCCATTTATTAATTGTTTCTCTCAGTTTCTGTGCTACTATGGTTATATTTAGGAAGTAGTCTCTTGTGCCAATGTGTTCAAGTGTTACTTCCCACTTTCTCTTCTATGAGGTTCAGTGTGGCTTGTTTTATGTTGAGGTCTTTGATTCATCTGGACTTGAGTTTTGTACATGGTGATAGACTTGGATCTATTTTCATTCTTCTACATGCTGATATCCAGTTATCCCAGCACCATTTGTTGAATATGCTTTCTTTTTTCCAGTTCATATTTTATATTTCTTTGCAAAAAATCAGGTGTTCAAAGATGTGTGAATTGATATCCAGGTCTTTGATTCGTTTCCATTGGTTCTCCTGTCTCTTTTTATGCCAATAATAAGCTGTTTTCAGTACTGTTGCTCTGTAGTAGAGTTTGAAGTCAGGAATTGTGATTCCTCCAGCATTTTCTTTATTGTACGGGATTGTTTTGGCTATCTTGAACTTCTTGCTTTTCCATATGAAGTTGAGTATTGTTCTTTTGAGGTCTGTGAAGAATTTTGCTGGGATTTTGTTTGGTATTCCATTGAATCTGTAGGTTGCTTTCGGTAAGATTGACATTTTTACTATACCTATCCAAGATCATGGAAAATCTTTCCATCTTATGGTATCCTCTTCAATTTCTTTCTTCAAAGATTTGAAGTTATTATCATATAGGTCTTCCACTTATTTGTCTAGAGTTACTTCAAGATATTTTATGTTATTTGTGGCTATTGTGAAGGGTGATGGTTCTTTATTTCCTTCTCAGTTCATTTATCAATTTGTGTAAAGAAGGGCTACTGATTTTTTTTTTTTAATTTTGTATCTTGCTGCATTACTGAAGGTGTTTATGAGTTGTAGAGTTTCTTGGTAGGATTTTTAGGTCTTTTGATCATCTTTTTTTAAATTCTTTTATTACAAATTTTCAGCAACTCTCTTCCTGGTTGTCTACCTGTTTACTCCCAGAATCACACAAACTAACCGATCCCAGAATAGTCCCTCTTAGCCCTTACCTGAATATTTGTTTAAATAAAAACCATATGGCTTTCTGAAGTTGATTGTTCCTTTTTTCAGGTATTTATTTATTTTCCTCCTCCTCATTATTATTATTATTATTACAAATTAAAACCTCCTCCCCTCCTCCCATTTCCCTCCCCCTCCCTCCATGAAGTTGATTGTTTCTATTGGTTTGTGTCATTTTGGATCTCTTATACATGCATCTTTTTGATGACCTTTCTACTTCTCACTGTGATCCACTGCGCAAAACCTGATTTTATTGTAACTTTCAGCAGTGATTTTCCTTGTATCTCCTCTTCCTCCTCCTCTACCTTCCCTTCTCTCATTTCCTTGCTTTTTAGTTTTTGAAGCATGATCTTTCTCTATAGTGAAAACTATCCTCAAAATGATAGCAAATGTCCTGACTTAGCCTCCAGAGTTCTGGGATTTAAGTGTAAAAACAGCCATACCTTGGTTATAATGGATCTTCAAACCTTCATTTTAGACCCAACCCAATCTGCCCAACTTTTGTATCCTCAAATTATTTCTTTACCAATTGCATTGGCAACTATGGCATTTTGACTTCATTTTCAATGGGACTATTTCATTACTAGGGAATTGTTATCAGCTTCTGAAATTCAAATCAGACATTACATCTTAGATCTCAAGAGAGGAGAGGCAAAACAGTCCATTCTTCTAAATATCCTGGCTGTCATAAACAGTCTTGCTAGTTAAATTTTTGACCTAAAATTTGGGACTTTTGCATTCATCCACATGAATAGAACATCTTCATATGTAAATATCCTGACATGTAATATCATTGCAACATTTTGAGATCAAGACCATGCACAAACTTGAAAATGCAGCTGACTTCCTATTTCCTAAAAGAATTTATGTATTATCTCTTTATTTTCCTGAAACATTTGTTTTATTTAAAAGTAAAAGCTTTATTGACCCAGAGTTAACTTTGTGAAAATTTTTTATTTTGTTTGACATTAAACTCTTTTAGATTTTAATTTCTTTAAATCTCAAAATATCTAAATCATCAGTGTTACTGGTACAATGTAGATACAATATCCTCCTACTTTCTTGTTATCTGTATATAACCTATAATGAATCATAATTTAATCTCACTTTAATGATCTCTAACACTTTTCTTTTTTCTTTACCTTTCAATACTTTATTGATTTTGTTATATTTTAGAGGCATTAAATTTCCCCCCTGATATTTTCCTTTATTGTCCAGTTTTTTATTCTATTGCACTAATTTCTGCTTTTATATCTACTATTTTCTTCCCTCCATCAAGGAAAAGGAAAATAATTGTTTCTTTCTTAACCTCTTCAGATGAAAGTTCTATGTGTAATTTAAATATTTTCTCATATTCTAATGTAAATTTAAGGTTTAATTAAAGTTTAACACAATTTCAGCAATCTTTTAAGGACTTATAAACTTTTTCTTGTCCTAGAGTAATTTTTTTCTAATTCTCATCATCATTGTTTCCTTGTTCCATGTATGTTCATGGTGAGTTGTGTCACTTCATTTTTAGTAACTCAAGTTAAATAAGATTTATATATATATATATATATATATATAATTTTTATATATATATATTTGACTTTTATATATGGCTTTTTATTTTTGAAGGTAACCAAATCTGAATAATTTTATTGATTTAAAATTTGTTGGAATATCTTTTATAACACAAAATATTGACATTTATACATTCAATCTTTTAGAAATTTCTAGTTATACATCATCACTATTATTAAGTATGGTTATTGGACATTTGTATTAGCACTTCATGATGGTTTTTAATAGATCCAAATGGTCACATGCACCATAACTATAAAGTGAGAAGTGTTTCATTGTAATTTTGTTCAATATATATGCTGGGCTAGCTCTTTATTCTTTTAGTTCTAACTTCAAAATATAAATGATTTTTTTTTCATTTAAGAGATTTTCTTTAGTTTCTGCTATGTGCCTTAACTGAATTTCCAATTTGGTTCTCAGATTGAAAATACCCACACCTAGTACATTATATGAATTTTAATTCCCAAATCACATTAAACACCCTTCGATTTACTTTGATATATTTTTTAAAAATCTATAATTCCATGAAAAATAATTCCTCAGCATCCCCAGGTCATAATATCCCAGTTGCATACACTATTGTCATACTGTTATTTAGAAAACTGCTTTTCTTCTAGGCTGTTGGTAACCAAAGCCATCAAGATAAGCATTCGCTTCTTGGCGTACATCTATCTGATTATCTTTTGGTATTTTTGGTTTGTAGTTCTGTAACCAAACATCTTAGGGAGCTAATAATTATAACCAAGGGATTAGACAGAGGGTTGCTGTTAAAAACTAAGAAGAATCCCAAGTAATATCCAAGTAAGTCAATCCAAGTAATATCTTTCCAAGCAAAGGAAGCAAGGAGCTTCCATTCAGGGAAACTCATCTATATTCATTCACTAGTGGCTGGGTCTTCCCTTGGATAATCAGGAGCATATTTGATTCAACTCATTATTTCTTTATTCATTACATGGAAAAATAAACATCAAAGTGAAGAGACGGCTCTGGGTGGAAAATTTGGAAGTAAAACGAGAAAGTTTTATTTGAAGTCCCTAAAAGGGATGACCTGATGACTTCATGATTTTCAGTTGGTCCTTGTGGGTAAGTTGTACATTCTTCTGGTACCCAAAATGCAACTGAAAAGGAAGATATTTTCAGCCACATAAAGGAGAAATTGGCTGTTGTTGTTACTGGAACTGTACATGATTTTTTTTCCCTTAAAGTATCAACATCTTCAAAATCTGCTTTTGTAGCAGGAGAGATGGCCAAGAGGTCAAGTTCACCTGACTACTCTTCCAGATGGACCAAGGTCTGATTCCCAGCACCGACAGCACTTAACCATCTGCACCTCCAGGATATCCAATATCTCCTCTGGCCTCCATGGGTGGTACAGTATATATATGACGCACGCGCGCGCGCACACACACACACACACACACACACACACGTATGATGTGCGCTTGCGCACACACTCACACACACAAACACAACACTCACAGATAAAATTAATGACAATAATAAATAACTACTCAGTTTCTGTTTCTCTGGTTTGGGGCTTCTTGATGCAATTCTTCAAATCAGAGTCACATGATACCCTAGACTCTGTATGACTTCCCCATCTCTCAATATGTTTACAAATATAATTTTCAGAGAAAGTCTTCAGCTCTTAGTCTCAGAAAAATATCTATGTGCTTCCAGTATTTTAGCCTTCTAAATATTTGTCCAAATGCATCCCTGGTATTTTAACTAACTTATAGAACTTAAACACCAATCTCTACATTTTCCGATGTGTGTATTTTACAAAAGTATTTCTGTTTTCTTAGTACCCAGTGGCCAATAAATCCTATCAATGGCTCTTTCTCATGTAACACATGTGACTCTTAGCCACAGTACCCAGTGAATTCACATCACAAAAGCTTGCTGAACAGTTGATAATGATGCTATTCTCAAAGTTCTATCATTTCCTAAGAAACTGTATTTACAAATGAGGAATAAAATTGATAACTACTTCCTAATTTCATGGGAGATTTTGTTTGTAAACTGATTTTTCTGATTTTAGGGAAAGCATATAGTTCTGCATAAATCTGTTTTTCTTACAAGTCCCTGGTTGTTTTTAAAAACATTATTTCTTTCACAGTGCTATCTCTGTGAGATGCCTCTGCCTTTGCAAGTGAGATCCAAAAGCTATCATGATATGATTAGCCAAACTCTTTCCCTTGTCTGTGTCTGACAGTCTGGAAAGAACAAGATGATGTTTATTGTTTGGGGATTAGAATTTTAATAGGAGGTGCCACTAGTAATCCTATGATTTTTTTATAAAAAAGTCATTTCTGAAGGGATGTGGAATATTATGTTAACTGGGCAAAGATGTGTTATATTTGTTTATGGTGTGGAATATTACTGTAACTGTGTAAAGGGGTGTAACTTTTGTTTATGTTGTATTTGATTAATGATGTAAGAAATTGTGTTTAATTATGTACAGATATGTTTCAGCTGTTTCCCATTGCCTATCTAAGGAACTGGATTTGTCTAATAAAAAGCTGAAAGGCCAATAGCTAGGTGGAGAAAGAATAGGCAGGGCAGATGGGCAGAGAGAATAAATACAAGGGAAAAAATCTAGACTCAAGAGATGAAAGAGGAGAGAAAAAAATGAATGAAAGAGAGGGAGATTCCAGGGGTCAGCTATCTAACCACTCAGTCAGTTGCAGAATAAGATGGGAAGAAAGACATATAGAATAAAGAAACATAAAAACTCCAGAGGCAAAACATAGAAACAGGATAATTTAAGTTAGAAAAGCTAAGCTAAGGCTAGGCATTCATAACTAGTATGTCTCTGTGTCATGATTTGTGAGCTGGTTCGTGGCCCAAAAGAAAAAGCCTGGTACACTAAATGGTTCACTTTTTTCCTCCTAAGATCTGGACAGTGCTGTGAATATTCTCAGGAGAATTCATTACAATTATAACATCAATACTCCTTTCATATATTTCATAGCTACCTTCAACTTCATATTTTAAGCTTCCAAATACAAATTGACCTTCTATTATTGAATTGACCTCCCATTATTACCTTTGCCACCTTATCTTATAGATATATATTAATCTCTTTAGAAAGTGTTTTTGTGCAGGTGTCTAATAAAAATATATTTACTGACTTAGAGCTCAATTTATCTTACATATAAATGTGATCCACTGAGGGTGGGACTAGCTAAAGAAAATAAAGGTTAATTTACTTTGTTGAATATTGTAATATTGTCTAAAGAATCTCCAACTTATACTGACACCCATACTGATTATTCTGACCACACACACACACACACACACACACACACACACGCACACACACACACACATACACAAGTATACAATACATCACACTTTTGCTTATTTTGAAATAGTAAATAATTTCTGTATTTAATTCAACATTTATAATGTGTTACAGAGAAAGAGAAAACTTTGAATCAAAACTAAATTTCAGTAAGTACACTTGTGTTTTTGTATACCTTGTAAGAATGGTTAAACTTGTCAGCTTGTTGGAATTGAAAGCTACTTAGGAGATTAATAAAAACACACTTATGGTGTGTATCTGTCAGTGCTTTTTCAGAGAGGATTGACTAAGGAAGGAAGAGCCTCTCTGAACGTGGGCTGGCATCATCCAGTTGGGAGAATATCTAGATGAAAGGAAGCATAAAAAGGAATCGTAGGTACAGATGTTGTACCCCCATCTGCCTCACCAAGGATTTACAGCAGCAGAACTTCTGAAATTTTGAGGGCAAAGCTTTATTTGTTTATTTGCTTGCTTTTTGAGACAGCGTTTCTCTGTAGCTTTGGAACCTGTCATGGAACGAGCTCTTGTAGACCAGGCAGGCCTCGAACTCACAGATATCTGCCTGCCTCTGTTTCCTGGGTTCTGGGATTAAAGGTGTGCACCACAACCACTTAACCCAAGCAAACCTTTTAAGTAATTTCAGATATTTGTCAGGGTGTTGACAAGTCTAATACATTTGCTTAAATAAATCCTTCTTGGAATAATATTCTTAGGAAATTTGTCAATTTTTTTTCTTGTTTTTTTTTTCAGACACAATTAGCTTGTTTATTTGAATATGGAGACATTCAACTTTCTTTTTTTTTATTTTTTTCCAGTTTATTTATTTTTTATTAAAAATTGCCATCTCCTCCCCTCCTCCTCCCCCTTCCCTCCCCTCCCCTCCACCCACACCCCCACTCCCTCCCTCTTGAGGCCAAACAGCCATCAGGGTTCTCTACACTATGTTGAGTCCAAGGTCCTCCCAACTCCCCCCAGGTCCAGGAAGGTGAGCAACCGAACTGACAAGGCTCATACAGAGCCCGTCCATGTCGTAGAGACCAAGCCCATCGCCATTGTCCTTGGCTCCTCGGTCAGCCTCCACCATCAGCCACCCTCAGAGAGTCCGATTTGGTCGCATGTTCCATCAGTCCCATTCCAAGTGGACTTGGTGGTCTCCCATTAGTTCTGTCCTGCCGTCTCAGTGGGTGAACGCGTCCCTCATGGTTCTGACTTTCTTTCTCATGATCTCTCTCCTTCTGCTCCTCATCAGAACTTTGGGAGCTCAGTCCGGTGCTCCAATGTGGGGCTCTGTCTCTATCTCCATCCATCGCCAGGTGAAGGTTAAGGCTCACAGTGAGCCCGTCCATGCTGTAGAGTTCACATTCATTGCCGTTCTCCTTGGTTTCTCAGTCCTCCTCCACCGTCAGCCACATTCAGAGAGCCCGGTTTGGTCCCCTGTTCCATGAGTACCATTCCAACTGGACTTGGTGGTCTCCCGTTAGATCTGTCCCACTGTCTCAATGGGTAAACGCACTCCTCACGGTCCTGACTTCCTTGCTCATGATCTCCCTCCTTTTGCTCCTCATCGGGACCTTGGGAGCTCAGTCCGGTGCTCCTATGTGGGGCTCTGTCATTTTCTCCATCCAATGCCAGGTGAAGGTTCTATGGTGATATGCAAGATATTCATGAGTATGGCAATAGGATCTGGACATTTCTGGCACCCTCTCCTCAGCCGCCCAAGGACCTAGCTGGGGGCATCTTCCTGGACACCTGGGAACCCCTCTAGAGTCAAGCCTCTGCCAACCCTAGAATGGCTCCCTTAAGTAAGATATATAATTCCTTGTTCCCATATCCACCCTTCCTATATCCCAACCATCCTATTCCCCCAAGCTCTTCCCATCCTCCACTTCACACTTTTCTCTCCCCATCCCCCCTCCCCCCATCCCACCCCACCCCTATGTTCCCATTTTTTGTCCGGCAATCTTGTCTACTTCCAGTATCCAGGAGGATAACTATATGTTTTTCTTTGGGTTCACCTTCTTATATAGCTTCTCTAGGATTTTTACGAATTATAGGCTCGATGTCCTTTATTTATGGCTAGAACCCAATTATGAGTGAGTACATCCCATGTTCATCTTTTTGGGCCTGGGTTACCTCACTCAGGATGGTGTTTTCTATTTCCCTCCATTTGCATGCAAAATTCAAGATGTCATTGTTTTTTACCGATGAGTAGTATTCTAGCATGTATATATTCCACACTTTCTTCATCCATTCTTCCACTGAAGGGCATCTAGGTTGTTTCCAGGTTCTGGCTATTACAAATAATGCTGCTATAAACATAGTTGAACAGATGCTTTTGTAATATGATTGGGCATCTCTTGGGTAAATTCCCAAGAGTGGGATTGCTGGGTCCTGGGTTAGGTGGATCCCAAATTTCCTGAGAAACCTCCACACTGCTTTCCAAAGCGGTTGCACAAGTTTGCATTCCCACCAGCAATGGATGAGTGTACCCCTTACTCCACATCCTCTCCAGCAAAGGCTATCATTGGTGTTTTTGATTTTAGCCATTCTGACAGGTGTAAGATGGTATCTTAACGTTGTTTTGATTTGCATTTCCCTGATTGCTAAGGAGGTTGAGCATGCCCTTAAGTGTCTTTTGGCCATTCGAACTTCTTCTGTTGAGAATTCTCTGTTCAGTTCAGTGCCCCATTTTTTTAATTGGGTTAATTAGCATTTTAAAGTCTAGTCTGTTGAGTTCCTTATATATTTTGGAGATCAGACCTTTGTCTGTTGTGGGGTTGGTGAAGATCTTTTCCCAGTCAGTAGGCTGCCTTTTTGTCTTATTGACAGTGTCCTTTGCTTTACAGAAGCTGCTCAGCTTCAGGAGGTCCCATTTATTCAATGTTGCCCTTAATGTCTGTGCTGCTGGGGCTATACGTAGGAAGCGGTCTCCTGTGCCCAAATGTTGTGTCAATTTTTTTTCTCATTTTTTTATTAAAAATTTCCATCTTCTTCCCTCCTCCTCCCCCTTACCTCCCCTCCCCTCCACCCATACCCCCACTCCCTCCCTCTCCAGGCCAAAGAGCCATCAGGGTTCCCTACACTATGTTAAGTCCAAGGTCCTCCCAACTCCCCCCAGGTCCAGCAAGGTGAGCAACCAAACTGACAAGGCTCACACAGAGCCTGTCCTTGTCATAGAGAACAAGCCCATCGCCATTGTCCTTAGCTTCTCAGTCAGCCTCCACTGTCAGCCACTTTCAGAGAGTCCGGTTTGGCAGGATGTTCCATCAGTCCCATTCCAACTGGACTTGGTTCTGCCCCGCCGTCTCAGTGGGTGAACGCACCCCTCACGGTTCTGACTTTCTCATGTGCTCACTCCTTCTGCTCCTCATCAGGACCTTGGGAGCTCAGTCCGGTGCTCCAATGTGGGGCTCTGTCTCTATCCCTAACCATCTCCAGGTGAAGGTTCTATGGTGATATGCAAGATATTCATCTGTATGGCTATAGGATCTGGCCTTTTCCGGCTCCCTCTCCTCAGCTGCCCAAGGAACTAGCTGGGGGCATCTCCCTGGACACCTGGGAACCCCTTTAGAGTCAAGTCTCTTGACAACCCTCAGATGGCTCCCTTAATTAAGATATATGCTTCCCTGCTCCCATATCCACCCTTCCTATATCCCAAGCATCCTATTCCCCGAGCTCTCCCCATCCTCCCCTTCATGCTTTTCGAATGGATGAAGAAACTGTGGAATATATACATATTATAATACTACTCAGCGATAAAAACCAATGACATCTTGAATTTTGCAGGCAAATGGATGGAAATAGAAAACACTATTCTAAGTGAGGTAACCCAGACCCAAAAAGATGAACATGGGATGTACTCACTCATAATCGGTTTCTAGCCATAATTAAAGGACATCGAGCCTATAATTCGTGATCCTTGAGAAGACAATAAGAAGATGAACCCAAAGAAATGACATACAGTCATCCTCCTGGATGTGAAATTTTTTAAAATATACCATTAGTTTATTTAAAAAACAATGTGTATCGGTGTTTTGTCTGCATGTATGACTGCATACATCATGTGTGTCTGAAGCCTACAAAAGACCAGAGGAGTGAATTGGGTCCCCAAGAAATGGAGTTATAGGCATTTATGAGCTACCTTGAGAGTGCTGAGAAACAAACCTAGATCCTCTGTAAGAGCAACAAGTATTTTCCACCATTAAGCAATCTCTCCACACCCCATTAATATACATTCAAGAAACAAACTTGGTTAACTTACTAAAATATTATGCCCTCTTTGAGTCACATCAGCCTTTAGAAATAAGGTTAGTATTACTCAGAATCAGATGTTCATTGTCAGGTTTTGGGCCAAGTTGAATCTGTTCCTCAGCAACCTATCATTTTTTAAGCTTAATTTCACATTTATAATCCAAATACTTTCCTTTCCTTCAGTAGTGGTGTAAGGTGAGACTCATTTGTAGTTTATATTCTTGTCTGATTGGAATAGTTATGTTGAACCCAAACTGTTTATTAGTGATAATGTATTTTTCTTCAGAATTTTCATAATTATCTTTTTAAATCCGTGCTAAAATATTGATTATATCCATTTTAATTAATGCTTCCTTCATGAGATTTTATAATTAATTAATATCATTCCAAATGATTTGCAGATATACCTCATATTGACAAAACAAAATAAATTTTTACTATACAAGTTAGAATATTTTAGTTTCTGCCAATAATCCCAATATGAAAAAAGTTGAAAAAATCTGGGTAAAAATGGTTTTTATAAGCATTACAAAACTTGAAATTGATTTGAGATGGACATTCTAAATTGGTATGGTGTGTAGAAGAAACACATGACCAATGTGTGGCCATTTCCCCTTCCTGTTTGGGGACTGGCTTTGTGGAAGAATCCATGTCAGGAGGGACTCTTGTAGGTGGGAGAGGGAGGGCATGCTCACTTTAATTTAACTTGGAGGCTTCTGTTTCTTGACCTTGGTGCCCACTACATGTTTGCTTTATGAAAAGTAACTGAACACTAAACTTGTGTGTGTGCGTGTGTATTTTTGCACATTATTTTATTTCCCAATTAAATAATTTAAACACTAAATGAGGAACAGTATTAAAATACATAAAAATAAATATATAAATTCATATATGTATAAATATATGAATTTTATGTTATCTGGGAACTCACTGAGTTGACAAATGGAATGAGGCATAATTTAATGGTGTTTGTAAGTAGCAGTAGATTGAGTATAATTGTGACATGATTTGAATGCATCCATGAGTGTCACTGTATAATTTCCTGTAATCAAAAATTCTTATGAAAACACTGTTTTCAGAGTGACAAGTTTAGTCATCTATACAAGAGAGCTGCTAGGGTTTCCTCAGACTTACTGGTGAATGTCACATCATTGTGTCTGGACCACCAAGAAAGCATCTCTCCTTACACCTGTTCCATTGCAGAAAACATGAACTGCCCTCTTCTCATTGATTGTCTTCTAACTTTAATGCTATTTAATAATATTTCCTGTTAGAGATCTTTTTATTCCTTAATGGCCCATCATGGCTTTCTCCATGAATTTTCACCCCATTATACAACACAACAGACTTTTGGAGATATTGTGTTGATTTGTTTTGTTCATATCTGAAAAAAAATACCCCAAAGCTGATAGCAACACAAAATAAGTGAGAAACAACATCAATGGACATATGGGAAATGAAATTAGGAGCATGAAACCAGCATGAAATCTGGATCACTTGGGTTTGAGGGCAACTTCAGAAGTGTAGTAGATAAATTGTTGACCTAAGTGAAGACTACAATTTTATCAAATCTTTGAGAAAAATTAAAATTACAACATACATAGGATATACCATGCATGGTCCACACCCTCGAGGGAGTCTTGGCATGTAACTCTACTTACCCAAATTTATAACTCAAATCGAGAGACCTAAGCATAAACTTCAAACTCTCAATACTGCAAAATGTTAGGCCACATTTATTCATCTTAGCGTTCATTATAAAATAGTTAGTCTTTGAACTCTTTGTAATTAACTAAACCATTTTTTTCAAAAGAATCTCAGTATTCAAGTAAATAGTTTGGTCAAGAAAATTTATTTATAGTAAGTGAATTCTTTAAACCTTTTTATGGCTATATATTTGTACTATTTGGAAGCATTGCATTATGGAGGCCTATGGGTTTTGTTTTTAACTTAGTTAATATAAGTAAATTTTTTGTTTGTTTGTTTTGTTTTTGTTTTTCAAGATGGGGTTTTTTTTTTTTTTTATAGCTTTGACCTGTCCTGGAACTTCTCCTGTAGAACAGGCTGACCTGGAACTCATAGAGATCCACCTATCTCTGCCTCCCTACTACTGGGATTAAGGGGTTGAGCCACTATGGTGCATCATAAGTGAAAGTCTTATCATTATACCTGGAGCCAAGAAAGTGTAACATTAATTATTATTTATTCATTTTACATTCCAACCACAGTTCTCCCTCCTACACCTTGCCTCCTGCTTATCCCATGCCCCATCCACTCTTCCAAAAGGTAATAATGCCTGCCATGTGCAGTCAACAAAACCTGGCACATTAAGCTGTGGCAGGGCCAAACCCCTCTCCACTACTTCAAGGGTGAGCAAGGTATTCCACCGTAGGGAATGAGCTCCAGAAAGCTAGCTCATGTACCAGGGATAGAACCTGGTCCCAATGCCAGGGTCCTCTCAAATAGACCAAGCTACACTCAGATGGCCTATGTCGGTCCCATGCAGGTTCTAACCTAATGTTCGCATTCCCAATTTCCTCCCCTCTACTGCCCCATTTGCCCCTTGTTTACTCAGGAAATCTCATCTAATTTCCCTTCTGAGGGGCGATCCATGTATTGCTTGTTACCTAGCTTCTCTGAAACTATGGACTGTAGTCTGGTTATCCTTTACATCTATTATTCACTTATGAGCTATGTTTGCCTTTCTGAGTCTGGGTGACTTCACTCAGAATGATCTTATTTTCAAGTTCCATCCATTTGCCTGCAAATTTCCTGATGTCATTTTTTATAGCTCAGTAATACTCCATTGTGTAAATGTACCACAGTTTCTTTATCCATTCTTTGTCTGATTATTTCCAGTGCTGGCTATTATGACTAGTGCTGCTATGAACTGGTGTAAGTCCTTCTGGTATGATTGAGCATCCTTTGGGTATATGCTAAAGAGTTATATCACCGGGTCTTAAAGTAGATTGATTTCCAATTTTCTGACAAGTTGTTATATCAATTTCCAAAGTGGCTGTACAAGTTTGCACTCCCTCCCCCGGCAGTGGAGGAGTGCTCCCCTTACTCTACATCCTCTCCAACATAAGATGTCCTCAGTATTTTTGATCTTAGACATTATGATAAGTGTAAGATAGTATCTCAGAATCATTTTGATAACAAAAGATGTTGAGAAATTCCTTAAATGTCTTTCAGTCATTTGAGATTCTTCTGTTAAGAATTCTCTGTTTAAATCTGTACCCTATTTTTTAAACTGGATTATTTGGTATTTTGATATCTAGTTTCTTGAGTCTTTATATATTTTGGAGAATATCCCTCTGTCAGATGTGGGGTTGGTAAAGATCTTTTTTGTTTTGTAGATTACTGTTTGTCCTTACAGAAGATTTTCAGTTTTAGGAGGTCCCATGTACTGACTGCACAATCTCTGTGCTACTGGTGTTATAATTAAGAAGTGGTCTCCTGTGTCAATGTGTTCATCGCTACTTCCAACTTTCTCTTCTATCAGCTTCGGTGTAACAGGATTTATGTTGAGGTCTTTAATCTACTTGGACTTCAGTTTTGTGCATGGGGATAGATATAGATCTATCTTCTATGTGTATGCATCCAGTTAAGCCAGTACCATTTGTTGAAGATGTGTTCTATTTCCCATTGTACCATTGCTTCTTTGTAAAACATTGGCTGTTCACAGGTATATGGATTAATGTCAGGATCTTCAATTAGATTCCATTAATCCACATGTCTGTTTTTATGGCAATACCAAGCTATTTTCATTACTATGGCTCTATAGTAAGTTTGAAATTAGGGATGGTGATGCCTCCAGAAGATTTTTTTATGTACAGGATTCTTTTAGCTATTCTATTTTTTTTTGTTTTGTTTTTCCATACGAAGTTTAGTATTGTTCTTTCAAAGTCTGTAAAGAATTGTGTTGGGATTTTGATGGGGACTTTGTTGAATCTGTAGATTGCTTTTGGTAAAATTTCTATTTTTACTATGTTATCCTATTGATCTATGAACATCAGAGATCTTGTGATTTTTTTAATATCTTCAATTTCTTTCTTAAAAGACTTAAAGTTCTTGTCATACAGGTTTTGATGTAGAAAGTCCTTCAGCATATGTGTTGCATTTATTGGTTGATGAATAAAAATGCTTTGATCAATGAACAGGCAAAATATCAGTAGGCAAACAAAGATACAAAGAGAGAGTAGGCAGAGTCGAGGAGATGCTTACATGCCACACAAGTAAGCCTAAACCTCGTGGTAATACACAGATTAACAGAAATGAGTTAATTTAATAGTTAGCACTAACCAGTAAGAAGCATAAACATTGTGTAAACAGTTATAATAAGACTCAGAGTGGTTATTTCATAAGTGGCTATAGGAGTCAGTGAGCAGGACCCAGTGGGTGGAGGAAAACCAGTCCAGTTGGACCAGGTGAGACAGAGAAAAGCCTTCCATCTGCAGTCTTTTACTAATTTGGTTAGATTTACCTCAAGACTTGTTATATTTGTGGCTGTGGCAAAGAGTAATGTTTCTCTAATTTCTTTCTTGACTCATTTTTTGTATGTATATAGAAGGGCTACTGATTTTTATTTGAGTTAACTTTGTATCCCACCACATTACTGAAGGAGTTTATTAGCTGTAGGAGTTCTCTTGTTGAATATTTTGGGTCACTAATGTATACTATCATATTATTTGCAAATAGTGAAAGTTTGACTTCTTCCATTCCAATTTATATCCCCTTGATCCCCTTTTGTTGTCTAATTCTTGTAGTTAGAACTTCAAGTACTATATTAAATATATATTGAGAGAGAGGAAAGCCTTATCTTGTTTCTAATTTTACTGGAATGTTTTTGAGTTTCTCTCTATTTAATTTGATGTTGGCTGTTGGTTTGCCATAAATTGCTATTATTGTGTTAAGTTATGTTCCTTTGTATCTCTGCTCTCTCCAAGACGTTTATCATGAGAAGTTGGATTTTGATGGAAACTTTTTCAGCATCTAATGAAATGACAGTGTAGTTTTTCATTCAGTGTGTTTATATGGTGGATTACATTGAGAGATTTTCATATGTTGATGTTGGAGGGAGGCAGTTGCTTGTTGGTTCCCAGCTGCCTAACCCTGAAATAATCACACAGAAACTCTATTATTTAAATCACTGCTTGGCCCATTAGCTCTAGTTTCTTATTGGCTAATCTTACATCTTAATTTAACCCATCTCCATTAATCTGTGTATCGCTATGTGGCAGTGGCTTACCACCAAAATTTTGGCACATCTGTCTCTGATGGTGGCTCCATGGCTTTCTCTCTGAGTCTGCTGTTTTTTCTCTCATCATTCCATTTAGTTTTCCCCACCTAGCTCTGTTCCCTGATAGTTCTGCTATAGGCACAAATCAGCTCCTTTATTTAACCAGTGATATTCACAGCATACAGAGGAAAATCCCACATCATGTTCAACTATCCTTGTTTCTCTGGGATGAAAAATTTTTGATCATGGTGCATGTGTGTGTGTGTGTGTGTGTGTGTGTGTGTGTTCTTAGATTTAGTTTGCCAGTCTATTATTGAGTATTTTTGCGTCAGTGTTTATAAGGGAGATTGGTTTGTATTCTCTTTCTTTATTACATCTTTTGTGGTGTGGGTATCAGAGTAACTATAGCCTCATAAAAAAAGTTTAGTGATGACCTTTCTGCTTCTATTGTGTGGAACAATTTGAGGAGTATTGGTATTAGTTCTTCAAAATTCTGGTATAAATCTGTGCTGAAGCTATCTGGCCCTGGGCTTTTTTAATTTGGGAGACTTCTAATGATTGCTTCTATTTCTTTAGGGGTTATAGGTCCATTTAAATTGTTCATCTGGTCTTTTGAACTTTGGTAAATAGTACTGATCCATAAAATTGTCCATTTATTTTCAATTTTCCAATTTTGAGGAGTATGACCTGATGATTGTCTCGATTTCCTAAGTGTCTATTGTTAAATTCTCCTTTTCATATCTGAATTTGTTAACGTGAATATTCTATATCTGCCTTTTGATTAGTTTGGATAGTGATTTGTCTATCATGTTGATTTTCAAAGAAAACCAACTCTTTGTTTTAATGATTATTTGTATTGTTCTCTTTGTTTCTATAGTTTTTAAATTTCAGCCCTCAATTTGGTTATTTCCTGGCATCTATTCCTCCAGGGTAAATTTGCTTCTTTTGTTTCTAGAGATTTTAGGTGTGCTGTTAAGTTGCTCATGTGAGATCTCTCCAACTTCTTTATGGAGGCATGTAGTGTTACAAACATTTCTCTTAGTAATGCTTTTATAGTGTTCCGTAAGTTTTGGTATATGGTATATTCATTTCATAAAATTCAATAAAATGAATTTTAATTCTTTCTTTATTTCTTCCTTGATCCAATGGTGACTCAGTTGTACATTATTCAGTTTCCATGAGTTTGCAGGCATTTTGTAATTTGTGTTATTGTTGAATTCTAATTTTTAGGCATGGTGGTCTGATAAGATACTGGGATTTATTCCAATTATTTTTTTGTATCTGTTGAGATTTGCCTTGTGACCAAGTATGTAGCCAATTTTAGAGAAGATTTTATGAGGTCCTAAGAAGAAAGTGTTTTGGAGTAGTGTTCAATAGATGTCTATTAAACCCATTTGAGTCATAACATCTGTTAGTTCCATTATTTCACTGTTAATTTTCTGTCTGGCAGACCTGTCTATTGGTGAGAGAGGGGTGTTGAAGTCTCCCACTGTTTGTGTGTGGGGTTTGATGTACAATTTAAGCTTTAGTAATATTTCTTTTACATGTTTGTCCCTTATATTTTTGTCATAAATGTTCAGAATTGAGACTTCAAATTGATGGATTTTTTCCTGTGATGAATATGAAATGTTCTTCTCTATCTCTTTTAATCATCTTTAGGTTGAATTCTGTTTTGTTAGATACTAGGATAGCTACAGAAGCTTGTTTCTTAGTCCATTTGATAAAAAAAATCTTTTCCCAATCTTTTACTTGAGGTAATGTCTGTCTTTGGAATTGAGTGGGTTTCTTGTATGCAGCAGAAGGATGGATCCTGTTCATATGCATTCTGTTAGCCTGTGTCTTTATAGATGAATTGAGTTCATTGACATTAAGGGATATTAATGACTAGTGATTGCTGATGGTAGTCTGTGTGTTTCCCTTCTTTGGGATTTGCTGGTGTGAGATTATCTATTGCCTATGTTTTTGAGGGTACAACCAATTTCCTTGAGTTGGAATTTTCTTTTTAGTGCCTTCTGTAGTACTATAGATAGATTTGTAGATAGATATGGTTTAAATTGGGTTTTGTTATGGAATACCTTGTTTTTTCTGTCTATGTTTATTGAAAGTTTTGGTGGGTATAGTAGTTTTGACTGGCATCTGTGGTTTCTGGGTGTCTGTATAATGTCTGTCTATGATCTTCTGACATTCAAAGTCTCTATTGAGAAGTTGGGAGTTATTCTGATGAGTCTGCCATTATTTGCTACTTTGCCTTTTTCCTTTGCAGCTCTTAATATTCTTTCTTTATTCTTATGTTTAGTGTTTTGATTATTATCCGGTGAGGGAATTTTTTAATTTAGTCTATTTAGTGTTCTGTGAGCTTTTTGTATCTTCATAGACATTTCCTTCATTAAGTTGGGAAAGTTTTCTTCTATGATTTTGTTGAATATATTTTCTGTGCTTTGAGCTGGTATTTTTCACCTTCTTCTATTCCTTATTATTCTTAGGTTTCATCTTTTCATGGTGTTCCAAATTTCCTGGATGTTTTGTGTTACAACTTTTTTGACTTTAATGCTTTCTTTGACCTATGAATCTATTTCCTCTATAGTATCTTCAATACCTGACATTCTATCTTCCATCTTTTAGATTCTGTTGGTTATGCTTGCATCCATAGTTCCTGTTCATTTACCCAGATTTTCCATTTCCAGAATTTCCTCAGGTTTATTTTCTTTATTGCCTCTCTTTTTAGATTTTCAATTCTCAAACTGTTTCTTTCACTTCTTTGATTGCTTTTTTCTTAGTTTTCTTAGCTTTCTTTAAGAGATTTATTGATTTCTTTTAACTTTTTGTTTGTCATTTCCATGATTTTTTAAGGGATTTTTAGTTTTTTTTTTAAAGGTCTCTTTTTGGTGGTGCCACATTGCTTTTTAGGTTGCTGAATATATTCTCGCATTGGCATCTAACAATCTCTTCATTAATCAGTGCAGGTGGTGTCTGTGCCTTTTGGTCCAATAAGTACAGGTGCTGTTTGTGTATCCGGGGGCCACTGAGGTCATGGGAATGGGTAGATTTGGGGGTTGAGTAGAACTTGTACACTACAGGGTCTGAGAGTGGTAGAAGAGCCTGCCCACAGGAGCCTTACCTGCTGACTGGCTACTGTGGCTGAGATGTTTGGGGGAGGTACACAGTGTTTGCTCTGGGTACTGACGGTCTAGTAACTGGGCTGTCCATATGGGAGGCAGTCACTCACCTCTTGGCCTAATCATAGCAGGCAGGATCTGATTATTATTATTATTATTATTATTATTATTATTATTATTATTATTATTATTATTATTATTATATGAGTTTTTGTTTGTGGACAGGTTTCCTTTGACTCTGTTGTAGTCAAAGAGACTGCTTAAGATATGAAGATTTTTTAAACAGGTTTTTATTGACAAATATTTTAAAATGCATTTGACTAAAATACAAGAAAATCATTCATCTTTTTACTCTATGTGTAGAATGTCCACTGGAACTCAAAAGAGACTAAGATGTATTATATTTAGCTTTTTTCTTTAGTGGCAGAACTTTAGCTGTTCTCTCCATCTCTTCTTTTCTACTTTTTCAAGAAATTGCATATCCATCTACTTAAAAGTTTAAAATGATGGCTAATATACTATTTTGGGGAAATATAGATTGTGATGCATATTATAAGCACTGTATGTTTGAGATGGTAGGGTAGAAGATGAGCTCAAAAACAAGCTTTATCCCTGTGTAGATGTTTGTTTATAAGGCCTCTGGTTTAGAGCATGAGAGACCTTGGCAAATTAATATGTTTCAACATACACACACACACCATATGCATGCAAGATCTCTTATTGACACAAGGTCAAAATATTTCTGATATTACCTATAAGCCAAATTAATTTTCTCATGCTCATTCTAATGTATAAGAATTAATCCCTGTAACAGAAGCTTAATTTGTGTTTATTTTGTAAACAAAGGATAGTGGAAGCATCATGTCACCTACCTCATGTCACCTTCCTTCTCAAACTGAGAAAAATGTCTTAGTCTAGAAACTGTAAATAATCAATTCTTCATGGAGGCTTTACAACAGCTGTAAACAAATTTGATCCATTAATATTAGAAGTGGGAGACTGTCATTTCTTCTGAATGACACATTAAATTACTCAAAACAAATATTTAATAGGGGTCAGTCCTCTCCAGATCAAATGTTGTCTATGAAAATATAAATTGGAATTAATTATCAATATAACTATTTAACGTACTCCAAAAGAATTATTCATGTTGAGATACTTCAGTAGGGAGTGGCTCCTACCACAAAGATCCTCATAAAATTGCATGAAGAAGCTAGATCAAGAGAAACTTCTCAGGCAGAATGACAGAAAAACCTAAGCAGCAGCCCCTTTGTTATCTGCTTGCACTTTTAAAATCCTAAGAATGTTAAGAACATACTTAATCTCAGCTCTGCCCAATCCCTTTAGCCATACAGTGGTTGCGGACCTGCCATTGTGGCTGAAAAGCTACTGTATGTGGAGTGAATGTGCATCCCTCTGATCAACGTGTAAAAAACTAGCTATGGTTCCCAGCTAGGAAGGTACAGGTAGCAGTGGTCCGATCATAACCTCCTGAGGTGTCAGCGTGTCCCAGGAGAGGTGATCTGGGTGAGCAGACCAGGGAAGACACTGGTTGTTTTCACTTCTCCCAGTCTAGTTATTCGTTTTGTGATATTTTGACATTCATTTAACTTTTGGACATTCATTTCTTCTTAAGGAAACACTTGCCTAAAAGAAATACAAAATAATAATAATAGTAATAAAAAAACCCATAGCCACTTCTTTTCACAGTTGTTAAAAACTAGTAACAAAATAGTCTATCATGGAAGAACTGCATTTCAACTGTCTATGGGTTTCCTTTGACTACATTCTATTCCTATCCAATAGTAAAGACAATTATTTATCTCTGTACCCAACAAGCTTCAACTATTTTTAGCATGTATGTCATTTGAAAAGTATGAAAATGATCTCTTCATTTTATGTGCACATGTAGTTGTTCCTCTAGGCTTGTCTTAGAGGAACCTGACCAAGGAAACATTCTCTCTTTGTGCAGCACCAAGAATCTTGAATAAGACCAATAACATAAGTATTTCACATAGGAAAATAAAATTTAAAAAAATACATGAAAAACAGTTTTGTAGTTGATAACTATAAAACTGCTACATATGGGATGGTTTGCATTAACTGTGCCGTTTTTACCTTGACATGTTTGTTGTAGTTGGAAGAGTTAATTTGTCTGCAGTCTAGTTTGAAAGAGGTTGGACAGTTCATGGAATTCACTCCCGCCCTGCCATCCAGCTCACATGGTCAATGTGACAGTTCTAACGGGGAGAATCAGAAAACATTAGCAAACCTTCATTTTGGGAGTATTATTCACGGATACTGTGGGTCTCCTCTGTGTAGGAGGAACAAGCAGAAATGTGCCTGCTATAAATCCATGCATATGTACATCTAGTACTGCTCGGAAAGACATATGCAGATTTTGTGAACAAGAATTGCTTCGATCTGGAGTAGACTGTTAGTGTCTGAGAGGAAAGCCTGACATATGCAAGAAAATCTGTCTCAACTAAACCGGACAATCAGTCCCTAATGTGCTAATTCAATCTATGGCCTTCATTTACATTCTAATGTTCAGGGGGAATAACCAAAACGTTTTAGTATCAATTTGTAGCAGTGAGTAATATTTAATTTTAGTGAGCAGAAATTCTATTAGGGTTTAGGTCACAGAATGGTATTGTTTCACAAAATACATAGGAACATTAGAAACAGGTTCTTCATAATTTTTCTTGTGTACCTGTTTACTTGATCATTCAATCTGATGTCATAAGAAACACAAATATCTTGATGTAAACATAATACATTTTGGAAAAAATACTCTCAAACAGTAAGTTCTGAAGCATCTTCTATTGTTTAAAACCTTAATTAAGGTAGAAAGGTAATTGCAAGCAAGCCAGCACTGGGAATAAAAGCAAAATATATTCAGTAGGAAAATTATTTCTTTAAGTAAGAAAAAGTAGAGCCACCTTAATGTGATAAAACCTTATTTATGCATCAAAACTTTCTCCCTTAGGCTCTCCTTTTGAAAGCCACATTGACTATGATTCTTTCTTTGATTGTGAGGCAGCCATTTTTCCTGAAAAGGAGATAAGTTATTATTTGCATATCAAAAAGTTCTGCTAGCTCTGTGAATGGAACCTTTTCTGTATTTTACATTGTTATGTAAAATAAACCTTGCAGATCACCTACTGTGATAGGATAACATTGGATATGCACAGTACTAGACACTAAACACTATGGAATTTTGCTATAAAAAGATCCCACCTCAATTTAAATTAATGCAATAAGTTTTAAAATGGAAGTGCAACTGTCAGTCAAAGCCTGCCAGGTATGCCTGTGTTCCTCAGAATTAACATCTATACCATTGAGCACTGTTCCTACCTCTTTTCCATTCACTCTGGATCACTTAAGGTTACAAGTCATGGCATGACAAACAACGTATCCATACAACACAGTTCACACCACATGTCAGTTATCAGCAGGAACAGAATAAGCTTTTCATGTCAAGTAGAGTAAGTTTGGGATGGCAGGCAATACGGGGGATCAGTACTCTATGGATTAGTGAAAAAATAGCACTAACTTTGGACCAGATTTATAGGGCTGTCAAAATTTAACCAGGATTGTACTTAATTTTTAAGTGCACTCACACTAACTCCTCTCCAAGTGACTGCCTTTTATAATTACTAGCCACCTGGGCCATGATACTGACTTTGAAGTCCTTACACACAAAGATTCTTAATTTATTTCACTGGGCCCAAGAAACAGCATAATCACAAGTGTTCTAACTGAGCCTAAAAATCATGATAGCAACATTTGACTCTAAAACTCCATTGATGAAATTTTGTATCTGAAATTGAGGTTCCAGAAGAAAGGCAAAATCTTTACCTTCTTCCTACCAGGATATATTCATATTCCTAGCAATCATGATTTAAAAAGGACAAAAGACCTCTCTACTTTCACTGAACTGTGTAGATGTTGTCCTTGGCAATTAGACATGCTCTTCTGTCCTAGCATCAGCCCCCAATGTTTAGGAATCTCCATGGAACTCCCTTTACCAACAACTCCAAGGAATATAACCCATTCCCACCACTGGAAGTTTGCCTGACTACTAAGGATGGTCAGATCAGACTCAGTATCCTACATTACTAGGAGTCCATAATAAAGTCAGCCTCTCCTACATTCTAGTCTCTTTGGTGTGAGAAGATACTCTACAGGCTATGGAAAAAGTAACCTGAGTGTTAACTGAGTCACACAAAACTCTCCACCTACAATTTTTCTTGTCTATAAGATCTTCTGTTCATGGCACAGAACTTGTGTGTGTGGAGCAACCAATAACTTCTCCAACTAGAGCCCATACCCTACACTGCTTGGATGGCCTAAAGACCTAGGGTAGAACCAAATACAATTATAAAAATAATCAATGAAATTATATCTAATGACATTCTCCTATACTCATAGATCAATGCCTTGTCAAGTCATCATCAGACAGGCTTCCTCCTGCAGCAGACAGGGGCATATGCAGAGACTCACAAACCCACTGACCCACAGACCCCAAATTATGCAGAGAGAGAGAGAGAGAGAGAGAGAGAGAGAGAGAGAGAGAGAGAGAGAGAGACTAAATTGGAGGTCTCCATCTGATCCTAGCCTTCGAGGATCAGGGAATCCCTCAGAAGAGGTTGGGGGGGTAGATTATATGAGTCACAAGCGATAGCGAACACCAGAAGAACATGGTACACTGAATCAACTAAGAAGGTCTCACATGGACTCTCAGACACTGATGTAACAAGTCCAGGGCATACATGGGTCTGTACAAGGTCATATATATATATATATATATATATATATATATATATATATATATATATATATATGTGTGTGTGTGTGTGTGTGTGTGTGTGTGTGTGTGTGTGTGTGTCTGTGTGTGTATGTGTGTGTGTGTGTATGTTATAGCTGTTAACTTGATGATTTTGTGGGACTCTTAATGGTAGGAACTCTTTTGCTTGCTCTTAAGACTCTTTTCCTCCTATCTGCTTGCTTTGTCCAGACTCCATAGGAAGGGTTTTGCCTTGTCTTACTGTATCTTGTTTTGTTCTCTTTGGCTGTTGACTCTTGGAGGCCTGCTCTTTTCTGAAGAGAAAGTGGAGGGGAAATAAAAAAAAAGGTAGGGAAAGTGGGGGTGGGGTGGGGAGGTGGAGGGAACAATGAGGAGTAGGTAGAGGGGAAACTTTGGGAGGGATACAGTATCTGAGAGAAGAATCTAGAAAAACTTATTATAGGCAGGTGAGATAGTATCATCCATAACATCATTTTGATGGATTGTGATTATCAAAATGCTAAGACTTATATGTAATATTACTTTAAGAATCTTATTATAAGCCAGCTCATCAATAGCAAAGTATGTATTAAAACATTTTATAATAGTCTTAATTCAATGTCGGGGATTATTGTTGCTTTTAGTAGTAATTATTACCAAGTGTAGAATATGGTAAGTCTGTAGTTACTGGAACACATATATGGGTAAAGTTCATAAATTCACTTTTAAGAACTCAGGTAAAATTTTCCAAAGAAGTCTCCTAAAAATAAAATAACAGGTGGTAGCAAGGAGGTGTTTAGAGATGAGCTACTACCATTAAAAGAATGTATTATGGTGGAAGAAAGACCTAAAATCTGTAATTTACAGGTTAATGTAAAGTCCAAATTTAAGGAAGCAGAAAAATAGCAAATTAAATTCAAAGGGGAAGAGAAATAATAAAAATTATTAATATCAAAATTAATGAAATAAAAAACTGGAAATTACTATAGAAATAAAAAAATAGTTCTTTGTGTTTTAAGATATCTCTCTTTCTCTGTGTCTCTTTCATTCTCTATCTATCTATCTATCTATATCAAAAATGATTTTAAAATTAAAAAAAATCAAAATAGTCAAAATCATGTTATGGGCAGTACTACCAGTACCCACCCGTAACTAATAGCATCAGTGAGCCTCTAGCCAGGACAGTGAGAAGAATGACAATTAGAAATAAGGAAGGTAGGTTTCTTATGGCCACAAAGGGGAAAGAAAGGAACACCAAGAGGTGACATGAACCACTCTTAATATTACATCTAAAATAATCTTGACAGAATGGAGAATTCTTGAACAGGGCTTTATCTGTGAATAGATTGCATCAATAATTAACCACCCTCAAAGTAAGAGGAACGCAGGTAGAAAAAGGTTAGCTAATGGCTTTTATCAAATGCATGTGTAAGAAAAAAATACCTATTTACTCAGAAACAGAGTAAATACTAGTTTATTCTGTGATGTCAACATTAATTATTCTAACACTAAAACAGAAAATGATGTTCAGAAAAGGAAAGAGAACGGCATCTATCATAAGAGATAATTTAAAAAATAAACCTCAAAAAACTTAAAAAATAAAATCTAACAGTAAATTATATTCTACATCATAGGCCATTAAGGATTTGAAACTAAAAGATGCCACAACACAACCTTCATAATGGCCAGAATCCAAAATCCTAACATCCCCGAATTTGGGTGATACTGTGGAGCTACACGAGTGAGCAGTTGTCTTCTGGTGGTGGGAAAACAGAGCTGTGCAGTCACCTGGGACAGCAATTCGGCATTTTCCCCAACACTAAAGGTCCTTGTCATGTATGATGCAGCAATTGTGTTCTTTAGTGTTTGCAGAAAAGAGAAAAAACTCAGATCTTCTGCCATTGCAACAAGGGCTACTCACTGATCTCTCTCGAAAGTCCAAAACCCTTAAGTTACCACTGACAGAGAGATAAATGTGTAATGACAGACAGGAGAGAGAACACAGTTACTGGAGAAGTCCTAGAAGAACTCACCCAGTTAACGATGTGAAGCAACAAACCAAAGAAAATGTGGCACAAAGAAATCAGTGGAACAACAAAAGATTATTGCTTTAGTCTTACAATAAATGCTACACGAGAGTTCATTTAAAAATGAGAAATCAGGAAAACAATGGAAGACATAATTAGCAGTCCTTGGAAATGGTTATTAAGAAAAATAAGACATACAAATTTCTAAAATTATGTCAGCTATTGTTTTGTTTTTCTATTATATGTTGCCTTTTCTGAGAGTCATTTTAAATTGTGAGGCTTTTTGTGTACACGTAATATTAGAAAAGAAAGCAAGTGCCGTGAGCATTCTCTGCAAAATAAACCCATTGGGCTCCATTTTGCTTCTAAGATTTTAGCAATCATTTTATTCTTCATAGCTACAAAAACCACATTGTGGATCTGCAAAGACCACATGATTATTACAGAGCTGTGATCATCACTGGGGTCAATCTGGGTGTTTTCCTAGAACAGATCTGGGTGGACTATATTCTTTTAAGTAGAGAAATCCATTCAAGTGGTCTCAACCTAACCTAACCTAACACAGTTTACACCAATCCAAGAGGCAAAACCTTACCATCACCAGCACAACACACACACACACACACACACACACACACACACACAAAAAAAAAAAAAAAAAAAAAAAAAAAAAAAAAAAAAAACTGGCACTGTATTCCCCAGTTGCCCAGGCAACCTGGGTATTTCTAGGGAGGCATGAAGGCAGAAATATCACCAGGGCAGGCATGCTTCTTATAATACTCTCAAAGCATTGGACCATCACAGTGGAGAAGTACTCTTAAATTTAGGACTGGGGGAAAAAAAGCCCTCCAGTGGATAACTCGGAGATGGGCCTTTGTCTTATAAGTTGTTGATTTTTCTTCGAGGTGACACGAATCTTAATTTTTGGTTTCCTTTTGAAATATAGTCTAGAACTGTGGTTCTCAAGCTGTGAATCACAACACCTTTGTTGGCTAAATGACCCTTTTACAGAGGACACTTAAGACCATTGGACAACACAGACATTTATGTTACGATCCATAACAGTAGCAAAATTACAATTATGATGTAGCCACAAAAATAATTTCATGGTTGAGTAACATTAAGGGCCTGCTTATTAGGGTTTCTGTCCTGCCTGGTTTCCACAGCTGTTTAGCCCCAAAGAAAGTCACACAGAGAGTCTATATTAGGTTATAAACTGATTGGCCCATTAGATCAGGCTTCTTATTTACTCTTATCACTTACTCTTATCTTTGTTAGCCACAGGGCTCAGTACCTTTTTCAGTAGGGCAGGTCTCATCCTGCTTCTACAGTGATCTGCGCAGGAATGGGAGGAATGGGCTTCCTCCATCCTAGAAGTCTCCTTTTCTTATCGCCCTGCCTCTATTTCCTTTCTGGTTGACCCGCCTATACTTCCTGCCTGGCCAATCAGCATTTATTTAAAACATGATTGACAGAATACAGACAATTCTCCTGCACCATGGTTGGGGGTTACTAGATGAAGAATTAATTGTATTAAATTGCCACAGCATCGGGAAGGTTGAGAACCACTGTTCAAGAATATAGGTCTTGCTTAATACCATTTCAACTCCTTTTTTTTCTTTCTTGAAAACTCCTATTTTTGAGTGTTTAAGGGGCAGTTAACAATCGCTTTTCCATAACAACGTGAAAGATTTTTCTTCTGAACTTTATTCTGTTTCTGCTTTTGTAAGGTCCATTATTATGAACGACATTCTTTCTTCTGGCTCTTCTCTCTTCCTTAGTAATAAATTTTCTCTTTTCCTTGTCAGTCCGCAAGTATTATAACAGTGTAGAATTTGGCAGGACCACAAGAACAGAGAAGACGCTGACCCACACGTGAATGAAATCCTGAATGATAGATGGGGAAGGGCCACAGAGCAGCAGTAACAGAAGCAAAGCAAAGAATCCTGAAATGGCTGTAGTTGTGGGGAAACATGCGGTGGTGGCGCACGCCTTTAATCCCAGCACTCGGGAGGCTGAGTCAGGCGGATCTCTGTGAGTTCGAGACCAGCCTGGTCTACAAGAGCTAGCTTCAGGACAGGCTCTAAAAGCTGCAGAGAAACCCTGTCTAGAAAAAACAAAAACAAAAACAACAAAAAAAAGAGAATACTTTATGCTATTAACAGTTTGGGAGGTTGGGTGTTCAAGACCAAGGAGTCAGGAAGTAGCTTGTTTTCCCAGGTATCCAGGTTCTCCCTTTGACTCGCAGGTGATGACAACCTCATTCTGAGATGATCTTTCATGCATGTGCTCACACTTCCAATTTCCTCTGCCAAGAACACTAGTGGCACATAAGGGAGACCCTATCTAACTGTATATTTAACATAGTTATCTCTTTAGAGCTCTGTTTTATCCAAAGAAATTCAATTCATATTCTCAAATACTCGAAGTTATCAGTTGAAAATTTAAGTTTGGGAGCATGTAATAACAATTTAGCCCATAATATATCCCTTATATAAAACTTATTTTCTAATGGATTTATATATCAGTATAAATACTAAAGTTTTATTCTGCCATAAAGGCAAAAGAAAAACTTGAAACATTAAATTAGAGATGTACATATATATGTATATGTATTTATACATATATATGAAATAAGCATACATTACTATATACATGTGGTATATCCCTTATTTAATTACTACATACATTTGGTATATATACCTTATTTAATCAAGTCTTAAAGAAATAGGAAAATCAGGCATTTTGAAACTAATTCACAAATTAGGAGAAGGTATTTTCAATACATAATAACTTCTAAAATGATTAGATAAAACCAATTTGTAATGGAAATTTTAATCATATAACTAGAATGTATGAGAAAAGTGTCATTTCATTGTTATGTATATTTATTTTTAGACCCAAAATAGAAATTTCAAACATAATATTCATAGTTTTGATTGGCCTGATTTGTGTTTTTATGTATATAAAGACATCCTGCAGTTAACATATTTACCCATGACAAACTGCAGAGGTAAACATTGTGAACCAGAGAGGCATTGCCAAAGTGATTAAAGAGGATGACGGCCTGAACTTTGTTTGTAACACCAAAGTCCCTTTAGGCTGATGAATTGATCAATGCATCATCTCTAACCATCCATGCAATCCACCCAGGTCATGGCTTCCCAACCTTTCATCAGAATGAGAGTGATAAACTGTTACAATATTTAGGTTTAATTTGAAATGACTTGGGTGAAGCCATTATTTATTTTTGGCTTCAATGCTCATCACTGTGTTTCACCTTATATTTATCTTGATGACAAATGGTAAGATTTTAATTATAGGAATTTAATAAGAACAGAAAGATATAGTATAGAATTTCATCATTGCTATTTGAAAATTAAATGATATTTTAAAATGATATAAGGATAAGTGGCAGAAAACAGTTACATAGAAAAATGCTCTTATGAGTTGGCACAGGGTAATAATAGATATAATACGCTCACAAGGACCTGTGGTTTAGTACATAAATTATACTTTAAAAATTCAGCTTCAGCAAAATGTCATTTCTCATTCAAATTAATCAGTATGATTTGAATGTTACTGACTGTTAGGGATTTTTTAAGCATGTGTGTCGTCATGAGTGTACAGAAACCATATACCCTTGTGCATATATGTGTAGAGGCCAGAGAACAATCTCAGTTATTTTTCCTCTAGTGCTAAACATCTTTGTTTCAATTAGTGTCTTTCATTGATCTTGAACCTCAGCAGGTATGTTATGGTGGCTAGCCAGAAATCTCCAGGGATCCTTCTATATCTGCCTCCTCAATCCTGGGATATCAAGAGTGACTCTCCATGTGCAGTTTTTTATGCTGCTCCTGGGGCTCAAAATTTAAGGTCCCCACATTATGAGGAAAGATTTTACTGACTTAGCCATCAGCTTTTGCTTATGTTGTATTTACAAGTTTGTCTTTGGAATATGGGAAACAGTACTGTAAGAATAATTTAATTATTTTTTATAAAGTGAGTAGTTTTTCTTTAAATTGTGTAATAAAACACTCATAAGAATTACCATTCCACACTTTTTTCATTTAAAAATGTGGGCCTTGCTTCTATGAAAACAAGGTATCTAAGAAACAGAAGATATCTCCAAAACAGCACCACAGTCGATAGTGCTTTTATTTGGGGAACCAAACTCAGGTCCCTTGCAGAGCAGAAAATGCTCCTACCCACAGAGCCATCTCTCCAGCCAGTTTATCCCAATTCTAAGCTGCAAGCAAAAACCTTAATATGCTGATATACCTGCTTCCAATTCATTTACCCTTAATCTTGGGTTTTAGACTATCATATATTTGTCACACTCTAGAAAACAAATATCCTGTTATATTTTTTTTTTCTTACGGGACTGGAGGATGCATTAGAAATCACACCTCTAGATTAGAATCAATCTGTGGGTAGAGCACATCAAAATTGCTGTTGGCCCACTTCTCTTCTAGAGTAATAGTGCTTGCCAAGGGCACACTGCTCCTTTGGATGAACTTGGAATGAGTTTCTCAAGCCCTTAAGGAAAATTGGAAGATTTTCTCACCACTAGAAATAAATGAAATCTGAAGTAAATTCACTTTAGTCTAACAAATGATTTTCTTTATTCAATATTTGGATTTGTGTGATTTGGCCATAAATTGTGTGTGTACACTAGAAAAAAAATGTTTTATTCTTCCTATAAAAATGCACTAATGTAGTTCAACAAACAATGAAAACAATTATCTTTAAACAAACTTAGAAACCCTTTTATTCAACTATGTATTTTAATGTGGTCACTTCATAAATTAGCAATTTGTTAATAAAAATGATTAATAGTTTAACAGTTCCATGGAGACTCAATGAGTGCTAGTTCTTACTGAAAAAGCTCTAAGTCGACCTTTACACTTAAAACTAACTCTCATTTGGTTGTTAGCTATTTGCAGCATGGCACTACTGCAGTGCTACCTGACAAACCACAGTATAGAATGAAAAGAGCATGGGCATTAAAAGATTAAACAGCACAATTTTCTATTTTCGTCCTTGCTTTTACTGTGTTTAACTTTATTTTTGTCAGAGAGCTATAGAGTCATCAGATTCCACATCTGTTTAATACATAAAACTTATCAATAGTGACTGAAGACTTAGTATCCCAATAAATGCAAGGATCATAGACCAGGGCAAAGTTCATAGCATTAAGTAACTTATCCTTTCCACCATGTTTAAACTTATCTTACCGTAGCTAAAATGCATGTCAACATGGTTTTTTTAGTTTGTATGTCTATATGGACATATTTTATGGAGTTTCTAATTTCTACCATAATTCATACCATGGGGAGTTTGTCCTGAAAATGTCTGGAAAATTAATATCAATCCTCAACACCCCTTTTAGTCTTTCTGTTCTCACTAGCTACTTACATGTGTCAACAAGGTTTTAAATGGGCAACACATTAAGCAGATGCAAATTCTGTGTTGAATGCTTTGCTTATAGGGGAATTATATGTGAAAATGTAACGGTAAGTAAGAAAAGCTGTTACAAAGACACAAACATCATCTGTACAGATTTAGTTTATATATAAAATGAACTTGTAATCCATCAATGCTTAAATGTAGTCATAACATTTAATAGCTACATACATATGAGCAATTTGCCAAATGTTTTCACTTACAAAGCTCATGAGGTCAGAGATGAGTATTATATTAAATATTATTGGGGAGAATAAAAAATTAAGCACCATAAGTTTTATGATAATTACTGTTAGCTATGAAGAACAGAAAAGTTTCCTAGCTGATAACTATAAACTGCAATACCATCTAATAAATTAATATAATAATGATATGTCTTTGTTTCAGCTTCAAAAGCAAGTTTCACAGCCTATTATAATAGGCAATACTTCAGTAAAAGTAAGTTTCCAACTTCACATGTGCAAAAAACCCTCCATCAGAGGAGGCAATCCTAGAAATAATGACCATTAGATGTAGATTTTACTAGAAAAATCATCCGGGGCAATTAAAATTTGAAAGGATTAGAGTTATTCATTTAAAATGCATTTCATTTATTTTATACCATCTTTCAAAAAATGTATTTAGGACTGGGAAGATGGGTCAGTAGATAAAGTATTCACTGTACATATAAGAGGACCTGAGTGTAGATCCCCAGAACCCATATAAAAGCTGGGCAGACTGGGACAGGTTTATAATGCCCATGCTAGGAAGGCAGATAGGTATATATGCAGCCAAAGTAGCAAGGTCCAGGTTCACCAAGCATCCCAATCTCAGTCGAAAAGTAGAGTGGAGAGTGACAGAGGAAGACTCGTAATGGTTCCTTCTGGTAGTTCTACCTATACTGCTGGATGAGCACAACCACATGCCCATCTGTATAACATACATACACACATACCCCCACACAGAAACACATACACACATATGTATATATTACACATACCCACACACAGAAACACATAGACACACACACACACACACACACACACACACACACACATATATATATATATACAGAGACACACACAAATACATACACACAGGCACAAACACACACATATACAAATATAGACATACAGACTTACACACGGATATATACAGACTCACACAGACACAAACACAAAAATACATGTAAAAACATGAACATAAACATAGCTTTTCATAAAGCCTTTAGTGTTAGTTCGCTTCTCAATATTTCTTACTTTACCCTGACTTTCCATCCCATCTCCATCTAATCTTCCTATCCTTGTGTTCCATTTATCCCTTTATAACACTGCACTTCATATTCCCTTCCGCGGAATATCCTCTCCTACCCTATTTTTCCCTACTAGTTACCTCTTATCAAAATACAAATATCTAAAGCTTAAATGCTAACACCTACGTATAGGAAAAATCATGTGATATTTGTCTCTTGGGGTCTGGATTATCTCACTCAGAATGACTGTTTTCAGTTCTGTTCACATATCTGCAAATTTCATGTATTTATTTTTCTTAATAACTGAATTATCTCATTTTGCAAATGTACCACATTTTCATCATCAATTCATCAGTTTATGTACATCTAGGATGTTTCCAATTTCTGACTATATTGTAAAAGCAGCAATAGAAGTAGATTAACATACATCTTTTTTTTTGTTTTGTTTTGTTTTTTTTTTTGTTTTTCATCCTTGAAGGGCGACATCTGATCCCTCATTTATTCCCCAAACCGTTTTTATAGCATCACAGCAATTGAGCGGGGGTGGGGTGGGGGACACATTGGGCCGTCTCCTAGGTAACCAGGTGAATGGGCCGTCTCCTAGGTAACCAGGTGAGTGGCATTTCGTCGGGTCTGCACCCACCTGTCTGCTAGCCGTCTGCTAACCGGTTTGCTGGCTAGTCTGCTGGCTGTCCCCTAGGCCGTGAATTAGCATCTCTATAAGACCACAGCCTCCAAATTACCAAAGGGAGGAGCCCCAAACGTCCCGGGTCGGCTGCAGCCAACACCTCCCCTCAGGCGATCTCCGTCAATAACAAAAGAAAACAGGAGCCGCACAGCCAGGCTGTCGTTAGGCTGAGCCGGCTCAGTCGGCAAAGCCACCTGACCACCTCAGACCCGGGCCTGTGGCTCTCCTGCCGTCCCGAGAACTTTGTCCTGCCGTCCCGAGAACTTTGTCCTGTGCTCCTGCAACAGGACAGACGGGTCGCGCCTGGCTTGGGCAAAGTCTTCTTCCTAATGACCCAAATTTTCCCGTCTTTGGAAAGCGGCTTTCGCAAGATTTCCTGTCTTAGGTATCTGGGGAGGAGAAGCTTCAAACCCGTCATTGACTGCCGACCTCTGTAAAGAGAAGAGATTAGTGGGGAGAAATGGACTTTCCAGGCCCTGTGTTATCAGCCACATCTTTTTTTTTTAATTTAAAAAATTTAAAAATTTAAATTTAAAAAATTTAAAATTTAAAAAAAGATTTTTTTTAAATCTTTTGTTAGGATGGATCATAATGCTCTATAAAAAAATTATGCTCCCAGAGACTATAGTCTCCTATCCTAAAAAGAGTAGAATCGCCTGAGTTGAGAATGTTTCTTCCGCTGGTACAGAACATCATTCATCTTTGTAATAAGATATAGAGCCCATTTGGTATACGCCCAAGAGTGGGATACCTGAATCTTGAGAAAGATCAATTCTCAGTTTACCATACTTAAATTATTCTTCAAAACCAAGAGTCATATGAGTAAAGAGGCTAACCAGGAAGAAAAGCTCTATTTTGATGTGATCAATAGATAAGGAATTACACTCTATAGAAGTCAGTGGAAGAGGGTCTATGAGGACCAGCCTCCCATTTTATATACTTCTTGTTCTAGGAATGGTGTGGATCATGATGGGAACACAAGTAGAGATACAACTAAGTTTCCATTGAATTAAGAAGGTGACTTCATTCCAGCTCCCCCATAGAAGAAGGATAACTCGTTTAAAGGAAAGCTGTCAATGGAATGCCTACCATTTTCACGTGTACCACTCATGACTAAACAGCAAAACATCATACTTGCATAGAGGCAGAAAATGTAACCAATTTCCAGGAAGGGAATAGGAGACTTAAATGTGTGTCAATCTATGGAGTGTATTTACAATGATTTAAAATAACAGTGATGAAAGGTTTTGAGAGAAATGAAAGTTGAATATTTTCCAAAAGATGGAATTTGTACCAAATGTTTGGATCAGAGAAAATGATTAAATTGAAAAATAGAGTTTAAAATTCAGGAATATAAGTATAGAAAGCAATGCACAAAATAAGAGATTTAGTCACCTGGAGACAGAAAATCTGCATCAACCAAAGCACAAAGGAAATAAAAGAAAGAAAGCTACAGGTACAACTGAAAGAACATTATGGACACAGTGAAAAGATTGCATAGCGGGATGAAACACTCAAAGCAGGAAGGGGAGCAAAAGCAGCTGCACAGACAGCACACTGCAAACACTCACTCTCTTCTGAAAGCCAAGGAGAATGGTAGTACAGCCCAGTCTCTTTACTGTAGAAAAAATGGTTGCGTCGCAGCACTGCAGTAAATCTTTAAAACACCTGAAAATAAGGATATATTACTTTTACCAGGGCAGCAGTACAATAGAGTACAAGTTTCATCTCTTTGGTTATAAATACATCCTTAACAAGATGAAAGTGACTTGCCCAAATAGAAAATAAAATTGTTTCAAGCATATAAATGGGAAGAACTCCAGGCAGCAAGATGGCTCTGGGGGCAAAACACTGAAACTAGAATTGACCCTGGTCCTCAGATGGAGGAAGAAGAGAACCAACTGTCTTTTAGAACTTGTCCGCTGTCTGTCACAAGAGCTTCTCCCAACCTCTTGTCACATACTAAATAAGCAAATAAAATAAGGCAGTTCTTAAAGAAAATACAAAAAAGAACTTATCACCAAGAGGTCTACTCTAAAAGAGACAGAGAGTGTTTGGAGCAAGAAGAAACTGATGCGAGTCCTAAATCCAACAGTAACTCTTTTAGTTTTTAATTTCTGTTTAGTTTATTGAGAATTCCAGACAATTATAGTCACCTCTTCCTCCAGGTCCTCCTACATCCAAACTCCTTCTCTATCAATCCAACTTTGTGTCGTGTGTGTGTGTGTGTGTGTGTGTGTGTGTGTGTGTCCATGGAGTCCAATTTGTGCCATATAAACTTGGTTGTGTAGCCTTCCACTTAGCTTACTAGGTGTTGCACTCTTAAAGAGAACTGACTCATTCTTTGAGCAGCTATAATTTGTCCATTGGTCATCATCTAAACATGGAGGGTACATCCTGTCCACATTGCTTGTCCATCCTGGGAACTGATCTGCTTTGAACTTTCTAGGTCTTATGCACGTTGCCACATTCCAGGTGAGTTCATAAGTGCAATTGCTCGGCTGTGTTCAGAAGACACTAGTCCTAGCCATCCACTGCCTCTAGCTCTTACATTATTGCTGTGCCTTTTCCCACAATGATTCCTGTGCCTTGGAGTGGGGGAAGGGATACAGGTGCCCCATTAAAGATTGAACATCCCCAAGTCCTACAATAACTATTTTAAAATTCTGAAATGGAGAATAGCAAAGTGGTGGTAATAATGACAAAGTACAATGATAAATACATCCTTGTGAGTCAAAAAAGATTAAGAAATCACAAAAGGACATAGTATAGGTTCAAAAGTAAAAACAAATCGCCAAATGGTGACATAAAAATTACATCAAATTGCATCAAGCAATATTACAATAAATAAACCTTATGAACATAGATGCAAAAATTACCTAAATCACACTAGAAAAATCAATCCAGAAAATATACTGCAAAAAAGTACCTTAACTCTTATTCTAAGACCTTACAGCTGGCTTAATATTTAAAAAACTCCATATGCCACATTAAGAATGAAAAACACCATAATAAAACAATAACATTTTAAAAATTATACAGTACTGCAAGTTTGAAGGATGGATAGCTGTTGATGGTTTGTGATGAATGTGTGAAATCACAAAGGTGTTAGAATTTCATTATTTCTTTGGGCTGTTATTATGAAATATATGTGTACTTTTGAAAACTGATTGATCTATCCAATATAGTCTTTATTCATTTTTATTTGGTTTTTTGTTTTTAACCAAATTGACTATGTAGCCAAGAATGACCTTCAACTGATTAGCATCCTGTCTCTAACAAAGAAGTGTGTGTACCATGACAGTTGACACATTCAAGTATATTCTTAAGGATGATCAAGCTTATAATATTTTAATAAAATTTTAATAGCTTTTCTAGAGTACTAATAACATACCAAGATTCAAGTACTGGAATGAGATCCAATACCTACTCACAAACAAACATTCACACACAAACATTGGAATACAGCATCTGCCTTCATCACTGCTAAATAACTACAGAGAAAGAGTACCCAAGCAAAACACTATGTAAAGCACTACTCAAGAAGCCAAAATGCAAATGTAAAAAGGAACTACAGAAAGTGAGTAAAATCTTGAGATCTTCTACCCTTAGCTTAGCTATGGCATCTTTCCTGATAGAGAATATAGGGTCTGTCTCTGGAAAATAATGAGAAACCAGCAAGCACTCTGTGAATTTATGAAGCTAAAGTTTAAAAAAAAAACAGATCATGGGTACAGCAACTAAGGAAACTTGAAGGTTGATAATTGGATAGCATCTCCAGCCTTCACATAATAAAATGCAGAAGCTTGCACTGCACTGACAAAACCCAAGATGCTTATCAGAACACTCCTGCTGAACATATGGATAGTTTCTTCCATCTATGCCACTAAGAAGACTAAAATGGGAGTTCAAGAGTCACTGCGAATAACCCATCATGTTAATCTGGATCACCTTGATGGGGGAAACAAAGAAGAGGTGTGGCCATAAAAGGAAGACATGCCAGTCACATACACAATATCAAACAGCACTGGGAATGAGTGAACAGTCAGGTAGCTACAGGCAGTAATTTTGAGATTTGTGTGTGTGTGTGTGTGTTTAAAACTCAGAAAAAGAATCTGGTTAAAGCATTCAGATATATAATTCCATCTGTGAAAAACCCAAGGTTAAAAAAGTACATATCTAATGTTAGGAATTAGGTCATTGTGAGAAGAATTAATAAGAGGAGGAAGAGATTCTTTGACTTCTTGGTCTCAAGACATAATTATAAAAGAGATGTCAAAATTGAAACTTGTGAGCACAGGATTTTAGTATCATAGATGATGAAATATAGTGGTAAAAGGCCAATGTGATGCACTCTTTACTGATTAAATTGTGAATGTTAATTCAACCATAAATATGTTAATTAGAAAACACATCTGACAGGGAAGTCTAATGGAGGTGTAAACACAGGAGGAAAAGGGAGTCATGCAGCATGTGAGTGTGTGTTGTGAAAAAACTAGTTCGTGTACATGTTGGGTGAATACTGCTAAGGGTCACGCAGCATGGTGCCTGTAACCATAGGGATATTTTTACAAATTGTTTATATAATGGCTTCATTGACATTCGCCCCAATCTGAAAATGACCAAAGTGCCTTTAGGTCAATAATGGGTACATGCGTGGGATATACAACTGAGAAAGATGCTGGAATGAACTACAAAGCGGTGAGAGGATGTGCAAGAGCCTAGCATGTGTACTAAAAAGTGGGGAAAATCCATCAGAGTGGGCTGTGTGCCATAATGTGCTACATTATGTCCTGAGAAAGACATTTCTCTAAAAGGGCCAGAATCATTTATCTGTCTGAGTTTCTGGATGAAAAGAGAATGATTATAGATGAGATAATTTTTTTACCAGTGAAACTCTTATTCTTATCACTGAGATCATGTATGCATGACACTTGGCATTTGTCAAAATCTGTAGAAGTTTATAGCATAAAAATAGAGTATATGCAAATTTGGAAACAATAGAACATTGGCACTTTAACAAAAATGAAGATTTTTGACAACAGTCTCTAACAATATTTCTAATGTATGAAATTATTTCTGAGAAAAGAACAAGGATTACAATATATTCCAGTTAGTAAATTCATTAGTCAATTTTGCATTATCGTGACCAAATACCTTAACATCTGAAGAGGAATTTTATCTTAGTTTAAAATTTCAGAAGGTTCAGCTCGTTTCTTTTCCCCAAATGCATGGGCAGAACATCAGTGTTGGGAGTGCTTGACAAGAAACCTTTATAACCTCAAGATGAATAGACAGCAAAGAAAGAGCAACAGGAAACAGGAACAAGACACTCCTATAGACCCAACCTAGTGACCTAGTTTGGCTTGGATCTCCTAGAAAGTTTTCAGAAACTCTCCAAATAGTATTAACATCTGCAGAGACAGAATTTACCACATGCATTTCATACTCAAATTGTAACAATATATTCCTCATATGGCAATTTTAATACTTCTATATATGTATATGTGGATGTATGTTGATATAACTAAGCCATTAAGTTTACGGTTGTTACTGGGCACTAGGACCAGAGGTTCACTATTGAGGTAGCAATATGTGCAGAGGTGAATGTAGGTCAGAAAGATTCATTTGGTAATGAATAAGGTTGCACATAACCATAAGACCTTGTGTTTTGTTTCATTTGGGTATGAACAATGGTGAATAATGACAGGAAAAATGTTCAGTGGCATATAACTGGGAGTGTGAACACAGCACATCAAGAAAAAGTCATATACATTCAGGCATATTCACATAGGAGAAGCAATAAATCTATTTCCTCATCTGATAGACAGCTGGATAAAAAAGAAATGATGCCATAAAACCAATGAACATATCTAATGCCCAGATCTGTGTAGTAGGAGGCTGCTTGTTCATTTCCAACCACCCAGACTCCCAAAATAACCACACAGAAACTATATTATTTGCAATACTGTTTGGCCAATAGCTTAAACATATTTTTGGCTAACTCTTATATTTTAAATTAGCCCATCTTCATTTATCTGCGTATTGCCATGTGGCTGTGGCTTACCAGGTAAAGTTTCCTTCAGAATCTGTCTCTGGAAATGCTACATGGGTTTTTCTAACTCTGCCTTCTTTCTCCTAACACTCAGTTTAGTTTTCCCTGCCTAGCTCTATTCTACCCTATCACAGACCAAAGCAGTTTCTTTATTCATTAAACAATAAAAGCAACACATATACACAAGGACTTCCCACATCATATCCCCTTATCTGTCTAACTTCTCACTCCTGATCTTGGTTTTTGAAGAAGGGATACAGGATCCTTTGGAAGCAAATAGCTGATTCTACATGAGGGAGGAGATATGCAAGAAGGCCAGGTGTATCTTGAAATAAAAAAATAGGATGTCTTAAAATTCATTGAGCGTCATTAAAGCTTATTATTAAAGATGACAAGGGGAAGAGATCCCATTGGGCGATGGTGGAAAAATGTGAGTAACAAACATTACTGTTGAATTTAAATGAAAGGCTCAATCTCTCATAGCATTAACAATAAATTATTTAGACATGCATACAAAACAAGAACATAACCCACTGTGCAGAGAATACAAAATGTGTGTAGTGTATTGTTTCCTAATAATTTTTTTTGTGTGTGTGTGTGCATGTGTAGGGGTAACTGAGAGAACATTCATAGAAATCTGACAACTTGAGCCAGGAAACAAGTTCAACACCAACAACAATGAACCATGTGATGAAACTGCTACTTTAGTTCTGTGCATAAAGGCTCATGCCAGTGGTGGATATGGGGAGAGAATGTGAGGAGAGACAGCTGGAATTTGGGGGTATTTGGGGAGTAATGTAGAAGACTACTGCAATGGAAACTTTCCTAGTGAGAACTCCTAGTAATGGAGGATAAGGAGTCTTAACTGGCCATCTTTTGATGCAAACAACATTTTCAGTGGCTGCACTGGGTTACATTCAGTTGAGTTCTTGATGGAAGATTCCACTGGAGATCCCTAAACAACCCAGGATGATTCTAGAACAGAGGGTCGCTCTCCAAAAACTGATGCTGGGCCACCATTGCCAAGAACAATATCCACACAGCTCATTGAAAACAGAGAGGCCAAAATGCTGTCTGCATGGAGCCTTCACTCCTACTTTCTAGTCTCTTTGGCACAAGAAGGTACTTGAAGGCTACAGAAAGTGAAATCTAGATAACAACCCAGCTACAAAATCCTCCATCTACACTCTGTCTTGCCTGCAAGATGTTCTGGGGCAATGGTGGCACAGAGCCTGTGGGATTGGCCAATCAATGACTGGTCCAACTTAAGACTCACACTCTGAGATGGAGTCCGTATCCTACACTGCATAGATGGGCAAGAACCAGAGACTGGATAGCCCATAGACTTAGGGTAGAACCAATCACAACTGACAAAACAAACAAATAAAAAACAACAAATGAAAAACTAATGAGATATTTCCCAGTGATACTCTGCTATAGTCATAGATCAATGCTTTGTCTAGTCATCATCATAAGGAGGGTTTTATCCAGCAACAGATGGGAATGGGTACAGAGAACCACACCCAGAGATTATGCAGAGAAATTTGTAAATTGGAAGTCTCCTTTGAGTTCCTCCCTTCAGAGATCAGGGAACCCCATGGAAGAGGGGAATTATATGAGTCAGAGGGGATAGAGGACAGCAGGAGAACATGTCCTGATACATCAACTAATTAAGACTCACATGGGCTCACAGAGACCAAAATGGCAAGTAGGTACCCTGCATGGGTCTACCCCAGGTCCTCTGTGTGTATCTCATAGCTGCTAGCTTGGTGTTTTGTAGGGCTCCTGACAGTGGAAATGACTATACCTCTGAATTCTTTTGTCTGTTCTTGAAACTTTTCCTCCTATAGGGTTGCCTTGTTCAGCCTTGATTTGAGGGCTTTTCACATGTCTTATTTTATCTTGTCTTTGTCATGTTTGGCTACTGTCTCTTGGCTGCCTATTCATTTCTGAAGAGAAAACAGAGGGGGAGTGAGCCTGTGGGCACAAGGCAGAACTGAAAGGAATGGAGTGTAGTTTGGATGTAGGGTATGAGAGAAGAATCTGTGTTCAATTTAAAGAAAAAGACAATAACCTCAGTCTAACTATTAGGGAAAGAATCAAATTGCAACCTTATAACGTACTTTGACTAGTAGTCAGGTAACATTACACACACACACACACACACACACACACACACACACACGCATTCACACACCCAAACATAATTAACAATAAGATCAAACTGCCAGGACAACGAGAGAGGAGCTTGAGGAGCAAACACTAGCTTTATGAAAAGAATACCCAAACCAAGGAAGTTGGGATTAAATCATGGGCTATCATTAATACTATATTAATGTCAATGTACTGATGGCAACAATGTATCCTAGTAATGTAAGTTATCAATGCAGGTAAGAAGTATATGGGAACACTGAACATTTTTGGCTTACATAGTCTATATTGTCCTTGTAAATGAGTGTTACCTACATTTCTTTAAAAACAAAACTGTATTTTTATAACTAAGCAACAATGTCACTGACAGTATTTCTATGTGATGCTGAGCTTTGAGGTCTTCATCACTCATGTATCTAAAGGCTACAGATTACTCAAAACATTGTCTTTACATGATCACATCCCACCTTACAATTAGACATTTGTGTCTGTGCTGAAGTAGAACAAAGGATTGCTGAACTACCACCAGAAAATACCAACATAGTCTATTTCAATGTTTCTGAGATAAATTATATACAAATACATAAAACACATTTCAAATCCATGAAATTGTAATATGGAAGTAGTATTTGTATAATAAAATTCCATATAATCTAATTTTATTTGTGATTCAAATTATAAATCAGCAAGAGATGGGTTATTAAACTTCTGGTATTGTATACAAAATACTATTTTGATTGATTTGCTCTCACTCAGCAGTCTTCAGCATATATTGAGTATTGATAAAGAAGACAGCTCTGTGGAACTCTCTGTTGTATCTATTATTTATACATACATTAAAAATGACCTATTCTATGTTTGAGTGTTTAGGAGGAATAATTTTCTATGAAGAGTTTTCATTCTTTTTCTCTTAGGCAAGGATTATTTCCATTAACCCTATGAAAGGAATTGGGTAATTAGAGTAGGATTTTTATTTACTGTCAGCCGGCAGAACACTTCCAGAAGTGCTTTTGAATTATTTAAAGCAAAAATGCAAGTAAGATGTGAATAAACATGGGTCACTTTGCCACTGTCATGTGCTACCCCATCCTTCCTGAGCGGGATATCTGATGGTGATATAATCCCCACTGAACAGCAGTCTTTCAGCAAGCTTTTCAGAAAGGAGAGTTTTAGCCAGGCAACCTTGTTAAAGAGAGTCATGTAGTTTGGGTCAGCACAGCATGCACATCACACTTCCTGATTGTTGAATAATTTCTTTCCCCAGTTGCTCTTTCTTCTTTCACTTTCATATTTAGCTTTAAGAATTTCACTGAAAAGCAATGGTGGCTTCTTTCTTTTGCTTTCTTTACCTCAATCTGCCTTGATCGTGAACTCTTAGAGCAGCATTTATAAATTTTGAAGATGTGCTTCTAATCTTGTTTTAATGAATATCATCTGCCTTTCTTAACACTGTGTTTAGTTTGAAGAAAATACAGGAATAGACTTCTGAGATACAGAATACAGGGCTTTTTTTTTTAATAAAATACTACTTCACATGTATGAAAAACCAAACATCATGAACACTTCTTTCTGCCTGTTGTGTGTCTCTGCAGAGGTGTGAGATAGCATTTATTGAAATGTTCATTTCTGGAGGTAAAATTGTATGCTTTATCATAAATACCCCTACTATGTGCTGCTTTTCAGTGAAGCTGTTTTCAAATTACCTAACATCCTTACCATTCCTTACTATAGCTAGGTATGCTACTTAAAAAATAAAGTCAAAGCGATACTTTATCATACACTATATGAGAAAATTAAAGGTGACCAAGCTGACAAAGTGATGATTCACTTGCTTTTTTCTGCTTTTTTGTGTTTATTAGTAACTTTGAACAACTTCTGTTTAGTTATTTGCATATTTTCCATGACTCCTCTTCCCCTCTCCTGAATTTTTTCTTGTTGTGCTTTTTGGATTTTTTCTTCTTTTCGAATTATAACCACTTTGGTAATCTAAATGATAATTCTCAATTTTGTTACACAAAATTCTTCTTTGATGTTTGGCCTGTTGTTCTTTTCTTTTTAGAAAAAAAAGGTAATATCTTTAGGCACATATTTTTTGCTTTTTTGATGAAGCTCTAAGTGTTCCTTTTTGATTTCTGTTTTTGTGCATTTTAAGGAAAGATTACTCTCCTTAGACATTATAAAGGATTTAAAAGTATGTGTATTTTAAAAATTGTATTGTTAATAGAATTATAATTAATTTTTTATGTGCTGGAAGCAAAAACTGGTAATAATCTCTCATTCCAATGGAACAAATTTCCATAAATTTATTGCTTAAAATAAACAAAACAATTCTCATCAATTCTCTCAGCTTCCGTATGTATATTCCCAGACATCACAGAGCCATGCTGTGTACATGGTCTCACAAGTAGAAACTAATTTCGTATCTGAGCTGAGTTCTCATATGGAGGTTAGTGTCTTTTTCCATATTCACAGTTAGGAAAGTTCTTTTCCTTGAAATTACGGACCTCACTTTCTTTTCAATTGTTGGACATATACTCAACTTCTAGTTCATTCTTCTCTGCTCTTGTCAGAGAGTGTCTTCCTCTTAACATACATTTCTACTTCAAGTCAGTAGGAAAGAATCTGGTACTGCTGTTTCTTGCCCTTTAAAAGAATTTGTATGATACATTTATGCATGCTCAGTATAATTACCTTTTGATCAATTCAAAGCTGGCTGACTTAGGGACATTGATTATATACTCACAGTTTCATTGTTTTATGTTATCTAACCCACTTTGGAGAGTGATAATCCACCTGTCCTTCCATATTTACAGGTACAGTTGACATTTAATGTGGTAATGCAGGATCCAACACTCAAGACAAAAAAACCTTGGAAGAAATTTAGACATTATAGACATGTGTCTAATGTCATTTATCCTTACAGAGACATGTGGTCCAGTCTCCTTTTGTTTCTCTTATTTATCAATATTTACCACAATCAGACCTTTCATAAGGAAAATTTTTACATTGTCTGATTTCTTTCTAACTTTTCTTACTAAGTTTCATAGTGTAAATTTCATAACTCATCTCATTTTAAGTATAACATTTCTATCGTACCTTCTGATATCAACTTTACAATTTCTACAAGCTCATTACACTCAGAGTCTCCTTAGGTATTCTTGGGACCTATACTTCTATTTTAAGTGTAGAAGTTGCTGCCTAAGTTAAAAACAAAATTCATGTTTTTTTAAAAATTTTTAATTGATTTTTATTGAGTTATACGTTTTTTCCTGATGCCCTGCCTTCTGCTACCCTCCCCTTCTACCCTCTTTCATGGTCCCCACACACCCAATTTACGCAGGAGATCATGGCTTTTTCTACTTCCCATGTAGATTATATCCATGTATGTCTTTCTTAGGGTCCTCATTGCTGTCTAGGTTCTCTGGGCTTGTGATTTGTAGGCTGGTTTTCTTTGCTTTATGTCTAAAATCCACTTATGAGTGAGTACATATATTTGTTTTTTGGGGTCTGAGTTATCTCACTTAGTAAAATGTTTTCTAGCTCTATTCATTTGCTTGAAAAATCTCAATATGTCATTCTTTGTTTCTGCTATGTAGTGCTCCTTTGTGTAAATGTACCACATTTTCCTTACTCATTCTTTAATCGAGGGGCATTTAGGTTGTTTCCAGGTTCTGGCTATGAAGAACAATGCTGCTATGAACATAGTTGAGCACATGTCCTTGTGGTACAATTGAGAATCCTTTGGATATATAACCCAAAGTGGTATTTCTTGAGGAAGGTTGTTTCTTAATTTTCTGAGAAACTGCCATATTGATATACAAAGGGGATGTACCACCTTGCATTCCCACCAAAAATGCAGAAGTGTTCCCTTTACCCCACAACCTCTTCAGCATAAGATGTCTTCAGTGTTATTGATCTTGGCCATTCTTACAGGTGTAAAATGGAATCTCAGAGTTGTTCTGATGTGCATTTCTCTGATGACTAAGGATCTTGAAAATTTCCATAAGTTCCTCTTTTCATCTATTTTAGATTCCTCTGTTGAGAGTTCTCTGTTTAGGTATGTACCCCATTTATTTTACTGGATTATTTTTACTTTTGATGACCAATTTCTTGAGTTCTTTTTTATATTTTGGAGATCAGATCTCTGTCTGATTTCAGGTTGGTGAAGGTATTTTCCCATTCTGTAGGCTGTCATTTTGTCATGTTGAACATGTCCTTTGCTTTACAAAAGGTTTTCAGTTACAGGAGGTCCTATTTGTTAATTGTTTCTCTCTGTCTGTACTACTAGGGTTATACTTAGGAAGTGGTCTCCTGTGCCAATGCGTTCAAGTGTATGTCCCACTTCCTCTTCTATGAGGTTCATTGTGGTTGGCTTTATGTTAAGGTCTTTAATCCATTTGGACTTGATTTTTGTACATGGTGATAGATATGGGTCTATTTTCATTCTTCTACATGTTGATATCCAGTTGATATGCCAGCACCATTTGTTAAATGTGCTTTCTTTTTTCCATTTTATATTTCTTGCTTCTTTGTCAAAAATCAGGTGTTTGTTGGTGTGTGGATCTTTGATTTGCTTCTGTTGGCCCTTCTGTTTGTTTTTATGCCAATACCAGGCTGTTTTCAGTAGTAGAGCTTGAAGTCAGGGATTGTAATGTCCAGAAGTTCCTTTACTGTACAGGATTGTTTTTGCTATCTGGGGTTTTTTACCCTTCTATATGAAGTTGAGTACTGTTCTTTCGAGGTCTGTGAAGAATTTTGCTGGGCATTGCATAAATCTGTAGATTGCTTTTGATAAGATTGCCACTTTTATGCTGTTAATTCTACCTACACAAGAGCATGGGAGATCTTTCAATATTCTGTTGTCCTCTTCAGTTTCTTTCTTCAAAGATTTAAAGTTCTTGGGGCTGGAGAGATGGCTCAGAGGTTAAGAGCATTGCCTGCTCTTCCAAAGGTCCTGAGTTCAATTCCCAGCAACCACATGGTGGCTCATAACCATCTGCAATGGGGTCTGGTGCCCTCTTCTGGCTGCAGGCATATACACAGACAGAAGATTGTATACATAATAAATAAATAAATAAACAAACAAACAAATAAATAAATGTAAAAAAGATTTAACGTTCTTAAAATACATGTTTAATAATTAATTATTGTTGTCCTGAATCATTATATGTGTGTGTGTGTGTGTGTGTGTGTGTGTGTATGTGTGTGTTTCAGCTTTTTATAAATACCTCAGTTTTTCTCTTTGATCATCTATAAATAAGCTATCTAAGTCATATTTATAAACTATTATAGATATAAAGAGACGTATTTTGTTTTGTTGATGATCTTTATCTTTTATTTTGCTCAGTATTCTAAGTAATTTTGGAATTTAAATTTCCTCCATTTGTTATTACATAGATAATTGTTTAGGTAAAGTAGAATGGTGCTTGATTTTCTAATTAGAACTTCAATAAAATCATAGATTTGAGCAGCAATGACTTGCATCTATGTCATGTTGTTAATGGGGTTTCAATGCTTCATCATCAAGAAGGAAACAGACTTTGTTTTGTGTATGTAAATAATAAAATGCATGTGAAGACTTTCCTGATATTTCAGATGCTTGTTAATATGCAGTGCTGTCTTTGTCTTTCAGGGGTCATCATGAGTCACAAGGATGTAAAACTTGCAATACACATAATCTAGTTTCCACCCTGATGACAGTTACATACAAATTTAAGTATGAGAAGCACTGCAGACAAATTAAGAGTATAGAAGAAAACAAAGAAACAAAAAACAGAGAGCACCACATTTGTGACTATGAACAACATATTTTTATTTTTTTAGGAAGTATTGGTTGTATCCCAAAAGTCATCACATCATGGATAATAGAAAGTAGTATCACTAATGATGACAAATTGTCTACTTAAAAGCATTTAGACTGTTTTTGTCAACAATCTTGAATATGTTTGTTAATCCAGGCTGTATTGTGAAATCTCCTTATTGCTGTACAAAATGACATTCGACTTTTAATACACAGACACTTCAGTTTCGAAAGTAAAACTAATCAAGTCAATGTGTTTGTTGCCTAGAGTGATTCTAACAAACAGCTGGAAATATGGAAAACTGGGATTTTTTTTTTTTTGGCAAAGATAGAGTTGAAAGTAACAATGACTTCATTTTAATGTGGAATAGCACATTGGTACTTAGTGACCAAAGTCACAAACAAACTGTTTCCTTCCATAATTAGAATGGGTTAGAAAAGCACTAACTGTTACAGAAAAAATGTGACAGAAATTATGATTGTATAGACAATGAACATATTGTTGTTGAGTCACAGTGTAATGGGAAGTTTCCAGGGAAATATAATGTCAAGGTATAATTTCTCAGGAGGAGGCATGGCCCAAAGTAGTCCTGACTAGCCAGAAATAATCTCTTCTCTTGTTGTAGCTACCATCATAACTTTGTCAAGGGTCTATTTTTATTCTTAGACAAACTAAAAAAGAATGGCTTCTTGTGACCTGAAATAAATGCTCAGGTGGAGTCACATGAAAATGAAGCTCTTGGGATCCAAAATCTTACTATTTTTGACATGATAATAATACCTCCTTCATTGTTGCCACTTTCTAAAGCTACCATGGTTATTTCCTCTGAGCAAATTTATGATCCCTTCCAGTGCCGTAGCAATAGTTTTCAATATGGGTAGATTTATAATAAATCACATCTGGACTTCAGACCCAAACTAGGCTTCAGCAGGACAACTTGAAGTCGGACAAAGAGGAAGTGAATGTTTGACAATCAACTTGACTAATTTATATTCAATATATGTTTATAGACTGCTTTTCTCTGAATGATAAATTCTGGTGTTATTGGATCAAAGGAGAAGATGTGTGTTGAGTTTATACACATACAGTAGTTGGGAGAACACTATTTAGTGATCTAGGACTTAAGCTCAGGTATCTGAAAATGTCACTCACAGTTTCCTGAGTAGAATAATGAAAACCCAGTAGCACACTAAAATGAGATAAACTATGAGAATGGTTTTGGGGTGACACAGTAGGAAAGCTTTTCATCAGTCAGGTATTTTCAGAGCAAAGGTCAAGTTACTTCATCAGGATGAAGAGCCATAAATAGCTTCATTTCCAGATGAGGGTAAAGAAAACAAAAACTGAGAGAGAAAACCGTCAAATGGCAGCTAGAACTTAGGACTAGTTAGGAATAAGATCAAAATAGTGATGCACATTTTCCTGCTAGAGATGTTAGATTATTTCTAAATATCTGGGCTTTGCTTTCATTTATTACAGTACATACTGACGATGCTTAATATTTAAATCCTTTCACCAATTTACCTAATGCTGCAGAATTTGGCAATGATAAAAAGAAAGAATATCATGAAAAACAAAGAACAAAATATGTGTGTTTCTTTATTTGAGAGAGAGAGTGTGTGTGATAGTACTTTTTTATAAAGACTAGTTCAATCTTGTTAAAGATACTGATGATATTTTAGCTAAAAGAAGGAAGTTTTCAAGAGTTACTAAAAGCTATGGATTGTGCCTGATATTTTTCACTAGTAGTTAACCTGACCACTTGGTGTCCTTCCTCATATTACATCACAACAATGGGATTGTCTCAGCAGTTGAGAAGCAGCTAAATTCTGAGAATGAGGTGTGCATACAAAAGACTGGATGACCAGAAAGGAAGGTTGGCCATTGTCACAAGGGCATTCATTGTTGAACACGTAGGCAGTCTTGTCCTAGGAATTCAGTACATCCTCTTGAGATGTACCCAATTCAATGTTATTGGGACCAGAAATCAGAGGCATTAGTGTTCTTGAGATTCTGAATCTTATTTCCAGAAGTTTATCCTTCTTCTGATCCTTATCCCCCTTGCAGAAGCAGTTAAAAAGTATGCCAAGATAAGAACAAGCTTCTAGGACTTAGTGAAAACTAGTCCATTCAGATACCCCTTCATCAGGCAGAACCCTTGATGGCTTATGCTCTGGTCTATATGCCCATTCTTTTCTTTAGTTATTTTGGAGATTGCTTACCTTACCACTAGTTAACAAACATCACAAACACACATACATGCAACCTGTTAATTTCTAAGTATATGAAAATAATATTGAAATTCAATTAGTTACTTTTGTATCTAGTTCATATAATGGCTCACCATGTAAACTATGTCAAAAACCAAAAAAAGTCTCTACTTCAGGAGAACACAGGTAGAAAAATACATGATTAGGTGGTATAGTGATATTGATAATTCTGAAAGACAGATATCTCACAATTTGAATGGTTTTTCTGATAAAGTATGCAAGCTACTATGCACATAATTTATTTCTTTATTAGGTTTTTCAAGACAAAATATGTAGGCCTTCGTATGTTTTATTCTATTCTATTTTCTATCATTAGCCTTTGAAATAAGGAATGCATTAATTTTAGCAGTCAATGTACTGGTAGATAATGATTTAAATATGTTACTCATACAATGTTTGTATTGGATTTAAGATAGCAAAATTGTTGGGGAGTAAATTAGAAAACCTTCACTTATAGCAGTGTGCTCTCATCACTTGAGTTGTGTACAAAGCTTCCCTGGCTCTAAAGCAGAATTATTGCTGGAATTACAGCATTGTACAAGTGATAATGGTTTCTGTTATGCTAAGTGAGCATTCACTGTCACTGGGGAGTAAACCTTGAATCTGGGTGTTCATTACCCAAATTTAAGGGACATTCATTTTAATCTTCAATATCAATAGATGTATAAGGAGAACTTAGCAGCAGCATTTTGTTCTGCATGTTTTTCTTGTAGATGAAAAATTGCAGAGCAATAAGATGAGTAAGCAACCTGGCTCAGGCACAGTCCTGTCTTACACTGGAAGTTGACCCTTACAGGGAGAGGGGGGACATTTACATTTGCATAGCTATCTTCAGTTAGTCATTGTACTAGAGGAGCTATATCTATCCAGTTTAGCAACTTTGAACTCAGATTTCTGACTCAGGGAAGGATGAACAGTCACTCAGTTTCAACAGTGAATGTGGGGTATGTGTATTCTGACAGCAAAGTTGAAAACAACTAATTCAGACTACTTAATAGGCTCTTCAATTTTGAATCAATCTGTGCTCCTAAAAGTAGAGCACCTTAGCTCTATGCTTCAGAAGAGCAAATTACTCTTTCTGGCTATTAAGGCATTACCTTTGAAATTACACCTACATGTAGTGTGTTCTGCCAATGACCTGAAAAAGTAAATATATCACTAAATGACTTAATCTACATTCCATAAATTTGTTCATTTATTAGCGCTTCCTACCTTATAAAAAGCCCTTTGTACCTGGCTTCTCATTATGTTGTCCATGTCATCCCTTAAGATTGCCCATCTGGAGCTAATAGCAGAGGAGTGATATCTGCTGAATTTCTACTTCCTCTCTTCCCTTCACTGGATGCTAACTTAAGGAAAAGATGCACACTCTCTAAGAAATACACTGACACATGCATGTGATAAACAGTAAATTTCAGTAGACTTTGATTACCTGTGAAGAAAAGAGTGATTGATGAGTGCTGTGTGAAAGGACAGCTTTGTAGAGTCATTTCCATGCCTAAACTTTTATTAACTATTTTCCATGGACAAAGATATATGTCAAACTATAGGGAATATGAAAAAGAACAGAAAGAAATGGCACCTTTTTTCAGAAAGAAAAGAGAATTACTATGTGAGATTCAATTTTATGATTTTTTTTCACAAGGCAGAAAAATCCACAAAATGCAGAGGGCAGTTAATTCAACAGAAGAGACACTGCAAGGGTTAATTGACTACTGGTGAACTCTTTGATGTGAAGACCCTGACTCAGTGAATGATGGATAATGATCCTCAGTATCCAGTCTGGGCCTATACATGAACACACATTTTATGTGCACACACACATGAAAATATATTCATACATACACAAGGTCCTAGTTAGCTTTCTAATACTGCGATTAAAAAAATGACTAAAAAACAACATGGAAAGGAAAAAGTTGACTTCAGCTTACAGTTTAAAGCTCATCATTAAAGGACATCAAGTGAGTAGAAGGCAAGATAAGAGCCCTCTAGTGTATTAAGTCTCCTGTTTGAACTCAACAGAGACCACAAATGAGAAGTATTAACCTCAGTCAGAGAAGGAATAAAGTTACTGTGAATATGTAAAGGAATCAAAGACAATAGCCACTTGTGTCTCTTTTGTTATGATTTTCAATTATAAGCAAATATTCAGTGGCATGGCATAACACAATACAGTATAAGACAACTACAGGATAGGATGCAGATGTACAATAGAGGGACATGATTAACACCCAATTGTTTTCCAATAGTAGCATCAAAGTGCTGATTACTTACAAAATAAAAGCAAGATGAGAGTGAGATGAATGTCTCATAAGATAACAAGCAAATCTATCTCATATAATGCAAACTGGGAACCTGCCAAGGATCAGAAAGGACTGAATAAGACCTGAGAAACCATCCAATGGCTTTTCAATCTTCTGCCTTTTATTTGCTTTGTGAATCTGCTGATTCTGTTTTTCTCAGTCTTCCCTTGGGCTTCTGGAAGAACAGATGTAGGAAAAATCATGATTTACTGTTTTCAAGACAAGAACAGAAAACCTGACCTGTAGCTAACAGCCACATTTCAGATTTTGGAATATTCTTCTAATCTTATTAGGCATCAAAGGTCCTACCCAGGATTAATGGCCAGGGTACAAACATATATTGTTTCAGTTCATTCTCATGTAGAAGTATATTTGTACACAGATATTTAAGAATTAGACAACTGGATTACATAACTGGGTTTTTAAAAAATGATGCAAATTCATATATCTGTTAATTGAGTCATTTGTTATAATTGACAGTTAGTACAATGGTCTAGTAACTCAAATGAGGAGACAATAGTCTTAAAATTTGTGTTTACACTCTTACTGTTTCATGTACTTGGCCGCTTGCCTGTCTGAAAGAAGAACAAAGGTTGTGACACAGTGATTTTTAAGAGCTACAGCAATCTCACTTCCCCAATCTTTAATTATTAGTTTTACTGGGAATATTGTTAGCGTGTGAAATCACTAACCTTGCTTACTGCAGTTTAGAGTGGTCATTGTTGTTATTTATTGCATTAAATACATTTTAAAATATAAAGTAGCAAATTTAAATTGTTTTAATCTCATAGATAAAAAGGGAAATTCATTTAAATGTGGAACTGTCACTGAGACGTCCCTACATTAGAGACTTACCTTATACACAGAAGAATTTATATCCTATAAATGGGTTGAATAACACCACATAATAATTAATATTCCAGGTAGCTGGTTGAGAGTATGAAGAAAATTCTAAGAATTGTATTTATAATTGCAAAATTGCATGCTCTAAACTATTGTAAAAGTCCAGGGTGTGCTCTAGTTTAGCACTGCAAAAACTGTTATAATCCCTAGTGATGTCAAAGACTGGAGTGTAAGTATAAGAGCTTTCATAGAAACTCTTTAAAATGGAAACAAAATTAAAGGTCTATTGCATCAATGCAAAATAGGATGTCTATAGACCTTAAAGACCTGCAACTCATGACAAGTCATGGAAGGATCCTGTGATGAATAGCCGCAATAACTAAGTAGCATTACCTAGAAGGGACAGTTATAATCAGAAAGCATGGCTGAAAAAATGGAAGAGGTTTTATGTAAGAATGAACCTGTGTGTAATGGCTGTCTGCAGTAAAAAGCACTCTCTAGATGATTTCCAGCATTGCACATGGAATGCCAAAGTAGCAGTCACTTGTGTGCCTCTTTAAAGGTGTTAGCTTATGCTAGAGACCAGTTAAGACAACAGAACAGATGCTTTCTTAGGTGAAAGTTAATTTGTATTGATGTTACACAGAAAAATTCTCAAGGCACAATAAGAGTCTGAAACGGTAAATGCATTTCTTCAAAATGCAGTCGCACCTAACTGCGTATCTGAAACAACATTTTATAAATATAATACATTTCAGATGTTAGATTCAGTGTCTAAGACAAGGTGTGAAGCAGCTATGCTTGTGGAGGCTAGTATAAAATACATATACCTTAATTTTTGTTTTTTAATATTCACAAAAAAATAGATATTTAATATCTGTGCTTTCTCCCATGACATATCTCAATCCAAAATTATAATATCAGTGTTGTCTACATCCTAAATTCCCCATTTAGTTTATTTTGTCAAAGGATCTTAAGGGATATTTTAGAGCCAATACATGTAGATGTCATCTTCAAATAACACTAACAAACTGGGCATTGGTGGAGCACACCTTTAATTGCAGAACCTAGGAGGCAAAAGCAGGAGGATCTCTGTGAGTTCAAAACCAACCTGGTCTGCAAAGTGAGTTCCAGGAGAGCCAGAGGTGTAACGAACAGAAACCCTGTCTAGAAAAAACACAACAAAAAGATAGAAAAAAATAAACTAACAAAAATACAATGTGAGGTATTTAAATCCTAGATATATGAAGTCTTGGTGATTTATAATTTTTCCTAAGAATGTGCTAGCCTATAGTACATAATACATACCCATATTCATCACATACACACACATACACACACACACACACACACACACACACACACACACATCTTTCAGAATTACATTTCTTTTCCCAGTGCAACTGTGTAGGCATTATATTCTAATGGGATGTGACATAATGACATAATGTCAAAGGTTATATACTCAGGAGTAGTGTGTTGGGGACTACAGTTAGAGAAGAACAAAGCCAGCTTTCACTGAACCATATGTGCTGTTCAAGGGAACCTCATTCAAAAATGGTTATCAGCTATTGTATCTTAAATGGCAATTATTCCACAGTAAATGAAATTTGCTGCCATATTCACACATATGTAATAATTACTGTATTAATACCAGGGTTTCAACAAGTCCAAATTAGTCAAAAGAAGTCAACGACATTTAGTGACTTTATCTTTCCATAGTTATAAAACATTTTAGTAACATTTTTTGAAAATACTTTTGTATTTCTCACATTGTAAGAAAAGACCAATATATCTGTGTAGAAGGAGTGGCGGGCTGAGTTCCCGCCCGGCTCCTGCATGGCTAGCTTTTCACCCAAAATAACAACACACAAATTGTATTCATTTAAACACTGCCTGGCCCATTAGTTTCAGCCTCTTATTGGCTAATTCTAACATCTTGCTTTAACCCATATTTAGTAATCTGTGTAGCACCATGAGGTGGTGGCTTACCGGGAAAGATCTTAACCTGCGTCCATCTCGGAGAGGACAACTATGGCGTCTGCCTCTTTTCCCTTCTTCCCAGAATTCTGTTCTGTCTTCCCTACCTACCTATGTTCTGACCTATCAGGCCAAGCAGTTTTCTTTATTAATTAACCAATGAAAGCAAAAGATAGATAGAAGACCCACCTACATCATATCTGGAATGTGAGTGTTGTCCCTAGTTGCTACCCAATATTTTATAACCATAAAAAATACCATTCATTATTTTAGGCAGTAAGGGTTTGTTGACAATCTGGTACCCACAAGATAATTATCTTATCAAGCCACTCTGTTCCATTTTCATTTAATTTCCACGAGTGTCTATTCTAAGAAACTCATACAGTGATCACAGATTAAAGACACATTAGTATTTCATTAGGATAAGAATGTTTTATAAGATAAACATGACTAATAAAGGATAAAGGAAGTAACAGAGATGATAACTTAAACCCAATCTTTATTGTAAAAATATCCCATGCCAACTACGTGACACAGCTGGACTATACCCAGAAAGTTCTAACTACAGGGAGAAATGTAAGCCCTTCTCCCCGGAAGTTATGCTAACATTTCCTTTTACAAGAGTTTGATAGTGAAATTCTTATTGTGTATATAGTTTGGTTAATGTGTCTTATTAGTGTCCAGTCCATTCATTTACAATTCTTTAGCCTTTGATGTTGCAGGGAAACTGGATGACTTCCACAAAGTGGAACTAATGCTGAGCAAATTCATTTGCCAAGCTTTCAATATAAATTTTGCACAACAAACAGAATAACTCTTCATATGAATTACAGCAAAACATACTTGCAATATTGGTGGTACCCATTTATTGGAACTAAGAGTTGTAACAACTCTCATGTAATTGTACTTGTCAGCAGCACCTATAACTTGAATGCAAGTTTTGAAAGACTACATTTATTATGTCAAAGGCAAATTAGCAGCTGCTCAAATGGGGATGGCAGAATTTTAATATAACATCTGCAGGACTGTTTTACATCTTTAGACTCAGCTTTTTTCCACCAGAGAGTTTTCAACCAGTTTCATTGAGAAACTTCTCACTCCATATGTTTTGTGCAGTGTTTTTCACATTCTCTATGGTAACAGCTCACTTAACTGGCCTCATCGCTATCACCTTGACAGCCCTTTCCAATTAACCTTCCAGGTTAACAGAATGCTTATCTGATTTATAAAATTGTCCTTTACTGCCACATTAGCTTTATAATCAGTACAAGACTTTATGTTTATATAGTCTATGGATATTTTTCCAATTTATACCTACTATGGCTTTAAAAATATGTTACTTTTGTCATGTATGTTCTCTTTTCAGCGGATGTTTCTGGAAATTTTTAAGAATATGATGACCTAGTCATAGACTGTTACAAAGATGTGACACACTAATTGAAAATATAAAATGAATAAGAGGAGCAAATTTTCACAATGAATAAACTAGCCAGTGTAGAAATGGCTCAACAGTTAAAAGCATGCACTGCTCTTAAAGATGAGCAGAATTCAATCCCCAGGACTCACAGTAGCTGGCTCACATCTGCCTATAAATCTAGCTCCAGGAGGATCCTGTACCTCTATTCCCTGCCAATACCTGCACTCACATGCACATACCTGGACAAACACATACACATCACTAAGAATGAAATAGCCAAAGAAAATGATGAGATTCTCAGAGATCAGGATCATGTCTGGAATGCCAGCCCTAGTTGTCCCCACCTCGAAGAACACCACTAAGGAGCAGGCAGAAGAGTGTAAGAGTGAGAGGACCAGGAAGTCTGCTTCTAGGTTATATATCCTGAAACTGTCAGGGAAGATTCACTTGAATGCCACAATAATATAGCCTGAACAACACCTAAATAATGACACAGACATGCTAAAGTGGATAAAGGAAAACTCCTGGTTCCTATCTTTAAACACAGAACTACAGGCAAGTGGGGACTACTAACAGAGGGAGAGTTAGTCTTCCCAGAAATAAGTCTTTAATTGATTATCCAATACCAAATGGTCAACCCTGAAATTATATATACACAGGGGACATTAAATGCATTCAGCAGCTTGTGTTTCTCTATTTAAAAGTAACAATAATTACTAACTCAAGTCAAAGAAACTCTATTTTGAAAGGAACTGATGGGTAGGAGGAATGGAGAGAGGTGAAGAAGGTAGTAAATCATGTAATTATATTCTTTAAAAAGCTAGAGATAGAAGAGGTAAAAAAGTAAATCTCTATTATAAAGTCACAACCCAACAATGAGGACCAAGCTGAATGATATCAGTAGTCCATGTAATCTACCAATCAAAAGAGCAGTGCTATATTGAGCCAAGCAACAAAGAAAATTTACTTAAAATGAATGGCAGTAGAGGATATATATGAAGCTGGATTACGACAAAAGTATAAGGACACTTGGACCCATACCTGAAAAAAAGCTACCAGGCATAGGAGCACTTCTAACTTCAATATAGGTGTTCAAACTGGGCTATAGACATGAAAAAGTATGTGCTTTTTCTCAGTTAAAGGACATGTCATCTATACAAATTAAGAGTGAGATTTGGGGGAGTTATATGCCACCCAACTAGCATGTGCAGCATCAGCTCTCAGGCATTGTGTGCTGCCTTTCAGCACTGTTCAGTGGCTAGTTGACTTGAGAAGGAACTTGGCTGAATCTGAAAGACAGCTCCAGAGAGGTGGGACTTCACTTGGAGACACACCAGAGATGTTCTAAAAAGTATCTCTACTGGGTCCTCAGAGAGTCTAAACATACAACAGGTTTCTAGTAAGTATCAGGTGAAAAGGACATAAAGTTAATTGGCAGGAAGCTCCTTAAGTAAGAAGACATTTTATAAACAATTTAACAACAAATGCTTTGGGAGAAGCAATTGTTAGTTATAAATATTATATAGCACCAGTTGCTTAAAAATGATTTTCTAAGAGTGGGAGATATTTAAAATAATGTTAAAGAGAATCTGTTTTCAGTAACTCTGGTGGTTCTGAATATACATTTAGCCATGTAGAGGGAAACTTCTAAGACAATGCTTGGATGGTAAGTAAATCAATCGGTTTTCCGACGATCCAAACTTAGTACTTGAAAACAATGTATCAAAGTGTAAGATCTCAAAGAAATTATTGTAAGTTAGAAAACTACATCGCCAGCCCCAGAAACAGCCTTTCCTAGATATTGGAGCCTTGGACCTTGGATCTTATTGAGGGCAGAATTTTGGGGGAATTTATTAATCACCACCAACAACAATAATTATCTTCCTTTGTTCTCTATAGGTTTCTAATGTGCATCAGTGGGTTAACGTCAAAATATTTGCATCTAGGATGTTTCCTGAAGATGAAAAGAATCACTTTTCCTGGTTTTTCTTTGTTCTAAGGATGGGTGCATGACCTCATTCACAGGCCCGTCCTCTTTCCTCAAAGCCTGCATGCTGGCTCTTCTGACTTCTCTTTGAATCCACTTCTCTCACTTTCTGTTGTTTGCTTCCTATCCTCCAAGAGCATTTGAATTTATACTAGAACTACTCCCATAAGCCAGAATGATCTCCCTCTTTAAAGCCTTCTCTTTAAAGTTTTAAATTACTCTACAAGATCAATGTCTTTTTGTCACATAACTGAACATGCCTGTAGATACCAGAGATTAAGGCTTGGACATTTTTATGTTGAAATATTCTTTTGCCTACTACAGTAGTATTTTGAGAGCAGTAGAAGCTTGAACTGACTTGTGGTACATGCCATTGAGATGCATATGTAGATTGTATTGATGTCCTGCTTGCAGCTTTGTTAATAAGGGTTTTCATATATGCTTGAGCACACCCAGCATGTGGTGGTGAAATCCTGCAGATGTTGTTTCAGAATACAACCTGAACAAGGCATGGTGTACATGTTATAGCCATAGATTCAGAGGTTAACCCCAGAGGGTTGAGAGTTCAAGTACAGCCCACAGAGTGAGACCCATTCACAATAAACAAACAAGAAACACCTGGTGAAGTTGTTGGCTACAAATAAAATAATAACTGTTTGTCAGTGGGGACTGCACATTCATTCCCAGCTTCCCAGACCCAAATAATTGCACAGAGACTATATTAATTATAACACTGCTTGGCCTATTAGCTCAAGCTTCTTATTAACCAACTCTTAAATCTTAAATTAACTCATTTCTATTAATCTGTGTATCAGCATGAGGCTGTGGCTTACTGCTAAGTATCCGGTATCTGTCTCCTTTGCCAGCTACATGGTATCTCTCTGACTCTGCTCTCTCTCTCTCTCTCTCTCTCTCTCTCTCTCTCTCTCTCTCTCTCTCCTATTCCAGCCTGGCTATATTCTGACCTACTATAGGTCTAAGCAGCTTCTTTATTAGCCAATGGTAATAAAACATATTCACAGCATACCGAGGGACACTCCACATCAACTGTTTAAATATATATTTATGAACAAATGAATAAAGGGGAATAGGTGGGGTTTTCAATAAAATGCTTGAAATGCAAACAGGATATTAGAGAGTAGAATTGTAGAAACTACTCATATCTTACTACAGATCCAGTCTTAAAGTTTGCCTCATCTTTCTTTAAGCTATTACAATATGAAAATGCCTGTGACCTCTGACTGTCCATGGCACAAGCATGTGGTATTATTTTTGGTGTTGCTGTTACCAAATATCTAGCAGTACAGCTTAAGAGAGGAAAAATATGGCCATAGTGTCCGATGGTTCCCTCCATTGTGACAGGAGCACAGCAATGCAGACCAGTCCACATCATGGCTGTCAGGAAGCAGAAAGAGTGAAACATCTGTATTTTTCTATCATTCTTATTTTATTCATTTTCTCACGTTCAGGCCTGCCGAGCTTACTGGATGGAGCCATACTAACATTCTTGGTAGATGGTCTCCACTATATAGTCTTCTCTTAAAAAAAAAAGTCACAGAAGTATCCAAAGGTGTGCCTACATCTCCCAGGTGACGTTAAATCTAGCAAAGTTGACAATATCACAGACCTTCAACCCTGTTATAGACTATTCTTCCAAACAGAGGGTGTATGTTTTGCCTTGCCCTCTCTTCCATAAAATGACACACTCAAACATGGGTAGAACGTCATGTTTTATCCCCAGAACAAATGTTTATTTTACACATTGATCTAAATTAACTAGTCTGCTATTTCTAGAAGGCTGGCATCACGTTAGCAAGTAACAGTTATGTCACCTCTCATTAAGGTTGTGATATTTCATTTGTATTTTAATAAATAAAGCTTGCCAAATATCAGAGAGTGAAAAAGTCACACTGATCAGCCATACAGACCAGGCAGTAGTAACACACACCTTTAATCTCGGTTGCCACACTGGTTATCCATAGAGGCTGGGTAGTGTTGGTACATGCCTTTCATCCCACCAATAGAGAGGAATATAAGCAGGAGAAGACAGGTCTCAGCTCAGCCTCATTCTGAAGATTAGTGAAGGCAGGATCCCATTTTGGTATGAGGTAGAGATAAGAGTCTGGCTGCTTTGCTTTTCTAACCTTCAGGTTGAACCCCAATATCTGTCTCTGGGTATTTATTATTTGTACTACAGATTAATTACTTTAATATTAGAAATATATACATCTATGTCCATATTAAAAAGTTTGCATATTACAACAGTTTATCTGTTTAAAAAAGAAATAATTGGGTACTTACATTCACATATGTACATATGCCCATATATGTGTGTCTAAGAGTGTCAGTCTGACCATCTATTGACTATTTTATATATAGACTTAGTTTACTTGTGCAGTCTAGGCCATTCCCACACCCAGAGAGCACCAGACTGGCTCAGGATTTAGTCAAAGTAGACAACCCACAAGAGGAAACTATGCCAAGGAAGAAGACAATGGTTAGGCTATTATGCAAAATGGTTTACCTCCTTCCTGATTCAAATGCTTTCATTTTTTAAAAGAACTTTGGCTCTACTTCTGCATAATCTGAAGACCATTACAATATTTTTCTGTTTTCCAAAAACAAAAATTAGCCTTCTGCAAAGATAAATCAAAAGACATCTGTGATCAGTCTTCAACAAATGATCTGTACTTATTTTCACTTCTCCATACTGCAAATATTGAAATAGAACATTGACAGCATCATATAAAAATTTTTATTGTTAACAGTATTTTCTATTTAAAAGAAAACTGAAGAATTAAAAAAATCATTTCTTAGTTACACGAAACTATAATTTCGTCCTAACTATCACAGGTAAAGAAAGATTCCATTTGTAGAACTTAGGCATGTAAGCCTCTGTTATTCTGGTGACTCCTGTAGAAGCATTAGATGTGTAATTATATTTAATGAGCTCACAGAGGTTAGCACTGTAGTTAGGAAGTAGCCAAACTAGCACAGAGTGTTGGATAATTCCATCTGGCATTTCTTGTCTGTCTCATTTCACCACCTGAATAAAGCCTTTCTTTTGTCTTCCTTTCGGCCTCCCCTTGTTCCTGTGGACATTTCTTTTGTGGACAATGCCATTCCCACAGCAAACATTGCTTAGGAATTGCAAATCAAATGACTCCCAAAGAAGACAAATAACTTTTCTGTGCAAAGTGCTGCTGATGTGGAAGGCCATAAAGACCAGTGCTGTTTTACACTGGGGACTCACTCCAAGTCTAACACAAGCTTGCAAATGCAGACTTCTCTGAATAGTGAATAACTAGGTGAGGCACAGCAATGATTTGGTCAAAAAATACCAAGTTCTGTCTTCATGGGTAGTTTAAAAATTAGATGATTCATCATAAAATTATAATGAAAGACGTTTTTCCTCATGGATGTATTTTATTTTTCAGATGATCTCCTTCAAAATTACAGACCTGTCTCTCCCATCCAACAATACATTAGTATCTGTATGTATGCATATTTGTGGATGTGTATGCACATATTTTGGAATTCCTAAGACAATAAATGCACTTAGGTTAAAAATAAAATGTTCCAAGGATGTTGTAATACAAACAAGCCACTTCTTATTCTCATTTTTGCTAACTAAGTTCTACAAATATTACTTTCCCTTTATATTTATGGTTAAATTTGAAACAGGAATTAGAATATTTTTTCAACATTTTTAGTAATCAAAGCAATGCAAGATAAATAAGATACAACTTTTAATTAAAAAATTAATTTATAGGAGTAAAGTTTTGACCATACTTAAAATATTTTTCAGACTTGTTAATAATCAAAGAAATGCAAGATAGACAAGATACAACTTTTAATTTATGAAAATAAAGTTTTGATCATATTCAAGAGTGTGGAAAACAGGAAATCGTGTGGATTATGAATGGAGATCTTCATCTGAGATTTCATCTTACACCGGTAAGAATGGCCAAGATCAAAAACACTGATGACTACTTATGCTGGAGAGGTTGTGGGGAAAAGGGAACACTTCTACATTGCTGGTGAGAATGCCAGCTGGTACAACCCCTTTGGATGTCAGTGTTGCAATTTATCAAAAAGATAGAAAACAACCTTCCTCAAGACCCAGTAATGTAGTGAGGAGCTGCGGGCAGGCCTGCTTTTCATCCCACCTAGCTCCCGGCCGCCTGGTTAGCTTATGCCCCGAAATAACAACACACAAACTATATTCATTTAAACACTGCCTGGCCCATTAGTTTCAGCCTCTTACTCACATCTTGACTAACCCATATCTAATAATCTGTGTAACACCACAAGTGGTGTCTTACCGGGAAAGATTCAGCATGTCTGACCTGGTGGCTGGCTTCATGGTGACTGTCCCGGAGAGGAGAGGCAGGGCAATTGTCTGAGCCATCTACCTCTCTTCCTTCTTCTTGTTCTGTCTACTCCACCCACCTAAGGGCTGGCCTGTAAAATGGGCCAAGGCAGTTTCTTTATTCATTAATGATAATCACAGCAACAGAGGGGACTCCCATATCAGCCAAGCATCTGTAGACAGCAGGCAGGCACAGGAGACTTGACAAATTCCTAGAGCATATGGTGAAGCAGAGCAAGAGAGACCCTGCTGCAAAAACAAATGGAAGGCAAGATCCAACTTCTGAAAGTTGTCCTCTGACTTTCAAATGTGCACCATGCCATTCATGTACCTCCACTCATACACCATACACACACAATCACACAAACACCCATTAATAAATAATTTAAAAGGTTTAGAATATTTTTATAGATTATTAAAATGATCTAATGTGTGTCTCTAATATGTTAATCTATACCTTTCCACCACTTGATGAGTGAGAACTGAGCAATCTTACAGCTCATCAGATATTCCAATAAAACCCCTCAGAGCAGTGATTGTCACCTTTTCCACATAATATATATATATATATATATATATATATATATATATATATATATATCTCCCTAATATAGCTCCTTATATTGTGCTGACCCCCTGATCATTAATTTATTTCATTGCCAATTTATAACTATAATTTTGCTAGTGTTATAAATTATAATGTAAATATCTGATCTGCAGGATATCTGACATGCAACCCTCACAGATCTTCCAACCCACAGATTGAAAACTGAGTAATATCTCATCATATTTCACCAAATCATAATTTGTGCTGTGTAACTGTGTTGCACAGTAAAATCAAGCACAGTGCTAACATCACAATGTTATTTATTTATGTTTAAAGACACTTAACTGCTAGAACTACATATAGTTACAGCATATGTCATGTTTAAAATATGCATGGAAATTACTTCCATTTTTAGTATAATATTCCTTTTAGAAAAAGGAAATTGTAGGCTAATATTTCCAGTTAAGAGAATTTTAGTAATATTATAAAATATTTGTAACAGTATAAATATTCACTTTTTGTTGTTATTTCCCTCTTTTATATTTTTAAAACAATCTTATTTTACATACTAATCCCAGTTTCCTTTCCCTCCAGTCATCCTGCTCCCCTACCATCTTTCCTATCCCAGCCCCAATCCATTCCTCAGAGAGAATGAGGCCTCTAATGGGGAGTCATCAAAGTCTGTCACAAGGCTTGAGGCAGGACCAAGGCCCTCTTCCTTGTATCTAGACTGAACAAAGTATCCCTCCATAGGAAATGGGCTCCAGAGAGCCAGTTCATGCCATAGGGATAAATACTGGTTCCTCTACTAGCAATTCCACAAACTGCTCAAGCCACACAACTGTCACCTTCAGAGAGCATAGTTAAGTCCTATGCAGGTTCCCTAGCTGTCAGTTCAGAATCTTGCTTGCTCAGGTCAGCTATTGATGGTTTCTCCATCATGGTTTGGGCCCCTTTGTTCATAATATCACTCCCCCTTTCTATAACTGGACTCCAGGAGTTCAGCCCAGTGCTTAGCTATGGATCAGCTTCCATCAGTTACTGGATGAAGATTCTGTGAAAACCATCCTGAGTGAAATAACCCAGACACAGAAAGACAAACACTATATATACTCACTCACTCACTCACTCATAAATGGATATTAGACATAAATCAAAGGATAACTAGACTACAGTCCACAACCCCAGAGAAGACAGAAAACAAGGAGAACCCTAAGTACACTAAGAGAGACATACATGAATCCGTACCACCCACATTCCGGAAATAGGAAGTAGACAAGATCTTAGTAAATTGACAGCACAGTGGGGTGAGAGGAGAGGGTGGTTGAGGAGTGTGGAGCAGAGAGGGGGAGTGGGAAAAGGGTATAAGAACATGAGGAATCAGGAGGCTCAGCTTGGGTGAAGGGCAGAGAAGTAGATCAAGGAAAGAGATACTTTGAAAGAGGGAGCAATTATGAGGTTAGCAAGAAACCAGACACTAGGGAAATTCCCAGGAATCACAAGAAGGATCTGAACTAAGAATCTAAGCAACAGCAAAAAGGGGGCCTTAATTGCCCTTCCCCTGTAATCAGAAATATTCACTTTTTGCCGGGCGGTGGTGGCACACGCCTTTAATCCCAGCACTCGGGAGGCAGAGGCAGGCGGATCTCTGTGAGTTCGAGACCAGCCTGGTCTACAAGAGCTAGTTCCAGGACAGGCTCCAAAGCCACAGAGAAACCCTGTCTCGAAAAACAAACAAACAAAAAAAAAAAAAAAAAAGAAAAAAGAAATATTCACTTTTTAAGCACTTGGGAAAAGCACCAAATATAACACAGGAGCATTCAGAGAAGCACTAAACAACTCAGTGAAGTTCATTCAGCTTTCAAATGACAGAAATATAGTACTTTCTAGTGCCGTTTCAAAATTTGAGTCTTGAACCCTTGAATAAACACTGCATTAAAGGCACATATTCAAAGACATCTCTGGGAATGGAATAGCTGCTTTTGAAATTAAACTGAAAGGTATTAATGCTGGAGATTCGAGGAACACTTCCACAGGTAAGAAATAACTCCAATGTCAAAACATGCAGGGAATTCAGTTTTGAGCTTTAATAGCACCCAAAAGATACTCAGAAATCAGATCCTCACAGGTCTGCCCAGTGATGTTTCTTTTAGAAGATTTCACTTCAAATTAAATTGACATTAAAGATTAACTATCACAATGAATTAGATAAAAAAATTCCAAAGTGAAAATATAATTTGGAGTATTCAGATATGAAATAAGAAACATGCTTCATAATATTAAAATCAATTTTATTGAAGTCAAATTTCTGCATAAAAATTCAACTGGATTCAATACAATGAGGGCAATCAAATGTCTTCATGGCAAATAGTCTGCTTCTTTAGAGCAGTTCATAAGCTGTTCAGAAAAATATGGTTGTATTACAAATATTGAAGAAAATTATTCTATAAATATCACAACATATATCCAGAAACAAGCATCATTGGTTGCTTTTGAATAGGCTTTCAAAAATCATTTAATTACATTTAATTCATAACGTAAGCAAATGATCTTGGAATATATACACAATTGTACAGGACTATACTCTTAACCAAATAGCCACCATCTTCTGGAGTTCTGGTTGGACTGCTCATAAAGGTCATTCCAACTGGGCCTGTTGGCCATTTATCTTCCCTCACATAAGGAAGGGATAAGAAAGATCATGAGACCCTCACCTGTTTATCACCCCAACTCTAATTAATGCTTCCCTAATTGCTTCTAGTCTTCAATGGGGCTACCTATCAGTGTAGAAAGATGAGGGGTTAGAGTTCCATGTATGTAGCCATAGTGAACCCGTCATCTTTGCTAGGTGTAAACCTTTTACTGTTATTACTTTAAGGTCATTTATGTGCCCACCCACCACCCCTCACCCATGACTTTGTAACAGTCTAATGAAATCACTGATTTTCCCCAAGAAATTTTGGTTGAATTATATCTGCTTGTCATTAGGACCAAGGGGTAGACATTATTTATATTTCTCCCGGGGAAGGAATTTTAGCAAACAATATGTGAGCTGCTTGAAGTAATCAAAAGATAACAGGGAATTTATGATAAATTATGGATACATAAATAGATCATAGGTAGATAACATACATACATACGTACATACATACATACATAGATTATAGATGGATGGATGAATAGATAGCTGATAGCTGATAGATAAATAGATGATGATACATAGATAGGTAGATAGATAGATATATAAGTAGATGATAGATAGATAGATAGATAGATAGATAGATAGATAGATAGATAGATAGATAGATATAGAGTAGAGATAGGGAATAGATTACAAATATGATGAATAAAATTTTGAGGTATATTAATAGAAGTCCCAAAAATAGTAAGTAAAAAATGGAAAAGAAATTTAGCTTTAATTTTGCTTTCTGTTCTAATATAATATTTATCTAAAGTTAAATAATAAAACTGATATGACTGTTTAACCATAATTCTAACTTTTTATCTGAAGAAATCATATATTACCCTCTCCCAGTCTATGTGTTCATTATACTTGTTTGTGATTTTCTTTTTAAGAAAAATTTCTAGACCCAGTTATAGGATGTCTGATTTAATATCAGATACTTTTTTTCAACTGTAATATTAATGACTTTCTGAGCTAAAAAATTCTTAGTTGTAAAAGATTGCCCCCATTAAATGATATGTCATATGATACCTGTCTATGTGGTAGGAACAATCCAGCAACTCCTCTCCCTCTGTGACAATCAAAATTATCCCTATATAGCCTACAAATGTCAATATCTTCCATTTTTTCCTATTGTACTCAACTGGTCCAATGCACATCTTGAGATTTTGTTGAATTTTTTGGCTTTGGTATATAGCCATTTAATCACATATTTTCCTCATTTATTTAAAAATTCATCCTACTGAAATATATTGTATATATCATTAAAGCATACTTTTCAGAGTTTTGCTATTGCATAGTTATATAGTTACTCCATAAAAATGTAAAAGCCTTTTATCAAAATGAAAATACCAAAGTAACAAAACATAAATGAGGCATAAAATACAGCTTTAGCCACACAGAATGAAGTGGAATTAAATATATATAATTTATACAAATTCTTCAAAATTATATAAATGAAGCACATATATTAGTCATGAAAATAACAGGGAAGAATAAAAGAGAAATAAAATAGCATGAGGGACAAACAAAAGGATAACATTAATATGGACTTAAAGTCAATCTTAGCAATCTTTGCATTGGATATTAATAATGGGAATACTCACTGAATATTGATGTGGGATTCCTCTCTGTATGCTGTGAATATCATAGGTTAATAAAGGAACTGCTCTGGGCCTATAGCAGAGCTATAGGGGAACAGATCTAGCCAAGGGAAACTAAACTAATGGCTGGAAGAAAAGAGGCAGAGTCAGGGAGAAGCCGTGGAGACACTGCCCAGAGACAGATGTGCTGAAACCTTGCTGGAAGGCCATGACCTTGTGGTGATGCACAGATTAAAGTAGATAAGTTAAATTAATATGTAAGGGTTAGCCAATAAGAAGCTAGATAATGAGTCCATCAGTGATTTAAATAATACAGTTTCTGTGTGATTATTTCAGGGCTAAGTGGCAGGGAACAAACAAGCAGCCTCCTCTTACAGAATATATCTTCTTCTAAGTATGAACTGAGATTTGGATAAAATGACATTGAGGTTGAAAGCAAGTAGATAGAAAGGTAGTACTTGCAAACAGTAAGCTCAATAATATCAGAGTAATCAAAGTAAGAGCCCCCAAATAGACAAGATGTAAGACTTACCAGTCAGAGGCATTTCATGACCAGAATGTCAGTTCGCCATTAAGTTGAAAAGTGAGGAGTAGGTTAGGGACAGCTACAAAAATTCTAAATAAATCATTCAGAAAGCTATATTTCATGATGCAAGTTCAATTTACTTCTAACTCTTAAGGATGCTTTCTTCCTTTTCATAAACCAAAACTTGAGAGAATGAAATGGGAAAACAGATGATTTTATATTCACAGATGGTGGTTTGAATGCCAAAGTTATAATAAGTAATAACTAAATAAGATGAAAGCCAATAAAATAGAGGTGGCTTGAATAAGATAATAACTTTGGCCTGATTGATAGGTAAAGAATATGAGCCATCAAATTTCACAACACTGTCTCTCACCAATTCCATACTACATTCATCAAGAATGATTGTATGCATATATAGATAAGAACTTTAGCACAGTAGACATATTCCCCGCCTGAACTGAAAGGGTTGTTCAGTACACATCAAAAAAGACGCTGGATTCCTAGAATTCCAGTGGCAGGAAAAAAACAGGAGCATAGTCACAAATGTGTATTGTCTTTTTAGAAAAGAAAAGCTTCCTATAAGATGGGAGCCCTGAGCAGGGATCTTCACCCCATTTAGGATTATTTGAGGCCATAAAGTCTCATAGAATTAGCCTGATTCGATTTAGCAATTTCTTGGGACTAATGATGTCTCTGATTCTTCCAAATTATTTTATTTTTTATTTTTTTGGAGAAGGGATGTGTATAAATTTATCCTGAGTCTCACTGACCATTTTAATTTCTAAAAACAATATTTGTCTTCTAATGCCCACAAATGGAAGGGAACTCTACCCTAGATGACACCAAAGGGCTGCTGCAATACATAGATTAGATAAAGGTATTTGCTTTATTGAGTTACTGGCAGCAAAAAGCTAATTTTGGACTTGAGTTGATATCATATAGATTATTAATAGTGGTGATGTTGGGATTTCATGTATGTGTTTTGCATGTTAGGTGAATGTGATCTTTTTGTTCATCATATGCAAAGACTATAGTGAGCTGAGTAATGTCCAGAAAGCTATCCACTTTGTGCCCCAATACTCTAAAATTTAGTCTTCTTTCTTCGATATTGTTGATCTAGGCATAAACATATAAATATAACCTGATAAGTCAGTTTGTGTTTCTTGTATGTATATGACTGCAGGGGATACCACATGGCATTGGATGACCAATTAAAGAGCTCATCTCTGGTAGAAACTAAATCTCTCTCTCAGCAGTCCTTAGTTGCCTACCATTCTTTGCCTAGGTGTAGAAATTTATGAGACTTCTCCCTTTCATTTTTGCATGTCTGCTGGTGCTATCGCTCTATGGTTCATATAGGTAGAGATTTTATACTCCCCCCAACAATGGAGTTTTTTTTTTTCCTTTTTCAAATATATAGGAGCTACAAGACTCACTTTTGAAGAAAAACTGTTCCTAAAAGAGATGAGAGAAATGTTGTGGAATATTAGATGAAGATATATTACATTTTTAATGCTGTGGAACATTTGTTTAATGATGCAAAAACATTGCACTCATTTATGTTGCACTTGTTTACCTCTATAAAGCTGTGTTACTTTGCCTGTCTAAACAACTGATTGGTCTAATAAAGAGCTGAACAGTCAATAGCTAGTCATGGGAAAGGATAGGTGAAGCTGCTGGGAAAGAGAATAAATATAAGGAGAAATCTGGGAAAAGAGAGGACACCAGGGGCCAGCCATCCAGCTACACAACAAGCCAGAAAGTAAGAAGTTTGGAAAGGTATACAGAAATAGAGAAAAATGAAATCCCAGAGGCAAAAGATAAATGATATAAATTAAATTAAGAAAAGCTAGCTAGAAAAAAGTCAAGCTAAGCTGTACATTCATAAGAAAGAATAAGACTCCATGTGTAATTTTGTTGGGAACTGGGAGCAAAAGAATAAAATAAAACAATTTACTGTAGAGAAAACTGGGACTAAAGATCCATTTGTACCAAAGAAAGAGAGGTTAGTCTGAAACACAGCTAAGTCCACAAGTTTGCTAGACTTTGTGAGAATGACTGTAGAATGACAACCAATGAGTCTTGAAATCCCTGGTATGGAAATCAATCTGAACCCCCAATTTGACACAATTTAAAAAAAATCCATTTCCCTATACCAATTTCTGCCTCCTAATTTCTTTGTCTAATTATTTTTTCATATAGTATATTCAGATCACAGTTTCCCCTCCCTAACTCCATAATCTCTTCCTAGATTCTTCCCACCTCCCCAAAAATCCAGGTCCATGCCTTCTTTCTCTCACTCTTCAGAAATCAAACAGGCCAATAAAATGTTGAACCAACCAGAACAAATATAAACATATAAACAGGGGGTAGGGAGAACATAGAAGCACATACACAACAGAAACACCCCAAACATACAAACAAGTAGAATCCTTAAAAACACAAAATCAGAAACCATAATAGATAAACAAAATACAAGGTTAAAAAATTCCAAAACAATACATTGAGACAATATTTTGAAAAATATTTTTACTCATGATTTCCCTGCTTTTGCTCCTCATTTGGACCTTGGGAGCTCAGTCTGGTGCTCCAATGTGGGGCTCTGACTCCATCTCCATCCATTGCCAGATGAAGGTTCTATGGTGATATGCAAGATATTCAAAAGTATGGCAATAGGATCTGGCCCTTTCTGGCTCCCTCTCCTCAGCTGTCCAAGGAACTAGCTGGGGGCATCTTCCTGGACACCTGGGAACCCCTCTAGAGTCAAGATTCTTGACAACCCTAGAATTGCTCCCTTAATTAAGATATATATTTCCCTATTCCCACATCCACCCTTCCTATATCCCAACCATCCTATTCCCCCAAGCTCTCCCCATCCTCCCCTTCACACTTTTCTCTCCCCATCCCCCCTTATCCCATCCCACCCCACCCACAAGTTCCCAATTTTTGCCCGGCAATCTTGTCTACTTCCAATATCCAGGAGGATAACCATATGTTTTCCTTTGGATTCACCTTCTTATTTAGCTTCTCTAGGATCACGAATTATAGGCTCGATGTCCTTTATTTATGGCTAGAAACCAATTATGAATGAGTACATTCCATGTTCATCCTTTTGGGCCTGGGTTACCTCACTCAGGATGGTGTTTTCTATTTCCATCCATTTGCATGCAAAATTCAAGATGTCATTGTTTTTTTACCTCTGAGTAGTACTCTAATAAGTATATATTCCACACTTTCTTCATCCATTCTTCCACTGAAGGGCATCTAGATTGTTTCCAGGTTCTGGCTATTACAAATAATGCTGCTATGAACAGAGCTGAACAAATGCTTTTGTAATATGATAGGGCATCTCTTGGGTATATTCCCATGAGTGGAATTGCTAGATCCTGGAGTAGTAGGTTTATCCCAAATTTCCTGAGAAACCACCACACTGCTTTCCAAAGTGGTTGCACAAGTTTGTATTCCCACCAGCAATGGATGAGTGTACCCCTTACTCCACAACCTCTCCACCAAAGGCTATCATTGGTGTTTTTGATTTTAGCTAATCTGACAGGTGTAAGATGGTATCTCAAAGTTGTTTTGATTTGCATTTCCCTGATTGCTAATGAGGTTGAGCATGCCCTTAAGTGTCTTTTGGCCATTTAGACTTCTTCTGTTGAGAATTCTCTGTTCAGTTCAGAGCCCCATTTTTTAAAGGGGTTAATTAGCATTTTAAAGTCTAGTCTCTTGAGTTCCTTATATATTTTGGAGATCAGACCTTTGTCTGTTGCGGGGTTGGTGAAGATCTTTTCCCAGTCAGTAGGCTGCCTTTGTGTCTTAGTGACAGTGTCCTTTGCTTTACAGAAGCTGCTCAGCTTCAGGGGGTCCCATTTATTCAATGTTGCCCTTAATGTCTGTGCTGCTGGGGTTATATGTAGGAAGCATTCTCCTGTGCCCAAATGTTGTAGAGTACTTCCCACTTTCTCCTCTAACAGGTTCAATGTGTTCAGATTGATATTGAGGTCTTTAATCCATTTGGACTTGAGTTTTGTGCATGGTGATAGATATGGATCTACTTTCATTCTTCTACAGGTTGACATCCACTTATGCCAGCACCATTTGTTGAAGATGCTTTCTTTCTTCCATTGTGTACTTTTAGCTCCTTTATCGAAAATCAGGTGATCATAGGTTTGTGGGTTAAGATCCGGGACTTGAATAGATTCCATTGGTCGACTTCTCTGTTTTTATGCCAGTACCAAGCTGTTTTCAATACTGTAGCTCTGTAATAGAGTTTAAAGTCAGGGATGGTAATTCCTCCAGAAGTTCCTTTATTGTATAAGATTTTTTTGGCTATCCTGGGTTTCTTGTTCTTCCATATAAAGTTGATTATTGTCCTCTCAAGGTCTGTGAAGAATTTTGATGGGACCTTGATGGGGATTGCATTGAATTTATAGATTGTCTTTGGCAGAATTGCCATTTTTACTATGTTGATCCTCCCAATCCAAGAGCAAGGGAGATCCTTCCATTTTCTGGTATCCTCTTCAATTTCTTTCTTCAACGACTTGAGCAAGGAAGTCAGGACCATAAGTGGTGCACCCACCCACAGAGATGATGGGGCTGATCTAATCGGAGCTCACCAAGTCCAGCTGGACTGGGACTGAAAAAGCATGGGATAAAACCAGACTCCCTGAACATGGCGGACATTCAGGGCAGCTGAGAAGCCAAGGAAAATGGCACCGGATTTTGTTTTTTTGTTTTTGTTTTTGGTTTTTCGAGACAGGGTTTCCCTGTAGTTTCTAGAGCCTGTCCTGGATGAGATCCTACTACATATACTGCCTTTGGGGAGGCCTAGCTTGTTTGGATGTTCACCTTCCTAAACCTGGATGGAGAGGGGAGGACCTTGGACTTCCCACAGGGCAAGGAACCCTTACTGCTTTTCGGACAGGAGAGGGAGGGAGAGTAGAGGTGGGGAGGGGGAGGTAAATGGGAGGCGGGGAGGAGGCAGAAAATATAAATAAATAAATAAATAAATAAATAAATAAATAAAAAATACTTTTAAATAGGCTTTGTGTAGGCCATCTACTGCTGAGCCTGGGGACTCAGTTCCTTGTGGTTTGTACACCCAGTGAGACACCATTGCAGAAAACTAGTCTATCTTTGTTAAGTGGTTGTCAATTGCAGATAGTTTTTTGATTAGCTCATGTCCACTTTTCCTATCTGCTCTAGGATCCCCTTCTGGGCTGAAAAATATGCAAGCCCAAATCCTCTGCCTGTTGCCACAGTATCTGCAAATTCTATGTTCATAAATCCTGCTGTATCTGGAAGGCAATATTTCCCTGATGTCTTTCATGCCTACTGACTCTATGCCTCCTTTCCCTTAGTATTCTCTGAGCATGAGAGGAGGCGTGTGAAGAAGACATCCCATTTGGATCTAAGTGTTCCAAGGTCTCTCACTCTCTGGACATTGTCCTTCTGTGGGACGCTCTGTTAGTTCTTATGTGCTGTAATGAAGAAGCCTCTCTAATTATAGCTGTGTTCCTTTAGCAAAGCAGTAATATTTGGTCTGTCCATTGTCCATGACTTATTTAGTCCCAAATCTTTGGCCCTCTGAGCAGTATCAAGCATGGGTTCTATCTCATGATGTGGGCCTTAAATCCAATTAGAGAATTTTGATTATTCCCACAATTTTTGTGCTATTATTGCACCAGAATATCATACAAACAGATCATCATTATAGGTAAAATGGTTTGTAACTGGGTTGGTATTTAGCTTGCTCCTCTGATACCAGGGGCCTGGGTCTGAACTAAGACTTTGAGTTTCAAATGAAGGAAGTTGAAATGGGAGGAAGGGTACCTGTGAGCATGCTTTTACTGAGGCTGAGAATGGAGAGAGCAAAATAAGGAGAGGAAGAGTGCCTTGGTTCACCTTCCTGAATGCCTGCCATGTATGCCAACTAGAAGCCTGGGTAGAAGGTATCCCTATATATCAGGGATGGATAGGAAGGATTTAGCATGTAATAGAGGGAAGTGTTGAGAGAGTCCACCATAAGGAGAATAGTTGGATCCACTCCAAGAGTTGGCAGAGACCTCAGGAAGAGGGCTAGGGTAGAAGAACAGGACTCTGTAAACAGGCTGTCACAGGGCTGGGGATGAAACACCATCCATTGTAATAGGGGTGATACAGAATAAGAGTGAAAATGTCTTCTCTGTGATCACTGGGAGTCCCACATATTGTTTTATGTATGTGTAGCTGACACAAAAGGGATGGGAGGAAGGAAGATATAATCCTCTGTGCAGTTTAGTTGAGTTTGTTGAGTTTCTAAAGATTGGAGGTCAATGGGAGAGAATAGATCCCTGTCAGTCTATTACAGGCAATTGAGGAGACTGTAGGAGACTGTACTAGAGGAAAGAACAGTGGAAATCTCCTACCTGAGTCTGGACGACCTGAGATCCCAGGAAGAAAGTGTTTCTAGGTATTGGCAGCTGACAAAAAAATAGAGATGGGCTAATGTGGGTGGGGCTGAGAGGGTCCACAGGAGTGAAGAAAGTTAGGTCTACTTTCAAATTCCATGGAATCCTCAGGGAATGGACCTATGTAGAGTGGGAGGATAGCCCACAACAGTCAGTGTCCAAGTCTGTGAATGAGACTGGATGAATTGTAATGGAGGACTGGAAGAAGAGTAACAATTTCCTATTTGATTCCCAGCTTCAGATGGCCACTGAGTTTCTAGGTAGAGAGTGTTACATGGTTTATTCTTCTGTCACAAAGGCGTGGGGATAAAGAGGGATGCTGGGAAATCAGCAAGGTCTAGTGGAGTTCCCAAGGAACGGAAGGAGGCTCAAAGACAGGCCCTCTTGCAAGCAGTCTGGTACAAAACTGGGGACGAGACTTGAGGAACCATCTTTGCAGACAGGCAAGAGAGGTATTTTCATTTTCAAATGCATAAACTAAAGTGGCAACTTTATGGAGTGAATTCTCAGCAATAATTTCAAAATCTGAAAAATGCCTATTTGTGTTTAAAGAAAATGAAATCGTAACAAAATTGTGACATTGGACTGTCTATCTCTCTCATAAATTGTACCGTATCCACTGCTGCTTTTGGGGGGAAGGGTGAAGAAACTGCAGTCTTTCACTTGTTTGGTTAGAGTTATACCAAGATATTTTATATTATTTTTGGCTATTGTGAAGGTGTTTGTTTTTTTAATTTCTTTCCCTGCTTGTGTATTATTGTTCATTATTTCAATATAGGAAAAATACTAATATTGTTGAGATGATCTTGTGTTCAGCCACTTCTCTGAAATGTTAATCAGCTATAGGAGCTCTCTGGTAGAAAATTTTGGGGTCACTTGTGTAAACCATTATATTATTTGTAAATAGAAATTCTTTGACTTCTTCCTTTCAAATTTGTATCCCATTGATCTCCTTTAGATGTCTTACTGCTCTAGCTAAAACCTTGAGTACTATATTGAATAGATAAGAAGTGGATATCCATGTCTTGTTACTGGTTTTAGTAAAGTTGTTTTGAGTTTCTCTCTATTTAATGCCTAATTATATTCTTATATATGCATAGATTGATGCATAGCCCCATTGCCATCATAGAGGCACCATCCAGCAAGTGATGGAAACAGATGCAGAGACCCACAGCCAAATATTAGACAGAACTTGGGGAACCCTCTGGAAGAAGAGGCAGAAATATTGTAGGAGCCACAAGAAAATCTCCAGAATCAACTAGTGTAGGATTATAGGGGCTCATAGAAACTTAAGGGGAGCCTTCATGGGACTGACCTAGGTCATTATATATATATATATATATATATATATATATATATATATATATGTGTGTGTGTGTGTGTGTGTGTGTGTGTGTGTGTGTGTGTGTGTGTGTATGTATATGTATATGTATATGTATATACATGTATATATTGTATATGTATATATGTATATATATGTATATGTATATATATACATATATATTACAGTTGTGCAGCTTGGTCTTCTTAAGAGATTACTAATAGTGTAACTAAAGCAGTTTCAGACTCTTTTGTTGGTTCTTGGAACCCTGTTCCTCATACTGGATTGCTTTGTCCAGCCTTAATATGAGGGGAGGTGCTTGGTCTTACTACAATTTCATATGCCATGTTTGGTTGATATCCATGGAAGGCCTGCCCTTTCTGAATAGAAGTGAAGGTAGAGTGGGTGGGGGAATATAAGGAAGATGGTTTACGGAAGCTGGGAAGAAATGAGGGAGGGGAAATTGTAGTCTGGATATTATAATTAATAATAATAATATATAACATAATTAATAGTAATAATTACATATTATTGCAGCACAATAAGTTATTGTCCTACCTAAAGCCTGTCCCTTGGAATATAGACTAAGTCAGACAAAATTGTTTATGCACAATGTTCTGCCACTCTTCTTAAGCATAAAAGCAATATTTAAAAAATTTCTCTATGTTCAGGAGATTGGCAGACTTTTCCTTCAGGACCTCTGTCATGCGATACATGGTGTCTATTTCTCCCAATGTTCTCCATCCACAAGGAACCTATGGTTTGAGACAGTATCTCTTCATAAAGCTCTTTCTGAAGGTAAGCCCAGCTCAATTCCCATCTCAAATCCATATACACTTGATACACTCTCTACATCCTCATCTGATTTATAACAGTTGTATAACTTTCCTCTATAGACAGGGAGAAGCCTAGAAATGCAGGATATTAATAGTGGAAAGAAAGTAGTTTGTCCAGGTCAGTTAGGGAATCAATGAACATATTGAGGTGATAGACAGGAATATAAGAGATGCGATATCAGCTCTCTGTAACTTCAGGAAGTCCCATCCTCACCAGTGCAGTTCTTCTTGCACCTATATTCCCGAGGAGGTCACAGTCCCCAGTTATCCTTTCACCTCCTGTATACTCCAGCAGCACTCAGGACTACAGATGCTCAGGCAAGGGAGAGTGGTCAGTGAGATCTTAGATGAGGATCTCATGACAGCCCGTTCCCTTCCACTAATGTAGTATGTACAGCCCCATGATCATTACGGTTAGCCTTCCTGTGGCTGTTCTGTTCTGCATATTCCCTTGTCATGACTAAGGACCATGATCTTAGATCTACAGGTCACAACAGCAACTCTGTTTCATGGTGGTTATGGTAATGTCAAACCCTAAGGAAATATCTACATGGCCCTACAAGAAAGCTCTTGTGGAAAGTCAGCAGTGATGACAGACACTTGGAAATTGTTGAGAGCTAACATTCATAGAGCAAAGTCTCATCTGTAATTTCACAAGGCTGTTTTTACTGATTAGAGCTTAATGATTGTGGAGAGTTGGGATGGATGTTGACTTTGCAGAGTCAAATTATCTTGGGTGACCTTTAGTCACCTTACGAACCATTCATTATAGAAAACATTTTGAAATATATTACCATAGCAGAACACTGACTTGTGATGTGGGAGGGTCTTCTGTTTGAGTTGATTTCATTGGTTAATAAAGAAACTTCCTGGCCCATGTGATTGGCCAGCCCTTAGGTGGGCAGAGTAGACAGAACATAATTCTGGGAAGGGAAGTTTATAAATCGCTGTGCCTCACCTCTCTGGGGCAGATGCCATGCCTCCCCTCTCTGAGTCAGATGAGATGAAGCTCCGGCCCAAGATGGACGTACGCTAGAACCTTCCTGGTAAGGCACCACTTCGTGGTGCTACACAGATTATTAGATATGGGTTAATCAAGATATGAGTAAGAGGCTGAAACTAATGGGCCAAGCAGCGTTTAAATGAATACAGTTTGTGTGTTGTTATTTAGGGTTTTAAGCTAGCCGGTGGCCAGGAGCCAGGCAGGATGAAAAGCAGGCTTGCCCGCAGCTCCTCACTACAGACTTGTATCAACTCAAGAGCTAAAAATGACTTCAGGTAGTATCTGAAACTTATAGATTTTCACACTTTTTAATAATGTGCCTACTCAATGTTTTTATCAAAATATTTGATAACTTGACTTACAACATGCTTTTGTTCTGAAAGTGAAATTTTATGAAATGTCTTTACATATCATGACATATTATTTGGGGGACACTTGAGTCTGCAATGGATCATGGCTACTTATATTTGATTAAAAAATAAACTATTTCAATTTTTGTTGTATCTAGAACTGTATTTTGTATTGACACGACATTCACTAAAATATACTGGCACTTCACTTGGGCCCATATAGTAACTTACAAAAATAAAAACCTGGCATCCCTGCCTTTGTTTTTGTCTGTCTTTTTTATTTTGGCTCAAACTCCCATTTGATTCTACACAAGCATATTAGTCAGTCAAGAACTGCATGACATCTCCCTTCAAAGTTAGAGATCAATAGGCCTCTGTTCTAAACCTGTTGTTATTGGAAAGGTCTTAAGGTATCCCCTGACACAATTTTCATGTTATCTGTTTCTTGAACAACAAATTGGACAAGACACAAACCAAAAGTAGGAAAAGTAAAAAAAAAATATGCATTAAAGGTGGATGGAAGCATAAAGCATGCTCTATGGAACAGACACAGGCTAGATTAGATACTCCGGTCAAAAATCATTGATGTATATCTCAGGTCTTTCTTATCTTATTCCCTGAAGAATTGTTGTGAGCTGGGTATGTATAACTTCCCATTTTTATTGACAGGTTTAGATCATGTAAACCATTTTTTCATCGTGTTTGTCCTTTCCAAACACATTAATCATATACAAGCCCAATAATGCATAGGCAGGCAATTATAAGGACTATCCTGAGAAAACTACTGCAAGAATAGAATGATCTTCCCTATGATTATGCTTGCCAGTGGTCTACCTGATTTGTTTATCTCTCCTTTATAAAGAAATAGCTAACAAACCACTTATAGTCTCGAAGGTGCTGGGTGCTGCCCTACCTAAAAGGAGATGAGCCCTGGGCTAATAGGTTTTCTTTGTATGCCTATCTCTAATTCTACCTGGAGAATTCCATTGCCTAATTCACTAAGTTTCATAAAGGACAAAATCCATCGTTCATAACCTCCTGTAGAGATACTGTCCTCCAGTCAGAAATCAGCCTCTCCTATTCTTGTCCTAGGCTGACAGTAATTCTGGGCTGTCCCTACACTGGTGTCTCTTATTGTAGTAACCTTGGATTCTGGATAACCAAAGACTAAAATGCCCAACTAATCCACAGAGGTGAGATTCCATCCTCAATCAGAGGCAATCTTCTTTGAGGAGCCAAGGTGGTGTCCCTACTAAGCAGCAGCAGTAGTAAGAGCTAAGAAACATTTGGAAGAAGTGGAAATGAGACAATGAATAACCCAGACAAGGGCATGATCAAAAACTGGACAACGGCGATGAGCTTGAACTCTACAGCATGGACGGGCTCACTGTGAGCCTTGTCAGTTTGGTTGCTCACCTTCCTGGGCTTAGGGAGAGTTGGGAGGACCTTGGACTTAACATAGTGAAGGGAACCCTGATGGCTCTTTGGCTTGGAGAAGGAGGGAGTGGGGGTATGGGTGGAAGGGAGGGGAGGGAAAGGGGAGTAGGAGGGGAGGAGATGGAAATTTTTAATAAAAAATGAGAAAAAAACACACAATATCAAAAAAACTACTTAATCTTGCATACAATTTGACCATTGCCACAATTCCTTCTTTACTTAAAGTTTAAAGTTTATGTTAACACCCAAAAAACAGACCTAGATCTGTTCTTTTCAGTGTATCCCAATGAGCTGAATACATTCTCTTTCTCTATTGGCCAAAATACTTCTCATTAATTGGCATATTGGCATAGATGGCTGAGACTGGCCTGCTGGTGCAGCTGGAGTTATTATTAAACAAAAACTTGAATTACATCATTACCATCACATTTGAAGGAGTATATTAAATACTTTCTTTAGATTTGGGGAAATGAGACAAGTTTGTTCACACTCATTTTTCTAATTTAATACTAATGTAGAACAAACACTCAACCACTTTAATAAGTTAAAAGAAATGTAAATAATTAAAATGAGAGAAAAGTAAATTTTTTAACATCTTAGCATGCAGTATTTTTGCATAAAAAGTTCTATGGGATATAGAAAACTACTAAACCTGTGGTGAGCATTTAAAAGATATATTCCAGCACTCGGGAGGCAGAGGCAGGTGGAACTCTGTGAGTTCGAGGCCAGCCTGGTCTACAAGAGCTAGTTCTAGGACAGGCTCCAAAGCTACAGGAAACCTTGTCTTGAAAAATGAAACAAAAATGATATTAGATTTATATGAAAAATCCAATTTTATTTGGTACACTGGCAACAAGAGTTTCCAACCAAGATATTTAAAAATTTGATTTATATACAAAGCATACATAATAAATGTAGCTAGGCAACACTCTATTCCAAACACTATAAAACTTTTACAAAATAAATAAATAAATAATGGAAAATATAGACTAACTGGAAGATTCATTATAGTTATATTCAGCCATTTAACAATTGATTTACAGATTCAATGTTCACGGGAAATAGTTCTAAGAGATTTGCAATATTATTCAAATATTTTATAAACTGTGAGTAAAGTAGAATATGAAAGTAATCTTTAAAAGGAATAACAAATTATAAAAATTACTTGATTTTAATAATTAGAAATGTTAGAAATAGACCCATTTTAAGCAGTCATTAGAATTTTAAAGATTACCACAATGATCCAATAGGAACAGAAACTTCAACAAGCCCTGCAGAGAAAAATGTGCATTGAGATAGTGAAGAGCTTTAAATGAGAAATGCTTAGGCAATTGAAAACTAGATTCCCAATTGATGGCTCTGTTTGGTGAGGTATAGATGGTGCAGTCTGCCACTGAGTCGATGCTCTGAGATTTTTAAAAATGCTTTGTGTACTTCCAGCTTGTTTTCTTTGCTTCAGCTTGTGATTTAAGATGTGATCAAGGAAGTCTGGACTGCGAGGAGTGGAGGAGTGCTCCCACCCACTGAGATGGTGGGGCTGATGTATTCGGAGCTTACCAAGGCCAGCTGGACTGGGACTGAAAAAGCATGAGATAAAACCGGTCTCCCTGAACATGGCGGACAATGAGGGCAGCTGAGAAGCCAAGGACAATGACACAGGATTTGGACCCTACTACACATACTGGCTTTGGGGAGACCTGGCCTGTTTGGATACTCTCCTTCCTAGACCTGATGGAGGGGGGAGGAACTTGGACTTCCCATAGGGCAGGGAACCCTTACTGCTCTCTGGACAGGAGAGGGAGGGAGATTCAAGGAGGGAGGGGGTAAATGGGAGGCGGGGAGGAGGCAGAAATTTTTACTAAATAAAAAAATAAAATAAATAAAAAAATTATAGAAAAACAAGATGTGATCTCTCAGCCTCCTGTTCATACCACCATGTTTGCTACCTGATACTACATCACACAGCAAAGTTATTCAAACCCAAGTCTGTACAAATCCATGAACTCATACACAGTTAAAAATGGAATTTGAAATGGCAAACAGTGATGCTTCACATAAATAGGGAAATGGTTGAACTTAAACTTTATGAGATTTAACAGGGTCACACAGAATCAGAAATAAACTACATGTTCTCTCTCATATGCAAAATCTAGGTAATGATATATGTATATATGTAAACAAATGTATATCGGGGTATAATATAAAATGAAGAAAAGAGAACAAGGAAAGCCAAATATGAAGGTATGAGAAAGTGGTAAATGTAGGTAATAAAGAGGAATAATGAAAAGGAATATAAATGTAATTGTTTCTCTAGTTCTAATTTTTTAGTTTTAGTAATGGATATGTGAATAAAATATACTCAGTATGGAAACATCATTAGTTTAAAGTAATTCTTAGAAAGCATTTAATGACAGTGGGTCCCAGACTTACATATTTGAATGCCTTATTCCCAGGAAGGATTAGGAAGTGTGGCCTTGTTGGAGCAGATGTATCACTAGGCTTTGAGGTTTCAAAATCTCACACAAATTCTGGACTCAGTTTTGCTCTGCCTGCTGCCTGTTGGTCAGATGTGAACTCTCAGCTACCGCTCCAGTGCCATGCATGCAGGCATGTCTGCCCCCACAATCACATATTGGGCCGTGATGGAAAAGACTGCTCCTCGAAAACAGCAAATAAGCACTTTTCTCTGCAAGAGCCTTGATTATTCTGTCTCTTCCCAGCAACAGAACACTAACTGAGACTGTTGCTAGTTCTAACTTTGGCTCTTGATGATATATATATATATATATATATATATATATATATATATATATATATATATATATAATATTCTTACTATGCATACCTTATTTTAAATGAATAATTATCTCATTAATACATAGTAAGCATTTCAAAATATAAGCAACAAAAATCTAAAAGATAGAAGATATACAAGTAATCTATATTCAATAAAAGAAGAGTTCAAATCATTAGTTATTAGGCAAATGTGACTCAGATATGCTGAGTTCCACTCAGGTATCAGAAGGCACATGTTTAAAAGTTAACCCGACACACACAACAAAAAGGTACTAAGGTGAATCCAGGCCCCTGGAATGCACCAAATTATTGTTTAAGAGATAAAATTACAAATATGGTGGAAAAATGTTTTCCTGTATCTTCAAAATGAATGATATGCCTTTTATATAACCAATGTTCAATTTGTAGAGATATTTCCAAGGATATACATAGAACGTATACTTAGAAAAATAGCTTCACAAAACATGTTTAAAGAAACTCTTTGTAGTAGCTTCAAATCTGACTCAAATGTTCTAAAAGAAAGTGGATAAACTTTGGTATATTCATGCAATGTGAACAACTATAGAGAGGGGTTAGTAGTTAAGAGCACTTGCTCTGGAAGATAAGAATTTGTTCTTCAGTTCCATGTAAGATGGTGAGTCATAGTCACACTCAGTGCCAGGGGATCAGATGCTGTCTTCTGACCTTAGTAGCACATGCACTTATACAAATACATGCACAGATATACATTCATGCATAAATAAATGATATAATGAATCATGTTAGTGTGTATGTGTTCATGTGTGCATGTGTGTATGCCTCTGTGTATGTGTGTGCGAAGGAATGCCTTTTCAATGACTGACATCATCTTAGAAAGCATGAACATAGCCTGAAACAAATTCATATTATAGTGTTGTGCTTAAATAAACTTAGTAAATAGGTAGAAATAATATCTAACAAGCCAGAGTAGTCATTGTCCCCAGGGGGCCTACAGATTCAGAAACTCAGAAGTATTATAAGGAAACTTTCTAAACCATTGACAATATTGTATATTCTCTTTCAAGTCTTCATTACATAGAAGTATTTCTCATAACTCTGTAATGCAAACTTATAATTCATAAGTTTTGTTCTACATAAACAGTCTGAATTTGGAAAGACTAAATCAATATTTAATTCTAGTTTATGATATTCATGCTGAAGAATTTAAGGCAGTGGCTCTCGACCTTCCTAAAGTTGCGCCATTTAATACAGTTCCTCCAAACATAAAACTATTTCATTACTACTTCCAACTGTAATTTTGCTACTGTTATAAATCATAATGTAAATATCTGATGTAGAGAACATCTGATATGAGACCCCTATGAAAGGGTCATTCGACCCTCAAGGGCCTACTACCCACAGGCTGAGAACTACTGATTTAAGGTGAAGAGTATCAATGTCTCAACTTGAATGGACTGTTCCAAAGTACTCACAGGTATAACTAGATAAAGGTGGTGATAAATAAATAGATTTGTGGTAAAAACTAAATTAGAAATTATTCATTGTAAAAATATTTTCATAGGTATACAGCTATTTTCTTTAATATTCTTCTACTTTGGTGCAAAATTTTTATAAATATTTTAAACTTTGCTATCTTTTCAGAAAACTCATTACCTCACCCATCCTTGAAGCTGCTGCAAAGAAGTTATCAAACAACTTCCTCCATGTTAGGTTTATTTGGCCTTTTCCAGTTATAGGAATAAATGGAATAAGGTAGCAATATGAAGATTCATTGTTGTTAATACTCTAAATTTAAATAGAGTATGATAGCATTACTCATTAATTCCTTAAAATTAAATGCATGGCCCTTAGAAGCCAACAGCCTCCAAGAAGATATTGGAAGAGGATATTGGATTACTTGGAACTAGAGTTACAAGCCACCTTGAGCTTACTGACATGGGTGTGAAACAAACTAAGGTTCTCTACAAAAGTGGCACTAACCCTCTCCAGAACATCAACATTTTTAAAACATACTGTGACTTAAAGTAAATGAGAAAAACAAAAACATATTTAAAACTAATCACATGACTTAAACATCTATAACATCCTTTACATAAGACAGAGGCAGCCCAAAGAATAGAGACTTTTGTAATGTAGAAGTGAAATGTGTGGATAAATTACCATTATTATAGTATATTAATTCCAATGAACCTTATAACTGAAATAAAAGTAATAACATGCAAAGCAAAGGATACCATCATATATGGGAAAAAATAAGTTAAACCCCTGAAACCAAATTTTAAAACACAGCTACAATGTTAGCTTTCTGTCAGAATAAAAATGTGTAACAATTTCATCAGGTTTAAATAATATGTCAACTTAAAATATTTGTGTATGTGTGTCAGGATGGGTGTATTTTTTAGTATGTGTGTCTGTGTGTCTGTCTCTGTATGTCTGTGTGTCTGTGTGTCTATGGGTATGTATGTGCATGTGTGTCCATGTTTCTGTTTGTGTCTGTCTGGATGTATGACTGTGCATCTCTGTGTCTGTATGTTTATGTGTGTGTATTTATGTGTGTGAGTATCCTTGTGCCTTTGTTTATGCCTGTCTCTGTGTGTTTTTGAAGTACTCACAGCTGCAATAAGAACTATTGCAACCTGGAGATACTGTCGTTTAAATCTGAGAATCTACCAACATATGTTAAGTTTTCAAGCAACATGATCTATAAATATAGAAAACAATCATTAAGAAATATAGGCTGCAATAGGAAATGTAGGTCAGTAGCAGACATTGCCTGTATGTACAAGACCCTGGGACCGATCCCAAAGCACTACAACAAAAAGGAAAAGACCAACTTCCAAACATCCTCCAAAAAATAATTCTACAGATATCATTAAGCAAACTGTCCTGTAAATGGGCTGTTGATGAATGAGCCTGTTGAGAAATCACAGTTCATAGCAGCTTTGTTTGTCATAGCTAGAACCTAAATGCCCCCCAAACCGAAGAATGGATAAGGAAAATGAGGTATAATTATACAATGGAGTACTACACAGCAGAAAAAAAATAACGACATCTTGAATTTTGCAAGCAAATGGATGGAGCTAGAAAACATTATTTTGAGTGAGGTAACCCAGACACAGAAAGACAATTATCACATGTACTCACTCATAGGTGGTTTTTAAACATAAAGCAAAGAAAGCCATCCTACAAACCCCAATCCCAGAGAATTAGACAACAATGCAGACACTAAAAGAGACTTACCTAGATCTAATTTACGTGGGAAGTAGAAAGTAGAAAAAGAGAAGATCTCCTGAGTAAATTGGGAGCATTGGGGACATTGGGGAAGGGTTGAAATGGGGACGGGAGCAGAGAAAAATGTAGAGCTCAATAAATATCAATAAAAATACAGTCTCATTTTCAACCCTCAGTTTTATAAAGGATCAATATAAAACTGAGACTTATATTTCAGAATTGAAATGCAAAAAGAATTAGGAATTAGAAGTCTGTGAATGCCAGACTGAAGAAAATCTGTGAAGCCAGAACAGCAGTATCAATCTCTTGGGGGGAGTATAAACTAATGCCGCCTTTCAGGGAGGCAACAAGGATACATGTAACCAAAAATAAAACACTTCTGACACTGGGCTGAGTCAAAGTCAATGGAGTTTTGTATTTTAAGGGCATGAAAAAGTCAACCATGCACATTTATGTATTGGCATTTCTTAGCCAGGGTCAGCTTTCTCTCTCTTTCTCTTTTTCTCTCCCTCTCTCTCTTCCTTTCTCTCTTATTTCCCCCTCTGCATTGTGTACACGCATGTATATTTGTGTTTGTGTGAAAAACATTAGTAAAAGGATAAAAAAATCAAAGCTACATTTCATGAACATAATGTGGATTTTAACAACAATTTTCTATATATTAGTGAAATGATGTAGGAGTTTGGTCAATAGGATTGTGCAATAAATTAAAGGTGTTTGCCTCTAAATTGAACAATCAGGGCTACACCGCCAAAACTCATATGATAGAAGGAGAGAGCAAGATCCTCCACTCTGTCTTATGGCATCCACATATAGGCCATAGTATGCATACAAATGCACATAAAAAAGAAAGAAAGAAAGAAAGAAAGAAAGAAAGAAAGAAAGAAAGAAAGAAAGAAAGAGGAAAAGGAAGGAAGGAAGGAAGGAAGGAAGGAAGGAAGGAAGGGAGGGAGGGAGGGAGGGAGGGAGGGAGGGAGGGAGGGAGGGAGGAAGGAAGGAAGGAAGGAAGGAAGGAAGGAAGGAAGGAAGAAAAAGAGAGAGTGGTAGTAATAACACAGAATAAATAGACATGGAGTTTCAAAAAAGAGCATTTGCTTCTTTATATTGTATCCAGGTCAATTTAATCAAGAATCTAAACAACTAGTGTAACAGCAAAGCATCTTCTAGATGATAATAGTTATGAATTTTTTATGTGGAAAAACCAACTAAATTACAGCATGCCAAAATGCATTTAACTGAAATGAGCTATTTCAACTTGGAAGTTATGAAAATATCATGCTGAAAGAATAAATACTCATATCAGCTGTGTATTTCTTGTCACTAAAGAGTAAGTTCTTTGAAGGTAGAGAACTCTTCTGCTAAGCTTCAAAGAATGTGGAGGTTTTCTGAGTTCTAAGTTACCTGCTGTAGTAATTATAAATAGATGGCATCTGCACACCAAAACAGATTTGTTTCCAATATGACTATGGATTCCAAACTGATAAATACCAGGCCAGATTCTAGTGTTTACTTTTATCTATCCCACAAACTGAAATGTGTTGTCCTAATGGTACTTGTCTCTGTTGTTGCTTCTGAACTCAGATTCTTCAAATTGCTACATGGTTATATTGAAGATGGCCTTGCCTAGGTAAAGGAAGGTTTTGAAGATGGAAAATATTCCTGAAAAGTTCATAGAATATTCATAGAGTAAGCATAAAAATCAAGAGGATTCTCCGTTATATTTATAAGAGTAAGAACACAGATATTTTTCACCAGCTTTCCTTCTGAAGCAACAGATAGTGATAAGCTCTCAAGAAGCACAAAGTAGAATTAATAAAATGACCACATCTGTATACAAATCAAGTTTTCCATTACATTGACTACTTTGTATTTGCTCATCTCTGCAACAACACTTTAACACACATACTGCTAAGCATGGGAGAGCCCAAGGCACCTGGTGTGCTTGAAGTAAACGACCCAAAGCCTAGTATTCTCTTGTGATTTATACTATTAGATTCTGGGATCTCATGGACCTTGAAGTCCAACACATATCTTGATATACATTGTGCTAATAATTTCTCCTTATGTGTAGCTTGACTGGTATTGCAGTCCATAGTAAATTATGATGTTTTTAGCTGCATGAACCCAAGTTTCTGACTGAGTTTTTAACTATTTGGTACACTTGAAAAGTGTTCTCTATATTCTTATAGCTCCTGGCTCTTTGTCAGCCTCATTAGATTCCACACCATTGTTGCTTGATCACCACTTTCCTCAAGTAGGGTATATATCACTGCTACAAATACAGTCATCCCAGCAGCCTGCCATCTCCACTCTAGGAACACAGAGCCTTAACCACAAAGAGAAAATGTCAGTTGCATACTCTGCCCTGAACAGTTTTCTTTAAGTTTATAATGATTCTCCAAAAAGGCTGATTTTCTAAAGCTAGACAATATATCTCTGTCTCAGTCTTTGCCATCCTCAGGATGATGGTTAGGTTACTTGTCATTTTAACAGAACCTAGAGTCACCTGGGAAAAGTCTCAATGAGAAATTTTCCATACTGTGTTGGCCCGTGGGTAGATATTAAGTTAGTTGATATAAGAAAACCCAGCCCATTGAGGGCATCACTATTCCCCAGGCAAGTGCTCCTGAATTGTGCAAAAGTGGAAAAATCAGACTGAACACAAGCAAATAAAAAAGCGAAGAACTGAGCATGCATTTGCCCAGTCTTCTCTGCCCTTGACTTAGATACAATGTTACTAGCTACTTATCCTCCCTGCCTTGACTTCTCACAATGATAAGTCTCTAGTCAGAGACTGTAAGTTCTTTTCAAACATGTTTTTCCTCATGGTGTTTTGATCACAGAATCAGAAATAAAAATGAAATTCTCAGTTTATAAAACACTTGCACAAGCTCATTGCTGCAGTCATAGTTTTCAACTGAATAATCCATTAATGTATGTTGAGTACTAGTAATACGACTGGCAGCGTATTAATGCTCTATCTTGTTATATAGTACCAAATTATAGTTTACAGGCATGTTGTATGCATTCATACATGAACAACTTTACAAAAAGATGGCAGGAAAATCAAAAATTTATATCCAGACATTCTTATGTGGGAGTCCGACCTATGAATTCTACATTATACTTCCTTAGGAAGTGAAATCTGTGATTTTGACAAATGCTTTCATTCATTATGGTAATTTTTAAGGGAAGATCGCTCACTTCATTGAGGACTTACTTTGAATTTTGACCATTAATGCCTAAGAGATTTATCAGAACACACACACACACACACACACACACACCACACACACACGGCCTTAAGTACTTTGTCAGCTTTGCCTGAATTTCTTTGTCAGATCAATTGAGAATAGACCAAATTCAACAGTCCCATTTATTAGTGGCCTTGGCCTCATAGAAAGATAAAGGATGACAGTAATGTTAGAAAAACGCTAGTGTCAACCTCCATCTCTGCTTCTCATCCTACTTATCACTTTTTCCATCACTTCATATCTATTACAAGTGTCACAGACAGAAGAGGTGTACCTGATCTATTGGCCTGCCCATATCGTTTTCCTTACATGATTATTAACAATATATATTGTTCACATAAACTATATTTATAGTACATATACATATGGCATATAAAGACATGTTCTGTCTTTGACATCATTATGTAGTCTCTTGATGTTAAATTGGAAGTTCTTTGGAACATTGTTTTGCATAAAATGTCCCAACACAAGGGATCTGGGCACTTCCTAAAACCTCACACTCCAAAACCAGTGTGGGAAAGTTGGTGTATTTATTTTAGAATAATCTGCTTTCTGAAATAACAGATATAATATTCTAAAACTAATAAATTTAGTTACAATAGTAGTCGTTGCTTTTGATATAGAAAAATTTACCAATTCTCTCTAATCCCCAGTTTTCTCACTTAAAAAAAAGGACTCATGGGATTCTGATTAGGATAAATAAATTTATTTTAAGGTACATTTTGTATAGATATTCATAGTGTCATTGCTCTTTAGTGTAAGTACTATCGATAATGGAACAAGAAAGAGCTGGAGAAATGGCCTAGTGTTTATGAGCACTGCTGCCCCTTCCAGAATACCGTAAGTTTGCATCTTTGCCACTCTCTGTAGCCCCAGTCCACAGGGTTCAATACCCTCCTTTGATTTCTATTGCAGCCCACACCAATGTAGTATATACACATGCAGACATATACACAATTAAAAATAAAACATATCTCTTAAATAAAAAGTGAAACAAGAAAGCGTAACTTTTCTGAAGAGTCTTACATAGAACGCCGGAGGGGAAAAGCAACATTCACACTTTCACCCCCACTTTCCTCTGTTCACTTGTAATGCTGAGCCACCATTAGGCCAGCATAATAGAGAAGTAAAAACAACAAAGGCAAAGGGGGAAATGACACAATACTTCTGTTCTGCTCACAGAATATGGTAGTCCGATCTTTGAAAAGCATTTGATTCTCTTCTTCAAGTGAAGTTTGATGGTGCTCTATGGCCTCACAGTCTGCAGATTCAGTTTGAACACTGTGAAACTTTGATTTGCAATGGTTTAAATATATCTTCCCCCGTCTGTGACCACTAGCCACAAATTTTGCAATGACTTTCAAAGACAAGATCTTTCATAATCATTTTGTTGTGCCACTGAAACATAATTTAAGATGCCAGATGGGATCTCAGATGCTCCCTGAGTCACAGAAGGCACCAGGATTCAGAACTTGCCTTTAACAAAAGAAGCCTCATTTCACACATAACATGAGTCACTATGTTGACTTGCGAGAAATCCAGAGCTTAGTATCATATAAAATAATTAATTGACACACTTAACCTCTCCTAATTTAAAATTAAATAACCTTGCCCTATGGAATCAATCCTAGTTGCTTCATTTGTTACATAACACTTTGGAGTTCATTAACTTGGAGCTACTTTTCTTCCTTCTACCAACATAAACATATACAACATGGTCACAGTGTAAGCTGCTTAACACCAGTTATATTTGTCATTAGCAATGAAGGCCCTTTCATGTATAATAAGAGAAAGCACAATCTATGATCCAATGTGATTTTTCAATGGTGTATAGAGCTGAACACCAAATAATCAGGATCAAGTGCCAGATACAGTGTAGAGCACACAGGCATCAAGAAGCAGCAGCAAAGACGCTTGCAACTACAATGTGAAGATAATCCAGGAATAATTCATTTCCTCACAATCAAAAGGAAAATTTCTAATTTACAAAAGATTATATAGGATTTTCCCTACCTCATTCAACCTCTTCCTACAGTGCAGTCTCCTTCAGAGCAGGAAAAGTAGGTTTGTTCAACGTCACAGACTAAGTGTGAAGAACAAGCTGGTTATCAAGAATAATATATAATGAATGCTGCATGCAAAAAAGGTGAGATTATTTCAAAGAAAAGTCTATAGATACACCCTATGCCAAAGGGCAACAGCAATGAAGCATGGGGTAGCAGCTCGTAATATTGATGCTATGAAAAGTACATATGAGTCTTCTTGGTATGAAACTATTTCATAATGACATAATGACTTATTTTAAATTCGCGGTAAAGTGTCCTGATGAATTACACACATAGGAAAAATCTCCTGCACTCTATTCTGTAGTAGCAAAGAAATGAAAAAAAAGCCATTTTTATGCATATGTAAACTTCAGGAGCAAATACTTAAATCACTCATCTAAATGGTGAATAAATATTTGCCAAATCAATTTCTTAATAAATGAGTTTAAAAAAGTTATTACCTCAGCTCCACTTAGATGTGCAGGACATACAAGGGAAAAGTTTTGGTCCTCCCTGTAAACTACGGAACAAAAGCACATTGCTTCTCTGGGAAAATTCTATAATACTATAGAGGAATTCCTACTAACTTATATGGGGAGTGAATGAAATATTAAAGAAACAGCATTGAGATAGGAACCCAGCTAAACACATGAAAGGAAAAATCCACATAGAAATATTGCATGAAGACATGGCAGATAGAAAATAAAAAAAATCTGAGCTTGAAGAGCAATGGGGATTTGAAAGGTTCATTGGATGAGTTTTTTATGTTATGCCAATAAATTTGAATTTATATTAAAAGCACTGAGGAAGCTAGTTTCACTAAAGTACATGAGGTTATATAAAGTTAAACTTCTGATTAGTTTTTCTATAAAAAAAACTCTCTTCAGGGTGATATTACAGACCTCATTATAAATTAATAAATGTAAAAGATATGTGTTTACATACAGTTATAAAATCTCATCAGATCAGGATTTTAAAGTTTACTTACTAAAAATTAGGAGAAAGTTCTTTTTCTCACTACAAAGCTGTATATGGATAATACAGTAATATTATGTATACACTGATTTTTATGTATCAAGATGTGATCAGGATATTTTTTTGAATTTAAACAGTAGCATTAACTGTGCACATAATAGAATTTTGACTTTGTTTTGAGGTCATGATAAAAAGGTGGATTTATGCTCCAAGCATTCATTATCTTTCTTGGTCACACAAATAAAATTCTGGCTTTTAAAATTGTGTCTCACTCTGCTTTCTCTGTGGTTCTAAGTTTACTGAAGGAAAGAGAGTGCTACTGTTCCCATGTCCTCTATCTTAACATAAATCTAGCCAAATCACCATTTCCCACTTATTCTTCCATTTAGAAAGGCAGGAAGTAAACCTTTAAAGCTTTCATAAAATGGTAAGTGTGAAAATCATTCTAATTCTAAATTATTATAGGTGCATACATCCTTATGCAAATTACCTCACGCCAAATGCCAGTCATCATCAATATTTCAGACGTGCAAGACAGCTGGAATAGTATAGGGACAAACTTAAAATGGACAGTATTACCCAAAGTGAAAGCTATCAAAGACAGATTACAATAACTTCAGGCCAAACAAATTCAGCTAAAGTTGGTAGGTAGTAGATACAGAGCCCTACTGGTTAATGTAGTTCAATTCACATCTCCAAACTTTTCCTGTACACCAGTAAAATGTTGGGTACTTTTTATTTTGCCCCAAACAGAAAGATAATAAAAAAGATTTCAGTACAGGAATAACTATTTCCTTTCAATTCAGTGAAGTTGCATTGAACATTAGCTAATTTTGAAAATTTGTCTAACTTTGAGAAGGAAATTGAATAAAAATGAGTGAAAAATGGGAAAAGATGTTACAAACTAAAATTCTCATATTTTAATAGATTAGACTGTCTACACAAAACATGACAACATGGTCAAATCAACAAAATCAAAATAATAACACTATCATACTAAGGTCTCCATAAGATCAATGATAAAGGAATATTGTTTAGGAATAATTCTCAGTAATCAGTTTTTTATTCCTTGATTTTACTCATTCTTAGTAATTAATATTTTCTTCCTTAGTTATTCTCATTTATTGAGGTACATGTGCAACAAAACCAGAAAATAAACATATTCAATTAAGTATCCATATCAGTAGATACTATATAAATATACTGATGTGTAAGGAGGCAAAATACATTTTGCAAATAATCATAGTTGTTAACTTTATTGTGGAATCCATAATAACAGAAATTAAATGCATAAGGATCCACTAATTACAGTAAAGACATAAAAGAAACAAACTATTAAAAATGTGCTTATAAAATATAGGTACTCCAAACTATGTAAGATTAAAAATCCTTGGGTGTATAAAAAAGTACATCGTATAACTAAGTATATAATTAAATTATTTCCATCGTCATTGCTTTCAGCATGTGATACAATCTACCAGAGAATGTGCAAAGGCTGGTTAAACAGATAAAATGCAACAATCCTGTACATACCATGCAGTTATATACAGAAACCATGTTCAAATATCAAAGTTTTGCTTCTAAAAGTGGCCTAGGTGGCTTTCATGTGGTCACAAATAAATTAATTCATTGTGAGTTACAAGTTCAGACAAGGTGAAAGGCAATAAAGCTATTTTCAAGGTCCAAGGATATCAGTAACACATGAAGATTACTTTTCACAAGGTGCATAATTTCTGTCGGGTTTTATAATTTCCTCAACACTTCAGAGGATGTGCGGGTCCGTATTCCCTTCTGGATGTTCTGATTCCAAAACCCTGTAACTTTGACCTCTTGTAGAAACACATATGCGAAGTGTATGCCTGAAGCCCAGTTAGAATCAGCTCATCTTATTTCAATCTGCAATGTCAGCAAAAGGTTAATTTGAAGAGAGACTTCATTTTAATTGCTTTTGCTGTTATGCCAACCAAATGTTTAGGAGAGTTTTCTTTAAATAGCTTATGTATGAAAAAAATGCCTCAGCCAAAATGTTATTAAAAAGCAAAATTCAAACATTCACATATTCTGCCAGCTTCATTCTTAAATGCCTCTGGCTATTGTACATATATTTTTAGAATATTTGTTTGCAGTAGATTTTAATTTGTTGAGAAAATAATTTATTGGAGCTTTTTACCAATGTGTCTTACAGAATACTCTTTATATTTCACTCTGCTAATTTGAATTTTTAAATTATCAAATCTGTTGTAAGGAAGGCCGTTTATTGGTTCTTGGCTGTTCAGCCCTGATATAATCACACAGAAACTATGATATTTAAATCAAGGTTTGGCACATTTGCTCTAGCTTCTTATTGGCTAACTCTTTCATCTTAATTTAACCCATCTTTATTATGTATCATCATGAGGTCGTAGCCTATCAGCAAAGTATCAGCACATCTGTCTCTAGCAGCGGCTCCATAGCTTCTCCCTAACTCTACCTCCCTTCTCCCATCATTCAGTTTAGTTTGCCCAACCTAGCTCTGTTCCCCTTTAGCTCCATTATAGACCCAAAGCAGTTCCTTTATTAACCAATGGTAATCACAGCATACACAGAAAAATTCCACACATCACAAATTCATCAATGTTTTTGTCTCTGACTTTTTTTTTTTTTTTGGTTTTTCATGACAGGGTTTTTTTGTAGCTTTGGAGGCTGTCCTGAAACTAGCTCTTGTAGACAAGGAAAGCCTCGAACTCACAAAAATCTGACTGTCTCTGCCTCCTGAGTGCTGGAATTAAAGGCATGGGTCACAACTGCCTGGCACTTGTTTCTGAAATTTAAGTAGAAAACTTTCACATTGCCCCTAATTCTAAAATACTCTTTACAAAATAAAGAGCTTTCTATATTGATGTCTATGACTTTCATAGAGTTTGACATTTAAATTATTGGACATCCTTAATTTTTGTTATAAAGTTATCTAAAGGTTTAGATAAACGTAGAAGCTATCTTTTTCAGAAGCATCTATGCAAGAGCTTGTTTGTTCTATACCCTCGAAAACCCCAATTATGTTTAGCCTCTTTTGAGCCCATCTTTGTAGTTTATTAATATTTTCTCCTGAATTGTATGTTTATTTGTATCTTAACATATTTCTAATCTTCAGAATCAAAAATTTCGGCATGATTTAATACTACTAGTTTTAAAAACAGAAGGCATCAACACAGATACATTCGGGGTTTTTTTAGTCAGTTAAGGCATTTACATGACCATAAAACCCAGATGAATATGTATGCTCAGTTACATAAATGCAAGGTACATATAAGTGGAATACATAGTCACTTTTGTTTTATAAGCTTAAAATTAGCTGCTGATAGTTCCCTTAAAGAAAAAAAAAAACACAAGTCTTAAAGTGATGGATTTTCAAAGGAAATTAATAAAGCATTCCAGCAATCACTATGCTTGTTCTTCCCACGGTGAGGAAGCATCCATTAGTCTGACATGGGAGGAAACTTCTCATCCCACTTTAACCAAGGGGCATCATTGAGCACTAGCAATGAACATTAGAGAGAAAGTGAATTTCAGGCCTGAGAATTAATAAGAGGAAATTTGCTAAAAGAACATTGATCTAATCACTCTTTGAGTCTTTATAATTGTGACGCTAAATCCCTCCTTGAGGATTATCCTGGTGATCGCTGCGTGAATGAGTGAGGATTGGCAGTTTAGAATAGAATATGCTGTTTTTCCTAAAATTGTTTTTTTCTTTTCTTTTTTTTCATTCTGTATTTTTTATTAAATATATAATTTTACAAATTTTCCCCTCCTCCCACTTTCCTTCCCCTCCCCTTTCCCCCTCCCCCTCCCTCTCGAGTCCAAGGAGCAGTCAGGGTTCCCTGCCCTGTGGGAAGTCCAAGTTCCTCCCCCATCCATCCAGGTCCAGGAAGGTGAGCATCTAAACAGACTCGGTTCCCACAAAGCCAGTACATACGGTAGAATCAAAACCCAGTGCCATTGTCCTTGGCTTCTCAGTCAGCCCTCCTTGTCAGCCACGTTCAGAGAGTCCGGTTTGATCACACGCTCTCTCAGTCCCAGTCTAGTTGGCCTTGGTGAGCTTCCATTAGATCAGTCCCATTGTCTTGGTGAATGGACACACCCCTTACGGTCCTGACTTCCTTGCTCATGTTCTCCCTCCTCTGCTCCTCATTTGGACCTTGGGAGCTCAGTACAGTGCTCCAATGTGGGTCTCTGTCTCTATCTCCATCCAACACCAGATGAAGGTTCCATGATGATATGCAAGACAATCATCAGTGTGGCTACAGTAAAGGGCCAGCTCAGGCCCCCTCTCCTCAGCTGCTCAAGGAACAAGCTGGGGACATCTCCTTGGACACCTGGGAAGCCCTCCAGAGTCTAATCTCCCGCCCACCCTCAAATGGCTCCCTCAGTTAACACAACACTTCCCGATTCCACATCCACTCCTCCTCCATCCCAACCGTCCCACTCCCCCAAGCTCCCCATCCTCCCTTTCTCCCCTCTCTCCATCCATCTCCCCCCCCCCACCCCACCCCCACTCCCAAGCTCTCAACCCTTGCCTGGCAATCCTGTCCACCTCCAACATCAAAGAGGATAGCTACATGTTTTTCTTTGGGTTCACCTTCCTATCTAGCTTCTCTGGGATCATGAAATATAGGCTCAATTCTATGGCTAGAATCCACTAATGAGTGAGTACATACCATATTCATACTACAAAAGCATTTGTTCAACTATGTTCATAGCAGCATTATTTGTAATAGCCAGATCCTGGAAACAACCTAGATGCCCCTCAATGGAAGAAGGGATAAATAAAGTGTGGAATATATATACATTAGAGAGTACTACTAAGCGGTAAAAAAACAATGACATCTTAAATTTTGCATGCAAATGGATGGAAATAGAAAACATCGTCCTGAGTGAGGTAACTCAGACCCAGAAAGATGAATATGGTATGTTATTCCTAAAATTGAATCAAACTCATTTGAATATATATGATATAATATTATATGATATAAGAATACGATATACATGTGAATGTGTATATATATATATATATATATATATATATATATATACACAAGGAAGAATATTTAGATTTTAGTTTAGCAATCCAACAGCTGCTTACAATAAGACAGGTGAAAGCAGTGGGAGCCAGAAGCTCTTTGCTACTGTGGGAATGGTTATGCCATTTTTTTTAAGCATTATTCACACAATCAGATCCTTGAAGAGTCACCTCCAGGTGTTTATTAATTTTATATTGAGAACAGTTTGATACCATGTTCAAGTTCTCTGATCACAATTTCTTGGACTCAGCACTGTTAAAATCAAGCTGAATGACTCCTGAAAAGAAGGCTGGGTAGCAAGTGAACTCTATCTGCTCTCACCTTGCTATTTAAATACATTTACAAAAATAAAGAATATTTATCAAAATTTGGACTAAAAATTACTTTTGGGGGTTTGAGAGATGCTCAGTAGTGATGACAAAGTACCGTTCTTATGCAGTATGAGAGTTTGATTCCCAGCACCCAAGTGAGACAGCTCAAAACTGTCTCTGATTTCAGCTCTATGACGATCCATTGCCTCTGGATACTGTGGACACTGACATTCATAAGCAGAGACCTAAACAGAGATACCCATTTCTATACATGATGAAAATAAAGTTAAAAGAAAATAAAATTTTGTCTTAGTGAAATTTACATAATAAGGGTTAACAATTCTAAAACAAAACAAAACAAATGAAAAAACAAAACTCTTCAGAATGTTTATCTTATTCACAATCTTATGCCACTACTATTTCTAGGTAATGCCAAAGAACTTCACGTCAATATGAATTCCCAATACACGACACATATGCCCAGAAGCCATCAGTACACATATTGACCATTTGGAACATATCTATTCAGGATTTTCATATAGATTTTATTGTCTAGCTCCCTGTGTCTGCTTAGAATTCTAGAAGTTCAGGAGTTGGCTCATTTTACACTGTATTTGTACAATTTGTTTATCCATGTAACTGATGATTGAACTCGGACTGCTTCCACCACTTGTCAGTGTGACTAGCTCTGCAGTTCCTTTCTTTTCTTGTGTGCTTGTTGAGATACTTGTCTTCACAATTCTTTTTTGGTATGTGCTCAGGATGGAACTGTAAAGCCAGATGGCAATGCTCTGATTGACATTGTGAGGAAGTGACATATTGCTTTCAGCAGAGGCTGAGCCATTCTCATCAGCAGTAAAATAAAGTGTCAGCTCCTACGTATTCTCATCAGCACTTTAGGGTTTCTCATTTACTCTTTTAAAATGTTTATAATAGTTTTAAATGATTATACCCATCTTGGCAGATTTTTAAGGGTACTACCTGGTACCCTTTCTTTCCTCATCTGTTGCTTTAATTAGCTCTGTATCTTAAACTTTATTTGAGCAAAATAGTCCAAATTAAATTCACTCAAGCAAAATAACTGAATGAAATGACATTGAACATCCTTCCATGCCTTCACTAGCCATGTGCAGAGCTTTGAGAAATAACAACTTACCATTTTGATTTTTGAAAGCTAGGAAAAATGCGAAGTAAGTCATTAATATTGACTGTCTCTGTTACAATCCTTCAGCTATCCATTTTATTCCTTTATTCTAAGACTCCAAGAAGGCCCTTGCCATTCTTTTTTTCCATGATCTTTTACTCCTCTTTAGCAGAGGCAGGTGGAAAAATGCCTGAAAATCACCTAGGAAATGTGGCAATGCATCATTTACTGGGAAGGCACCCAACTAATATTTGGTGACTAACCAGGAAATTATACCCACTGAAATGAATTTTCTTTTATCTGTGCATGATGAAATGGAAATAAGGTACTTTGAGTAATGTAAATACGAACAAAGAGAAATAACAGCTCATGTGCCATAAAATCCAGTAGGTAATCATTTATTTCCTTGAATTTTGGTTGCCCTAAGATAATTCTCAATTTGCAGTAGTACACCAGAAAAACAAATCCTAGCTCATGTCTCTATATATAATCCCCAGAAAGCTAATATCAAGCAAATGCATTTAAACATTCATCAGTCATTATCCCATTTCATTAATGCTACTATAGCAAAAATACCCAAGAATGGGAAGTTTATAAATATTAATAATTTACTTCTCAGTGTTTTAGAAATGGAACAGTTTGATAGTAAGGAACCAACAGGCTCAGTATTTGCTGAGAGTCCAGTCTCTTTTTCCAAAGAGGTGCTCAGTCCTCACAAGGAACAGAAAGAAATAAAGAGTGTGCTCCCAGTAACAAGAGAGCCAAGAGACAGCTGTAGGAAGACAATCTACAAACCATCTTATAAGAAAATTAATATTGCTCAGTTGGGCAAAACTTTAGTGGCTTAATCATCTCCTAACTAGCCAACTCTTAATTCCAAAACTCAAGCATGAAAACGCCAATAGAGTACTTTTTAGAAGACATACATATTTGAACCCCAACAGCCATTTTAAAAGTGGATATTATAAACATACTTAAAATGACATCATGAAACAAAAACGCCCATCCATATACCTTTTGGAGGAAGGCCACTAGTGTGTTCCTGTCTGCCCTCCATTTGTTCATTTCCTGGCTGCCCAGAATCACAAAATAACCACACAGAAACTGTATTAATTAAATCAGTGTTTTGCCAATCACTTAAACATATTTCTAGCTAGTTTTTATATTTAGAATTAACCCATCTCCATTATTTTATATTTTACCATGAGGCTTCTAGCCTAAAAACAAGGCTTTAATGTGTCTGGCTCTGATGGCAGCTCCATGGCTTCTCTCTGACTTGCTTTCTTTCTCCCAGCATTCACTTTAGTTTTCCCCACCTAGCTTTGTTCTACCCGATCAGGCAAAGCCATTAATTAACCAATGTTATTCACAGCATATAAAGGGGAATCCCACATCATACACCAATACCAAGCCTTTCACTGTGTTTTTTCTCTATGCCTTAAGTTGCATTCTATTATCTATGAATGTCTATCTTCAATTCAGTCCACTGTCTTTTCTAAGGAAATGATTCTACTTAATTCGGAAAATGATCTTAGTAACAAAATTATATTGGTAATCTGTCTATGTGTTACTTTCATTGGTTAATAAAGAGACTGCCTTGGCTTTTTGATAGGGCAGAACTTAGATAGGTGGATTAGACAGAACAGAATGCTGGGAATAAGGCAATGAGACAGACGCCATGATCCTTCGACCCAAAACGGATATAGGCTAAAATATTTCCCAGTAAGCCACCACCTCGTGGTGCTACACAGATTCTTAGAAATGGGTTAATCAAGATGTGAGAATTAGCCAGTAAGAGGCTAGAGCTAATGGGCCAAGCAGTGTTTAAATGAATACAGTTTCCATGTAATTATTCTTGGGCTAAGCTAGCCATGTGGGAGCCAGGTGGGACGAAAAGCAGGCCTGCCCGCAGCTCCTTCTACACAGGCCTGTTACTAACTAGCTTTTACAACTTAAATTAACAAATTTCTATTAATCTATATGTTGCCCTAAGGGCTTTCACCTCTCCTGCATATCCTTCTTCATTTCTGTCTGTTGACTTCTCTAACTAAACACATCTTTCTCCCAGTATCCTTAGTCTGGTTTTCCCACCAAACCATATTCTGTCCAGCTTTTGGCCACTCAATTCTTTATTAAAATATTAACAGTGTAATTGACACAGTATACAGAAGGAATATTTCACAGCATTTCTCTCTTTTGTCTAAATAAAAAGTTTTAATGTTAATATAGTAAAATTTAACAGTAAAATTATATACAGTAAAACATTTATCAAGTAAGAATTAAAGTTATAATATCTAGTCCATTTTATATGGCAATATCAGTGAAAGTATTTTATTATCTATCTTATTTTTATGAGTCTAAAGATTCATATCTAATTTACCTTTTAGTCATAATTAAGGAAAACTTCAAGTCTAATTATTTAGTCTTTAATTCCATCAAAGACTCCAGAAGGGTGAAATGTTACCTTACGGCAGAATCATCTGACTGCATGAATAATCACCTTAGGTTCTTATGTAACACATTGGGGCATCCTTATTGGCATACAAGACTGTTATAACTGACAGACATCTCAGAAACAGGGAATTTTGAAGGACTTCCTACCTTGTCTCAGCAAAATTTGGCAGTAGCTTTCTTTTACAATCTGTTAGTCTAGTTTGGACAGTATACTATTAGCAATTGAGGCAAGGGCAGTTTCATTGCCTAGATGTCTAGCTTTTGACATAAAGAAAACAAACTTCATAAACAGTTATTTCATTGCCATTATCTTCTCTGAAATTAAGTGGTGCTGCCAAGAACAGACATGTCTCACTGTCAAGAAAAGTCTTATGTTATTATAGAATTTCTTTTAATTTATTTTTATTGAAAATACATTTTCTCAACTCCCCTCCTTGCCTTCCTCCTCCCTTTAACCTCCCCAGGTCCCCATGCTCCCAATTTACTCAGGAGATCTTGTCTTTTTCTACTTCTCATGTAGGTTAGATCTATGTAAGTCTCTCTTAATGTTCTCATTGTTGTCTAAGTTCTCTGGGATTGTGGTTTGTAGACCGGTTTCTTTGCTTTATGTTTAAAAACCACCTATGAGTGAGTACATGTGATAATTGTCTTTCTGTGTCTGGGTTACCTCACTCAAAATAAAGTTTCTAGCTCTATCCATTTGCTTTCAAAATTCAAGATGTCGCTATTTTATTTCTGCTGTGTAGCACTCCATTGTACAAATGAACCACATTTTTCTTATCCATTCTTTGGTTGAGGGGCATTTAAGCTTTCCAGTTTCTGGCTATGCCAAACAATGCTGCTATGAACATAGCTGATCACATGTTTTTGTGGCACGATTGAGCATCCTTTGGCCATATACCCAAAAGTGGTATTACTTTTATTATAGAATTTCAAATGTCATATTTTGTATGTCTTCAAAGTGTTTGAAGACAATGTTTATCTGAATATATCATTTTAAGATTGGAAGCATTTTTAACATGACTGTAAGTTTGATTATTATGTATGACTAACTATTAACCTGTATTTCTTAATTATACATTACATTTTAAAATAAGTTGGATAACTGCAATATCCCCAAACAAGAGTAGAAACATACATAGAGTATACCAAAAATAGCCTTAAATTTTTATTGCCAAACCAAAATCCATACAAAGGTAAAACATTTAAGACTAATAGTTGCTTTCATTAGTTTAAAAGTAGATTCAATAATATACCATGTATCTTATCATTTTTATATCTCCCTTTTTCTTTTCAGAACAAGATCCCTGAATTTTTCTTTTATGTTCACAGTTTTTTTCCCCTAAGCATTACCAAAAACAACTTTTAACCAAACCCTCATTAAAAACACATAATCTGTCTTTTGGAAATGTGGGCATCATTTTCTAGAATACTTTCTATTGTCTGTGGGTGCTGATATCTTTAGAGGAACCTTAAGAAAAATCAGGATAATTGTTAGGTCTTGGCTAGACTATTTGGTGGAAATGGATCATTTCACCCAGAAGCCTTTAAACTTTTTTGGATGTAGAATTCTAAGCAGACTGTAACAGAAGCATTCTGAGATGCTGGATTAGCTGGGCCATCTGTTTTCATTGGTATTTGCTACCCTTGTTCTGAAAATACATAAAATTTTAAAGGTAACATACAAATATGAAATATGTGGGATTCACAAAATGGGAATGTACAGAGCAGTAATCAGACTAGTAAGAAATGGAGTGATGGTGATTAAACCATCTTAACACCCACAAAATCCAAGCTCTCATGTATCGATGATAGAACAACAACAGGGACAAAACTATCTGTACTTAGACCTGCAATTATAAGGCTAATATAAAGATTTTTGTTTCTCTGCATATCTTCCCTTCTTTTATCTAATTTACAGTGCCTACTAATCAAATTCAGTGCCATATTTGCTAGCTTTTCTCATAGAATCTGAAACTATTGTAAGAACAAGGAAATGTTAAGAAGGGTCTTGAAGATACCCAAGGCACAAGAATGTTGACCTAAGAACTTGCAACAACAACACCATTAACAATATGCAAAACAGCAATTTCATTTTGTAAAAAAATATAATTTGGATTCAACTCCCTTTAGCAAGTTGGTAAATTTTATATTGCTATATCTTATTATTAAGGAAGGAAATAAAATAAGAAGAAAACAGTATGTGGGAAAGACAAAAATTTTAAGAAAGATTTAAGTACTAGGTTTTTTTTTTTATTGAAAAGGGAGTTAACGAGGAAATGGAATATTTTTAATTAGAAAAGTTGTTGTAGAGTAAAAAATTGTTCTAAAATTAAATTACTGATTTTCACTTAGATGAAAAATATATGACAAGGATAAATTCAAAAAGTTAAATCGAGTAAAAGGTCTTAGTGAATCACAGAAAGTAACTAATGATACCTTAGGATGACATTTGCATGGATATACACTGATATAAAAGATCTTTTTAAATCAATGGGATTTCTTTTGGTATTTTCTACTTACAGTAATATTTATGGGAACTGACTTTTCAAAAATAATGTTTATTTAAGATAGCTAACTATTTGCATTTTAACTATTTGGGAGACAGAATCTTAAAAAACAATCAGGTTTTACTTAAAAATGTTTGGTGTTTGAGTTTAAGTATTTATCTGAATATAGCTGAAAATAAAACAATAAGGTTGATGAATTGCCCATTTTGTTCGTAATGTGCTAAGTCAGTCAGAAGCCAGGGAATGATGAGTCCTGGAAAAGAGACCCACTTCTCTGCAAAATCTCTTCTGATGTGGAAAAATGTGGAGCCTCTAGCAATTGGACTTTAACCAATGCACATCTTGGTTGGAAGAGCCGATAGAGGGGGAAAGGCTTTTTATGCTTCCAAAGGAAGTCACATGATCAGAAAGATCCTGACCCATTCAAGCTGATAGCAAAATTCTTAGAGAGAAAAAAATCTAAAGGATCTATGGGGTAGTACCTAAGTCCATAATAACAACCCCCAAGAAGGCTCAGCTAACTTTAAAAATAAAAGAGGTCAATTTGTGGCTGCATACATGGTTTTAAACACCCAATGGAAGAATATACTAAAAAGTATAAAAATAAATCTACCAATTTCAGACATTTTTGAAAGGAAATATAACAAATTCCAAAAATTGCTAAGTGGGTTTACTTATTTTTCCAACAATCATGTGACTTGAAGATTAACACTCTGTCAACAAGGGACTCCAGAGTGTCAGCATCAGGTAAGCACACCTATGAATCTATAGTCTATAATTCCTACTATTAAAACTATCCTCACAGGAAATTTTATATGATTCTTTAAATGACAATTCATGGTGTTTCTTGCAGAATTCAACTAATTTTAATGGGGGTCATTTCCCCCCCTACTCCAGTGTATTAGGCTAGAAATCCTTGATGGGAGAATGTTATAGTAAAAACAAATGTGTGAATGAAGTAAACACTAAAATATTGAAGTTAAAATGACAAGATTAGAAACACTGAGAAAGATAAGTAAAACGTCTGTAGATGAGTATGAGATTACCTGGCCAATCATGTAGGAGAAAGGATGAGACTGTGAGAAAACAATAAAGCCCTTATAATTCACTATGTTTTAATTACATTTGTCCCCAAATGTAAGCAACCAGTCAGCCTTTGTGTCCTTATTAAGTAGAGTCCTAAAAAATAATTACAGAAAATTTAGTAGAAATGAAAATTTCTTCTACCAGCATAGGAACCATTTTATGTAAATTGTACTGGGAAACTTTCATGTACATTGTGTGTTTGCAGAAAGTGGACTTTAAGGTCTAGAAGGTTATCTGTTGTAGATAGAGCATTGGGCTGCGTCCTACCACCTGGCTAGTTTAACCTGCAAAAAAACACATGGAAATTGTATTAATTAAATCACTGCCTGCCCATAAGCTCTAATTTCTCATTGGCTAACTCTCACATCTTGATTCAACCCATTTCTAATAATCTGTATGTCACCACGAGGTCATGGCTTACTGGGAAAGATTCAACATGTCTGACCTGGTGGCTGGCTCCATGGTGGCTTTATCTGCCTGCCTTCTTCCTCCCTGCATCCTGTTCTGTCTACTCCACCCACCTAATTTTCTGTCCTATCAAAAGGCCAAGGCAGTGCAGTGTCTTTATTTACCAATGAAAGTAACACATAGACAGAAGACCCTCCTACAGACATCCCTGCTTCAGAAATGAACAAGTTTATTTCAAGTGACCTGTGTAACTTCCTGTTTTAGGTCAGGCTGGTACACTGACTTTTGAAGAGGGGTGAAAGAGAACAGCAAGCAGGCAAGGTTATTAAAAACACTGTGCTCTTGGGAATAGGTGGAGGAGAAAACATTTCTAGTAGAGGATACTATTCTTATCCAATGCTACAAAATGCCTGTGGTGGGAAGTGGAATTGAAGAGTCTCCTATGAATGGAAGGTGTTCTGCCTGCTGCTTGAGACTCTTCAGAGAAGGGCTCTAGCTGACTGCTTCGAGGGTCTTCTATAGTCCTTCCTGACATATAATTTACTGTCTCATCTGGTATTCTGCTAATTTTCTGTTACTTTCTATTTTTTTACTTTTGTATGTTATCTACTTAATACAAATACTTAAAACTGAAAGCCTTGAACAACGTGGATCATCTCCATATGGAACAACCTATAATTGACCATTTCTTTATTTATTTACTGTAAGTAACATTAAGGTATACACTTAGGCAGCATATATTGTTCCTAGTTTCAATTCATCCACTTATTTATTCACTCAAAAATATTTTCAAATGTCTTGCAGAAGAAATGTATCTTTCTAGGATTGATGAGCCTACCACAATTCTATACATAAGGAAGATCCAGATATCTTGTCATTATGACATGGTACCTTAACTTCTAAGATAATCATAAACTCAGCATGCTTCAAGAAAAATGAAGGTATTATTAGAAGATGTCATTCTGTCTTATACTAACTCAAGCAGACTTGGGAAGGTATAAAGAGTTACATCTCATAGAATGACAAAACAGAGAAGTAGGGTTTAGATTCTCTTCATAAAAACATCTTTGTTTTCACCACTTGCCACATGAATAGCTAACCACAGATGTAGCCATATATTCAGACACCTTCTTACCCAGGAATCCATACTTGAAGATTATTTCTAAGTTGTTCTTGTTTCACCAATCTCAATTCATTAATTGATTAAGCAGAATCAAGAATAGATGGCCTCATACAAACACACAGGTTCAAAAGTTAGATGGTGTTGTATGCAAATAGCATCACAAACTGTGCCAAAATTTGATACCTAAAGAAGTTATATAAAAATAAGAAAACCTATTAATTAAAATTTGTGCATGGGTAAATTTCAAAATCACAAAGAAAGTTAATTTTATCAAGCCAAAGGTAATTATTGATTTCTAATACTATAGCTGCTTAACAAAATCAAATAGAAAAAAAATTAGATTAAAATGTTACCCATCATAGTGGATTCTTCAGCATGTTCTTCACATGTACAGTGGAAGATGGATTTTTTTACTTAACTTGTTTCATAGATGACATGGATGACACAGAATTTTCTTTCTCCTAAAAGACCAACTGTCTAGGCTTCCCTTTCCTTACACACAACACCAATGCCTACACTCTGAAACCTCAGATCTTCTAGAAATCACAAGCAGTTTCACAAACTGTATTGTGCATAGGGAGTTGGCAAGTCAAAAATCCTCTGGACTTCTGATATTGTCAAATGCAACACAGTTGTTCTATCTAAAAATTCTTGCCTTTGATGTTGCCTTTTACACTATCCCTATAAATTTGCTGTTAAAATAAATTAAACTATAAAACAAAATAACATCAGATTTACTTTTCACAATAAATTCAATGGTGTCATGGTTTTCACTCCAACTTGGATCCTTATTCTGATTGGAATTTTTAAAGAGTGTTTTGTTTTTTCCAAGTGTTATTTCCTGGATGTTAATGAGACCATGCTTAATCTATGTATGCTGTTCCTCTTTTACTTTTTGAGGAAACACTTTATCTTCTTCAGACTGTAACACATTTCCTGTTCACAGTTCGCATCAGTACAAATGCTGTCAGAAGTACCATGATCACATCTTGCACACTCTGTGATTGCATCTCTTCATTAACCTATTTATAATTCTGATTGGAATCATTAACACCCTTCAAAGTAAATACAAATTTATTTCTACAGTAGAACTTCTTCGCAGTATATTGAATAATTAAATACCCAGTACTGAGCTGTAGGAATTCAGGCTATTTTTTGCATTTTCTCTTACCCCAAGTTTATATTGTGACGTATGCTTACTGTTTACCTTGCAACACTTCCAGGAATATTTAGAGTTCTTCAATGGAGAAAGTCTTGGAGGCTTTCTTAATTACTATTAAAAACAAAACAAAAGTAAAAAGAACCCTGCTGTTGGAGCTCCTTCAGCCTTCTGCCAATAGCCTTTAAGATACCAGCCCACTTGGGCATAGTTTCTTATACTATAAATGCAGCTGTAATGCATGTTGTCTCTTTCTTGCTTCCAGTTCTTGCTTCTGGTTGCTAGATTTGGTTCCTGTTCCCCATAGGACTGTGATCTAGGACAAGATCTGTGAGTCTCCCCTAAATAAATTAACATTTATTTTTGGAGAATTCTGAATTAGTGTGGGATTATTTTATATCTTCCATCATCAGAACCCCAGAGGAGTAAACTGAAAGGCAAAACTGATATCCTCCATGAAAGAAAGATTAATTCCACCAGAAAAGTAAAGAAGATCTATATCAGCTTCTTTATTAGTGTGACTTACTTTACAGGTTCCAAACTGCCCAAAGCCATTGGAGATATAAAATGAACTGTAAAAGACTTGGGATAAAGATGAAGACAATAAAGGAAAATAGGACACATTAGGAACTGATGTGTTGAGGCTTTCCTTGCATTCCTTAGAAAAAGTATTATGCATAAATTATCTATTACAATTAATGATATGAAATAAAATTATTTTTAAATATGATACTTTAGTGCATGATATACTTATAAAAATAGTGTATATGATAAACTTGTATGACAAATAAATAATGTAGATTAACCATTCACGGATCTGCACATATAGTAGAATCTCAATAACAACTTTAATTGAAAAATTGAATTGGTTTTAGTGAAATCACTTGCTCATTGATAAAAAGTATTTATATGGCCATGAATGGACTATTTGAATAGAGTTTAAAGGCCAAAAATTTAAAAAAAATTGATTGAAATTATTATCAGTAGAACAGGAATATAAAATGATATTAAATTTGATAAACAGAAAACAGACAGGTGAGTTAAACAGATATGTGACACATTAATTCATATTTTATTAAATAATATATTATTCTCTAAGAAAAAAATGCATCTGTACTTCTCCCTTGAACAAATAAAGATAAACTACCATTGCTTTAGAAAGCCAATAAAACACAGGTGGACAATACTTAAGCAACTTTGATAATTGCCCTGGATAGAAAGTTTTCAGGACTCTAGAAACCTCTACTAATGACCGTTAAATGCAGACCTGAGCAAAGACTGACACATGGGAGGAAATTCCTTTCAGAATGAAGACTTGGAAAGCAACATGTAGTGGCTTCAAAGGCAACAGTTCTATAAGCTATTCAGTGTGCTTTGGAAAAAAAACATCTAACAGCATGTGCATTATACTGCTTTGTGAGCTGCAAAAGCTTCTGAAGGGAACACAGATTGAGTCGGTTAAAACCCTTACTTTGCTCTTAAAGTTATAGCACTCAGGAGTTGGGAATGAGTCTTGTGGGGTTAACTCAAGATTGTCAACAAGACCAGACAGTTCACTGCCTTCTTTTATCTTCTGGACTAGGCTGTTTTAGTCTTTGGCTTCTGGCTACATTCATTCCTACCTAGGCCTCCTTTATTACAATGCATTCTCTTGGTAATGACCCAGAGCTCCCTGCTTTTCGGATACAAGGAATTTTGTGATTAACTTAGCCTTGCCATGATATCTCAGGACAATCCCCCATCTCAGTGTCTTTAGTTTAATGACATGCAAAATATCTTTTAGCATGAAAGGAGATTCTAGGGATTAACATGTGGATATTTCTATGCAAGAAGCATTTTTAATTAATTACAGAAAAATATATACACATCACAAGCTTAAGTTAAAATATT